>NC_056695.1:47641068-48841068 GCF_018350215.1 Panthera leo | reverse complement strand
GACTTCACTTGCTTCTTTGATCAGGCGTCACAGGCATGACCACATTGACAAGGAGGCCACGGGACTTATGTTTTTTCAAGACAGTCTTGATTTTTGCTTACTTTGTTTATACTCCACCCCATTCCACGAAGAATGTAATGTCACTCACAAGAACATACGCAGTCATACCAATAAAACTCAAGCACAGAATCAGGACCAAGGAAAATCAAGAGCAGAGCAAAGAAAACATAAGTACATAAAACCCAGGAATCCGAGCCGGCAATTGTTTCCCGTTTGTCTCTGAACCACCGGAAAGCAAAGCAAAAGAGAAGACGCACTTAGTCACAGAATTCTCATTATTAGAAAAAAGGAAGCAGACAATTTCCTCAGGAGGGGCTTATATTGTCCTGGCACCAAATTCTCCAAAGAAATTTATTGTTTGGGTCTTTACAGGGAGCCCTGGGTTATACAGTGGACAAAATCCTCGAGGATATTCACAAAGTACCAAGCCGTTTGTGACTCATTTCTTTCGCTTTAAACCAAAGCTAAGGAAATAACTCTTAACTGAAATTCAGTGAATGACCTCCCAAACTGGTGTGCCAGGCAACAATGTTTTGAAGGAAGTTCATAGGATTGTCGCTTTAAAAAAAAAGAAATGTGTTCCATACTCAAGTAAGTTTGGGAACCTCTGAGTTAACCGGTCAGTCAGGGTTCTTTGTGGCAGAGTTTTTCAGAAGCGGATGTGCATTGTAGTTTAAACCAATCAACCGATCCTTGTGGCGGTTTGTTATTTTACCACAGAAGTCTTCTTCTGAGGTTCACCTACAAATAGTCTCTGAATTCTGTGACACACAGTTTGGAAACAATGAGCCACGATCAACTGATGGAAATACAATAATGAGAGGACAGTGCAGCCGTTTTTGTGGTTAATAGCATGTGTGTGTTACTGGGCAGATTTGGGTACAAATCCTGTCTCTAACACCTACCAGCTGCATGACTTGGAAAAAGGTACCCAAACTCGCTGGGCTTTAGTTTCCTCATTCATAAAATGAAGTGCGTTAATTAGGAAGGCACTGGCCCCAAGGAACAAAAAAATCTGTCCGAGTTACTTAAGGGTTTATTTTTCTGATCTAATACATCCACAGATGCGCCATTCAGGGCCTGTGAAACTGTTCGTGAATGTCTTCTGGTCCGGAACCCTTCTGCTTTGCCATCCGTAGCATGGAGGCATCTGTCTTTGTGCTTGCTGTCCCATGGTTGCAAAATGGCTGCTGGAGCCTCATTCCTCACATCAAGTGTTAGTCATGAAAAAGAGGGATGTAAACTACTTCTGAGCAGCCAATCCAGTGTCAGCCATAGGGGTTAGCAAGAGAAACTTCCTCAAAGAAGTATTTTGAGAATTAAGTGAGATACTGAATGAGATAATGAACGTGCTTACGCAGTGCCTAGTATTGGTTAGCAGTCAAAAAACATCAATTATTTTAATATATTGTTATACTATATAAATATTAACATATATATACTATATGCATATGCCATATAACATATATATAACATGTAATAATATAAATATTATTTTAATATAATTTTAGTGGATAGCCTTCAGTTCAGCATGATACTAGTATTTAGAGTACCTCCAGGAGAATTGTGTGTTCTTTAATGACCGGTAAACGTCCCTTTGCTCAGTGGGGCTTCGTAGAAGCAAAAGGTGAGACGTAACGCAATCCACTCCTATAAGGCTCTGGAGTACAGGCAGAGAGGAGATGCTCTAGGAAGCGGATGAGCAGGAGGAAAGCTGGCGTCCTAGCAGGAACCTAGCAGGATTCGCTCCGAGGTCAGACCCGTTCCATCTCTAAGTGGAGACCTGCAGGGGGTTCCCAGGCCAGACCCTGACTGGGAAGCAATTTCAGTAACCGAGCTTAGTCGAGTACAATGAATTTCTGTATCGCAGAATGTAGACAGGGTGATCGGGAGAAGTCTCAATTCTGTAAATATTTTGTCCCGCTGTCAGACCATGGATAGAATGGCTAATTATAGATAGAAATAACATTTTGAAAGACTAATAGATACGTACGGTGAATATTTACCATGAGTCCAATATTGTCTCATGGTCGTGGAGAGCTTATGAGTCACTTTGAGAAATACTGGGATAAATGTCAGACATATTAGCAGAAATTCATTGCCAGTTAGAAGGAACAGAAGAAACGCATCACCAAAAAAAAACCCAACCTTGGAACTAAGTATCATCTCAGGTAACAAAATCCTGGTGATAAGGAGGGCGAGGACACGGATGATAATGGTTGAGGCTTAATCAGCACCACACCAGGAACTGTTTTATGTGCTTTGCAGACCATAAATCCCAAATACGTAATTTTCCCCATATTTTTAGTATTGATAGCTCACTTGGAGTGACTGCTTTGTGTCCAGCACCAGCACTGGTGAGATCCTCACAGATCTCTTACATAGATGTGCCCTACTATGATTCTAATTCCATAGATGAGACCCCTGAGGCTTAGCATGAAAGCTACGTGGCTAGTAACCGGGGAGCTGGGATTTGATAGACATCCGTCCTGCTGAGCTCAAGCGCTTAGACTGCGCTCTATGACATAAAACATATACTTGTATGTACATAGCTTTTATAAGAACACTTCACCTCTTTTCTCTTAAGAAAAATATGAATTGGGGACTTCTTTGTTAGGAGTTGGGCATTGCTCTGCTGAGAGACAAAGTCTGGACTGAATGACCCAGATTCTCTCGTGGCCACGTGATTTTTTTTGTTTTCATCGCAGTACCGGGCACCCATATCCTCTCACAAGGAGAAGGGAGAGCAATGAACTGAGAGACTGAGTCATTCCCTGGGCCAGGTGACTCCCCGCTCTTTGGCATTGAGAGGAAAAAGATCTGAGCCAGAATCACCAAATCGTTTGACCCTCTGCTCAGTCGACTTCCAACAGTTCCTACAAGGTTATTCAAAACCAGCTGGCCGGGCTGTGTTCCACATCACCCGATTTATAACTGAATAAAGTTATCTTGTTCTACTGGGTGTTTTCAAGTATTGTTTTGCTCTTTAATGTTGGGAACTCCCCACCGATAGCCGCCACTGGAGAACAAGCAAATAGAGTTAAGTGGGACAGAAAATCCAAGTAATTCTTGATATCTAAAAATACCTCAGGGGCACCTGGGTGGCTCAGTCGGTTGGGCGGCCGACTTCGGCTCAGGTCATGATCTCACGGTCCGTGAGTTCGAGCCCCGAGTCAGGCTCTGTGCTGACAGCTCAGAACCTGGAGCCTGTTTCAGATTCTGTGTCTCCCTCTCTCTGACCCTCCCCTGTTCATGCTCTGTCTCTCCCTGTCTTAAAAATAAAATGTTAAATAAATAAATAAATAAATAAATAAATAAATAAATAAATAAAAGAAAAATACCTCAGAAAAAGTTTGCCAGGTGTTTAATTTAAAAAGATAAATTCCGTCATACGGTGCTGCAAGATTTAGTTGAAAAACAACAACAACAGAATATTCTGAGAGCTGTGATTGGTAACCCTTGTGTGATTATCCATCGAAGAGTGAAATCGGGTTGGACTCAGCCTCCCTTTATCTACCTGGATCCTTACCAGTGTGCCCTCTTCCATTCTCGACAGAAGGTCAGTGGGATATGCCCCCTTTTCTGTAAAGTATTATCACTTGAATCGGTTACAGATGATTACATATGAAAGGGAAGAAGGGAATACATATTTATAACATATTCCTTCGCGCGCCAGGTAACTTCATATATTATGCATGCTAGATCTCATTTAATCTTTAATGCGAGCCCATTAAGCTCTACTTCATCTTCCTTGAGAAAGGAGAAAATTGAGGCTTAAAATCACCAACTGATCCACATTAAGTCACACAACCAGTAAATGCAGACCCAGGGTTTGAGCCAAAGTCTGTCCAGCTCCACAGCCTGTGTCCTTTCCCCTTCAAGAACAGTTCCCAACCCTGGCTACAGACCAGCGTCACCTGGGGAGCTTTTTCAGATAGACCGACGCACTGGAGCACCTGGGTGGCTCAGTCGGTTAAGCATCCTTGATTTCAGCTCAGATCATGATCTCTCGGGTTCTTGAGTTGGAGCCCCACGTTGGGCTCTGCACTGATGGTGCGGAGCCTGCTTGGGATGCTGTCTCTCTCTCTCTCCGTTTCTCTCAAAATGAATAAATAAATAAAATACATATCTATCTATCTATCTATCTATCTATCTATCTATATATCTATCGATCTATCTATCTATCTCAACACCTCGGTCCCACTCCCACTCGAATTATTACAGACCCAGATCTTATGTATGACTAGTGTGTGACACACTCCTTAAGTATGACAAAAACTTACTTTGACATACCAGAAGAGCTTTACTTTCAAATTTATTTGCTGCTGTTAGAAATGTAATTAGCGTTGTTTTCTCCAACTAGAACCCAGGGGAGGAAAATGAGCCCAGAGTCTCAGGCTACTTCCTCCAGTTTGCCTCCGTGGTAAAAGGAGAACCTGGCAGGAGAAAAAGAAAATTGTAGGCGTTTTGCGCAATCCCTGGAGCCCTATTGCTTCTGCTGACCGCTGCCCAGTGTGGTCCAGCGAATCGATTCTGAAGCACAAGGGGCAAACACATCCCGAAACTGCCGCCAGCCAGACATTGCTTCCCAGTGAAAAGTAGAAAGTGTCTTCAGCCCTGCGTTTCAACACCCATATTTCTGAAAGACTTCATAAAAGCTATGGAAATGATGTCCCGGCTCGTAACTAGAACTTACCAAGACGGAAGCAAGAGCTAACAAGTTCTACCAACTTTCCATTCATAGGGTTGAAGGCTGGTTGCAAAAAATCCATCATGCCCCTCACGAGTCCTCGGTGGTAGGAAGACCTGACGTTTCTCATCTGTCATCTTTCTCTTTCAGGATCTTGAAAAGGTGTCAGAGCTCTGTCCGTAGCACGGAGAGACCAGGCAATGAGCGCTTAGAAGAGGAATTACTAGGCCTAAGATGGAAGAGAAAAGACTGTCTGAAAGAATAGAGAACAGTCTGGAAGCATCCTGGTTCCCTTGTCTGCAGGGCTTCCAACTTAGGCCTTCTAAACCAAAGGAGTAATTCCACATGAACTCAGACGAGCCCGTCCTGCCTCAATTGTGCCCTCCTCGCAATGGCAGGCATACCTTTAATGGAATTTGAAGGCCTTTTCCGTAAAGACAGAAAAATATAAAGTCTGCTCTTTACCTCCTCGCTTTTTGGACACAAATGTGAAAACATTTTCACATCGTATCATTTATTTCTATCTTATGGTAAAAACATCTGTTTTAGGGGGTTATTACGTTATATTTCCAGAAAGGTAACTTCATAATCTGTCCACTAAATCTCAAGAATGTTTAGCTTCTCTTTCTCTTCCTAAATTCTGTACAATCACAGCATGGTGCTCCTCTCAAGGGGACTCCATACAGCCTCATCCTGTGCTTTGAGTTTCCCTGCATTATCTTGTTCAAATAGTCCGGTGCAAGCTGAGGTTAGTGGATAAAAAAGTAGACCAGGAACAGGCCTTGGCTTCTTTCTGAGGCCCCTTTTCAAAGGCAGGACTTCAGAGAGGCACTTTGTGTTCAGACCTCAAAAGGACCATTCCTTCTTGAGTTGTCACCTGAAATAGCTTACCTTTCTTGGTACAATAATTCCTCTAGGTCTAATTGTCTCCGGGCCAAATAACCCTCGTTCCTCTGACTTCTAGGTCTTCCGGCCAAGGGGCAAATTCCCACAGCCCCGTGTCACTAGTTCCAGTACCTAGGACAGACACCTGCACCACGGTTGGCCATTTGCAGGCCTTCGGGCAGCTGTCTGATCTTTGCCTAGAAAGTAATAGCACAGGCCAGCTGATATCAGAGAGTCCTGGGTTTAAAAACTGGCTTAAGAGCTTCTAATTGTACAACCTTCCCCAAGTTGCACAACAAATCTTAAAATAAGTTTCCTCGTCTATAAAACGGAGATGCTAATAATATCCCGCAATATCTCTGACAATGAAAGAATGTCTATATAGTGCATAGCACTTAGTAGGCATTTGGAAGTACTGATTCTTTGCTCCTTTTTCTAAGCCACTATGGCTGGGTTTATATATCTAAATGTTAGGATTTTACAAAGACTAAAACAGAATCTTTTAAGGAGTTTCATTATAGTCAGCAATAACATTATAGTCAGCAATAACAAAGTCTTTATACTTGTGTTTATTTATCATCTGATTTCTTATTATGTGTCTATCATATTATATTTTAGCTGTCTGATTAGACTATGAGATCATGCAGAGTTGGATCTCTGTTTAAAATTCTCTCTATACCCACAGGACTTAAACGCATTCAGTAAATGCTTGATAGATGACAAATGAATTCATGAGTTCCTCAGTAAGCATTTAGGCCATGGACTTTGCTAATGCCTACGTCCCATGAGTGCTTTCAAGCGAATAAACATTTGCTGAGCATATGGAATGCTCAACATAGTATCTCCTAAGGAGCCGAGGCCCTTACAAGAAAGTGAAGTCCTAATCACTTTATAGTCAAGCATAAGAACATCTATAACAAGGATAAACCTGTGCCAGAAGCTAGAGAGAGCATGCTGGGGCATTCAGGGGAAAGAGTGATTACCTTTGGTTAAGAGGATTAAGAAATCTTCATTGAAGAATGAGTTATCACTGGAAGTGAACCTTGGAAGATGAGTAAGATTCCAACAGCAGTGGAGAGAAGATGCTCCAGGGGAAGTTTGAGCCAAAGGCAGAATGTGAGATGGGCGTTCAGAGGGCTGCAAGTTTGAAGCACAAAATATGTGCAAGTCGGTTAGAGCTGCAAAGACAAGGAAGGCTTTGAAAGCTAGCCAGACTGAAAAATTGTTTCCTTTTTTTTTTTTTTAATGTTTATCTATTTTTGAGAGAGAGAGAGAGAGGGCAGGGGAAGGGCAGAGAGGGAGGGAGACACAGAACCTAAAGCAGGCTCCAGGCTCTGAGCTGTCAGCACAGAGCCCAACGCGGGCCCGAACTCACAAACTGTCAGATCGTGACCTGAGCCGAAGTCGGACCCCCAACCGACTGAGCCACCCAGGCGCCTCTGAAAATTGGTTCTTGAGTCAGGCAATGAGAGGTCCTGAAAATTTAGAGCAGAGAAGTTTTAGATTTATAGTAGTTTCCCCTTATCCCTGGGAGATATGTTCCCAAACCCCCAGTGGATGCCTGACACCGTGGAAAGTACGAACCCTATATATACTAGGGTTTTTCCTATACATATGTACCTATGAGATGTTTAATTTATAAATTAGGTACAGTAAGAAATTAACAATAAGGAGAAAATAGAATAACTATAATAATATACTGTAATAAAAGTTATATGAACGTGGTCTCCCTCTCAGAATATCTTACTGTACACTCACCGTCCTCCTTGTGATGATGTGAGATGGTAAAATGCCCCCATGATGAGATGAATTCATGTGAATGACAAATGGCTCAGGCACTGTGACTTAGTGTTAGGCTCCTACTAACGTTCTGAGGGTTTGTCAAAAGGATTATCTGCTTCCAGACTGCAGCTGACTGTGGATAACTGAACTGGTGGAAAGTGAAACCACAGATAAGGGAAGACTACTGTAATTAAGGTTGATTGAGTGTCTTCATTTTACAGATTAGGCAGGTGAGTTTCAGACAGATTAAATGACTTGCCCAGAACGCCGAGTGGCAGGGAAGGAAATCTACAGAGGTCCCTTGACATTCCCACCACACCGGAGCCATTGCTTCGGAAGATCTGCTGTGCAGCAGGGTAGGCTGGGCTGGAGGGAGGGGGACCGAAGCCAGGGAAGCCAGCCGAGAGGAAATGACTGCCGTTTCCTTTACATTCCTGCAGTGAAACCCTGCCCCACACAGTGTGACCTCAAACATAAGATGGTCTCCTATTTTCCCAGAGAAGATGCAAAAAGGTTTTGCGAATCTGAACGTAGAAACTGACTAAAGATGGTGGACGGAGCCAGATTTTGAAGCAAATATTCAGTAAGCCAGTCTTACTGAGTCTGGACCTTGAGGGGAGTGAGTGCTATGATCAGATTTGCATTTTAGAAAGGGAATTTTGTCAGCAGTTGTGGAGTCTGGATTCAAGGGGTAAACTGGGAGGCAGAGAGGTAAGAAGAGGTCTGCAGAAATCCAAGAGGCGTGGTGGCTCAGGCGAGGTTGGTGGCTGGCAGGAACGGGTGGAAAAGACAGGCGGGAGAGACAGTTGCCAAGTGTTTGAGACATGGTTCCTTTACAGAGGGGGAGGGGAGAGTCAAAGGTGTCTCCAGAGTTTCTGTTTTGAGCAGTTTGGTGGATAGGAGGGCCACTGACTGTGAGCTGCAAGGCACATTGATGACACATTTACAAAGCTCGGAAGTGGCATTAGGAAGGGAAAGATAAAGGCAAAGGATAGGAGAGAAAGGATGTGACCAAAACATAAGCAGAAGAGTCAGGAGTGGCTGAGATGGGGAAGAGGCTGAGCTCTGGGAAACTTTATTCGTCCCATGCCTTTCCCACCAGCTTACATTTCCAAATTGTCCAGAGGCTTAATCACGCGGTACCATTCAGAAAGATTTTCTTTCCTGCTCTGATTATTCCAGAAGGAACAGGAAAACATGGTAATTACCACTCGTAATTTCCTCTCAGGAAAAGCTAAAACTCCTGCAAAATGAGCGTAGTATTTCGTTGACATAGAACAAAAATGGAACAGACTGGAAACAATCTTCCTTCGAAGACAAGCATAAACAAAGTCACTGACCATAACCACTTCTGTCTCAACTGCTGTTGCCAAAGGAGAAAATGGCTAGAAGATCATTGGTCTAGGAATAGGGTGATCAAGCTGTCCTGAGTTGCCTGGGACTTCCATGGTCTTATCAGGAAGAGTCTCACATCCCAGAATCCTTCAGTATCACCCTATCTGGAAATTAGACTTAGATCCTAATCCCGATTCTATTACTGATTGGTTGTGAAAACCTGGAACACAGCTTTTCTGAGCAGAGTTTTCTCATCCGTAAAACGAGAGGAAGGGCTTCCCTTTTTACATTTTCCCTGAGGGGAGTTCATTCAGTCTCATGAATTTAAATATCAGGTGATATTGTGATTTATAATATGAACTATACATTTGGTTTCTGTATAAAGCTCCTAAAACCCTTGGAATTTAAGTGCTGCAAGCCCTAAAGGTGTCTTCTGTTATGTTCATGAGGTGACTTTTGGCAAGTCCTTAGGTAGCTTAAAAATGGGGGCTGGTTGCCAGAGAAACCAACCACGTGATCAGAGGGTTGGAGTCTCACCTCCACACCCCTCACCCCTACCTCTGGGAAGGGTGAGGAAGCTGGAGATTGAGTTCAATCACCAATGGCCAATAATTTAACCGATCATGCCTATGTAATGAACCCTCCATAAGAACCCAAAGGACAGGTTTAGGGAGCTTCCAGGTTGGTAAAAATGTGGAGGTTTGGGAAGAGTGGCACACTTGAAGAGGCATGGGGGCTCTCTGCCCTTTCCCCATACCTTGACCTATGTATTTCTTCCACCTGGATCTTCCTGGTTGCTGTTCTTTTGTAATAAGCCAGTAATATAGTAAGATGTTTCCCTGAGTTCTGTGAGCTGTTCTAGCAAGTGAATGGAACCCAAGGACTGGGTCACGGGAACCTCTATAGCACAGGTGACAACCTGGACTCTTGATTAGCATCTGAAGTGGGGGGGGGGGGCAGTCTTGTGGGACTGAATTTACCTGAATTCTTCAGGTGGATAGCATCAGAATTGGTTTGTGGGATGCCCAACTGGTGTCGAAGACTTGCTTGGTGGTATGAAAAAACCCCCCACATATTGGATCCAACGACTCCAAATTTTGTATCTCCAGGTCTGACCATCCCCTCTCACCCTCAGGCTACACACTTGAATTTCCAACCTCCTACTCAGCACCTTCACCGTCCAGTAGCCCGCAAGCACCTCGAGGCTCAAACAGAACTCTTGAGTTTCTCCCCAAACCTGTTCTCCCCAGGTTTCTTCCGTAGCTTCTCTTAGTAAATGACACCACCAGCCAGCCAATTGCTTGAACCAAAAACCTAGGAATCATCTTTGATTTCCTTACTTGTCCTCTGTCTCGATTCTAGGCCAAAAAGCAAGTTCTGTGAGCTCAACCTCTAAAATGTATCCCCAATACATCTACTTCTCCAAACAGTAGCCAGAGGACCTTATAAGAATAAAACCCCAGCTCCTTGCTACGGCCCAGGAGGCCCTCTGGATCCAGCCTCTGCTTTGCTGTCCCATCTCACCCCGCCCCTCACCCCTCTCTCCCTCGGGTCCAGCCACACTGGCCTTTCCCGATCCCCAGCTGCAGAAACTTCGCACTCCTTTGTCACTAGGCCCGGACTCCTGTCTGCCCGGATGGCAGTTTTGTGCAGCTGGCTCCTTCTAGTCACTCCGGTCTTGGCTCAAATGTCCCCCCTACACAGGCCTGCTCTGACCACCCACCCTGTGCCCAGGCCGATGCTGCCCAGGAGAGCATGAGCTGGGCCCGAGCCATGTGGACCCCTGCCCGGGAGGACAGCTTGGCGGGGAGAAGGGCTTCCATACCATGAGACTGTATGGAGTGGACCCCCCCCAATCAAGACAGGGCGGGAACGATAGCATGACCCCCAAGCCCAGGAGGTACAGCTGGAGAGACTCAGCAAGGGAGTCTATGAGAACACAGAAAATCCCCAGAAAAACAAAGTAAAACAAAACAAAAACACCAAGGAAGCAAATAATAAGAGCTTTAAGTATTAGAAGAACTTGAGGGCTGGAAGCAAGCTTCTAACCGGGAAATAAGAACTCTTGATTCCCTTCCCCTCATCCTTTGGCAAACTTCAGAATGGAGGGGAGAGGAGATGAGCAAATAAGGGACAGGAGCTAACCTGGACTTCTGCCCTGAGGCAGGTCTGCCGCTCCTCTCTGCAGGCACGAGGGAGGGATGATCTTTCCTGGGACTTGCCACTCTGATTTCTGAATTGAGACCATGTTTGGACTTTCTGCAACTGTAGGGCTTTCTGTTACCTAAGAATGCCCAGATAAACCTCAGGGCTGCTGTAGGCGGCAGGGGAAAACCTTCCCTTTTAGGATACATGTTTAAGAGACAGGCAAAAATAAAGCCATATTGTGATCACATCCCGCGAACTGTCCTACCTTCCAATGACAAGCAGCCCAGCTTGGAGCTAAGCCAGGGTCTGTCTGAATTCCAGGCCTTTGGAGTCTGTAAAATGTGATCAAGACTACAGCAGCGAGTGAAGGGTTACCCGAATCTCCTCCACTCTGTCTTCTTTGTCCAGAGGCTTTTCTGTGTCTCAAAAATTAGCCTCAAAGTGGGTGATGGGCAGAGAGGAGGGCACTTATTGGGATGAGCACTGGGTGTTGTATGGAAACCAATTTGACAATAAATTATATTTTAAAAAATAAAGTTAAAAAAATTAGCCTCGATTTTACTCAAGAATTAGTAGGTGAATTGTCACTATTCTTTGTGTTTCAGGGATTTCAAATAAAGCTGTTTTAGAAGGATCTTTAAAAAAATTTATTTTCCTGTGTCCACATAGGTGATATTTTGGAATATACGTACTTACTTGGTTTTTCCCTGGTTTTGACAGCCAGCAAGAAACAGACGAGGAGAACCAAACGAGCCTACTCTCAGTCACTTGGTCATACACGTTGGAGCTGAGTGTTCTCCCTTCCCAGAGAAGGGCATTGCACGTTTGGCTCCTGGTTCCGGACAATCCATCGGTGCAAAAGAAATCTGTGAAAATCCCAGCCCGCCGCCAGACAGCTCCTCACGAGGGACTCCTTTACACCTAAAATCATGTCTCCCTTGCTAGTTACCAATTTAACTAGAACTTGCCAATTTAACCATGCAAATGGAGCTTTAAAGGGAAACACCAAGGCTCCATAGCCTAAAAACCAAGGAAGCAAGTTTTCTTCTGCATTATTGTGAGTCAGTGCTTCTGCCCAGAACGGAGCATGTGTTCCCTTGAAGATTTCCTGAGGGTGGCGGCTCTCGTCTTCCCAGGGTGCCCAAGGCATATTTTTGTATTGAATAACGTCAACCAACAAGGAATTCCCTGAAAATTTAAGTAAACGGGCATTTATCTGGGTAGTTAGAATTGCAATTCAGGAGACCCAGCTTCGGGGAGAAACAGGACTCCTGTTCTGAGGAAGACAAAGAGGGGGCAGAGTTAGAAAGACAGAGGTCATGAGTGCAGATCTCTTTTTGGTCCCCTACGGAAACCAGGATTGAAACAAAGGAAAGTGGGATCTGTTGGGCTAATACGCAAATGAGGAAATGAAACTTGTCAGAGCACGTTGGTTCTTTTCAGAGCGAGGAATGTGAATGACTCAGGTGTCATGGTGAGGAGGGAGTTACGTCCTGTCCTGGCCGAGGGCTTGCAGCTGGCAAAAAGTTCACAGTTTCTCTGCTGAGGAGGTCCATACATTCCTCCTGCCCCTTGTGGCCTCGTGGCCCTACTTGAAAGGGACTCTCGCAGCTAGGCTCCATTTTGAAATCTCCTTTACAATAAGAAGTGCTTATCTTGAAAGAAGGTGCTTTTGTGGTGAATTAGAAGATACAACCTCCCTAAAAAATAAGGACCCGGCTCTCTAGCATATTTACCCTTGATCTGAGTTTTATTTTTAATTTTTTGTTATTAAAAACATTTTTTTAGTGTTTATTTTTTAAAGGGAGAGAGAGTGTGTGAGCAGGGGAGGGTCGGAGAGAGAGGGAGAGAGAGAGAGAGAGAGAGAGAGAGAGAGAGAGAGAATCCGAAGCAGGCTCCAGGCTCCAAGCTGTCAGCAGAAAGCCCCATGTGGGGCTCCAATTCATGAGCTGTGAGATCATGGCCTGGGCCTAGGTCAGAAGCTGCCCAGGTGCCCCCTTGAGCGGAGTGTTATATGCCAGACCTTGCCCATGTCCTGGGAATTTCAAAGTTGTATCACAGTGCAACAGTAATTAACAACCTTGTGTTTATCCTCATATGCTGGACACCAGTGCTAAGTGCTTTACAGATACATTCTTACTAAAAATCCCCCTGCTCCCTTGGGATACTATTAGCGCCATGTTTTTTAAGTTTACTTATTTATTTTGAGAGAGAGAGAGCGTGCCCACACAAGCAGGGGAGGGACAGAGAGAAAGGGAGACAGAGAATCCCAAGCAAGCTCCACACCATCAGTGCAGAGCCTGATACGGGACCTGAACTCACAAACTATGAGATCACGACCTGAGCTGAGATCACGAGTCAGACACTTAATCGACCGCGCCATCCAGGCACCCCTGGAAACTCTTCCCATCCAGGTTGCACCCTAGACCAATTAAACCAGAATCTCCAGGGCTGGGACCTGGGCATAAATAGTTTTTAAAGCTCTCCAAGTGACTCCAATGTGCAGCCTTACTGCAAGCCATCCGTGCTAAGCAACCCTAATAATTCGTTCCACCTGCTAATTTTTTTTAACTAGAAAAAAATTCTATTCCATTTCATTGCTTTCCATAAGCAGCCACTGTGGCCCCGTGCTACTGTCTGCATAGCATGTCCTTTCTCCTGGAGGACCCCGCTATCTGAGGCCATAATTTTCCTGTTCTGGAACAAAGCAGGAGTGCTTACTATGGTAGATCTATAATACTTAGGTTTGCAATACATTTTAGAAAGATCCCCCAAATGTATTAATATTACCTTGAAAGGAATTTTAACATTATAGCAGAATTCAGAAGATGGCCATTGCCTTTGTTGCTGTTGAAAAAAAAAGGGAGAGAAAGCTAAAAGAAACAAAGGTGAAATTTCACAGATTTGCAGCTAGGGTGCGCTATCATCGATCCTGGCGTTAGCGCCAACAGCTTGGAAGCGCTGAGACACTGATGCTCTGAAAAGGGCTGTGAAGTCACTTGCCATGCATTGTGACGGGGAGGAAATTCACACTCACACTCATGGTGCGGTGGACGGGGCGCGGTTTCCACAGACAGGCAGACATGGGTTCACGTCCCAGCTCCGCTGTCCACTAGCTGTGACAACCCGCCTTCACGTCTCTGCCCTTCACGGGGCTGCAAGGCTCACTGGCAGGATCGCTTCACTGATCAGAGAGTGTGCGAGGCACCCAGCGCCGTACCTGGCCCAGGGCTGTAATTATCATTATGTGACAGACGCCACGTTATCTACAATTGTGGTCTCACTTAATCCTCACAACGGACCCTCCCAAAGATGCTGTTATTCCCACTGAAGGGAAGTGAGCCCCTCACAGGCTCCACCGTGTGCTCCTGGGTACGCAGTTGTAAAATGCCAGGGTAAGGGCTGTCTCCTGCACCGGAGGCCCGGGTTCTCTGTTTTTCCTGGCTGTCTGGCTGCCACCCCTTGATTCAGAGGCCATCCCATGGCTGGTTTATCTATGAGAACAGAAGGACATCGTCTGTGGATAATGGAGTAAAATAAAAAGGCAAACAAAAATTTGGGGCTATCTCCCCGGCACATGGCAAAGTGACGAAAAAGGTTATTCGGAGCAGAAGGCGCAATGTTATGCATCTATTTTTTTTTTTTTTTTTCTTTTAAAGTGGAGTTCTTGGGGCACCTCCGTGGCTCAGTCGGTCAAGCCTTTGACTTTGGCCCAGGTCACGATCTCACAGTCTGTGAGTTCCAGCCCTGCGTTGGGATCTGTGCTGACAGCTCACAGAGCCTGGAGCCTGCTTTGGATTCTGTGTCTCCCTCTCTCTCTGCCCCACCCCTGCTTGTGCTCTGTCTCTCAAAAATTAATAAACGTTACCAAAAAAAAATATTTTTTTTTTAATAAAATGGAGTTCTACCTGGAAAAGTCCTGGCTAAGAAACTGAAACTGCCAAGCTCAGCCTGGCAGGAAGTGCCCAGACATAGCTCTCTGCTGGGTTAAAAAATCTGGGTGATGGGGCGCCTGGGTGGCTCTGTCGGTTGAGCAACTGACTTCAGCTCAGGTCATGATCTCGCGGTTCATGGGTTCGAGCCCCACGTCGGGCTCTCTGCTGACAGCTCAGAGCCTGGAGTCTGTTTCAGATTTTGTGTCTCCCTCTCTCTCTGCCCCTTCCCTGCTTGTGCTTGGTTTCTCTCATCTCTCAAAAATAAATAAACATTAAAAAAAAAAATGTGGGTGATCCATTGCCTGATCATGTCTGGGTCTTCTGATAGTTCCCCTATTCCTAGAGAATTAAGGATACATTCCTTCTGACATTGGTTTTTACGGTCTTCCATGGGGGATGGTTTGGGAGAACAATCTAAAGAAAATTTTTTTTAAGTTTATTTGCTTATTTATTTTGAGAGAGACAGAGACAGTGTGAGTAGAGGAGGGGCAGAGAGAGAGAGACACAGAGAGAGAGAGACAGAGAATCCCAAGCAGGCTCTGCCCTGTCAGCATGGAGCCCGATGTGGGGCTCAAACTCACAAAAGTATGAGATCATGACCTGAGCCAAAACCAAGAGTTGGACGCTTAACTGACTGAGCCACTCAGGAGCCTCACAATCTGAAGTGATTTAAGGAGACATAAATACTGCTGAATAGTTTAGGAGTTCACTGCATGAGAAACTGGGAAAGAGAGCCCGGGTGGGGCAAACAGTAACGTTTCTCTCACCCTGTCGTACCCTGTCTTACCCAAGAACCATGTTGAACAAACCAGAAACTTAAGAATCATCCTGATTTCTCTCTTCTCTTCATTTCCTGCACCCATTCCATCAGTAAATCTTTATGTTTCCATTTCCAAAATAGAAACTTCTGTCCATCTTCACAATCACTCCCCTATTCCTTGCCACTAACGTCTCCCCACCAGGGCCACTGCAGGGATCTCTTAAGTGGTCTCCTGCTTGCATTCTGGCCTCCTTCCAGTCCATTCTCCTGTTAATGTTCTCGTAGCAGTCATCACCATCTTCAATTATTGCGATAATTTATTTCTCTTAGTTTGTTTTTGCTGTCTGCTTCCTTTACTAGAATGTCAGCTCCATCGGGCAGGGGCCAGGTCTGTCTTATTCCTCACTGTACCACAACTTCTGACATCTCGAAGCTTCTTGATAAACACATAGGGAGGAAACGAAAGGGTGAGTGAATACACAACTTCAAATATGAAGTCACATTTGTAACTTGCCTCCTCAGAAAGTTCTCATGAGACTGGCTTCCCAGACTGGTGGGATGGGGAAAAGGACCTTCTGTATTTTGACGACTCCTGAAAAGAACATGAGAACACAGTCTGGCGCAGGGGTTGCAAATGCCAAAGGGCTCAGGCAGGTACCACCAATCTGGAGGCTGTAAGCTGTGTGTAAGCCACAATGAGGGCGGGGGCCATGACCATCTAGAGACCCCCATAACTTCGACTAATGCGGCCTTATCAGCTCCAGCCAACTGTGTCTGAGTGGCAACAAGAGCCCAGGGGTGTCACATCTCCCGAGCTTTCAAAAGAAGATGGAAAGTTTCTGCATCAGCTAGAATTGGGTTCGGCTGGGAGTACTGACCTGAAAGAGTAGCTTAAGTGAGGTAGACGTGTATTTCTCTCTCACAAAAAAGAGGTCTGGGACGTGTCCTGGACTCACGGAGGCTCAGTGGAATGAGGGACCTAAACTTCTAATTTACTGCCCCGCTCAGCATGGTTTCCATTTCCAAGGTTCCCTCATGACCCAGTGGACTGCTGTGGCTCCAGCCATTACTCCTCATTCCAGGGAGCAGGAAGGAAAAGGAGAAAAGAAAGAACCTGACCATTCTTTTATAAGATTCCCCGGAAGCTTCATGGCCTATTATTTCATTTCATTGGCCAGAACTAAATCATACAGCTACTCCTCACTGCAAAGGAGGCCGGAAAGTATAATCTTTCTTCTGAGTGGACGTGTGGCCAGCTAAGAAAGAAGGGGAGAATGGATATTGGAGTTCTCAACGACAAGTCTCCGCCAGAGCTGGCCTTTTCTGTGAAATCCTCGGGTTTTAACACCATGACAGACAAATGAAGCATGTCTGCCAATTGGTTCAGCGGAGAGGTTTTGTGAACCCTGCTTAGGGGAGCAAATACGGATGCCATACATTTCTGTGGCAGGTTGGGCTAGTCGGTGAGTGGGGGTGGTGAGGGTCATAAACAGGGCTTGGACCGGGAATCCAGACAGGAGTGTGTTCAGGTGGCCTGGGGGGAGGGGGGGGCACTGTGGAGGTGGCAGCGGGAAAGGGTGAGGAGATACGGTCCTTGGCCTGTGCTCCCAAGGAGTGCGTGGGGCCTGGGCAGATCAGGGAGGTCCTTGGCTGCCGTGGCTTCTCTCACCTTGAGGTCTTAGCTCTTCTGATGGCTGCAATTCCAGTCTCCTCTCTATCGTGAGGTCTCTCTTCTTTCTGACCTTCACTGAAAGTGCTCTCTCACACTAGGTCAGGGTCACTCTTTCTGGAGGGATAAGGAAGCCTGAGTTAGATCCGAATTCCCCAAGCCCTCTCCAGCCCTCTTCGGTCACTGCTGCTACCCTCTCAGACTGGGGCTTCACTTCCTCTCAGGCTCAGTGATGATTCCCCTCAGAATAGCTCGGTCTCCCAGGCACGTCAGACCTTGTTGGCAGGAAGGATACCACCCCACGTGTTGGAAAAACCACTGGGTTTGCAGGCAGACTTCCCTCCCTTGAATCTTTTCTGCATGGCTTACTAGTTAAGTGACTATAAATACTTTAAGAACTGTAAACTGGAGAATAGAGTTCTCCTTACCTACTTCATTAAGCGTTATGAAGGGTTCACAGAGATCATATATATATATATGGCCTTTGTATCAAAGAAGAAAAAATCTAAATAGCTCTAAATATAAATAGAAGGTTCCAGTAAAGACTCTCTGTATCGTCTATATGTTTGAAATTGATGACTTTATTGACACAAACTTTGCAATAGAAAGTGTTATGTTAAGAGAATAGTGAGAATCAGTTCTTGTATCATACACACAGGAAAAAACTGCAGGTGAATTTCCAGTAACACGGTTTAACTTCTGATCACTACCTTTTTGTGAAATCCAGATTGTGCCAGGGAGGCGCAGATCATATATGCCCCTCATTCCTTTCTCCCCCAGAAGTGAGACATTGTTTCTATATAAAACAGAGATACCCTCTCCAGTTAATGCATTCCACGCAAGGTGCAACAGTTACATGAAGCACAAACAAGGCTGTAGAGAGAAACTGGTGTAGTCCACGACCCACGGACAGGGGCATGCTGGGGAAGGAACACCCCACACAGAGACACGACACATGTGCCTAGGAGAATGAGCCCTTGAGCTTGCAGGATTGTTGCCAACCTTTGGCAGTTGGGGGCTCCTGCTGAGTAACGCCAATGAGCCCTTGAACTTGCAGGATTGTTGCCAACCTTTGGCCGTTGGGGGCTCCCGCTGAGTAACGCCAGTGGAGACATCAGAGCCACAGATGTTGCTTGTATTGTATTATTATTATTTAATTTTCAGAACATGAAGTTCTTTAAAAGCCCTTTCTCAAAGAATCAAAACGATAGAGGTTTGGGAAAACTGTAGCTTTGTGTATGGTAAAGAGGCTTGTGCAGTGATTAGGAGAACACCCAGATCCGTCTAGGAGAGAAAGCTACCCTGAATGTAAAAGTGAGAATTCACAACATACCCTACATTTTAGGGTCTAAGTTAGTCCCCTAGTTATAAAGTCCACTGTCAGATTCAGAATATACAAGGGTGACTGGCCAGACTCAAAATCTCTTAGCATCTGCAAGGTGCCTGGTGTAGGGCTGGTATTCAATGTTTAATGAATACAGTCTACAAAAGGAGGAAGGAAGGAAGGAAGGAAGGGAAGGAGGGAGGAAAGGAGGGAGGGAGGGAGGAAGGGAGGAAGGAGAGAAGGAGAAAAGGAAGGAAGGAAGGGAGGGAGGGAGGGAAGGGAGGAAGGGAGGGAGGGAGGGAGGGAGGAACGAGAGAAGGAGAAAAGGAAGGAAGGAAGGAAGGGAGGGAGAGAGGGAGGGAGGGAGGAAGGGAGGAAGGAGAGAAGGAGAAAAGGAAGGAAGGGAGGGAGGAAGGAAGGGAGGGAGGGAGGGAGGGAGGAAGGGAGGAAGGGAAGAAGGGAGGGAGGCTGTGCTTGTGTTTGAGGAATAACAAAATTGACAAGTAATGAGGCCAAGTTTCTAAATGTTAACCTACATGTCACTTCTCTGGACCGTATTACATAAACAGACACCATCAGGCTGCCCATTTCTGCTAAACATGGAGTTTATTGGTATCATTTGGTACAACTTTAGTCCTACCTTTCCCAGTCCAGGCATGTTAACAATCCTTTAAAATTATGCTACATTACTTTGGAGGAAGATGCTTCCACCTTAACACGTGTAAAGAAAGGTTAGATAATTTTAATCTATCAAAATATTTTTTTTACTGCCTCTGATTTCTAACACAGTGCACGTCGGTCAATGTGATGGCACATCAACTCGGCACTGCCTTTCTAAAGCGATTCCTTCGGGCGCCTGGGTGGCTCAGTAGGTTAAGTGTCCGACTTCAGCTCAGGTCACGATCTCGCGGTCCGTGGGTTCGAGCCCCGCGTCGGGCTCTGGGCTGACAGCTGGAGCCTGGAGCCTGCTTCCGGTTCTGCATCTCCCTCATTCATGCTCTGTCTCTCTCTGTCTCAAAAATAAATAAACGTTAAAAAAAAAATAAAAAAAAATAAAGCGATTCCTTCACAGAAAGCACACGACGTAGTCTTAGGCCTGGTGCTGTGTACGAGAGGCCGGAGGGAGGCCGTATGTGCTGCCAGTATGTTCTGGATTATCTGCCTCTTGCGAGCAGTGTCTACGCTTTGATTAACAATTGCAAATGACCCAACTGGAGAGAACAGACACTCAAGAGCACAAGCGAAGAGAACTGGGACGCTCTGAAATGCAATGTCTGGCTGAGCCCTGAGGGCCGTCCCGGTCAGATGTGTTGACCACGGTGACCACGATATTGCTGTACGTGGGCAAACACGGACACCTGTATGGGGGGGGGGGGGGGACACTGAAGGCAGATGAGAGACAGGTGTGACTGCATCACAGAGACCTCCCAAAACATGCTGTGAGCACGGGTGGGGTTAGTTTGTGTGACACTGGATCTCTGAATCTGTCTCGTACTGAGCTAAAGAGACGGGTGTCACGGGTTTTCCCTGTTTCTCGGTCTCTCCTACATCTGGGTTTACAGGTGGGCGGAAGACGACTGTTAAGTGAACACAGTAAGCTTTCCGATGGTGGGCTTCCTTCCGAAAGACAGAACGAAGGAACAGGCCGACCCGCAAGAGTGCACACCGCCACGGCCAGCGGGGCTTAGAGCCCACGTGCGCGTCGTTCTCCCAGGAAACGCACTCCGTCCACTTTTCTCCGTGTCACAAACCCGCCAGTGGCTCTCGCTCACCACGGCCACATCAGACCGCATCGCACGGGTTGCAGAGAGGCACGGTCACTGCAGCGTATCACCATGTGCAAGCACTGTGCCAGTAGAGCTCTGTGGTGAGGAGGGCGCCGAGAAAGTCCCCGCAGCCCAGGCAGCCGCTCGCTGCCTGGCAAGACGGTCCCTCAGGGCACTCAGCAGCGCTCACGTTCAGCAGGGGCCACCAGCTCCTTCAAGGCTCCTTGATGGGCTCCAGTAGGGGGAGGGCACCAGAGTTGTCCATCTGCGCTGCTAGCCGAACGCTCCTGCTAGTTAACACAGTTCTTCGTGATTCTTCGACTTCTGTCCGCCTGTCGGATACTGTCCGTAACATTAATGGTGACTTCTTTTGCAGACATTCGCTTAGCGTCTCTTTTAGCCTGTTAGAAAGGTTAACATCATGAACTGAGTTAGCAGAACACATCCCGGTTTGCATTAATCTCCTGAGATTGCTACACACACGTGCGCACACACAGGCAAGAAGAACGACCCACAGGAACACATGCACATGTCCTCCTTTTCAAAGCTTTCTCTGTCGAAACTCTCATGTTGACCTAGCACAGAGCCTGGCATCAGGCATGCTCAGTAAAACACTGTTGAATGAATGCATTAATTAGCGAGGGTCCATCAAGGGGTAGTGTGAAAGGTTTCACAGCCGGCTTTAGTAAAGCAGTTAAGGAGTTGAGCTTTGGAGCCAGACAGGCTTGTGGTTAAAGATCGACTAGATAATTTCACTATGCGCGAGTTTTTTCTTTTTTAAATATTTCCTTTTCATCACAGAATCTTTCTTTTCTCTCTCTCTCTCTCTCTTTTTTTAAGTTTATTTATTTACTTTTGAGAGTGATAGCACAAGTGGGGAAGGGGCAGAGAGAGAGGGAGGGAGAGAGAATCCCAAGCAGGTTCCGCACTGTCAGCGTAGAGCCTGATGTGGGGCTCAAACCCACAGAGCCGTGAGATCATGACCTGAGCCGAAACCAAGAGTCAGATGCTTAACCAACTGAGCCACCCAGGCACCCCTGAGCAAGTTTTTTCTAACCTAACCCTCAGTTTTCTCACCTGTAAAATGGGGGATAACAATAGGACCTACCTCACAAGATTATTGTAAGGATTAAATAAGGTCATGAATTAAGGTTCTCAAATAATGCCTGTTGCTAAATAAAACTGACACACACACACAAAAAAGATTCAGTAAGTATAAGTAAAAAGGAAGATAAATTATTTGCTTCTAAGTGAAGATAAAATGATCAAAGTCCAGAATTCATACTAAATACTAAAACATTGACTAAACTGTAGGTTCTTGTACCCTATGTGCTCCACCTCACGAGTAAACTTTAACCTAGTGGGGAGTGATTTTGTGTCCATTCCGCTCAACTGTATGCTTGCAGCAAGCGCGAGAGGGGTCCTGTTGAGTCATCTCCGTGGTAGACAGAGATATGTGCTGCCCAATCCCAGTCCAGGGAGCCCTGCTGCCTAGCTGCTGGGAGTGCAGTCAGTGAATCACTCGAGCTGTCCCCTTGGGGTGTCTCAGCTGCAGAAAGCCCCCTCACCCCAGGTCATGCCTTTGCCAGGGTGGCCCAATGCGGGGTATAAAGGTCTGGCCATTTTGGTACAAAGCAGGCCGGCTCTGAGCAGCCACTTAGCTCCAGAGCTCCCTGTGGGGCGGGCTCAGCTGCAGCTACTCTGCTAGGCCTGCCTCTGGCTCACCTTCTCCTCTGCCCACTCCTGCTTCCGGCCCTCCCCTCCGCAGGGGTTGACAGGGCACTTCCCAATGAGCATCCTGTATAATGACATCGCAGCATCTGCTTCCTGGAAAACACAGTCAGCCTCAGATCTGAGGAAGCATCTCCCAGGGCGTGAGAGTCTCCCCGCCGGGCGTGGATGCAGACGGATGCGTGTTTTTAATACAATATGGCCCCCGAATACAAGCCAACTACTTCAGCTGTAGGGCGTCCAAAGAAATGGTGGACTAGTGCACCACTGGAGAAAAATAAATCAGCCTGGTTAATTTACTAACAAATGATAGGTAGTTTGTATCATGTCACATACATCCTGTGCGGTAGCTGCTGGAGACGCCCCCTCCAGATTCTCTTTACGTGCCTGGTGCATCCATACCCCCATATGCTGTGAGTTTTGTCTGCTAACTGCCCACAGCAGCACCCAGTTTTTAAGAATTGTCTGATCAGATGACATCTCATCTGATCAGAGCCACCTTGCTCAGAAATGCCACAGAGGTCACACACTAATTCCTGGAGACAGCCCAAAGCCCATGTCTGATGGTTGGGGATATAAAAGGCTGGCCATGTTGCCTCAAGGGGATATAAATCTATGATGTCTTCATGCTCCAGAGTCCCCTGTGGGACCAGGCTCCCTGAGGGATTCAGCAGAGCTCACATATTTGCTGAACTGGGTCCTCTGCCCCATCCTGCTTCCCTTATTACCATATGGGCTTCACCTGACAGTACTCTTTTTTTTTTTCTTGATGTTTATTTATTTTGAGGGGGGGGGGTAGACAGAGAGGGAGAGAGAATCCCAAGTAGGCTCTGTGCTGTCAGTGCAGAGCCTGACATGGGCTCAATCTCGTGAAACGTGAGATCATGACCTGAGCTGAAATCAAGAATTGGGACGCTTAACCGACTGAGCCACTCAGGCACCCTGAGAGTACTCTTTCAATCAATTGCTTGCACAAGAATCCTCATCGTAGGTTCTGCTTCTAGGGAACTTGACCTAAGTCACTTTATGGGTGATTTGAGAGGTATTTAAGGGATACTATTGACCATATGCAATTTGAGTCTTACCCATTGATTTCACGAGCTAGGATTTTACTGTTTTCCTCTTCATGTTCCCAGTGCCTATTACCATCTGAGACGGAACAGGTTCTCGATTTAGGTTTGGCTGAATTAGTGGGTGAATGAATGAATGAACACACTGCATTTGTCAATGTCCCCTTGCTTTAACGACCCGAAGTCAATGCTGTTTAAGGATTCAGTCTTACAACTCAGCTCTTCCAAAGCCTGAACTGGCACCAGGGCTAGCACTGACTTTGATGGGTTTATTTCTCGCTAAAAGCAGAGAACCCATAAAGTCCCACCCCCAATTTGGTTTCTCCTAAAGAAAAGTGTGGCAATCCTGAAGCTGATTCCATCTGATTTCCATTTGGGGTGCAATTGCACACAAGCTTTGAGGACTGGGGCATGGAATAGAGACACAGAGGCTGTATTTGAAAGGAGCCAAGGTGACGGCAGCATTCCTCTCAAACTGGTGGGCAGTCAGAGAGCTTTCCAGAACGGAAATGTAAACTTTCCAAACGGTACAACTACTTTCCTCTAGATTTACTGGCAAGATTTCACAAAAGGTTATTAAAGATTATACCCAGAAAATGCTCTGCTCTGTATTTCAGTCTGCTTCTCTAAGCTTAAAAATATAAGCAAAAATTTAATAGTTGGATGATTCTTAATTTCCTAGCCTGGTTAAGTAGGGAGTCCAAGGCTACAAAATAGTCATTCCCAGAACAGCCACAGACTATGTATGACTTTATAAATTTTTTAAATGTTTATTTATTATTGAGAAACAGAGACAGAGCACAAGCAGGGGAGGGGCAGTGAGAAGGGGAGACACAGAATCTGAAGCAGTCTCCAGCCTCTGAACTGTCAGCACAGAGCCCAATGCAGGGCTCGAACCCACAAACCACGAGATCATGACCTAAGCCGAAGTCAGACGCTTAACGGACTGAGCCACCCAGGTGCCCCTGTATGATTTTAACCTCAAGCACAGTGGGGCAATTTCTTTTTTTTCTTTTTGCAATTTCTCCTTCTTCTTCTTCTTCTTCTTCTTCTTCTTCTTCTTCTTCTTCTTCTTCTTCTTCTTCTTTAAATGTTTATTTATTTTTGAGAGAGAGCAGAGGAGGGGCAGAGAGAGAGAAAGGGACAGAGGATCCAAAGTGGGATCTGCGATAACGGGCTCTGTGCTGATAGCAGCAAGCCCCGACACAGGGCTCGAACCCACAAACTGTGAGATCATGTCCCGAGCCCAAGTTGGCTGCTCAACCGACTGAGCCATCCAGGCGCCCCTTCTTTTTGCAACTTCTTAAATCTATATCCAGAGAAGCCTGCCCTAGCGGTGGTGTTCAGAGCACAAGCTTTGGGGTCAGACAGACCTGGACTTAGGGCAAGGCTTTGTCACCAGTTAGTTGTCACAAGACATGTTGCTTTCACCTCTGAGTCTCAGTTCCCTTACCTGAAAAATGGGGAGATAATGCCTGATTCTCTGTGAGGCTTTTTGAGAGAATTAAGCATGTCACTTAGCATTAATAGGGTGACCAGCTTCCCCTGGTTTGCCCCAAATTGACTGAAAGTCCTACATTCTGGGAGCCTGCTCAGGCCGCTGCAAACCAGAACAGTCACCCCAGTTATAGCTAACATTAATTCTATTTGCAAAACGGTGATGTCGAACATACTAAATTTAAATGGAAAGCCTTCTTATTCTACCTAAACTATGGCTCTTGCTACTCCTGTGTCCAAACAACAAGGACAACACCTCTGCAAGGTTATACATTTGGATAAAAGGCACTGGAGTTCTTTACTCCAATGACGGATACAGGTTCGAAGCCACAAACAAGTCCCTTTCAAACAATTATGCTGTATTGGTAATTAAACATTAGAACAACAGTGCATTCTCTTGGAAGCGTTTTATAAAAGAGAAGCTTTCAAGTCTGAGGCATCAGCAGAAAGGCGTCCACCCCTTTTACAGCAGCACAGACATTCAGGAGGTCAGTCGTTGCTGTAATCTAGTTACAAGTTGGAAATCTCAGATTTCAAGCCTGAAGGAGAGGGAGAAAGAAGATGAGAAAGAGGGCTACAATGCCAGATTATTTTCTCTAGAAGCCCTGAGAAGTTACTTTGCCCTTCTACAAGAGAAGAGCTATGTGGGTATGTGGGACAATTGTCCCATTTTGGTCCTCAGAACCTCTTGACATTTTAGGGGCGCTGGGTGGCTCAGTCGGTTAAGCATCAGACTTCGGCTCAGGTCATGACCTCGTGGTTCGTGGGTTCGAGCCCTGTGTCAGCCTGTGTGCTGACAGCTCGGAGCCTGGAGCCCGCTCCGGATTCTGTGTCTCCCTTTCTCTCTGTCCCTACCTACTCGCACTCTGCCTCTGTCTCTCTCAAAAATAAACATTTAAAAAAGAACCTCTGACATTTTGTATTACAGATATTTTTCTCTCTGATGTGGTTCTCAGCCAGCCAAACCTTTTTATTTAACATCCCACTCCCTTTATTTAACTAAAGGAAAAGAAAACATGTCCCAATTGCAATTACTGACTTAAAAAAAAAATCTTCTGGTTCTCAACTCAGTGATGAGAGAAATCTATTTGGCACCTTTTTCTTTTGTGGCTGTCTGCTAATGCAATCCTTCCTCCACTTCTAAAATTCTTGTTTTGTGAGTTTTATCACCACTGACTCTTGTTAATGGGCCACCTCTTGATTCTCACTCAGTTTTACAGCTTTTCTGTTCTTCCCTCTGCCTCATTTTAATTTCTGCAGGTGTAGAATTCTGTGAATCATGGATTTTAGTCCTCTTGGTACTGCCTCTTTAATTAAAAGTAATTTATTGGCTGCCATTTCTCAAGGGTAACCAGATTGACTGTGATAACTTCCTGGCAGCCTCAAACCCAGATGGACTGTTTCTCTAGGGGTTTAGAAGACAACGACATTCCCTGTGAAAGCGGGGGCTGCGTGGTTGTTCCGGGAGGCCTGGACTCAGGGGTGCGGCTGAGTCTGCTCAGCCCTTTCTTCTCACTTTCCCCCCAAATGGGAATACAGGTGTTCTCAACTTTCCTTTGACTCCACAAATATATCTATACCCCACAGGATACTGCACAAACCTTTCCGCATTTCCTCACACACAATGAAGAAAAGCAAGGCTTACCAAGATTATGATTTTTCAGACACCAATTTTTCAGTATAACTGTATTTTTTATTTATAAAAGCCATCCATAATTATGGTAAAAGAAATTCAAAGAGTAGAGAAGGGTACAATGAAAAGTAACATCGCTCCCACACTCCGGCCATGTTTGTGCTTTCACCAGGGGTAACCACAGCTAAGGATTTCTTGTGGAAACTTTCAGGGCTTTTCGGAGCATATACGAGCTGAGGGCCTTCCTAGTCTCTCTCCCAGGGTTCTTTACTTCCCTCCTGGCCTTTACCCACGGCTTGGATTACATATTTGCTTGTTTACTTATGTGTTTTCTATATCTTCATCAGATTATAAACTTCAAGAAGGTAGGGACCCAATCTGTTGCGTTCACCGTGGTATCCCCAGAATATAATTCAGTGCCTGTCACATAATAGACACCCAACAAATAACTTGATGAACACACGTATGAAAAGAAATCTTCCGAAAGAAAGAGAAAAAAATGTCCTGGGAACAGCACTTGTTTGTACTGCCCTGCCCTAGAACTTTCCTACAGTGTTTGCATTATGCTTACAACTGATTACTTCTTGCACCATCCCTGAGAGACGGCCAGAAATGGTACTATGCTTCCTTTCCTGATGAGGCAGCAGAAGTCACTTAAGCCAACGTGATCTGCCCAAGGCCAATGTCAATATAGGGGGTGGGCTGAATTAAAGATGGTAGTCCTGGGTCCCGCATCCAGCCTCCTACAACTCGGCTAAAATTTACTCTGGATTCTCCACCATTTTGTTTTTGGTAATGGGAATGAAGAACATGGGATTTGGAGGCAGACAGACCTGGGTTTGAAGTCCAACACAGACAAATCACTCTTCCCTGTGCCATGCTGGCCAAGTACCTAACCTTTCTGAGCCTGTTTTGCCTAGAGGGAAATGCTGCCGCTTCCCCCTGGGTGAGGGGTAAGATGATCCCATATGCGGTGTGTGTGGACCATTGCAGACACTCTGAAAATATCAGCTCCCTCTTCTCCTTCCCAAAAGATACAAGACCAAGGCTTGTCAGCTACAACTCAAGACATTTTTCTTCTTTTCAGTGAAGCTCCATTAAAGGGAGACAGACAATAACATCTAGCTGTTCCCAAATTCTGGGATTTTATTTGCTGCTTCATGGCATTAATTTGAGGTCATCAGTGAACTTTTTTTTTAACAGTTTATTTATTTATTTTTTGAGAGAGAGAGCATGCATGCAAGCAGGGGAGGGGCAGAGAGAGAGTGAGAGAGAGGATCCCAAGCAGGCTCCACACTGTCAGCACAGAGCCCAACGTGGGGCTCAAACTCACAAACTGTGAGATCATGACCTGAGCTGAAATCGAAAGTCACACACTTAACCAACTGAGCCACCCAGGAGCCCCCATCAGGAAACATTTGATCTCAGCAACTCCACCGAGGGCCAGGACGATAGCCTCCAAAGGCAGGGGTCAGATCACCCCTCAGGCAAAACTCTTCAGAACCCTCCAGACCTGCAGCAAATCCTGTGCAGACCACAGCCCCACACAAGGTACTCACTTAGGCTACTCATCGTAGGGGATTATATCTAACAGGTAGCGAGTGCCAAAAGGGGTGTTGCTCTTCAACTTGATCCTCAGGTAGATCAAACACTAGGAAAGCAGCAGAACCTGCTTGAGAAAAAGCACAGGATCCCACAGAACAGCCATCAATCACAGGACGGTGGCGCCGGAGGGCGGCTGGGTGGGAGTGGGGCTGTGGGAAACCTTTCTGATTCTCGTGAAGTACTAGGCCAGTCTCATTCCATCAACAGGTACTTAGGAAGCACATACTAGGTGCGTAACCCTGAAGTAGGCTCGGGGGGGCAAAGAATCAGGCGGTCTCTGCCCTGAGAGTCTTCTAATCGAATTGGTTCTTCCGCAGACCCTTAGGTGAACAGTTAGTCTTGTAATTCTTCATCTATGTAAGGTAGTAGCCAGTATATGGATGCATATATAGAGGTAGTGGAAGTCACTGCACACACACACACACACACACACGGACACAGACACACACAGCAGGGGCATGCACACCTACACATACACACACACACACACACACACCCTCAATATCCCTGTACTGCTAAATTATCTCCTTTACCCAGGCTTCAACTAGAATGTGCATCCAAGTACCCCTCTCACAGCTCTCCCTCCCTGGTTTCCCTCAATGTTTCTCTTGTCCCCTCCTTCCTCTTGATGACACGTTTTTGTTTTCCTAAGAGAAACTCCTGTTTGCTTTCCAAACTCTTCTCCTGTATCTCATATTACCGCCATGCAGGAGGAATTCTGGGCTTGTCCCACCCTCCTTTCTGGGTCAGGCTTCCCTCTCTGGCCACAGCCATTTCTGCGAGGCTTCACCCATCGTCTCTGGACTGGACCGAGCCTTGACAACAGTCAGTCACTGCGTGTAGGGGCGGGGGGAGCAGAAGGAGAGGGCTCGAGGAGGGAGCTCCTCAGCTGAGAATCAGTCCAGACGCCGGCGAAGTTCTTCAGCACAGTCTGGCCACTTTGCCAAGAACAATAAAGCAACTCAAAACGACGCAGCTTCTGAAGACTCGAAGGCTCATTGGGAGGCCAGCCACACACCCAAGCTTCATCTGCTCAGAGCTGTATCCACATACACATTTCTACCTTAGCTAAATACTTGAGGAGATAGTTCTGGGGGAGCAAAAGAAAAATCCTAAGCCTGAGGAAATGGCACATTCGAGAGCAAAGGTTTGGAGGCAGCCCAGAGTTCCCGAACAATTAATTAGCAGGAGAGAACAGCAGCTAAGAACTTCCTCTGATGTTCTTATTGAGCTCAGGGAAGGAGCTGGGGGAAGGAGACCCAGGCGATGATTACTAAGATGCTGAGATGTCACAAAGGTCCCAAGGGACTGGAGGAAGTCAAGGTGCAATAGAGAAAGAGAAAGAGCTCTCTATGGAGACTGTTCTCATTTGCAAAAGACCGTTTTTGTCACATTCTTTTTGCAAGTTAGCACCTGTTAACACCAGGCACAAGGCAGGGACCGGAAGGAATGGAAATATGAAAGCTATGGCTTTGTTGATGGGCCAGAAGTGGAGAGCGGCCCAGAACATGAGATGCCGTTGCTCGCAGCGATTAGCACCACTAGCTGTCCCCATCACCCTTTGGAAAGCAATCTGAACCGTGGGGTGGCATCTGTGTTAAACAGAGGGGTTGCTATCCCCTCCTAGTGGCCTTCTATTTGCTTGAAATAAACAGCACTATTTCAAATCGATAAAGCCTTTGTTCGTTTATTCTGTATCGTCTGACTCCCCAGCCTCAGCCCATTAGAACTGGCAACTGCTTCAGAGCAAAGGGCACGTGTGCCCTTTCCACTCCCGGACCCTTGGCATCAGAACACCACCTGGCACACAGATGGCACTCAGTGGAAGAACACTACATGAATGAACCGAAAGAATGCTTTTAGGAACTGAGGAGGACATTTTCCAGGCCTAGCAAGGATTGCTTTTAACACTCAAACTTGTTTTGTAAATCTGAATGGGGATACTGCGGTAAGCAGGTGCATAAAGATGCACGCTTCGTGAACAGGTTCCTCTGGAGAAAGAAAGCTTTTAAAAAGCGCCAAAAAACCATTAGCCAGGTGGCCTGATGATATACAGGGGAATGCTGTGAAATGATAATAGGTCATCCCTGTGGCAGCCGGGAGCGTAGAGGAAGAGGGAAGAGGCGAGTGGATACTGCCTGAGCAAGATACTGAAAATGCAGGAAGTTCAGCCCGGAGTAAGACCAGCTAGAAGAGGTAGTATGTCGAAGGCCGTGGAGAGTTTAGGAAGAAACGATGATCATTGAGCAGATTCACAGCTGAGAGCTGTGTTGGTATGAGATAGCTCTGCGGACAGAAACTTCAATCAGAGGTAAACTTGTAAACTCACATTGCAGATAGAAAACCTTTGCCCCGGCTTTTGAGGAACTCAAGATGTCCGGTGGCTGGTGAGGCCTCGGGACACAGAGACCACTGATGCACTTCAGCAACTGTCCGAACACTCAGAACTGAAGCTGTCTGCTCCCTGATCTCCCTTGGGAAGTAGTTACAACATAGCCATTGCTCATTGAATTGTGACAACAATCCCCCGCGGATGGCTTAGCCATGGGTGCCACCTGTCCCCGGAGCTGTGCTGGTCAGGTGTGTGTATAGGTCCTCACTCCCTCCACACCCAGGGTGGGCTCCACGGTGTGTGTGTGTGTGTGTGTGTGTGGTGTGGGAACTGTTTCCCTTGGCTATCTCAGAGTCTCCGTTCTCATCTGTAAACTGGAGACAGTGTCAAGATTTTAGAGTCATTGTGAGGATTAAGTGAAATAGTATAACAAAGTGCTTAGTATCCTATGCCTGCCTGCAAGGTTGCTATCACAGGCCTAAGGAAGACTAAGCACAACGTAACGGCTTTAAATTCTTATGCTCCGTAACCGGAATTCACCGCTGCTGGTTAGCATGCAAAATGGTATGACCACTTTGGAAAACTATTTGTCAGTATCGATAAAAGTCGAATATATCCCCATCCTATGAGCCAGCAATTCTACTCCTAGGTATATACTGAAAAGAAAGGAATGTCCACCCAAAGGCATGCACGAGAATGTTAGTAGCTGTATTGTTCACAATAGGGCCAAACCGGAAACAACTCTGATGTCCTTCAAGCACAGTGGTTACATTCATAGAATGGAATAGACATAACAATGAAAATGAGGAAATCTTTGCAACTCACAATACCATAGATGACACTCACTAGCATAGTGTTGAACAAAAGAAGCCAGACCCAAGGTCCCAAGAAGGGACCGTATGATTCCATTTATAAAAGTCTAAAACATAAACAAAACTGGTCTATAATGCTAGATGTCAGAAGAGTGGTTAGGTTGCAGGGGTGAACAGTGATTGGCACATCCCAGTCACCATGGTGAGGAGTGCAAGGGAGATTTCTGGGGTAGCGATAATGTTCTATGTTTTCATATGGATGATGGTACACGGGTGTGGCATCTTATAAAAGTTCATTGCACTTATGACTGACTTGGGCGTTTTTCTGATGTATGTTACACGTGGTAGATAGCATTATTTTCCTTAATCCTTTGCTGTCTCTCCCCTAGGGACAGTGTATACTTCCTCGCCCTATTGATGTTGGGCTTGTCCATGTGACCTGTTTGGGCCAATAGGAGATTAGGTGGCATGATATGAGCAGAGACAGGAAAAGTGTTCCAGAAGTTTGGTTTGGCCCTCTCGGTTTCCTCCCATAGTCATGAGAAGATATAGCTCAGAGAGCTGCTGCATTTGTGCCCTGCTTCCCAAAATTATATATACATGGGACAGATTAAGCTACACCCGGAGCCTGGAGCCTGAAGTGAGGCCTAGCCGTTCAAGTTGCATGCAAGAGGAAAAAAATTATCGTCTGAAGCTCCTGGACACTGATATGCTGTGGTGTGCAGCATTACTGTGGCAATAGCTGACTGACACCTTATTCTTCAATAAAAAAGTCCTTTGCCATCTCTATGCTCCATCTTTATAATAGTCACCTGTTTTAATTTAAAGTCCCTGGCACCCACCTCCAGCACGTATATGAACTATTTATGTCCTAAGTCAAATGAGCTGTTTCCTTTTCTGTAAACTGGGGATGATGCTTACTTTACGGTGCTCTTGGGAGGATTTAATGCACCAGCAGACCTAAAAGCACTTTGCAAACTGCAGAGCACAATTTTAAAGTGACGAATTCTGGGGCCAGGAACCAAGCGTGTGGATCATGCCACATACCAGGCAAAGCTGCTTCCCGCCTGCCGCGACCGTCTGGACTCAAAGGGCGAGGGCACATGCGTTGGGAGGAAGCTAGGGAACCAAAGTCAGGGCCAGCACCAGAGCAGTCACCGAGCTTCTGTGGGGCCTCCCCTTGGGGGAGGCACTGGTTAGTAGGTCTCTGGCAGACCAGCTCACAGGGCGCCTGGGTTGCTCAGTTGGTTAAGCATCTGACTCTTGATTTCAGCTCAGGTCATGATCTCACTGTTCGTGAGATCCAAGCCCCACATGGGACTCTGTGCTGACAGTGTGGAGCCTGCTTGGGATCCTGTCTCTCTCTCTCTCTCTCTCTCTCTGCCCTTCCCACACTTGAGTGCGCTCTCTTGCTCTCTCTCAAAATAAATAAACTTAAAAAAAATTGCTATTAGAAGGCCAGCTCATGCACAGGCCAAGTAGGCAAAACAGGAACACAGGAAGGCCAACCTCAAGTCTAGCTCCCCCACCCGTGTCTTTCTACAGTGTCTGAAGAGCCACCATTGGTGTTCCATTCCACCAGGTTGCAGTGCTGTGTGCCTAGCCATCCCCTGCTAAGCCTTGCTGCCTTCCTTATGGCACTTCTCAGTTTACAAAGAGCAGGCCCCGCTGTTCTCTCGTTTTGGAATTATTTCTGTTGTGTGGATAAGGAACCCGAGACTCTGAGAGATTAAGTGGTTCCTGCCAGGCCACTTAGTTAATGAGCATCAGAGCTGAATTTGCAACAGGTTTTCTAACGAAGGGTTAAAGAGGTAACTCACTCGTGTGAGCGAGAATTCTATCATCAGAGGACCAGCTGCAGCCTCAGAAAACAGGTGGCACCAGTCTGAGGGCTAGGACCAGTACGTTTTGACAGGGGAGGTGGGATTGGGTTTGGAAAATCAGCATCCAGTGAGCAGTGGACTCTGAGGAGGGTGGGGCATGGGGAAGAGGAGGGGGTGAGGGAGGAAGGGAGTAAGAGGAGAAGGCCCCCCCCACTCCCTCCACCCCGCTCCCCCACCCCGGAGGCTGCCGTGGGCCTTTTAAGGGCATTCTTTCCCCTGGGAGGAGCTAGTGCCAGCAGGGGGAGCACGTCCCAACAAGAGCTCTGGGAGCAAGGGAAGAATCCAAAGGATGCCAGCTGGCTCAGGGATGCCATAGTCAGACACTAATAGTCTGCGGGTAATGCCGCCACCACATTCTGCAGTGACAGACCCCCTTGGGGACGCTCCCACTGCCTGCCTGGTGAAAGGGTGTGCGGTAAAATGTCTGGCTCGCCTCCTACCACACCGGTTTTCTCTCTCCTTCCCTGTCTACCCTGAGCCCTGCCAACTGCCTGGCCTAAGACTGGTTACAGGAACCAGTACAGCCCCCAGTGTCAACACGGTGAGAGCTGTGGTGAAGAGGAGATCCCGAGCAAAGCTGTATTTAAACACACGTTTTTTTTTCTTGAGAGTGCAGCTAGCAAGGGCCCGTTTCCCCTGATTCAAAAAAAAACACAGCAACCCTCAAGGCAGGGAGTAGGGTGGAGTGGGGTCCTGCTATTTTCTTTGCAACAATATTCACACGGGGGGCATGGAGAATTTCCACTAGCAAGGGGAGCCGTCACTGCTCCTTCCCTGGGTACCATCTCAGTGTGGCCCAGGCCTGAAGCAAGCTTCTCCCCTTTCTCCGGTCCCAAGTGGGTTCTGTGGCTGTCACCTACCTCCGTGGTCCGCAGGCCATTCTGTTTCTGGGTCAGAGGGCCTGAGGTGAGGCTCTGGGGATTCGGGCACTGGGTCCCACAGCTCATCCTCTTCTCTGGGTTGGATATTCCACCTGGGGCTGTCGATCGGGGCACGCCGTTGGAGGACAGTCCATCTTCCAGCACACCTTGGGGAGAGAAGCAGAGGATGACCCGTGACAGCTGCTGTAAACAGGCCCCAAGAGTGTTGGGGGGGGGGGGGGGAAGCCGCAAAGAAGAAAATAAATCCTCAGAATCCCACCATGCAGAGCTACCCTTTTCTGAAAGAATATGTGTGTGTGTGTTAGCAAAAACGAGACTTTAAAATAATTTTGTAACCTGAAACGTTTACTTAACAATCCATCAATCGCATTCTTCCATGCAATTAAGTGTTCCGCCATAGTAGTTTTCACACACTGAGTCTGCCATCGTGTGGATGTGTTTTCACGTATGTATGTATGTATGCACTTATTTATTTATTTTAAGGAAGCTCTATGCCCAACATGGGGCTTGAACTCATGACCCCAAGATCAAGAGTCCAGACGATCAACCAACTGAGTCAGCCAGGTGCCCCTGTATCACCATTTATTCAATCCCCTCTAGTTTGGTTATTTGTTTTCACAATAAATGTTACTGTGGTTGAAATTCCTTGGGGTTAAAGCTTTATTCTTAATTATTTCCTTAGTATAAATCCTACAAGTGGCATTACTGGTTATACAGAGTTGTTTTTTTTTTTTTAACTTAATTCCATCTCAAGACGTTGGACTGAGCATGTGTTCCTTCCGTGACAAATGCCAAGAAATGATAGAGTGAGGTTTAAATAAATAGCCTCACTGAGAAGCAAGAGGGCTACATCGAGGAATTCATGGATGGAGAGTATCTGATTGAAAAGAGAAAAGGTGGTCCGGGAAGCACGAGGGAGAGATACCAGGTGGGAGACAAGAGGCCAGGAGAGGCTCTGTAACAGCCACAGAAAGGCCAGCGGCAACCAGCCGAGGCCAGTCAGCGATGACAGAGCAGGCTGTGAGGTGGGATATTGGGATATAATAAGAAATACATATGTGGTGTTTTCCCCCAGTTCCTGGCATCGAGCTCCTAAAACCCTGGTAATCTCCTATGTGCCAGGGGTGATAGGAGGATCTTTTGTCACAACATTGGGTCTTTGCCTCAGTTCATGACACAGAGCTCCTAGATCCCTTGGAATTCTGTGAGTGACAGGAGATAGGAGCACCATCTGTTCTAATGAAGCAACTCTTGGAGGTCCCCTTGACAGCTTCAGGATAGGGGCTGCTTGCCAGAAAGATCTAATCTTGACTAGGCGCTCGGAACTCCAAATTGAAACAGCCTACCAAACATTTGGCAAGACAAATACAAAGAAAAACCCAACCCAGACAGAGCTGAGTGAAACTTCAAACACCATTATTTAACGAGAAAAGCTTCAGAAGAGGGGGAAAAAAATGAAAAAAAACGAAACAAGAATGAGATTAACATTACACTTTTTTTTTTGGAAGTTTATTTATTTATTTTGGGAGGGGAGGGGCAGAGAAAGAGGGAGAGAAAGCCTGTTAGTGTGGGGCCTGAACCCACAAACCACGAGATTACGACCCAAGTAGAAATCAAAAGTTGGATGCTTAACCAACTGAGCCACCCAGGCGCCCCAACATTAGACTTACTATCAACTACCAGGGGATGTAAGAAAATATGAAACGGTGTCTTCAAGATTTCAAAGGATTTGCACATTTTAAAGTCTTTTGTGATGCATTGCCAGATTTACCTCTATGAATTTTTCTCTAATTACCCTACTGCCCTCTGCCAACAGTATATGAAATGGCAATGTTACTCAAACCCTCACAAAACAGGGGCGCCTGGGTGGCTCAGTCGGTTAAGCGGCCGACTTCAGCTCAGGTCATGATCTCGCGGTCCGTGAGTTTGAGCCCCGCGTTGGGCTCTGTGCTGACAGCTCATAGCCTGGAGCCTGTTTCAGATTCTGTGTCTCCCTCTCGCTGACCCTCCCCTGTTCATGCTCTGTCTCTCTCTGTCTCAAAAATAAATAAAACGTTAAAAAAAAATTAAAAAAAAAACCCTCACAAAACACTGAATATTTTCATTCTTTTTTTTTTCTCATCTTTGCCAACTTAAGAGGCAAAATAAAGTATCTCATTGCTTGGATTCACACTTCTTGATTTAGTAGAGATACCATATTTATTTGTGTGCCTATTGGCTAATTGTGTGTGTGTGTGTGTGTGTGTGTGTGTGTTTTAATTGTCAAGTCATTTGCCTATCTTTCTTTTGGGGTGTTAGCCTGGGTTCGCTTTTAATCACACTTAAGAAAAACCAAAAAATCCTTTCCTAGATTGTTGAGAAATTATTTGCCAAGAAGCACACATCAGAAGCACAGTTTATTTGGTACACAATGAGAGGGAGGGCTGGTTGACTAGGCAGACCTGATGAGGCCACAGTCCCATCAAACCTGAGGAAGCAGGGATCCAAAGAACACATACGTACATCCACATGTCACCCACTTGCTCTACAAAAACCCAAGAGGCCCTCAGCTGTGGCCATGGGATAGAAATCAGAATTCGAAACATTGAAAGTCACAATAGAAAATGGTTGCTAGAGTTTCCTGACTGGCAGGCTGTAGGACGAGGGGGCCCTGTGGATGTGTTCCAGATGTGCAGAGAAATGGATTCTTGCCCCAAATCCTTGTGGCCCCTTCCTCCATCAGCTGGCAGCCTACTCCCCTTCTCTTTCCATACCCCCTTCCATCCTATACCAAAAGGGCCTCAGACGCATGCGTATGGACACCCCAAGCACACGTATTCAATCTCCATCTCTACTGCTGTCTGTGAGCAGCTGCCCCTTGGCCCAGGGGAGTGAATGAATCAGGAGAAGAGGCCCATGAAAACCTGGAAGCGGGCTCGGTGTGATTTGGGCTGGTAATCCCAGAGTCTCAGCACCCATAGAATAATCTGGAACAGAGCTTCTCCGTGTGATCCAGGGACCAAACTGTTGTTACTGGTCTGCTGTGCCTTAAGTATATAAACTGAATGCAAGCATTTAGAAATTTGTTGCTGGGAACATCTGACGGTGACTGAACTTCTCTGACTTAATGGCGGATGGACCAGTTCTAGGGCTGTCGGATTCACACGGTGAGTCCCAAGTGGTGTGAGCTATGTATTAGTCATGCACAGTGAGACCACACATTTGTTTGTATTGGACTGGGGGAGGGAAAGCAACTGATGCTGAAGAAGGGCTGCGGGCTTTGGCAGGTATGTCCCCTTGGCCCCTGGATAACTTACCCTGTTATCTAGGAAAGAGTGGGGCCAAGTGGGGTGGGGCAGAAAAGGGAACACAAGACCAAGGCAGAGACCCCATCTACCTAAGTCTAGGGTGGAACTGCCTTCAGCTCTTGAGGCTCCTGAGTGGGACTCAAGGCTAGCCAGTACTACCTTGACTGTTTACGACAGTGGGATATACAAATGTTACCATTTTCAGGGGGCGTGGGTGGCTCAGTCAAGCATCCGACTTCGACTCAGGTCATGATCTCATGGTCTGTGGGCTCGAGCCCAGCATCGGGCTCTGTGCTGATAGCTCAGAGCCTGAAGCCTTCTTCGGATTCTGTGTCTCCCTCTTTCTGCCATACCCCTGCTCATGTTCTGTCTCTGTCTCTCTCTCTCTCAAAAATAAGTAAACTTAAAAAAATTTTTAAAAATGTTACCATTTTCTATGTTGTTCATGACCTGGTATCTGGGTTGAGGGTACATAAGAGCATCCATTGAATGCAGTATGGTGCTTCCAGCCTGCGTGGGGATGGCCACCCTCTTATCTAACACCTTCAGGACATGTTTCTGACCCCATACTCCTGGTCAGGCCCCTGTGGGACTTAGAGGCCCTGGAACATGGCTCCCTTCCTTCTCCCCCCGACAATGCAACCCAGTTGCTAACCCAGGAGGAGGAAGTTAAGGCAGAAAAAGGAGGCTGAGGGCACCAGGGGCCAAGAGCAGGTGGTGGAGAACACATCCCAGGGAGGCAGATAGGCAACAGGAAGTGGACCCAAGCATGAGTCAGAGCTCCAAGCCCCTGGCACGAGCTCCACTGTTCTATAGGATTTCACTTACAAACCACAGAATAAAAGATAAAATTATTACAAATATCCAGAACGCTGAAGAGCATTAAATCCTAAGCACAGAATCCCTTCTGAGCTCGGTAGACCCTGAAGCCGGTCCTGCCAATACTTAAAGATCACGGCAGAGCTGCTGTGGCCGAGATACAAACGGCCACTCCTTCCATCTCAGCAGCTCCCCCACTCCCCGGGCATCTCAGCAGAGGCTCGAAAACCATTCATTTGGTCCAGTGTTTGCAGTTTTTATTGATGGCTGATCAAAAATTAGAACTCCGGTTTCTTAATCCCCAATCCAAGGACTTCCTCATTGATTAAATAGGAATAACAATTCCTACTTCATAGGCTGTTGTAAGGATGAAATAAGATAACATATACAAAGGTTCCCACATGTTTGGCACATACATTGTACTTATTATTATTCATGGTCCAACCCCAGCTGTCTTGTCTCCTCCCGGTGCCCCTCTCCGTTAGCCACATTAATTACATACTTGATTATGAGCCATACAATTGGCACCTGTTAAGTGCTAAAGGACTGGCCCACTGAGCCTGGTAACTAAGCAGAGAAGCTCTGATGACAAGTAGAAAAACAGGGCGAGGCTTTAGGACTGCATTGCTAATAGTGAGCGGGGATCATCTGCCTGGTGCAGTCAAGATGTCACCGCAGGAATATGGGGCCATTTACTGTTACTTTTGCCTGCAATAAACCAGGTGATTTTGCTGCATGAATTTAATTTAACGTGCATTTTCTAGTTCCAAAAATAACAGAATCAATGTTGGAAAATTTGTAAACTACAGAAAAGCACAAAGGAAGAATGATTTCCATCCCATCACCCAGAGCTATCCCCTGTTAACAAGCTGATACATATCCTTCTGGCAGATGCTATCGGTGCCCACCCAGGTCCACCCACCCCGGTCCCTGCATCCATCCCCTAGCTGTGGTGGATGTTGGTGGCTAACGGCTCATGGCTGCCCTCTTCTCCTAAGGCTTGTCCTTGACCGAAGGACCAAGCCCCCTTGACCAAGCCCCCTTACCAGGAGAGGCCTGGCCAGTTATATCAGGTAAATTCCACGGCCAATAATCAACTAAAAGTGTTCGTCAGTGTGTGTGTGGGTACAACAGTCCAGCCCCCTTGCCTCTGAGCTGGACAATTTCTGTCCCTTTGCTCCAAAGCAACCCATTGGATCAGGTTGAGACTAGACTAATCCTGAAACCACATCTCTGCCCAGCTCCTTCCCCTGGCCCATCCTTCTTCTCTTGTTCTCTCCCTCACACGGTTCTCCTTGGAGCAGTGTCTCCAGCAGTCACTTGCATAAAATTCCCATCTCAGGCTCTGCTTCTAGAGAACCTAGGACAGTGGACATGCCCTGCATGCTGGATACATTCCTTCTGCCCTTCCACCCTCACTCTCCCCTCCTCCCCTCCCTGTTCCATGTCCCAGGACACTGTCCTGAATGAACCACATCAACAGGCTCCCTTGTCCACTGGCTTCTAGTGGGGTTTGCCAATGGGCACCGCTAGCTACTGAGTGGAGGGGGTCTGCAGCAACACACTGAGGTCGGGTGTTTGTTCCCCTAGATCCCCTACGTAGGGTAGCCATGGGTGCACTGTGTCCTTTATTACACTCCTCCACCAGGAAAAGGTACAGAACCAAAAAAAGCCAGAGAGACTGTGCCAGCAGGAGGTTCTTGATGACTTCAGGGAAGGCTAAGAGTGGTGGGAACAGAGGACAGATGGCAAGTTGTTGAGTAGGAAGTTACAGATGCTGCCTCAGTCGGGGTTCTCAGCTACAAGCAACAGAAATGGACTCCAGTGAATTAAAGTAGGAAAGTGATTCATGTAAATGATCTGAGAGGCTCTCAGACTTTCCGGGAGGGTTGGAGGTTGAGGCCCAGAGGCTATCTATCCAGGCACAGTGTCCCACATCTCTCCATGGAGCTTGTCCTACCAAGCCCTATACCCTGGAAACTGGCCTCAGCATTGCTGCCGCACTTATACTAAAAAAAAAAATTACTGTTGTTTTTCTGAAATTCAAATTTAATTGGGTGTCCTGAATTTTATCTGGCAACCCTACTGGGTGCCAAGTGTCCCAAGCAGGGGGACATTGTTGTGAAAGCTGCTACTGTCGTAGACCCTGAGCTGCCCTACTCCATGCCAGCCCTCTCAAGCCTGAAAGATGGGAGAGTGACTCTTATTTTACGGCAAAGGAAACTGAAGCTTAACACAGGTTCTGTATATTTCCAAAGCTTGTGATCTGAACAAGTATTCACATATCCTTCAAAGAAAACCCCCCAAGTAAGCAGTTCTCAAATTTTAGTGGGCATGAGACCCACCCGAGGCGTCTGTTAAAATGAAGATCCCTACGTCTAACCTCCAGAAGTTCTGATTCAGTAGGGACCCAGGCATATGCATTTTAACAAGTTCCCTCCACTCTGCCCATTGCCAGTGATGCTGAGACCGGGAGTTCTAAGACTGCACTTTTAGCCTCCTGACGTGGAGATTGATGCTCATGCCAGTCTTGAGGGTTACAAGCAAAATGCCCATCTATATTTCCCCTGTGAGCTCTACAGTAGTAAATTGAGGGACATCTGTGTGCCCCTAGGGTATGTCTTTTTTTTCACATCCTTCACAAAATTTTCATTCCATCCAGAAGACAAGCCAAATCACCAATTTTGCCAAAAGATGGGAAACAGCTGTGTCCAAAGCTTGCTGACAAATTCCAACCAATGACTTCCTGCCAGTTTCATGCTATTTGAGAAGTGAATCTGGGAGGGAGGTGGCACATAGAAATTAAAATGATAGCTGGAAGCCATGCGGAGAACAGGACAAGGGGCAACTCTTCTTTAACCCAAGCACCTGGCTTTCTTTGGTGAAGGTGATCACAGGGTCCAAAATCATTGGAATCACCTGCGAGTCATCTCCTCGATGACTAAAAACCAAAGCAAGACACTCCTAGTCTATTTGGGAAGAATCTCCTAAAGTCACATCAGATGAAATTCTGGCTCATCAAACACTGCCTGGGCTCAGGCCGTGAACGCATGGCTGATGATAATTTTGTCTGAACTGAGGTATGTATTAAATAAACCGCAACTATCCAGCCACTCAGAATTTGTCTCCTTATTCTTCGAAATGAACCAAAATGGAGAGGTGTTTGTCATTTCTTCAATCTGATGAGTAATTTTTGGGTACACGCTGCGTGTAAGACATTGACATGTGGCTTTTTGTAAGGCTAATATAAGGAAAACCTTTAAAATGATGAGCGACTGTTACGTTTATTGTCAACTGATTTTGAACAAGGCTGTCAAGACTATTTAATGGGGAAACAGTTTTATCAACCAGTGTGTGGTGACATCTGGATATCTACACTTGAAAGAATGAAATTGGACACCTACCTCACACCATGTACTAAAGTTATCCCAAAATGAATAAAAAATCTAAATGTAATTGCTAAAACTATAAAACTCTTAAAAGAAAACATAGGCATAAATCTTCATGACTTTGGATTAAGCAACGGTCTCTTAAAAATGATCCCAGAAGCACAAGCAACAATAACAAAAAAAAAAAAAAAGATAAATTGGACGTCATAAAATTTAAAACATCTGTGCTTCAAAGGGCATCATAAAGAAAGCGAAAGACAGTTCACAAAACCGGAGGAAAGTTTTGCGAATTTGTATCTGATAAGGGACAAATAACCAAATAAAAATACATGTAAAGGATGTGAATAGATATTTCTCCAAAAAAGATATGCAAATGGCCAATAAGCACGTGAAAAGATGTTCAACATCGCCAGCTATCAGGGAAATACAAATCAAAACCATGAGCTACCCCCTCATACCCACTGGAATGGCTATCACAGAAAAAGGCAGATAAAAAGAAGAAAAGAAAAAGAAAAAGGCAGATAATAACAAGTGTTGGCGAAGATGTGGAGAATTTGGAACCTTTAAACACTGCTGGTAAAAGAGTGCAGCCACTTTAGAAGTCAGTCTGGTAGCTCCTCCGAAGGCCAGACATATGATCCAGAAATTCCACTCCTAGGTATATACCCAAGAGAAATGAGAACCCACATTTACACAAAGACTTGTAGAAGAGTATTCAAAGCAGCATTATTCATAGTAGCCCCAAGGTAGAAACACCCCGAATATCCAACAACGACAGATGGAAGAATAAAATATGGTATAGACACACAATGGAATATTATTTGGCAATAAACAAGAGGAAATACTAGTAAATGCTACAACACTGATAAACCTTGAAAACATTACGCTAAGTGAAAGAAGCCAGTCATAGGTCACACAGTGTCCTACTCCATTTATATGAATGTCCACAAATAGGTAAATCTCTAGGGAAAAATAGATGAGTGCTTGCCTGGGGCTGGGGTTGCTGGGGGGAAATGAGGAGTGACTATTAACAGACAAAGGATTTCTTTTTCAGGTGATGAAAATGTTCTAAAATTGTGCACAACTCTGAGAATAGACTCAAAACCATTTAACTGTACGTTTTAAATAGGTCAGTTGTATAATATGTGCATTTTAGCTCGATAAAGCTGTAACTTGAGAAACTGTGAGCAGCACATTTGGGGACGGTATATTGACTAAAGAAAATAAAGAAGCACATTTGGATATGAGCAGCAATGGCCAGGGAGAGCCTGACGGTAAACTTTGCAGTCTACAGGGATAACGGCAGTACTAGCCTGACAGTTGCCAAAGGCCACGGGTCCTGACTAGGAGTGTGTCGGACGGCTCCTGTTCCCTGAGATGGGCTGCCAGCCTGTCACATCTGCCCTTGGCCATGGAGATTGATGGTGGAAACGGCTTTCCCCAGTCCCAGCAGCATGCAAGAAGGACGCCTGCTGAGAGCATCAGCTGGAACTGAGAGGATCCTGAGAAGAAGCAAGGGGAGCCCGTCTGTCCCTGGTGAATTCAGGCCTGAATTCTCTCCCCAAAGAGACGCCCAAGGACAACAAACAAGCTAATGCACTAGGAGGCAGCCAAAAGGAAAGATCAAAATCTCACTTTCCTTCTCTGCTGGTACTGTCAGAATCTGTCAGTCTAACCTTCCCTTCTCTCCCTTTGATCCCCTCCTCCACCCGCTTCTTCTTCGTCATGGATCACTTGTTTGTTCCTTTTTCCTGTGACTTTGAATAAGCCAGTCATTTGAAAAACATTTGTTCCGTGCCTACTAAGTGCCAGGCACTCTGCCGTAGGCCGGGTTACACCAGAGGTTAACAGCGTAGTAGGACTACCGTCTCAGCTCCATCTTCCCTCCACCCACCTTCCCTCTCTTCCTGCCTCTGTCAGTCTGTACCAAGTCCTCCAGTTCCTCGCCAGAGAGGATAACGGGAGATGGATGGTAAAGGCTGAATTTCCATTGGAAGGGGGAGAAGGGAAGACGAGAATCTGAACTGGTGTTGACAAAATTATCCGTGGCAGATGGAGGGCAAGACAAGCAAACATTTAGAAGACGATGCATCATATCCATCCACGTGTCTAACTTCCTCTTCCTCTCCCATGCGGCCCAGTCCGGATCCCACCTTCTTACTCAGGCTGAAACTGCCTGTCCAGGGAACTGTTTACCTGAGGAACCCCAGCCAACCTGAAAAGTGGTGCCCTTGCCATGGAACACTCTCCTAGGGTGACCAACTGATGGCGGGAAAGAAAGTCCTAGGAGTAGGGTGGAGTCCCAGGAGGCCCCTCCGGTGTCTGGCGCAATCCTTGGCCAAGGCCCTGCCCATCATGGCCCCGTTTCTGTTTGAATGGGGAGGCTTACTTTGATCTTTTATTTCTACCCTGCTTCCTTATGTGTGCAGGCAAGGCACCTTGCTTGGGGCCTGGCTGCTTTCCACAGTCAGCAGATCTAATCAGTCGGGGACTTGAAAACACCCCAGGGTTGCACCCTCACATCGCTCCCAAGGTGCCTGGCCCCACGCTAGAATTCATGGCCTGCCCTTTAGACCCTTTTACGTAGTGAAATGTTTCATTAGAGAAACAGTCTTCCAGTGAAATTTTCCTCCCTGTTTTCTTTTATTCCTTGGTTCATTCACCTTTGGGATGGTTAGCCCTTTAAGGAAGTGTCAGCTTACTTCCTGGTTGTTGTTGTTTTTTTAACTCCTTAACACTTTCTGGTTTAGTACAACCAGCTTCTTTAGCAGGCTCTCTTCCAGGCTGGCGGTAGCTGGCACTAAACTGTCCCGTTAGGTAGACTTTAGAAATGAGGTGATATATCCTTAACAGATATAAGAAGTATATCTGGGTCAATCAGACTTAGGGGATTTAAGTCAATTGCATTATTTTAATTCTTGAAATTTTAAAGTCTTCCAAAGCAATCAATCAATCCTCTAGCATCTATGAGTGCCTACACTGTGTAGCACAGGGCTGTTATTAGCGGATATAAAACACTTGCCCTATCTGAATTCTTTATGCTTCTATAATTTAATTGGAAACTTCGCAGTTTATTTAAAAATTACTGAGAGGGGCGCCTAGGTGGCTCAGTTGGTTAAGCATCCAACTTCACCCAAGGCCGTGATCTCACAGTCTGTGAGTTCGAGCCCTGCGTCGGCCTCTGTGCTGACAGCTCAGAGCCTGGAGCCTGCTTCAGAGTCTGTGTCTCCCTCTCTCGCTGCCCCTTCCCCCCTCACGCTCTGTCTCTCTCTGTCTCTGAAAAATGAATAAACCTTTAAAAAAATTGTTTTTTTAAATTACTGAGAAGTAGAGCCATGCAAAATTTAAAAAACAAAATATCATTGCTTACCTATCGGAATGTCAAAAGTCTGATAATATTCGATGTTTAAAGGGTGTAGTTTAATGGGTTCTCTCATATGTTGCTGGCAGGAGTGCAAATAAAGCTATTTTGGAGGACAATGAGCAGAGTCTATTCAAGTCTAAAATGTGCACACCATTATGACTCCACAATTTTACTCCTCAGTGTCTACTGTAGGAAACCTCTTACCACTGCATGAAGAGGCCTGTTGAAGACATTCTTCATACCACTGGAACAGTGAAAATTGTAACCGACGTAGCCATTCATCAGATGGGTAATTACTGAATAAACTGTGTTTTACCTATACGACACAATTCCATACAGTTTAAAAGTATGAAGACTTACACAGATAAAAATCCAATATATAACAAGTGGAATAAAGCAAACAGAGGGTAAATATGTAAAAATGACAGCTTTTATATAGGGAAAAACTATGTTATATAAGTTATATTTTTTGCACAGGAATGAGCACGGGCTGGTGCTCAACGGGAGCCTAGAAATGTGAGTCTCATTTCATTTCTTCTATTATCTTCGTGTCAACGACACCCAGTCTTTCCTTTTAAACACTGCCCAAGAATCCTCTCCTCCATGAGGACTAACCGTGCCTGATTTCAGTTATGTGAGTAATTCCCAAATGATATTTCAGTATCACCTCTGAAATAAGTGATATATTTATTCAAATACAGAGCTACGTCATATTCTGCCTTTTCTCATTCATAATGGCATTGGACCCACCTAGAATATTTATTTAGCTATTTATTTCTTAGTTGTTAGATTACATTTAATCATCAAATATCCTATCAAAAATAGTCATCAAATACATCGGCACTCAAGAACAAGAATGGCACACAAGCATGAACCCATCGCTATGGGCCCATTCTACAAAGAAAGCTCAGCCATTTTGAAATCAAAGTATGAGATGTCTGACTCTCTGTAGGGCAGTCCGACAACTCACCGGGGCATCCTAACAGTGAGTGTGGATGGAACTAATTATACTGGTTGGCTAGAACCTGGGGATTACTCACATGACTGAAATCAGGCACGGTTAGTCCTCACGGAGAAGAGGATTCTTGGGCAGTGTTTAAAAGGAAAGACAGGGGGGCGCCTGGGTGGCGCAGCCGGTTAAGCGACCGACTTCAGCTCAAGTCACGATCTCGCGGTCCGTGAGTTCGAGCCCTGCGTCGGGCTCTGGGCTGATGGCTCAGAGCCTGGAGCCTGCTTCCGATTCTGTGTCTCCCTCTCTCTCTGCCCCTCCCCCGTTCATGCTCTGTCTCTCTCTGTCTCAAAAATAAATAAACATTAAAAAAAAAAATTAAAAAAAAAATAAATAAAAGGAAAGACAGGGTGTTGTTGACACGAAGATAATAGAAGAAATGAAATGAGACTCACAATTCTAGGCTCCCGTTGAGCACCAGCCCGTGCTCAGAGCTGAGGAAATAAAGACAGGAAGACTCCTGAAATGACTGGTTGCTAAGAGCGTGGCACTAGAATTTGGCTCCCAACTCTACTTCATTGTCACGCCAACTGTGTAAGTCAGGGTCATGATCCTTTATTTTTTCAGAAGAGGGCACTGAGGCTCATTGAGGTGAAGTAATCTGCCTGAGGTCCCGCAGCGGGGGTCTGAGCCAGGCTGTCACCCCAGGTCTGTCAGACTCTAAAACCTTTACTTTCAATGCATCTGGGTTTACTCACATAATTAAAAAAAAAAAGAAAACTACAATGAATCATGTTCTCCCTCTTCAGGGCTGGGCATTAAGGAGGTTAAGGAGGAGAAGTATGATATCATCAAAACAAATGAAAGACTTTCTGTTTGTTGTTTTAAAGATAATCCACAGCTCAGAGGTCTTACTCCTCAGGGAGGAGCCAGGCTTGAGAATACTTAGAATCCAACGAGCTTGCTGGCAGAATCGAGTGGGTCCCACGGAAGTACAAATAGTGGGAAGGTGAGCGTATTTCATGAAACTACCTGGGTGCATTTTCTACTCCTCAGAACCCTGAAATTGTTGTTCTGCCAGGTGCTCAGCCCTCTGGGTCACCCACTGAAGATTCGTCACCTCCTCCTCCAATACTCAGAAGCCACTGCCCGGCTCATTCTCTGCATTCAACACCTCCCATTTCAAGGGCGCCGCCTGTTCGCCTTGGGCAACCTCTACTCCAGGCAGGGTCACGACTACCTGCCCAAAAAACCAGAGCGCTGCAGACATTCAATGATCCAATTAAGGGGATGAGAGAGGCTGTGAAACAGAGATGGGATAGTGGCCTGTGGATTCCACAGGGTTTAGATGGAGAAGGAACAGGAAGCAGAAGAGTGGTATCAGGAACAGAAGGGGAAAGGAGAGAGATTTGGAGTGAGAGGAGCCGGTGCCTGGTTTGTAAAAAACAAAAATGTCTAAGAGTTAGAAGATTTCAAAGAGGTTTTGCTGTGCATCAAAAGTAAACTCTTCTCTGGGCGCCTGGGTGTCTCAGTGGGTGAAGCATCTGACATCGGCTCAGGTCATGGTCTCACGGTCTGTGAGGTCAAGCCCCGCATCGGGCTCTCTGCTGTCAGCACAGAGCCCCCTTCAGATCCTCTGCCCCCCTCTCCTTCTGCCCCTCTCCTGTGTGTGCTCTCTCTCTCTCTCTCAAAAATAAATAAACATTAAAAAATAAATAAACCCTTTCCAAAATCGTGCCATTTGTGACAACATGGATGAAATTGGAGGGCATATGCTAAATGAAATACACCAGACAGAGAAAGAAAAGGAAAGAAAAGAAAAGAAAAAGTTGGATCCATACAGACTAGAAAAGTGGCTGCCAAAAGAAAGGAAGAAAGAAAGAAAGAAAGAAAGAAAAGGAGAGAAAAGAGGTTGCCAGGGTCTATGGAGTGGGAGAAATAGGATGAGGTCGGTAAAGGACACAGACTTTCAGCTGTAAGGTAAAGTCTGAGGATCTAATGTATAATGTGGTGACTGTAGTTAATAACACTGTGTTGTATAATTAATTGCAATCAGCTAAGACAGCAGAATCTAAGAGTCCTGTCTCTCGCACACAGACAAAAGGTAAATCTTTGAGCTCATGGATGTTCATTAATTCAACAGCAGGAATCCTTTCACAGGATATGTCAGATCACATTGAACAGTTTAAATATCCTACAATTCTGTCAACCGAATATCTTAACAATTCAATAAAGCTGAAAAAATAAACCCTTTCCCTTGTGATACTTTTTTTGTGAGACACAAGATTTGAACTTTTTTTCTTCATCTACATCTCTACATCTCTGAACCTGACTCCCTTTTGACACTGAACCTCTTGGGGCCCTGAGAATCTGTGAGTTGAATGACTTATTGGTGTTCATTTAACACGTATCCCTGGTGGCTGCTGGCTGGATGTCCAGGAGTGTGCTGCAGTGAGGGCAGGCACTGCCTTTGGAGCCAGGCGGGCCTGGGTTCAAACCTCAGCTGTGCCCCTTGCAAGACGTGGGACCTTGGTTGAAGTGACAAAATCATAACATTTACCATTTGTTTGTGGCTACCAGGCAGCAAACTCTCTACTCTGGTCACTCCCATTTCGCAGACTGGGATATTGCCTCAGAGAGAGGCCAACTAACTTGCTCAAAGAGGAACGAACAGCCATTGGTGGATCCAGGACTCAAATACTCAGATCTACAGGACTCTAAAGACACCATGTTCCCATCTGCTGCCTCTGTCATTGCCCCCACTACTTAGCATCACTAAGCCTCACTTTCCTTGGGTATAGAATGAGAATTCTGATACCTGCATCAAAGAGCGGTGAGCAAAGAACGGAGTAGGTGAGCCTGGCATACGGTCAGGTTGATTTTACAACTCACCACCCCCAGGCACAGTGAAGTGCAGAGGCTGATTTCAGATCCTTTCTGGAGGGTGAGGCCGGGCACGGGGTGGGTGAAAGAAAATGGAGAAAAGCCATAGGGACAAGAGAGCATCATCAAAGATCAACTTGTCACATTAACAATATTGTCCCAGATCTCGTCGAAGCGTAGCAACCCCTAATGGGTCCAAGACCCGGAGTTCAGGGGTCTCCCTCCAAAGCCAGTCAAGAGGACAGAGGTGGGACTAAAGTGGAAGTCTTGTGTTGCAGAGCAGACTGCTGTCACCTCGGGCTCTGTTCACTGCATACTGTCAGAGGGCTCCTATGTGACACGTGTGACAGAGATAAAAGATAAAGCATACGATTCGCAAGCCCTCACTGTGCCTCACCTTCGCAGAAGGATAGATCTTTTGGGCTGAACAGAAATGGACAGAGCCAGGTGGAAAACAGACCATAGGGGAGCGGTCTGGGCAGCCATACATATTTCCTGTACCTTTTCCACGTGCCAGGCCCTGTTCTAGGGCTGGGAATGCAGCAGTGAAGGAGAGAGACTTTTGTCTTTGTCCTTCGAGTGATATTTGGGATGTGGGGAAGAGAGTTGTCCAAGGGGTACTGCTAGTGGCAAAGTATAAAACAGGCCAAAGAGAGGCAGAGGCCAAATCACGAGTGGCTCTGTGCACCTCGTTAAGGAGTTCGGATGGTGTCCAATGGCAATGGCTTTGAACAATGTGTGGGCAATGGCAACCTAGGAACAGTGTGGGTGGTCTGTGTGAAGGGCTCAAGCCTAGAGGCAGGGAGTACGGTGAGAAGAGCCTTGCCTTTGGGGGCCTGCCTCTTTCTAGAGCTTCCCTTGGCCATCTGAATGCATTTTGGGGGGATGATTATCTTCCCAGCTGGACTCAGCAAACTGGAAACCACTCTCAGAAGGCTGTGACTGGTAATAATGCCAGTTCGGAAAGATGGCTTTTGCCAAAATACACATCTGAGAAGTGCAATGGAGTATTTGGAAAGAAAGAGAGAAAAAAGAGAAAAACAATACTAAATTAATTAGGATAATCATCTGTAACCACAATCTTGATAAAAAGGTTTTCTGTAACAATTTCTAAAGGACACAGCCAGAAGGAACAGGATTAAGTGCGACAACTATGTAGCTCACTGTATTAATGTTTAAGATGTCAGTAATATCCAAAATCTCTTCTGTAGCAGCCACATAAGACAGAGATGTTGCGGGTTTTCTACAGGAAGCATACATTTAAAAACCCCAAATGGGGGGGTGGGGGGGGGGGCGCCTGGGTGGTTCAGTCGGTTGAGCGTCCGGCCTCGGCTCAGGTCATGATCTCACAGTCTGTGAGTTTGAGCCCCGCGTCGGGCTCTGTGCTGACAGCTCAGAGCCTGGAGCCTGCTTCGGATTCTGTGTCTCCCTCTCTCTCTGCCCCTCCCCTGCTCATGCTCTGTCTCTCTCTGTCTCAAAAATAAAGAAAAAAATTAAAAAAAAAAAATTTTTTTAAATAAAAACCCCAAATGGAACAATCTGATCTTGTATTTCTGAAATGCAATTACTGGCTCTTAAATCCCTGGTTCCTGTCTCTGCAATTCTCCCTGGATAAAAGCAGGTTTGAGGTTACTTTTTTCTCCTAAGAAGTCAAGTTCAAGCTCCCCACCTTTGACAAGTTCCTGCAAGGTTCTAGGAGTAGGTGCAGTTGGCTTTGCTTTAAATCCTATTACCATTCTTGGTATTTACAGAAGGAGGCGGTTTTTCCAACGAAAATGTTTGGACCACATCATGTACAGAGTCAGTAACCTGTTTGTGTGAGCTGATGCCACCCTAAATGCACAGATTCTATTCTGAAACAGTTTTGCTTAGTTTAGCATCCTAGAGCCAGGGGATGTGAAGCCTGAGAAAAATCAAAATGCCTTCCAGGATTTTCTTCTAAGGCAGTTTTCTTTCAGTGTAAAACAATAGCAAAACTGATTTTTCTTCAGCTTTCCCAGTCAAAACATCTGAATCAGACTTCAGGGGTGTACAAGAAGGTAGTTGGCCCTGTGGCAAAGTTCATGACTCCAGGGCGCCCGGGTGGCTCAGTCGGTTAAGTGTCCACTCTTGGTTTCAGCTCAGGTCATGATCTCACAGTCTGTGAGTTCGAGCCCGGCACTGGGCTCCACGCTGTCAGTACGGAGCCTGCTTGGGATTCTCTCTCTCTCTCTCTCTCTCTCTCTCTCTGACCCTCCCCGGCTTGTGCTCTCACTTCCTCTCCCTCTCTCAAAATAAATTAATTAATTAAAAAAAAAAGTTCATGAATCCAAGGTTCACATAGGGACACCACGGATGCAGTACTGGGACTGGCTTACTCAGGCTCCAGACCACTGGCTCATGGCCTTGTAGCTTCTGCTCAGAGAAGCCAGTACATGGTGGTTCATGCATCACTGAGAAGATGGCCACTTACCCACGAATCCTGTTCCCCACTCTCTGTTCTAATGCATTCGTCTCTCAGAGACCAGATCCATCTTCACTAGTGTGGCCCACATTGGATACCCAGCTCTGTGCTCCCTTCAGTTCATCTCAACCAGTATTTGCTGAACCCCGACACACGCCAGACATTTCACCAGGCTCTGGTGACAGAGGCCTAAGTTACGGTCTTCACCCTGCAGGCACTCACATCTGGTAAGAGTCAGAAACAGAGATCAACGCAGTCCTTACAAACCGATTTATCCTTGTGGTCCAGTCTCAGAATGGCATTATACTGAAGAAAACAATGTTCAACACCGATAAGTTATTGGAAAGTAATCTAACTGTTTTATTTACCCCTTGCTCTTCTTAGAGATGAGCTAAGGGAGTTCCACTCACAATTCTCTACAACAATTTCTAATATCCCTAGATAAATACCAAATGCGCAATCTGGAAAACGAAATTATGGGCATAATGGAAATAAGATAAAAACTTAAAAGATGTGGAAGATGATGGATTAAAGAGGACGAGACTGGAAGAAGAAAATTGGTGAGGACTACCACACTCTCTGGAGGCAAGAGGTGATGAGGGCCTCAACTTGAACGATGGGGTGGGGGTAGGGAGAACAGGGTGTGTTCAGGAGACAGGGAGAAGAGAGGAATCGATTCAGGCAGAGATGCGGACAGTCCTGCAGACCCAGCTGTGGTCTCATTTTTCCACTTGGAAGTCCCTCCGGTCACTTTAGACTCAATATGTCCAAACTGAACGTATCACCTTCGATCTCGCGCCCCTTCGTGACTCTCTCATCTAGGTCGGTCATGCCACCAATTTTCTAGCCTCTGGCTTTAAAAACATGTAAGTTATTTCCTTTCTCTTCTCCATCCCTCCAGTCAAGTCTAGCACTAAGCCCTGTCGTCTCTTCCTTTGACACACCTTCCCATAGCTCCTTGCTCTCCACTTACGTTCCCACTGGAGAGGTCCAGCGCACCGCTAGCTTATTACAGTAACGTATGGATGGCCTCCTTGATCCCAGTGTCTCTCCACTGTCTGGCACATCCATGTCACGGCAGGAAGATGAATCTTCCCAAAGCATGGCCTTCTTCCTCACTGCATCAGATGCAGACAACCTCTGCCCAGCGCTCCAGAGATTCACCGAACGGGCTCACTGTAATGATCTGGGCTTCGTTCTAATCACATACCTTATCCTCGAGGCAGATGGTGTCCTTTGTGCCCCATAAGTGCCAGGCTCAAACCCACCTTGTGTTACTGCTCAGGATGACCTCCTACCCACAGTGTTCTTCCTCCTTCCTTTACCTTTCCCACCTGGTGAGGGGCAACACTGATCAGTGTTGGCTCTACGACCTAGTCACCTGCAGTCGACATCACGCAGTGTAGCACTAAATGATTCCTTGCTTGTTCCAAGTGCCCCGGTTTTCTCTCCCCAGCAAGGCTATTCATTTATTCAGAAACAAAATCTATTACTCTGCCTAGCTACTTCTACTAACCTGGGAAGGAGAAAGATCTCCAGAGAGTTTGGCATTTTGGTTTCTGCTCTCATTTACATTATATTATTCTCAAATGGAGTGTGAGAAATATAAGTAATTTTTGATCAATTCTTATAATTTGCTCTCTAATTCATTTTTAATTATTACATGATATACTTACTTTTAAACATTTATTCATTTTTGAGAGAGAGAGAAAGAGAGAGAGAGAGACAGCGTGTGGGGGGGAGGGGCAGAGAGAAAGAGGGAGACACAGAATCTGAAGCAGGCTCCAGGCTCTGAGCTGTCAGCACAGAGCCTGACGAAGGGCTCCAACCCACCAACCGTGAGATCCTGACCTGAGTTGAAGTCAAACGCTTATTAACCGACTGAGCCATCCAGGTGCCCCGATTAAATGGTATATTTAAAGTGAAACTATAATGCACGTTCAAGTCTTACAACCTCTTGGTAAACATGAACATCACCATCTCTACAAACTGTAGTGAATATATTCCTCTTCTCTTTCATCAGAGATTTTAATGTTACGAAAAACGGACAAAAGGCAATTTCTATTTATGGAGACCCCACCATATGTCAGGCACTGAATTAGGTGCCTCACTCTACTCTCCTGAGTTGGGTACAAAGACTTTTTTTTTCTTAAAAGTTGGTTTTTATTTAAAAATTATGCTTAAAAATAGTACTTGGATTTGAAGTTGAAGAAATGCACTTTGAAGTCTAATGGAAATTAAAAGTACTTAATTGCCACATTTTTGACTTTACAAAGAAAATAATGAAACATTGTTTTAGAAAGTTGCCTATTGAAATAAAGCTGTGAGACTTCACAGTTTTAAGAAAAATCTAAAACATGAATAAATCAAGAAATAGAGAAATATAAATACTCATCACAGTTGAATATATCTTGGCATAGTATCAAGAAAAAATCAAAGTGTTTATAAATTTCATGTACTGAAGGTTGAAGAAGGGAAAAATACACCAAATTATGGGGCTTTAAAAACCATAACTGGAGGAACATAGGAACCATAACTGGAGAACATGTTCTAAAGGAACGTAAGGTTCCTTTAGAGCTCCCTACACCTTGCTAGCCCCAGCTCCCTCTGCTGCGCATTCCAATTTGCTGAAACATAACATTATCAATCCTTTCTCATTTTAAGAGGCTCTGTTCTTTCTTAAAGAGTCTTTTCCTGGGGCACCTGGGTGGCTTAGTCAGTGAAGCGGTTAAGCGTTAAACTTCGGCTCAGGTCGTGATCTCGCAGTTTGTGAGTTCAAGCCCCGAGTCAGGCTCTGTGCCCGGACAGCTCTGAGCCTGGAGCCTCCCTTGGATTCTATGTCTCCCTCTCTCTCTGCCCCTCCCTTGCTCGTGCTCTCTCTTTCTGTCTCAAAAATAAATAAAATATTAAAAAGAGAGAGAGAGAGAGAGAGAGTCTTTTCCTGATCCTCTAATAATCAATCCCGCAGCTCGTTTGATGGACCCTAAGATGCTAAACCCCATGTAGTGGGCTTGCTCCACACCACTGGGTATCTTTTTTTCAGTAACTCCATCTTCCCACTTTCAGACCTGGTGGTCTGGGTTGAAGCATGTGACCAACAGCAAAACCAATCACCACACTGTATTCTCAGGGGCCTTGTGATTGTTCGGGGACATCGCATGACCCCAGTCACTAACTCTCAAGACCTTTGCAGGCGTTCTTGTAGAGAGTCTGTCTCTTTCCCAGTGGACTTGGGTCTAGACGCTGTGTGGTGGGTCTGTGGCAGTGGTCTGACCGCTGCAAGGAGAGGCCCTTTCCAAGAATGGAGCCCACACAGAAGAAGGGGTTTGAGAGAAGGAGAGGAAGACATGGGGTTCCAGGCACCAGGTGAGCCTTGAACCCAGCCTCACCCCAAACCAATACGGTCCCTTGTTTTTGTGTAGGGTTTTGTTTTGGTGGATGTTGATTTATTACTTGCCAGCAAGAGTTCTAACTGACACAGAGAGTAAACCACAAGCTATCCCTCAGCCATGCTCATGCAAGTTCTGCAGCACCTGGGCATCAACCTGCAAAAAATCCTCTCCTTTGAGCTTAAGCTGGAATCCGCACTGGAGTTCTGTCACAGCAGGACCAACTGGTGGGAACTTGCAGCATATTTGCATTAGGGCCCAAGGAGCCTCCGGAAAATAACTTGCCCTAAGGCAAGAGGAGCCAGGCCCAGCAGGCCTTCCCCTGTAAAAAGGGCCAAGCTTCAAGGTTGGAAGGGAGGAACAATATTAAAGAGAATCAGTGCTTGTCTCTGGGACTGTCTGCTGGCCACAACCCGGCCCCTGGGAAAGAATGTGGGCCATGAGCAAAAATTCAGAAAGCTGCTTTTCAAAAAAATTATCTAAGACACAGGGTACAAACAACGCTACTTGGGGCACCTTCTGGAATTACAGCATAACACAAAATGGGAAGCAAAGTTTTCTTTTCTTCTTTATAACTACTTATTCTGAATATCCTGACCCTAGAACAGGGTTTCTCAACTCAGCACTACGGATTTGGGAGGGACGGATCATTCTTTGCCATAGGGGACTGTCCTGAGCATTGGGGGGTGTTTGGCAGAGCCCGTGATCTCGACCCACTAGATGCCAATAGCACCTGCCCCCCAGTTGTGATAACCCAAAATGTCTCCCCACCTTGCCAAATGTCTCGTAGGGAGCAAAGTTGCCCCGTTGAGAGGGACTGCTTTAGAATATTAGTGCTTGTGGCACTAAGAGGGGACTTCAGTACCCACTGGAAGTGGCAGTGATGTCCAGCCTCAAAGATATGCCAGTGCCCTGGGTGTGGGGCAGGGGAGGGAGGAGGGACAGTGAGGAAGGAGGCAGTCTCTAAAGCAGAAAGTCAAAAAACAAAAAGCAAAGAGAGAACCCCCTGGTAGCAGAACAGCAGCTGGCTGGTCTTATTTGTGACATCTAGTAGGTGCCCTTCCATAAAGAGAAGCAGGAAGTGACTCTGGGACATTCGCTCAGTGGACAGAGATCATGGGTGCTGTTATTTGGTGGGCCCTGGGGTGCGGGTGGGGAATCACAGATGAATGAGTCTTGGCCCCTGGGCTGAGGGAGCTTGACATCTCCTTCTCCAATCTCATTGAACAAACATTTAAATTGTGTGCAAATATAGAACTGGGCATGTGGGCTACAGTGAAGACAAATGCAGTAAAGAAAAGAGGTCTCATACCAAAAAAAAGAAAAAAAAAAAGGCAGAAAAAAAAAAAAAAAGAAATGGAAAATGGGCCCCATTCTGCAGGCATGTACTAAATGGGTAAGGAGGTGAATTAGTGAATCCAAGGTTCCCATGGCGTCCACTGCCCCAGTGCTTTGTATTCCAAGTTCAAAGCCCTTAGCACATTTGTGACTATTTTATTAATGACTTGGTTAATGTTTGTCTCCAGTGTAACAGGATAAGCCCTGTGACGGTAAGGACTGTGTCTGACTTTCTTCTCCATTGCATTGCTCTTAGCACTAGCACTTAGAAGATACTCTGAAATAGCGTGTATCTTAAATTCCAAATAACACATTTTTGTTTCTGGAATTACGGTATATTTTAAAATTGATGTGCATATTTAGTCTTAGTGTTTTTCCCTCTTTAAAAGCCGTTATTGAAATGATCTCACAACCAACAGAGTTCTTAGAATTGCGGAAGGGTGTTTTCTAGCTAACTAAACAATGCAGGCATGGAGTGATGTTTAAACTGCCCCTGTCTCCTCTCCTCCCCTTAGAGATGAGGGATGGGTTTCCATTCTAGTTGTAGTGAACAAGAAAACTCATGGATTGAAATGCCCCATCATTCAGCCATTTCTAAGAAAGATACTGCCATAGATGTATTTGGGAAGGCAAAAGAAACAAACACAAATTCAAGGCAGGTACACCTAAAAGAGACCTCTCAGTGAGCACATATGAAACCTATGGAATTGCAGCACCTAAGCACTCCCTGGAGGTAAGACATCTTCCATATAAATGCAGCTGACCCTTCCAGAACAGAACCCCAGAAGGGGTAGGGTGTACACCTGGCCCTTGATGGAGGCTGTGCCGGTCTGTCCTCCCAAGCCACTAGGAGACCACAATGCAGGCCAGCTGGGTGGGAAGAGGTTGGCATAAAGTATAATGCTTTAGGGGAAAAGACAGTCTTCGGTAAATGGTTTTGGTAAAGCTGGAAATTCACATGCTAAAGAATGACACTGGACCCCTGTCTATCACCACTCACACACATTAACTTGAAATGGATCGAGGACTTCAGTGTAAGACCTGAAACCATGAACTCCTGTGAGAAAACATAAGGGAGAAGCTCCTTGCCGTGAATCTTGGCAATGGATTTTTAGACTTGTCACCCAAAGCACAAGCAATAAAAGCAAAAACAAGTAACTGAGACTACATCATGCTAAAAGGCTTCTGCACAGCAAAGGAAGACATCAACACAATGCAAAGGCATACTATGGAAAGTGAGAAAAAATACTTGCTAATCATGTATCTGATAAGGGGCTAATATCCGAAGTATAGAAGGAACTCCTACAATTCAATAGCAGTAAAAAAAAAATTTTTTTAAATAGGCAAAGGACCCAAATAGACATTTTCCCAAAGAAGACATACAGATGGCCGACAGGTATGGGAAAGGATGTACAACATCACTCATTATCAGGGAAATGCAAATCAAAACCACAAAGAGATATCACTTCACACCTTTTGGAATGGCTATCATCAGAAAGGCAAGAGATAACAAGTATTGGCAATGATGTGGAAACAAGGGAACCCTGGGGCCCTCTCAGTGGGAATGTAAATTGGTGCAGCCACTATGGAGAATGGTATGGAGGTTCCTCAAACAATCAGGGGCGCCTGGGTGGCTCAGTCGATTTTGGCTCAGGTCATGATCTCAGGGCTCTTGAGTTTGAGCCAGAGTCGGGCTCTGTGTTGATAGCATGGAGCCTGGGGCCTGCTTCAAATTCCGGGTCTCTGTCTCTCTCTGCCTCTCCCCTGCTCACTTGCTCTCTCTCCCAAAGATACACATTAAAAAAAAATTTTTTTTTAATTAAAACCAGAGCTGCCATATGATCCAGCAATTCCACTTCTGGGTAGGTATTTGAAGGAAAGGAAATCACGATCTTGAAGAGTTATCTGCACCCCTTGTTCATTATAGCATTATTTACAATAGCCAGACACAGAAACAACCTAAATGTCCATCGATGGATGAATGGATAAAGAAGATATGGTACATATACACACAATGGAACAGTAGCCACGAAAAGAAAGAAATCTTACCATTTTCAATAACATGGATGAATCCTGAGAGCATTATGTTAAATAAGTTACACAAAGACAAATACTGTATGATCTCACCTATATGTGGAATCTAAAAAAAAAAAAAAAAAAAAAAAAGGAACTCACAGAACCAGGGGGGTGGGGGTGAATGTGGTCAAACTTCCAGTATAAGATGAGTAAGTTCTGAGGACGTAATGTACAGCTTGGTGACTACACATCACAATAGATACTATCTTGCATACTTGAAATTTACTAAAAGAGTAGATCATAAAAGTTCTCAACACAAAGAGGATAACTATATGAGGTGCTGGAGGTGTTGACTAATCTTACTGTGGTAATCATTCTGCAATAGATATGTATGTTAAACATAATGTTTTACACCTTAAACTTACACAGTGGTGTATGTCGATTCTATTTCAATAAAGCTGGGGAAAAAATAAATTATAATGTTTTATTAGTAACACTGAGGTCAAACCCTTAGGTTCAAAAGTGTCTTTCAGACACAGTGTTAATCTTTTTCATAAATGCATTAGAACGTATCAATATACTTATTGTGCTTAATATACTAGTATAATGGATTATGTCTCCTCAAAATCCGAACTTTTTAGTACTAATCCCCAGGATCTCAGAATGTGACCTGATGTGGAGACCGTTGCAGACGAAAGCAGTTAACTCGGTTAAGACGAGATCATTAGGGTGAGCCCTATTTCAGGACAACTGGTGTCCTTTATTAAAAAAGGGTCTGGACCCAGACGCACGCACAGAGGGAGAAACGATATGAAGGCAGAGATTGGGGTGATGCCGCTACCAACTAAAAAACCCTAAAGATTGTCAGCAAAGCACCAGAGCTAGGAGAGAGGCACGGAACAGCCTCTCCCTCACAGCCCACGGAAGGAATCAACCCTGTCGATACCATGATCTCGGACATCCAGCCTCCAGAACTGGGAGGGAACAAATTCCTGTTGCTTTAAGCTCCCCACTCTGTGGCACTTCGTTAGAGCAGCCCCAGAAACTAATGCACTTAGTAGCCAAAGGCAACAGACTAGCAGGAATCAGCAGTGGTGGCGGTGACTGAATCCTTTCTTGGTCCATCCCTCCGATCCCCCCAGATCACACACTGAGGCGTCTCTGGCCACGGTCTATTGGCGTCATAGCCCTCTGAGGCCTGGAGCACAGCCCCATGTGTTGCTCTCCAACACCAGTGTCTTTTTATTACTTTTTTAAATGTTTATTTTTAAGAGAGACAGACAGAGCATGAGAGGGGGAGGGGCAGAGAGAGCGAGACCCAGAATCGGAAGCAGGCTCCAGGCTCTGAGCTGTCAGCACAGAGCCCGATGCGGGGCTCGAACTCACAAAGTGTGAGATCACGACCTGAGCCGAAGTCAGAAGCTTAATGGACTGAGCCACCCAGGCCCCCCAAGCATCAGTGTCTTTTATTCTAGGGAGGGAGGAAGCCAACATCAGAGTAGGAAAGTATGGATAAGCGTTAGATTGTGATAAATGAAGTACGTGTGTGAAAACTTTAGGGTAACCACAAGAAGAGAAAGAGAATGTGAAAATTCCAAACTAGATCTGGGAGAAAACATCAGAAATGAGGAAAAAAACAGAAAACAGGGAAAGCAATAGAAAAGCTGGGAGGAGAAAGCTCGGAGAATTCCATCCTTGCATCTCTCAGCAGAAGCGCAGTGATGCAGGGCCCCCTGAGTGCCGGGAGCAGAGGCCCGCAGGCACAGGCACTGAGGCCTCACAGTGGTTAAGGGGAAGGAACGAGAGAAGAGGCCAGCAGAGACAGAGTTACATGATTGACTTGCAGTCACCAGGGCCGGCGAGGTTTAGAATCCTGGTTTTGTGGGAGAGCTGATCAGCTAGAACAGTAAATCAGGCCCACGGCTAGGCGGTGAGTACAGAATCCGAGAACAGACACAGAGGTTTTGAGACTGTTCCACCCGGGCTTGGGCAAGGTGAAGCCAAGGACAGAAAAACAGTTCTACTCCCTGACACCTGTGACCTGCCTTTACAGAGGACTGGATGAGACTGGGAGACATTCTTGTAACTCAGATCTTGCCCTGATCGTACTCCACAGGTACCCCTGCATCAGGCAAGTTATAAACTCGCTGAGTAAACGACCGCTCTCTGGACTTTAGTCCAGATGGGTCTCCTGAGCCTGCACCCTGATGGCCCTCTGTTGTCGGCAGCTGAAGAGCCAACAGTTTCTGTCGGATGAGTCACTGCATCTGGTTGCTGTCCTCACCTATTTTAAGTTGATTCTCCTTGGCTCCAAGTGCAGAAGGTGACTTCTTACTGTTTTTGTCCATCTGCCTCACACACACACACACACACACACACACACACACACGCATGTGTTCACATACGTTTGGAAGCCTCTGGGCCTATTGGGGCGGTGGGGGCAGGGAGCCGAGGGTAACAGAAGGCAGCATGGACTGGAGTACATACAGACAGAATTCCACAGTAGCCAGCCATGGACTTTGGATAAGTCACTAAACCTCTCTGAGCCAGCATTTTCTTACTTGTAAATGAGGGACTGAATGTTGGGAGATTAAATGAGAATCTATAAAGCACCCAGGTTATTGTCTGACACGTAGTAGGCACTTGATAAATGGTGACCTCTTCCTCCACAGGTCTGTTTGACCACAGCTCTGACTAGGGACATGGCGTGATATGCAGAATAATGCCCCTACTGCTGCAATCCCCTCTTCCCACCCTGCACCAAAGTCTACTCTTAATCCCCAGAACGTGTGAATATATATATTAGGTTACTTGGCAAAGGGGAATTAAGATTGCATGAGGAATTAAGGTTGGTAATCCAATTAAGGGAGTTATTTTAAACTGACCCCTGGGTGGCTCAGTCAGTTAAGCGTCTGCCTTCAGCTCAGGTCATGATCTCATAGCTCATGAGTTTGAGCCCTGCATCGGGTCTGCGCTGACAGCTCAGATCCTGGAGCCTGCTTCGGATTCTGTGTCTCCCTCTCTCTCTCTCTGCCCCTCCCCTACTCGTTCTCTGTCTCTCTCTCAAAAAAATAAATAAATAAATAAACGTTAAAAAAAATTTTAGTAAATAAAATTTAAAAAATTAAATTAAATAGACTATCCTCAATTATCCAGGTGGGTCCAGGGTAATCCCAAGAGTCCCTAAGAGTGGAAGAGGAAGGCAGAAGAGTGAGAAGTAAAGGGCAATGTGGCTATGAAAGAGAGACATAGAGAGGTGCAATGTCACAGGCTTTGAGGATGGAGGAAAAGGCCATAAACCAAGAAATGTGGGCAACCTCTGGAAGTTGGGCAGGACAAGGAATTAATTCTCCCCACAGCATCCAGGGAGGAGCACAGCCCTGCCCACACCTTAGCCCAGGGAGGAGTCAGGCTTCTCAACTATGCAACTGGAAGAGAATAAAGGGTGTTGTCTAGTCCGCTACATTTGTGGTGAGTTGTTACAACAGTAACAGGAAACTAATACACCCGGCCTCATGGGAGTTTTCCCAACCTGCTTTGCAAACCTAGGTATACCAATGACAACCATGACTTCTGTGCCTGGGACCATTCTGGGTGATTAGATGCCTCCATAGTAGGGCAATATGGAGTCGGGGTAGTGAGGCTGTATGGTTGCTCATCCCAACCTCTGTGTTGGAAAAGAACAGCTAGCAATTCTGTGGCAGCCATACTGAAGCCTACATGTCCACCACATGCCTGGTGACCCGTGGGCCAGGGCGGCTCTCCCAAGGTACGGATCACCTGGTCCTTGTATCACTGTCCAGTGCCTCCTCCCCAGATTCACATTTCAGTCCAACTAGAGAACACTGATTTTCTGATGGCAAGTGTGTGCTCTTAGAAGCCCAGGAGGCCCATATCATGATCACCAGCTGAGCCTCTGTATTCCTCTTCACAGCACAGAATGAGGTAGAGGACAAGAAAAGCCACACGGGCAAAACAGTGGCTGAAGCAGGCACAGGCACTTTGCCTAGTTCGCCTCAAAGGGGAGTATAAACCGTCAGACGTTCTAGCATTTCGTGGATCTAAACAATAGCATATCGGGGAGGGAGCCGACTGGAGCCTCACAAGATACCCTCGGAAAATGTGCTTGGAGTGTGGATGTTGCACGATTGCAGATGAAGGAACGGGGAGTTTGAATGTTAACTAATTCTGTGGCAAGCCAGGGATAGGATATGAGATCACAAAGGATGCAGAAGAGGATGAAGGGACAAAAGGCTCTGGGCAAAGCAAAAAGAAAACTTCATGTTTCACTTCCAGCTAAGTGCTTCACCCCAAATCTTTGTGCGGGGGGATCAGGAGTCGGCCCCAGAATGACACTGCAAAATCCGGCCAGTGTATAAAGCACGGTTACATGTATTCACATCTAGCAAACAATGTTTATTTTACAAGCAGGTTTGGAGGTTCTCAGCTTCCTTGGCTGAGAGGAATGTCTGTGTCTTCCTTGGCACAGAGCCATATCTGAACAGGTTCCTCCTGGCCTGGCGGGCCAAGCCACACGGCAGTGGGACAAAGCAAGAGATAAACGTGACCTCTCCCATTCCTAAAAGCACCATTCCTAAAGGGTCTGAATTTGGGCTCCTTCAGCTACTCTGTGGGACCATTTGGCAACTTGCTTATTCTTGCTAACCCTTAGTTTTCTTATCTATAAAATGAGTATATGATAGCACCTCCCTCATCGTATGGCTGTGAGAATCCAATGAAATAATGCATGCAGCATGCCTGGCCCACAGAAAGTGCCAGAAATGTTAGTATTTGTACCAGCAACCAGCAACCAAATCCTCATGTACTCTGTTAAGGCTATGAGGTCCAAGTCCACTGTAACTGTGACTCCTAGGTCCTGGGAAATCGATACACATGAAGACAGATACCATTTAGCTATGGTGTATGGGGAATTTTATTAGTTAGCAGCACAGAAGTATCACAAACCACTCACACGACTCCCCAGTCACGGCCTGACCTGCCCAGGGAAGTTTTGCAAGGATTAATGCTCTAAAATTACAACCTCCCCCCAGCCATTTCCTGCCTCTTCCACCCCCACAGCATCACCATCCCACCTCCGTAAGACAAGGGGAGTGGCAGGGAGGGACCCTGACAGGAGAGCCTAAACTCCACGCCTTCCGGCCCAAGGAGAGGAAAATCAACCCTTTTCATCCCTTTTCCCCTATCATGCTTTGTTTGGGGGGTTTGCTGTGACTGACGTTTAGCAGCGTTTTCAAATCTAATTATCCAGAAAGGAAAAGAAAGTAGAAAGGTCATCACATAGATGTTTGGTCAGCCAGAGCCTTAAAGAAGTTGGATTGATAAAATCTGGGGACCGGAAGAATCTCGGTCTCAGTTGGTTTTCAGGGCTACCTTTATCTTCCTATAATCACTGCAGTTACCGGCAGCATATTTGCCTCCTTTCCGGAAAGGGTTTTCCCCCAGGAAGGCTCGCTGCACTCCAGAGAACTCCCGGGCAGCACCCCACCCGGCGCCTCTCCCGCCTCCTGATTTTGTCTGGCCCCCCTCCCGAAATCCCCCAGGTACCTATTTTCCAGTTCACCTCTCCCTGACCCTGCAGCGAATCACGAGGAAGGAGGCAAAGGTTCGAAGGTGGTAGCCTCCTTCCTTCAACCGCTACAGTGTGAGAGCTTGAGGCCTGGACTCCCGCTTCGCCAGGTCTTTGTTCCGAGGTTAGCGCACGAGTCCCAGTTCCAGAGGCTGCTTCCACCTGTGGTCACCGCGTGAGCCCCGCCAGGTGCAGCCGGCATGGAAGCCCCAGACGCAGGGTGGGCAGAGGCGAATCCATCATGGCCAGTAACTGCCCGCCACGGGCACCACCATACTCTAAACGCTGTGTGGTTTGACGCCGTTTTCCTTCTTCCTTGACTCCATCTGCCTTCCGTCTCCGTCTGGAGATTGCGCCCCTCCCACCAGCCCGCCCCATCCCATCTTTGACCTTATGTCCTGGCTGTAAATCTGCTCCTTTCACCCCCTTGTTCTTCACAGCTCCTACTTCTGCACCCCCTCTCTTAGCATTCTTCCCCAGGCTCCCAGTCACCCCAGAACCCAGCTCAGGACTGCCCTGTGGGCAGGACACTCTCAGGCCTCACATTCCCCCCGGGGCTGGGAGTGACAGCTTTGGGCTCCTGCCGTGGATACAACCATCCCTCCTTGATCAGGATCTGGGAATTCAGATCCTAGGCCTCATTAGACTTCTCTAAGCCCTGACGCCCTAAGGCCATCATGACGCTCTACCAGTCCCCGTTGGGACTCTCAATACCATTTCCAACTCTCACAGCAATGATTTGCCCACAGCCCCCCATACCCAGTAAGACCACCAGCACCTTGCGCCCAAGACCCAGTGTTAGTCATCCTCCAAGCACCGAGCCTAGTACAGCAGCTGGCACATAACCGCTCACAAAGCTTTAGTGACTCTGTAACTGCCTCAAATCCATTTTGGAACAAGAGAGGGTTTAACTGAACATGCTCTGCCACGAGGGAAGAGTTATTTGCCTTTCGGGAAGCCATCTCCACTCACATCCCTTAGCTGTAAAATGAGGAGGTTGGACCAAGCCTAGGGAATCTCTAAGGCTCCTGTTGTGCTAAATGTCTGTGACTCCCGACAGCGCGTTGTGTTTCTGTCCAGCACAGCGACCCCGAAACTGGTGGTTTTATTTGCGAACATTTATCCAAAACTTGGGAATGATGCCAAAAGATGACTCATGGCATGCCAGGAGCACTTCCTAATGAGCTCACCCAAGGTCTTCTGGCTCTGTGGGCCCTAAGAGCCTGGCATAGTGGTTCACAACCAGGATGACATCACCCCCAGGAGACATCTGGACACATTTTGGCCACTGACTGGGAAGCAGCTACTGGCATCTAGTGGATGCCACTAAACATCCTACAATGCGTGGGACAGCCTCCCACAACACAGAATTTTCCAGACCCAAAATATAACAGTGCTGAGGTGGACAAACCCTGCTCTAGAGTGTGCAACTTTGCACATTTGATCGTGACCCAGGTGTGCTACAATTCCATGAACTGATAGTGTGTGATGAGTTTCTTTTCCACCCGCTAGAGATGATAAACCCAAAGACCATGGCCTGTCTTTTTTGCCCCATAAAATATTACAAGTTTTGCATTTAATTCAGCCATCTTATCTCAGCTTTCCTTCTTTCCGTAGTCTATTTAAAAAACAAACCAAAACACAGTTTCTCATATTCTCTTTTTTCTGAGCTATTCATTTTGTTTTGTTTCTAAATTAACCTTTTGTTTGAGATTAGTTGTAAGAAATAACTCACAGAGATCTGTATGCCCTCTACCAGTTTCCCCCAGAACTACCGTATAAGACGACATCCAGGACGTTGACATTATACAATCCACCCATCTTCTCAGATTTCCCAAACTTTACTTGGACTCCTTTGTGTATTTGTATTTAGTCCTATACTATTTCATCACTTCAAGATACAGAACAGTTCCATCAGGGTGCCCGGGTGACTCTGTCGGTTAAGCAATCGACTGTCGATTTTGTCTCAGGTCTTGATCGCACGGTTCGTGAGTTCGAGCCCCGTGTCTGGCTCAGCGCTGACAGCATGGAGCTCGCTTGGGATTCTACCTCTCTCTCTGCCCCTCCCTTGTTTGCTCGTGCTCTCTCTCTCCCTCTCAAAATAAATAAATAAACTTAAAAAAATAATAAAATAAGTTAAAAAAGAACAGTTCCATCGCTACAAGCACTACAAGAAGCTCCCATCTTGCCTTTTTAATAACCACACCTTCACCCTCCCTTTGGACCTGGCTTTATCATCCTGCTGTGACCCTCATTAATGAGTTAAATAGATAGTGATACCTGCTCACTAGCTGTATCAGAATTAAGTTTTTAACATTTTGAGAAACATGCCTTGATATATTTCTTCACCATTAATGAAATTACCCTATTAAGTAGCAGCTCCAGGCTGAGCTCCGAAGACAAGCATAGACCAGATGGTTCCTAATTTCTTCACCAGAGACGATATTAATGAAAACCATCACTCTTTGTGTGAGGAACACAGAGTGACTTTGAGAGAGCTACTTAACTTCTCTGTGATTCAGCTCCATCTTCGGTAAAATGGGGACACTAATGGCTCCTATTTGAAGGAGTTCATGGAGAATTCAACTAGTTAACACATACAAAGCGCTTAGAACAGTGTGCGGCACATAGCATATTCTCGATAAACTTTAGTTATGTATGTGCTCTCACCGAATGCCCACAACAACCCTATGAGGTAGATACTCTTATATCTCAGTACAACAGATAAAAAAAACCAGGGTTCAGAAAGTTCAAGTCACTTCCCCAAGGTCTCAACCTAGTCAGAGGCAGAGCTAGGATTAGAACACTGGGCTCTAGGATTTTAAATGCCATGTTGCCCTATGCACTTCATGAGAATCTGGTGCCACTCTACTCAGAGCAAAAAAATAGAAACCCATGTTCTAGAGGAACACAGGCCACTGAGAAGGTGGGAAACATTGCATCATTGCATAGGATGGGTGGCTACAAAGAGAAACTGAACTTCTCAGATCCAAATGCCTCTACCATTTCATTTCTAGAGTTTGGGAAATATCCCTTTGAACAAAAACTCCAACGGCAAAACCCAAAGGAAGCCTTCCTAACATGAGTGAAAGGATGTCTTCCTAAACTTTCTTCCCACAGGAAGCTGGAAACACATGGGGAGAAAACACCAGCACTCGACAGCTCAAACTCACTTAGCAAGTCCAGCAAAGGGAAGGTAGCACAGTGGAAGGGCAGGAGGGGGCCCCAGAATCTCTGTCCTCCAGAAGCAAAAGTCTTTGACTCATAGTTCTTTCTTGGTAATATTGATTTGCTCTGAGGCATAATGAAAAACTTCCTGGATCGTGTCTGAGGCAAGACAAAACCCCAGGCAATCAACAGCCTAGGAGTCGAAAGCCCACAGTCAGAGAAGTCTGGGGACACATGAACCAGAAGCCGAGCCTGAACCACCCTCAGCAGTGCCTCCCATCTCCCTCCAGTTCTGCGGAGCTAGGACGGGACAGGGTAGGGGGTTGCAAATATCAGGTACCGGAGGGACGTTCTCCAGCGTGTGGTAGTGAGATGACATAACGTAGTGGGTATGTGTGTGTGCCAGGACTGTGCACGTCCTCTCTCAGCAAGAGTGGGACGCTCCCTCACCTTCAGCAAGCAAGGCCTTCCTCCCCGACACACTCATATCCTGCTTCTCTGTCTTATTTTTCCCCTATGGCACTCATTTCTGACTGACCATGTGCTTTCTGCCTTTTTTAAAACTTGCATCATGCCTTACTTAGAACTTAAGTACGAGGGAGAAATGTTTATTTTTGTCACCACCATATTCTCCAGTGCCTAGAACAGTGCCTGGCATATAACGGATGCCCAATAAGTACTCGTTGAATTAATTTAGTAATGTTTTCTCGTGTGTGTGTGTGTGTGTGTGAGAGAGAGAGAGAGAGAGAGAGACAGAGACAGAGACAGAGAGGGAGATTCTTTCCAATAAAATGGTAATAATAATAAATGACAGGCACTTTCCATGCCCTGATGGCAAAATAAAAAATTAGCTACTCTATCTTAGCATGTATACGCGCACATCTTTTTTTAAAGTTAATTTTTTTTTTTTTTTTACTTTAGTGGCCCATGAATTCTAAAAGCCTGAGACTCTTTATTTTTTTGTTTTTACTTATTTTGAGAGAGAGAGTGTGTGAGCCGGGGAGGGGCAGAGAGGGAGGGAGAGAGAGAATCCCAAGCAGGCTCCATGCTGCCAGGGTAGAGCCCAACATGGGGCTCGATCTCAAGAACCGTGAGATCATGACGTGAGCAGAAATCAAGAGTTGGATGCTTAACCGACTGAGCCACTCAGGTGCCCCTAAAAGTCTGAGACTCGTATGGCCTCAGGGCAGGGTTCTGGAGGAAGGCAGGCTTGGTTTGAATTGGCTCCACCAGCTGCGTGATCTTGGGCAAATTCCTTTCTATCTTTAAGCCTCCGTTTCATCGCCTACAAAACGGGACTAGTAGCGGAGAGGATGATATACATAAAGCAGAGACTAGTAAGAGTAAGTTTGGTTCAATGAATAAATGACGGGCAGCACTGTGGTCAGCTGAAGCAGGCCTTCTCGGAAGCCCTCCGGGGGTTTGCACCCTGTGCTCCAGGTACGCAGACTGGCCCCTGGGACGACGCCAGACAAAGGCCACCCAAAGGCAGTTTCTTGGCATTTAAAGGAGCTAATCTTAACTTAGTATTCAGTCCCTTTGCTATAAATATGAATGAAAAAAATCAAAAGGCTTTAAGGTACCATTTCCAAATTGCTGGAATCTGTGTGCATGAGGTGGGGACTTCTGCGACCTTTATAAATTAATAGATTAATACATGAATTCCTTTCTTCAGTATCACAAGGAAACAGAGGAATCGGGCCAGGAACCACTGCCACAAGGATATTTTTCAGAAACGATGACAAAACAATCCTGAAATTAGACCAGAAGCAAGCAAGAAAACAGGAATTATTTCACAGCAATTTGATTTGCACACATTTTTCATTTTTTATGTTTTGCTTCCATTCAAGCATAACCTTGCCTTTTGTTGGAGTTCATGTTATTGGAGAATTAGGTTAATAAAAGAAAATGAGTAAACCATGGGTTGTGGGAACAGAGGGAAGGTGGAGACAAAGGTGAGAAAGAACCACTTAGGCTTGAAAAAGAACTGAGTCAAAGGAGAGAGAGAGAGAGAGAGAGAGAGAGAGAAGTCTCTGGGTTTTCCAGTGTTCAGGGGAGGGAGGGCACGGTGAATGACTGAAGGGGGTGAAGCAGTTCTGCCACACTGATGGCCTCTGTCCTGGCGTTATGCTGAGTAGGTATCAACCAGCAGAATTCCAGGCAATAGGGATGGGGGGAAAGCCTTCAGCTGTGGTTCCCATATTTTCTAAATGATTCAAAAAAGTGTGGGGGACTGTGTTCACACTGCTAGCGGCCATCTGATGTTAAGCCTTTGCCTTAGCCGTAGAATCTTGGTTTTAGCTTACGTGTTGTCCATTAGCTAAAAGTCATCTCCCATCTTCCCTTGCAGCTAGGGGTGGTCTAAATTCTGGCCAGTGAGATGCAAGTGATATTGGATGCTACCAGAAAGTTTGGTGGTTTTTTGTAAGTGTTTAATTCCAGTGAGTTGGGATACGGTGTTATATTCATTTCAGGAATACAATATAGTGATTCAACACCAGGAAGTTTCCTTAAAGGCAGGAGGCAGGTCGTTCTCCCTGCTTCTCTTCCTCTATCCTGGAATGTAATCTCACACCTGACCGTAAGTTCAAAGCCCCACCCCCCCACCCCCACCCCGGAGCAGAGGAGACCAGTAAGCTCACGGGGGCAGAGCAGCGGGGGTAGAAGGCTGAGTCCCTGACAACTTTTGGAGCCACCCTCCCATCTCTGGAGGGAAAATGACATCTATCTTATTTTAAACCACAGCTTTTGAGGTTTCTTCTTCACAGCTAAACCCCATCCTAACGGACACAGAAAACAACACAGGGTTGTGGACTTTTTATTTTGTCACATAAAGCTTCATGAAAAATCAAACTACTATACACTATCACACTAAGAAAGCAATATCAAAAGAAAGAATTGCCTTTTAAGTTGAACCAGGTTTTTTTCATCTACTCAGGAGCCATTGAGCACTTCCAACGTGGCAGGCACTGTACCAGGGCCGAGGAGATAGCAGTAAACACATACAGAAGCCATGGGCCCTGCCCTTGTGGGACTAACACGGCAGTGACTCTGTGAAGATGTCCATACTTTGGCTCTGTTTCTCATTTTATGGCAAGCCAGTGATCATTTGGTTGGAGTGCTGGCCCGCATGCCATGTTTGGGGACCAATGCTTAGGTAGAGTTAGGGACACGGTCTGCAAACTCAAATACATTAAGCATTGTCTCCAGGTTGAATAATTGCTACGTCTCACATGTTAACTGCTACTTTCCAAATACATACAGACTCAAAGAAGAAAATTTGCTTAAAAACACTACTGAACCCAGAACAGCTTTTTGCCACATTTTTGGGTCCGTTTTCCTCAAACGTCAGATACTGAAAGTTTGGGACATTATACTGAATACTGACATTTTTGAGATTACAGAATAATCCTCGCACTCCAAATGGTGAAAAGTGTGCTGGGACGAACACAGTTCATGATAAAAGTGACGTAATATTTTTCCGATTAGAAGCGTCTCAGTCTCTCTCAACCAGTTGGCCATGATTTCATGGAGGTGGGATGCCAGGAACCTAATCCAACAATGTTCTTTTCCTGGGTGGGGCTTTTCTGAAGCCTCAAGGGGTCTAGCCATGGTAGAAAGGCCAAGCCACCAAGAATGGGCCGTCTTTCCTCAAGAACCTAAAAACAGAACTACCCTATGACCCAGCAATTGCACTATTAGGTATTTACCCAAAGGATACAAAAATACAGATTTGAAGGGGTACGTGTACCCCAATGTTTAGAGCAGCACTATCAACAATAGCCAAACTATGGAAGGAGCCCAAATGTCCATCGACTGACAAATGGATAAAGGAGCTGTGGTGTATATAGGCAATGGAATATTACTCAGCCATCAAAAAAAAAATGAAGTCTTGCCATTTGCAATGACATAGATGGAGCTAGAATGTACTGTGCTAAGCAAAATAAGTCAATCAGAGAAAGACAAATACCATATGATTCCACTCATATGTGGAATCTACAAAACAAAACAGATGAACATATGGGAAGGGGGGGTAGAGCAGAGAGGGAAACAAACCACAAGGGACTTTAAAAAGAATTTTTAAATTTAAGAAATGAAATTTATTTATTTTAGAGAGAGACAGAGCACCAGTGGGGGAGGGGCAGAGAAAGAGGGAGACACAGAATCTGAAACAGGCTCCAGGCTCTGAGCTGTCAGCACAGAGCCCAACACGGGCTGGAACTCATGAAGTGCAAGATCATGACCTGAGCTGAAGTCGGACACTTAACCCACTGAGCCCCCCAGGCGCCCCTACAAGAGATTCTTAATGATAGAGAACAAACTATGGGTTGACAGAGGGAGGTGGGGGGGGATGGGCTAGGTGGGTGATGGGCATTAAGGAGGGCACTTGTGATGAGCACTGGGTGTTGTATGTAAGGGATGAATCACTGATTCTGCTCCTGAAACCAATATTGCACTGTATGTCAACTAGCTAAAATTTAAATTAAAAAGAGAGAGAGAGAGAGAGAAATAAAAAGAGTGAGCTGTCTTTTGAACTCACAGAAGAGCTAGGCCTTCATCTCCAACACTGTTATCAATGCCCATACATTTGGTAACCAGAAGTGTCAGGATTGAAGTGTTCCGTGTGAGTAGTAAAGGAGACACAAAAGGTAGACTGAACCGAGTCTAATAGAAAAGTCCAGCCGGGGGATAAGGCTGGAGGACTAGATTAGGATCCAGCCCCCTTTTCAGAGTCTAATTAGCCAGCAGCTTCTGGACTTTCAATCCTGTGAAAGCCGTGCTGTGTCCTCACAGAGTATTTTTCATTCTCTGGATTGCTTGTGGATCAAGCGTTCTCTACAAGGACAGTCCATGCTCCTCTTCACAGCCTGTTCCTTCTTTCTGTGTTAGGTTTTTAAAAGAAATTTCTCAAGGGTCTCCTGGTTCCTTTGAGAACTGCAGGACCGCGGGGGCAAGGGCCATAAGTTTGCGTTCCTCAGGTCACTTTACTCACTTCTGGCACAACTATTACCCGTTACTTTGGATTCAAATTCAAACTTTTGTCAAGGTTTAAGTTGAATAATATTCTTCCTGATATCTTATTAATGTTTGGGGACATGGAATTGTTGAAATCCCACTTGATTTATGCTGGTTGGAAATATACAGGTCGGAAATCTCTGGTAGGTGGTTCTGATGTAAATTGCATAAAAATTTTCCTTTACCAAGTGCCTTCTACACGCCGGATGCTTTCCTACATTTTGGCCAGTGTGCCTAAAAATGTGGGGATCAGCAAACTTCTGAGCGGAGCTGAGGATATATTCTTGTGCTTCCATTTGAGTGCTAATTGTGGAAAAAATTAGAATACCGATATTTAACATCATCCAGATGGATGTGGTAGAATTCCATGATTCTGGTGCGCCCATTGGTATTGTTTTTAAGGCTGTCTTGGCACCCACTCCTATAACAGTCTTGAGGTGTGAAGAAAATATATAAATGAGACCTCTGTACTACATACGTAAAAGGGAAATGACATCATAGGTGAAGACTTCTGAGTCATTTAAATAGAGAAGAGAGTGGGAGAGTTGAATAATCATGCAGCAGGAGGAAACACAGGGTGCTGGGCTGGACATGATGGCATCCATTGTAAGCAGATGTGGGCCACAGTTCCCCTCCCTAGAGGTGCCAACTTGCAGTGAGGGTAGCAGCTGATGGAAACTGGCATCACTTTTAAAAAGGAAAATAATTGCAATAATGATAATGACTCAACTGATGGTCTGCTGTGCTCCCAAATGAAAAGCATCACATGGACAGAAGTGAAATAGAAAATAAGCAAACATATCTTTCTACCACTACAATCAACAGCATAATTCATTTTCTACAAAAATATATGCTAAATTAATGCTGTTATTTGGAATGTTACTGTAGGAGTGCCTGGGCGGCTCAGTCAGTTGACCATCCGACTTCAGCTCAGGTCATGATCTCACTGTTCGTGAGTTCGAGCCCCACATCGGGCTCTGTGCTGACAGCTCAGAGCCTGGAGCCTGCTTCCGATTCTGGGTCTCGCTCTCTCTCTGTGCCACCTCTGCTTGTGCTGTCTCTCTCTTTCAAAAATGAATAAACATAAAAAAAAAATTAGAATGTTACTGTCTTCCTAGTTTGTAGGTCTTACTTTTGCAAATTGTTTTTTGTTTTACCACTGTGAGTGGTAAGGAGTAGCTTTACCTAATTCAATATGTACATTTTTAAGTAGATTATAATTTTTAAAAATCTGTTTAGATTATCTCTGGGGTCAATTAATCTTTACACCTGGGAAGTTGGCATTATTATCCCCATTTTATAGGGAAACTGGAGCTTAGGTGATGTAGAAATTTGCCTCAGGAACAAGAAGGAAGCCGGGGGTGGGGGGCACCTGGATGGTGCAGTCAGTTGAGCGTCCTACTCCTGATTTCAGCTCAGGTCATGATCCCAGGGTCGTGAGACAGAGCCCCGAGTTGGGCTCCACACGAAGCGTGGAGCCTGCCTAAGATTCTCTCTCTCCCTCTGCCCCTCTCCCCAGCTCACACACATGCTCTCTCTGAAATTAATTAACTAATTTAAAATTTAAAATTCATTATTTTCAAAGTATTAAAGAAGAAGAACAAGCAGCAGCAGCAAGCCAGAAGAGAATCCGGATTCCTCGTCTTCAACGCCTTCTACTGACTTCCTAAAGCAAAAGACAGACTCTGGGTCATTTTGTCAAAAAATAATTCACCCAAAGCCAATTCACTGAAAGACCAATTTGCCAAAAGCTAACTCATCAGATATTCTTTTCACTGGGAAAAAGAAAAGCCAAATGATCAATACCCCAAGCACCATCAGACAACAATTTTATAATGTTAAGTTTATTTATTTATTTTGAGAGAGAGAGAGAGAGAGAGAGCTGAGGAGAGAGGCAGAGAGAGACAAGGAGAGAGAGAATCCCAAGTAGGCTCCATGCTTAGTGTGGAGCTCAACATGGGGCTCAAAGCCATGAACTCCTGTGAGATCATGACCTGAGCCGAAACCAAGAGTCGGATGCTGGCGCGTCTGGGTGGCTCAGTCGGTTGGGCATCTGACTTCGGCTCAGGTCATGATCTCACAGTCTGTGAGTTCAAGCCCCGCATCAGGCTCTGGGCTGACGGCTCAGAGCCTCGAGCCTGTTTTGGATTCTGTGTCTCCCTCTCTCTCTGACCCTCCCCTGCTCATGCTCTGTCTCTCTCTGTCTCAAAAATAAATAAATGTTAAAAAAAAAAATTAAAAAAAAAAAAAAAAGAGATGCTTAACAATTGAGCCACCCAGATGCCCCTATCGGGCAACAATTTCAAATGCAGTCTAGTAAAGTTTTCTGGAACTATATATGGTCCTACACAGAAGGAGAACAGACTAGGGAAAGGGCAGGAGTTGGACTGGATACAGGATCAGAGCAGAAATTCAAAGAGGGAGTGCAGACAGCAAAAATGATTTAAGGAAAAGCCTAGTTATTGGTACTTAAAATAATCCTGCACTAACCAGTCCAAGACAAAGCAGCTGCAGCAAAGTTGAGGTGGGACCACAATGGGGTGAAAGCCCTCAGGTATTCAGTGGATTTCCTAACTGGCAAATTGATTTGTGGAGAATTGGCCTTTGGACTGGTAGTCAATTCCTCTCTCGTGTGAACTCTCGATTTGGGATGGGAAGCCTCTCTTGCCCGGATCTCCTGAGTTCAGCCAGATCCTCACTTGGACCTGGGAGGTAAACAGAGGTGGGGGACACTCAAAATTTCTGGTGAGATCTTTCCTCCTCTCTCCTTGGTGCTGCTCTCTGCTCTCCACGGGTCCCTGTGGTTGCCCAGCATTCACTAAGGCATCCTTCAAAATGAGAGCTCCCACTGTTGGTGGGAATGAGAGCTGTACGAGCACTGTGGAAAACAGTGTGGAAGTTCCTGAAAAATTGAACTCCCCTGTGATCCACTTGGCACACTACTGGGTATCTACCCACAAAATACAAAAACACTAGTTCAAAGGAATACATGCACCCCTATTATTTGCAACAGCCAAACCATGGAAGCAGCCCAAGTGTCCATCTATTGATGAATAGATAAAGAAGATATGGCATACATATACATTAGAATATAATTCAGCCATAAAAAAAAAAATGAAACGTTGCCATTTGTAATGAATATGTGGATGGACCTAGAGAGTATGATGCTTAAGTGAGTAGGTCCATAAGAGAAAGGCAAATACCATATGATTTCACTCATATGTGGAATTCAAGAAACAAAACAGACAGACAAAGAAAAAAAGAGACAACCCAAAAACCAGACTCTCAACTGGAGAGAACAAACTGATGGTTACTGGGGGGGGGGGGGGGGGGGGGGGGTTAAACAGTGGTGGAGATTAAGGAATGCATTTCTGAGGAGCACCCTCAGTGCTGTCTGGAAGTGCTGAACCACCATATTGTACCCCTGAAACTAACGTAATACTATACGTTAACTGTATTGGAATTAAAATGTACAAAAATAAAATGAGTGCTCCCAATACAACTGAAAAATCCCGGTCGGTGATGGCCCCCAGCCCATGTAAAGGACTTCGTCATGGCGGCATTGTTAGCTGATGTCAGTAATAGCAGGTCCTTAAAAAAAATCCATGCGGGGGGATCTAGAATCTAGATTACATGAAAGAGTTGGGGTCCTAACTTAGATTCCGGGGTCCCCAGTAACCTCAGGGGGGAAGAGGCAGCAGGAGGTAAAGGAGAAAGTTCTACTGGGTTCCTTGTTGCAGGAAGATCCAGTGCTTGGATCAAGATGAATGGAGATATAGTCGGACTCTTTTTCTTTTTTCTGACTGGCTTTCCTAAACTTTAGCTGGCTCTGTTTGGCTTGGTGGTTTTCCAAAGAAATCGGGTAGGCATTTATAAAGCTAGCCAGAAAAATAACATACATACAGATATGTGCTACACTGTGACAATTTTTATAGTGTTCAAGAAAAGGTAAGACATATACTTGTAAAAACTGTTTACGTATTTTTGAGAGACGGAGCACGAGCAGGGAAAGGGCAGAGAAAGAGGGGGACAGAGGATCCGAAGTGGGCTCTGTGCAGACAGCAGCACGCAGCAACAAGCCCAACGTGGGGCTCGAAGTCATGAACCTTGAGATCATGACCTGACCCAAAGTCGGATGGATGTTCGACCAACTGAGCCACTCGGGAGCCCTGAGACATCTACTTAATAAAACTACCAGATAAATGATACAGAGAACAAATTCCTATTTCAGGGAAAATCACCTTCCATTTCCAAAGGCACATTCAATTTCTAGGAAAATGGAACGTTTCTCCAAGCACCTTCCATTTCTAACACCAAATTGCATGATTTAATACCCAACCGTATTAGTTTCATAGGGCTGCCATAACAAAATACCACAAACTGGGTGGCTTAACACAACAGGAATTTATTCCCTCACAGTTCTGGGGGCTGGAAGTCTGAAATCAAAATGCTGGCAGCATTGCTTCCTTCTGGGGACCCTGAGAGAAAATCTGTTCCATGCCTCTCTCCTAGCTTGGGTGGCTGGCAGTCCTTGGTGTTTCTTGGCTCACAGATGCATCACTCCATTCCCTGCCTCTGTCTTCACATAATGTTCTCTTCTCTGTGTCTGTGTCCAAAGCTCCTTCTCTTATAAGGACATCAGTCACTGGATTAATCCAGTATAACCTTATCTTAACTTGATAACACTTGCGAAGAACCTATATCCAAATAAGGCGGCATTCACAGGCACTGGAAATTAGAACTTGAACGTATCTTTCTGGGGGACAAATTCTCCCCAGTACTACATGTGATACAAAACCACAAGGAACCACCACATCCATTTTCTGTACTATTACTGAGGTGTTTTGTTTTTTTTTTTAAAACAAAATGCCACCAAAACAGGTTCATTGAATTCCAATTTTTAAATGAAGAATTATATCATTGCAACTGCATTTAACGCTGTCCCACTCCCAAATCCCAAGAAAACAAATGTAAGGGATCTTTTAAAGGTAAAAACCCACAAGGACAAAGAGAAGGGGAAGAAAATATACTACAACATTTTCTCAACAGCAACACTGGAACTTAGAAGACACGGATGGAGTAATGCCTTCAGACCTCTAAGGAATGTGATTTTCCACACTAGACTTTTACATCTAGCCAAGTTGTCAATTAAGGAGAGAAAGCAGGGGCGCCTGGGTGGCTCAATAGGTTAAGCGTCCAACTTCGGCTCAGGTCATGATCTTGTGGTTCCCAAGTTTGAGCCCCATGTCAGGCTCTGTGCTAACAGCTCAGAGCCTGGAGCCTGCTTCAGATTTTGGGTCTCCTCTCTCTGCCCTCCCCCCCCCCCTCAAAAATAAACATAATTTTTTTTTTTTAATGTTAAAGAAAAGAAAGAAAGCATAAAGAAATTTTTTAAATGCACGGTCTCAAAAATGTTACCTCCTACACAGAAAGCTACTTGAGCGTGTTCTTGGCCAAGTAAAAGAACCAGCCAAGAAAGAGGAAGACACAGGATCCAGGAAATACAGTATCAACCCAACATAAGAGAGAGGTCAAGAGGATCCTCAGGTTAATGGTGAAGATAGATTCCCAGCCAAGGGCTGTGCAGCGAGCCTGGAAAGCAAGCAGCCCAACCTAAAGCAGGTCAGAAAGTTAGTTCCAAGGGCAATTTCTTCAAAAACAAAAAAATTTGATAGAATTCCTAATGTGCTTAACATGTTGAAAGTAAATTAGCACAACCAGAGGATAGTTTAATGTGAATTAGTGATGAGTTCAAATTAAAAAAAATTTTTCAGTGCAAAAAAAAGTATTGTGTGAAAGGAGGAGTAATCACAGTATATCATATGGGTCAGCTGTGAACAGTGTTTACAAAGTCATAATAATACGAACATTGGCCATCCATCTAACCAAACGATGTTACAACTCTATCGGGAGTGGTGGGGGGATGGGGGTGAAAGAGTGACATCTTCACCTTCCCTTGTGGGTAATCAGTAGACCAGGTCTTAAACTGAAACATCGACAAAGAAAAACACTTGCATATTATTTAGAGACATAGAAGTAAAAACCAAGAGAATTGGCCCAAAGAACTGGGAGTAGTTACCTTGAGGGAACTGAAAACTGGGAAGCATAGCAGGGGACTTGTTGATTTTCGTAGCAAGCCTTGTAGAAACTATTTGACTCTAAAGTCTGTGCGTGTACAACTGGAAAATATTTAACATTAAAAAATATATGATTGGATCAAGTTACTTTCCTGCTCAAAACCCTTCCAAGGTTTCTCGCTGCTATCGTTAGGATAACGTCCAAGATCCTTCCTAGGACCTATGGGGTCCTAATGTGATCCAGCCCCACCTGTTCTCCACTCCCCAGCCCTCTTCCTGCCTCCTCTCGTGTACCAGTGGCTCAATCACACTGGCTGCAGAGTGCCAAGCTTTTCCAGCCCCAAGGCTTTATACATACTCTTCCTTTTGCTAAAAATGTCGCCCACACCAACTCCAACCTTCAGTGTTTAACGCAAACATCAATACCTCAGAGCAGTCTCGGGTGATCCTTAGATTAGGTTACATTTCCCAGTTTCATCTTGTCATAATACCTGTCTTCTCTTCGGTAGTGCTTACAACAGTTGTAATTAATTGTGTGAATCGGGTCGTCTATCTCTTCTACCTGCCTTGTCCAATATGGTAGCCACTAGCTACATTTGAGCTATGTACATTTATTTTTTTTTTTTAAGGGAAGAGCATTTTCTTTACCTTTTTAAAAATTCATTTATTTATTTTTGAGAGAAAGAAAGCACAAGTGGAGGAGGGAGAATGAGAAGGGAGGGAGAGAGCGAGAGAGAGGGAGAAAGGAGAATGAGGAGGAGGGAGAATGAGAGAGGAGAGAGCGAGACTCTCAAGTAGGCTCCGCACTGGCAGTGTGGATCCTGATGCAGGGCTCGAACTCGCAAACCGTGAGATTATCACCTGAGCTGAAGTCAGACACTTAACCAACTGAGCCACCCAGGCACCCCTGAGCTATGCAGATTTAAATTAGCACGAAAAGCACTCTCAACAATAGCCAAATTATGGAAAGAGCCTAAATGTCCATCAACTGATGAATGGATAAAGAAATTGTGGTTTATATACACAATGGAGTACTACGTGGCAATGAGAAAGAATGAAATCTGGCCTTTTGTAGCAACGTGGATGGAACTGGAGAGTGTGATGCTAAGTGAAATAGCCATACAGAGAAAGACAGATACCATATGGTTTCACTCTTATGTGGATCCTGAGAAACGTAACAGAAACCCATGGGGGAGGGGAAGGAAAAAAAAAAAAAAAAGAGGTTAGAGTGGGAGAGAGCCAAAGCATAAGAGACTCTTAAAAACTGAGAACAAACTGAGGATTGATGGGGGGTCGGAGGGGGGGAGGGTAGGTGATGGGCATTGAAGAGGGCATCTTTTGGGATGAGCACTGGGTGTTGTATGGAAACCAATTTGACAATAAATTTCATATATTTAAAAAAATAATAAATTAGCATGAAAAATAAATAAATAAATAAATAAATAAATAAATAAATAAATAAATTGGCATGAAAGATTATGAGAAATTCAGCTGCACTAGCCTCATTTCAAGCGATCCGTAGCTGCAGCTAGGGTATTGGATAGTGCAGATACAGAACATTCCATTATCACAGAAAGTTCTATTGGACAGTACTGCTCTAGACTGTAAACGCCACCCAGGGCTCTTCATGGATCTATCCTGAGTGCCTAGGACTTTGAAAGTGCTCCCTAAGTAACTGTCGAATAAATAAAGTCATTCATTAATACAGAATAAAAAGTAAAGTCATTTCTCTAACTGGAAAGATATAGATATTTGATCTATCTTAGTCTCCAACTCTTCAATAACATCTATTTCTGTACCATCCCAACAGCAAAACCTGTACCAAAGAAAATTAAAACCTAGGTAACTAAATAAGTACTCTGGGCACCATTTGAGGCAGAATAGTGGAGGTAAGTGACTCATGAAGGCAAAAAAGATTACACTTCAAAAGGATTACCACTCCTAGAATTATGTTCTCGGTGAGTTTTATGAACTCATCATTAGAATTAACTATTAAGACATGTATTTTCAGAGTTCATTTAGATTTAAAGCATCCTAATGTGCCTTGTGACTGTGGCAAGCTAAGTCACTTGGGGCATCATGGAGTATAAATCCAGTTTAGATGCTGTATTTAGCATTACACACAAAGAGAGAGATTAAGTGGGTATGATTTCCCTTTAAGAGGATTATTACCAGGCTTTCAAAAAGGCACAAGCATCTCATTAATGGTTAATGTGTTCATTGGTTCGAACAAATTCAACAGCTCAGGGATATTCAAATATATTTATTTAAGCACTCTGGAGATTTTTTTTTTTTTTTTAAATAAAACCAGGTATTTCTAGATAACAGTAAATCACTCTCTGCTTCTCCCCAACATGCCGGCTGTAGGAGAGTCTCCTTACCAGCATTCCTGCCCATTCCAAAAAATGTACCCACCCCTTCCCATGCACACATCTCCATTTCAAGCCCTGATCCAAGAAGGTCCCCGGCAACATAGAAAGTATTCCTGAGGCCTGCAAAAAGAAGTCTGGGAAAGCAGGGCTCTCTCCTGCTCGCTTTTCAATGATGAATATTCTGCTTCTGCAACTCCTTTTTTATGTGCCTCCCTTCCCTCTTGTTCTCACACTCTCTGGAACAAAAACAACCAAAGGGTAGCCCTGCAGCATTTCAGGAGCAGAGAGTGGCAGGAACAAGTGCTTCTGTGCTTACAGAAGCAAGTGGATTCTAAGAATCAAGCATGACACAAAGGCAGAAGTTTAAATTCAGGGTCCCTAAAAAACCTTGCGTGCAGATGACCTTTCCCCAAGACAGATCTGTGTCCTGTACCCATAATGTGTGGTCGTTTCAGGGAAATCAAACAACAGAGGCCCTACTTGGACGACAGCTGGGCCTAAAACATCTAGAAGGAGCTGAACTTGTATAGCCTAGAGGGGGGAAGTACACTGGAAAGAGCACAGGGAGACAGAGTCACAGCCATAACAGATGATGGCAAGCATGCATGGAGCACATACTGGGAGCTGAGTCCTCGATGTACATTACACCATTCAATCTGCCCACAACACTCTAGGGGTGTGTTCTATTGTGAGACAACCACGTCATAAAGAAAGTGCTGTGTGGGGGCGCCTGGGTGGCCCAGTCAGTTAAGCATTCGACTTCAGCTCAGGTCACGATCTCTGCGGTTCGTGGGTTCGAGCCCCACGCTGGGCTCTGTGCTGACAGCTTGGAGCCTGGAGCCTGTTTCGGATTCGGTGTCTGCCTCTCTCTCTTTGCTCCTTCCCTCTCCTGCTCTGTCTCTGTCTCTCAAAAATAAATAAGCGTTAAAAAATTTATTAAAAAAATAAATAAAGTGCTGTGTGGCCTCATCTGCAAGGGGTGGGTGGTACGACCTCACAGGGTTGCTTAAGTATTCAATGAGTTTTGTTATGTGTTATAACAGTGTCTGGCCCAAAGTAAGTAAAATATAACTACTTATTATATAAAAACAAGTAGATCCCCAATTTGCAGATCACAGGCAAGAAAATACATTCTAGTCCACATCCCGCTGACAAGCTGGGGTTGTCAGGAAGGCCCTAGGCTCCCAGGTCTTGACTCTCTCATAAAAATTTCAGCATTTGTTTGGACCCATTTCAGCTATAAACTTTTGCTGCTAAACACAATTTCTTTGTAACTTTTCCTTCACTTTATTCCCCTCGTGCTCATGATTTCGGGTCTTAGGTGGAGAGAGTGTAGTTTAGAAAGGTCCAAGGAGGGGCGCCTGGGTGGCTCAGTCAGTTGAGCGTCCGACTTCGGCTCAGGTCATGATCTCACCAGTGTGGGTTCGAACCCTGCGTCTGGCTCTGTGCTGACAACTCAGAGCCTGGAGCCTGCTTCGGGTTCTGTGTCTCCCTCTCTCTCTGCTCCTCCCCTGCTTGTACTCTGTCTGTCTGTCTCTCTCTCTCTCTCAAAAATAAATAAACATTACTAAATTTATTTTAAAAAAGTACAAGGGCATTTTGGTTGTCCTGGTGACAAGGGAGCCATGCTGCCATTTGGTGGCAGGGTCAAGGGATCCTAAATGTCCAGCAAGGCATGCAGCAGTCCCACCCCAAATGCCAACGGGAAAAACACAACCAGCCACAGAATGTTGGTGGAAATCATGACATAACTCACAGAAAAGCAAAAGGAAGGTTTTCTGTCAAAGCAACGGAGCCACATGGCTACGCAGCCACACGGCCACACGATAACGTGGCTGCCCCGCCACGCGGCCACATGAACTATGGCCAGACAGCTGTGTTTCTATCCATTCGTAAGGCTGAACAGCCACACAACTATGCAGCCGTGCAGCAAAGCAACGGTGTGGCCATCGGAGCATGTAGTTGCGTAGCTGTGCAACCACCCGGCTTTACGTCCACGGAGCCAGGCCTGAGATCTCACAGTTTTACAGCCAAGCAACAGCCCATCATCATCTTCAAATGCAAGACAGAAGAACAAAGTAGGTGTGCGCCTATCTTGTCAATCTCAGAAAACATTAATGGAGCTCTTATTTCATGCAAGGCTTCATAGGGGACAGATGATGGGCAAGATTTTTTGCTCCCAGGAAGCCCTCATTCCTATGGAAGGGTGGGCCTGTGCACATGCACACAAGGCAGTGGAAATAACGATAAAAAGGACAAAAAAGATAGAATGGGGATATGGGGAAACAGATTAATTCTACCTGGGGAGAACCTATGGAGGTTTTACAGAAGGGGTGGTCTTTGGGTTGGACTTGTACAATGAGCAAGTGTGAGGCAAAATGTTCCCTCTGGAGAAACTCTAAGACTAACAACGGAACAGAAAGGAAAGGGCAGGCCTAGGAAACATTAAGGACTCAAGAGCATGGAACTGGTAGGGACAGAAGGCTCAGGCCAGATGGCCAAGGGCCTAGAATGCCATGCTGAAAATTTCATCACGTGTTCAGGAAGAAACAGGGGTCATAAAACATTTTTGGGCAGGACAGTGGCAGGATCACGTCTGTGGTCAGGCAGGAGTGTGAGGAATAACCAGCGAGAGGAAAGGTCAGAACTAAGTAAGAGGTTTCGAGTTCCAGCAAGGGCACCTAATCCTAGCTCTGCTTTCCACCACCACTGGAATGAAACCCAAACTCCTGCCCATCATCCACGGGCCCCACATATTCCATCCCTTACACAGATCCTCTCCTACCACACACTCCCTCTCAGTTCCCTCCAATCACTTTGGCTTCATTCTGTGCCTCAATTACATCAAACTCATTGCAGCCTCAGGGCCTTTGCACTGTTGGTGGCTCTTCCTGAAGCACTGTGGCTCCTAATGGTCACAAGGCCACCCCTGCTTTTCACTCACAGTTTAGCCCAAATACCACTTCTCATAGAGGCCTTCCTTAACCACGCAATCTGTTAATTCCTCCACCCTTTTTACTCTCTATTTAATTATCTTGGTTTGTGTCCATAGGACCAAAATCTAAAATTACCTAGCTTATTTACTTCTCTGCCCATCACCATGACCCCCAACCTGAACGTAAGCTCCAAGAGCAGAGTCTTGGCTGTCTTCTTTACTGCTACAGTATTTAATTTGTTTGTTTGTTTGTTTATTTATTTTTGAGAGACAGGGTAAGAGAAGCAGAGAGGCAGAGAGAGGGAGACACAGAATCTGAAGCAGGCTCCAGGCGCTGAGCTGTCAGCATGGAGCCTGACGTGGGGTTCAAACTCATGAACCATGAGATCGTGACCCGAGCCGAAGTCAGATGCTTAACCAACTGAGCCACCCAGGCACCCCGTACTGCGACAATATTTAAAACACTGTCCACCCTACACTGCAATGCTGAAGAATATTTGAAGAAAGAAAGGAAGGGAAGGAGATTCTCTATCTGAGGAATGCATAAAATTAAACTGAGCTTAGGGTTTGGGGAGAGAAAGCCGGAGTGATGAGAGAGGAGGGGATGCCTGCCTAGCCATCAAGATGTTCCACACCCAGACATGTCAACAGGAGACAACAGAAGGTGAGTATTACTGGGGGCTTGAACTAGGGTAGTATTCCTGGGGCCAGAAAGACGGAAATGATTCACCACAAGAAGACACATTTCAGAGACAGTCTATGGGATTTGATGCCACGTCAGATGTGAGAGAAAGAGAGAGAGGGAGAGAGAGTTGGGGGTGAACGTGAAACAACTCTGAAGTCTTGCGCCTGGCCAGGTGGAGGAGGCCCATGGTGAACTGAGAAGAGAATACACAGTAGCAGGGGCAGATGTGTGGCAGAAGAGGTCAATCAGGCCTGGGGCAAGTTGAAGTTGATGTCCCTGGCTGACTGTAGTCAGATGTCTTATGAGCAGCTGGAAATAAGGATCTGAAGTCAGGAGAATCATGGAGCCACCACCAGGGGAAAACTGAAGTCAGAGGAGTGGATGAGACCATGCTGACTGAAGGTGTGAAGAGTCATGACCCCATGTGAGGTGAGGGGGAACCAGAAAGGAGGGGGCCAAGAAAGGAGGAGGGGGCAGAGAAGACATAATCAGAGGCAGAAGAGAAAGTCACCAGTGGTGGCGGGTGGTAAAACCGAGGGGAAAAGCCAATTTCCAAACTGAGGGGGAGGGTGTGGGCAGAGGAGATGAGCCAGATCAACGGTGCTGAAAGCTGCCGAGAGCTCGCAGGGAGAACCGACTGCATTTGTAAGACAGTTCCTTGCAGTAAGAGCTTCAGCAGATTTGCAGGCACAGAAATCTGTAATGCAGTCTCGTGCGTGTGCAGGCATCCACCTGGACCCATCTGCATGGCCCCTGGGAGACTTGGGGAAAGGGGATCTGATGCAAACATGCTGACACTTGTGAGCCGTGCTGTGCCTTTGTTTCTGACCCAGGAATCTCGTGTCTCACTTGCTTCCAAGAAACTGTCACAGGCTAACCGGTCATGTAAAATCTCAGACCCTTTACAGTTCTTAAAACTGCCATGCTTTTTCGAGAACGTTGCCATCCTTTCATCTACTTCCCTCCTTTTTAATCTAGGCAGGCTTGTGAATCACTCATAATCAAAAGAATGAAGAAGTGATACTGTGCAATTCCAAGGCTAGGTCATAAGAGGCAATGCAGCTTCTGCTGTTTAGCTGGGACTGTGCTGGAGCTCAGAGCAGTTATGTAAACAGTCCAGCTGCCCTGAGGCCACCATGCTGTGAGGAAGCCCAAACTAGCCCATGCAGAAAGACCATATGGAGAAGCTCTGGGACTGTACTAGGAGAGAGAGATGCCCAGTCAGTCCCCAGCTGCTCCATCTGATGGCAAAAACCCAACAGTTTTATTTACCAAATAATGTTAGGGACTTTTTTGCTTTTCAAAATATCTCGGTCATCTTCATTTAAACTTTTTTTAAGTTTATTTATTTTTGAGAGAGGGAGAGAGTGAGCAGGGAGGGGCAGAGAGAGAGGGAGACACAATCTGAAGCAGGCTCCAGGCGCTGTGCTGTCAGCAAAGAGCCCGACGTGGGGCTTGAACTCACGAACTGCGAAATCATGACCTGAACCGAAGTTGGATGCTCAACTGACTGAGCCACCAGGCACCCCTCAGTCAACTTCAAAGAACGAAGATTTGCAACTACTAAATATGATCAAAAGAACAGGCCTAGAGATACGAACAGATTGTATACAGGAGGAAAGAGGCAACATGGCCATAATCAGGTAAAAAGCAACCTCATTCATACAGATACACAGCAAAACTGAGCTACAATATCTTACCTGTTAAAGCGACAGAGCCCCCTAAGCTTGACAATATACTGTGTTGGCAAGGGTGTGGAAAAGCTGGGACTCTCATACATTGATGGTGAAAATGCAAAATGTACAAGGCCTGAGGAGGGAAATTTGGCAATATCGAGCAAAATTCCACTTGCATTCAGTCTTTGCCCTAGCCATCCCACTTTTAAGAATCCATCCAAAGAGGACACTGGCAAAAATGAAAACACACGTGGATAGGACTATTTGTATAGCAAAAGCCTAGAAACAATCCCAATGGCCATCAATAGGAGACTGGTTTAATAAACTGTGGCATGTCCACACAATTGAATACCACCCAATTGTAGTTATAAAAAGAATGAGGAATTTATCTATATACTGCTTTGACGTGATCTCTGGAATATGTTAAAAGGCCAAGGTACAGAACGAAGGGTACCATATGCTACCCCCCACCCTTAAAAGGGAGAGTATGTGAATATATGTGTGTATATCCTTTTTTTTTTTTAATGAGAAGATAAACCAAAAAACTAATAAAATGAGTATCTACAGGAAGACAAAGGGAACAGAGTAAAGGGGGCAGAGATGAAAGTTAGCTTAGGCTTCTTAATTGTAACTTGTTTTGTAGATTTGTTATTGGAACCATGTAAATTCTCTACCTAAATATAACATAAAATTTAACTGAAATGAAAAAAAGCAACTCTACTGCAAAAGCAAAATAAAACAAACATACATACCCTATACAGCGAGGTAATGGCTTAACCACACAGAAGAAATTATTTCAAGTGACTTTAAAATATAGCAATCTAACTGTACATCCCGTTGGGATATATTTTAAGGACAAAAAAACTCCCACAAAAATATTACAATATTTTCAGTAACCACATTGTTAGATGCATTATAAGACAAAGTAAATAAGGACTTATAATGTTGTTAGAAACCAAAAATTTCAGCATCTAAATAAAAATTAAGGGACAATACTACAATTAAAAATTGTGAATTAATAATATAAATATAAATATACTGTCTGTCTCTCTCTCTCTCTCTTTTTTTTTTTTTTTTTTTTTTTTTTTAGAGAGAGAGAGAGAGCATGTGGGCACAGAGGTGGGTGGCTGAGGGGCAGAGGGAGAGGGAGAGAATCCCAAGCAGGCTCCACACCCAGCACAGTCAGTGCCCAGCATGGGGCTTAATCTCATGACCCTGAGATGAAGACCTGAGCCTAAATCAACCATTGTACACCTAGCCAACTGAGCTACCCACGTGACTCTGTACTGTCTCTTTAAAAAAGAAAGCAACTCCTAGCTCCGGGGTGCCTGGGTGGCTCAGGTTAAGCATCCAACTCCTTGATCTCAAGGTCATGAGTTCAAGACCCACACTGGGCTCTGTGCTGGGCGTGAAACTATTAAAACAAACAAACAAACAAACAAACAAACAAACAAAAACCACCTCCTAATTATGGCTACAAAAAAAGTTTATAAACAACCAACCCGGTAGCAATGAGCATCCCAGGTACCCAGGCTGGAGTCTCTAAATATCCTATTTTAATGAAAGAAACCAGGGCTTCAGAAAAATGGCTAATCTTAAGGCTAGCATAGGCAAACTACAAGCTAAGCCTAGGAAAAGGAGTCATGCTACAGAGCAAGGACCATTAAAGACTAGTGCAGAAGTCAGGAACCAAACTGAGGGGCTCCCACTAGTCAAAGATAGGACAATTTGAGCACACACACAAAATAATAACAAATATTATGAAGTAAAACTCATCACGTATGCTAAAACCCATAAATCCATAATGATATTTTTTAAAATACTCGTTGATTACCTTTGAAGAAACTAGGGAACACCCTGAAAACCAATCATTGAAGGGAAAGAAACAGCCACTTAGGCCACCTTTTCAGGGAAACCAAATGGGCAATAAGGAAAAGTTCTCCTTTATTACAAGGATTCCAGCTAATAAATGTTGAAGAAATGTTCGAATATTACCGTTTTTGTGATTCCTAGTAAAATAACAGATGTAGGGAATGATTATCAGCAACAGGAAGCTGATGAGATACTTTATAATAGATGGATCAGGTTGGCACAGCTAGTCTTGACTTCACAGCAATGAGAGCTTACCAGATGCTGTGCCGTTCCTGATGCGTTATAGCGGGAAGAGTACACCATCACTTAGGAGGCATTCTTGTCCCCCCAAAACTGGCCCTGAACCCCATCAAGCCTGCAGTTCTTTTTTTTTTTTTTTTTTTAATGTTTATTCATTTTTTTGATAGAGACAGAGCATGAGCAGAGGAGGGGCAGAGAGAGAACGAGACACAATCTGAAGCAGGCTCCTGGCTCTGAACTGACAGCACAGAGCCCGACGCGGGGCTCGAACTCACGGACCATGAGATCATGACCTGAGCCGAAGTCAGACGCCCAATCAACTGAGCCACCCAGGTGCCCCAAGCCTGCAGTTCTAATTACTAGTTTACAGGGAATATGGGGATACATGTTAACACCATAGGCGTGCAATCAGCAAAATCCAAAAAAGAAGGGGGGGGGGAACAGAACAAAACAATAGGTTTCCTCAACAAATAAAAACTGAAAGGGGGAAGGAGGAAATGGGAAACCTATAAATTGATGGAAATTTAAGAAAAAGATGAGTGAAATACAAAGGGTGGGCATTTTTTGTACCCTGATTCAAACAAACCAGTTGTAGACAAAAAAACATTTACGAGACCATTGGCAAAATTTAAATATGAATGAGTTTTGGTTAAATTAGAGAATTAAGGAATTTTCATTAATTGTTAGGTGTAATAATGGTATTGTGGTTATAAGGTCGAAGCCTATAAAATTGCCGATATTCCACCATTTCGACTTAAAGAAATGACCATTTCCTATGGCCCAAACTTACATATCATTTTTAAAAGAGTCCTTATATTTTGGAGATCCATATGAAAGTATTTATGAATGAAGTGACATGACTTCTGGAATCTGCTTCACACTAATCCAGCTGGTGAAGGGGCATGGAAGTACAGAGGAAACAAGATCTGCCATGCACCAAGAATTGTTGAAGCTGGGTAATGGGTACGTGGGAGCTCGTTATACCATTCTCTCAAGTATATATATGTTTGAAATATGTGTGTGCCATGTTAAGGTCTTAAACTTTTGTATATGTTTGAATATTGTGTTTAAAAAATGCCTGAGGCTACAACGAAGGGATTCCAGAATTGTTCTGAGCAATTGCAAGCCTCTGGTGTCACTGGGGACACCAATGACTGGGGAGAACAATGCTCAGTTGAAGATATAATTGCAGGCGTGTGTGTGTCTGTGTGTGTCTGTGTGTTATGTATGTGTGTGTGTGTGCACGCGAGACGGCACGTATCTTTAAATCACCTTCTTATTTAAGTTTTTATTACATTTCCCACTGATTTTTTGCTTGTGGCTGTGGGATTCGGGGGTTCCAACAATAGTCGGTGTTTGAATTTTGAATTCCTGTGCAAAAGAAAAAAATAAAACTAACTGGGTTGGACACACTCTCCCTGGGTCTCTTTGTTAACATTTTTGGCAGCTTCTATTTAAATGATCCTTTTTCTCTAAGTTCACTGGATGTTTTCTGCAGCCTTATGTAATGTCTAGAAGCCCGTGTCTCTACAAGGGAGCACCTGATTCAGAAAAACAACCCATTCATCAGCTGCCCAGACTCACAACCAACCAGACGTGTGGCGACTTTTTAAACACTCCCAGCTCCTGCGTCACAGCCTGTGAGGGAAAAGGAGAGCTACGGGAAGGTAAAGCTCAGAGAGACCCCAGGGAGATGATTATTCCTCACACCTCCTGGAAGCAGCACTACTCTCTTAGAAGAATTGCCAGCTGGGAAAGGCATCCCTGGAGGTGGCATCTCATGACACTGAACCAACAGTGACCTGTGCTGAAGGGATGGAGGAGTCCCAGTTCCTGGAAGCCCAAGGCAGGGGCAACTCCCCAGAGAACGGGCACCTTACTCCCCCAGGATACGGTCTGCTTCCCAGACCCCACTCGACTCAAGAGCATGATTTGCATAATAAAATATCTAGTATCTTAATGATCTAATGTTATCAGAGATAATTTAACAACCTTCAAAAACTGCCTTCAAGGTAAGAGGAGCCTGCGTGGCTCAGTGAGGTAAGTGTCCGACTCTTGGTTTCGGCTCAGGTCATGATCTCACGATTTGTGAGTGCGAGCCCCGCTTCGGGCTCTGTGCGGGCAGACAGCATAGAGCCTGCTTGGGATTCTCTCTCTCCTCTCTCTCTCTGCCCCTCCCCCCACTCACGCCCTTTCTCTCAAAAATAAAATACTTAAAACATTGCCTTCAAGGTAAGAAGTGCACTTAGTCCCATTTATCTGCTCATTCCACCGACATTGTTTAAGGGCTCAGTATGTGCTAAGCTAGTTAGAGGTGCATTTGAGGGCTGGAACTAGTTACTGCAAGCCCAGTCCTTTTCTCTCTTCCACACTGCCTTGAGGGTTAAAGACACTGGCTCTTGAAGCTGGCTGAGCCTCGGAATCACCTAGGACAGGAATGGGCATTGCCACAGAGCCACGGTCGTTCATTTATGTGTTGCCCGTGGCCGCTTTGGTGCTAAAACCAGCAAAGCCGAATAGCTGCAACAAAGATCACGTGGCCCACAAAGCCTAAAGTGTTTACCACTCGGCCCTTTACAGCTAAGGTTTGCCAACCTGTGATCTAGGACCTGCTTTTCTCTGAGAGGTCCATGGGCCAGCAGCATCAGCGTCACTTGGGCCCCTGTTAGAAATGCAGAGTCTTAGGGGCGCCTGGGTGGCGCAGTCGGTTAAGCCTCCGACTTCAGCCAGGTCACGATCTCGCGGTCCGTGAGTTCGAGCCCCGCGTCGGGCTCTGGGCTGATGGCTCAGAGCCTGGAGCCTGTTTCCGATTCTGTGTCTCCCTCTCTCTCTGCCCCTCCCCCTTTCATGCTCTGTCTCTCTCTGTCCCAAAAATAAATAAAAAACATTGAAAAAAAAAAATTAAAAAAAAAAAAAAAAAAAGAAATGCAGAGTCTTAGGCCCCACGTTGACCAAGGGAATTTCACTCTGCCCTGAGAACTTGTCAAACCGGCTGGCTTTCAGCAGAAGTCTCAGGGTGGGGCCTTTTGTTTATGTTCCCCAAGTAAATGTGATGTGTAGCCACCAGGGAAGCCAACTGAGAAATAAGGAGTGTGGTCTCTCCCAGGATCTCCCTGCAGGACTGACACCAGATCCTCAAGCGGCCGGGAGAGGCGACCACTGAAGGCTCACAGCTGAGCGCCTCTGGAGGAATTGCCCTCTGTGGAAGGAAGTGGCCCCACCCAAGGTCACTTCCCCTTGCTAGGGGCAGACTGCAGCTGATACTTGGCTGGTATAGGGTGACAGCGCCTCTCCTTACAATATCTCCAGAGCCCCCAGCAATTCAAGTTTGCCCTTAGCCCAGTCCCGCCTCCCTCACCCCTCACAGGTGTTCCTCCCTAAAGCTCTCCCCAGTAAAAGTCCATCTCAGTCTATTTCCCGACAGTCTGTAAGAGTACGCGGTATGACATCAGACAGGGGTCATAGCCATAAATAAGAAGATGCAAAACAGAGTAAGTGCACTGCGTGTGCACTAGAAGGGAACACACGACCGAGGCAGGCACACGGGGGCTGTTGGGCTTTCGGGGGGGGGGGGGGGGGGCAACAGGATAAGGTGCTACAGGCAAAAGGCAGCCCTGAGTCGTGATAAGTGTAGAGGACCTGCAAACAGCTGGTGGAAGACCAGGCTGGAGAGAAAGCCTTAAATGCCAGGCTAAGACATTTGCAGTCTCATTTGGCAAAGAAAAATCATGAAAGGCTCTGAGCAGGAGAATAACCCCATAATGATCCCAGTTATGCTTCGGGAATATTCACCGGGCAATGATGTGAAAGATACTGGAGTGGCAGTGACTGGGGCTCGGGGGACAGGTCAGAAGGCTGTTGCAAATGTCCAGCTGAAAGTCAATGAGGACCAGAGCTAGTGATCAGTTAGGGGGTTGGCCCAGAGGAAGAGCGCGGGGCTCAGAATGAGACAGAGCTGGGTTCCAAACCTCACTCGGCCACTTACAGTCTTCAAGCCCTTGGGCAAGTCCCCTCACCAATCTGACTTCTCCCATCTGTAAAATAGGGATAAGAGAATTGGGTAATAAATATGCAGTGCCTGGCACATGCTGGGCACGCACTTAATGGGAGTCATGCTCATGAGGCAGTGGCTGTGTTCATTTGTGTTTGCACACACATCACTTATCACCACAGCCAAGCAAATCTGAGCTTGGCTGCTCCGAAGACTGTCCCTGAAAAGCAATCCTTGCATGTAGTCATTTAATGAGGTGTTGGTTTCGTGCTTCAACTTGAATCGCCCCCCTTATGAAGGGCGTGCAGGCAATTGCCGCTTTCACTGTAGCCTGTGCCCTGTTGTTATGACGACCAATTTCCCAAACAGCCCTGCTGTTTTCTTCAAATCCTTTCAGTTTCCTCATGCCCTAAAGTCCACAAGCCCTGGAGACAATAGTGGGGTGGGTTTTCTAGATTTCTGCAGGATTTACCGTCAAGTCTTTGTATTAGCCAACCGGCCATCTGTTGCTTCTCTAACAGAAGCCCCCAGCCTGAGCATCAGTATGACCCTGCACAGCGAGCCTCCACAAATGTTCCCGCTGATTGGAAATTGGTGCCACAGAACATCAGCTGGCACATCAGTTTCCGGCTGGCATTAACTTTGCTGGAAAATGAAGCAGAAAACAAAGGAAATCCCAATGCACATCTCAGGTACACCACACAGAGTTTGATGTTAAAAGACTATTCTGGAAGCTTTAAGTTTAAGTTCTTGTATTAGCTCTAGAATTAGTTCATTATTAGCACATGTGATTTTCTCAGCAAGTATCAACCTTTGTGAACTCATCTGGCACATGGTAAAACATGCTAAAAACACCAATTAGTTGTAGTAGCAGTATGGCAAAATCTTAATACCAGTATTATGCTCCTTTGGTTTCTAGCAGACCTCCCCCTCCTCACTTCCCTTTCCCCCTTTCCCCTTCCTTTCTTTCCTCCTCCCCTTTCTCCTTCTAATCTTCTCTCCTCTCTCATGTAGGCTTAGGATGAAAGGCATAGATGCCCTGTAGGCAGCCTACCCAACGTCCATTCCCCCCCTTTTTTTCTTTGCCAAAAGGATCATGATATATCTTTAGGGTGTACATGCCCAACTGAAAGTCCCGATCTCCTAGACTGTCTTACAGCCAGGGACAGCCAGGTAATAACACAGTTCCGGCCAATGAGACTCAAGCAAAACTTACTGGGTTCTGGGAAAGCTGTCATTTTTCAGATAAAAAGAAGTAGACTCAGGTAGAGCATGCCTTTCTGCTTTTCCCCCTTCTTCCTATCTAAAGTAAGATGCTACAACCCCTGGCAACTATGAGAAAGAAATCCACACACACCACAGATGGCAAAGCAGTAAACTTATAGAGCCCAGGTCCTTGATGGCATTCCTGAGCAGTGCAGCTGCCCACGACTTCTGTGAAGGGCAAAAAATAAAGCCTCTCCTTGCTAAACTGGATTCTATTTGCGCCACCACATGCAATTCCCTACTGACACAAAAGATGAGGAGGGCTCCCTTCAACAAATATTCATTAAGTGCCCACTCTGTGCTGGGCAGGGTGCTAAGTACTTGGGCTACAGCAGTGAATGTGATCTGCAGTCCCTTTACCTCCTGGAGTGACGGAGTAAAGAAGAAACAGACAGTAAATGAACAAGACAATGGCAGGCTTGGTGATCAAAAGAAACAAATAATCAGATGTAACTGAGGAAGGCTGGTGTCTCTGAGGAGGTGACATCTGAACTGAGAGCTGAAGGGTGACGTGGAGTCAACCAGGGAAAGAGGGGGTGGGGGGGCACATTCCAGCAAGCGCCCCAGGAAAGTGGTGAGGGTGTTCAAAGAACAAAGAGGAAGCCAGCATGGCTGGAACTCGGTGAGACACACACACACACACACACACACACACACACACACACACACACAGAGAGAGAGAGAGAGAGAGAGCAGGGTAGGCAAACCTGGAGAAGCTGTTTGGGATGGGGGCATGGAAGCTGAGGAAAGGAGTGGGGTTTTATTCTACATATGACAGATTGGGAAGCTACCAGAGCGGTCACTCACAAGTGAGTGACAAGACCTGATACATGTTTTTGGAAGATTTTTCTCCCTCTAACATGAATAATGACTTGCCCAGGGCGAGAACAGAAGCAGGCTATTGCTGAGGTGCAAGTAAAACAGGATAGTGGCCTGGACTCAGGGACAGCCGATGGACCACACAGTAGACCTTCACCCTGCAGAACAGGATGGCCTGTGATGTCCTCACCTACAGTGACAAGGAACAACCTCGTCAGTGCACTTTAGAATCCAAACAGGCAGAGATGAGGGCAGGGGGCTAAAGATGGTTTTAAAATACTGAGGTGCCCGGAAGGACATACAGCAGGTGATTCGAGGGAAAGACGGGAGAATTCGCAGCGAGTCTTTGATTTTTTTTTTTTCTTTTACTGTTCAGAGGGAAAGAATAGGATTGTGTCAGGAGCTATCACACGGGGACTGTCACAGCATGTTAATAAGGAATTAACAGAATTGACAAGAAGTGGTAAGAACACTGAGGCTCTAGAGAATGAATGGCCCTTGGGTGCGATCACCAGTACCTATGACTTGCTCCAGCAATGCCAGGCAGCTCAGAAACAGGCATGTAAGGAGCACAGGGGAAGAGCAAACCCCAGGTTTGAAACTGGCATGGCGAGCCCAGGGCAATACTGAAGAGGTGGGAGAACCTGGGTACGAGAATGGCAGCACTGAAAGACCTCACACTTCACGTTTGTGAACACATTCATTCAACAATGATTCCTACCCTAACGTGGAAACTGCAATCTGGACAAGCTAAGAAACTTGCTCAAGGTCACAAAGCTGGTAAATATCTGCTGTCAAAGTCGAGTTCCTTAACCAGTGAACTATAACCTTCAAGCAAAATAAGAAGGAAGATGATGATAGAGAAGAGAGCCCAGAAAGGTCCAGGGACTAGAGGTCATGACGGGTGTCAGAAGTGGGCTCACTGAAGAGGAGGAAGCATGTGCAATGGTCAATGGACAGCAGATCAGGCTGGGTAGTCCCGTGGGTGAGAATGGATCACAGGCTGGAGCAGTGGCGTAGAGGAGAAGGCCAACAGGCTCTGGGTTGGACTTTGGGGCTGAAGGGCATCTGGCTACGAGCTACCCACTCCATCTTGCCCAACTGCCCACTGAAATGCCTATGAAGACAGAAAAAGACCAAGACTCACAATCACCCGAAATTAAGACTAACAGACAACCTAATCCCAGAATCTTGGAGAAATTGGTAGTATTTGTAAAAAGATGGAGCTAAATTAAAAAAAAAATCTAAGGGGGGCGCATGGGTGGCTCAGTTGGTTAAGCATCTGACTCATGATCTCGCGGTTCATGAGTTCAAGCTCCACATCGAGCTCAGTGTTGAGAGCTCAGAGCCTGGAGCCTGCTTCCGATTCTGTGTCTCCCTCTCTCTCTGCTCCTCCCCCACATGTGCTCTGTCTCTCTCACTCTCAAAAGCAAATCATAAAACTTTAAAAAAAAAATAAAACTCTGCCCGAGCCAATTGTGGGGATGGCAGAGGGATGTAGGAAAATGGCAAACAGTGGAGTCACAGTATGCATTTGCCTCGTATGTAATTTACCTGAATTCAACTGTATGTGCTTAGTATTAAAAGAAAAAAAGGGAGAAAAATCCCCTCACTTACCCATGGCCTTCCCCACCCTCACCTCTTCCTCCATTCAAACTAGACTTTGGCTGCCACTACCTCCAAATATTTTCCTGAACACAAAGAAAAACAAAACAACTTTTTTTTTTCTTGGCCTCTGAGCTCTCAAGAAATTTGAGGAATTGTTCCTATACCCCCAAACTTTAAACATAGTCCGCACAGAAGATCAAAGATGCCCTGCATAACCCAGATACAGGACCTGAGGGTGAAACCCAGATGCTGACGGAGGCGCTATTCCCTTGTGTGCTTCTCTGTACTTCCTGAAGTTTCTTAAGGAATATCCATTGCATTTGAAAGCTGAAAACATGTATATTATTCTGCCCAAAGACCGTTCATCTTTAAGGAGCCCATCAGATGACTGATGCTTTTCCGAGCCCTCTCTGCAGCCCTGCTCAGGGAGCTCAGCCCAGGGAGGGGGCAATGGAGCCCTCCTCAAGGACTTGTGTCCTCAGCCTTGTAAATGCTGGCAGGAGGCTGGCACTCCAAGAAGTTTTTCAAAACAGCTCAAGGCAGAGGGGGTGGAGGAGGACACTAAATCCATGCTGAGCAGCTATGGCATAACAGACACGGCCCTGGATTTAAAAACAGGACCCCTGAATTCCGATGAGGGCTTTCCTACTTCCCGGTGGGTGACCTTGCTCAACCTCACTGAACCCCCAGGTTCCTCATCTGGTAAATGGGGATGACAATGGTTTAGGAGGTTATTTTAGAGAGTTATGTAAACTAACGTCCCAAAGAAAAATTCTCACGTGTATTAGATGCTCAGGAATTATTTGAATTTAAATGACCAGGTAATTGACCCAATCAACCAATCGCGGAAGGGAGAGTGAGGTAGTGACAACAGAAACCCTCTCTCTCCTTATTTCCAAGTGTTCACAATGGTAGAGCTCATCAATACACTTATGTTAGTTTTCTAGGGCGGCTGTAAGAAAGTACCACAAACTGGTGGCTTAAGCAGCAGGAATTTATTGTCTCACAAGTCTGAGACTAGAAATCTGAGATCAGGAAGCTTCCTTCTCCTTCTGGGAGGGAGAATCTGTTCCGCGCCTCTCTCCTAGCTCCTGGTGGCTTGCTGGCAATTTTGGGTGTTCCTTGGTTTATAGAAGCATCACCCTAACCTCTGCCTTTATCTTCACATGTTATTCTCCCTGTGTGTCAGTGTGTCCAAATTTCCCTTTGTATAAGGACATCAATCACATTGGATTAGGGCCCATATTAATGACCTCATTTTTAATTTTTTTTTAATGTTTATTTACTTTTTTGAAGGAGAGGGAGACAGAGCGTGAACAGGGGAGGAGCAGAAAGAAAGGGAGACACAGAATCCAAAGCGGGCTCCAGGCTCTGAGCTGCCAGCACAGAGCCCAACGTGAGGCTCGAACTCACAAACCGTGAGATCATGACCTGAGCCAAAGTTGGATGCTTAACCAACTGAGCCACCCAGGCTCCCCTAATGACCTCACTTTAACCTCTGTAAAGACCTTATCTCCATATAAGGTCACATTTGATATACCGGGGGTTCAGACTTCAGCATAGAAATTTGGGGGACAGATAGTTGAGCCCATAACAGAGAGATGGAGGTGGTTGGGGGGCAAAGAGGGAGGAGAGCATGTAAGGAGGTGAATGTTGGCGGCAGCTAAGCTGGAAGGGACTAGATCATAATGTAGGCTGGGGATACACCCATCTAGCCTCCTCTCCAGACGGAAGCCAAGGAGGTGTTCGGACTAGCCAGAGAATCTCGGTAGGAGTCCCTGCAGGGATAGGATTTTGCAGTAGAAGTCAGTGGTCTTCTGAGAGTGGTAGAAGCTGATATAGAAAGGCTCCTGGGATGCAAGTCCAGGTACCGTCAGCCACGAACAGGCTCAGACATCCAACAGCACTAAAGGACAGAAAGGCCTTATCAGCAGGAAGGTGTTGCAGGTACATAGATCCCAAGGCAAAGGCAGGACCACTAGTGGTCTAAGCCTGAGGAGTCGACTGCTGAGTTACAGGATAAGCCAGGAAAAGACTCCTTGCCAGCTGAGAGGGGACTATCTTCCTCCAAGTGGGGCCCACGTCTGGAACCTTAAATTCATCTAGGGTTAGAGTCAGAATTGACTGTCTAGTATCTAACACAGACACAGTTCAGTAATTGACTTCTAAGACAAAATCATCTAAGATCAGACTCAGGAAAGAGGATGGAAGACAAAACTTCATTTGCTTAGCTGGATCATTCATCCAACTATTCATTTTATTCACTGTTAGAGCCAGGCATGCAACCACCAATCACGCAGTGCCCAACCTGGCAGAGCTCACAGGCTGACTGGAGTGACAGAGGCATGAGTAAGCTCCAGCAATGCAGTGTGGCTGGTGCCATCACGGGGCTGGACAAGGTCCCTGGAGAAACTGTGGCAGGATGTATATAACTCTGCCCAAGAGACAGGGCACGTGAGACTTCCTAAACTTTATGAACAGCCTGCGTTTGCTCCCACCTGTTTTCGTAGCAATTGTTGCAAAACAACCCTTGTAACAAAGAGGCTAGTGTTTGGCAAAGGGGGCAGAAAAGGGTGGGTGTGTTTTCCTACTATACAACTCATCAGGTAGATGAGAACCCAAGAAGGATGAGCGGATGGAACTTCTAAGGAATGAAAACATCATCTGTGGGTACTACCGGAAGAAAGAAATGAACACACAGTCATTTTAGGAGATTTAGTCATTAAAGAGAGATCACTTGAGGCCCTACTATAGCCAGGCACGGTGTTAGGCACAGGGATCCAGGGTCAGCAAAAAGACCCCTTACCTAACTAATAAAGCTCGTCATGCTTAAGGGGGCAGACATTTATCAATAAATTATTCAAAAATATAACCACAAGTGGGGCATCTGGATGGCTCAGTCGATAAGCATCCGACTTCAGCTCAGGTCATGATCTCGTGGTTCCTGGGTTCGTGCCCCGCATTGGGACTCTGTGATGACAGCTCAGACCCTGGAACCTGCTTCGGATTCTGTGTCTCCCTCTCTCTCTCTGTTCCTCCCCTGCTTGCACTCTGTCTCTTTCTCTTAAAAATAAATGAACATTAAAAAAATTTTTTTTAATTAATAATATAACCACAGGTGCAACAGGTAGACAGAGGGAGCTGGGGGGCAAGGAGGAGCCGTAGCCATCAGAAAGCCCCAGATGAGCTCTCCACTGGTACTGCTCTGGACAGAGGAAGCAGTGTAAGCTCCCTTCACCTCCCTGGTGGTGAAGGCCTGCAGGGACAATCCTGCCTCGTCTGCCACGCACACTCCCTTAGGGCTCTGTCCACACACTGTATACCCCCCACCACACACCCAGATCGAACTACTCAGCCCCCTGTACTCCTCCAGCATCTTTCCCCCATGCTATTCCAGTATGGACCATGCTGCCCTGAAGTGTGTGACCTCTGTGTCTGTCTCCACTATATTATTTCTTATGGTTCAAGGAACAAATCTTAATCAACTTTGTGCCTAATGTATATTGAACGAATGAGAGAGCAAATAAATGTCTTTTATCTTTCGTCTGTCAACACAGGGAAACAAAGACCTAAGATACTGTCTTCTTTTTAAAATTTATTTGAGAGAGGGGTGCCTGGGTGGCTCAGTCGGTTGGGAGTCTGACTTCGGCTCAGGTTATGATCTCACAGTTGGTGAGTTTGAGCCCGACGTCGGGCTCTGTGCTGACAACTCAGAGCCTGGAGCCTGCTTTGGATTCTGTGTCTCCCTCTCTCTCTCTGTCCCTTTCCCACTTGTGTTCTGTCTCTCTCACTCTCAAAAATAAATAATAAAACATTAAAAAATTTAAAAAAATTTATTTGAGAGAGAGAGAGAAAAGCGGGCGGGGGGGAGGGGGAGCATGCACAAGCCGGGGGGGGGGGGGGGTGGGCAGAGGGAGAAAGAAACAGAATCTTTTTTTTTTTTTTTTTTTTTTTTAACGTTTATTTATTTTTGAGACAGAGAGAGACAGAGCATGAACGGGGGAGGGTCAGAGAGAGAGGGAGACACAATCTGAAACAGGCTCCAGGCTCTGAGCTGTCAGCACAGAGCCTGACGCGGGGCTCGAACTCACGGACCGCGAGATCATGACCTGAGCCGAAGTCGGACGCTTAACCGACAGAGCCACCCAGGCGCCCCAGAAACAGAATCTTAAGAAGACTCCACTGTCAGAACAGAGCCCCATGTGGGCCTCGATCCCCAACCCTAAGATCATGACCTAAGCTGAAATCAAGAGTCACTCAACTGACTGAGCCACCCCGTGCCCCTAGAATACTGTCTTAATGGCACTATCAAGATGAATCAAGGTCACCACATTTAAGCATTAAACTGAAACTAACGAGATATACTTTAATAGGAATAAATTTAAAAATCCCAACTTTGGGTTCCTGAAATCAATAGTATGAATGCAGGATTTATGGGAGAAATAAACCATTCATTCAGCAAGCATTTACTGAGTGCCACCTATGTTCCAGTCTCTGTTCCAGGTGTTGGTGCTGGATATATAGCACAGGCATCTCTGATGCCACAGGACTTAAATTTAACTAGAAAGAAAGCCCTAAGGGTTTTAACTCATCACACGTTTAATGTGAGTCATCAAGGTAATAGGCAACACCAGCCGCAGGAAAACAAATCCTAACCTGATTTTACCTGCATCAGGAGAGGTTCAGTGTCCACATGTTGCCCCACGCTGCTCAGCTAACACCACAAGCTTGGAGCTAACAACGGGTCTCTTATATCAGGAGGGACTTTGACAAGCCAGACAACGTCTTTGGAGGTATGTGGTCAGGTCCCCACAAGTCTGAGAAATGACTGACGGATATGCATGTGTTTGGGGGCCGCAGAATCAGTGGCGACAGGAGATGCAACAGGTTTCTTCAAATATTGCGAGTTGCCTGTACAAGACTTGGTTACAAGGGCCTGGAGCTCACCAGGTAGAACTTACAAGGCAGCAGGAAGAGTTTCTTGCAAGGGGAACTGCTCCACAAAAGTATGGGGAGGCCTCCTTGCCCAGGGAAGACATACCCCATCCTCAAGGACGCTGCAGACGAAAACTGTGCTGAGACCAGACTAGAGTATCCAGAGATCACACTAGACTTTGAGTCCCATCAACTGGAAAAGCAACGAGTCTGCAGTGAATCTCCCATTAATCAAGAAAGCGGTATTTAGGAGCACGGGCTGTGGATTCAGCAGAGCTGGATCCCAGTACTGGACCGGGAAAGGTCATTCACACACTCTATGCCACATGCCTTTGCTAGTAAAAGAAACAGGGTCACAGTTCCTACCTCTTCTCGGCCGTTAGGATTAAGTGAGATGATTTACATTAAGTGCTGCTGAGTACAGCACCGGGCCCTTGGTGAGTCATCAATATACATTAGCTGATGGTAGCATTAAGTGCTCTTCACTGTATTTTACGTATATCAATTTACTTAGGTAAACCGTTTTGCTGTGAGTCTCTAATTTTGTAATCCTCCATTACTTGCATTTACTAAAGTAATTATTATAGTAATTTAAATTATTATAGTATTATAGTAATTTAAAACTGGAAAGTAGAAGGGCTTTTGAGACATTTGAAATGTTTTACTCCCTAGAGAAACCAGGAAAATACCTAACAGTACAAAAAGGGGCAATTAAGGGACTTATGATCAGATGGAGGTAAATCTAGGACGTTACGTATGGAATGGCTGAGCAGGCTGGGGCAAGGCAACCTCAGAGACTCCCTTTCTGAGAGACCCTCTCAGACAACAGAAGTAAAAATCAATCCAGCAAACTGATTTTACGAAGACTAAATCATGTCAGATAAATTTAATTTCCTCCTGTGACAGACAGACAGGCTTCTGCGACACAGGGAAGCAATGGGTATCAGATACTGTGGTTTTGGCTAAGTCTTCGATTCCAGGCTACTTAATAGCAGAATCTAAAAACCTAATTGAATTTGCTGGCTTTTGGAGATGATCTCCAAAAATAGGAACCAGAGGCTCTGGATCCACTTTTTGAGTAATGAGGAGGCAAGAAACTTTCCTTCGTAGGACTGGCAGAACCCCCCCTCCCCCAACCTGCTGCTTCCTGCAGTAAAATGCAGAATCGATCCAACAAATATTTATTGAACACTATCATGTGATATGGCCTCAGTCTGGATTAGACTAAGAGAAACTGAAGTGAGATGTACAAGCAGACATGCTTAAATGGGACTTTTCAGTAGACGTGGGTGTAGAGTTGCGGGGGGAGGGGTGCTACGAAAGAAATGGAATCTTTGAACTGGGCTGGGCGTTTCCATGGAATAGGGTGCTGTTTTAAAGAGCAGCTGTGGGGTGACAAAGACACTTTGAAGAATCTAGGTTAAATGGATCCAAGTGGGCAAACTTCAGTAGCAAGGGCCGAAAGAAGAGAGGAGGAGGAGGGAATCTAGAAAGAGCTGATAGGAATGCAGGGTACCTTTAGACAAAGTGCCTATTCATTCAGAAAACCTGCGTGATATCCCAACCTGAGGTCACACATGTGCTCCACAGTGTGCTAGCACGGAGGTATAAAGATGAATTAGTCCACTCCCCACCCGCATGGCTCCTGAGGTTGGGGTGGCCAGAAGAAAGGTGGCTTCAACTTGACGCTAAAGGAGAGTGACCAGGGGCACAGAAAGAAAAGACTCTTGAGGACTAAGGGATAAATAATTGCGGTGAAGTGGTTGAGAGAATGTCCAAACTGGGGCAATTTAATTGAATCCTACCATGAATAGGTAGCCAGCCTCCAGAGACCCCTTTCAGCTCCGGAATGCTAGTAATGAAGACATTTTTCTGATTTTACAATCTGGACTGTCTTAAATCCAGTCTTTCCTTTTGTCCCCCATCAGACAAAGATTGATGGAAACAGGAAATGGTACCCTCTGGCTTCCTATCACAATACAGTTGCCGTGGGGCATTAAGGTGCCCTCCAGAAGCCTAGGACTGAATTCATGGGTGGAACACCGGCAGGAGGTGGGTGAGGCAGGCGGAGCAGGGAGGATGAAAAGAATAAAGGGTCCTGGCTAATCTCCCAGGGTGGCTGAAACTTAGGAGATTTGTAGCTTCCTTGGATGACCCACTCTGACTACAGATGCCCAGTTTCCAGTCTGAAAAATTCACAGGAAACAAGCCACTTTTCTAAAGGCCCTAGGGAATGCCAATGCACTGTAAAGGAAGCCTTGATTTCATCTTGATCTTCAGAAACGTCCCTTTCCCCTGAGGCTGATGGAAATTTCTAGTGAATCGAAGTGATCCTTCCCATTTAAGAGTCTTGCCAATTTTAGGGTCCTGTCCTGGAATGATGGAGGTCTTCAGGACCACCATCGGGCAAGGCTGTCCCACATTCGGCAAGGCACCATAAATAAACTTGCTTGTCCTAGGTCCCACCTGTTGCAGGGACCTGATCTCATGAGGCACAATGGGATATGAGTCAGGATGGCAGACTAATAAAGGAATAAGCACTGGAAATGAATATTTAGCCATCCCATAATAACCATCTCATACCCATATGCATGCACACACATGTACCACATACTCCCAGTCACCAAGGCAACCATTCCCTGAAACTGTACTTTGTTCTTTTTCACACTAGATCTTTGAAAACCATTCTTCCTTGGAGTGCAACTCTGGCCTTTGACTCTGCTGAGAAGTACCACTCCTCCTTGGGAAATGCTATTAAATCCAACATTTACCAGGTCCCTCTGAAAGTTTATGTCTTATCCTCATTCTGACCCTGAATTTAGCCAACACATCATTTGGAAACTTGCTGAAAGCACCAGCAACACAAAGTAACCATTATGATTGCTACAATGAGTCAGAAACATTAGAGACAAATACTGCCCTTAAGTCTTGTACCCACAGTACTTACCTTTTAAAGAAGGGAATCCCTGGGGTGCCTGGGTGGCTCAGTTGGTTAAGTGTCTGACTTCAGCTCAGGTCATGATCTAATAGTTCATGAGTTCAAACCACCCCCCATCGGGCTCTCTGCTCTTGGATCCTGCTTCAGATCCTCTGTCCTCTCCCCTCTCTCTCTGCCCTTCCCCCCACCTCTCTCAAAAATAAATAAACATTAAAAAGTAAAATAAAAATAAAAAAGGGAATCACGAAGTTCATGTGAAAAAGGAGACAGTTCTGGTCCTAAAAGATGGAGAGACTGATTCTTAAGATTAAAGTGGCAGCTCTTTTTTTTTTTTTTTTTTAATTTTTTTTTTCAACGTTTTTTATTTATTTTTGGGACAGAGAGAGACAGAGCATGAACGGGGGAGGGGCAGAGAGAGAGGGAGACACAGAATCGGAAACAGGCTCCAGGCTCCGAGCCATCAGCCCAGAGCCCGACGCGGGGCTCGAACTCACGGACCGCGAGATCGTGACCTGGCTGAAGTCGGACGCTTAACCGACTGCGCCACCCAGGCGCCCCTAAAGTGGCAGCTCTTATGTAGGAAGCAGGAGTTTAGTAGTATTGAATTTTTAAGAGCTTTTCACATTTTTTCCTCCTTACAATAGATATTATGCTTCAAATTAACCTCATTTTCTATCTTAGAGTTCATTATTCAAAAATGCCAACAACCTAAAGGAGTCAGTAAATAGTCAAAACATTTTTATGCCACTAATGATCTGGCTTTTGACAACATTCATTTAATAAGTAGTGAGGTTTTCTTCCTTTTACAGCAACACATTGATGACTAAAGGTTCAGTCTCTGGCAAGAGTCAATGTTCATCTCTACTCTACAATTATTAGTGTCTGCTTTAAAAAAAAAAAAAAATCTGATCTGCGACTGGACCAGAAACTTCTTTGCAGATCCTTCTATTAGATTTCTGCCGGAGGGGAAATGGTAAGCGTATTTAATTTATAGTTCTAATCCACATAAAGCACCGAGGCACCTGGGGGTAGGGAGGGAAGTCCTCGCTCTGGAACAGCTGCTTGAGAAGTCAGCTTAAGTGCATAACTAGTGATGGGGCGAGCGGGGGGGGGGGGTTCTGGGATTCTGGTTTTCGAAGCCCTGCGGGAGCGAAGGGGAAGCGACGAGGAAGACTCCACCCAGGCAATCTGGGTCAGGCCCCTCGTCTATAAATTACGGCAGAGAGGGGCAGGCGGCCCGCGGTGGCAGACGCGGCCCGAGAGGGTCCACGGGGAGCGGGGCTGGGGGGCGCGCCGCGCGCGGGTGGGCTGACGCGCAGGTGTGCGTGCCGGGTGGGTGTCCTCCCAGCCCCACGCTTCGGTCCCCGCACTGAGTGTGCGCGGGCGGAGGCAGAGCGTGGGGTTCCCCGTGGCCCCGGGGACTGGGCTCAGCCTCTCCAAGGGGCTCGCGCTGCCCCCCTCCCCCCGCTCCCTGGGCCTGGGTCCGTGGGTCTGTCAGCACGCAGGTCCTGTCGGTCTGTCCTCCTCACCACCACCTCCCAGCCCCCCACCTGCCGCACAGAAATCTCTGGCTGGCTGCCCGCCCGTCCCCCCCTCCCCCGGCGCCCCGCATCCCTCCCGCTTCCCTGTCGGCCCCGGCCTCCCGGCGCCTGGGGCCCGCGCGCTCCGGCTCGCTCACCCGCGTGCAGGCCGCCCGCCTCGGGGCCGCTGTCGGTGGCGGCGGCGCTGGGCGGCGCGTCCGAGTCGGTGTAGGTGAGCCAGGTGGACTCGGTCTCCCGGGTCCAGCTCTCGTAGTAGCGGGGCTCGATGGCATCGGCCCGGCTCCCGCCACAGCCCATCCTCCCGCGCTGCGGGCGCGCCCGGCGGCCGCTCGGCTCGCGGCTCCGGCGGTGGCTCAGCCCCGGCGGCGCAGCCCGGGCCGGCGAGGAGGCGGCGGCGGCGGCGGCGACATCGCGTCCCCGGGCTCGCCCGCGCCCGCCCGCGCCGCAGCCAGGCGCCCGGCCCCCGCGGCGCCCGTCGCCCCCCGCGCCGCGCCCTCTCCCCGTGCGCCCCTCCTCTCGGTCTCCAAGGCCCTCCCCTCCCCCGCTCCCCTCCCCTCGCCCTCGTCCTCCACTCCCTCCCTCGGAGGGCCGGGGCTGGCCGGGGTCTCAGGAGCCGCGGCCAGAGTAATGGAGGAGGGCGGGGGTCTCAGGAGGGCTTCGGCCCGGCCGGCTGGCGTTATAGCTCTCAGGGTCCTGCGCATCCATCTATGCACACACTCCTCTGTTCATCCATTCATCTATTCATGCATTTATCCGTTCACCCTGCTTTCCCTCCCACCCTCCCTCCTTTCTTTCCCTCTTTTCCTCCCTCCCTTCCTTCCTTCCTTCCTTCCTTCCTTCCATCCATCCATCCATCCATCCTGGGGAGAACTGAGCACTTGGAAGGGATCCCAAGCGGTCTGTCCGCTTGTTTCAAAAGCAGCAGAGCTGAGGACAACCCGCTCCCCCCACCCCCAAAATGGGGAGAAAGTACTGCAACTAAAAATTAGTGGCTAAGGAACAGTCAGAGGCCTTGCCTGGTTGTTACCTTGTTTGGGGAGTAGCGAGTGGGGCCTATGATTTCTGAGAGAGTTGGGCTAGGCTTATCACTAACACCTTCCCAGTTCTGCGACTTTGAACTTTGTTTTCAAGAAAGCAAAAGAGGGCCAGGAACCTCAGAGCATGAGGCAAACCCTCTCTGGATGGGGCTGGGAGGCATGCCTGGCTTCCCTCCAAGCCCACCTGCAGCCCTGCCATTCCTTTGTCCATCGCCCAGCTGTCAGCCCTTCCTTCATTTCCTACTGTACTCTCGACTCCTTGTTGCACACTAGAGCTCAGACTTGGGTGGGCCAATGAATTTACCTGTCCCCAAAAAGCCAGAACACCTGGTAAAAGACGGAAACTGCCCTTAAAGGAGAGGGCTAGGATAGGGGAAGAACTGGAAGAATAAACCCTCAGTGACCCAGCTCTGCCAGAATAGAACATGATGTTGAATGAGTATTGTATTTATTAATTCAACATATATTTATTAAATACCTATTATGGCAAAACACTGCTGGTACATATAATAAATCGTGTCTATTACCCATTGTATATAGACAGTAGTGTATACAGCTTAATGCATCTTATAAAGTATATAGAATATAGGCATGTTATTCATCATATCCTACATAACATATAGAATGTAGACTCCATTGTCTATAATACGTAGCATCCAGTAGATAAGACGAAGTCTAGGGCATTACCTTCCAATAGTCAGTGTTCATCAAATATTTCTTCAATGAATGAATGAAAAGAGACAATATGGGATATGGTTACGAGCACAGATTTAGAGCCCAACTCTCTGACTTTGGAGCTTGGCTCTGCCATTTACCAACCATGACCTTGGGCAAGTTACCTAACCTCTCTGTGCCTCGATTTCCTCATCTGTGAATGGGGATAATAAATTGTGTAAGTATGCACGAAGTGCCTGGAAAAGTGCCTGGCACACGGAAAGCATTCACTCAGTGTTAGCTATCCTATCCTGCACATTTGGGGCCAGAAGCAGAAATGGCATCTCTGTCCCTTAAGGAGGAAATCTCTGAAATGATGTGTTTTCACATGAGATAATGTCTCTGAATTTCTTAGCACACAGCAGAAGTTTAGTAAGTGGTATTTTTTTCTTTTCCCTCCTTCCCTTTTCCTTCCTTTATGATGTTGGTAGCAACCTTCCTACAAAGTGCTTATTACTCTCTGACATAATTGTCGACAGAGCAACATTCTATTTTTTTCATGGAATCTCTTCTGCTACTATACAACACCACAAATTCAAAGAATTCTTGAACCTAGAAAAAGTTAGGGATCAGCTGATCCAGTCCTTTGCTTTTACCAACTGGAAATCGTGGCCAGAGAGGTTTGTGGTATCACCCAAAGTCACAAAGTAAAGTGTTATCTCTGAGAGAGCTAAAGTTTCCATCAGTGCTTGGGGTCTCTGACTGCTGTCTCTGTGCTCTTTTAACATAGGGCTTGAACTCACGACCCTGAGATCAAGGCCCTAAGATCAAGATCTGAACTGAGATCAAGAGTCGGATGCTTAACCAACCGAGCCACCCAGGCACCCTGTCTCTGTGCTCTTTTAATTATAACTCTTTAGTTGGTACTAAATTTTCTCCCCAAACTTTAGGAATAAATCTAATAAATTAAATGTAAATATGTAACATGTAATAAATTATCTTAAACCATCTGTTCAGGATCTATAACTCAACTGGCATGAATTGGTCATTTTTTTCCCATCAAGTTTAAAAGCAACAACAAAAAATAATTATTTTAAAGGAGGGAGGGTTGCAACAGGGAATTGAAAGCCTTAGTCAAAGCCATCCAGAGCAATGAAGTAGATCATGCCTTTAAAAACTATTGCTGAAAAAAAAAAATAATAAAAAATAAAAACTATTGCTGAGTGGTATTTGTAATGCGATGGGATTCTCAGAATAAAGTATGTGTGGCTTTAAGAGCCCTTGTGGTGGGTATCACCCTTGGCTTGTTTCTATGGTAACTGGAGCAGAGGGCTTTAGGGACCAAAGCCCTTCTACCTACAGATCTTATTTATCTGGCCAAGCATCACAGGGCTCTGCCCAAGTGTAGTGAGCTGAAGAAAGGAGACCTTGAGTGAGACAGTCACAGTCTAGGATAGAACAGAAGCTGTGCAGGACCCTAAGCCTTCAGGATCAGTCATCTGAAAGAAGAATACAGACAGATTCACTGCTTTATACGTTTTGAATTTGCCAAGTGAAAAAGTCATACAAATGAGGAACGAAAGGAGCAATAATTCTGGCCAACAGGATGCAGATTCCAGGTAAATCTCTTTAGTCCTGAATGCCAAACTTCAGCAAGGATCCCCTGAGTCCAGATTCAGTGAGCAAACCAGAGCTGTAGTCTCCCCCATGCCCTCCATCTGGAAGATTCTAAAGTTGTTTCCACTGAGCAACCCTCCAGTTCCCCAATCTTGACTAGTTGACACATCCTCATTGACCTACAAATTGTAATTTTGTTATAAAGGAAAAGAGCTCAAAGTTAGCACCCCAAAGCACAAAATCTAATTCCATTCTTCACAGATGGGGGGGGGGGGGGGGAGTCAGCAGGTGTCATTGAACATGGGCCCATTCACTCACCTCTCACCTTTGAAGAATGCATCCCGGGGGAGATCTGTGGTCCTGGCGTTGAGGTGATACACAGACGCCAGGTAAACATGACAACCAGAGTGAAAACAAGAAAGAGAAACTGAAATATTAAAACAGCAAGAAGATAAATGAGTTTTTGACTTGGATTAAGAGGTTAGAGAGAGTGAAAGAGAAAATTTTGCGCATGTGGAAAAAAGAAAATAATTAATTGCATATGTTACCACAAAACATTTATATAGAAGTGTGAAACTAAACGTTGTAAATTCTCCCCCATTAATATTTAAACCAAATAATTCTCAGGAGAAGACAGGTCAGCTCCTCGGAGTTAATTCTAAAGAGATTCAGCAAATGCTTTCAATGCCTTCAGCATTCATCTCAGAGCCTGGAGGAATGTCCTGTGGGACTTTGTTACACCCCAGATGAAAACCCGGGACAAAGCAGATGCTGGTATTTCCAAGTTTCTGATTTCATTAGACTTCCTTTCTGTGTAGCCCTAGCTCATTGATAAGATGTAATGAATAACCGATTTGTTCTCTCACCAGGGAATATGAGCCACATTCTCCAGAAAATGGCCTGGAGAGGAAAGTCTGGTGATGATGAGGTGGCTGCTGTGTGATTTTTTAAAATGGCAGAACTTCAGATTGTAGACTGTAACAGCTTGAAGAAAAGGGGGCTGAATTAGAGGTGAGAAGAGATCCACAGAGGCATATTCCCACAGGACTAATTCCAAAGAGAATTCCAAAAACCCAGAGAAGGTTTTGGTAAAACATCCACATAGCACTACATATTCTTTTCCTTTTTCCTTTGAGAGAGAGAGAGAGAGAGAGGCAGAGACAAAAACAGAAACAGCATGAGAGGGGGAGGGGCAGAGTGAGGGAGACACAGAATCCGAAGCAGGCTCCAGGCTCTGAGCTGTCAGCACAGAGCCTGATGCGGGGCTCAGACCCACCAACTGTAAGATCCTGACCTGAGCCGAAGTCAGACGCCTAATCTACTGAGCCACCCAGGCGCCCCAGCACTGCGTGTTCTTAAGGCCGTTTAGAGCCCTCCCTGTCCTTTAACGTCACACTGGATGAATTAATAATGTTTCTGTAATTCCTCTTCACCTGAAACAAAGAAAGGTTGAGAAATTTGCCAAAGGTTGGTCTAAATGTCAGGAAGAGGAAGATTGGAGCCTAGATCTTAGTCCCTACACACGGAGTCTTACTTCTCTCTACAGCAAAGGAAGGGCAGAGTTTGGAGAACGAGCATTTTCTATGGCTTTGCATGGTGCCATCTACAGTGTTTACTAAGACCAATGGTCCCAAATCCGAGCATCAGGTCTCCCTGATCGAAACTTCACCTTGAACCCAGGAAGATTTTGACAGCATGTGAATCTGAAAAGCAGTTTGAGAATCAGCAGGCACCTGTCAGAATATAATCGGACGAAAAGAGGACTCAACTAGATGGAAGAGATTCTGCCCGATGCTGCTGGCAGAGGATGGCTAGTTCACAAGGCCAGGAGTCCAGGAGTGCAGGGTTCGGGTTTTTAGGGCAAAGCTCACGGACAAGAACAGAATGTTCTCCTCACCCCTGACTGTGGGCTGGAGGAGGGGGGCAAACTGTTTCTTGGGGCTCTTGACTGTTCTCAGCAATGTTCACGTAGCTCAGAGTAGCCCAGATAATTGAGATTCTTTCTCTGAAAGAAAAGAAGGCACGTACAGACAATTTTTTGTTTGCTGTTTGCTTAACAGCAACAGTTAATCTGGACCTCCAATCATTAAAGAAACGTGGGGTATCTTACTCAATTCCCTTTACCAAAGGTGCATTGCCTACTTAGTCAGAGTCAATAAATTTTTTTTTTTAATGTTTATTTATTTTTGAAGGAAAGAGAGACAGGGTGTGAGTGGAGGAGGGGAAGAGAGAGAGGGAGACACAGAATCCGAAGCAGGCTCCAGGCTCCGAGCTGTCAGCACAGAGCCCAACGCGGGGCTCAAACTCACAGACCGCGAGATCATGACCTGAGCCGAAGTCGGACGCTGAACCGACTGAGCCACCCAGGCGCCCCAGTCAGAGTCAATAAAAATGAGTCCCAGGCAAGTGAAAAAATACAAATTAATTTTCATGTTTATTCTATTGTTCCTTAGGGTGGGGCAGGCTGTTAACTGTACTTATGTATAAAGTTAGACCCCAGCACAGCAAAGCTCTGGGAAACAGATGGTGACTTTTATTCATCCTTTCCCAGAGGAGAGTGAAAAGGACCACAGTCAGTTACACTGTCGATGCCACTTTGGTTGTCGCTGTTGTTGACTGATGCCTTCATCAGATGAGGTGTAGATATAAGAGAGGGGTGAGACGCAGGGAAGTCAGGCCATCTCCCAATCCTGTCCCCGTAAAATTAACGTGAAAAGGAGGTTTGGTTTACCTTCTGCTTAGTCTTCAGTCAGCAGAAAAGTAATTGCCTTATCCTAACTGAAAAACGTGACTTCCTGATTATAGTAAAGAGAGGAAAGGGAAAAAAAGAGCAGGGCAGACACAGGCCTTTCATTTGTAAGAACCAGGCGAAAATGTTGCCTCCTGAGACAGCCGGCAGCTCAGAAGCTGGTGGAAAAGGAGCTGAGTCCACCCGTGGGGCATTTTGAAGACAGAAGTCGTCCGTATGCATGAAGCTCCCAATACACCACCCATTCGAGGGGGGTGATCTGACTCTGCCTGAATTCAAGGGTCATGAAATCAAGGATTTAGAATGTTCGTCGCATTCCCCGCCCCCTCCAAAAAAACCTGTGTTCAAATTCAGACTCCGATGCTTACTCATTGTGAGGCCAGAGGCACTGTTGGAAGTAAACACAGTACCTGCTTCACAGGGTTGTCAAGAAGAGGGGACAGTGCATGGAAGGTTCTGAACACAAGTCTTAACAATAGAGGCTAGTGTTCAACAGAGGCTAGCTACTGTTTCAAGCTTTAAAAATGTTTATTCTTGGGGCACCTGGGTGGCTCAGTGGATTGAGCGTCCAACTGCGGCTCAGGTCATGATCTCAGGGTTCATGAGTTCGAGTCCCGGCCTCTGTCAACACAGAGCCCACTTCAGATCCTCTGTCCCCCACCACACCCCCGAAACCGATCCTCTCCCACTCATGCTCTCTCAAAAATAAAAATAAACATTTACAAAATAAAAAAATAGAAATGATTTATTCTTGTTATTGTTATTCCTTGACTGACTGGGACAGCCCGGACTTCTTTCTATCCTGCTTTTTTTTTTTTTAATTTTTTTTTAACGTTTATTTATTTTTGAGAGACAGAGGGAGAGAGCACAAGCAAGGGAAAAGCAGAGAAAGAAAGAGACACAGAATCGGAAGCAGGCTCCAGGCTCCAAGCTGTCCGCACAGAGCCCAACACGGGGCTTGAACTCACAAACTGTGAGATCATGACCTGAGCCAAAGTTGGACACTCATCTGACTGAGCGACCTAGGCGCCCCATCTTTCTATCCTGCTTTTGACATTGCTGGGCTGACTTTACATGTTCTCCTACCATATCCTTAAAGCCCTGGAATCCTCAGAGCAAGGCAGAATGAGAACAAGCTATGTTAACCCTAATGGGGCTCCAAAAGTGTGGAGGCCCCTCTCCCTTTGGGTCTCCACCTCTGGCCAGAGAGACTGAGCTCACAGGCAGGACGAGCTTTCTGCAAAGGTGCAGCTGAGTTTTGTACCCAGAGGCGACCATGGAAACCACTGGGGACTCTGGAGGGTGGCCATCCCTGCAAGACGCCCTTTCTGATAAACAGGGGATCAGATGGACCTTCGGTGCACACAGACAGGCCTCCCAGACTGGAACAGGTCCACTCGGGGGCCGGGAGCGGGGGAGGGGGGGGGGAGGGGGTGCGGGGGAGGCAGCGGTCCTCCACCCAGCTCCTATGACTAATTGTAGCTAACTTTATGGAGCTCTTTTATGCCCCAGCCTCTGCATAATAAGCACTTTGCATATGGATTAGCTCATTTAGTCCTCAGCAGCGTGAGGAGGTAGGTGCTATTAAAAGCCCCATTTTCATAATGAGACACTAAGACTTACAGAGGTTAAGCGACTCGTCCGACGTCGACCGTGACACCAAAGCCAAGATTTCAATGCAGGTTCACGTGACACCAAAGTGCACGCATTGGTCACGTTGCCCGTCTTCCATTTGAGAGCTGTTCACATGGGGCCGGGCAAGCATCTAGGGAGGGGTCTTCTCCGAGGGCAACCCCATTGTGGAAAAGCTACACTGTGTTCCTACTATTCACAAGGGGAAGAGGGAAGATTAAGGGCCTGGAGAAATGTTCCAGGTCCACGCCGTGTGTATGCTGTCAGTAATCCTATTCGGAATTGAGAAAAATAGAACAGTTACTGGAAATAGGGTGAAAAATTACTCCATCCACACTTTAGAACTCCCTCATTAACAGTCATGTGACCAAATCCAGGAACAAGCCATGAATATAAGAACAATGATTTGATTTTTATGTTTATTATCTACATTGCATAGGGTGTTACCCTGGCAGCGCTGGGAGGAAACGAGCTAGTAAAAATTATGTGTGGGCCGGTGGAATGTTTTGATTATCCGCATTGTTGATTTTACCTCCTGACAGATTCTTTCATTAGGTTGAATTAACTGATGCGCCTTTCAAGTTCTCAGCTAACAGCAAGCAACGCACTGAGGAATCTCAGGGAATTGCTGCCACCACAGGCCAGAGAGCAGGCAGTTTCATTCTTATCAAAGCATCTCAAATAAGAATAGCATTAGGACTGTGGGGGGAAGAAAAGAGGACAAACCCCACCTTACTGGATAAGCCCTATACAGAAAGAACAGTGAATCTCTTTTGGGTCCTCAAAAATGTACGGGGACATTTTAGGGGGACAAGGTGTGGGGGGTGATTAGAGAACGAAAGAAAAGTCAGTGGTCATGGTGAGGAACGAGTTAAAGCTAAATATCTAAACCTCTCTGGTCAAAGCTCCGGGGAGCTCTACTTGCCTCAGAGACTGAGAAACCTCCTGGGAAGATTTGGGAAAATCAAGCTTGCTCAAAAAGCAAGGTCTGAGTGGTCAGAAAGAGAGAAGGTTCTCAGTGCAGCCTCATGGCGGTTATTCAGTTCACCGCCTGCCCTGCTGATGCCCCTGGTCCTCCAAACCCTCCCCCTCTATGAACCTGTTGGACCCAAAGCCTGTAGAAAGGAGGAGGCTGTAAGCAAAACTAGAAAATACTCCCACTCAGAGCTGTTTGTGGTGCTTGCCAGAGGCTGGGGTGGAGAGTAGACGAAATGAGTGAAGATGGTCAAAAGGTATAACTTGCAGTTAGAATATAAATAAGTCCTGGGGGTGTCAGGGACAGCATGGTGACTACAGGTAACGACACTGTATTGCATATTTGGACATTGCGAAGAGAGTAGATGGATGTGAAGCGGACTTATTGTGGTGAGCATTTCACGATGAGTACAATTACAGAATCACTGTGCTGTCCGTCTGAAGCTAATGTGATATTACGTGTCAGTTATACCTCCATAAATAAGATTAAAAAATCTTTAAAGCTGTCGGATATTAGGGCATAGATGTCACCCCTTTGGCACTCCCCTCAGCAATGAAACATATAGAAAAACAGGAGAGATATGTGCTCTGGCATGTCTATCAGGAGACTGCAGCACCCAGAAGAGACGTGGAGACCCCCAGGGAGATAACAAGGGCGCCCAGTAGAAAAGCCAGACATCTGCTGGAGACATGGCAACAAGTGGGACTTTGTTATAAGAGCAACACAAAGTATTTTTCTCAGAAGAGACACTAATCTGCTTTTTGGTTGTTTTTTTTTTTTTAAAGATCACTTGTGTAGACAACTGATTTTAGGGAACCAAGAGAAAAAGTAGGGAGACCAGTTTGGAGCCTGTTGCAATAATCAAGGCAAGAGATAGATGACAGCAGCATACAGACAAAGGAAGGTGGCAGGGAGGATGAGGAAAACGGATAGACTGGAGGCACATTACGGAGGCAGAGTCAGGAAGGCTGGCTGATGTTTTGGATGTCAAGGGTAAGGAAGAGGGAGAAAACAAGAATGACTCTGATTTCTGCTTGCTTCGCAGGGTGGGTAAGGAAGACTTGCTGAGAAATTAATTTAGAGGAAAAAAATCAGGAGTTCTGTTTTAGACACTTTGAAGTTAATTAAGCATGTCTGGGAGTTAAGAGAAGACAGAACATCAAAGGAAGGTCAGTGCTGCAGCCGCAAACAAAAGTGTGGGATTCCGCAAGGAGAGAGAAGTGAGTGCAGAGGGAGAGGGGAAGGGGTGGCCTGGGATCCACCCTGAAGAAACCACTCTTCAGAGGACAGGTAAAGGAAAATGAACTTGAGAAGAGGACGGAGAAGGGGAAATCAGAGAAGTGGGAGGTGGCATCCCAGAAGCCAAGAGAAGAGGACCAGCCAAGAGAGCAATCAGTTTTGACAAAAGCTGCTGAGAAGTTGTGCAGGTCAAGGATGAAGAACATTGCGTTGGGTTTCGGAACATGGAGTCACTGGTGACCTTGGTGAGAGAGATGTCAGTGGAGGCGGAGCCAGAGTGGGTGGGTTCATGAGCAAGTGAACATGCGCATTCAACTTTACTGCCTCTTGAAACACCACAAAAACAACAATAATGTGATTGTCTTTACCATAAACCCAAAAGGATGGTGAGAAGGGACGAACACACAACAACCACAATGTTTTGCAAGCTAAAAATCACCGATGAGCTATAACTGATTAAGCAGACTGAAGGAAGCCAGATCCTGAGTCAGTAGTGAGGAAGCCTCAAACTAACACAATTTACATTTTCAAAGTCTCAGGGAATGGTGGCACCAGGAAACTTTAAAAGTAGAGGTAAGGTTAGAGGACTGGGAATTGGCATTTGAGTAATGGAAACTGGTTGAAAGCAGTCTGAAAAGTAATCATATTTGCAACCCCCCCCACCCCCCAACCATGTCCTGAATAGTTTTTTTACTGCTCTCCCCAGGCCTGGCAGAAGACAGGTTCATTCTCTGGAAAGATATGACCATGAGTCTCCAGACTGGGGTACCAAGCAGGAAGATTAAGAGACTGTATGCTTTTGTGTGCTGAGACTCCTCAAGACTCCTCCCCTCCTCACCTTCCAGAACTCAGGGAAGATTCTCTTGGGAAACTGCCCAGTCCAGAGGCAAGATACCTGCATCAGGGTTACCCAAGGAAATAGCCAGGGCAGACTGCCCTCCTCTGAAGCTCACAGTTGACAAGCTCCATTCATGTTAACAAAGCTTCAAATCAGCTTTTTTGCCCCCACTACCAAGCATAAGCAGGCAGCTATTAAAAGATATCTGAAGAAAGCCACTTGGAGAAAATAAAGACTATACAAGAGGAAGAAAACTTCCAGAAAATGATATATTTAGTATCCTCACAGCGTTTAGAAGAGATAGTGCAACCAGGAAAGAAGAACAGATTGCAAGTAAAAATAGGACCCTCAGAGAACAAACAACAACCTAAAGACCTTGGAAATTAAATTTATGATGGCAGAAATGAAAGCCTCAGTAGAAGGGCTACAAAAATAAAACTTAGGCAAAAAAAAAAAAAAAAAAAAAAAAAAAAACCAAAACCAAAACCAAAAAAAAAAAAAAACAATAAAATGGAGTATAGGAAAAAAAAAAATATGGAAATTAGGGGATCTGTCTAGGAGTTCCAGTACCCAAATAACAGGAGTGCCAGAAAGAGATATGAAAACACAGAGGGGAGGAAATCGTCAATGAAATAATTTAAGAAAATTTTCTAGAGTTGAACTGTCAAAATGGATGAAGGTAAACCTATCCCCAAGCACATCATTGTAAAATTTCAGAACACTAGGGACAAAGAGGGGAGACTGCAGGCTTCCCTAGAGAAAATAGATGACATTCAGAGGGTTAAGAATCAGAATGTGTTGGGGCACCTGGGTGGCTCAGTCAGTTGAGCGCCTGGCTCTTGATTTTGAATCAGGTCACGGTCCCACAGCTCATGGGATCAAGCCCTGCATCAGGCTCTACGCTAACAGTATGGAGCCTGCTTGGGATTCTCCCTCTCTCTCTGCCTCTCCCTCACTTGTGCTTGCTCTCTCTCTCAAAATAAATACATAGACATTAAAAAAAAAAAAAGAATGTCTTTGGACTTTTCAATCATAACACTGGAGGCTAGATCACAAGGCAATGTTGCTTTCAAAATTCTGAAGGAGTTATTTTCAACCTAGATTCTTTTTATACCTAGCCCAACCATCTATTAAGTAAAAGCTTAGAATACAGACAGTTTCACTTGCAAGGTCCCCCCCAATTTACCACCCATCCACTTTTCTCAAGAAGTGACTGAAAGATGTGTCCCACAAAAATAGGAAAGGAGAAGAGTTTGGACTTGGGATTGAAGAAAAAGATGAAGAGATTCCCAGGCTGATAGTGAAGGAACCTCCTAAGAGACAGTGCCACCTACAACAGCTCAGGAAGACAGACTGGAGACGATCTACATGAGGAAGGTGGTCAGAAGGCTGTGGAAGAGATTTCCTCAAGAGGATAAACAAATTTGATAGCTGAATCTAAACATCTTGAGAGGAGTTAAATAGTGACAGCCTTTAGTGGAACTGGTGGTGAGTACATGGAAAACTAAGTAAATGAAAAAAGGCATTCCCAGGAAAATTAAAGGGTGTATAAAAAAGAAAAAGTCATCTACATTTCAGATATGCCTCAGCTCTCAATATCATAATAAAATAAACACTGATTTTTTAACGAAGCAAAACTATAACGTCACCATGCCCTCACCCTGATGTAAGTGTATATGTGAGTGTTGCAGGGAAGAGGAAGGAATGATGGAAAAAATGAGAGTCAAATCTTCACTCTCTCTAAGGGAAAGTCAGTAGGTAAAAGTGCCTAAAATTGAGGGATCAAGAAGAAGCATGATACTAGCATTTTATTTAAAAAACAGAGAGTTCAATGCCAAAAAGAAAATCAGCAGGGCCCCTGGGTGGCTCCGCTGCTTAAGTGTCTGACTCCGATTTCAGCTCACGTCATGATCTCACGGTTCATGGGACTGAGCCCTGCATCGGGCTCCACAACAACAGCATGGCGTCTGCTTGGGGTTCTCTCCGTCTCTGCCCCTCCCTCAGTTGTGCTTGCTCTCTCTCCATCTCTCTCTCTCAAAATAAATAAATAAACTTAAGAAAGAAAGAAAGAAAGAAAGAAAGAAAGAAAGAAAGAAAGAAAGAAAGAAAGGAAGAAAGGAAGAAAGGAAGAAAGAAAAAGAAAATCAGCAAAAGGAGTTATAAGTAGCTGTCTTTGATGCGGGAAGCAGACCAGGGGACTATTTTTCATCACAAGCCTTATGGAACTACTTGATTCTTTAAAAAAACGTGTGTGGATCATCCCACCAAAAACAGAAACCAAAGAGAAATGAAGGTAAACAGAAAGTGCAGAAGTGATGATGGCATGTGTAGACAAGTGTTTTGAGATATTTGGTTCTAAAGGGGAACAGAAAAGTGAGGTAGCTTGGGTCAAGGGTGGGTTTTTTAAAGATGGGACAGGGAGCACATTTGGCATGAGACTTGTCTACCAAGAGAGAGACTGGTGGTGCAGCAGAGGGAGGATTCCAGAAGGAGTGAAGTCCCTGGGAAGATCAGAGGGATGGGATCCAAAGCCCACAGGGTGGGGATAGGTGTTGATATGGGAGGAACACCTCCTTCCCTGGAATAAGAGGGAACAAAAAGATAGACACAGACACAAATAACATTGCAGAATTTGTTGCGACCCTGCCTCTTGCCTTGTCAGGCCTCAACAAGATACCCAGAGTGGAACCCAATGCAAGACACTGGCAGTTATCCGAGGAGTAACACACAGAGCATCTCCAGGCGTGTTCCTGGTTCTTTCAACCCTCCCACGGTGTGGGATGCCAAACTGCCTCTGCTCGATGAGTAACTCTCCCACAATGGATGTATTAACCTTTCATCTCACAGGAATAAGCACGTCTACCTTTGAAGATAAAGATGTCCACTGGTAAGGTGCTGGATTCAATTTTCCAGGGCGGGGGGTGGGGGGGCTGGGGAAACCCTCCTGCTGCAAAACGACTACATCCCAGGTAAAAGCATACTTACTGATGCAACACTGGGCTTGTAGGAAATCAGGGAAATTGCCAAGGGACCCCCTCCCCGCAAAAAAAAGGAGCAAACCATAAGTGGAAATTAGAGCTGCAAGCAGGGATCAGGCAGGGAAGAAGAGAACTGTCCTCGGAGCAAATGGTGGCAGCCGAGGCACGATGCTGGTACCCTTGAGCCAGCAGCCTGGAGGGGGAGCCGAACCTTGGACTCTTCCATTAGGCCACAACTGTGGAAGAGGTCTGAGTGGTTCCAAGTTAGCAGCGCTTGGCAGAAACAGAAGCAAATCCTTCCAGAAGAGAGCACCCCCGCCCCCGCCCTGTTTAAACCTGGAAGATTCCCACAGATGAAGATCTAACCCATGTGAGCACACACGCGCGTGCACACACACACACACACACACACACGCAGAGATTGGCAGGCCAAGGAGGGGCAACAATGAGCATGAGTGACAGTCAGCAGGCACATCTTCATGAAAAGACAGGAAAAGGAGATTAAAACAAAGAACAACAACAACAAAAACAACAAAACCTGTCTTGCTTACCTGAATTTGGCCTTCGGAACACATACCACAATCGTCTGAGTTCTTACTACAATGCACATTCCTGGGCCCCATTCCAGGCTCACTGAGCCGGGCCTCTGGCACTTGAGTCTGGGAATCTGCATTAACCCTCACTCCCCACAGAAAGAAAACCAGACACGCAGACCTGGCTTTCCTTTCCACAATCATATTCCTACAGCTTTTATTGTTCACTCATTCATCAAGAAATGATCACAGCAGGCCCATCCATTCAAAAACCTAAAGGGAAACTTAAGAAAATAGCTAAACAAAAGAGCACCCCCTAGTGCCAGCACAGGGACCAAGTTGGCCTGGATGCTGTTTCTCTCCTGTTAGAAGCAGCAGGGACCTTGTCTATCCAGCCCTGAGCCCTTGGAGCCGTCACTGTGCTGGAATCCTGGTCACATGTCCGTGACTGTAGTGCATACAATACTGTGATTGAAGACGATGGGAATTGGGGACCATAATAACCACCAATGTCATAGCTTAACGTAGACTGTGTTCACCAGGCATTTAGAAGTGCTTAGAAGATCCATGGTGGGCTGTCAGGAGACTACAGGAGGGACTGGGAGAACTCACTCCAAAGGAAGATAGGCATAGGCTGGGTCCAAATAATGAGCTCATTTCAAATAGAGGACTAATTTTGAGTACAACAGAAGCTGATTCTAATTTACTTGGCCCAACCCCCAAGGCCCTTATCCTGGGGAAAGTACTGGACAAAAACGAACCAACAAAAAGGACAAAAAATGCAAACAAAACATAACACTGCCTTGAAATTGTGTATCTTAAGGAGCAGGGGACAAGCTAAGGGGAAATGTTAAGTGCCTTGTGAGGAAATTGGCAATGACAACAATAGCCAATCAAAGTTGAATGGCTACTGTGGGCCAAGAAGGGTAGAGTATTATGACAGTCCTATCAGGCAGGCATTACTGTTATTATTTTACAGATAAGAAAGCCGAGTTCAGAGAGGTCGAGCCACTCGCTCGCTAATGCACGGCAATATATCGTGGAGCCAAAGTTGAACTCAGGACTGCTCAACCTCACAAGCCACAGTTCTAAGCTTGTTTTTCTGATTTGACTGTTTAAGCAGGTGATTAAATTTCAGTGTTCTCAATTTAGAAAAGTCATTGCAGGATGTTCAGTGAAAATTCCTTCCCTCACCACCGCCACCCGGCTCCGTTCCTCACGGACAGCTAGTGCCGTTAGATTATGTGTGATATTCCAGAGATATTTTAGTCTTTGATCTGTTGCACAAGTGACAGCAGATTACACACACTGATCTGAACCTCACGCTTTTTTGCAGAGGAAAATGTCCTGTGGAGCAAGCACCCCGTATCAGTACCTAACGGGCCTCCTTGTGCTATTTTGCAGCTGTAGGATCTCACTGCAGTGTGGACGCCAAGGTCCTGTTTCCCAGTCCCTGGTCAGTAGACTTAACGGGTGTTTCCATTTTCCAAATAGAGTAGCTGGTGCACTTTACTGTGAGCAAACTCCACTCCCTCTGGAGGGACCTTGAGATCCTCCCATGGCAATCAGGCTCCTGTAAGCTGAGAGACACAGCAATACTTCGGGTTGCCCTAACCAGTGGGAGTTTACAGGGAAGGCCGGAAAGAAGGGGAACTGAACACAGGTGGAGAACAGCAGGAGGCAGAACAGCTTCTCCCAGGCACCGGGCACCTCTGCCCCCGGCAGGGGTGAGGTGTGCCATCAGCTACCCTCACTCTGCTCCCAAGCCTCCCTCTCCCATCTTGTGCCCTGGAGTCCAAACTTCAGCACAGGAGAGGGGCAGGGTCTCCGGCACGTGGATGCCTGGGGAGGCTTGGGGAGCTGTTGGCCCATCAGATACCCTGGGAGCAGAGTCCACCCATAGTCCCACCAGGTGTAGAAAAGGTAGTGGGGTCAAGTGGGTGAAAATGGGAGAGCCTGTGCATAAAGGGCCATGTCCCCAGAAAAGGCTTGGAGTTCCTTGCTCAGAGCAAAACAGACTCTCTGCCGGTACCTCTGGCCCAGCGATTTCAGAACCGCAGGGGAGGAATTTAAGTGAGCTGAACTCCAGCCAAGCAAGTGAGGCCGGAGTCAGAGTCAGAGGCTCTCTTAATGTTACCTGGTTTTTAGAACCAGGCTGTTTCAGTCTGGGGGGAAAAATGATCCCAGGGAACCACTGGTGAGGCTTTCTAGCTTAAAAAACAAGCTCACGTACCTTAGTTAACCACAGTCTCCTGAAGCGCCTATTATCAGTAGCGTTCCCATTTTATGGATGAGGAAAACCGAGGCTCGAGAGGTTGTATGAGTTACCTGGGATCACACAGCCAGTCAGCAATGGAGCTGAGACTCAAATCCAGGCCCTGTGACTCCACTTGGTGCTTCCTTGTGATTCCTCACGTTGCTACAGTAGCCCCCTCGTTTATGAGTGGGGTCCGCGCTGCAAGACCCCCAATGCCACCTGAAACCACGGATAGTGCCGACCCCTACATACACCGCATTGTTTCCTAGACGGACATACCTATGTGACCTGTAAATGAAGCACAGTAAGAGATTAACAACAATAGTAAAATAGAGCAATTATAACAATACGCTGTAATAGGGGCGCCTGGGTGGCTCAGTGGGTTAAGCGGCCGACTTCGGCTCAGGTCGTGATCTCACGGTCCGTGAGTTCGAGCCCTGCGTCGGGCTCTGTGCTGACAGCTCAGAGCCTGGAGCCTGTTTCAGATTCTGTGTCTCCCTCTCTCTGACCCTCCCCCGTTCATGCTCTGTCTCTCTCTGTCTCAAAAATAAATAAACGTTAAAAAAAAAAATTAAAAACAAAACAAAACAATACGCTGTAATGAAAGTCACGGTCTCCCTCTCAGAATATCTTACCGTACATACACTTCTTGTGGTGACGTGAGATGATAAAACGCACGCGTGACGAGATGAAGGCACGGGAATGACATAGCCGTTGTGACGCCGCCTTAGGCTACCATTGACTTTGTGTTGATGCGTGAGGAGGGTGGTCTGTAGCTGGACACGGTGGGCTGCGGGAACTGAAACCACGGATAAGGGGGGCTCCTGTACTTGAGTTTCTGCCATTCCCCAATGGCGGTGCTCCCAGCTCTCTCTGGGAGGCCCCCCGCTCCCCTCCCTCCCTGTGCTCTGGCGGGTTGTTCTCATTCACTGCCTTGTCTTAGTCTCATTCCGAAAGGTCGATGGCCCCCCGTTTCTCTGCCCAGCCCAGGCCTTCCTCCCGAGTTCCATGCTCGTCTATCTACTATCCTACTGGACGCCCCCACGTAGCCGCCCAAGTCACCTCAAGGCCTTTCTCCCTAAACCGCGTCCCCTCTTCCTCTGTGCTTTCTCAGTAGCAGTAGCTTCCCTTGCTCAAGCACACCATGTGCCATTGTATGTTGGCAAGACAGGGGTACCGTCATCCCATTTTACAGATGAAGAAGCCAAGGCACAGAGATGCTAACTTACTTGCACAGGGCCATAGCTCTAAGTCATTGACAGCCGGGATTCAAACTGAGCTCTGTGGCGCATTGCTCCCACATTAGGCTGTCCGGGAACCACTGGCCACGGTTGTCCACCCTGTTGAACGAACGAGCCAGAAGTCGTGGGGCACCCTCTTACTCGTGCTTCCCTCTCCCCCACCCCGCCCCTGCCCCACAGCTGCTCCAGAGCCAAGTCAGTCCATTCTGCCTCCTGAGGGTCTCTCAGGTCGTGCCTTCTCTCCATTCCCATCACCACTCACTCAGTTCAGCCCCTAAATGACGGCTTCCCCTGACACTGAAAAAGCCTCCTAACTAGTTTCTCTGTCTCCGGCATCAGCCCCCACCTCAGATCCTCTCTCTCTGGGAATGAGCCTTCTAAAATATACCCGAGCGGGGAGGGGGGCTGGGGGGCTCAGTCAGGTAAGCGTCCGACTCTTGGTTCCGGCTCAGGTCATGATCTCACGGTTCGTGAGTCCGAGCCTCACGTGGGGCTATACACAGAGTGTGAAGCCTGCTTGGGGTTCTCTCGTGCTCATCTCGAGCCCATCCCTCGTGCTCTCGCTCTCTCTCTCTCCCCCTCTCACTCTAAATAAATAAATAAATGAAATAAAAGTAAAAATGAAATATACCTGATCATCACATGCCACTGGTTAAGAGTCTCCGAAGGCTTCCTACTACCTTGAGGATGAAATCTCAAGTCCCCGAGACTGCCACTGCCTGTCCCCCCGTGCCACCTCTTGCTGGGTCTCTGCAACAGCCCGTAGCGTAATGGATAAAAAATAGGCTCAGCTCTTGGAGGTTTCCACGAATGGAGCCAATATGTATGCTCTGTCCATGGCACATGCTGCTAAGCCAGGTCGTCCATACTGCAGTCCAGTGACACGGAATAAAGCCTGGGTGAGAGGCGTTCAGATGCGACACAGAGAAAGACTGAATTGTGCACGAACTACTGACAAGTGTCCAGTAATCTAACATGCTGTCGTTTACCCACTCGGTCACATTCATATTGTCTTTGGCACAATGTAATCTGGTTTTACAACAGGGTCACCAATTACACCCAGGATGGCAGGATGTGTTACGGAATGATTTATCGCTCCACACCTCATAGAAAAGTGCACTTTATACATTTTCCAAAACTATTCAACGCAGAGAGCATAATTTGTGCTCAGCAGAAGAAGGATCTGGCTGTTTGATGCTCATTAGCATATTAAAGCCCCAGAGAAATCCAGCAATGCAGAAAGTAGAGCGACGTTGTTCACAGTTTTCTCTCTGCACATCTATCTAGTAACATCTTCTAGAAATGTTTCCTGTCCACAGATGTTTGGGGAAGCACTGTAATCCAGGGCAGAGTCTCTAAAGCCTTCTGGAATTTCACCTACTCTGAAGGCGGGATGTAACTGCAGATTGCCATTCTGCCTTGAACAGCTTGGGTGGATTCCCACCAGTGTTTCAAGATTCAGTTCAGGTACCACTTTTTCCCAGAAGCCATCGCTCTCTCTCGTTTTCACACACATACACACACACACACGTTTGTGACATGTAAATTGTATATAATCCCATAACACCCCTCTCTCACACTTTCTATTGTTTTAAATTATTTTGAGAGAGAAAGAGACAGCACGAGTGGGAGAGGGGCAGAGAAAGAGAGAGACAGAATCCCAAGCAGGCTCCACACTGTCAGCATGGAGCCCGATGCGGGGCTCAAACTCCTAAAACCGTGAGATCAAGACCTGAGCCGAAACCGAGAGTCAGACGTTTAACCGACTGAGCCACCCAGGTGCCCCTTCTATTGGTTTTTCTGGAAAATCCAGCTTGGACTGACTACAGCTGAAATAGAATTATGTATGGGCTCCAGCACTGGAAGCTTGCTGCTAGAGCAGCTCCTGCCTTACTCCCTCCCAGGTTCAAGTTCAGCTGGAGGGCAGGCACCTGCCTCTTCAGCAGGCCCATCCCATTGGTCACATGTCTGATCACTGTAGACAAGGAAATGAGTGCAGGAATGTGGCCTAGACCATGGGGGCCACCTCGGAAGTTGGGAGGAGAAAAGCTCTCAGGTACCCCCCCCACCCCCCGCCCTGCCCCGATCACATAGGGCCTGCTGCTGGGGCCTTACCTCCCTCTACCCAGCCCTCCCAGGGCCAGTATGTGGCTGATTCTCTGGACCCAGCGCGACATGGGCCAACTTTTCCTTCCTCATCTCACTGTTGCTGCTGGTTTTCTAAGTGTTTGAATGCTGTGAAAGCGAATTAAGTCCTGCCCTGAGACGCTTGCTGGTGGTAGTAAAAACACCGTCTGTTCCAGGAGAACACCCAGCCAGGAGGGCTGATCCCACGTATGAAGACTTGCAGGCACTGTGGGGACATTTTCCTCGCCCTGCTAGGTCATTTTCCCCACTGATTTTGCCACTAGAATTTGAACAAGTTTGGTTTTAAGGGGACGTCTTCAATTTGTAGGATTTGAACAACAAATCCTGCCGGGCAGAACTTGTCAGAAGTGAGGAGTGAGAGCTGGCCAAGAGTGATTTCGTGGAGCCCCCTGAACACACTTCACTGGCTCCACACCTTCCAAGGACCAAATTCAAACTCTGTAAGTGACCTTCAAGCCAGGCTCATCCCTCAGCACGACCTGACTTGTGCTTGACCTTCCAGCACCTCAGAACCGCACATGGCCCCCACATCCACCATCCCATGCCCTTGCTCATGCGCTTCCCTCTACCTGATGCCTTCCACCTCCTGTTGGCCCGGTTAACCGCTGTCTTTTAAGCCTCGGCTGTCACCTCCTCCAGGAAGACTTCCCTGATCTTTCTGCCTATCGAGAAGTAAGCATTGTACGCATTGTAATCATTGTAAGCTTCCAGTAATACATTGTAAGCATTTCTATTCCTCTGAGATGAGGGTAGGAGGTACCGATGCCTCGCATTCAATGTACAGCCTGGTATGTTGTGGATATTCAACACAATTTTTTAATGACAATGAATACATTCATACAGGAATGAATCTTGGTCCCTGGCATTCCAGCCCCTAAACCCCTGATACCCCTTCTGGGTATCTGTCCCACATTTTCACTGTTTTATTTCTTTCCTTCCTTTCTTCCCTTCCTTCTTCTCTCCCCTCTCCCTTCCTCCCTTCTTTCGCTTTCCCTCCCTTACCCCCAGCTGCCATTAAAATCTTCCAACAAGAAAGCTTCCAATAAACTCAGCCTAAACATAAATGACTAAGAGGACATGTTACGTCTCCACCCACCACTGCCACCACCAGTGGGGATTTTTTAAAACCCCACGCACGGTCTTAAAGCTAAAGGAATAAAACTGTGACACTGGGGTTTAGGCATTGGCTGGAAGTGATCATCTCAGGTCTCTGAGGCCCCACTGGCCCCTCCTCTGCTCACACTCATCTTCTCTGCTACTGGGTGACAGAGCAACGTGTGTGCGAGGTCAGAGGAGATGCTGCTACCCAGCAGAAAAGTCGTGAGTAAAGGGAATGTGCAGTTCTTAGTGGTTGGGCATTTGGACCCTAGAACAGACTGTCATCCACTGTTGTGTGACCTTGGTCACTCAACTTCTCTGAGGGTGAGTAAAAAATGCTCATCTCATAGGGACAGTCAAGATTAAATGAGTTAATCCCTGCAAAGCACCTAGCACAGTACTTGACTCAGTCAGTACTTGCCAAATGTTAAATATCCTGTCATTGTGACATGACAAAGTGCCCTAAAAGTTAGGGGCTTAAAACAACAATAACTTATTATTTCCTCGCAGATCTGGGGATTCTCCCTTAGGGTCCCTCATGTACTAACAGTCAGACGGTGAGGGGGCTAGAACCGCCCCGAAGGTTCTCCCATATATCTGGCACCTGGGGCCGAGAAGACCCAAATAACTGATGGTTGAATGGCTCCCCAACCGTCATACTCTGTCTCTATAGCATCAGATATATACATGTTTGTTCTATGGACTCTCCAGCATGGTGGCTTCAAGTAGCCAGACTTCTCACATGGAGGCTCAGGGCTCCAGGGAAAGTGGACAGAGACACAGACGCAGACACAGAGACCTGACCTTTCCTGACCTAGCATCAGAAGTCTCAAGGCATCACTTTCTCCATACTTTTTTGGTCAAGGTAGTCACACAAGCCCATCCAGGTTCAAGGGGAGGGAGCACAGTCCTCACCTTTTGATAGGGGGGTGGCAAGGTTCTAAAAGAATATGTGGTGTGGGAAAGATTGTTATGACCATTTTTGGAAAAAACAGTCTGACACAGTATTATCACAGTTACCATATATTGAGCACCTGCTGTGTGTTTTGTGACTTCCATATACTATCTAGAAAGATTAAAAAAAAATATTTTTTCTTAACGTTTATTTATTTTTAAGAAAGAGAGACAGAGCATGAGCAGTGGAGGGGCAGAGAGAGAGGGAGACACAGATTCCAAAGCAGGCTCCAGGCTCGGAGCTGTCAGCACAGAGCCCAGCATGCGGCTTGAACTCCTGAATCATGAGATCATGACCCAAGCAGAAATCAGACGCTCAACTGACTGAACCACCAGGCACCCTCTTGAAAGATTTTTTTTTAAGTTTATTTATTTATTTTGAGAGAGAGAGAGTGTGTGAGAGCAGGTGAGGGACAGAGAGTGAGGGAGAGAGAAAGAATCCGAAGCAGGCTCCACACTGCTAACGTAGAGCCCAATGTGGGGCTCAAACTCATGAACTGTGAGATCATGACATGAGCCTAAGAAATCAAAAGTCGGATGCTTAACTGACTGAGCCAGCCAGGCACCCCTCTAGAAATATTTTAAAGCACTGGATTGGTTGAATAAATTGTAGATTTAGGAGCTGAGCCTGAAAATAGACATGATATGGGGGATCTGCAAGAATCACAGAACATAAAATCCTTTTCCGCAGAAAGGGGACATGGGGATAGTTGCTCATTATCAAATGTACAACAGTTACACACAACTCACAGCTCAAATTGCATTCAATTACTCAAAACAAAGCTTACCAAATTTTGTTTAAACTGACTGCTGGAGAAAATTAAACTAATTTATCTGCACCAGCTAAAAATGATTTGTTCTATTTCTAACACATAATGTCTTTGAGGCTCTGGCAGCCTTGCTTTGTCATAGTAACCAATGCTAGAATGCATTAGCCTGCTTGTGCTCTCGCCTTCCCACGGGCCTAAATGGGAAGGTGTCAAAGGAGGAAGGGACGCACGAGCACCCTCATGTTGCCTCACGCATGGGCAGAGGAGATGTCTGTGCCTGTGTGCATGGAAATGACTGGTAAGCCCCTGGGACTGTGATTTCCTCCACTTCTGACATCCCCTAAAGGGCTTTTTTTTTTTTATTTTTTTACGTTTGTTTATTTTGAGAGAGAGAGAGAGAGAGTGCATGAGAGTGGGGGAGGGGAGTAGAAAGCGAGAGACGGAATCCCAAGTGGGCTCCACGCTGTCAGCTCCCACGAGCCATGAGTCTGACATTTAACCTCCTGAGCCACCCAGGCACCCCCACCAAAGACCTTAAGAAGCATATTTATATAAACCAAGGAAGCAGGTTACCTGGGAGGGAAACACTTCAACTAGCTAGTATACTAGGGGATTGGGTCATCTTCCCAACACCCGTGATCAGGTCCTGCTACCTATCGGAATGCAACCCCAAGGGTGTGGGCGATCGAGAGGAAAGAATGGAAGGCTGGCAGGGTGGTGTGCAGTCTGGGGTATTGCATAGTCGCAGGGAGCATCTGGGAGTCAGAGCCCCGAAAGGAGGTGTCCCGGATCCAAGAACAAACCTCATCATTCACAGCCAGCCCTACACATGGAAATCAGTCCCAAAGGGACGTGTATCAACCAACTGGGCGTCAATGAGGAAAACAGAAACTACATGAGTTGCTCTAACAGAAAACTCAAAACGAGTACAAATAATGTATAAATAAATGATAGATGGATTTAAAAAATAAAGTCTGATACTTGAAGGAGAAAGTCTGATACGTATTCCAAATAGGTCCTCTCCCCAGGCCAGTACTTCCAGGACTTGGGCTCAGATGGGTCGGCTGACTCCGAGTGGAGTCAGAGAACAGGGGCACAGGGTGAAGGGATGTCACTTCAACTCCAGACCTAGAAAATGCCAACTGAATAGTCTCTGTGAATAAGGAAGAAAATGGAGCTTGCCGTATGCCAAGACAGCATGCTATTCCATCCCCTTCCGCTGGTACTTTCTTGACCTTTCTGGGAGGTCCTAATGGACTGTCCACCTCTTTCTATACAGCAGCCTCTCTCTATAGAGATGGCCACATGACCCAAGCCGGCCAATCAGAGCTTCCCGTCTCTTAGCCAAAGAGGTCGATTCACGGGAGGATGTGACCTGGGTTGTCTCTGGGGCTTATGGCTATGCGGACACGGCTGACACGAGTGCACTTTCTACTGTGGTTGCTGAGCATGAGAGATGGAGGGGGCCGGGAGACATTGTGCCCGTCGTACGGGGGAGAGTTTGTTGAATGAAGTGAAGCGTCACTAGCAGAGCTGGGAGAGAGAAGCAGCCCTACACCAGCTATGTGTGACGCCAGATCCACCCCTGGACTGCCCAGCTATATGAACCAAGGCATTCTCCTTCAGCTAAGCTCGTCGGAGTTGGGTTTCTGTCACTCCCCACCAAAGAAGTCTTGACTAACACCAGCAGTAAAACATCATCAGATTCCAGCATAGAATTTGCGGTACTCAAGATACGGCAGATTCTTTGTCAACTATACGGCTGTTGTAACGCTATTTTGTGGTTTAATGCATTCCTACCCATTTCAAGATTCCTAAAAACCTATCTCACTTAATTGCAATCTTATCCAGTCATCTCACAAACATCATGCAAAGTACAGTTGAAGGAACAGTCATCTCTTCTTCTTTCAATGCAAAAAGAAATCCTTAACGGAAATCTATGTTTTTATTGCTAACTTGAGATTCAACCTAAATAAAGTTAATGACATGCCCTTTATGTAGATAGCCCCTTAGCTACAATAAGGAGAGTGGCCTCTGTTTTATTTCCAGGAGAGGAGGTTCCAAGGTTAACATTTATCTAACTACAACTTCTGTTAAAAGAGTAAGAGGGAATATGGTACAAACAGAAAAAGATCTCCATTCTTCCTGACCACTGCTTCTTTAAGCAACTGCTGACCAGTTGTTCCTCCCCGTCCCTGGATGAATTCTAAGCAAAGTCCCACAGCTTTTCCAGTCATTCTGTTGATTAGTGAATAGGCTCCTTCTTCAGATATTGGAAAGTCCAGTTCAGTCTACTATCAAAGCTATAATCCCACAACCAATTTAAAGTTCAGGACTGACTCAGGCTAAGCGACTCAAAACAGGGGCGCGTGCGTGGCTCAGTCGGTTGAGCGTCTGACTTCGGCTCAGATCATGATCTCACGGTTCGTGGGTTCGAGCCCCGCGTCGGGCTCTGTGCTGACAGCTCAGAGTCTGGAGCCTGTTTCAGATTCTGTGTCTCCCTCTCTCTCTGCCCCTCCCCGAATCGCGTTCTGTCTCCCTCTGTCTCAAAAAATAAACATTAAAAACAAAAATTAAAAAAAAAACACAAAAACTCAAAACAGAAGAGGAAGAACATGGTGGGCTTCTCCCCTACTCCTCATCTCCCTCAAATACTGTCCTGCCCCTCCCCCAGACTCGGAGCAGGGAGGGGAGAGCGGTAAGGGCGGCAAGCCCCAGGACGGTACTTGACCAGCACAGGCCGTGTCAGGAACCAGGACTCAGGGGTGCAACCTGCCCCAAGGCTGACTCTCTCCCACCCGGAGCTTCTGCAGATTCCTCAGAGGTCTCTCTCTGAGGGAATACTAGACACAGGGCCTGCTCCTCGACCTGACCACTCATAACTACCCTCCCAGCCCCTGACTTCTGCCTCATCCTGAGTCACTCTGCTGGGGTCACTTTGCCTTGCAGATGATCCTTCAGGGCAGAGTCCCTTTAAAGGTAACTCAGGGAGCTCCTGGGGGGATCTTTCGGTTAAGCGTCAGCCTTCAGCTCAGGTCGTGATCTCGCAGTTTGTGAGTTCGAGCCCCGCATCAGGCACTGTGCTGGAGCCCGGAGCCCGCTTTGGATTCTGTGTCTCCCTCTCTCTCTCTGCCCCTCTCCCTGATAGAGCTCTGTCTCTCTCTCGCTCTTTTGAAAATAAATAGACATTAAAAAAAATAATAAAGGTACCTTAGTGCCAGCTCCCTTCCATGGGGTCCTCATGCAGCTGTGAGAAGCCCCCCCCTCTGAGCTCTCTCCTCCTCCTGCCACCATGGGCCACTCCATCCAGGCTCTGCATTCATGGCTTGAAGTGTGGCCCAGTGTCGGTCCCTTTGTCCCTCCAACTCCAGCGGGCACCTGTGGGCGCTCTCAAGCCTCAGAGTCTCACCAGGCTCACTGTGGGGAAGGGGCTGGGGACCGTCACAGGCAAAGGGGCAGAAGCGGCACCTCACAGTGCAACGGCTCCCGCCCTAGAGAGCTGCTCTCCGCCATCTCACGCTGCACCCCGAGCCTCTTCTTCTGGGGTCTCCGGGGCTGTGACAAGCTGATTTCATAATGGCTTAGAGAGTCCTGCACACATAAGCATTATTTCTCTTTCCCTTTGGGGGGTCTCTGCCGAAACTCTGAGACAACAGAAGGTGCGTCTAACACCCTGGTGCATGTGATTCACAAGATGTTTTGGGTTTTGTTGTTTTTTTTTTAAGTTTTATTCATTTAAGTAATCTCTACACCCAATGTAGGGCTCGAACTCACAAGCCTGAGATCAGCAGTCAAGTGCTCTTCTGACTGAGCCAGCCAGGTACCCCCACAAGATGGCTTTTTTTTTAAATTGTTTATTTTTGAAAGAGAAAGAGCACGAGCGGGGGAGGGCAGTGAGAGAGAGCGAGACAGAGAATCTGAAGTGCGCTCTGCGCGGACAGCAGCCCGTCCGACACGGGGCTCCAACTCCCAAACCGTGAGATCATGACCACAGCTGAAGTCGGACGCTCACCCACTGGACCACCCGGGTGCCCCAAGATACAGTTTCCAAACACAGTTTCCTCTGTTCCCTGCCGGCACCCCGAGAGACGCACAGGCCAGGCATTGTCACGCTCATCCTCCATGTTACCAGGAAAGTGGAAATGGGAGCTCCGGAGCTCCAGGCAGACAGAGGAGAGGGACCTGGTGCTCTCACTTCATCTCTCGGTTGACTCTTGAATGCTCTTTCTGTGGCGAAAGGCCAGCACGGGGCTGGGAGGCTCCCCCATGGAAGTCCCCCCACCCCCCCCCACACACACAGCCTGCTGGTCACAGCCACCCACAGCCCAGCCGGAGGGATCGTGGAGGCCCTCTCCTCACACATCACCTCCAGCTACGTGGGACTCACCACCCTTCTTCACACACACGGGCTCTTTCTCCCACCAGCTTGCTGGGGCTTCCAGAACAAGGTAGCACCCACTGGGGGCTCCAGCCACTGGGACGTGTTCTCCCACAGTTCCGGAGGCCAGGAGTCTGGGTGTCCCGTGGCTTGCACACACATCACTCCCATCCCTGCTTCATCTCTTTCTTCTCCCAAGCTTTCCTAAGATGGATGGACGTCTCTGATGGATTTGCAAAAGCCTGTTTAACAATCTCCCTAGGATCCCATTCTGGCATCTGCTGGCTCATGATGTCTACGTTAAAACACCAAGTTACAACTGAGGCCCATCTTCCCCCCCACCTCCCGACCCTTGAGGGTGGGAAGACCAGTCAGAGAAGGACAATGTTGCCGCCCTCACCTGGCATGGCTCACGTCACAAAGAGAGAGCGGGTTCCCCCCCACCCCACCTTTGGTGAACGGGGACCAGATCTGGGTGATTTCCCTGCACCCTACACTGTCCTGTTCCGAGGAAGGATTTGACTTCACTGATACAAAACCTGCCACGTATTTCTTCTCCCAAATGAGTCAGTGGGGAGGAGCTGAAATGGCAGTTGTTTAAGAAAAGAAGTGTAATATTTAAAGAGAGTTTTCCGCTTCCCCCTCGCTTGGGGAAAGGAGCCCTTAATATTCCCATCAACCGTGACACGTGTGAATCACACCCCTTTCATTCTTACAGAAGCGGCGTGATTCATCGCGAACCCTGCCTCCCAGCTGTGGGTTGCGTGTTATTCTTCTGACAGGGCAGACTTTCCCCGAGGAAGAGCTCTGGGGACCCGCCACTGCCAGCTGCGTGTTACTGTCAGCCGGCCTTTGTTCGCGTCCTTTCAGAGACCGGAGATGGGCCAGGGTAACCTCGACACCAGCTCTGAGCTTGTGACACGTTCCCAGAGTCTGCGGACGGGCTGTGCTCCCAGCGCCGTGCAAACCAGGCCGCCGTGGCCGAGAAAGTGAGCCGCAGTTTGTGTGTCTTCTGTTAATTTCAAATTTTGTGCATAAAGAAACATTTATTATGTTTTAGATTTTTTTTAATTAAAAACATTTTTCATTAATTTTTTATTTATTGAGAGAGAGAGAGAGAGAGAGAGAGAATCCCAAGCAGGCTCCTCCCTGTCAGTGCAGAGCTCAACTCGGGGCTTGAACCCACGAACCATCAGATCATGACCTGAGCAGAAATCAAGAGTCGGACGCTTAACCAACTGAGACACCAGGCGCCCCTGTTATTATTTCAATAAACTTTCCTGAAAATTTACATATAGCTGACTGCACCCATTTCATATATATAGAGAGAGAGAGAGAGAGAGAAAGAGAGAGTTTTGACAAATGGATAGATCTGTGCAACCTCCACCCCAATCAAGATAAAGAACATTTCCGCCGTCCCAAAAAGATCCCCGCGCCCATTTAACATCAACCTCCCCCTCTCCCACCTTAGGCAAGCACTGAGCTGCTTTCTGTCACAATGGATTGGTTTTGCTTATTATAGAACATTATGTAAGTGGAATCACACAGTATGTGTGATTTCTCTTGTTCCGTCTGGTTTCTTTAGCCCAGTGTCATGTTTCTGAAATTCGCTGATGTGACTGCATGTATCCATAGTCTATTTCAGTGGCTGAGTGGTATTCCGCAGTATGGATACATCACAGCTAGTTTACCCATTCCCCTGTTGAGACGCGTTCGGTTGTTTCCAGGTTTTGGCTACCATGAACAAAACTGCTATGAACATTACTGTGCAAGTCTTTCTCTTGCACATATGTCTAGAAGGAGAGCAAGCTGCATTTTTAAGAATTCGTCAAAGGTGATGGTGCAGATCGTGGCCAGGAATTGGGGAGAAATGTGAATACTGCAGGTGATTAGATAAGAAAATTATCAATAGAATTTAAGAACTTCAAAGAAAAATAAAGAGCCCTCCTCTAAAAAAAAAAAAAAGAAAATTGTAAGATTATAATACAGTGAAAATCAAATGGTGTGGGTTCCTGTGGGATGGGTAAGACGGCAGCAGATATGGAATGTCCTGGAGTTGAGGGATTTAACAGTTCCCTCGTAAAACAGTTCCCTGACCTTTCTCCAGTCTCAGACTAGCCCCACACCTTCCGGAACCACCACAAAATGAAAGTAGATATATCTGATCCTTACTTCACAGAGCTCTAAGGTCATCTCTTGGCAAATGTTTGGGTCCTTTAGGAGAACGTTATCTATAAAAGGCCAAGGTGATGTATGCTGTACTTATAAATATGGACTGAGTGCGGGAGGTCAGGCACAGAACAGGCATAAGGTATTTAACCCAGAAATTCTCTCCAAAAGGTAGTACAGAATAAGATCAGTTTTATTACTGAATAAGCATTAAGCCAGACTGTGATGTGCGGCACAATGCGCTGCGAATTGCAGAGAAAGAACAAAGTCTCACTCTTTAAAGAGCCAGGCAGACACTACCCATTCCATACGTGTTCTCAAGACAAACCATCACTAGTCCTCAAGTACGGGCAAGTGATGGCACCATTGGTCACACGTAGTTCATTCTAACTCTACCTGGTAGTTGAGGACCTTGTGTGCTAGCTAACTGGCTTTATCCAGAGGAGAAATGACCTTCCGACTTCATGATAGGAGGTTATCTTGAGGCTTAGAGGGAGGTGCTCACCGAAGTTAGGCTCCTACCCTCCCGCCTAAGACAGAGCACTGTCTCCCTTGATGTTCACATTTCAAAGACATGGGGCCTAGGTCACCGACAGAGACACTCCTGGGCCACAGCGTTGGCAAAATGCCAATCTAGTCTTCAAAACGATTTGTGTATCTTTCGGGGCGCCTGGGTGGCTCAGTCGGTGAAGCATCTGACTCTTGGTTTCGGCTCAGGTCATGATCTCGTGGCTCACAAGTTCGAGCCTCGCATTGGGCTCTGTGCTGACAGCTCAGAGCCTGGAGCCTGCTTTGGATTCTGTGTCTCCCTCTCTCTCTGGCCCTCCCCCACTTGCGCTCTGTCTCTATCAAAAATAAATAAATGTTAAAAAAAATTTTTTTTAAATGATATGTGCATCTTTCAAAGATAGGAGAAGGCACTTATAATGGCAAGTTTCCTAAAATCAATGCTTGGAAAAAACGAGAGAGAGAAAAGGGAAATCTCTTCCTTTATTTTCAGCAGAGAGAATTGAATCTGCTTTTAGTTTGTTTTTGTTCTGACAGTACACACTGGGTATTCCTTAAAATGATGCACACAAAATAAATCCATTTTGGCCCAGCGCCCAATCCGGGGCCTCCGGCTTTGGAGTGAGTAAAGTTGAGGGATATGGAGCCAGGGGCTTTGATGCAGGACGCTATTCTGGAGTCTTCCCTCCGACCCTTCCCATCTCATGGCTGCTAAGAAACCATCCTCCTCTCCTCCCACTGCCAGCTTGAGGACCTTGACTCTTATTTGGTCCTTGCAATCCTCCAGAGGCCCCAGTAAAGTCCCCGATTGACCCCTCACCTCTGGAGGCACCTAGGGTCAAGGACACCTCGAGGCAGGGGCCGTGGCTGGGCACTGTTTGGGCTCAGTGAATCAACGTCTACGCGGAACACAGAGAAGCTTGTTAGATCCAAACCCAGCATGACCTGCGCCCCCTTTCCTGAGCCAACGTCCCTTTCGTTCTGTCTACAGAGACGTGTGACGCTGCCGATCCAATTACCGCAGTCTCTTTCTAAGACGTTACCAGTTTCTAAATGTTTTGAACTGAGACTGGGTGGCTTCCCTTCCTAATGAACTCAAGAGGCCTCTTCCCTGATGGTGGCAGCTAGAATTATGGCTCGCTTCACTCTGAGAGGGGGGTGTACAGAGTGACCCTTTTGTCACTCTTGTTTATCTGGGCTTGTTTCTCTGGAGGAGGAGGACATTGTCCAACAGATGCGTTACTTTACCCCAGCCACTCTGCTCTCGCGGAGAGCAGCTGACACAGCGGGTGCGGGGCTGAGAGTTTGTGTTTGCTGCTGTGTGACACTGCAGGAGGGGGAAGATGGTCGATACTGTCATTATTTAAAGTCAGTTCCACCTACTGGGCTGAGTCACTGGAAGGAACGTCGCTGCCTGGGATTTTGCATCAGTCTCAAAAATATGCCTCTTACAAGGCCTCCTTAAAAGGAGGGCTGAGTGGGTCTGCAATCCTGCACACAGCTACCTCTCTGCTCAGGGCCTGGGGTCCCCCGTGCACCCCGACAGCAGTGATGTGGCACGTTTGTCTCTGATCGGAGCTCGGAGGGAGGCAGGGCTCGTTCCCCCACTTGGCCCACAGGCTGAGAGTGGATGAGGCGGGGGCGCTGCCCCAAGGCAGCCGGAGAGCAGCCTGGCCCAGAATCGGCATTCCCTTCCTCCTGGCCTAGTCCCGAACCAGTAAGGGAGGAGAAAGGGGCTTTGCGTCTGAAAACATGGACCCCAAAAGTGCACCTGTGGCCAGCCAAGTCAACAGAGACAAAAATCCACTTTGGCTGAAATGACCCGACCACCTGACATTAGATTTCAGAAGAAATGAGACCATTTCCTTTTTTTTTTTTTTTCTTATTCTTCAGACCATGGTAAATATTCTCTTCCTGCCCCTCAAAGTCCCAAACAAGAGGCTTCCTATAAAAGCCTTGACTGGTTTCCAGAACACTTGTGACTATTCACAGGGAAACCAATTATTTCCCAAGCGGTGAGTTCTAACGGTTCTAAGAACACAGCTTTGGAGCCGAGGCAAACTTTGGTGACTTTGGGCAAGCGACCGTGACCCTGCATCTAGTTACTCATGATTTTTTCATCACAGGGTTACTATGAAGGTTGAAAGAGATAACGGATGCAAAACACTAAGCACAGAGTCTGACACTTATTAAGCCCCCTATAAATGCTGAAGATAAAATTATAAAATGTTCAATAATTATCTCATGCTACCTATCTGGACACTCCAAGTAATCGCTCTAGGTTTACTTTTTAAGCACTTTCTATAAGGACAGTCCCTTAAGATTTCCTCAGTAAAAGCGGTTTAAGCATGTGTCTTAAACTCTACGTTTTCCACATGCTACCAAAACAAAGCTCCTCTAATGAAAACATTTACTTTTCATTTGTCATGTGGGTGACTGGAGCCCCCTACTGTCAGGGGAGCCCTCAAGTACTTGGTTTAGAGGATTTTCCATCCAATTTCCAAACTCTTGGGAGCCTTTCGAGAAGTCCTGGTTAAGGCTCAGGAGGATTGGTTAACCCATGAGAACAGGTCCCACACCACTAAGAAGGTGAGAAAAGAAAGCTTCCCTCTGCATAGTAACAGGGCACGCTCTCCAAGAGTGAGGCGAGCTGGGACTTCTCAATGCTGCTGCTTCTTTTTTTTTAATGTTTATTTATTTTTGAGAGAGAGAGAGAGAGCGCACAAGCAGGGCAGGGGTAGAGGGAGGGGGATAGAGGATCCAAAGAGGGCTCCGCGCTGACAGCAGCGAGCCCGACGTGGGGCTCGAACTCGCCAACTGCGAGATCACAACCTGAGCCAAAGTCAGACACTTAACCGACTGAGCCACCCAGGCGCCCCTCGATGCTTCTCGAGTACTCCAGAGCCCCTCTCCACCCTCCTCACCTCCTCGCAGAGTCAAGCCTCCTTTCACTGCACCTCTGGACCTTGAGGTGTCTTTGGGGTTCTTTGCTACATGGATGCCAACCAGAACTACTCATGGCAGACACCTCATTGCCCCCACCTGGCCCTGCTCTGAGGAAGGGATGGGGTCTGGGAGCTTCCCCCAGCCTCCTAAAACAGGCAGCAGAGGGATTTAGCCACATGACATCAGTAAGGGCTGAGGGGCGGGGTGTAGAGATGGGCCCTCTGCCCACAAGTTGTCTGCACAGAATTCAGACCACCGCTAGTGAGTGGCTTTTCCAATGGAAGGTCCAGGTCCATCTGTCTGATCATTTGGGAACGAAAATAGCAGCATAACAACAAAAGACAGACACTTAAATAGCCCTCGCTCTGTGCCAGGCATCGTTCTCAGCATGCTACTTATATTAACTCTTCAGTTCTGTCCTTAGGCCCCAGAATGGAAAGAGTCTGAACTCCCTCCAGGTCCTGGGGTGAGGAAGAATGCCAGGTGAGAGATGTAGGAAAAAAGAGAGCTTTCTCTTTTCTGGAAAGTCTGCCAACTTGGAACCCCTCCCTCCCCATCTCCTCTGAGATGTTCCTGTTTCACAGAAATTCAGCCTTTCTTCTGTTTTGGAATTCGGGCACCCCCAAACGCTCCCCACCCCTGCAATGGCCGGTCTCCTTCCCCAACACCATCAGCAGACCACCCACCAGGTGGCTCTGGGGCTGCACTTACCTTCTCTGGATCCCACTCAGGTTTTTAGATCATCACCAGTATCTCTAGCCTAGGCAGCTGCCTTCACATCCTCTGGCCCCAGCAGGACATAAAGATCCTCGGTCCACAAGGAAAGGTCCAAGAGGGACCCCTGAGCTGGAGAGCAAATGATATTTTGAATCCTTCCACTACTGCTAAAGAAACAAACCCATGAACTTCTCCAGGGCTGGAATTTTTTCTTTTGCTTTGTATCTCCTGCAGCTCCTGTGACTACACATGGCAGGCACTCAATAAATGTCCACTTAGGAAAAGAATGAATGATATACTTGCCCGGCACACTCAGACCTCCCTTCAGGAATATCCAGATTCAGCATGTAGTTGGTGAGCAACCGGTGGGCACTTCTAACCAGAGCGCCATACCAGTAACCAAGGTGAGAGAGTGTGGCGGAATCATAAAACCCTTTGTCCATCTGCCAAGACGGTTTGAAGGCAGAAGTGTTTCGTGATAAGGGCAGAAACGAGCTGTGCTTCAGAGGCCCTGTCAGTTCGAGGATTTCACACCAGGTCAAAACTTCAGAGACTCCACGATGGGTCAATAACAGCTAATGGGTAAAGAAATGCTCGAGCTGCTCTGGGTGCTGTAAAACCGATGTGATTCCCCAGAATAAGCGCCCGTCTCCTCAGTCGGAGCCCGCAGCTGCCACTTACATGCCCAAGAGAAAGGCCCAAGGAGACAAATGCCAAAGGAGAAAAGCACCACGGCTCCGGTTAAATCTGCTCCTCTGAGAGGGAGGGGGGAGAGTCACCCAAAGGGAAACTCCTGTGGGTAACAGAGCAGCCATATCACTGCCCAGAGAGTGGAAGGTGCTGGAAAGGCCAAGCAATGTGGTGTACTTTTAAAATAACTGATGATCGATGGGTAGTTTTTTAAGTTTTTACTTTTAAAGTTGTTTATTTTGAGAGAGAGAGAGAGCACGTGCATGGGGAAGGGGGCAGAGAGACAGAGGGAGAGAGAGAATCCCAAGCAGGTCCTACTACTCTGTTGCGCAGAGCCCAACACGGGGCCTGATCTCACACACCATGAGATCATGACCCAAGCTGAAATCAAGAGTCAGATGTTCACCGACTAAGCCACCCAGGCACCCCTAATAATAAATGTATGGTTTTGATGAAATATTATTTTCCCAAGTTTTTAAAATGCAAATTTGTCATTAAGAACCCAGGCTCTCTCTTCTGCTATCTCAGAGGACTGGGTTTTTTCTAGGCTTCTCATCTCATTGATGCAAGATGGCTGCCACAGCTCCAAGCATCACATCCTCATGCAACTGCATCCAAACACATAATGAAAGGAGACAGGGAAGAAGGGCTCTTGTGCATATTTCTTTTTAGTAGGGAGGAAAATCTTTCCTACATGCTCTTCAGCAGATTTCCCTTTACATCTCATTGGTTAGACTGGGTCATATACCATCCCCTAGCTACAGTGGAGGCCAGAAATATCTGACATATTTAGTCTCTACTGTGGGTGGTGAGCCCTTCTAACAGGGTATGGACTACGCTGAGAGACAACCAACAGTGTATGCCACAACCCTGTCTCTCTAATACCAGGATGCCCATCATCCATTGACCATCTTCCACCCACCATTAGACAGGGGGCACCTGTCTGTGCCCGGGAGTCAGTCTGTTTCCGACTTATGTTTTAATGTTCCAAACACACATAAAGCCTCTTCAAGGAGAGGAGGTCCCTAGACACCTCGAGGTGATGGCATTGGGGGAAGGAAATATTTGACATTGTACATAGGCAGGGCTAACTGGAGAGTTTGCTTGGGACTCGACTCTTTGCCACCCCTTCAAGCCAAGACACAAGGGCACTCCCAGCCACCCCCCCCCCCCATTATATTAGAACACGAAGGCTTTTAGCCACGCCAGGCCCTGCTCTCAGAATGGTCACTACCAAAATACCATGAGAAGTGTGAATTCAAACCCACAGTTTTTCCAATCACCAGTCTAAGTGGAATATTCCAAGGAATAACATGGATTGGAAACAGAACTTGGGTCTGAGAATGCTGGCAGGTGGGATTTCTTTCAGTAGTAAATAAGGCAAGACTGGCTGCTGTTTTTCTATTTAGGACTCACCGCTTCTTAAAGCCAAACAGCAGAAGCACTGCTTCGTTGAGTAAAAATAGAAACAAATAACATGATCATCTATATCTAGCTCTATTTCCTTTTCTGTTAAAGGGAAATACCCCAAACACTTGCAGCAAAATCAATAGTAGGTAATTAGGCACACTAAGTAAGAATGCAATAGGTAAGTGAAAACAGAATACCAAACAGGACATTAAAAATTATTGTATTACACCACAGGCGGGTGCACGCGCGTGCGCACACACGCACACACACACACACACACACACACAGAGTAATGTGTTATAAAAATAACACAGTTATGTGGGATCATGAATTATTTAAGATCTTCTCTTTTTAGAAAACAGATATGAAAGATAACTGAATTAATTTGGCTTTCGACATATTGGAGCAAGATCTTGTTCCCTCCCTCACACTGAGGCTCTCCCACACCCCAGTTATAAGTCACACAGTGCAGTTGATGCATCAAAGACTAACTCGGGGTGCCCGGGTGGCTCAGTCGGTTAAGTGTGACTTTGGCTCAGGTCATGATCTCACAGTTCATGGGTTCGAGCCCCGTACAGGGCTCTGCACTGATGGTGCAGAACCTGCTTGGGATTCTCTCTCCCTCCCTCTCTCTCCCTGCCCCTCACCCACATGCGCTCCCTCTCTCAAAAAAACAAATAAATAAATAAAACTTAAAAAAAAAAAAAGAGCTACCTTAGCTCCAAAAGAGGATGAGTAAAATGAGCTGGTTGCGATCAGGGAGAGAAGCGAGAGGAGACAGTTAAGTCTCCATGTATAAATGTAGGTCATGTGTGTTGAGTTCAGAAATTTCTCTTATTAAACATATTCTGTGTGTGTGCTTAATACCATGTGTTAGGTTTATAAGAACAAATATAACTATACTGTTGCACAGCAAAGACAAATTGTGTATCTATCCTAGACCCGTGACTTCAGAAAATTCACCTTCCAAATTCTTCCATGTGTGTGATAGGACTTTTTGAACCTTTATTCACAAATCTGAAATACTCATGATTCTAAATGTCTCTTTTTGATGTTTGGTAACAGGAAATCCAGGCTGACAGAGCAGTTATTTAGCTGCTGGTTAGTTTCCTCGTTAAGTTACAAAGGAATGCTGCGATTCAGAACCCAGAAGCCTCTTGAACCTCATTTGGAGAGGCTCTTTGCCAGTGCTAATGAGCACTTAGAAGGAGCAGACTACGTTTCTCTTTCACTTACAACTGCTCTTGGTTCTGCTCTTCCAAAAACTGAACTTAGTGAGAAAATGGCAAGAATGAATCTGCCGTGCCTGCTTCTCTTTTTCTTTAGTGTTTAATAATTCAAGACAACATACTCTGCAAATACACCAAAGGGAAAACAAAATATTCAGGTTTGTTTAGCAGCCTCCCAGGAAGAAAATGGGTTAGATTAGTGATTTTTCAAACTTTTGAGGCCACAGGCCACAGCGAGAAATACATTTCACGTGACAAAGCTTCACAAAACAGTATTTAACCTTAAAGCTTGTGAAGCACACAGTTTTATTTTATTCGATTCTGCTCTGCTCTGTTGTCTCCTATTTTTTTTCTTTCCCTTTTTTTTTTTTTTTTTTTTTTTTAAGAAAGTGCTGATGGAAACCCTCTACCTGGGGTTCACCACCCTTGGATGAATCCTGGCCCACATCTTAAAAACACTGGATTCAATGGTGATTATAAATTAACAAGGATTAATACAAAGGATATTTTAAAAGTCACGTATAATACCGGGGCTGAGGGAATAAAACAAATCCCCATGTTACAGACCAGACTATAATAGCAGGCTTTTGTGGGATTTTATTACTTCTCCCTCTACTTAAGCCCCCTCCCCCCAAAAAAGAAAAAAAATCTGTTAATTAAAATAATACTGGGCTTGAATACAGTCTCACTGTAAAATTTGCACAACATATAGCTAAAGTAAAAATCTTTGTGGGGCCCCTGGGTGGCTCAATCGGTTTGAGCATCCAACTTTGGCTCAGGTCATGATCTCATGGTTTGTGGGTTCGAGCCCCGCGTCGGGCCCTCTGCTGACAGCTTGGAGCCTGGAGCCTGTTTCAGATTCTGTGTCTCCTTCTTTCTCCCCCGCTTCCTGGCTCACACGCTCTCTCTCTCTCTCTCAAAAATAGTTTTTAAAAATAATAAAAAATAAAGTAAAAATCTTTGCAGGCCATTCCTCACTCCCCACCCTGAGCCTCCCCAGCAGTAACTCTTTCCAGGCCTTTCCTAAGCATTTACTATATAGGTCTATATAAAAAGGTGGAGTTTTGCTTTCTGTTTTAATAATATAGTCACATATTATAATACTGTTCTTCAACTTGCTTTTTTTCTCATTAGAATAGCTAATATCTATTGCATGTGTGTGCAAACTACCATGCTAGGCACATTATATTAACATGCTTTTGGAGGATTTATTTTATTTTTATTTTTATTTTTTTAATATATGAAATTTATTGTCAAATTGGTTTCCATACAACACCCAGTGCTCATCCCAAAAGATGCCCTCCTCAATACCCATCACCCACCCTCCCCTCCCTCCCACCCCCCATCAACCCTCCGTTTGTTCTCAGTTTTTAAGAGTCTCTTATGCTTTGGCTCTCTCCCACTCTAACCTCATTTTTTTTTTCCTTCCCCTTGGAGGATTTATTAAAATGCTAAATTAGATTGAGGTAGATCATTTCTTAGAAACCAACCAACACCTTTTAGTGTTTAACCATACCCAAGATACCTAGTTTTTTGTCTATAAACATGAATCTTCGTATTATTTTTTCAAAAGCCTTACTCCACTTGTCAGATTCATGTTTTCTTCCATGTTATTTTTTTCATTTGCTGGGTTTAGTGCCTCCCCGTTCAGCATGTTGGGTTTTCCTCAAATACTGGGGGATTCCTGGACGTACGCATGTGTTAGTGCTTGAGTGGCCTTCTAGGTCTGGCTGTGAGCACTGCGTCTGTTGAGCAGACTGCCTCAGGGACAGGCCAGAGGGGAGCAGAGCAGACAGGGCTCTTTCCTTCCCTGGCTGGGTGTTATAGCCCCTCAAAGCCTGGCTGGCCTCATGGGTACAAGTATTCACGGTCTTGCCAACATCTCCCTAGAAGCAAACATGCCTTCCTACTGCAGCTATATAGGCACAGAACTACTTACAATTTTTTAAATGAATAAGCAGCCACTGACACTAGATCTGTAACTAAAGAGAGCTTCTTCCACGAATTTGTGGGAGCAGCTGACCTTCACATAAATTCCAGAGAAACAATAACAGGTCCCACAAGTAGTATAAGGTCTTTCAACAGAATCTCCATGAAGACCCGGAAGACAGAGCTACATTATCGGAACACATAAACCCTGTGATTCCACCTTCACTCACTGCCCGAGTCATGACACACGGTCATCACAAACCCAACCTGACCCCGCTAAGGCAAGGAAGGGAATTTATTGCTACATTATAACTTAAAAGTTCAGGTACACATCAGGCTTCAGAAAATTCTAAATCCAGGGGCTCAAACTAGGTCAGCACAAATCTATTGGTCTCCATGTTTTAGGTCTGCTTTGATTTTTCAGGTTGGCCTCATTCTCTGGCAGGCTCTTTCCTAGCCTGGTGAGGTCAAGAAAGCCACCTCCATCTCCGGGCTGCCATTCTATCCAGCAGTCTGTCCCACTGGAAGGAGAAAGGCCTCTTGTCCAACCGTTCCAGGAAAAGTCCCCGGTCAATGTCTCAGTAGCCCGATGTCTGTCGGGTCCCCATTCCTGGCCCAATCACTCTTAAGCTGTGTGGTCACGGCCCACCACTGAGCTGGCCGACTGATTCAGCACCACCCCACTTACCCTGAGAACAGGGGCTGGAGGATCGGGGTACCATCACTCAGGGGAGGAGGACCAGTTCTGGGCTGCCAAAAACAACCAATAACCACGTCACTCACCATGCCCAAGAAGAGGTGCCTGCTATTGCAGAGACAAAGGATTCTTTGGAAGAAAATGACCAGAGGATCATCAAGAAAGGGAAAAACATTTGTGATATTTCAGAGTTCAGAGAGAGGATAGGTGTAGCAGACAGAATGAGGGCCCCTCAAGATGTTTACGCTGTGGTCCCCGGAACCTGTGAATGTATTACCTCACATGGCAAAAGGGACTTTATGGATGTGATTAAGGTTATGGACCTTGAGATGGGGAAATTATCCTGGATTATCCAGGTGAGCCCATTACAATCACACGGCAGGAGCAGAAACGGGTGTTGAGAGGTGGCCGAGTGAGAAGATTTGGTGCCCTGTGGCTGGCTCGAAGCTCTAGGGAGCTCCATGCAAGGACCAGCGACAGACGGCTACTCGCTAAGCATGGCCTCCAGCCAATAGCCAGCAAGAAAACGGGAACCTCAGTCTTACAACCTTATGAAGTGAATTCTGCCAACAACCCAAACTGAGTGACGAGACGGATCTTCCCCTGGAGGCTCTAGGAAGGCACCTGTCAACACGTTGATTTTACCAAGTGAGATCGGGGGCAAACTGCTGACCTACCAGACCGTAGGATGGGAAACACGTGTCATCCAAGCTACTGAGTTTGTGGTAACTGGTTCAGGCAGCAACAGAACACTGGAACAATCGGAATGGTGCTGGCGAGTGATGCTCAGAGGGGAAGGGGAAGGGGAAGGGAAGTGGAGAGCCCCCAGTGGCATTCTGCCCAACTATTCCCCACTGAGAACTCTATCAGGTGCCTTAATGATATGATCTCATCCGAGTCCGTGAGGCACATAGGGGAACCCAAACACTACTCATCCACAGTGGGGCGTGTGCCAACGTGCTCCCCCTCAGGGGTGGCTGAGTCACCATGCAGCCCGAGGGAAAAGGTGTCATGGGAAAAAGCCCGTGCCCTTTCCACCACATCACGCTCAGCAAGTGAAGGAGAAACTGGAAATCAGGTACACAAAACACACACCAGAAGAGAGACACGCATCTCACAGTGGGAACAAGGACGGAAGGAGGTGCAGGGGAAAGACTCCAGAGAGAAAGAGAAAGAGAAAGAGAAAGAGAAAGAGAAAGAGAAAGAGAAAGAGAAAGAGAAAGAGAAAGAGGAGAAGGAGAAGGAGAAGGAGAAGGAGAAGGAGAAGGAGAAGGAGAAGGAGAAGGAGAAGAAGGAGAAGGAGAAGGAGAAGGAGAAGGAAAAGGAGGAGAAAGAGAAAGGCATTTGAGCTGGCCCGGAAGGAGCAGGCACCGAAAGCAAAGGAGAAACATGGAGATGTGAGGGGGTGGGGACAGTGAATCTTTGAGAGAGAGAGAGAGAGAGAGAGAGAGAGAGAGAGAGAGAGAGAGAGGGCAAGCTGGGGGTTGGTGGTGAGCAGAGGAAGCAGGTTGACAGGAAGACAAGAGTTAAGGCTGGAAAACTGGGTTGCAATCAAAAGAGCCTTATAGGCCACACTAAGGAATTTAACTGTATGTGCGACAGGGATCCATGAAGATCCTAAGCAGAGAGTGGCCGGGCCAGGCTGCGTTTTAAAAAGCAAGGGGCAAGGATTGGGGCACAGAGATTGGGGAGGCTGGCAGGGGGCAGCTGCAGTGGTCTAAGGCAGAAACCATCAGGCCCCTAGGGACAGCCGTTATTTGCTGAGGGCCCGTCTGTGTCGGGGAAAAGTGCTTGGACCTCACTGCTAATCCTCGCAATAACCCTGTGAAGGAACTCTTCTCTTCTCTTTATGAAGATGCTGAGACTCAGAGAGGTTAGTTAACTTGCCTAACGTCACACAGCTACTAAATGGCCAAATGAGGATTTTAATTGAACTCCTGCCAAGGAGCCGGATGTTAAAACCTGCGCTTTTAACTACGGAAGTAGTTAAAATCAAGGATTAAGAGCTGTTTTAGAACTAAATGGATGGAATTGGTGACTAATTAAAAGGGAGGGAGGTTGAGGGAGAAGGGAGAGGTCTCTGCTTGATTGATGGGGTGTGTGCTAGGATACAGGAGGTGCAGGATGGGGGAGTCCAGTGCTTCTCAGCTGGGACGGCACCACACCCCCGGGGGCATTTGGAAATGAGCGGGAGCGGGGGGATGGGAAAGTGGGGGGTGTCTTGGTTGTTCCAGTGCCTGGGTGGGACCAAATATCCTGCAAGACACAGGACTGCCCCACTCAGCACAGAACTGTCACAACCCAAATGCCAAAAGCGCTACTTCCAAGAAACACTGAAGATAATCCCCAAGCACATCTCCCTGCCAGACCAGAGAGATGTGGAAATGAGAGACTGAGTTTCAGAAAATAAATGACACCAGAATCCATGAGATAGACAGGATGACACTAAGGAGAACTCACAATGAGAGAACATTCTGGAAAAACTGCAATGTCAGCATCGGGAGTGTGGTCTCTGGAGCGGCAGCGGCATCAACGGAGTCCAGTTAGAGGCAAAACCCTTGGGCCCGCCCTGGACCTGCTGAATCGGCAGTCCTGGGGTGGGGCCGGCAAGCCCTCGGGGCGATGTTCACGCACAGTCGCACAGTCGAGTGTGAGGGCCACAGTGGAACAGCTGCACAGAAGACGGAGAGTGCCGCGCAAGAACCAGGAGGAACGAGAGTTCCTGGGGGAAGGGATGGTCAGCAGTGACAGATGCGATGGAGTCAAGCAGGGCGGCCGCTACATGTGACTGAACAGGATGCTCTCCGTGGCTTTGCCAAGAATAGTTTCAGTGGATGGGCAGATAGCAGCAGCTTGGGTCTCAGCAGGCTAAGGAGTTAGTTATTTGGAGTTAAAAATAAAGACTGGGGAATAAAAGGAAAAGAAGGGATCAGGAGCAGCTACACAGGGTCAAGGGAGAGCTTTTAGGATGAAAGAACAGAATTAGGTTTACATACCACAAATATAAAGGGGGAAAATAAGCAGGAAAGAAAATTATAGGAGCCAAGTGCCAGAGGCCTGTGCACCAAGGGCAGGTACTGGACGCTAAGATCAGTGCAGTGTTGCGCGTGGAGTGTCAGGGAAATACTGGTTGCAGCCCTTCCAGAAATGGGAAGGACATAGGCATCAAGGTTAGAGACATTGGGAAAACGAGAGCATTTAGCGCTTGGCTTGGTGCCTGGCTCTCAAGAGGCTCCCAGGACTGACAAGCCCAATCGCTCCAAATTAAATCCCAGTTTGACCATCCAATAGCCGTGTGACCTCAGGCCAGGTAACAGACCTGTCCAAGTCTCAGTTTCTCCCGTCTGCGAAAGAAGAGGCCAGATCTCAAGCAGAAAGCAAAGGGTCAGGAGTTAGGGAAAGATCTTAAAAAATTAGGACATCTGGAGCAATTCCTATGGTGAATGAGAAGCCATTGACCAATGACCAAGAAAAAGAGCACATACAAAACGTGTTAAGAGGGTCCATGACCAGGAGAGCAGAGCAGAGGGGCGTAAAACCTGCAAAATAAAGTCATAGCTCCGAACTGAGGTTTCAGTCCCTTTTCTCTGGGTTCAGCTCCTGTTCAAATCAAACAGCACACAACTCCAACTCCAGGCTACTGAGAAAGCAACAGCTGCCTGTGATGGTTAATTTTAGTGTCAATTTGATGGGGCCACCAGGTGCCCAGGTAGGCGGTCAAACATTATTCTGGGTGTTTCTGTGAGGGTGTTTCTGGATGAGATTAGCATTTAAATTGGTGGACTTGGGGGCGCCTGGGTGGCTCAGTTGGTTAAGCGTCCAACTTCAGCTCAGGTAATGACCTCGCGGTTCATGGGTTCGAGCCCTGCGATAGGTTCTGTGCCGAGAGCTCAGAGCCTGGAGCCTGCTTCGGATTCTGTGTTTCCCTTTCTCTCTGTCCCTCCACCACTCGCACTCTGTATCCCTCTGTCTCAAAAAAAAACATTAAAAAATTTTTTTAATTGGTGGACTTGAGTAAAGCAGATAGCTCTCCCTAATGTGGATGGGTCTCACCTAATCAGTTGAAGGCCTGAATGGAACAAAAGGCTGACCTCCCCCACGTGAGCCAATTCTCCTGCCTCATGGCCTTCAAGCTAGGACATCAGCTCTTACTGGTTCTACAGCAGTTTTGGCCTCTGGACTCAAACTGGGGCACTGACTCTGGAGATTTTGTACTTTCCAGCCTCCATAATCCTATGAGCCAATTCATTATAAGAAGTCCTTTTTGTGTTCCCCCGCGCACGCGCGCGCGCGCGCACACACACACACACACACACACACACACAGCTGACCCTTGAACAACACAGATTTGAACTGTATGGGTCTACTTACACACAGATATTTTTAAAGTACAGTATTATAAATGCATTTTCTCTTCCTTACAATTTTCTTAGTACCACTTTCTCTAACTTGCTTCATTGTAAAGAATACAGTATATAATACATATAACATACAACATAAGTGTTAATCAACTGTTGATATTATCAGCAAGGCTTCTGGTCAACAGTAGACCAGAAGTTAAGTTATGGGATTTAATTTAGTTATGTGCTTGGAGAATCAAAAGTTATACCTGGATTTTCGACGGCATGGGATGGGGTGAAGGGGGGGCCTCTAACTCCCACGTTGTTCAAGGATCACATGTGTATCATACTGGTTGTGTTTCTCTAGAGACCCTGATGAATACACTAAGTATTTTATGATTTTATCATTCATTCACTCAACTTAAGAAAGGTCATGCAATGGCTAGTGACATGAATTTCCAGGCAACTAGGTTTTCTTTTCAACTGCAATCCCTAGAGGAGAAAAGCACGCTCACTGGAAAGGGGTTCTTAAATGAAGAAAGAAAAAAGGAAGAGGGGAGCTTTGGTGGCTCAGTCGGTTAAGCGTCCAACTTCGGCTCAGGTCACGATCTTGCAGTTTGTGAGTTCAAGCACCACAACGGTCTCCGTGCTAAAAGCTCAGAACCTGGTGCCTGTTCCAAATTCTGTGTCTCCCTTTCTGTCTCTGTCCCTCCCCTGCTCATGCTCGTTCTCTCTCTCTCAAAAATAAATAATAACATTAAAAATTTAAAAAAAAAGAAAAAAGGAAGAAAGAATAAGCAGAATTACTACCAAGGTGAAACAGTCAAAATGGAACCCGAATGTTAAAAGAAAGCCTTTGACCAAACAAAATTAAGAAGAAAGAATAGGAGGTAAGACTAGGAAACAAAAAAAGGCAAAAAAAAAAATAAACAATGGCATCGAAGCGGGGAACAAAAAGGAATCTAATACATGCTGCTGTTTCCTTACAAAGTTAGTGTGGGATTTAATGAGTTTCTGGAAGCTGATTAAACCAGGACAACACCATGTACCGGATTTCAGCTGCAGAGCTAACTTTCCCAGGCAGGAGGAACTGAAGCGCTACGTCTGCGTGTAAAGATAAGAGCGTTCCAAATCATTTATTTTAGAAAAGAAATTCTGACTCAGAGGCAAGCAGCCAACTAGATTCTGGAAAGCTCGGACTATGGAAAATTTGACACTTCCTTTCAGCATAAGTACCTATGACACAGGCCCCATTCCAGAACCGACACTAACACTTCTCAAGCAGTCAATTCATACACCGCAGGGTTCGTGTCTCTCCAAAGCTCTAGTATTTCTCCTGGAAGAACGTTAGGGGTCCGTTACAGCAGAGCCAAATGAATGCCTCCAATGACTTAAGAGGCAGAGGCAAGACAGAAGTTAGAGCGGCAGCAATTTGCGTGATACTTTTCACTTCCTGTATTAAGTTAGTGAGTGGGGATCATGGCCTCTTGTCTCCCAGCAGAAGGCTGGCAGTCTGAAGCAAAAAGACAACTTTCCCCTCTAAGGAGTGTGGAAGCGAGAAATTCAGACATATCAGAAAAATGAGGAAGAAACCAGAGTGTCCCTTCCATCCCCCAAAAGTCCCGTTGTCGTATGTTGGCTCTTATCAAAGGACTACTCTGTGACTAAATCAGATACAGCGTTAGCCAGTTATGTATCGAATGTGACTGAAAACACGTGATAACCATGATCTTGAAGAAATCAGGGCAGTTGCAAAAAAAAAAACAAAAACAAAAAAACATCAATAAGTTTATGAATGGTTAAATTCTGCCTGGATCTTCATGGACATTTGCAGGACAGCATGAAGTATGTTTGCAAAACACTTTTCAAAAGAGTGACAAGGTGCAGAGCTCTTGGCTGCAGAGTCGGACACACTTCCTGGCATAGGGTACACTCCATTTGCCCATCCCCTGGATGAACCAGGAAGTGTGCTCGACTCACTACATTTCATGTACAGGAATCAGACAATATGTGACCTTCGGGGTCTGGCTTCTTTCACTCAGCGCAATGTCCTCAAGGTTCAGCCAATGTGTTTGTGGCATTGACCGGGACTTTGTTCCTTTCTATGGCGGAGTATAATATTCCCTAGTGTGGACATATCATATTTTGTTTATCCATTCATTCATCATGGCCACCTGGGTTGTTTCCACTTTTTGGCTACAATAAATAATGCTGCTCTAAACTTTTGTGTACAAGCCTCTGTGTGGATCCAGGTTTTCAATTCTCCTGGGTATATAAACCTTGGAATTGCCAGTCACATGATCCTGGTGGGTTTTTAATGAAGGAATTTGCCTTCTAAATAGATGTACCTAAAGGGAAACGAATTTCAATTCATGTAAGCTGGAGGAGGACCAAAAAAGAAACGAAAACCAACTAGTATAAAAAAGAATACTAACAACCAAATGGCTGTTAGCACGTTGAACCCCCTCCTCTATCCATGTACTTTGCCAAAACTCTGAACATACCATGAGGTTTAAATGCTCACAATAATCCTACAGTGTTATCATAATTATCCCTCTTCTACAGATGAAGAAATGGAGTCAGCCCCAGGGTGGCAGGCTGCCCAGGACCACACCCGGACCCAGCCCCGGCAGATGTGGCCAGGAGAGAATATGCCACCAGAGTATTCGTAACAAACACCAGTGGTCTACATTCCCTCGTCAAAGAAACTCCAGACTAAATTCAAGACAAACCTAAAGCAATACCCCGCTTTCAAAACACACACAGAAAGGCTAAATTAAAAAGAAGGAAAAGAATCCAATATGCAAAAGGGGGCTTTGTGAGTCCTGTTGTGATCAGGATTTGTGAGCAGTGACCGGACAGTCCTCTGGCAGCAGTGCTAGGGTGATCTGAAGGTGAGCGGAGAGGGGACAAAAAAGCCAGTTAGGAGGCTGTCAAAACAGACTGGGGGAAGGAAGGGCTGGAGACTAGGGGGCATGGGGAGAGAACCTCCAGAATGCCTGAGTGCCTGGCCGCAGAGGTGGGAGCACGGGGCTGGAGGGAGGGGCTTGCTTTCCGACTGCACTCTGTCCTCCCTCGGCCAGCTGTCCTGCAAATGGTGCCACTGGGCTCAGGAACCAGGCAAGACCCAGGCCACCATACCACTGATGAAAACAACCCGCAGACAGGTACTGTCCTCTCGTATGTAACTCACCTCTTTCCCTGTACACTGTCCCTCTTCTTGCTAGAGACCTGGACCGCTTCACTGTTTTACGAACTTCTTAAATTCCTAAAGACAATCAACAGAGACAAGTAAGAGACAGGTTTCAAGAACCTGTGCTGAGCATCTCCTTGATGTCTCCCTACAGAGCCTGGCATAGTGCATGCCCTGCACACAATGAGTGCTAAGTGAGCACTGACTGACAGAAGAAAGTAGTAGGTCCCCATCAGAACCACACAGCTGTGTTTCCAATTCTGCTGATTCAATATTTCCCATCAGAAACAGCTTTTGGTCTTTCAATATTGCAACCAGTTTACCCTCATGCACACACAGGCACAAAGTACACGTAGTTGTCTTTTGTGATCAAAGTGAAAGCTGTGTGTGTAGCCATCTGAGGCACATCAACAATGACTCAGAAAGCATCCCTTCCTTGTTTCTCAAGCTGGCAGGGAAATTAAGTCTGGAAATAAGAGTGAATTAGAAGCTAGGCTGGCTCTGCCAGTTATTGGAACAAAAAAAAAGCCAAAGGACACAGGGCACACTGGAAACTAAAAGGCAAAATGGCTCACTACCTGAGCCTGACCAACTGGGCCTGTGCTGGCTGATGCAGGAGCCACTAGCCACAGGTAGCTATTTACATTAACCAAGTAAGATTAAAAATACACTTCCTCAGGGCACCTGGGTGGCTTGGTCGGTTAAGCATCCGACTTCGGCTCAGGTCACGATCTCAAGGTCCGTGAGTTCGAGCCCCGCGTTGGGCTCTGTGCTGACAGCTCAGAGCCTGGAGCCTGTTTCGGATTCTGTGTCTCCCTCTCTCTCTGCCCCTCCCATTCATGCTCTGTCTCTCTCTGTCTCAAAAATAAATAAACGTTAAAAAAAAAAAAAAAAATACACTTACACCAGCCACATTTCAAGTGGACTACAGCTCATATGGGGGAGGCTACCAGCCTGGGTGGTACAGACACAGAATGTCCATCATCACAGAAATTTTTTGTGGACAGTGCTAAACCAGATTAACTGTGTGGTCATATTTGGAGGCAAAAAAAAAAAAAAAAAAAAAAGTCTATTCTTCACTCACTGACTGATATTATATAGGTTGATAGGTTGACTTTTATGGACAGATATCCTCAAGTATGTTTCAGACTTTTGATTTCACAGATCAGTAATTACAATACTTTTTCTAATCTCGGGTTGTTAGGCTCAGTGCCTTTTTCCTGCCCAGCATCACATCCCTGGTACCTAAAACAATACCTGATTGACGGTATGTGCTAGAAAGCTGTCTGCTGAATAAATGAACATATGTGCACACAGGTGGACAGACAGGTTGTATATATCCTTACTTTTTGCATTTTATCTTTGGTGAAAACTGTCACTGGCTGGCACTAGTCACCTCAAGGTATTTGGGTTCTAAACACTGGTTCTATACACAAAGCGCCTCACACACACACACACAGGTTGGATTAAGTCACAAAATGAATACAAGTTGTCTAGAATTTTCTGACACCTTTATATGAATAAATGCTTGTAACAAAATATTCCAAATCAGAACATTACCTAGTTTTTGCGGGCTTCTCTAAATTTACTGTATGTTTCGTAAACAAACCATAAAGGGGAGTTGGGGGTTAAACTACCTGTTTGCTTCTAGATGGCACCAGAGCGCCCTCTTGTGGTGAAATATAGTACCTGTGTAGTCACAATTTCTTTAAAAAAAAAAACAAAAAAAAGTGACTTTCTGCTTCTCACATTAAAAACTGGACTGACCTGTACCTACTCTGAGAATCAACCCAACTATGTACCAAGATAGTTAAGATCTGGCAAGTTGTGGTGGTGATAAAAGGTAATTTAAGAATGATTTGTCACAGAACCATCCAAAGAGGTCATCCACATACCTAGGAAACAGCAAAATACATCAAAGCTGCTCTCTGGATTTGATACTCTGGATAGTTTCTGTTCATCCTCTGGTTAAAAAAAAAATATTTTGAAGTTCAAATATATACAGTTTTTCCTTTTTTAGTCTGACATCAACAATTATCTTTGCTGCACCCAACTGTTTTCACTTTTTTCTTAATATCCTTTTGTTTCCTCATACAAACCATTCTCTGAAAATCTGTTTTGGTTGTTTTTTACACTCTTATAAGCAGTGATAAATCATTCCCAAAGTGGGTTTTCATATAAAGGATAGAAATGTGATTCTGGTCACTTTAGGTTATTTTTGCAAATTTCAATTTGATATTCTATGGCCTTGCCAGGGTAGAAGACACCTGCATTCATCAGTTTCTGTGGAGGCAGAACTTTCTGGTTCTGCTGATTAATAATAATGTAGAATGCTTCTTTAGGTGGCAGAGTAGCAAAGCTGATTTATCCTTAATGATCCTATTGAGTGTTGTCTGTGAGAAAGAGAGAAGAATCACTATTTGAACGAGACCCCAACATGCTCCCAAATCCTAAATCAACAACCCTATCTGGGGGTTCAGAGGAAAGGTCTTCCAAAGGTGGTCTCACTTAGCTGGCTGATCACCAGCATCCAAGTCTCTTGGGTGTTTGTTAAAAATGTAGATTATTCGGGGAGCCTGGGTGGCTCAGTCGGTTAAGCGGCCGACTTCGGCTCAGGTCATGATCTCGCGGTCCGTGAGCTCGAGCCCCGCGTCAGGCTCTGTGCTGCCAGCTCAGAGCCTGGAGCCAGTTTCAGATTCTGTGTCTCCCTCTCTCTGACCCTCCCCCGTTCATGCTCTGTCTCTCTCTGTCTCAAAAATAAATAAACATTAAAAAAAATAAATAAAAATAAAAAAAAAATTTTTTTAAAATGTAGATTATTCTTCAGACCTACGCAAGACTTACCACATCTCTGTGGAGTATGGCAATGAATCTGCATTCTTATTAAATTCCCCAAGTAACAACCATTACGGATCTAATCAATTTCACTATTAGGCAAACTGTCAGGAAATCTGTGTTTGCTCACTACTGCTTCATTTTAAACTTTCTTCTTTTTGCATTATCTTGACCATTCTTGGTGCAAAGTACGTTGTCGTTTCTCATCAGTTTCACTTTCTTCTCTAGCTAACCATCCCACGAGCTATCCCCTACTGCCAATCAGTTCCATGGCGTTACCTTGTTCCCTTTTTCTCCAAGTCACGGGGCCCGGATGAAAATCTGTCCTAAGGGTGAATCTGCTGGTAAATAAAATAGTTCTGGTGGGTTACGTTTTCTAAAAAGGCCAGAATTACATTCATATTAATCTAAAGCTATCTAGGCTAGAAAAATAAAGACCCTAAACAAGTTTACTTTACTGAAACGGTTAAACTTCAATTTACAGAAAACTAAGTTACCATAGTTTTCAATGTACTTCCTCTAGAACATAATATTGTTACAGATCTTCTAGTAGAAACCATCTTTTACTGATGCTAATAGATAAAAACAACCATTTTTTTTCCTACAGAGCACGGCTTTCATTATAGGCTATTCTATAATATGTGTACGTATGGTTTTTAACCTAGTGCATTTGTTATTTCTTTAAAAAGGGGGGGGGGGAGGGTGCCTAAAGAGAATAAAGGAGAATAACCTCATATCTAGATCAATTTCTTGTTATCTTATTTCCAACATTTGGGACTATTTAATTTTGAAGTGAGAACAAAGGAAAGTTTACATTTGCTGAGTATTTGTGATGCACAAAGTATTACTTGAAAGGTATTACTTGGTATGTCCTTATTTAAAAAGCTGCATGGGAGTCTGACCCATCCAGACCACATGGTGTCTGCCTAAGAACAACTTCAGCAGGTAGGAAAACCTTCCAGGTTGAATTACCTGAGCTGCTGAAATTAGCATACAACAGCTAGACACATCATGACCCGTCACCAACGAAAATGTCTGGGCTCCCAAGTTCCTGCCAAACACCAGCGCAGTTTACTATCTCATGAACTACACTTAATTGCCTTTTCTATATCGTGACCTTTTGGGGTGAAGGTGAAGGAATATGTCTGGCTCACTCCTACAGGACCCAGCAGAGGGCAGGAGGCATGATATGGACAAAAGAGCCCAGCAGTCAGAAGTCTTCAAGACTTCTTCAAGAGCTCAAGTTCTGACTCCAACTCAAAATCTGTGAGATCTAAGAAACCACTACAGTGCTTTGCCCCTAAGCCTCCACAAGTAGAATGGGGACCACCAGTCCTTCCAGCACAAACAACACAGGGAAGGGGTGAGGCAACAAGTGTTGAGAGCACCGGCGGAATGGTCTCTGACAGACACCCAACAAATGTCTAATGAATGTCAAAGTTATCTGAGCTCTGTCTCAGAGAACCAGCAGCCTCTGAAGCAAACAAGGCAAAACAGTAGGAAGAGTCCCTTCCCAGAAACGGTAGCTGCCATCACAGGTGTAAAAACTTCAATGCAGACTGAAGCTCAGAGACCCACACTGCTTTAACATTATGCTACGTACACAAACTCTACTCACCCCACCACACACACACACACGCGCGCGCGCACACACACTTCCTTCCTTCTATCTTCGGACTCCACAATGTCACAAATCTCGAAATTCTCAGATTAAACACGGGTGAAAAGAAGCTACAGGCACTCATCTAGGATGGTGAGTACGTGCATCTAATAAGCTCTCTCCCCAGCCACCATTCAAAGCACTCCGTGTGCAGGGGGGGATCTATTTCAGTCAGCACAGCGGCCCTATGAGGTGGGCACTCAGGTTGTCCCCAGTCTATGAAGGAGGGACCGGGGTGCGGAGATACAGGGCTCATCAGTAGCAGAGGTGGGCCTGGGCTCCACAGCTACACTCTCAGCCACTCTGCATCCCTGACAGAAATTATAGTGAAAGTTCCCAAGTTCCAAATGTACGCTGGGATTTTAAACTTGAAATAATCCCTACCTACATGGGTCAAAACATGTTACAGTCCAAGTAAAACCTTAAAGTCATCACGTAGGCCTACCAATCTTTTACTGTAATTGTCAAAACACATCCCCGACCCCACATTATGCCCATTGTACAGATACTAAGACTCGAAACGACGCTTGCAACAGAAGGCAGAGAACCAGAATTTTCTGATATCAAAACCAAAAATTTTCAGCTGCCTCTTATCCAAAGGAAAATTGAAAATAAAATCTGCATTCTGAACGTGTCTTAAATTTAGAATTCTGACAGATAACTTGGCAGTTCGTGTCGAAACTTTAAATATACATACCTATGACCTGTGAACCCCAGTCCCAAGGTCTTGCATATGGAAATACTAATACAAGTAAACAAAGGTATTAGAAGGATGTTTACTGCAGCAGTGTTTGTTAAGAGCAAAAGCAAAACATAACCTGTATAGTCATCCAGTCAGCTATATTATGGCACAAACACATGATGGAAAACCATGCAGCCAGTTAAGAGAAACTGAGGTAGCTCTAGACAGATGGACCTGTGGCTCTTCTGGATATTACCAGTAAGCAAAAAAGCAAGTGACAGAATATATGCGGTCTGATCCTACTTTTATTTAAAAATAAAGTGTTGGTGTGTATGTGATATACACGTTGTGGAAATCTAGTAAAAGGCCTGGAAGAATATACAAAAACTTCCTTAAGAAGAAATGTGAGAGGCAGGAAGGGTCATCTCTCATTGTTTACTTTACAAAAGTCTGAATTTGAAGTTAATTTCTCTTGAAATAACAGTATAAATTTTTGAAGTAGAAAGTACTTGGAAGGTTAATTTCTAGAAGGAACAGAATAGGTTAGAAATGCCCTTACAACAGAAACTTCTCTCTCCCATGTGCAAGCCTGGGAGTGCACAGGAAGGCTCGCACTGCCACAAAACCCGCTTCTAAAAGTTCCTTCAGGATGTGAAACTAAGTCACACCATTTCAGAGATTTTTAAAACTAACACTGCCTCTTTTCAGACCATGTCATCAATGACATATATGTCAAAATGAAGCCTTTTATCACAAATCTTAAAAAGGAAACCTGTGGGGGCTCCTGGGTGGCTCAGTCGGTTGAGCGGCTGACTTTGGCTCAGGTCATGATCTCGCGGTCCGTGAGTTCGAGCCCCGCGTCGAGCTCTGTGCTGACAGCTCGGAGCCTGGAGCCTGGAGCCTGTTTCGGATGATTCTGTGTCTCCCTCTCTCTCTGACCCTCCCCCGTTCATGCTCTGTCTCTCTCTGTCTCCAAAATAAATAAACGTTAAAAAAAAAAAAAGGAAACCTGTAAAACAAGGACTTACACAACACAAATGACCAAAACCGCACAGTTTTGCTATACTTTATTCAAAGTTGGCCCTTCTCTTAATTTGAGCGAACTCAAAGTCTAGTGTCCAAATGTAAATATCCGTCATACGTTGAAAAATAATCTTTACATTTGTGCTGGGACCCAGATTTGGCACACTTAAATCATACCTGAGTCAGACACAAATGGTCGACACTCCATACATAACAAAACCCTGCAAGTGGGACAGCAAGTTAGCTACAATATCATTTATCAAACTCGCAAACTCAACTGTCACCTTCCAAAGTTACACACACCACAATGCACCTTTGCACAGGTCATTTTATTCTCTCCTGTGGGTGTCAACAGTGCTCACAGATTGTAATTTGAAACATTCAGAAAGCACATACCTGAATATTGTCACATTTCTTTACATCATGATTCAGTCACTATTAAACAGTTATGTCTACTAAATACAGTGAACAAAATGGTATAAACGTTTACCATTCCCTTGTAAACAAGGTTTTTGTGCACAACAGTAACAAATGGAATTAATGCATACCACAATGAGGAAAGACCTTGTCTTTAAATAAACTATTCTGTTTATAAATAAACTCTGATTTTTTTTTTTAGTACACATTTACAGACCTGATCAATAAAAAGAAATAAGACATCTATTTTCCTTGAACAAGAAAATACTGAGAAATGGACCACTACAGAAGAACTCACCTAGGAGAGGGGGTCAGAAGCAAGCAAAGGACAATAGAGAGTTAAAAGTACTGTCATACTGTAACCTATTTCTGTTAGAATACACCAACACAAGGACAGGATTGTCTGGGAAGGAGCTCTTTTTTACTTGAATTCCAGCAAGTTGCAATCAATCTTGTAGTACACATAGGGGTAGTATTCCTGCTGACTCAGGTTTAAGCCTGGAATATCCATAGGAGCCTATGGAAAAAATCAGAATTATTCAATGAAATACTTACAGAAATCAAAAAAAGAACAAACTAAGTATTACCATTCACCTTCCTATTGACCACCTACTGTGGGCTAAGTTTGTATGTTTACCCTAATCTAATCTGAGTTAGGCATTATTACTCCTATTTTGCCAATGAGGAAACACAGTAAGTAGTAAAGCCAGATTTAAGCACTGACTCCAAAGCCTGTAGGTGTTTAACCATAATCCTACCAATGCATAAAATTTAAAAAAATTTTTAAATCTCAGGTTTGGGATATTGGGTTTATGGGACATATGGCTTATAAAATGTTGAACAGAAGTAAACCAAGCATAATTTTAATGATATCACTTACTATTTTAAATGTTTTAAAAATGTTTTTATTTATTTTTGAAGGAGAGAGAGACAGAGCATGAGCGGGGGAAGACGAGAGAGAGAGAGAGAGAGAGAGAGAGAGAGAGAGAGAGAGAGAGAATATGCAAAGCAGGCTCCAGGCTCTGAGCTGTCAGCACAGAGCCCTCCTTATGCGGGGCTCAAACTCACGAACTGTGAGATCATGACCTGAGCCAAAGTCAGTCGCTTAACTGACTGAGCCACCCAGGCGCCCCTGATATCACTTACTATTTATGCATGTTTTAAGAATACACTGGTAGGAAATTATGTATCAAATAGTTGGACATCATTTTTTATTGATAATGTAGGAAGTAATTTCCTTCATTTTCTTCTATCAAGAAAAACTGACTTTCCATGGGTTCTAACTAATGCAAATGTGAGTGACATACTACCATCCTTAAAACGAAAAGAAAATCAACAAGGTATTTGAAATAAAAAAATATGAAATAAAAGCCCACTACAATTTTAAACAACGGCAATACCAAAAACACACGTATGTTGTTTATATCCTCTGTTTAAAAGAAGATATAAAGACACCCGTTTAGAAAACTGACAGTTCCCTTTAAAATGCTCCTCTATTGACTTCGCTACTTCTACCAAATACAGTTAAAATAACTACTTATTTTCTTCTTCTCTGCCATTTATTAACTTTTGTAAACAAGTGTATCACTGGTTGCTTCTTTATTTCCACAGCTATGAACATCTGATCTATAGCAAGATAATGACTGGCTTAGAAGCAAAGCACTGCTCTAACTAGTATAAAACAGTAAACAATGTAAATTACTTGCTATGTTTAGCTAACAAATTAATGGAGAATCTCAAAGCAATTAAAAAAGATAGATTAAATAATAGGATATTTACTATCCCTTTTCTATCTCCTTCCAATAATTTTTTCTGAAATTAATTTCAGTTCCTACTCTAATAAAATACCGAATAAGTACTTACATCAATAATAGCTGCCGCACTGCTGTCTAGATGTTTATACAATTCATATAATACTTCTCTTAGTTTCTTCATTGTTTTCTTATTGGGCTGAAGGAGCATTGCTTGGAAGTTCACGGGCAAGCCATACCTTATCAGGAAGCAAACGTGTAGTGTGTAACACAAGTAAACATATAAACAGACTTTTGTTTCAAAGCAAATATTCTCATACTCTTCTTTAATCACAGTTAATAGAGAGAGGGTACCTCATTTTAATGATCACCTTTGCAAGTTCAGCTAATTATACAAAGAAACTCAAATCTTCTCTGGTCCTCACTGTCCACTAGAAATCTTTCCTTAAAATGAGAGCCAATTGTCTACTAGGAATTATTTTTAATTACTCTTCAGTTTCTAAGGTAATCTATGAATCTATGAATCCCAGCAAATAGCAATAATATGTACACTTAGTAGACACCTTCATAATAATAAACATAATTACTCACATCTTGAAAAACCAATGAAATTTACAAAGAGTGAGCATGGCTACAGGCAAGCATTTTGAACTATTTCTAATATAAGCAAAATGTACAGAGGATCACAAGGTGATTGAGATTTTTAAGTGTCTCAAAATAAAATATTTTAGGTTAATATGAAACAATGATTTCAAATAAGTCACCAATACACTGTGTACTAAACTACCTATAAAACATACAAAAGATCTTCTTTTAAGCAAACATTGGCTAAATAGTGTATAATTTACTTTTAGCTTAACTACACAAGAAAAGAATCAGGGAGTACAGCAGCATGGATCACTTTTTCTAATCCTGGTATTAAGGACAAGACTAACATGCACGTGTGATACTGCCGATCTCTCCCTCATAGCCGTCCCTTCGGTTTCTCGGCTGCAATTTCCCATCACTGGACTGTGTGTTATAACAAAGAGGCCAATGTAAAGGGACCTATGACCCCTTCAATTTCAAGTTTCTTAATTAACTTTCTTTACCTTAAGACAGACTCAACAAAAACTCTCAACGCTTTCACATGAATCCACGCAATAAACGCCTCACTGAAATTTACTTTCAGCCACCGTACAAGTGGTCCCTATAAAAAGGAAAAAAAATTACCACAAATTTAGTATAGAAATGGCAATTAAAAATAGACAAATCAAATATTTTTATTTTATTTTTTTAAACATTTTTTTAATGTTTATTCTTTGAGAGAGAGAGAGCACATGAGGAGAGGGGCAGAAGACAGAGACATAGAATCTCAAGAAGACTCCAGGCTCTGAGCTGTCAGCACAGAGCCCGACATGGGGCTCGACCTCACGAACTAGGAGATCATGACCTGAGCTGAAGTCAGACGCTTAACCAACTGAGCCACCCAGGCGCCCAACAAATCAAATATTTTTAAAGGAGTGACTATCTAGTAAGAATCTACAAGAAAATCAAATCACATTATAATTCGTTTTTAAAAATGTTTCATTTTTAAAATGTTTTAAAAATGTTAAAATGTTTTATTTTAAAACATTTTAAACAAATTTTAAACAAATTTTAAATTTGTTTAAATTTAACAAATTTTAAAATGTTTCATTTTTAAAAATGTTTTAAAAATGTTCTCATTATCTTGGATGCTTCATCTTCAAAAAATTAAAGGGTTAGTCACTACTCTATTACCTCAGTAGACACTAAAATTCACAGAACCTACTCACTACACAGGAAAAGACATACATTTTAATGAAAGTAATTTAAACTGATACAGAATACAGATGTGCCCTATGCTTGAAAACCAAAATACAAAAACCTGGATGTGTTATGCAATACATTTCAGACATTTAAAATAGAATTCAATTTACAAACAACTTCTCAGGAACAAGGATAAAAAGTTATGCAATAAGTCTTTTTTTTTTTTAAATGTTTATTTATTTTTGAGAGGGTGTGCAGAGAGGGAGACAGATGATCTGAAGTGGGCTCTGTGCTGACAACAGAGAGCCCAAGCCGGGGATGAATTCATGAACCGTGAGACCATGACCTGAGCTAAAGTCAGATGCTTAACTGAGTGAGCCACCAGGCGCCCTGCAATAAATCATTTAATACCTATCCCTAGGTCTTAATTTTTTCTTTTGTAAAATCAGGGATGTTCATCTAGATCTCTTAAACCTCTCTGCACATTCCAAACTTTTAAAGATTCGATTACATTAAGTTCTTTTTGAACTTAAAGTATTCAGTATGATTTCCAGTATTAAATAAAAATACTTCTTCAAAGAAACAGCTTTCAAATAACTCAATACTGCCTCTCAATACTTAAAAGACATACATGATAAGTTCAGCTAAGTTATTTAGACAACATATTAGGCTCATTCAATGTACCAACCAATTAATTTAAGGAAAAAGGATCATAAGACAAAGTGAAAAATCTTTGGTTAAAATATCTGTTCTTTAAAAGGGTTTTGGTCCTTCCTAACAAGTTGGTTTTACTGGGCATTACTTGGTTAGGGTTAGTTTTATCCCAAATGAGATGATATGGTTTATAAAGTACCTAGGAATAATTTCAAATGGGATTTGCTTTTATTTCTTTTTCCATTTCAAGAGAAATCCATTTTCAGTCATTCTTCCCCTCCCAGACAAGCTTTTTGTCTTCACAATAATCCAGCACTTCAAAGATGGCAAGGAAGTTGACACCATCTTCCGTTTTCACAATTCTATCCCCCTTCCCCATTTTGCCCAGAACATACTAGAACTCTCCAGTGGTTTAAATACCAATTGCTTCAGTATGAGATTGCGGCATTAAAAAAATTTGCCTCAAGTGAAATTCTTACTGAAAAAGAAAGAATACTATTTAATTAAAATAATCGCTCGTAGGGATTTAGATGGAATAATTAAAGGTATGATTTCAAGATAACTATTCACAGATCGAAGTCTGTTTAGAGATAATAACCAGAGGCGCCTGGGTGGCTCAGTGGTTAAGCATATGACTCTTGATTTTAACTCAGGTCATGCTCTCACAGTTCATGAGTTTGAGCCCTGCGTCGGGCAATGCACTGACAGCGTGGAGCCTGCTTGGGAGTCAATCTCTCTTTCTCTGTCTCTCCATAAATAAATAAACTTAAAAAAAAAAAAAAAACTATTAAAATAGAAAAAATAACTAAAACCAAGTGTCTGAAAAGTAAAATCAGAGTTTTCTTTTAAATAAAAAGAAGAAAGCAGTGCTGCCCTCTTCTTTTGCTTAACACTGATAATATTGAATATTAACAACACATACAAACTGCTTTTTCTTGTCAGTAGAAAGCCTGTTCATTTCTTCTTTATCTGCTTTCATCTCCTCTTCATTATACTGGAAGTCACGAACGATGAATCTAAATTTTGGGGAGCGAGGAGAAAACCAAAATTGTCCACTCTGTGTATATAGGTAATCAACAAATTAAAAATCAAAAAATAATAATCTTACTTGTTTTCCCTGGCTTTGTGTCTGAAGTCATCAACTGCCTTCCTAAACAAGGTGACATTGCAAAGGTAACTGTCTTGGTCCTCTGAGAGTACACTATGGGGGAAAAAAGTCCATTTAAAGTTTGATATTTATTCCTCTCTTTCACACTGAGGGCAGACTTCACAAACAGGAGGAGGAGGAACAGTAAAGGGCAGCAGCCCTTCTTCCCAAACCACCTCAATGCTAACCATCTGTGTTTACGATTTTTTATTTACAATGCCTTCACAGCCCTATGTTACATTTACCTCTCTCTAACCCAACAAAATCCAACATTAACTCAAGTGAAGTGTCCAAACTCTAAGGACCATGCTTTTCAATCTGTAACAGTGCCAGGCCGGCTGAGGCAAAACCAGGAGCCAGTTTATTTCCAGAGTTTCCCTGCTTTCTTGCTAATAAGTACCTTCTTCTCTTCTGGAAAACAAATTCTCTCTCTCTCCAGCCCAACCCAGCCCACTGAGGCCTGGCCCACCCTCTCTGCATTGCCAGTACCTGCTACCACAGATCTTTCCTTTGTCTCCCTCCACATCTTAACTCAAAAACTGACAAATGCAATGGTCTAAACAACTTCTGACGCATCTCAGATTTTTTTTTTATGCATCTCAGGGCTTCCTTCTAGGCTCTAGAAGATCCCAGCAGCGAGATCACAACTTCCTCCAGTCACAGTTCCCATGGACATCACTGGAATGACTTTTCTAGACACGATGGGGAAATTTTAACTACCATATACATCTGAAATGCCTGGGGGAAAGACCCACTGATTGGAAAGGCAAACTTCACAGTTCATGTATACTATGATCCTGATTTGGCTTTCAAAACTTACCTACAGCTACTTATGTACAGAATCCCATGTATGAGGTCTATGAAGCTATACACTGAATTGTTCCAACAGTGATGATGGTGGGGCAAGAGAATCACTTGGTGGTGGGTGGCGGGTCGGTGGGGGGGGTCTCTTCTCCTTTCTATCTTTCCTGTATCGGGGTTTTTTTTTTTTATTTGTTTAGTTTTTATTTATAACATGGTATTTCTAAAATCAGAAAAAAAGGTTTTATAAACCTGAGGGAGTGCTTGTGGAATTCAAAGATATTTTACTAAATATGGGGGGGGGGGGGGGACAAGTTTAGTTTTTCCAGGAAGTCTAAGAACTGCCTGATTGGCAGTTAATTCAGGAGGCAACTACAACGCTTTAATGCAGAATGGCTAGAAGAACTGAAGCCACTGATTCTCAGTCTTCCTCTCCAGCAACAGGCCCAGCAGATGCCTCTGGGAGGAATGGCCACTGTCATCACTGACACAGAAACCCAGCTACTGCGGATTTAGAACATTTAAACTTCCTTTTAAAAGGTGCCCTCTCTGGCTGGCTCAGTCGGCAGAGCGTGCGACTCTTGATCTTGGGGTTGTGAGATTCGGCCCCACATTGGATGCAGAGATTACTTTAAAATAAAATTTAAAAAAAAAAATTTTTTTTTTTTTTAAATGAAAGGTGCCCTCTCAAAACGATTACCCTTAGTTCCTGCTCCCAGTGACTATCAAATCCAAAGCAAGGCAGCTACCAAGTGGACAGAACTTAATAAAAAACCTTTAATGATCTTCTGGTCTACCAGGCTTGACTCTAATATGCACACTGTGATCAAAAGAAATCCAAATCCAACCTGACAGGCTACTACAGACCCCTAACAATATCCCACCACTGTCACAGTAATCTTTTAAATTCATACGGTACTCTGCTGTTTTAAAGACCGTTTCAAAAGCACCTGATGTCTGACATGCTCTGAGACCATGAGCAGGGTGTCTATTACGCAGGCTCCTCTGTCATGTAGAGACCTAGGTCACGGCGAAGTTGTTTGGTGTATTTAAAATCCTTATGATGAAGGGAGCCACGATAAAAATTCAGTCTTATTTTAGGACTAAATCCTGCTGTGCTACCTTATTAAGAAAAAAATAAATAGAAACCATTTATTTGCTTTTCCTTCCTATCCCCAGGAAAGAGATTTCTTAAAATCTTATAAAAAAAACCAACCACGTGTCCTTGGTACAATGGACTTTCAATCATTTAACATGTACTCAGCCTCAAAAACAAAACAAAAACCACACACACCACCACCACCACAAAAGCACGTACTGCGTCTCTCTATAAAGGTGCACAGCTCTTGCTACGTATTAGGAATAAAACTAGGGGGTGTCTGTGTGGCTCAGTCAGTTAAGTGTCCAACTCTTGATTTCGGCGCAGGTCAGGATCTCATGGTTTCAAGCCCCGTATCAGCCTGTGCACTGACAGTGTGGAGCCTGCTTGGGATTCTCTCTCTTTCCCTCTCTCTCTGTCACCTCCCTCACTTGTGCTTTCTCTCTCAAAACTAAACTTTAAAAAAAAAAAAAGGAACAAAACTAAGACAAAGTGGTTCTCTGACCTCAAGACACGGGTCTAATAAAGGAAACAGAAAGAAACAAGTAACACGATACAGAGTTGTCAGTGTATCAGAAGATATATGTGACATACAGGAGCAAAAAGGGAATTAATAACTTTATCTCAGGGGCACCTGGGTGGCTCGGTCAGTCAAGCGTCCCACTTCAGCTCAGCTGGGGATTGCACAGTTCGTGAGTTCAAGCTCCACGTCGGGCTCTGTGCCGACAGCGTGGAGCCCGGAGCCTGTTTCGGATTCTGTCTCCCCCTCTCTCTGCCCTCCCCCACTCATTCTCTCCCTCTCCCTCTCCCACTCTCTCAGATAAATAAACATTAAAAAAATAATTTCAAAAACCAACTTTACCTCAGAGAATATTAAAGAGTTTCACAAAAGCAGTGATGCCAAGTGGAAGTCTGAAAGACAGGCAAAGAAGAGAACATGCCAGTAGAAGCCCATATGCAAACGCATATAGGTGTGGAACAGCATGGTGCATTTGGGGAACTGCCAGAAAGAAGTGTAGCTGGAACACAGGGTACGAAGGGGGTGTGTGTGTGTGTACACACATGCGCCAGTAACAGACTGGTACACCACAAAAATGAAAATGGCAGCAATGCAGGAGACTGATGAGAAGAAGAAAATATTGGAGATAAGGAGCCCAGATAATGGCAATTACAATAGGCCAGGCAAGAGATGGGAGTCTAAACTAAAGCAGTATTAGTAGCTGAGGGAGTGAGGGGCGGGGGAGGAGGGGAAGAGGGGGAGGAACAGCTGTAAGTGGGTGGACCTGTATGAATTGTTGGTATCTGACCACTTTTGACCTACAAAATAGCAATTTCATATGGTTCAACCAAATGCTACGGATGGTAGAAATAACACAGCTGGTTAAATTGGGGTGGGCCGGGGGTGGGGGAGGGAGAGGGAAGAGTTCGAAATGAAGGACTCTCATGTTCTGGTTTGGTAACTAGGCAGATCTTGCTCCCACACACACAAGGGAGATGGGCGACTGAGGCTGAGGTTGGGGGGACAATGTCCTATTGTAGTTACCGACGTACAGACATGTGCAGTGCCCGAGAAATCCAGGCGTGTAAGTCTGAAACTATGGGGATCACCAGGCCACAGATGGAGATTTCAGGGTCCCAAAGCCGCAGGCAGAGGCCAGAGCCCTGGGGGGGGGTTGAAAAGGCACTGACAGAAGAACAGGTTGTCCCACTAAGACAGAAGAGTCCAAGTCCACTAGCCAATACTCAGGGCTACCACATTCTGTCTCACTCATGCAATTCAGGCATAGAAGCCAGGAGGCTGCATTACAGGCTAATGAGGGGAGGAAGTCACAGGAAGTCACAGGGTCCAGAGACGATGGTGCACGCAGGACAACAGTTAAAGTGATGACTTCAGAGTCCAGGTTCAGCAGGAGAAGCAGCATGACTGGAGGAAATCAACAATGTCAAGGTAAAGGGGTGGACTGGAGATGTGGACAAGGTCAAAGAGCAGGTTCTGTCACAGTGAAAAAAAAAAACCAGAAAGAAGGCTCTGGGTCAAGAGCTGGATTACAGGTTTAAGCCTTTCTAAAAGTAAAGCCTTTCTAGAAGTCAGGGATGTGGCAAGGGAAGAGCATGCAAAACTCAAGTGGACTTGGAGATCTGTGAGTGGCAGGGATCAGGGAGCTGACAAGCCAGAAGCTGGAGGGATTTCAAACCAAGCCAAAACAAGCAGTGACCTTAAGTGATATATGAGACCAAGGTATAGAAACAAAATGAAAACCAGAAGGAGAGGAAAGAGGTAAGAAAGTACCATCTTTTCATGATTAAACATGGACGTAAACACTTCCCAGATGTGATGCTGGCTAGGAACTGGCCAGCAACAGCCTAAAAAGGAGCTCAGTTTGGCTTAACTCAGCTTGCCTAAGTTCTACTAGATTCAAATAAATGACCCAAACGCACTCCTTTCTTTTAGTTCTATTACATAGAAGTAGCAGCACTATCTTCACACAGATGTAACCAGGCCTGAAGGAAACGTCAACATTTTCCAGGTGTTTCACGGCACTTTCAGTAACCCATGTGAGTGGCCGTGCTTCTGGAGCTCACTGAACTCTGCCTGCCACTTCTGATTTCTTAGTTCACTCCTAAGACTCAGACCTGCCATCTTCTCTGTCCCCTAACCAATCTTCCCATGTCACTGCAGGGGCATCTCTCCTGCTTTTCTTCATAAAAGTTATCTTTGCAAGCCCAGCTATACAACCCAAAGGAAACTTTTCTCTGCACAAGTTTTTTCTAGGCTTTCCTAGCTACGTTCCTCTAGCCCCCTGAACACCAATCTCAGTGAAGAACCAATGCATTTGTGGTACTGCTTCCAAAAACACAGAAAAGGCAAAGCTAACTAGCAATTGGACCTGGTCAGACTATCTTCACAAGCAGAAGTACGTAAAAAAGAAAAGTGGTAACCCTAAGTACCACTTAGGTGGTGAAAAACACCTCTCTTTGAGCAGGCTTTCCAACAAGAAGCAGAACAGCAGCCAGCCTCCACTTCTTTGGCCGTAACTTTGCATGGCATTTACACGCATCCCTACACTTATCTACACAACAGTGGCATGGCTCAAAGTCTGCAATAATTTTAAGAGTTAAGTAGAAAATTTTGCAGACAGCAAGATTCTAAGGGTTTTTTTTTTAAGTGACATTGTTTCCCTCAGGTTTGAAGACAGTATTTTTCAATCCATTCTCCTACCTCACAATTCCACTCTCCTCTTCACTGCTCCCAAGTAAGGACTTACGTACCAAGAAGCGACAAGTGAATGCATTACTACTCACAAATGACTTAAAAATAAAGCACTTAGAAAAATTACTAGCACACAGCAGCTACTCAAAAATGTTAGTTACTATGATCAGCAAAAAAAAACCAGCATCAAGTCCTAGAGTTCTTTCCTGAACAATGGACAAAATTCCAGACTAACCCACTACAGCCTGTCTGTCCCCCATGAGTGAATCGTGCTATTCACGGTGCCGGCTGAGATGCTGCTGTTCTTGCGGACTAAATTTCAAAAGCTAAGCCTCACGGCAATGGTTCCAAATGTCTTTTGAACTGAGAAAAAGGTAGAACAGATGTTTCCACCGACTGGTGGTCAGGGAGTACTCATCTGTCATTCAGAAGACAGGTGTTGTCTACACTAAACCATTCCCACCTGGCATTTTTTCCTCTAAACTACTAAATTAATCTTCAAAAGATGCAACTCTCTGAAGTAATATTTTTAGAGTCCTTCTTTCAGAGTAAATTGGAAACGTGTCTCCACACCACTCCTCTGGACCTTAGGCCTGGCATATATACAACTTGCATTCCATATGCACTGGGTCCGTAGTCCCCCTCCTTCCCTGCCTCTTGGACACCAAGTCAACCTCTTTGGCTTTAATGGCCTACAGAGTACAAAGGTATGTGCAGTTGTTATTTGTCCTTCAGTGGAAAACTAATATGAAGACACCACCTTGCTCTTCAGTTTGCCATGCGAAGGGCTGGTGTGTGAACAGAAGGTATTCCCCGAAATGGGGGAAAAAAAAAAATTGTGATGAGCAGGGGTTTGTGGTTTAGTTCTCAAAAAATCAACATTCATGAAACTACGATAATCATATGACCTCATGTTTTGTATACCTTATCAAGCCTTAAAACAACCTCATAACGTGTACTGGGAAGGTGCTATGCTCTTTTTACAAAGAAAATGAGGCCCGGAGAAATTAAGACTTACCCCAGGTCACACAGCAAGTTGGTAGCAGAACCAGCAATAGAACTCAAATCCCTGGGTCCAGTACTCTTTCTATTACACTAAGGTACCTCCCATATAAAAACTGGAAAAGCAAATACTTCATGGGCCCAATCTCACTAATACCACTTCTTTACTATCTGCTATACCTTCCTCTCACCACATGTTGCCACCTCTTGAGGGGTATCCACACAAAAGAATCCTTGGGCGATGCATATATACTGTATTTAATACTTCCTCGGAGAACATCTCACGTGGAATGATAGAACACAGGAAAAAAATGACAAGGTAGCGTCAACAGTACGAGCCCTAATGTTAAAAAACCTGACTTTTAGTCCTAACTTTGTCACCGGACACTAATACAGCCAAATGCAGCCATATGCCTTAGATAACTATTTAATTCTTCTTGCATTTTTACTTCTTTATCCACAAGAGCGATAACTGCTCCAACCAGTTCACAGAATTGTTGTAAATATCAAATTAGATAATGTATATTAATCTATAAATTTAAAATGCAAAATTTTTAATGGAAAATACAGATTACACAGTCTCTATGCTCACTGGAAAGTGATGGTGAGTATTTACAGAACAACATGGTACTCTAGCAGCCATTTTGGTACATTTCCTTTGCAAGAGAAATGAATGGCAGACACATAGTAGGTATACAATAAATACCGGACAAAACATTTTCAGAAGGTGGCACAGCACAGCAGAAAAAGTACCACACCAGTGACCCAGGTTCTAATTCTAGCCCTACCATTAATGACATGTGCGACTCTGGGCAAATCACTTCACCTCTGCGGCCTCAAACTTCTACACCTACAAACATGAGTGAGTCGATCATATTGTACAAAATCCCCTTCAGGTCTATGATCGTGATAACTAGAGTTGGCGTAACTTATTTATGAGGTGAAAAAGATGGTTCTGAAACCATAAACTTACCACAAAGAAAAGGTAAAAAGATATTTCCCAACCCAACATCCCAACTATAAAAGGAATTCTAGGAAAGCAACAGGTTTTACAAAGACTACTACTTACTTGCTAGACCTTGGAACTACCATTTCAGCTAGTGTTTCATACTGCTTAATCCAGTCGTTGTGGTTTAACCTGCAAAAAAGGTACAGTAAGTAGTGGAAAAGAAAAACAAGTCTTACCTCCTGCCATGCTGAGACAGAAAAAAATATGGGACAAACAGGAAATTCAACTAAAGTATACTTCAAATCTATGTCACACACAAAATTCAAGTTTCCTACTGAGAATGAATTTCAAATACAGTGAGCAGTGAAGCAAGAAATACAGTTCACCACTCTCTTACATCCAGTAACTATTGCAAAAGAGGCACATCCTAGAACTAAGTTTGGAAAGGTAGTAAAGCAAAGTATACATTCTAAATTACCTTCAAACTTCAGAGTCAATAATGCATTACCTCATTAAAAATAAATAAATTCAAAGGCCATACTGAAGTCACTATCATTTCTGTTCACTGGCCATTATGAAGGGCTGGATCAAACTATTTACCAAAAGCACAAAGTACCAGGAAGTATTGAGTAAATTAAGTGACAGTAAACCATGCTCCACAGAACATTGTGCAACAACTTTCTCTACAGACCAACGGATTTTGGGGGTGTGGGGAGAGAAGGTTATGTTTGCATTATAAAGAACTACAGGATTTATAGGTCAGGATAGTGACTAATTCATCATGGAAGGTGCCCCAGGTCCTAGGTTTCAATAATAGCGAAGCGAAAACTATAAAAACGTCTGATTTTAAACACAAGTTTTCAATAAAAACAGAGACAAATCTTTTATCTGCACAAAGGTTATTTTCCTACATGCATAAAAACATAGACACACAGAAATTTATTATAAAAAATCAGTGCTCTATAGTATTCTGAAGTTGGGGGAGAAAAGCAGAAGTCAGATGATAGTGTAGCCACAGTAAATTCAACGGAGGTGCTTTCCCATCCTTTCCAGGAGGCATCATTTTCTAATACTCCCCATTTCGTAACCAGATAAAAAAAATGGAGAGCACAGCAAAGGAAGAATTCGTACACTGATACTGTGAAGAATCCCCAACTTTTCCACCTCAGTTTGGATCCTCCAAAGATTCCCTGATAGCAAGACTTCAGTTCAAGTCAGAAGTGAAATCATTAAGTGTTTCTCTCTCATAGACACACATGCACACAGAGTTCTAATTCTTCCTATGAGTATCGAAAGGCCTCATTTTATTAACAATGATCAAATGTTAATTAACACAGAAGACCTAATCTAAAGATTTCAAAGGGTTATCTAACCCAGCAAACTATGCCGAGAGCCTGAAACTGTTTTTGTAAACAAAGTTTTACTGAAACAGAGCCACATCCATTCTGTAGGTACAGTGTATGGCTGCTTTCAGCTACAACCACGAAGTCGACATGGCAAAGGTGAGTAGCTGTAACACAGACCCTATGGCTGGCAAAGTGTAAAATATGAACTATATGACCCTTCACAGAAAAAATTTGCCAACCCCAGATCTAATCTATCCTTTGCTTCTTAAAGGGCTTAATTCATCCTAACCAATCATAAAGATTTTTCACAAGGGCCACCTAGCCGGCTCAGTTGGTTAGGCGTCCAACTCTTGATTTCAGCTGAGGTCATGATCTCACAGATTTGTGAGTTTGAGCCCCACGTTGGGCTCTTCAAGCTCTGTACTTTCTCTCCCCGTCTCTGCCTCTCCTCCTCTCTCTCTCTCTCAAAATAAATAAATAAACTTAAAAAAAAAATTTTTTTTTCAGAAAAACAAAAGCTTCCTACTATAGAAAAATCTAAAATCTATATTTTTTTTAAAATCTAATAATTTAGCATTATTTAATTTTTAAATAAGCCAACTCTACTAAGCTGCTAAATTTGATTTGGAATCTCAATTTATAATTGATGTCTCCATTATCAGATTATGAACTAAATTCTACTTACGTGCCACCTGAGTACATGTTAGTTGATGGAATGAATGACAACGTAATAATATTCCCTTTACAATTGAGTTCTATGGAAAACTTCAAATTACAGTATCAGACACTAACATTTTTTTAATATTTTAACAAGCAAAAGTAATTAAAAGACCTACTTGGGAACCACGACCAGTAATGTGACGAGATACTCTGAATCAAGAACAAAGTCATCCTTCTTCACAATTTCTGCTAAACTTCTAGTTAGCAAACTTCCTCTGAGGAGTAAGAAGAAAATAATCAGGCTGATCATGCCTCCATAACATAAGAAGTATCAGGCTAATTACATTCATATCTACTATATGTACACCTCAAGAGACTGATTAGTCTTAGGTAACGTTTCTACTTTGTAAGAAGACTAAATTTAGCTGAGTATTTCCCACCCTCACTATCAAAGAAATGCTACCATTTATCAATATTTGCCTCTAGTATCTCCCCTTGTGTTTGCTTTAATTATTATAATTCAACTCTTCTCCTGATTACATATCTAGTACCTTGACTGGGCAAGTGTTATTCATTGTATGCCAATTAAAACCTATTTCATCATAATTACAAAATTACATCATCTAAGGACAATCTCTGATCTTCTTCCCTCTCCCCAGGTATCATCTGATCCTAGGCAATTTTGGTTAGTTAACCCAATAATCAAATCAGTCTTCATTTGGTCTCCCAGTACATTTCATAATGAAAGTGACTTGCCCTGTTTGTACCACTGATAGTATCCAACCAACTTTCCCTCTGGAATATGAATGTGTAACTTGAATAGTTAAACATTTAAAGCTACACTTGCAGTGGTCATACTACAATGAGATCAAGAAAACAAACGTGTCCTACTTTTGGAAAATCTAACATGTAAAAAAGCTAAACTTGGAAAACAGATAAACAGACAAATTACATTCTTTGATAGAATTATTCTTTGATAAAATTCAAATAGAATTCTTTGATAGAATTCTTTCAAGCAGCAGGTGATTGCTATGCAATTAAACTATGATTCAATTTGAAACAATTTTAGGCAATCTTTCAGTGAAAACACAAATGGATCAAGGGACAAATTAGGACCCAACTCACAAGTTTTATAAAACAAGAATAAATCAGCTTCATCTGTTTTGACTAGTCTGAATTAATAAATTTTTCTCCGTGAAGTGAAAAAACACCATTTTAATTATAGAAATAGAATAAACTGGAATTCACTAAACCCCAACAATAGCTCATTCAGCACTTGCCCAATTCTTAATATTCACATATGCTTACGCATTCTTCCGTTCCAAATTCTGAAGATTCCCTTTCAAGTTATTATATGCGGATGCTCTAGATTTCAGGTCATTGTCAATCTGAGTCACTCCCTTTAAAAATGAAAAAGAAAAATAAGCAAAATTTTTCTAACAGAAATAAAGTAGCTGTACCTGAACACTTTAAAAAACAAATACCACTAGTTGCTGATGTAACAACTATTATTTTAAAAGGACTTTTTTTTTTAACGTTTATTTAAATTTTAGTATATAGTGCAATATTGGTTTCAGGAATAGAATTGAGTGATTCATCACTTACGTACAACACCCAGTGCTGATCACAACAAGGGCCCTCCTTAACACCCATTAGCCATCTAGCCCATCTCCCACCCACCTCCCTCCATCAACCCTCAGTTTGTTCTCTATTGTCAAGAGTCTCTTGTGGTTTGTTTCCCTCTCCTTTTTTCCCCCTTCCCGTATGTTCATCTGTTTTCTTTCTTAAATTCCACATGATTGAAATTATATGGTTTGGTCTTTGATTAACCTATTTTGCTTAGCATAATACATCCTAGCTCCATCCACATTGTTGCAATGGCAAGATTTCATTCTTTTTGATGTAAAAGCACAATTTAAAAGATGATTAAAAAAATAACTTCCTTCATTTTTAATAACCCTGGTAATTTCCACATGAATCTTTTCTACTAAAGATAATGTTTTAGTCCACATATATTTTAATTACTGTTATGATACTACATCTTAAACCATAAATGGAATCTAAGCCACTGGGTATAGAGATTATTAATTAAAAAGCTTTAAATTCACAAGGCTGAAGGATTAATTTCCAAAAGTAATGAAGCTACACAGAGTTTTATTGTTCATAATGCCACTGTTCTTACATAGAATATTTTTTCAATTAAATTAAAATTGTGGTTAGATGTATTTATAAATGTTACAGAAGCTGATTTTTCAAAAAGAGTCCTAAAACTACTAACAATGTAGGGAGAACATACAAATCAGCAGATTTAACATTTGAAGAATGAGTTTCAATTCAGCTCTACCATTATCAGTTGTGTGGCAATACGGTAAGTCAATTCACCTCTCTGAGCCTATTTCCTCATCTATAATAGTATCAGAAAATGATGATTAAATCCTTGATAACTGGACCAAAATAAGGAGACTTCAATCATAGTAAGAGCACCACTTTATATTATCAAACTACTCATTTTCATTATATTATAATGATTACCTCAGCTTTAAAATCCTTGATAATCTACTCATTTATATTTAACTATACAGCACTTACACAAAGTCACTGAAAGCTAGGAAAAGGAAAGTCTGTCCAAGTAATTTAAACTCCACTTTTCATCTCAGTCAGGTCAGAATGTTGACAAACAGTTAATAGATCCTTGTCTATCTGCCTTGTTTGGAGTTTCAGGTAAGACTTTTATATTTTCTCTCAAGTTCAATGACTGTAATATAAAAGGAACTCTTAACTCAGTGAGTTCATGGATGAGCTTCAGGATCTGTGTACTCATTGAAACCGTACATAAAATCATGTGTACATGAATACAGGCATTTTTCTGTGTCGAGGGTCAATACTGAACGTCTGAAGGTGTCAGAAAACCCATAAAGTTTAATGTCTGAAGCAGTACTGTATGTAAACATGCCAAAGTAATCATTATCACTAGCTGAATGACTCCTAAATCTTTAATAGATTCCAATTTCCTGTTCTACATAATCTCAGTTAACCCTTAAAATTTGTATCAGTAATAATTACAGGATTTTAAAGTTTTTTTTCCTTAAACACTGTTGATGTAATATTTAAGTTAACCACTTAAGTAAGTAAACTACACAACTTGGATAATGTACACTGGAAAGCATAACACTTTTTAACATCTTTCTTTTTTGGTAAAGTTGTAGTAATGGTACCTCCTATTTCTATCAGTCACATATAATTTAGTTGCTTTCTCAAAACCTAAACAGTATTTCACAGCTAAATACTTATAAAATCAATAAAGCCACTATGAATCAGTGTGTCCTACCTGTGTCATTTTTTATCTTACCTTGGCAATTATTTCAGAAATATTTTTCAGGGACTGCTTGATTGGGTATTTAGCCATGTCCCACTGAAACCTTGTTATATAAGTAACCAAGTCAACTGAAATAGGGAAATAAATTAATTACTGAGAAGCAATAGAACGTTCATAGTTTGCTACACAGTAATAAATTTTAATGCTGAAATTTGCATCGAGAAAATCAGTAAAAACGTCATCACTGCTGGAGAGTCCGGATTTTTAAAATGTGGAACTATATTCAGTAATGGATTAATCAACATTTTTACTTTGTCATCTGACTGGATCTCTTCTTACTCAGAATTTTATATTTATAAATGCTCCTTCTAACGTGATGACTTAATAAATGGAATATGCACATACCCATGATATACCTCATATGTAGGAGAAACAGACACAAAGATTAAGAAACTACTCCTCAATAAGTAGAATTTGATGCAAGTATGTTCTTTCTTTGCCAGCCTACCCAAATAAACTGAAAATAAACCTGTTAAAACCAGGTAACAACCGTTTCTAGGAGTCTATACAACAATCTTCAAAACACAGGCCCTTTCACATTCAAATGAAAAGAATAAAAAATGTAAAGCCAAAGAGACACTCAACAACTACTCCCTGGAAAGTTCAGTAATCAAGATGACTTTACTTCTCAAGTCTAATGGGATCAAGGTCAAGGAGACCAAATGGCTAACTGGCAAAAATAATTTACATCAAAATATCCTTCTCTCCTCAGTTTCTTCCTACATTAATGTTAAGGGGTCAATATGGATGCTATTTCTAAAAGCAACTGCAGACGCAGTGCCACCCAGGTGGACTGTCAATCCCCATTCCACCTACTAGACTGCATGTCCTAGTTCATCAAATACCTACAAGATCAGTAAATGCATCCTAACTTAACATATCTACCTTCTACCCTTCTGCCCCGAACCCAAATTAACAGAAACAGTAAACAACTAGGTCAGGATCACTATTGTAACAAAGAGCAAGAATAGATCACTAAATTTTTGTTTTACTAAGTATTTATTCAGCATCTATTATTTGCAAGGAGAAGAAATGAGGTTAGAGAAACACTAAATTAAAAATACAGTTAACTCTTGGCCGAGAAGAAACACTGCTGGAGATAACCGACTGTTAAGAGACCGGCGCAGTGTGGGATCAGGCCCTTGAGTGTGGCAGGAACCTTGAGAAAGCCACATCCCAGGCTTGTGGGGGGACTTTTCCATGACCGCCACACGTTCCAATTGCCAAAGAGATGGATGAAACTGTTGCCACGTTTATCATGAGGACCATCTTGAAAATCCCAATGACTGAAATGATGAAAATCCTCAAAGCCTGGGATTTTTTGTCTGCAAATCAACTGCAGACCGTAAACTTCCGGCAGAGAAAGCAATCTCTCGTTCAGGACTTGGTTCTGCTCTGTGAGATAAGTGTGCAAGTCTCCACGACACAGCCCTTTTAGACATCATTTATACTCAATTTCATCGGCACCAGAAAGTTTGGGATGTTTTTCAAATGAGTAAAGAACCAGGTGAAGACGCTGACCTTTTTTGATACGGAACAATTCAAAAGTTCATTTGAGAAAATTCTTCGGAGAGCATTAAAAAATGTGAGGGTCAGCTTCAGAGACGCTGAGGAGAATGCAGTACGGATCTGAATTGACTGGGGAACGCAGCATAGAAAGTCAAACCAGTACAAACCTGTTTGTGTGCTGTATTACTCCCAGACTCCCTACGCCTTCACTTCCTTCTGCCACCTGAAGAGCAATATACCCCTTCTGGGTCAGGCACTGACAGTGGCTAGCAATCACCATAAGATTGTGAAAATGGACCTCAGAAGCCAGTATCTGGACTCTCTGAAGGCTATTGTTTTCAAACAGTATAGTCAGACCTTTGAAACTCACAACTCCACCAAGCCTCTACAAGAAACCCTTGAGCTGGACATGCACACGGATTCAAGGACCATTCATGAAAACAGAATCGAAAAAGAGAGAGTCCGGAGAGTGACTCAAGAAACTTTTGGAGACTATCCTCAACCAAGACTAGAATTTGCACAATATAAGCTTGAAACGAAAATTCAAAAGTGACTTCCATGGGGGCATCTTGGCCGAGAGAAAAGAGCCCCTCCGGTGCCTAATGAAGTTCTCTAGCCTGCATCTTCTGGAAGCACTGAAATCCTTAGCACCAGCTGGTATTGCAGTCACACCACTTTCTCCATTGCTCACCCAATAAGGGAATGAATTATTTTAAAATCAAAGATAAATAAGATGTCTGTGGTTTTGTAAGCACGGTACTTCCTTGACTATATTGCATATGCATTTCAGTTAACAGCTAGCTGGAAAGCTTCTGTTTATGAACTTGTGTTTTAGAAATTCATTCTTAATATTGACAGTCCAGAAATGTTCAATATGCTTGTTGGGACTGATTCTTTCCTCCTCCAGTATGCACCCCGCTCCCCCATATCCTGCAAAGCATAGCAATTGAGGGCCTTTAAAAAGCGATAAGGTGTCCTTTTCCTCACTCCTATCTCTCCTTGATCCTGGAGAGACTGGGTTCTAATTGCTTGTTTCCAAGGATTTTGTCTGAAGCCTTGGATCATGGAAAGAAACAGCAAGAAACTATCCTCAACTCAAAACTTTCTAGGAAAATCATAAAATTGGTCCATTCAAAGGGTAGAGTTGGGTCCATTAAGTTATTGCAGGAAGTAGAATATCAGATGATTCAGTAATATAGTTTCAATGTAAGTATGATACTTTTCATAATCTGTTTTATCCTACATATGGCATTCAAACTCACCATACTATACTGATTTGTGAATAAAGATTTCAAAACTGGTACATCAGTTACGTCTGATGGCAATTCTTCGGTGATCATCACAATATAGCATGTCCTTTCTTAATAACATTTTGAAATCTGCTTCCTATTGTGTTCCACAAAGGATTTGGGGTATAAAAATGTATATTACAATTATGATAAAATTAAAAGGTGAGGCAGTCTTGGACAAATGGGAAAGCAAACGAAAAGCAAGGACCGAATAAAGGTAGAGATAAAACTGCCATGTAACAAGATACGAGTGCCTCCATCTGCTAGAAGATTGAAAAACTGGAGTGGAGTTAGCCAGTAGTCAAAGCAGAGAAGAAAACACCATTCGTGAATGAAGATATTTAAAAACTGGTACATCAGGGGCACCTGGGTGGCTCAGTGGGTTAGGCATCCAACTCTTGGTTTCAGCTCAGGTCATAATCTCACGGTTCGTGAGACGGAGCCTTGCGTCAGGCTCTGAGCTGACAATAAAGGGCCTGCTTGGGATTCTCTCTCCCCCTCTCTCTCTGCCTCTCCCTGCTTGTTCTCTTTCTCTCTCTCAAAATAAATAAAATTTAAAACAAATTTTTTTAAATACAGTTAACTCTTAGTCAAACTACTCCATACTGCTGCCTCGGCATCCATTTTGTGTGGCCAAGTGGCCCACAGGGAACTAGAAATGACAGAAGCCTTTTCCTTGGGAGCAGTTCTAGGTAAGAGCCTGCAGAGTGGCAAGAAATGTGAGTTCCTGATAGACTCCCACTGACAAAACACTCTCTCCCACTGCCCAGGGCCTTCTCCCTAAGACTAGACCCCCTCAAAGTTTGCCAAAGCCCTACTCTTTTTGGTTTGAACTGACCAACCCCAACTTAGCCTGGGAACCCCAAAGCACTCCACCCGCAGACCCTAATAAAGGCATGTGCCCCAGGTCCTGCCACTCTCTGCCTGGACCTTGATCTCCCCGTATGGTGCCCCCTCCCACAGGACCCGTGAGTAATAAACTTCTCTATTTCACTTTCCCTTGAGGTCTTTTGCTGAATCATGGCTCAACATCCCATGATACTCCAGGACTCTCAACTCAACAAATGTTAATGTAACAAAATCCCAACAGTGACATTCATCACAGTAGGCAATACAGGACAGAATGAAAGAAAAGGGTTACTTCTTATTATAATGACATAGCACTAAAGATGAGCCTAAATTAAAATGAAGTGTCATTTCATAAAGAACACCAAATACAAGTACAAATGACAACAGTGAGGTCAAACTATCTTTACAAAGTCATTATTATACCAAGCAAACTATTAGCTTCCAGCTACAGAGAGGTCAGTAGCAGACTACTCCATGGCACTAAGATAAAGAAATGCCATATTCAAATTTGAGGGGAAAGGTATTTCCCCTGCACTAAAATTAAAAATTTTTATTCCAAGGCTTTAGAAGCTGGATGCTATTAAATACAAAAGCTAGAGAAGACAAGTATTCAGCTGGAAAAATGCTGAGACACATAACCTAGAAACACTGTGAATATGAGTTAACAACTGCCTCCAGGAAAGAACTCGGGTAAATCTTTATAATATTGCTTTTAGAAGGACGTGACATCCATGTCATAAGCTGTATTATCTACTATGTATGTAAGACTGTCTTACACAAAATGTTAAGGGGGACAAGATGTAACTAGAATATCACCAAATTCAGTAATAATAATTCTATCTTTAGTGGCTTTCTATTATATTTAATATCCTTATCTATAGTTTTTTTTTACATTCTTTTTTTGTTTTTATATTTAAGTCATTCACCTTATACAAGTCAGTATCAAATCTTGAAACATTAGCTTACCTCCATTGGCCAACAGATTCTCCTGAACTTTATCTTTACTATCTTCCAATACATCAGCCATATACTGAGCCACTTTCTTAACCACCCTTGGGAGGGGAAAAAAAAAAATCAATAATCGTTTCCAGGAAAAAGACCTAAATTCCATGCTTCACAATGAACACACTACATACACACATGAATTGGACTATATATCCCTTTACATGTATCTATTTAATACAGAACAAATGGGTTATAACTTCTTAAGTAATGTTTTAAGGATAGAAGGGACCAAGATTTTGTAACATGCAAAGCTGAACTCAGTAAAAGTAGACTTTTAACTATTTCTTAACTATTATTTAACTATTTAACTACTATTAACTATTAGGAACAACGCTAAAGAGAAACCATGGTGTCGTTAACTACTGAGGCACCTACACATTACCTTATCAATCCCTTCATTTTATATAAGTAAAGACACCAAAGTATAAAGAGAATAAATGACTTAGTCACAAAAGTCACAAAATCACAAAAGCAGCTAATGGCAGAGCTGAGACTAGAAACATAGTGTCTGGACTTTGGTGTTCTTTCTCTGGTTCCATGTCTGCCTCTAGGCCCTAGGAGGTGGGATACAAAAGTATACAAGACAAAATATCAAGTTGAAAAGATACCAAAAAATACAAATGACTAAATACAAAGCAATGTGTGGTTAAGTGCCAACTGAGATTACCAGGTTACAGAGAAGAGAAGCATAAAGGAAAAAGGGATCACTTTCAGCTACTGTAATCAAAAAGTCATAATGACTCTGGGGCATCAGGGTAGCTCAGTCAGTTAGGTGTCCGACTCTTGATTTCGGCTCAGGTCATGATCTCACGGCTCGTGGGTTTGAGCCCTGCATCGAGCTCTGTGCTGATAACGTGGAGCCTGCTTGGGGTTCTCTCTCTCTGCCCCTCCCCAGCTTGCGTGCTCTCTCTCAAAATAAACTTTAGAAAGAAAAAAAAAAAGCACAATGACTCATGAGCAGGGCAATAAAGGATAGGAATGGTCTTGAAAGGATGATTAGATGGGGAGAAAGTATACTCTTGCTACAGGGCACCCTCCGAGTCAGGATCAAGAGAGGCAGAAAAGCCAATGGGCCTTCACAGTATTATGAGGAATCCAGGCTGCCCAGCGTGCTGAGAGGGGGATGGGGGGCGAGGAAGGTGGCCCAGAGCCAGAATGCAGATAGACAGCCTCTGAGGTCAGACTTTACAGAGAAGTACAGTATAACACGGTCCAAACAGGGTTTTTGACAATTCATCTGAGGACCATATATTCAATGGCAGGGAGAGTAAACTGGTAGACAAATTAAGAAACTCCATGCAATATGAACCAATAAGGCCCAGAAAAAATCCTATGCTGAATGACCTCAAACCTAATCAAGCAGAACTGCAGAAAAAATGATAAAGCTGTTAAGTCTTCAACTCGAATTTGTACACACATTTGGCTATGTCTCCAAAATTCACTTATCCCTTCAAAGGAGACAAACCATTATTCCCATATAATTTCCCAAGCATCTTGTAAACAGAACCATTTACTATGAACATGCAAAAATGGTCATATGTTTGCCACAGAAATAGTTCAAGAGTGTAGAACAGACTGGTGTCAAGTTTATACACTTAATGTGTAATTGAGAACTTCACAATCTCCCTGTGCATCTCCACAAAAGTTATCTATGTCCGAGTACACATGGTAACCTCAAAAGCTGCTCTTATCATTAGATTACTTGGTAAGTAAAAACTGTAATTTACTCCACATTATCACAATGTTCAGACTTAAAAAGCTAACATCTGTCAATTCTACCAAGGTCTAACAACCACAGATTTTTAAATTCTTCAAAGGTTTCAGGAAAACTGACGAAGACAAGTTGCATAACAGTGCAGAAGAGGAGACAAAATGCACAGGCAACTTTTAATTCCACGACCAAACAGACTGCATTTACCCTAAATACTTTCCAGATTCCTTCCCTAAAAAATGTGAACAAACCTTAAACTATATGCAGGACATCCCAATGACAATTTAAAGAAAGACCTATAGAGCCACCCAGGTGATTAACAAGAATACAAGTGTTGATAATTACATTCTCAGGGACTTCCCTTCTTCAGATTTCTTTGGTTGTCACCACCTGAAACTGTAATGTGGGGATGGGACTGTAGGGAAGACCATCATCTCAGGAATGGCAACTACAAAGAGTTTTCCTCAACTAAAAATGTGTAATCCAGAAACCAAGAGATGATTCATACTATCAATCAGTCCGCTGAGAATATCATCAATAATTACTTTCACATTTGCCCTACCATGAATACATGAAATTGGTAACCATAAAGTGCTGTTACTTTTTCTTTCATCCTTTTACTAATTCTTATGCCAAGTGTCTTGCCTCAGTTGAAGCTTATAATATCTCTTGCCTAATCTACTGTAAACCTGTCTCCTAATTGGCCTCTTTGCCTCCAGTGTTAAAGACCATCAGTATATCTTCTGGTCTATTTACTTACTATATGCTGGTATGTTAAATCAATGTAGAGAGGCAATATTTGCCTCTATTACCAGAAAGATTGCATTACGGTGGTTCTATCGATTCAGAAAAGCCTAATAGCATACATGGGAAATCCTTCTACACAGACTTCAAGTTCCCTTAAAGCTTCAATCAAATACACATTTCTAAGATTCTCCAAAATTCTGTATTTTACAAAATTGTACCTATTCACCTAAACCCTACCTATTTAAAAGCTCTGTATTCCAAGAGTCAAGGGGATTATAGACTGATTCTGCCAATTAATCAAAATGCAAAAAGTTATCAAGGACCCACACCCATCTTCAGCTAAAACACAAAGTAAATTTCAGAAGTAACTGAAACTGGAGTTTAGAAAAACCTATGCTCATGGATGAAAGACTTAATATTGGTAGGATGGCAATAATCCCCAAATTGACCTACAGATTCAACACAATCCCCCTCAAAATTCCAGCTGACTTCTTTGCAGAAATTTGACATGATCCTAAAATTCATATAAAAATGCAAAGAATCAAAATAGCCAAGACAACCTTGAAAATTTAGAAAAACACAGAGAATTCACACTTTCTGATTTCAAAACTCACTACAAAGCTACAACAATCAAGACAAAATGGTACCGGCATAAAGACAGAAATAAGGAATAGAAAGAAATATAAAATAAAACTGAGAGTCCAGAAATAAACCCTCACATTTACATTGAATTGATTTTCAGCAAGGGTGCCAGGAAAATTCAATGGAAAAAAAAATAGTCTTTTCAACAAATGGTGTTAGGACAACTGGATATCTACATGCAAAAAAAAACCCCTGAAGTGGGGACTCCTACCTCACATCATATACAAAACTTAACTCAAAATGGATGTAAGACCTAAATGTAAAAGCTAAAACTATAAAACTCTTATAAGAAAATATAGCTATAAAATTGTGTCACCTTGAATTAGGCAATGGTTTCTTAGACAAACAAAACACAAGCAACGAAAAATAGATACATTGGACGTTAAAATGAAAAAATTTGTGCTTCACTCTCTCAGGTTTCCAAGATGACCAAGAAAGAAGGAATAATGGTCATGCCAAAAAGGGCCGCGGCCCCATGCAGCCTATTCTCCGCACCAACTGTGCCCATTCCGTGCCCAAGGACAAGGCCATTAAGAAGTTCGTTATTCTGGGGCACCTGGGTGGCTCAGTAAGTTGGGTGCCTGACTTCAGCTCAGGTCACGATCTCACAGTTTGTGAGTTCCAGCCCCGTGTTGGGTAGGCTCTGTGCCGACAGCTCAGAGCCTGGATCCTGCTTTGGATTCTGTGTCTCCCTCTCTCTCTGCCTCTCCTAGCTTCTGCTCTGTGTGTCTCTCTCTCTCAAACATAAACAAACATTAAAAAAAAAAAAAAAAAGAAGAAGTTCGTTATTCAGAATATAAAAGAGGCTGCCGCAGTCAAGGACATTTCCGAAGCGAGTGTCTTCGATGCCTATGTGCTTCCCAAGCTGTATGTGAAACTACATTACTGTGTGAGTTGTGCCATTCACAACAAGGTAGTCAGGAATCGCTCTCACGAAGCACAGAAGGACCGAACACCACCACCCCGATTTAGACCTGCTGGTGCTGCCCCACAACCTCCACCAAAGCCTATGTAAAGAGCTAAGTCCTTAAGGACTGAAGAAAAACTGTTCTCTGTTAAAATAAGACAGAGATTATACTTAAAAAAATTTTGTGTGTGTGTGTTTCAGAGGTGCCTGGCTGACTCAGTTGGTAAGGCACGTGACTCTTAATCTCAGGGTTGTGAGTTTGAGCCCCGCACTGGGTATAGAGATTATTTAAAAATAAAATCTTCAAAAAAAATTTTTTGCATGTGCTTCAAAGGACACTATCAAGAAAGTGAAGACAATCCACAGAATGAAAGAAAATATGTGCAAGTCACATTATGATAAGGAACTTGTATCTAGTATAAAGAACTCTTAGAATTCGATAATAAAAAGGCTAATAAGCCAATTTAAAAATGGGCAAAGAATCCAAATAGACGTTTCTCAAAAGAAACAGAAATGGCCAGTAAATGCATGAAAAAATGCTCAACACATCATTAATCATTAGGTAAATGCAAATTGAAAATGCAGAGAAAGGGGTCTCTGGGTGGCTCAGTTAGTTAAGCGTCCAACTTCAGGTCAGGTCATGATCTTGTGAGTTTCATGGTTCATGAGTTTCAGCCCCGCGTCGGGCTCTGTGCTGAGCCTGGAGCCTGTTTCAGATTCTCTGTCTCCCTCTCTGTTTGTCCCTCCCTCAACTCATGCTCTGTCTCTCAAAAATAAAATAAACGTTAAAAAATTTTTTACAAAAAGGAAAATGCAATGAAACACTATTTCATACCCACTAGAAAGACTATAATGAAACAGATGAATAGTAACAAGTTTGTCAAAAATGTGAAGCAATGAGAACCTCCATACTCTGCTGATGGGTCTGTAAAACGGTGTAACCACTTTGGAAAACAGTCTGGCAGTTCCTCAAAATGTTAAAAATAGAGCTACCATATGACCTAGTAACCCCACTCCTAGGTACACATCCAAGAGAAATGAAAACATATGAGTACACAAAAACTTGTACACAAATATCCATACCAGTATTCTCAAAAAGTAGAAATAGCCTAAATGTCCACCATCTGATAAATGGATTAATAAAATATGGTACATCTATACAATGGAGTATTATTTGGTAAAAAGAAATGAAATACCAATACGCGCTACAACATGGATGAATCGTGAAACATTATGCCAAGGAAGAGAAGCCAGTCACAAGAGATCACGTATTAAAGGATTTCATTTACACGAAATGTCTAGAATAAGCAAATCTGTAGCGCCAGAAAGTGGGCAGGGGGTAAGGGGAGGCAAGGAATAGGATGTCTGTGATGGTGGTAGTGGGAGAGTGATGAAGATGTACTGTGACTGACTGTGGCGATGGCTGCACAACTCTACGACTATTCTAGAAATCACTGTACACTTAAAAGGTACACGTTGTACGCTTTAAACAGGTGAATCGCATGGTATGTAAGTTATATCTCAATAAAAATATTAAAGATAGTCACCATTTTCATACTTCAAACAGGTATATTTTATTGTATATAAAATGTACTTTCATAAAGGTGATTTACAAAGAAAACAGAGTCATCATTTTCTTTTATTATTTTATTTATTTAAATAAATTACTTATTAGCATTAACTTAAATTATTATTATTTATTTATTTTTATTTATTTTGAGAGAAAGAGAGGGGAGGGGAGGGTCAGAGAGAGAGGGAGAGAGAATCCCAAGCAGGCTCCACGCTGTCAGCGCAGAGCTCCACATGGGGTTCAACCTCACCAACCGTGAGATGATGACCTGAGCTGAAATCAAGAGTCAGACGCTTAACTGACTGAGCCACCCAGGCGCCCAAGAGTCAGCATCTTCTAAAACCATTCCAGTAAGTAGACTATACATGTGATAATAAACCCAATGTCCAGGTAGCCTGAGAACAGTGACTCATTTTGCTCTAGTCAATGCATATAAATACATTACCCTTCTACAAATGCATCCAGTTTAGCCAGTTCATCCGACAAACCAACCAAGACATCCAGTGTGCCAACCTGGAAGGGAAATACAGCATTTTACTACTTAGGTTTCATCCCCTGCCATTTTTTTTTTTTTTTAATTTTTTTTCAACGTTTTTTATTTATTTTTGGGACAGAGAGAGACAGAGCATGAACGGGGGAGGGGCAGAGAGAGAGGGAGACACAGAATCAGAAACAGACTCCAGGCTCCGAGCCATAGGCCCAGAGCCCGACGTGGGGCTCGAACTCACGGACCGCGAGATCGTGACCTGGCCAAAGTCAGACGCTTAACCGACTGCGCCACCCAGGCGCCCCATCCATTTTTTTTTTTTAACAAGGTGATACAACATCTTGATTTGAAGGGCCCATAAATCCTAAGTTTTCCGTATTTTATTCCATGATGTGCAAGTGTGGTTAAAAAAGTTTGCCAGACATTTCAAAGGTATTTATATGCACGGGATAATCCTCTAATTCATGGGTACAGCCAGCATTTAAGAGGTGAAGATTCTGCAATGGCAGGCCTATGCGTCTGCTTCTACTGCCCAGTGATGGGTGGACCATTTGAAGTCATGGTTTACAGCAGCAGCTCTTAAATAGGGAGGGGTCCATGACTATCAGTGTCTCAAAGGAATTCGTAACTCCCAAAATACGAAGAACCAGTAATTTCAAGTTATTTCTTAAATGAATGCTCTATATAACTACCTGCTAAGTTACCCAGCAAAATAAAAATACTGTGATTTTTCCATTCTGTAAAATTACTGATAACCTGCTTCCCTTTGAGGCTGCTAGGTTACAGACCTTCAATAAATATTAAATAAATTAACCACATTAAATAACTAAGGTAGACCTGCAAAGTATGATTAAAGAGGTCTAATGGTAAAACGTTTACAACATTACTGAAACTTGCATGAATTTAATAACAAAAAACTGGGTTTGCTGTGACATTGAAGTATATTACTAAGATTTTTCACTTCTGAAGATATATGTGAATATATCAAATATTTTCATAACATTTCTCATTACAATTCAAATTACAATTTAGAAAAGCACAAAAGTTTAGAAAAATGTTATTCACTTTGGTAGTTTACTTCTAAAATCTCAAGTTCTTCATTATTTAAAATGTGAAGATTAGAGGGGCTCCCGGGTGGCTCAGTCAGTTAAGTGTCCAACTTCGGCTCAGGTCATGACCTCTCGGTCAGTGAATTCGAGCCCCGTTTTGGGCTCTGCGCTGATAGCTCAGAGCCTGGAACCTGCTTCAGATTCTGTGCCTCCCTCACTCTCTGCCCCTCCCCCGTTCACTCCTCTGTCTCTTCTCTCTCTCTCAAAAGTAAATAAACATTTAAAAAATTTTAAAGACCGAGAGAAAATCAAATTAAAAAACAAAATCTGAAGATTAGAAAGAACAAGATAAGTTTTCAATTATGCCAATGGCTAGAAATGAGCTTTTTTTTCTTTTGAAGGAACCCAGATCTCTAATTTCTACCAAAATGTAAGCAAAGACAACTGTTCTCTTCACAATGAACTCATGCACTACTTTGCACCATGCCGTTTTACCTTTAAGTCAGGAATGTTAAATTTTGAAGTAATAGCAAGATTATTGTTCTTCGTAGTTGCTGCATGCAATTTCTCCCATGTTTGCTGACATGTTTTCTCCCCAGGAGCAGATATAAGCCAGAACTCAGTCATATTTGTTACCAAGTGTTTCTTTCCAAATCAAAAGGGACTCTGAAAGGTAAAACGAAACAAACAAAAAATACCTTCAATGCCATTTGTTTCTAAAGTATTTCAGAGTCACAGGATAAGTGATAAATATTAACCTTTTTCAAAACGAATCCAGCATTGGCAGCTGATCCCAAGCAGAGTCAAATGTACCTACCTGAAGTAAATCCACATAAATGGTAAAAGGGGATTTATTTATGACACTAGGGGGAAAAAAGATGATAAAAACCTAACACATTTAGTATCTAATTTTTTTTTTAATTACAAAACATTCTAAAATGGGAATTATTCAAAGAGGTGCAACTACGGAAAATACCAGCCACCAAAGGTCTCATTCCACAAAAGCAGTAGGAAGAATCACAAATTTACAGGCTAATCTTAAACTTTTAAAACAAAAAACCAAAATAGGACATTTTAAAACATGCATAACTTTTACCTTTGAGAAGGAACTGAATCAATGCACTTGAACAGAAGCCACCAAATAAATTTGTCACATCTGGCTTAGCAAATCCTACGAAGTTAGCCAAATTAGTTATTAATTTTAACCCATATTCAACCTAAGGGAATCTCCTCACATCCCTGGCATACAGTTAGCTGCCATCAAACTTTACGAATTTGCAAAACAATCTTCCCAATTGGCCTTACACTTAAAAATATAACAGGGCGGGGGCTGGGGGTGGTACACTATTGGATCTAAGTGAGAGGCTGTGGACCTCCCTCTCCAGGCAGTTCCATTAAGACACAACCAACCCTCTTATACAATCTCTCTCCTTCCCTCCCACGTGGAAAAATAAAAGTCCAGAGCCAAATCTATTCAGAATCTAAGTAGGTAAAGCACACAAGCTCCTAAAAATGAAAATATTACCGCACCATTATTTCTACTTGAATATGTCTTCATTAGGACCACCATAAACTTTCTACTACCAGTCACTGTTGACACTCTCCCGAATAGAAAAGAACTACCTTACAAAGGTGTCCTGATAACAAAATCATGTAACGAATGTGAAAGGACTTTGTAAATTTAAATTTACTTTAAAATATAAAGTAGAATAATCATAATGGACTTTTATTAACTTCATAACTTCACTCATTTATTAACTTCATAACTTCACTCATCCTATTTTTAGAATTGTAATTAAGGTACTCCTAGGCAATCATTACACAATTGAAAGTGAACACAGATGCCATTCTATATACTTTATCTTTTTCCAATTTCTGTTTATACAGATCTTCTACATACCAGGTACTGTTTTAAATGTTTTAGGGGCACCTGCATGGCCCGGTCAGTTAAGCATCCGACTGCAGCTCAGGTCATGATCTCATGGTTCGTGAGTTTGAGTCCCACATTGGACTCTGCTGTCAGCTCAGAGCCTGGAGCTGGCTTAGGATTCTGTGTCTCCCTCTCTCTCTCTGTCCCTTGCCCACTCACATTCTGTCTCTCTCTCAAAAAAGAAGTATTAAAAAAACAAAAAAATAAAATAAAAATAAAAATGGGGTGGAGCACCTGGATGGCTCAGTCGGTTGGGTGACCGACTTGATTTCAGCTCAGGTCATGATCACAGGGTCGTGGGATCGAGGTCCATGTCCGGCTCCACGCATGGAGCCTCCTTGGGATTCTCTCTCTCTCTGCCCCTCCCCTGCTGGTGCTCTCTCTCAAAACAAATAAATATTTAAAAAAATAAAATAAAAATATCTAGGGAAAATATGGTACAATGTTAATAACTGTTAAATCTGGGTAGTAGGTACACGGATGTCTGTTAATCTAAAGTATTTGAACTTTTCTGCATACTTGAAATATTTCAAAATTAAGTATTTTTAACTGTTACAAGAATGTAATTACTTCACAATAAAATAAAACAATGTTTAGCAAATTTATAAATTTTAATGGACTCTCAAACAGAATATCCAGAGAATAGTCTTGTTACCATGTTGATCCCCCAAGCACAACTTTTCTGTTTTAAAACTAGTCAAGATGCTTTCTAGTCTGTTCATACTGTGTTATGACCAAGTATAGTAATATATTGAACAAAAACCTTCCTGATGTCTTGGAATTTTTTGTCAAGAAATACTTCAGGGTCAACATATTCAGGAACTCTAACTGCATAATATTGTAAAGGTAAGAGCTTGGGCTACACTTGTATTAACTCCAGAGTCCATCTCAGTAAGTTGCTCTTTAAATTCCTGATAAAATGTTGTGGTTCTATCTCCTGCTTTCCTGTCTTCCCCTAACCCGAGTCACCTCACCTAAGCTGCTCCAAACCTTGCTATCCTTTCATTTGCCTTTGGCAACTTTGGCTCTGGCTTTTCCCCTTCTCTGGTCTCCTCCATCTAATATTCTTGCACTTATCAAATCTAGTTTTTTTTAGCCCAAACACCAGTCATAGCACTACCTTAAACTTTAAAATTCTAAGTTGATCAGAGAATTCCATAACATCTTTAAACCTCTTTTACTAATCCAGATCTTCTACATGATGGTAGTTTTGGGAAATCTGAGGTTTTATTATTATTATTTATACAAGCAGTTTTGTTAAAGTGTATCTGATGACATTTTATACCTCCTCTCCCTTCCAAAATAGCAGGGATTAAATCAATAAGTTCTTTCTGATATTTTAAAATTATCCAAAGTGCAGCTTCTTCAAAGACTGTAATAATATGAGCTATTACAGTAGATGTCACTAGAGTGACATTTAGAGTTCTAGAAAATCTTTTTTATCCAACAGGTTTCCAAAGTATTTCAAAAAATAAGAAAAAGAACCCCATTTTTCATCTATAAGTAACTGCCCTATCCTATTTCACTGAGCTATTATCAGGACCACATAAAATAATGTCACGATGATTCTAAACAAAAGTAGAGTCTAGAAATGTCTAGGAAAGAGGTACCTGCTGGCTCAGTCAATGGAGCATGTAACTCTTGATCTCCAAGTCATAAGTTTGAGCCCCACACTTAGCCACCAGAAATCATAAGTTTGAGATTGGTTAAAAAAAAAAAAAAAAGAAAAGAAAAGAAAAGAAAAGAAAAAGGAAATGTCTAGGAAACTTATACAAAGTACTCTAATTCCATTTTTAACTGGAGCCCTCTCTAAGGCCTAATTGTTTGGATATGAGGAGGAAAAGGTGTTCTCTATGTTTGGTATTATGCTATACACATCTCATATGCTATCTCATTTAATTCTCATGACAGCCCTATGAGGTAGGTAGTAATACTTGGGAGAGGTTCTCATTTACCAAGACCACATGAGTGGCAAGTGGGGTTCAAATACCATGGAGTTTGACTGTAAAAGGCTATGTACTCTCTATTGTGTCATACTAGAAGAAAATGTTCCGCACTCAGACCCACATGAGCTCCGCTATTTGAAGAAATCCACGTGTAACCTTAAACCCTTTTGTCCTGCTTCCTTCTGGGCTCCAAGCAACCAGTAGGCCCAAGGAATTCTAAATAAATTGAGCTTCCCTTCCCTTTTCTTTTCATCTAGGATCATCAGAATGATGATGTTGATGTCTGAAACAGCAACGCCCAGCACCTCAACTATCCTAGCTCCTAAAGGAACAATGATACCTCCAAACAGAAAAGCAAAAAAAATAGTTTCAAGAGATATGGAGATAGAATTTAAATTTAATTAAATTTAAAAAGAGAAAAACAGCAAACTTTAGAGTCCCATTAAGAGTTAAACTCCTGACTATTCCCTCAGTAGTTTCCTCATCTGTGGAATGCTATAAATCTCTTCACACAACTGTTGGAAGGAATCAACAAAATGATGAACCTAAGAATTGCCTTTGAGAACAGCATCAGTAAGTCTTATGCAAAATTCCTTTTGTTCTGTTTTTGAACAATGTCCACCGTTACCCTGTGGACACAAGTCACATAAAAAAATTTCTCCTTGAGGGACGCCTGGCTGGCTCAGTTGGGAGAGCATGTGACTCTTGATCTTGGGGTCATTGAGTTCAAGCCCCACACTGGGAACAGAGCCTACTTAATTAAAAAAAAAAATTTTTTTCCTTCAAATTTAAAAAACTTTAAGCTCAGCTCCATATAAAATTTATCTTTGCAGATGAATATACATATATCTTAAATGAAATTGTATTGTTAAACACATTTCCCCTTTTCTCTCAGCTGCACTGAAACAGTCAAAACTGGGTGTCCACTGGTTATCTTCTCATCAAGAACCTAGACATTTCCATCTCCTCTGAACGCTTCAAATGACTTCTGTTTTTATTCCTAATCATTTCCCTTTTTTCATCTTGCATATTGGAAGTCAGGCATAAATACACATGAATCATATGTTTAACAAAAGGGAAAATTAAAAGGTACCCTAATCAAATGTTGGAATTCCTCAAGACTCAGACCTAGGTCTGACTCCCTCTGTTACATGTGGGTATAAACATGTGCATACAATTTTTCTCTTGAGGATGTTATCTATAACAAGACAATTCCAGGCTAGATGAACTCTCTCAAATTTTTACCTCCAGCTCAGACTCCTCTGCTGCATCCAGAGCCATACCTAACAAGCCTCCTCAACTAACTACAAGACCTCTCCACTTGGAGGCCTCAAAAACATCTAAAACCCAGTGTTTTTAGTCAAATTCATGTCTTCCCCTAAACCTCTTCCTACTCCAGTGTTCCCTGGGTTATTACAGGTATACATTAGACAATTAGAACTGTCAAATGTCATCAAGGTAACAGCCAATACTTACTGGGCACTTCCTATCTCCTAGCACCAATAAAAACACTTCATATATATTAACTCATTTAGTATGTTTAAAACAACCTTATCAGATGGGTAGTAGTTGCAAAGAAACCAAGGCACAGAAAGTACCTCATATGAGATACACCACAGAATGGATATCATACATTGTGACAGTATATATTATATGCTACAGATAAATATGTTATATGCTCTCATAGCACCTTCTTTTTAGTGTTTCCCTGAGGGACACTTTTTATTCAAGTCTTTCTTCCAAATAAACTGCCCATTAGAATTGGTGGAAACCATGATAATTTTTGCTCACAACTCAGTACCTGGCACAGAGGCCAGTATGTAGAACCTCAAAAAGTACCTACTGAATATTTGTGAATGAATAAATAACTGTGAGGATTAAATGAGATAATCTAGTTAAAATATCTGGTTTATTACTGATTAGCTCCCTTCACTTCCCCTATATTTTTAAAAATCAACTTTATGAAAATATAAAGTTTCATGAGTTGTTGACAAACATATACACCTGTGTAACCACTACCACAACCAAGATTTAAAACATCTCTTTTGTCCCAAAGCCTTCCCCCACACCCAATCCCAGTCAACTCCTACTGCACTGCCAGCCCTGGGCAGATGCTGATCTGCGGTCATACGACAGCTCTGCCTAATCCAGAAGTTTGCTGTAAATGAAAATACATCATGTACTCTCCGGTATCGGACTCCTTTTGCTCAGCAAGTCTTTCGTATTTGTCCATGTTGTATCAACAGCAGTACATTCTGTTTTACTGCTTATTAATTCATTGCATGAATGTACTACGGTTTGCTGATCTATTCGCATGTTGAGGGATATTTAGACTTTCTGCTTTGGAGCCATTGACAACAAAGGTGCTATGAACATTCCACGACAAATCTTTTTTTGAAAATATATTTTCATTTCTCTTAAACATCAAGAAGTGGAATTCCAGAGCTGAATGATTAGCGTATGTTTAACTTCATAAGAAGGCGCCAAACGGTTTTCCCAAGCAGACAGGCCATCAGAAAGGTATGCAAGCTCCAGGTGTTATATGTGCTCACTCAGTGCTTTCAACTTATCAATTCTGATGTCTAATTTACCAACTTTTCCCCCATAATATATGCTTTCTGTGACATAAGAAAAATTTGCCTATTCCATGGTCACAAGGGTTTATCCAGCTTAGACTTCACTGAGCTTCCTGAATCTGTGTTTACTTTTCATCAAATGTGAAAAAATCCCATCCATCTTCTTCTTCAAATTTTTTTTCCTGCTTCCCTTTCTCTTCTCTTGATACAAAAGTCACACATTAAACCACCTAATACTGTCCCACAGGTCAAAAAGCTTCGATTCATTTTTTTTTCAGTTGTTTTCTATGCTTCAGTTTGGGTATACTCTTGCTCTATCTTCTAGTTTGCTGAACTTTTCTTTAGAGTATCTGCTATTCATCTCACAAAGTGAATTTTTCTCTTTAGATGTATTTTTCAGCTAAGTTCCATTTTCAAAAGCCTTTCATTTTTATCCTCATTATGTTCCGTTTTCTGTTAGATCACTAATTCACAATGTTACATTGCCAATCACTGGATTTTGTCATTTTATAAGAATGTTGTACTCTCTTCTGACAGGTACTTGAGAATTAGCATAATACACTGGAGGCTTATTTTTAAACTTTGTTAGAATGTGTCTAAAGCTAATTAAGCTCTACTACTAAGGTCTTTCTGGGGATTCTAGCGAATGCCCTAGGTATTCAAACACTTCCCAGCCCCGTGTGCCCTGGATATTGTTCCACTTAAAGCTCTCTAGTCATTCTTTGCTGGGCCTCCTACAGAGACCTCTATACAAATTTTTGGTGTTTTTTCTGTCTGGCTCCCTCCTTTCTGACAATATGATCTGCAATTTCCAGCCAGGTAAGTGTTCCCCAACTCCAGTCTCCTCAATTCAGCAAGACCAACATACTTTACTTGGTTTTTCCTTCTGAGACCATGATCTAAAGAGTGACTCCAGACAGAAAGCAATTCCAAGTAGAAAGCAGAGGAACTATGGATCTCACTTCATTTGTTTCCAGTCTCTCAGTTCAAATACTACCTGTTGTCCAATATTTGGAAGAATTTTTTCATACATTTTGTCCAATTTCCTAGTTGTTCATGGTAAGAAAGCAAGTATGGTACCAGAAGATCCATCATGGCCAAAAACTGAAGTCTCATCTAGTTTTGTTGTATAGACTGTTCATCAGTTTTTGTTATAAGTTATCTGTTTGTTTCTATGTAGGGATCCAGCCATAACCTTCCAGCCTCTCTCAGCAGTGTTTTAACACTTAATAGAAAGCAGGAGTAACAACAATGAACTTGAGAAATGTTAACAAGTTTAAGCTGACTGTAGTAATACTGTGAACACAACAATGAAAATGTATTGCTTTAGTAATATGGGGAGAAATTGTTCATTTTTGTTAAAAAAAAAAAAAGAACAGATGGGGCTTGAATTAATGTCCCACACATTCATACATGTTATTACTTCCGAAATGTATGGCATGCCGACATGATTGATGAAACAAATTCATTTAAAACCATTAAAAAGACATAATAACTTGCTATTAGTACTTTCTCCTCAATCTAAAATAACTATATAATACCTGAAAGACCAAAAAGTTTTGTGCTTAAAAAGAGACAATTTCTAGAAGGCAGTTTCAATATTTATCAAAAGCCATAAAAATGTACACATGTCCCAGCTATCCCAACTTAAAGAAAGGAAAGGATGTATGTACATGTGAACATTAAATTATAAAGAAATTGTTAAAGATTATCTCTTGGGAGTGAATAATGAATGTTCTCATTCTTCCTATACATTCCTGTTTCCTAAGTTTTCAATAATGAAGTACTATATGTGAACACACACACGCGTGTGCATACACACACACGCACACCCGATACAATTTATTTAAAAAGGCAGTATCCTCACACTTGAAATCATGTAAAAGTTTAGAGACCACTAAATGGCATGGTAACAATGAACCCTGGAGATAATACAAAAGGGCAATGCTGGTTAGTAATAGTTACGTCTGAAGCATGAGATCAAGGTTGGTAAGCAATCCTTTTATCTCACTGGAAATTACAGCCAGAGAAAACCCAAATGCCAACTTCAGGAAGCACAATGTAATGGCCAGAGCACTGCACTGAAAATATGAACACCTGAAATTTAATTCCAGTTCTGCTTATCACTGTCTGTGTAAGTTTCTTCATTTGTAAAATGAGAGGACTGGATACGATATCCAAGATCCCTTTCTCCTCCTCTATTCCATTAATCTATACAGGGTGAGATCCAATAATTTTTTTTTTTTTTAATATTCTTGTTACATCCCTCAGGTAATTCAGGTGATCACTCCGGTTTCAGAACCACTGTCCTAAAATAGGCATTTCCGTGATTAAGTAGTGGATTGCATACTGATTATATGGTGAATGTTATTAAAAAAATGGTAGATATTCTTTAATAAGATGGCTAAATGTCATATCATCAAGAATCATACAGTATTGCTAGTTCTATAACACAGAAATGGATTTTTGTTCTGTGGAGTTTAGAAACCCACTTTTTGCATGCTTTCCATGGCAGGTTATAAGCTTAAAATGTGAAAAGCAATACGATATCAAGTACAGAACAAAACAAAATCTGAGTAAACTCTTACTTTGCTCAAGAAATGCGAACTTTTATTTAATTTATGAAGGACAGCATACAGAGGATTTTAAACGCCCTACATAAAAGTCCTTTCTTTGACCACAGTGTAGAATCCAGATTCATTCCCAAAACTTCTCCTTAAAAAATTTTTCCAACTCTAAAAAAATTACTGTAGATGATAGAAGGCTGATTAACTCACAAAAATGTCTGCCCCTACTTTGCTTCTTTCCTGGAAATAAAACTCAAATCTGCCAGTCTTCACTGTCATCACTACTGATGTCCTTGTCTGAGTTTTTCTACTTTATCTTCACAATCTTCCTGAACTCTATCAATCTTGTCCTCAGGCCTGCCTACCTTTAGTCCTCTTTCTACTTGCCTCTGCTCAGTCCATTTTGCACAAAACAACTCCTTTCCTGTTTAAATCAATTCAAACTTCCCTTCATGAAAGATTTCCCCAACTACACCCAACCATGCACTAAAACCATTATTATAATACCAAACCAGTATGTCCCCCTCAGTATGTTCTCCCTCAACCCATTTAGAACCATGTAATTAACTAACTGCATTAAAGCAGACATCTATTTTGTGTTTTGTCACATGTCTCTTGCTTGACTGTAATTGTTTTCAATTTAGGATCATATCATTTATCTCACCAAACGTTGTGGGTGCTTAAGTTTCCAGAACCGTAGTAGGATCTAAGAAGCAAAACAAATAAAATGAACTCCCTATCGTGAAGGAGCTTACAATTTTGAGCACGCAGGTCTGTATGAGTAGGTAGGTCTGTGTGTGTAGCTAGGGGTGGGAGGGAAATTTAATCCAGATGACAAGATAAAAAAGAAAAATCAAGGCAGCATCCAGTGGAAACACAAGAGAAACACTGATCAAATTTTTAAAATACTTCTATATTGTCTGACTGCAGTAAGTATGCTGCTTTTAAAAACAAAGAAACAAAAAACAAACAGTGGGGCGCCTGGCGGCTCAGTCAGTTGACTGACTGACTTCGGCTCAGGTCGTCATCTAACGGTTCATGGGTTCAAGCACCACATCAGGCTCTCTGTTGTCAGCAAAGAGCCAGCTTTGGAGCCTGTCTCCTTCTCTCTCTGCCCCTCCCCTGCTTGCACTCTCGCTCTCTCAAAAATAAACATTAAAAAAAAAAAAGCAGTAACAATTATTTTTCAAAATGGAAGAAAGGAGAGAAGAAAGGAAAACCTGGGTGCAAAGCTCTGAGACTATTTACTGTTATCAACCCATTGCTGGGAATCTGAAGGCCGTGGATTATTTTCCTACCACAATTCACTTGAATATAAAACAAAAACAGTAAAGCAATAACTATCACAACATAAATGGTGGGGATAATAAGCTCAAACAGAGAGCTGCTAGCATTTCTTTTTGAAGGTATGAGCCTGACCCAACTTAGGGGCAATCACAGAAAATATAGCACCCCTGTAAGTGCTCCAACACTGAACTGACTTTAACTCTTTCAGAAAACAATATGTTAATCTTTGAAATGCAACCACCTTTCACAGTAAATAAATTTTTGCAATGAGACTACAAGTGGTCTACATGCAAAACCACCTCCTTTTCAGTCCTTGAGAATACAGGTTTACTAAATAAAGTGCCGATTTCAATAAGCACGAGAAGAAACACCTTGGATGTCAGAGAAATATCACATAGCCTTCCAACTGTGATTTTAAAAACTAATAAATTATTTAATAAAATTAAAAAAAATTTTTTTTTAAATGGGGGGCACCTGGATAGCTCAGTCGGTTAAGCATCTGACTTCAGCTCGGTCATGATCTCACAGTTTGTGGGTTTGAGCCCTGCATGGGGCTCTGTGCGGACAGCTCAGAGTCTGGAGCCTGCTTCAGATTCTATGTCTCTCTCTCTGTCCCTCCCCTGCTCACACACACTCTCTCTCTCAAAAATAAACATTAAAAAAAATTAAAAAGAAAAAATAACAACTTTTTCCTCTTTGAATGTTAAAATTCTACTCTTCAAAACAGAACCATCTTGAGATTGTGGGAAGGGCTTGGCTTACTGGTAATAAAACTTGTTTAAAAGTTTCTAGTAACTAAAAGGGGAATTTTACCTTTCAAGGAGTAGTCTCATGACTCATACAGAATGAAACTTAAAAACTGTCAGAACATATTTCTTTAAATAAGCCTTAATTTTTGCTTTTTTCTGTTTTCAACTAAAGTATTTAAAATTGTTCTATAATCCCATTACAGACTACCTGAATTTCATGCCATAAATACATTTAAAGATGGAAGACAATTTCATCTTTAATAGACATAGTTTATAAATGATCATCTTTTTTATTTCAGTTGGCTAGAAACAATTTGTAAAAGCCAAGCCTGGGGCGCCTGGGTGTCTCAGATGGTTGAGCACCCCACTCTTGATTTTGGCTCAGCTCATGATCTGAGGGTCATGGGATCAACCATGGGTCGTGGGTCACCTCACCCGTGTCAGGCTGAGCGTGGAGCCTCCTTGAGATTCTCTCTCCCCCTCTCCCCCTCAGCCCCTCTCTCCCACATGTGCTGTCTCTCCCTCAGCCCCTCTTTCCCACATGTGCTGTCTCTCTAAAAAATAAATTAATAATAAATTGGCAGCGCCTGGGTGGCTCAGTCGGTTAAGGGTCCGACTTAAGGCTCAGGCCACGATCTTGTGGTTCATGAATTCAAGCCCCACATCAGGCTCCATCCTGACAGTGCAGAGCCTGCTTGGAATTCTCTCTCTCCCTCTCTCTCAAAATAAATATATAAATTTAAGAAGAGGAGCCAAGCCTTCCTTTTGCATAGATATCTGTCTTAAACACTGAAGGGTTAGGGAGGGGGTGGTGTTAGGTTGTGTTAGGGAAAATTTCTGGTAATTTCTGGTAAGCTAGACATGGCAAGGAGGGCACTGTACACCTATTACTGAAAGTAATCATCAGGACCTTCTGAGCTCCTAGAGACTTCCTCTCTGCCATATGCAACTCAGCAATGACCCAAGGAACAAACAATTCCTTCCAATCCAGGGGAATCCCTGAATCTACACTCATGGCTTCCAAACGTTATTTCCCTTTTCTTTGGGGTGGGTTTTTTTTTTTTTTTTAATTTTTATTTTAAGTAGGCTCCACACCCAATGCAGGGCTCAAACTCACACCCTGAGATCAAGAGTCACATGCTCCATGGACTGAACCAGCCAAGCAACCCTGGGCTGGTATTTTGTAACCGTGAATGGACCACAATACCATGTTCAGCCAGAAGATGCTTATATCTACAACACAACGTATCCTAGCCTGAAATTCATCAAGTTACAGACTTACAACATGTTAGTTTTCTCCCATTCTTCACTCTAGAAGCTTGAGATTCTGTTTACTGGTAGTGACAACCACTTACTGAATATGCACTATGTGATAACCACTTCAGTATGCTAAGTAATTTTGTGCTTAACTCAAAGAAGATATTACTACCACCCCCACTAGAAAACGACAGAACAGTTAATGAAATTATGTGCCCAAAATCACACAGCTAGCGGCTATACACATTTTACATGCTAGCTTATTAAAATACTACTCTTAACTTCTAGATCCCCAATAACTAACAGAGTGCCTATCACTTAACAAGCACGCAAGTATCTGTCCAACAAATAAATGGTAGCACCACATGTGTTTTGCAAGCAAATGGTACCTCTCTCCTCCAGGAGTCTGAAAATATACGGGAGCATTTTAGGTTCTCCCCGTACAGAGGCCAGACAACAGAGTCCTGTCCAAAATGCCAGTAGCACTCATACAGGAACACTAAAGTATAGGCTGCTTCATAAAGAAAAGCTTTCATGGTAAAGTTACTCCACCTATTATCAGTTTTAATTTACAAGTAACTTTCTATTCACTGATAGCTTGCTTAAAATATCTTTAAAAACACATCGGTTTCAGGGGATGCCTGGCCGGCTCAGTCAGTTAAACATCTGACTTTGGCTGAGATCATGATCTCACAGTTTATGGGTTCGAGCCCCAATTGGGGCTCTCTGCTGGCAGCTCAGAGCCTGGAGCCTGCTCCAGATTCTGTGTCTCCCTCTCTCTCTGCCCCTTCCCTGCTTGCTCTCTGTCTCTCTCTCTCTCTCAAAAATAGTAAACATTAAAAAAAGAAATTTAAAAAAAACAACAACAAAAGAATATAGTTTGCTGGGAATGCAAGCTGGTGCAGCCACTCTGGAAAACAGTATGGAGGTTCCTCAAAAAACTAAAACCAGAATTACCCTAAGACCCAGCCATTGCACTACCAGGCATTTATCCACGGGATACAGGTGTGCTGTTTCGAAGGGACACATACACCCCCATGTTTATAGCAGCACTATCAACAATAGCCAAAGGATGGAAAGAGCCCAAATGTCCATCAAGAGATGAATGGATAAAGAAGATGTGGTGTGTGTGTGTGTGTGTACATATATATATATATGTGTATATATATATATGTATATGTATATATGTGTGTATATATATGTATATGTATATATATATGTATATATGTGTGTATATATATATGTACACACACACAATGGAGTATTACTTGGCAATCAAAAAGAATGAAATCTTGCCATTTGCAACTACGTGGATGGAACTGGAGGGTATTATGCTACGTGAAACTAGTCAGTCAGAGAAAGACAAATATCATAGGACTTCACTCATATGAGAACTTTAAGATACAGAACAGAAGAACATAAGGGAAGGGAAACAAAAATAATATAAAAACAGGGAGGGGGACAAAACAGAAGAGACTCATAAATATGGAGAACAAACAGAGGGTTACTGGAAGGGGTGTGGAAGGGGGGATGGGCTAAATGGGTAAGGGGCATCAAGGAATCTACTCCTGAAATCATTGTTGCACTATATGCTTATCTGGATGTAAATTTAAAAAAATAAAATTAAAAAAAAAAGAATACAGTTTGAAATTTCTAGTTCCAAAGGTCAGTCATCTCAGTAAGATTTTAGAATGGTCTGGGTCATTGCCTGAGCTATCTTTCCAAGGGCACTATGCTAATGGTTTCTACTAGGTCTTAAAAACATTTATGAAATGGGAATCTAACATGAATTAGTTTATACATAAAAGGGTATTAAATGTCACATCCAAAGGGTGAAAAAGATTTACTCCTGCAGACAGATCAGAATATGTACAAGAAAAAAATTTACCTAGGAGGTACTTAGTCAAAACTGTAGCTACCCCTAAACAAACTCAAGTTCAATAGGAAGACTGCTCTGGAACTAGTGGACTACAAAGGAGATCCTGCCATAAAGGTTTATTTCGGCATTCCAGTTTTGCTCTTTGGCCAATGGAATTATTTCACAAGTTGTGGAAATAATCATAGTATCCAACTTTTGAAGCCCAGAAGTTTCTTTTTAGGTTGTAAAAGCAAATGTAAATGAAGCTCCTAAGACTAACATGCCAAAAATTAAAAACGAGTATCTTCTATCCAGTTTAAATGCAAAATTACACTATCTAGCTCTCAGCATTTACTTTAGTCAGATGCCAGGTACTGTTTCTTTAGATTTTATCTAGTCCCTGCAAGATATACCAAGAGAAAAAGATCCGGGAGCTCTGAGACACAACCCTGAGGCTCCGCTGCGTCTTCAGCACACCTTAAAACCTGCTTGTTGCCAAAGAACCGTGATTGACAACCTGAGCACTTTGAGCTCTACTTTGTTGCTCATTATCTCCTCCAGCCGCTGTGTACTGACTAGGTTTACCCAAGCTTACAGAAAAGCAGTTTTAAAAGCGCTGACCACCACTGCCAATCCTTTGAAGGTGTCCTACTAGAAAAAGTTCACCAAAACTGCTGAATCAAAGATTACAATGTACTTTAGGAAACTCAGCCTTCTCTCTAGATATGATTGTGGTTAAGTATTATGTAGGTGTATCAGCAGGAACAATACCAGGAGTCAGTACACTCTGGAAGTTATGCCACACTGAGACAAAACTGTTTCTAGCTCCAAGGGTCTTAACAGGTTCCTACCTTTACAATGAACAGCATTTTCATCTACCTTCTCTCAAAGACCTGTGAGAACAAGATAAACATGAAAGGTAACTGAGTCCGCCCTTTACTATTGTTCAATAAAAGGTATTCTGGAGAAGATAACATTACCAGATGATAAGTCTGAGAGACCAAAGACAGATTTTTGCAAAAGAATCTCTAGTCAACTCCCAAACGATTCCCTGTGGACTTCAGGACTGCTTAGGGGGTAGTTAGAACTGCCCTCAGTGAAGGGTCAATATAGAATCTAATCACTCTTTCCCTTCCCTGACTCCTTGAGTCTCAAAAGTGAATACAGTTAAACCTTCTCAATTCCTTACTGGAGAGAGAAGGTATCCTGACTTCAAACCCTTCAGTGGCTCTCCATTTCTTACAGGAGGATCTATTAATTGCTTTGCCATCTCTTGGCAGGAATTACAACAACGTCCTCCCAAGGTGGTTTCCCCTCATTTACTTTTGCACCCTCCACTCTCTCAACAAAATTTTATTTTTTAAAAAAATTTTTTAATGTTTATTTTTGAGAGAGAGCATGAGTGAGGGAGGGGCAGAGAGAGAGGGAGACACAGAATCTGAAGCAGGCTCCAGGCTCCGAGCTGTCAGCACAGAGCCTGACATGGGTCTCGAACTCATGAGCTGTGAGATCATGACCTGAGCCGAAGTCAGACACTTAAGTGACTGAGCCACCCAGGCACCCCAACAAAATTTTATTTTTAAAAACCACGTCTAGGGGACCTGGGTGGCTCAGTCGGTTAAATGTCTGACTTCGGCTCAGGTCACGAACTCAGGGCTGGTGAGTTCAGGCCCCATGTTGGGCTCTCTGCTGTCAGCACAGAGCCCACTTTGGATCCTCTGTCCCCACCCTTCCACCCTTCCCCCACTTGTGTGCTCTCACTCTCTCTCTCAAAATAAATAAATATTAAAAAACAACAACAACATGTCTAACTCACTTTACTGACTATAATCTTCACTGGCTTCCCTTTACTTTTAGGATAAAAGCCCTGCTGGGCCTGATCCCAGCCTTCCTCTGCATGCCTCTCTCACATAGCTCCCTCCAGGTTTGGCCATGCTAGCCCTCCTACAACTTCTCAAAAGCTTTATTCCTCTTCACATCTCAGGGCACGGACATACATACGCTGTTCTTTCCACCTGGAACATTTTCAGTCACACCTTCTCCTCCTTTCTAGCCTCTTTTCAGCTATCAGTTTGAAAGTCACATGCTCCAAAAAGCCTCCTTTGTACTTTCTAAAAAGGCATCTCCTTTACAAACTCTTTCACACCACTGTTATTCCTTCCAAGCACATTTCACACTTGCACGATTATTTATTAAAACCCATCTCCTCCACTTGACTGTAAGCTTTACGAGAGAGATCCTGTTTCCTAAACCTTAATAGCAGCATAGTACTTGGTATATATATATATATATACATATAGCTCAGTTGAATGAGTATCAGTTGAATGAATGAGTAAATATCATTCAGTAGTCTTCATTATCAGACCCCAACTTTATTTCTCACTTCTCCGTAATTCAAATCCACCACAAACATGGATTTTTTACTCCCCTAGAAGCACTTTCTTCTCATCTTCAGGCCTTCAGATCCTGTGGATTTCCTCACCTAGAAAGTTCTCCTCATTTCTCTCCACCAGTTCAAATCCCACTGGCTTGCAAAGGCCCAGCCCCAGTTATCTTTCCTCCAGGACATTTCATGATACTGTCGGGTCATATCTCCATCCCTACTTCACAATTCCAAAGCACTTAGCATTCTTTTTGATCATTTCTTGCAACTTCATAGTACTTCAATGTTTCATGTGTGTGTGACTTCTCTCCCCAACACTGGTGGGAACTCCTAAGGCTGGACTGTTTACACCCCACTCCCGCATTCCTAGAGCAGTGCTAAGTTCTGAGCTCTCACTGAAATATTTTATCTTTCCCTAACATACCAGACTTTTCCTCTGAAAAGAGTATCAGCTTCTATTTACTCATTTTCAGGTGATTCAATTTGCCTTACGTGACTCTCTCAAGTTCCTTTGCAGGGTTTCTTGCCTACCCTTCCCCCATTCTAATAAAAAATGGTTTGAGTTCTCTGGATTCTCACTCTTTCCCCTGCCTACAAAGATCCTGCATCCTGTGCGAGAGACCCCTGCCAGTAGTGAAGGGCTCGCAGACCCTTTAAACTGCCATCCCCCTACTCACAAGCGCGTACACCCAGTGAAGGCTCTCGAGCTCGCGGTGACTTCACACAACACCACCCCAGATCCTCATCTGGGCCACTCTGTCACATTTCATCCCTCTCAATCAGGGGGCGTGGATTTGCTCCCCACCCTCAATGCAAGGAGAAATGTCCCAGACCCTCAGTGTTTTGCCTTCCTGTCTCTGCTATTCCGTACCCCCTAGGGCCATTTCTTTTTCCCTGCTTCCTCTTCCTTAGAAACAGAACCTACGCCCAAGGTTTCAACGAACTGGCGCCGAGAAACCAGCCACAGCCACCCAGCCAGCTCCAACGCCACAGCTTCGGCCCCTGCGCCCGCCCCCATCCCTCCCAGACGGCGACCGCAGCGCAAGGTTCGGCCTGGCCAGGACTCCCCATCCGGGGTAACCATCGCTCACTGACCCAGGAAGATGTCAAACGACGAAGTGGCTGCACTAACAGGTACGGAGGCGGACAGCCCGGCAGACGTTAACGGCTCAGCGCTCCATCCCTCCCGGACCTAAGCTCCGGCCCCACGGCTCTCACGACCCCAGCGTCTACGGAGCAAGTCACGTGCCAGCCGGAGCAATCAGCTGACCGCGGCGCGCGCCGCTTCGCCTACGCGCGCGCCACTGCGCAGCCGCAGCTGCCGTCGCAGCAGCGACCTCCGAGGAGGGGCGGGGCTGGGATGCGGTCCCGGGAACCTGGAAGACCCGGGAGGGCAGGCGGCCGCTGTTCCGGGGTGGGTGGAGTTTGCCGCCTCTCCCAGAGTCCTGGCGCCGTCCGCTCCGCCCCCTGCGAACGTCACCACCGCCATCCCTAACGTTATTCCACTTCGTCAGGTGTCTGCGGCTCAGAATTTGTCTCCAGCCGCCCCCCCATACGGGCTATTCCATTCGGGGTTTTCTTCAGACAGCCCCGTTTTCTAAGTAATATCCTTAATAGTTCTCTTCAAGTGGTTCACGTTTTCCTGCCAGTCCACTTCCAGTTAATTCCATAAATGTTCGTGGAGCATTTACTGTGCACTAGGCGTTCTGCTAAGTTTTTAAGAATTTACCGGAGCGAATCCCTCCTTGCCACGAGAGCACGTTCTCTAGTTCAGGAGTATGTGTGGCGTGAGATAAACATCACAACAGTCGAAACCACATTAGATAATGGGAAGCCGAGAAAGGTTTCAGGAAAAAGTATGGATGGGAGAAAGCATATCCTTAGGTAGCAAGGCGCTCTTCCAAACCCTGCATAGTTCATTGGCTTGGGAAAATGGGGGGCGGGGGGTATTATTCTAATTTAGAACATAGTTTTAGAAATGGTAGAGAACTTTGGGGTTTTCTAATTTAGTCCTTTTAGACTTGCAGATGAGGAAAGTGAAGAACCAGAGGTTTACAGGGGTGCTTAACACATGAGCATAAAGCTATCTTGTTTTAGATCCTGGCTCTGCTACTGTGTGACCTTAGGCCTCTAAAGTTCAGCTTCCTTACCTGTGAAATGGTGGCAACGATACACATCTTTTAGAGGTTTTGTGAGGATTGAAGGAAGTATGCATTCAGCACAGTGACTGGCACATAGGAAACACCCAGTGAATGGTCACCAGTTTTACTGGATATTACAGGACGGAAGTTTTCTGAGCTATCCTGGGCTTTTTCTGCTCTTGTGTTCCTGTAGAAGAAATTCACCACAGAATTTCTTAGAGCCTTAGTATTATATTGGACAGAAAGTAACAACCAACCAAACTATCCCCAACCTGATGCTTTTCACCAATTCTGGAGGAAGTTCAGGCAACTCCAACAACCAGTTCTCTTACACAGCTTTGGAAACTTGTCAGGAATTCCAAAAGCTTTATCTGGTATCACAAAAATGGCCCTGAAGGCAATATTCTGTTAGCTCTGCACTGTCCAATAAAACTTTCTTCGATGATGGAAATGTTACTCTGTGCTGTTAATATGATACCTACTAGCCTTATGTGGCTGTTGAACACTTGAAATGTGGCTAGTGTGGCCAAAACTGAATTTTAAAATTTATTTCACTTTAGTTAAAATTTAGATACGCATGGGAGGTTAGTAGCAATCGGTTTGGACAGTGCAATTTTAGGGTCTGCATTTAAAACCTTTCCGGGGTTTTTGTTTGTGTGTGGCCCTGAAGCAGAATTCTCATCCCAGTTTCTTAAATTTTAAACTCAAGCGCATCCAATTCTGGCCTCCCGACACATTCCAGTGTTGTAAACACCATGTTATACTTGAGAGATCGTGTAATGTAGTGCTCGGTAAATGTTAGCTCTAATTATTACTAGGTCTGGCATATGTCAATTAAAAACCTAGCAAGTGTTTATATAAGCAGGGAATGATTGCTTTTAAGAGTAGGAGAATGTGTTTTACAAAAGAGAGCAAGCTCACTTTTCTATACTACATGTAGGAGCATGCTTACTAAGTATGTCAGTGTGTATAACAGGCATGCCACACTTTCCCCTCCATTTCCAAATATATACTCCCCACCAGGAAGTGCCTTCTAAGCTTAAAGGCACTGAAAAACTGCATAGAGAACACTTATTTTTTTTCTTACAATTTTTTCAAGGGGAAAAAGATAAATATTTTAATTAAACAAAGTGAGAAAAGTAGTTCAAACTAATAGCACAATAGGAATCAAAATCATGTCACCTGGGGCACCTGGGGGGCTCTGTTGATTGAGCGTCCAACTCTTGATTTCAGGTCTAGTCATGGTCCCAGGGTCGTGGGATTGAGCCTTTAGTCAGGCTCTGGGCTGAGCATGGAACCTGCTTAAGATTCTTTTTAGGGGCACCTAAAGAGAATGGATGGCTCAGTCCGTTATAGTGTCTGATTTGGGCTTAGGTCATGATCTCACAGGTCGTGAGTTCAAGCCCAGTCTTAGGTGCTATACTGACAGCTCAGAACCTGGAGCTTGCTTTGGATTCTGTGTCTCCCTTTCTGGTTGCCTTTCCCCCACTCATTCTCTGTCTCTCTCTCAAAAATAAATTTAAAAACATTAAAAAAAAAGTTTTTTTTTCAAGATTCTCCTTTCTACATTTCTCCCCAACTCATACTCTCTCTCTCTCTAAAATAAAAATTAAAAAAATGTTTGTTCATTTGATAACATTAGGGTGGAAGTAATTCAAAAGACAGGAAAATATTTACACAAAATATGTCCATTATGTCATAATGTCTGTTTTCATCAACAGCAACATCAATTAAAGATTTAATTGAAGGACTAAGCCCCCTATAAAGGTGAAGTGTTGAAAATGATTTGAGGTTTATATCTTGAATGTTGAGTTTAATATGAATAATTAATTCATACATAATTAATGATTAATGATATATAATTAATAATTAATGAATAGAATACACTAGACCAGTGGTTCTCAATCAGAGGACATTTGGCAATGTCTGAAGATGTTTTTGCTTGTCACAACCTGTGAGGAAAGGGATATTACAGGTGTCTAGGGGTAGAACCTAGGGCTACTGCTGAATGTCCTACAATGCATAGGACAGCCCCCATGACAAAGAATTTTCTGATCCAAAATGTCACTAGTGCTGAGGCTGAGAACCCTAGACTAGATGCATGATATTCTCAGATTCCAAAGTTTTTATAACTTTTTTTTTTTTTAAGTAATCTCTATGCCCAGTGTGGGGCTTGAACTCCCAACCCAGAGATTAAGAGTCACATGCTCTACGAACAGAGCCAGCCAGGCATCCCATTAGATTCCCAAATTCTTGATTACCAATATGATATATAATACTCTGAGTTTTCATCTATAAAATTGAGACGATAATATCTACCTCTATTGTTGCTGTAAGATTTAAATGGAATCAAGTAATGTTATGGTCACATTACCATTTTGGGTTGTCAGCCAGACTCACTTACTAGCGAAGAGATTGGTTTCCATATGCCACCCTCCTAGTGAATTCTGGACTCATCGTAGTCACAAATTTCTGCATATTATAGTCCTTGCTTGAAAAGAATAGAAACACAATTTTTTATCAATAAATGCCAACTGTTTAATGAATAATGGCGTTTTAAAACAGGGTTTCATTTATTCCTAATATAACAAATAATAGATATTAATTATTAGTAATTAGAAAGTATAGACAAGCAAAAATAAGAAAGTAAACATCACCTGTCATTCCACGACTCAGGGAAAATCAATTGGGTACATCCTTCATGAATATTTCAGTTCAGATGTATGCACATATGCAACCTTTGCCCTAGGCTCAGAGCAGCAGGTGTGGAATGTCTTTGTCTAGCCTTCCCCAGAGCAAGACCCAAGGACATCCATGTTTCTAGGGCCTCAGCTGGCCTGTCAGAAAAGGGATGTCTGACATTGTCTCCATTCCATTCCCTGCTGTTAACCAGGATCACCTGTAGTGACTTCTCATTCATAAAGGTTGTTTTTTTTTTTTTTTTTCCTGAGCTCCACAATCATACATATAACAACAGCAATTACAGCTGGACTTCTAAAGCACTTAGCTTTGTGCCCAGCACTGTTCCGTGTGGTTTGAATATATTAACTCATTTAATCCTCAAAACAACCCTTTGAGACAAGTATTATTATCCCTATTTTACATATGAGGAAACTGAAGAACGATGGGATAATGTCATTTGACTAATTAGTAAGCGGCAGATCTGAGTTCTGAACCCAGGCTGTTTCCTGAGTCCATGCTCTTAGCCTCTGCTACATAAAGCTCTCTTTGCACTCTGAGACATACTCCTTTTCTACTCTGAATTCTCACGGCATTCTTAGGGCATTTAATTTCACTTGCATTACGATTTATCAGCCTAACCAAGACCACCTTTTACTCAGTCTTGAATGGGTATTGTACATGGTAAGCATCCAATAGACGATTAAATAGATTTTATAATTAAAAGAAAGGCAGGATTTTCAAACATTGAGTGACAGAGGGGAAGGGACGAGGTTACTGAGTCATTAAACCTGTCAGTTCCTTTCTTCTGTTCCCTGCATTGTTGGTCCCTGAACTAATAGAAATTATCACCTTTGTCATTGTCTCCTTGGAAATGTTATGAAACGTTCTTGGGAGCAGCAAATATTCATAGAAGTAGGAAGATAAAATATATTTAAAAATTTTTTTTATGTTTTATTTATTTTTAAGAGAGAGAGAGAAAGAGAAAGCAAGGGAGGGACAGAGAGAGAGGGGGAGACACAGAATCCAAAGACAGGCTCCAGGCTCTGAGCTAGCTGTCCACAGGGCTCGAACCCATGAACTGCAAAATCATGACCTAAGCTGAAGTCAGACGCTTAACCGACTGAGCCACCCGGGCACCCCTAAAATATATTTTTTAAAAAGCAGTTCTGTCCTTGGGCACCGACTCTTGATTTTGGCTCAGGTCATGATCTCGTGGTTTGTGAGATCGAGGCCTGCATCAGTTCTGCACTGACAGCATGGAGCCTGCTTGGGATTCTCTCTCTCTCTCTCTCTCTCTCTCTCTCTCTCTGCCCCCCGCAAAAATAAATAAATAAACTTAAAAAAAAAGCAATTCAGTCCTTTCATCTGTATTTCAAGATTTTGTTCCCTTTATCATTACTTTCTAATTTGCTCATTCCAGCTTTAAATAACACAGTGGGCAAGATTTTGAACAAGTACTGTTCTGTACTGGGAAGTGGCTGGCTTCAGACCAAACCAATTTAATTTTCCTCTTATTTACACTAATAGCCTAGAAGTAATAGCACAGGAAGTTAGCATCCAGTAGTTATAATGAACCAATCAGGTTTTTTTTTAAAGGAAAAAACATGCCAAAAAAACCCCTGATAATAATCATAAACATGTTCTCTTTAGTCCCTCATTTATTGTTACATCTAATTCCTCAATTTACAAACATAACATCTTTCCAAACAGTTAATAATACAATGGGTTTACTGAAGGGAAAGTGTGTTAAAACAAATTAGCAGACATAATGAACACTGGTTTCAAGTGCCTTTTCAATACTTTTATCTCAGCCCTCACTATTTTATTAAATGTATTTATGTGACCCCTGTAGGGAAAGAATTCTTCATGGGTCTCTCACATCTCTGCACGTCTTGGTAGTAGAAGCACCAACTTCCCCAGACTATCTTTTCCAGGATGTTTGTATAGCACACAGCGTCTCCTTCTGAAGTGCTGGACAGCCACACATACTGTACCATATGAAAGATCTGGGTTCCCTAAGCTCAGGGTTACATGCCTGTAATGAAATCGACTATGTGTCCCCGCATCCATCTATGTCCCCACCGTGGGCATCGGGGTGGAGGAACGGATAGAAATACACTGAAGCCCCCACCACGTACTGTACTGAGTCTAAGACCTCTGTTTCTGACCCAGGGGTCTTATGTCTGCGACTAGCATCCATGAAGCTCTGACAGGCCAGGCTAACTTGTAATGTTCAATCTCAGACCTTTCCCAGCTCTCGATAGTGTTTGTGACAGGGACTACGGATTACATCGCAGACACAGCTTTCTGGAAGAGGAAGGATGAGGATCTCATGGGCTGATTGATGGATTTTGCAAGAAGTCCCTGAAAACGGATAATAAGCCAAGCTGTATGGTCCCTGGGAATCAGTTGTAGGCTACATCGAATGTCTGCTGAGCAATAAATGGTTCTCTGCTTTATAGCCTGTTGCCAAGGAGGAACTGGGGAGGCGGCTGCAAGTCATGCGGTCTCAAAGACTAGCTGGGGCCAGGGTTGCTGGGCTGCTAACTCTCCTCCAGGCGGAGGCACTTCCTCACCATTCTGGCAATCAGCCTCAGCTCTTCCCTTTATAATGACTGGTACTGATACGTGTCCTGGGTGAGCAGACGCCCCTGCCCCCACCCCAGTCAAAGAACAGTTACAGAGATCATAAGGATAACGAACACTTGGCTGAACACACTATTCATCAAGTCTCCCTAGAGTGGCCTGTTGGGGGCCAGAGTGGGGACATAATAAATCACGGTAAGTTTATAAAAATTCCTTATCCTTCTTGCAAGTTTCTTCCAGATGAAAGGTCCAAGTGAGCACAGAGAATGACTGGGGAAAGGTGAAGGGGGAGCCGCTGGAATGGGACACTTGGATTTTGTGTTGGAGGAGGGAGAATAACCCAGCCCCTGGGCAAGTAACACCCTAGACCTTAGCAGGTATGGAGGAGGAAGGACCTTGAGGATCTTTGTCATTTAGATCATCCCCAGAGCCTTCCTCAGAAAGGAGAACATCCTATGGTGATTCTCCTAAACTTTCCTAGCACTTTCCATTTCATTCACTGCTTTTCCCAGCCTGTTGGCTCTGAGAACAACTGGAGGTTTGATCCTCTTCCCCTTAACCTTACCGCCATGTTTATCTGAAAGAGCAAGGAATGGTCCCAGCTCCTGCATGTCCTACACAAAGCACCTGTCAACACTCCTGGCTGTCTTCCCGAGCCCCACTCGTACAGTCATTGCACAGTCATTCCAAGGGGTGGATGAATGCCACCTGCCTGGTGACACGGACAAACGGACAATTTTAGTCTGACTGCCCCCAGGCAGCTCCTCAAACAAGACTAGGCTCAAGTATTCCAAGTGACATGAGAACTCTAGGACTTAACAGCTGGTGGGTGACCACATTAGTGGAACTGTCGACCTGTGCCCATTGAATGACGTAGGTTTAACTTGGGGGGCTCCGACAATTGTAAACAACACTTTCTTTCCAGGGCTCCTAGGTACACCCCCAGGAGTGTATTGCTTGCCTAGAATCTAGGCATTATCTTGACTTATGATTAATATCATCACATCACTTTACTTGTGGAGGACGGAAAGTGTATTTAACACAAATTAACATCTCGCAAAATACTCTTGGCATAACTGATTCTCTGGGGACCACGAGAGTTTTGTGAACATCAGGAGTGAGCTGGGAAAGGGAAGGGGCATTGTAAAGCATGATCTTAGACAGACTGGGTATTGGGCAGGGACTCAATGCACCCGTTAAGGGTGGCCCTGGTTCTGTCACTTGCTACCGTAACTGAATCTCAGTTTTCTCATCCATAACCCTTGCAATAGGCTTATTAGGAGGATTAAATGAGATCGTGCACTTATGCAAGCACCTGGTGCCCATTGAGTCCCCACAAAATGCTAGCTATAATGATCATTATCATTTATGAATAAAACTGGAACACAAGAAAGGGAATTGAGTCTCAAAAAGGCAGCCAAGTTCCTAGAATAGTAGCTGGTGTGTTAGGCACAGGGTGATGATCATGAATCTCAGCATGGTGAGCTAGAGGGCCTCATATCTCTGCTCAGAAACTGGAACAGAGTCCTGAGCCTCCAGGAAAAAATTAAATAAATTAAATAAATTTAAAAACTGCTGCAGAAACTGAACACAAGCAGTATCTAAAGAACCTTGTGAATGATCATAACCTATTTTCTGTTAACACACATGAACACACACAGACACGTACACTCGTAAAGCTTTTTAGCCTTCACTTTTAATTTTTTTTTTAAAAATATTTATTTATTTTTGAGAGAGAGGACAGAATGTGAGCAGGGGAGGGAAGACAGAGAGAGAGAGAGACATAGAACCCGAAGCAGGCTCCAGGTTCTGAGGTGTCACCACAGAGCCCGATGCGGGGCTCTAACCCACGAACCGTGAGATCATGACCTGAGCCGAAGTCGGATGCTTAACCGACTGAACCATCCAGGCACCCCATAGCCTTCACTTTTTTTTTTTTAATTTTTTTTTAACGTTTATTCATTATTGAGACAGAGAGAGAGAGAGCATGAATGGGGGAAGGTCAGAGAGAGAGGGAGACACAGAATCTGAAACAGGCTCTAGGCTCTGAGCTGTCAGCACAGAGCCTGACACGGGGCTTGAACTCCCAGACCACGAGATCAGGACCTGAGCTGAAGTCGGACGCCCAACCGACTGAGCCACCCAGGCGCCCCATAGCCTTCACTTTTTAAAAAATGTTTTTTAATTATTTATTTTTGAGAGAGAGAGAGAGAGAGAGAGCACATGTGGGGAAGGGGCAGAGAGAGAGGGGGACAGAGGTTCTGAAGTAGGCTCTGCACTGACAGCAGTGAGCCCATGTGGGGCTCCCCTGAGCCAAAGTCAGACACTCAACTGACTGAGCCACCCAGGGGCCCCTAGCCTTCACTTTTAGAGGTTAAATTCACATTAAGCATCCAGATTGCACTAAAACAATCCTTGACATTAATAACACCCTAACCATATCAATTTACTTACAGAGCATCCAGATGTAGCTACTATTGTATGAATGAAAGCAGATGAGATGATCTATCTTTTAGGTTTTAAAAAATAATCCTATAAAATTAAATCCAGTTTATATGACACTACCAAATCCACCATGGCTTATAATTTTTCCCCCCCCTGGCTGCCCTATTTACTAACTGTATGATCCTGGAAAAATATCAAATTCCTAACCTGCTAAATGATATGCATATTAGCACCTAATAAGTTTTGAAGTTTGAGATAATGGAAGTCACAGTGCTTTGAAATCATGCTTGCTATATAATTATAGTTATGATTATTACATACATTCTCCAACCAGGCTTTACAAATATCCAATCCAAATGGTATATCAATACCAGTGCATTCACTGAGAAAATAAAATACACACACACACACACACACACACACACACACACACCCCAGCAAAGGAAGTGAGTACAATGCAGAAATAAAAGGGTGAATTAGGAAAGGGAAGTAAAAACTAACCAGATATAAATGAAAATGACATTGGCAACATGAAAGCAAGCACGCGTGTATCTGCTGGTTGGAATTTAGACCCTATTTCTTCAGACAGTTAAATAAGAGCTGTGGCAAATTAAGGTTTTCTTCCCGTCTAAATGTAAATTTTGCAATTCAGAGGGAAAGAATAGTCTCACCCTACACCTACAAGTTTCTGAGTACAATAAATTATAAAGAAATTGGGGCAGGGGGTACTGGTGCTGGGGAAGAATAAGAATGAGCAAATGTTTTCAATCCATTATAAAACAGCAGCCTGATCATTGTATGTGATTGTATTCTCAAATAAAACAAATACCTTCGAATTTGGAATTTGGAAACACTGTTTGATTCACCTTTTCCTCAGCAGTCGATCAGCTTAATTAAGCCCAGAAGGGAAAAGTTGCACAGTAAGTTCCCTTTGTACTTACGGTTCTTTGATAAGAACTCTAAAACACTATTTTGTGGATCCTAGCAACCATTTTACAAATATCAGAAGGTAAATCACCAGTTCTTTAATTTGATGATTCATTAGATGGCTTTAAACAAAATTTTACCTACCTACTCCAACCACACCCTTACAGCCACCCTCCCTAACTCTCATGGAGCTTGTACTAGAACCCCCTAGGCTTCTTGTTTAAAAATGCAGGTAACTGGGGCCGTGAAAAAACCTGAATTTGAATTCTAGGGGTTGTGACTTGGGTATCTGTATTCTAATAGAACTTCACTATACTTGATAAATCTTTGCACTAGAACTGATTCAATACATCTGAATCTCTGTGCATGGTTGTGTTATTCATTTAGCATTTAGGGTGTACTGGTACGTATTCATTCATCCAGCAAATTCATACGCGCCTACTATGTATCCAAACTGTGCTAAAAACTCTGCTGTCATTTTTTGGAGTGTCTACCACCAACCAGATTACAAGGCCCTTTCAGATAGGGATCCTAAGCAAACATTTCTTCATAATCCTAAAGACTGATAATATAGCCTCCATTTAAGAGTTGCCCCCTCAGGGTCCATTCCCCCTCCTTCCTTTCTAACAGAATTTCAATTTTGTCCAGGGACTCATCTGCATAGCCAAGTATTTCAGAGGAAATTGTCAGGAATGAGTCTGATTCCTCTAAAGGTAATGCCATTACCCTTACGAGAACTGTGTCAGGCATTTGCATGTGACCTAATTCTGGCCAATGAGGCATGAGGGGAAGTCGGCTGGGAGGCTTTGGCAAAGTTTCCTGCCTCCTCCAAGAAAGCTACAGGAAGAGGTGGTCTCTCTTTTTCCTCCAAATAGCGATACTTCTGCTGTGTTATCTGAAACTGCGGCAGCCATCTTGTTACTTCTCTGAGGAAGAAGCTTCCACTGGGGACAGCAGAGAGGAGAAATGGGAAATACTTCGTTCCTTAATTAATTAATTAAAAAAAATTTTTTTTGAGCCTCTAATCAACCAATGGTGACATCTACTCTACCTTAGGGCTTCCGATTCACTGAGAGAAAGAGAGAGACACAGAGGGCAAGCAGGGGAGGGGCAGAGAGAGAGAGAGAGGGAGACACAGAATCTGAAGCAGGCTCCAGTCTCTGAACTGTCAGCACAGAGCCCGACGCGGGGCTCGAACTCACAAACCATGAGATCATGACCTGAGCTGAAGTCGGACATTTAACAGGCTGAGCCACCCAGGCGCCCCGAGCCTGCATTTCTGTATTTGCAGCCAAAGCACACTGATGGTTCTAGATGATGTTGACAATGACTGCAAAAATAAAATGATAGGCTTTCCATATTCACAGATGGCACTACTGACCACAAGTGAGGTTTATTTGTGGGGCTGTAAATAAAAACATCAATGCAAGACCTAGAATCTGTACAGAGCTACCCTCTTTCTCCTAAGCCCCTATAACCTTTTCATGTGCCTTTCAGACAAAGGAAGGTCAGGAGAAGGTGGGTGGCTCCCAAAAATGTCTAGTGGCCACCATTGCCCTCTTGCTTTTTGGCCACCTCCTCCACCCCCTGGCTTGAATCCTCCTCCTCCCTTGGCTTATCTGACACTTGCTTACTATGTCGCTTTTCTTCCTTACATGTCAACACTGTTCTCCCTCTCCTTCAATGGCTGCCTTCCTCCTCTACCCACAAAAGATGAGTCTTTCCAAAGAATGGACTCCTCCCTTCTCCATTTCTCCCACTCTACTAGAGTTTCTGACTGCTTCGCAGGCAGTTTTACCTAGATATTATCCTCTAATCAAAATCAGTGTGTTCAAAGTCAGACCTACCCGTTTCTATCTGAACACCATCTCCTCTATCTGGAAACGATACCATAATTTTTTCAAGATTAAGACCTTGATTGTGATCTTTGATTTCTCCACCTTCCCCATCATTTTCTCCTGGCTCCAAGTCCTAACAAGCCCTCTTGCATAATTTCTCCCTCACACATCCTTTCCTTCCGTTCTTACGGCCACTATCCTGGTTCAGGCTCCGACTTTATCACCTTAGACCTGGAATACCACAGTAACTCTCTAATGCATTCCTCTCTGTTCTTGCCTCCTGCCCTGTGCCCAGCCCTTCTTGCATAGTCCAGAACATCTGCCCCGTCAGAAACCTTCAGTGAGTTTCCACTGCCTTTAAATTTATGTCCAAACTCTCTGGCCAAGCAAGGCTCCAAAATGAGACCCGCAGTTATCTTTCCAGGCACGGCTCCAAACATGCCTCTCTACAAACTCAACACAAACAAGCAAATTTACTCATTTTTCATGTATTCCTTACAGTTTCCTTCCTTCAGCCTTGGGTTTATACTGGACTACCCTCTGCCTCCTCCCTGTCTCCAGCCACCAACACTGAACCTGTTTTCCAAGGCTCAAGTAAGAGTCTGAAAGTGTCCTGATGGCCTCATATGGAAGTTATTCATAAAAGTAATAATGACGATTTAAAACAATAAGTACTATTCAATGAGTGCTTACTCTATGCCAGCCACTTGTAAAATGTGGATGATAAAACCCACCTAATGGAGTTATTATGAAGAGTCAATGAGCCGGTGTACAAACAAGGCTGAGACCAGATCCTGGTATATGTGGAAGGTGCCCAACACACATTGACTGAATTGTCACTAATTATGCCATTGAAATGTCACAATGAGGTTTTGCTGCAGTCCAAATGCCATGTGTTGGCTACTCAAAAGAGAATGAATGTGGAGGAAGTGGTTAAGATTACCAGGGGGGTTGGGAAAGGAGAGACCCAGTTCCAGTCCCTCACGGCACCCCCAGCACAACTTTCCGAGTCGCAGGCAAATAATTCTGTCTTTGTTTCAAATCACATATATTGTCTGGTGATATGCTTGTTCTTCACATTTCTATTGTGTGTGTGTGTGTGTGTGTGTGTGTGTGTGTGTGTTTCATAGCCCTTCACTTCCTTGTTCTGGGAAGCGAAATGCAGAACTCCGAGAGCATTGGGAAACAAGTTCTTTCCAATGTGATTAGAGGTATAAAATCATGTGGGAGACTAAAGAGAAAGCTCTTTTCTGGTGAGCAAAAGCTCCTCATAAATTTTTATCCCCTTAAAAATAAACAACAAAGTTTCCCCCTCGTGCTATATTTATTCTTGCTGTTTCTCAAACCAAAACACAACTTCAGAGACCGTTACTACACAGGAATGTTAAATACGTGGTTTGCATGCTAAGTCTGTGACAATCCTTACTCACATTCCGATGCTAGGAAATTAGCAATTTAAATCTCTCTTTGAAACATACTGTGGATTTACTCCTCAGAATTTCTCCCCCCCCCCCAAATCCCAAACTGCATTCAGTTACACTAAGGTTAGAACGTTATGATTTGCATAATAAGTATTTGTTAATAAGTAAATATCCCAGTCCTCTAAAACTGAGATGGGAAGTGTAGTTAGAGTTCGGACCTACTTAAAAAGATTCATTTAGACCAAGGAAAGCCCCGATCTGGTGCTTTGAAAAATATGGGGCCATACGTTCATGAATGACACAGGATTTAAAATTCCTGGAGGGAGAAGGTCCACCTGCTTCAGTAGGGGGCTGGATTATGACACACAGGGATGCAATCTCCATTTCTCGGGAATTCAGGTACAAATTAGCATGTCAAGGATAGCCGAGTTACTCCCTGGAAAGCTACAGCATATTCTTCCATCCCAACATTCTTCTATAGTCAAGACTCCCTGCTTGGGTTTTAGCGCCACACCGCCTGGGGTGCTTCTTAAAAATACAGATTCTCACGCTCAACCCAAGGCCTGAAAATCTGTATTTTTAACAAACACCCATGTCTCAGCTGACTCATCCTTCAATCCACATCACCTTGCAGAGAAGGTTGTTTTATCTTCGTTTGTTTGTTGTGTGGCAACAGATCCTCTGGCTTTCTCTTTTTTGAAGCGTGTCCTTCCGGGGTGCTGAAGATTCCCCAGGTATGGTGCCAACACCCAGCTCTGTCCTCTGAAGCAGATCTTCCTTTTCTTTTTGCCTCCTCAGTATTCACCTTTTCTGCAGCACCCTTTCTTTCCTGGGGGGGACGAAGCTCTTCTGATGTGTGTTAAAGGACACCAGTGACAATTACTCACATGAGCTTTTATATGTGACTTTCAATGCCTTCATTATGATTATTCTGTTCTTCCATGGGCCTCTTGTCAGAAAGTGGTTTGAAATGCATAAAATGAAATACAAAGGAAACCAACTGTATTGAAATACTGCTCTCAAAATATGTTTTGAAATGTGAAATAGTAACGTGTTCTTCTTTATTGATATATCAGAAAACAAGACCTAGAGGCATATCTAATAGTTTTCTTAATTTGAAAATATCGTGAGCATCAATGGTATCTCGAAATATTCATACCGACGGTAACGTCATACAAAAATACCTATGATTTCTATTGGTGACGAAGTCTTAGGTGGTGCTAAGGTGTGTTGACTACATTCATAATTAAAATTTCAGTTAGGTGAGAATGCAGATATAATTTAATATAATTTTTTTCTTCATCCAAGTTCACGGACCCCCTGAATTCAAGGTCCTTGGGCCTTGGATCCTGATTAAGAAATCTTGCCTTCATCAAATGATTTGATTAATTGTGGAAATTTAGCCACTGTGGCTGGCCAGTGCAGGCTTTTCCTACACAAATAGAGTGTGTTTGAGTTTTTTTAGCCACGAGTCTCTGAAAGTCACCCACCATATTGCCTGGCAGTTAGTGAGGGATTACAAATGTTTTGCAAGGCTTCTCTTCCTTGGGTGTTTATTTGTTTTATGTCCCCTGGAGACTTCACCTGTTCTGGTAATGCCCCCAGGCCTTCCTCTCCCCCTCCCATCCCTCTGTGGAATCTTCATTGGCTCCCAGGCCTTTACTGGGCCAGGCCCCCTTTCCCCTCCCCCATCCAGCTTGCTGCTCCAGCCTGGGTCCATTCCCTTCCCTCCCCTTGGGCTTCTACTTTCCACTGTGTACCCTAAAAAGCTCCTGTCCCCTCTGGGAGTTACCCGGTTGTGTTTTCCAGTTTGCCAACAAATGCTTACAAAATCCTTCAGAGGTCTCGTCCCGTGAGAGATACTGAAAAATACCATTTCTCTTGCCCCACTGATCAGTCAGCTTTGGACAACACTTTTTTCACCCTGTAGTCACAGGCATTAGTGATAGACACGTCAGCAAGTTATTTGGCTGAAGCCTCGGTGCTCACCAAAGCACTGACCTGGCCTGCTTCTCTCTAATTGAGTGCCAAGCCCCCAACCCACACCCACATTAAAATAAGCAGTTGATATCCGAGAAAGAGAGAGAGAGAGAGAATTTTCCATGTTTACACAGAAGGAAATTTAGACAAAAGTTTCAGAGTCAGTGGTTTTTCACTTCTATTCCCTGGACACAGATTTTGAGACAAGGAATATTCATAGGAAAATGATGTATTAGGGAGTGTTCCCAGGAAAAATCATCAGGGGAATAAGGAAGTGGGGCAGGGAAGAAAAGAGGACCAAGTAAGGCTGTGATACCAAGCCGAGGTGACCTGGGGAGGGGTAGCTCACACCTCAAGAGTTGTCCCACCCAAGGACAGGGATGGGAACATTCGTATCCCCATTTCTGCCTGTGGTCCATTACGGACTACAGGTTGTGGAGGGGGATAATCGCCAGGGAGACCCGGCTTTCTGCAGCACAGGTAAAGCAGGCTACGGCAGAGATGGGGTGGCTGAGGGCAGAAAGCACACCCAGTGTCAGGGCACACTGACAGCATCTACTGAGGGGACCTCAAGAAAGGAGCAGCCTTATAAAAGGACCGGGGTGGCTCGGTCAGTTAAGTGTCTGATTTCCATTCACGGCATGATCTCAGGGTTCGCAAGATCAAGCCCCATGTCGGGTTCTGTGTTGACAGCACAGAGCCTGCTTGGGATTCTCTCTGCCCACCCCACCCCCGCTCTGCCTTTCCCCTGCTCTCTCTCTCTCTCTCAAAATAAATAAACTTAAAAAAAAGGTGGGGGGGAACAACAACATATAACTCTGACTTTGTTGTGTTCTATCTGTATGGATAACATTCCCTGCTGGAGAACAAGCACCAGGAAGAGAGCAGCAGCAAGCACTGTTCTTCCAGTCAGGAGGCCTGGGTTTCAGTCAGGGTTTGGGCCGCAGCGTGACCCTGGGGGAGTCGGTCAGTCCCGCTGGCCCTCAGCTTCCCCTCCGGACCCCGTGCAACGTCAGAGGCAACAATGGAGATGCCAAGTAAACACTTGTGGGTCGACTAAAATGGTAGTATTTCAGCACCGTAGGAATTTAGGTCGTGGCTAACCTCCAAGCTCCCTCCCTGCTGGGTCTTTAGCACGAGGCTGCCTCCCGGTTTCCATGTTTCTGTTATTCTTCTAGGGGGAGTTTGCTTTCGTATATGTGATTCAGCTCTTCAGAGGGAACCCGTGACAGTCATGTGAGATGTGTTTAATTTTGTACGGTTTAATTGTACATTAGCCACAGGGTCTGCTAGATGACTCTGCTTTTCCGAGGAAAACTTTTTCAAGATTTTTTTTTTCTAGGAGACCGAAAAGAGGGAAACATCAATGACTATTTCCTTTGTAAATATCCATGTCGGAATAGAGAAATCACATAGAGTGGCTTTTTGGCCAAAACAGGTGAATAAATGACTCTTTTTTTTTTTTTTTTTTTCATTCAGGATGAGATTTACACAGTCAGACTTGTACTCCAGTTTTGTGGTATTCTACAGTCCGGTCACAATTAGAATGAACGTTGTCAATGCCGTTATATGAGGCAGAATCGGAGTGAGGAAGGCAACTCCCGTGATCTGGTAGACACAGAGGGGTGCCGCCCAGATCCCGCTTCAAGGAGGTATGTGCTGTCTGGCTGGGGGCGGGGAGTGCAGTCAGCAAACAGCCCAGCCGGCCATCAGCTCCTTCTTGGTGGGTCTCAGCTGCCTAAACGGCTTCGTGGAAGGTCATGCCCTTCCCAGGAAAGCCTGAGTCCAGTGGCTGAGGAAAGTGGGGCGGGGGGGGGGGGGGCGGGTATTAAAGCCTAATTGTTTTGACCTAACTGGGGAAAGCATGACAATAAATTCTTGCTCCAGATTGTCCTGTTGGGTTGCTGAAGCCTTTGTTGGGTGGATGTAACAGTTAACTTCTTCCCCAAAGCAGTCCTGCTTCCTCTCACATCCTTTTACGGGTGTTCATCTCTGACAACCATCTTGCACCCCAGACTTCCAGAGACTCTAACCTGCGGCCATCGGTGCTGGGCGTGGTCCCAGAAAGCAGGCGACAAAGTGAGGGTTTGAAAGTGGGTCACACACCACCAGGCTGGCCGTGAGGCCCCCATCGCTGGTGGTAAGTAGAGTCCAGATGCTGCTAGCACCGGCGGCCATTCAATTGTTACATCTCCCAGGGCGGGGGGCTGGGGGGTGGGGGGTGATTTGGGCACGAGTACCAGGAGAAGCCAATGCACTAGTGGGTGCGATGTATCAGGTATTTGAAACTTGGAAGGAAAAGGTAGATATAAGGATAATTGGATCGGGTGGCTCTGGCTAAGTCCCACTGATGGCTACAGAAACTTAAGGAGCAGCTGAGGGTGAAAACCATGTATGAAATCCAGGCGTGAACGCCAGAAGGCTCTCACTGGATATTCATAGATGCACCTTTAGACCTGCAATGGTGGGATCAGAAAAAATTTTGGACTCTTCCAGCTAAGAGACTGGACTTCATAAAAAATTAAAGCAGGCCCATGTCAAGAGAGGGGACTAGGTTAGAAAAACCTTTAGTCCTAACAGATGGAATGGAGACATCTTGGTGGATGTCCCCAAAGATTTTGACATCTCACCGTCTGAACTTCCTAGGCCGTTGGCCACCCGAGAACTGGCATGATGGGCACATGAATGGAGAGGCCACCGTGACAGAGATGGAGGCTGAGAATATTTCCAAGGGCACATAAAGGCAGTTCTTGCCTTGCACAGTAGTGCGGGATGGTAAAAATGACCATGCACCCTGAAACTGTGCAGTGTTAATAATCACTGGGGAAGGGGCGCCCCGGGGAGCTCAGGCGGTTAAGCCCCTGACTTCAGCTCAGGTCATGATCTCATGGTTTGTGAGTTTGAGCCCTGCATGGGGCTCTCTGCTGTCAGCACAGAGCCCACTTCAGATCCCGTGTCTCCCTCTCTCTGCCCCTCCCCAACCGTGCGTGTGCGTGCACACGCGCACATGTGCTCTCTCTCTCTTCTGTCAAAAATAAACATTTTTAAAAAATCAGTGGGGGAAAAATGATGATCATGCTGCGACTTTAAAAACATTTTGTCAAAATATTAAAAACCGTTTTACTGTTGGTTATACATGTATAGGGAAACAAAAAAAAATAGTGCGACTAATATTTTGTTAGTCAACTATGACTGAAAACATGAGAAAGTCTGGAAATTAGTGGTTTATTCCTGTATAAGTAAACTTAGCAACAAGAGTTCGGACAATGTTTACCATCTTGTATACTTTTCTATATGGAGAGAGCATCTCTTTTATGCCTCTGTGGAGAACTGTTGTATTCCTTTCTAAGTCTGGATCAGTTTCCGACATTTGATGCTTTGCGCTTTCCACGAAATTGAACGGGAATGTCATGAGAATTTTCAAAGAGCCGCTTGCGTGTGAAGTTTCTGCCAGGTCCGCTTCCTCTGGGACACCTCCGCTCTCTTGCTGCCACCTCGTTCTCAGTTCCGTCGCTACCTTTGGCCTTCACTAAGTTCCTCTGCTGTGCATCTAGAGGCTCCCAAAAGGCAGCTGGGGGTGTGTTCCCAGAGTCAGCTGTTTCTTCTATAATTCGTTTGACTCGAATTTCACTTCCAGCCTTATCACTGTGGGGATTCATTGCCGCGCTTTCATCTCTTTGGCCAATTCCCTTTTTCGAGTATCCATCATAGTCAACCGTCACATGGGTAGCTTCGCTGGGAACCAGGTAACACAACTAGATGCTTGGCTGCCCTCGCCTGTGTGTGAACCGAACAAAGGTGGGCAGTGACCGGTCACCACATGACTTTGAAAGAAGTGATGTGATCAGCACCGATCATGACATGCATCTTCTATTTACGTAATGATCGTTGGCCTACAGAGCTAACATTGGGGTTTGCGCTCTGCACACTTTGTACAGTTAATACAGTGTGGTAACAGATATTTGAACCGTGTTGTTGGGGGACCGGTGTTATTTAACTAAATCATGGTAACTGAAGTTTTGTGCATATTGGAACCATGCAAAGCAAGGACTAACTGTACTTCCAAGACTGATGTAGCTACTGCCACTGTCCAACGTCCAATTTGCCTGCAACAGAGACCAATATTGAGCCCCTTACTCCTCAATGAGGCCAACTGGCCAACTGGGGGCAAGTTGGCCATGTTGGGCCCCTTCCATTTTTGGAAAGGTCAACAGTTTGTTCCCACAGGACATATTCCGGTATGAGCTTTCCTTTCCTCATCCAGCACCACTATCTGAGGGCTTACAGAGTGTTTGACCCACCAGTACCAGATCCCACGTTGTGTCAGACAGGGGAACTAACTTCACCAGAAAGGAGGTGTGGAAATGGGCCGTGACCGTGGGATCCGATGACCATATCACCCAGACGCTGCCAGCCTGATGGGGCTGGAGCAGCCTGCTGAAGACAGAGCTGAAGTGCCAGCTAGAGACATTACTCTGTGAGGATGCATCTTCCAGAGCACATCATGTGCCTTGAACCAAAGTCTTTAGGTAGCTTTGTATTCCCAATAGGAAGTGTAAATAAGTCCAGATGGCCTCACTTACCATCATTCTCAATGACCCACTTCTGAGGGACTTTGTGTTTCCTGTCCCCACATTGCTGGGCTTTGCAGGCTTAGAGGACCTCAGCCCCAAAGAGGATTCACTTTTTCCAGGGGACCCAGCAAGAGCGCATTGAATCATAAGCTACAGCTATTGCCCAAACACCTTGGGCTTCTTGTGTCCAGGGGCCAGCAGCCAAGAAGAGAAGTCACCATTGTGGCAGGGGTAATTGACCCTGATCATCAGGAACAGGTAAGGCTATTATTACGCAATGGGGCAGGGAGACATTCGTGCCCAATCATGACTGTAAATTGACAAGTACAGGAGCCTGGCCAGAGAAGGAAATGGTGACCAGGGCTCAGGCCCCTCATTGATGGCAGTCCAGATCAAGCCCCCAGGTAAGACTCCAAGGCCAGAAGAGCTGGTAGCCGAGGGTGAGGGGGATCTACAATGGACAGTGTAGGAGGAAAATGATGTAGGTCAATTGTTGCCCCAGACCAATTGTAGAGACGGAGGCAGAATTTGTTTCTCAAAAAGTGTACCTCAAACAGAGAGGCCGCTGGAATCCTGGGGAAGCTGCTTTTTCAATGCCCATAAAGAATGGATTCAAGCAGCATAAGGAGACGAAGGACGTGGAGACGCCAGCCCAGGATCTCCCTTCAAAGAAGGCCTGAGGTGCAGCCCAGCTGCAGGAAGAGGGGTTCATGGATAGCCTGTAGCTGTCCTTTTCTTCAGAGCTGTCACAACTACAGAGAGCCACGTCACCTGAGCTTGCACCTTTCTCTGGTGCCTCGTAAGGCAGGAGTATAGAGACCCAGCCCTTCCAACCTGAGGCAGGACACCGATGGGGAATATGCACTTCAGGGCTCCCCACCAGGCTGAAAGCTTGTGGCGGTATATCACAGTTCAACCTCTGCCCAATCCTGCTCCTCCCCCAACCCTTTTATAAGTATTTTTTTTTAATTTTTTTTTTTTAACGTTTATTTATTTTTGAGACAGAGAGAGACAGAGCATGAACGGGGGAGGGTCAGAGAGAGGGAGACACAGAATCTGAAACAGGCTCCAGGCTCTGAGCTGTCAGCACAGAGCCTGACGCGGGGCTCGAGCTCACGGACCGTGAGATCATGACCTGAGCCGAAGTCGGCCGCTTAACCGACTGAGCCACCCAGGCACCCCTATAAGTATTGATCCCTAACAAACATCCCCCAAATTTCCTCCCATGCCTACTTCTACTTCTCCAACAGTAGGTGTCCATATCCTAAGAACTTTTTGGGTTAAACCACCTATCATGTAATTTTCATGTTTCAATCTTATTTTGTAAGTAATTTAAGAGGGGAAGAAAGCTCTTAGTCCCCTAAATATACGATCTCCAGCAAGCCAGACTGCAGAGATCACTAAGTTGTGAACGATAATACTATTTATTTATGCCATGTGTCACAATTTACGAAGCATTTTTATATTTACAGGGTTACTTGTTCCAAGCAGCCATTCCATGCACTAGGCAGATATCTGTATTCTTTCCAGAAAAAAACAAAAACAAAAAACAAACCCAAACTAAGATAAACTGCAGAATGTCTAGGCATAAATCCCAGAGAATATTCCCCACTTGTGCTCAAGGAGTAAATACAAGGTTATTCACATAAGTGAAAAATTGAAATGGTGAGAGGCTGGAACATTCCTAAATGCCCCTCAGTAGAGGACTAGACACAATGTGATCTGATCATCAATTACAATACCATATAGTTAGTTAGAACAGATGAAATGTAATACATCATTTATAAACTACATCAAGTCTCAGTATAAATCTCTGAACATAATATTAAGTCACTGAACAGAAAATTTCAGAATATATATACTATGATATCATTTAAATAAATTTTTAAATAGTGTAAAAACAATACTAAGCATTAATACATATATAGAATTTTTTAAGTATTCTTATTTTATTTTTTTAATGTTTATTTATTTTTGAGACAGAGAGAGAGAGAGAAAGAAAGAGAGAGTGGGGGAGAGGCAGAAAGAGGGAGACACAGAATCTGAAGCAAGCTCCAGGCTCTGAGCTGTCAGCACAGAGCCACACGTGGGGCTCAAATTCATAAACCGTGAGATCATGACCTGAGCTGAAGTCAGACGCCAACCGACTGAGCCACCCAGGTGCCCCAAGTATTCTTATTTTTAAGTTTATTTTATTTTATTTTATTTCGGTAATCTCTACACCCAACATGGGGCTCAAACTCATGACCCTGAGATCAAGAGTCTCACGCTCTTCAGACTGAGCCAGCCAGGCACCTCAAACTTTTTGAAGTATTTTTAAAAATTAAAAAAAGAAAAAATTTAGTGTTTACACATTTATTTTTGAGAGAGAGAGACAAAGCCGGAGAGGGGCAGAGAGAGAGAGGGAGAGAGAAATCCCAAGCAGGCTCCGTGTTGTCAGTGCCTGATGAAGGGCTTGAACTCATAGACTGTGAGATCGTGACCTGAGCTGAAACCAAGAGTCAGGTGTTTAACTGACTGAGCCACCCAGGCGCCCCTTAAGTATTTTTAAAAAGACTGATTAGAGGGGCGCCTGGGTGGCTCAGTCGGTTAAGCATCCAACTCTTGATCTCAGCTTACGTCTTGATCTCAGGGTTGTGAGTTCAAGCCCCGCATTGGGAGGAGCTGGAGCCTACTTGAAAGAAAGAAAGAAAGAAAGAAAGAAAGGCACTGTACTCCCTGCAAGGCTTTAGGTGGTAAAGCATAAAGACATGGAAGGTCCCTTGCTTTATAGGAATTGTCCTTAGATTCAAGATACTTTTAAGGCGACATTGGGACCTGGCAAAGAAAGACCCCATTGAATCATGGCTGGTAAGTAAGCACAGCTTGATTTTTTTAACTTCCAGCTCTTTGCAGAGACTCATGATCCTCATTTCCCTTTCTCTAGGGCTAACCCACTCCTTCCCACGCTCAGATTTCTGATTCTAGAATACAACGTGTGCTCTGTGAAAGTCAGAGGCAAAGGAATGCCCCTCACACCCCAGCCCTTCCAGCCCCCCAGTGCCTTCCCATCCTCATCACAATGAGGTTTAGTTCCGGGGTTAAGCCCAGTGGCGGTGAGCACCAGTCCGCCTACCACTCAGCACTTGGGGCAGTTTTAGGAGCCTTCTGTCTGCCACCCCCAGACTGTATAAAGAGAACAGCTGGGTGGAGGCCCATGGAATCTTTCTTATAGAAAGGCATTTAATCGGAACGGGAGGTCCATTGAAAACCGACCCAGTGAGCAAGGCACACACATGTTCATGGCTCTGGAGAGTGCCCACACCTGGGTTTCTTCTACCCTGTTCAGTGGGACTGAGCACTGAGCTCAGGGAGAAGCAAGAAGATACAATTTTATCCTTTCCTAGTCTGGACAAGGCAAGGAAAGACGGTCTCCATGCCTCCTCTGGTAAGACAGGGCTTAGCCTCTTTTTGCATGAACTGTTGATGAATGCAGTGTTGTAGGAGGACCCCAAACCTATTCCAAACTCTCTAAGATTTGGCTCAATCTGATTTATCATTTTTGAAGTCCACTTAACAGTGTGTATTTCTTGCTTTTTATTTTTTTACCCCTGTTCTAACCAGAGTGCTTCTGAGTGGTCTCCCACTTCTCATAGGTTGAAATTATCCAGGCATCTGAGATCATCCCAGCTGTGAGAGTTTGCAACGTAGGGAACAAAGAGAGCAAAAAATATTATGTCAAAATATTTTACGTATTGAATTTTAAAAAGCAATTATTTGAGGTTTTGAGACACTAATGTATTCTTTACACCAAGTTCAACCAAAGAGATCACAGACAGCAGAGAAGATTGTTTCGTTACTGAGAGTAAAGATCACCCCTATTTCATAAGACTGGGACATTTGAGAATTAAGTAGACAGGCTTTGCAAAGCACTTGGTAGTGTGCCTGGCTCATAGTAGGTGCTTAATAAACTCAGTTGGCATTCTGTTTTGCATGTACCATATTAAGTCTTCGGTGCAGTTTAAGAAGATTCCTGCTCTCTCTGAAACAGCACTTGTCACAGGTTCCAAGCAAATAAAATTAACTGGGGATTTTGTTAAATTGCAGATTCTGACTCAGTGGGTCTGGGGCGAGGCCTGGCAGGCCAAATTTCTAGCCCCCTCGTGTTGCTGATGCTGCTGGAATGAGATCCACTTGAAGTATCAAGGTTCTACCTCAGGCATTCTTGGAGTACCTGGCTGGCTCAGCCAGAAGAGCGAGCGACCCTTGATCTCAGCGTTGTGAGTTTGAGCCCCACGTCGGGTGTGGAGATTACCTTTTAAAAAAATGATCATTCCTACTTATCTCTATCTGACAGTTGTGAATATACTGTTTCATCCCATGTGCCTTCCTCGACCCCTGATCACCTATTCAGATCCTATATAACTTTCAAGGAGTACTTTAAGCTCCACTGTTTATTTTTTCAATTTTTTTATTACATTTATTTATTTTTGATAGAGACAGAGCACAAGTGGGGGAGGGGCAGAGAGAGAAGGACACACAGAATCCGAAGCAGGCTCCAGGCTGTAAGCTGTCAGCACAGAGCCCGATGTGGGGCTCGAACTCACAAACTGCGAGATCATGACCTGAGCCGAAGTCGGATGCCCAACCGAGCCACCCAGGCGCCCCAGAAGCTCCACTCTTTCGATTAAGCCTTCTTCCCAAATTTTTGCAACCCTAAATGATTAATATCGTCTTTGAAGCCCTGAATCAAATTTAATAAGACTGGAGAGGGGGGCCTGGATGGCTCAGTTGGCTGAGTCTCTGAATTCAGCTCAGGTGATGATCTCATGGTTTGTGCGTTTGAGTCCCACGTCGGCCTTTCTGTTGTCAGCAAAGCCTGCTTCAGATCCTCTGTCTCCCAATCTCTGTCCCCCACCCCCCGACTCATCTCTCTCTCTCTCTTTCAAAAATAAACATTAAAAAAATTAAAAAAAAAATAAGACTGGAGAGAGATTGGTTAGTTAACCTAAAAATTTGGTTAAAGTGGGAATATAATTTAAATATACCTGCTTTACACTTTTAATAAAATCATCTAAAATCACCTTGTTGACCAAGTTTTTTAACAATTAAAAAAAATTTTTTTTAATGCTTATTTAATTTTGAAAGAGAGAGACAGAGCGTGAGTGGGGGAGGGTCAGAGAGAGAGAGAGAGAGAGACAGAACCCGGAGCAGGCTCCAGGCTCTGAGCTGTCAGCACAGAGCCCATTGTGGGGCTCAAACCCATGAACCGTGAGATTGTTACCTGATGCTTAACCGACTGAGCCACCAGGCACCCCTGACCAATGTATTTTTTCATGCGAGGCCTAGTTCTTTTGTGCAAGTAGGTTTCCCGATGGTAGAGATTTGGAACTTTGCACGTATCAGTACTAGGTAGGAAGTTGTTCCTGCTACAGTGTCCTCGTCTTTACCTACCCTATGGATCACTACTGCTCTCCCTGAAGCACTATTTTTTCTTATTCTGTCTGCCTGTGCCAGTGTTAACGTCGGCATACCCCGTGGTTCTCAAAAGCTTACCAGCATGGATTTGGTCTGTGTCAGCCATGCTGCTTAGTCAGATGTATATGTGTCCTGTTTTAAAATACAAATATATTCCTCTTTTTAAGTCTTTTAAAAAATGTTTTATTTTTGGGGCGCCTGGGTGGCTCAGTCGGTTAAGCGTCCAACTTCAGCTCAGGTCACGTTCTCACAGTCCGTGGGTTCGAGCCCCGCATCGGGCTCTGTGCTGACAGCTTGGAGCCTGGAGCCTGCTTCGGATTCTGTGTCTCCCTCTCTCTCTGCCCTTCCCCTCTTGAGCTCTGTCTCCCGCTCTCTCTCAAAAAAATAAATAAACATTAAAAAAATGTTTTAAATGTTTTATTTTTTGAGAGAGAGAGAGAGAGAAAGCGGGGAAGGGGAAGAGAGAGGGGGACAGAGGATCCAAAGCAGGCTGCGCGGACAGACTGACAGCAGTGAACCCGATGTGGGACTCGAACTCACGAACTGCAAGACCCTCAACTGACTGAGCCACCCAGGCGCCCCTTAATATAAATATTTTCTTTTTTTTTTTAATTTTTTTTTAACGTTTATTTATTTTTGAGACAGAGAGAGAGAGAGAGCATGAACAGGGGAGGGTCAGAAAGAGGGAGACACAGAATCTGAAACAGGCTCCAGGCCCTGAGCTGTCAGCACAGAGCCCGATGCGGGGCTCGAACTCACGGACCGCGAGATGATGCCCTGAGCCGAAGTCGGATGCTCAACCGACTGAGCCACCCAGGCGCCCCCATAAATATTTTCTTAAAAGGAAATTAAAATGAGTACGCTTACCTTTCAAAAAAAAAAAAAAAAAAAAAAAAAACCAAAACGTGTTCTGCTTCGTCTTTCTTACACAAATCATCCCTATTACATATTATTTAATTGTTTTGGATCTGACATTTTTTCCCTCAAATTTTCACAGATTTCCTGGCCATACCTAATTTGACCACATTTTTAAAACGACTTGCCTTAGCTTATTTACCTTGTTCCATAGATATTGCAACTCTTTCTTTTTGCCCCCCAGAATTCATTGGTTTCATTATATTTAAGTTAAATTAGAGAGTTGCAAGAACAAGTACAAAAACAGAGCTGGAAACAAACACAACCGACTGGTGGGAGTATGATTCATCTGTGAGAGAGGAAGTGGAGGAGTGGGATCTGTGGTAGGCTGAATAATGGCTCCCCAAAGACGCCCCTCTCCTAATCCCAGGAACCTAGGAATGTTACCTTATATGGCCATGAAAATTAATAAAGGGAAACCTCCTTAAAATAGAGTCAGGAGACCACAAGGGGGAGCCCTCAGGCACTACCACTTGCCATCGAGTACAGACCCTCAACAGAAGAAGCTTACGGAGGACCTCAATAGGAAGAGAGGCATGTTGCCACTTGATACGACTTTACTAACACCAGCAAGAGGAAGGAAGATTTTTCTCTTTGCCTGGCAACAGCCCAGACAATGAGAGACAGTCACAACTCAGCCAATGAAAAGCCACTACATTTTGAGCTCTGAATTTATTCCTACGGACTTTTTGTTTATAACAGTCTTCCCAGCTTGCCCCTTTCCTCTATGAAAGAGTATTCCTTGGGGTGCTTGGGTGGTTTAGTCGGTTAAGTGTCCGACTTCAGCTCAGGTCATGATCTCACGGTTCATGGGTTCAAGCCCCACGTCGGGCTCTGTGCTGACAGCTCAGAGCCTGGAGCCTGCTTCGGATTCTGTGTCTCCCTCTCTCTCTGCTCCTTGCCTGCTCGCACTCTGTCTGTCTCTCAATAATAAATAAACATTTAAAAAAAAAATAAGAGTGTTCCTCTCCTTGGTGCTGTGGACTTTGCCTATGGCTTTAGCTATAGCTATAAAAGCTATAGCTTGCTTATTCTGAGTTGCAAATCCTTTGCTATTTTCAACTAAACCCATCTTGCTGGTAAAAGAACTGTGATTAAGAGAAGGATTTTGAGATGGGGAGATTTTCCTGGACTATCTGGATGAGTCCAACATAATCTCTAATAAGGGTCCTTGTAAGAGAGAGGCAGGAGGGTCCGAATTGGTGGCATAGTATGTCACAATGCAAACAAGAGGTCAGAGTGACAGGAGGAAGGAGCAGTGAAACAGAACACAGAAGCTTTCCGGAAGCTGAAAAAGGCAAGAGAATAGATTTTCCCCACAGAAATTCCAGAAGGAATCAGCCTGGCTCGCACCTTGACGTTAGCCCAGTGAGACTGATTCTGGACTTCTGACATCCAGAACTGTGAGATAACGGAAGTGTGTTGTTTTAAGCCACTGTGTGTGTGGTAATTGCTGCGGTTTCCATTGGTACTAGCACGGGACCCAAGTGTCGTGCTCTGGAGAGGCACCCAGAGTGCTGGGGGCAGAGTGGCACTGAGGACATGCGTCAGTCTGTCTGGCAAGTGCAGCCGGTGAAGAGGAATCAAAAGCACTTCTACTGTAATTAATTTGGCACTGTATTTTGTTTACTAATTCTTTCCTATGTCTTGCCGGAGAGATGGGGAGATTCTCCAGGGCATCGGTATATTCTTTTGCCAGTTTTGCAACCTGAAAGATTACATTTTAAGTCAGCAACTGATCACTTTTGTGGTTTATAATACAAGATGGCCTGGGTGGAGTGTGTGTAGCTTAATCGTCAGGTTGGCATATTTAAGATTTTTTTCCCCCTGTCAAGAAAACTGGATTCTCGACTGTGCTAAAAACCTTTTACCTAGGAGATGTGAGATGGAGAAAACTTAGCAAAGGTTTTGGGGTCCGACAGGCCTGCATTCTGCTACTGGCAATGCTATGCCCTGGGACCTGTTAGGGAATTTCTCTCACCTTCATTCTTTTTTACTAAAATGGTGTTTATAATAATCCACCCGCTAGTCTTGCCGGGAGGAATGAATAAAGTACAAAAAAAAAAAAAAAAAAAAGAAGCTTGGTCTCCAGGTACACAAGTAGGGCTAGTAGATTCTTACAATTGTATTGTTGATAGAGATAATGCTCTAGAATGGCACGAAGGAGTAGACAAAAGGATACCCTTAACAGCAGTGCAGATCATCAGACTTCTTTATATATACATTTTTTTAAATGCTATTTTTTAAAATTTACACCCAAATTAGCGTACAGTGCAACAATGATTTCAGGAGTAGATTCCTTAGTGCCCCTTACCCATTTAGCCCATCCCCCCTCCCACAACCCCTCCAGTAACCCTCAGTTTGTTCCCCGTATTTATGAGTCTCTTCTGTTTTGTCCCCCTCCCTGTGTTTATATTATTTTTGTTTCCCTTCCCTTATGGTCATCTGATTTTTTTCTTAAAGTCCTCATATGAGTGAAGTCATATGATTTTGTCTTTCTCTGACTAATTTCACTTAGCATAATACCCTCCAGTTCCATCCACGTAGTTGCAAATGGCAAGATTTCACTCTTTTTGATGGCCAAGGAATACTCCATTGCGCGCGCGCACACACACACACACACACACACACACACACACATATATATATGCATATATATATATATATGATTGCCAAGTAATACTCCATTGCATATATATATATATATATATATATATACACACCCCATCTTTATCCATTCATCCATCGATGGACATTTGGGCTCTTCCCATCCTTTGGCTATTGTTGATAGTGCTGCTATAAACATGGGGGTGCCTGTGTCCCTTCGAAATAGCACACCTGTATCCCGTGGATAAATGCCTAGTAGTGCAATGACTGGGTCCTAAGGTAGTTCTACTTTTAGTTTTTGAGGAACCTCCATACTGTTTTCCAGAGTGGCTGCACCAGACTTCTTTATATTTTTTAAAGCTAGAAGGACTCTCAGGGGTTGGCAAACCACGGCCCACAGGCCAAATTGGCCTGCTTCCTGTTTTCATAAATAAAGTTTTATTAGAAGACAGCCATTAATTTACCTATTGTCTATGGATGCTTTTGCACTACAAGAGCAGAGTTGAGTACTTGTTATAGAGACTTTACCGCCTGCAGGATCTAAAATACTATTTGAGGGGCGCCTGGGTGGCTCAGTCGGTTGGGCATCCGACTTCGGCTCAGGTCATGATCTCACAGTCCGTGGGTTTGAGCCCCGTGTCGGGCTCTGTGCTGACAGCTCAGAGCCTGGAGCCTGCTTCAGATTCTGTGTCTCCCTCTCTCTCTGCCCCTCCCCCACTCGTGCTCTGTCCCTATCAAAAAATGAATAAACGTTTAAATAAAAATTTCTTTAAATTTTTATTTTCTTTTTTTTCTTTATTTCTTTATTTTTCTTTAAAAAAATAATAAAATAAAATACTATTTGGTCTTTTGCAGAAAAGTTTTGACCACCTGATCTAGAACATCTAATTTTACAGATAAGGAAAAAAGTCCCAATAAGATAAGTGACTTGGTCCAAAGTCACATGGCAGTTAAGACAGAACTAAGACTATAATTTAGATGCCTTGACTCCCAGGTCAAAGCCTGTATGAGACAGAGAAAATGGCAGGTCTCTGAATTCAGCTCAAAATGGGGTCCTTTGGTGGAGTTTGGCTCTGATCTAGGCTTCTAGGGAAAAGACTGCCAGGTGCCTTCTTCAGACACTCCCTGGTTGGTGCACACCTTCATATTCTCACATATGCAACTTGTAGACCTTCCCCAGAAGAAATGCTAATGCAGAAATAGAAGGCATAATGTGAAGCCTTATGAAGGCTTCATAAGGCTTCATATATTTCTTCATATATGAAGAAATAAAGAGCATTGAAATATAACCACAAGGTAAATACAAAGCCAGTATTATATTTTTAATTTGTAACCCATTTTTCCCCGTACGTTTTTTTTTTTTTTAATGTTTATTTATTTTTGAGAGAGAGATTGAAAAAGAGACATCGAGTGGGGGAAGGACAAAGAGAGAGGAGGACGGATGATCTGAAGTAGGCTCTGCACGGACAGCAGCTAGCCCAATGTGGGGCTTGAACTCACAGACTGGGAGATCATGACCTGAGCTGAAGCTGGATGTTCAACCAACTGAGCCACCCAGGCGCCCCTCCCCCTATGGCTTGAAATACAAATGAATGAACAGCAATTACAGATTTATGTTAATGGGCACATCATGTACAAAGATGTAACTTGTGATGAAAATAACAACATGAAAGGGGAATGGAGTTGCACAGAAGCAGATTCATATATACGATTGAAGCTAAAGTGGTATTAATTCAAAACTGATCGCTGTATGTTTAAGAGTGGAATTGTGATCTCCAGAGTAAGAGTATGAATATGATTAAGAATATGACTAAAACCAAATAAACAAAACATTTACAAAATGGAAAAGGAAATAAAAAAGGAATCAAAACAGTACGCTACAAAACAAATCAAACATAAAAGAAAAGCAATAATGGAGGAACTGAGGAACACTGATTTCCTCCCCCGGTTCTTCTCTTGACTTAACCTTTGTGTTAATGACTGCAAAACAAGATGAAAAGAAGATGCTGCGTATTGAAGAATATTTTGCAATGCTTCTCCAGCAACTGGGTGTCACAAAACGGAAGTCGTCGCTCGTTCCTCTGCGCGTCTCACTGGTGCCTAGCTACTCTGACTTCTCCTTTCAGTGTACTGGCCTGCTGGGCTCTTGCAGTGGTTCTGTAGGGCAGCACCAGCACTGAGGTGATTCATTTCTTTAGGTTTTATTATGCCGTTTGAAAGATTTTTGAGTTATATTCTTTTTTTTAAGTTTATTTATTTATTTGGAGAGAGTGCGTGAGAAAGTGTGTATGCACAATTAGGGGAGGGGCAGAGAGAACCCCAAGCAGGCTCCAAGCTATCAGCACAGAGCCCGATGTGGGGCTCAAATCCACGAACCATGAGATCATGACCTGAGCCAAAATCCAGAGTCGGAAGCTTAACCCACTAAAACACCGAGATGCCCCATATTATTTTTAACCGTGAGTTTACATGTCTTTTATGTAAGAAATTCCAAATACCTGAAGAAGCTCAAGTAGACAGTGAACGAAGGGAAACTACCTTGTCATGTCAGGATCTGACAACTGACGTTAACATTTCAAATTATCGAGTCCTTTTTAATAACATTGGGTGTTACTGAAACAAGATTTGGAAAATTTTGGGCTCTTTCGGCACATTAATAGAAAACCCAATGTGCGTTAAGACAAGAAGAAAACCTACTGGTTCAAGGAACTGAAAAGTCCAAGGCTTCGGGCACTCAAGACTATGTCATCGGGATCTCTTAGGTTCCCCCAACTCTGGGCTCTTCTGCTTCTGTGTTGGCTCATTGCTGAGCCAGGCGCTCCCCTGGGCTGGTAAGATTGCTGCAGCAATCACATCCTTGCTTCACATCCTTGCAGGTTCAGGTAGAAAGACAAAGTCCTGGGACTCATTCTGATGGACTGGCCATGGGTCCTGGAGGATTTGGGGCACTGATGTCCAGGCCTGTCCCGGACAAAGCACATGGGCGGAGAGTATGGGCAGGGATGGCTTCCCTAAAGGAACTCAGAATGTTACCAACAGAAGGGGCCGTGGATGCCGAGTGGCTGCTATACTCCTTCCTACGTAAAATGCCAGATGGCAAAAAGACCACCAATGTCCACACAGTCTTCCCTCAGATGCTCCAGAGGGGAGAGGCTGGTCAAGAAGGAGGTCAGACTGCCAGGGTGTTCAATGTGACTGCAGTCCAACCCCCTCCTGTGACTCCAGAAAATTAAATGATTCATTTCTGAATCCAGAAAAATGAATGACATTCACAAGATTACAACTTCTTTGCAGTGTTTGCTTGAAGGGTGAGGGAGTCCAGGTATCCTGGCCCCTCATGCAGGCCGTTCTACTAAGTACCCCTGGCAGAAGCGGTTAATTAGTAGAAATACCGAGTGCCCAAAGATAAAAATTTTTCTCAGAAATGGACAAAGATGGTAACTTACATTTTTTCTACCTCCTCCTATACCTATAAGATGTTGAAGTATATATCCGTGTATGTGTAATACAAATAGATTTATGTTATATGCATTTACATAGATATTACATAAATAGATATATGTATGTGGGGGTGTGTGTATGGAACATATATGTGGAAAGAGATTATCTGCATTTTAGACTCATGCCTGAGTAGAAACACTTAAATAAAGGGTTTTTTTTTTCCCCCTTCAAAATGTGTAAAGTTATAGGATAATTATAATTCAATACCAGGGAGAAGGAATTGATTTTCTCCAAGTTCCCCCACAGTTTGTGTTATTTTTATTGACTTTTTCTGAAGCTCATTTCCAAACATCTGAGTAAACATACAAAATAAATATTCCTCTTAAGTCATTACTATTGTTGTTGGGGCTGGAAGCCAGGCCCTTGCATCTGTCCCCTTTCCCATTATGATTCTGTAAAGTGCCCGTGAACAGATGGCTTGCGTGCTCCGCTGAAACATCTGGAAAGCTTGGGCTGTGTTTGGCTACAGAGTCACAGATGTGGCTGGGCGCTGTATTACACTGGAGGCCAATCTCGGCACAGCTCGTTTGACTATATCATACCGGGACAGAGGAAAAGGCCCTCAGCTGAGGACATAAACATGGAGATCTCATACTTGAGATGGGGGGTGTTTGTTCCTATGATTTAAGAGACATCAAATGACTAATCCAATAATCAAACATAGGTACTAGGTCCAACATTTGGTTTCCTTCCCCCACCCACGATAATCCAACAGGCAACATGTCCTACGAAAAATAAGCCTTGTTAAGACCTCCTTCTGTAAGTTGGCCGTTCACCTGGCCTTTTCACTGTGGTCACTAGTCTTGACTACAGTTTTTAGGTGTGGATCACCCAATAAGTATCTAAAGGGGTTCTTCGACTTACAGCTTTATAAACGTATATAATAAAATGAACTTGGTACAGCCATTTTGGAAGACAGTTGGCAGTTTCTTACACACTAAACATACTCTGACCACACCTTGTGGCAATTGTGCTTCTTGGTACTGTATTTACGCAAAAGAATCAAAAACTTATATCCACACAAAAACCTACACATGGATGTTTCTAGCGGCTTTATTCATAATCGCCAAAACATGGAAGCAACCAAGATGTCTTTCAGTAGATGAATGGATAGATAAACTGTGGGTCATCCGGACAATAGAGTATTATTCAGCACTAAAGAAATAAGCTATCAAGCCATGAAAGGATATGGAGGAATCTTAAATGCATATTACCAAGTAAAGGAAGCCATTCTGAAAACGTTGTATATTGCATAATTCCAACTAGAATCATAAGATAGTGGTTTTCAGTGGATGGGCGGGGGGGATGAATAGGCTGAGCACAGAGGATTTGGGGGGGGTAGTGAAAACACTCTGTATGATACTATAATGATAGATACACATTATTATACATTTGTCCAAACCCACAGGATGTACAACACAAAGAGTGAGAACACAAAGACCAACTATGGCCTTTGGATGATCATGATGTGTCAATGTAGGCTCATCAATTGTAACAGATGTACTGCTCTGCTGGGGGATTTTCTTAATGGGGGAGGGTATGCATGTGTACGGGGGCAGGGGCTATATGAGAAACCGCTGTACCTTCCCCTCAATTTTTCTGTGAAGCTAAACATGTTCTAAAAAAAAAAAAAAGATCTTAATAATATAAATAAATCAGTAGATAAAATGAAGTCTAAGCAATTAATTTAAGCTGCTTATATTTATTCATTCATTCTAAAAATATACTGCATGCTTCCTACAGTCTAGGCACTGAGCTACTGAGCTCAAGGCAGGAGCCAACACCACAAATAATATGCAAATTTTTTGTATGAACCCATCATCCCTCTTGAGTGAATTGGTAAAAACCCTTAGACATTCTGATCCAGAAGTCTCTCTGTGTGGTTCAACCAGCTCCATTTCTTCTGATGCCCAATAAACCTTTTCTGCCTCACTCAAGAGTTTAATCAGTGGCTGTTAATCCCAACTGCAGAAAATCCTCTCCCCAGTTGTACATAAAGTTCATTCTCTAAGTTCAGCCATCTCTTTGGCAATAGAGTTCATTAATATTGGCTATGGCAGGAATCACTTTTTGAAGGAAATAAAAAGCGTCCAAGTTGAAGGAACAAATTCCAGGTACTTTAATTACCTGGAAGAGTTGCCTCTATTGCTAAGAAGTTCTTGAACTATATGATACTTCCTGTTCAACACCATTAGAAGCTTCCTCTAAAGTTGGCATTCCTCTGACTCTCTCAATTTGCCATGATTCTCTTCCATAGTTATTACCTGAAGCAGGGGGTTAATATTAAATACTTTGTTTAGCACACTAAACGGGAACTGAAAGGTCCTGGGGGTGGGTAATCGAGAGAAGGTCAAGGTGCCTCAGTATGAGACTCTTTCGGACCTTATGCCAATCCCTCCCTGCTCTCCTGACGTGGTCAACTGGGAAGACTGTTCAATGCCCAGCTCAAGACCACTTGCCACAAGCTATAATGTTTCTTCTCCTTTATGCAATTTTAAGAAAATGTTTTATTTTCAACAGTCATATTTAAGGTTAAGGGCTCAATCTTGAAAACTGCATAAAGTTGAAAGTTTTGGATGGCAGATGTGGACAATCTGAACCAAGTGATCTTCAGTCCCTGCCTGCTCTAGAAAATTATTTGAAGGCTATTTCTTCTGAAATTCACTCTTCAAAATGACCAGGACTTGATTAGGTCAGCTTGCCAAAATTGGCCAGGTTATTTCATTATTTAATAGAAGAGAACTTTTCAAACTATTTATCTAGGAGACATGACTATTCTCTCTGTTCTGGTGTCCCAGTCTCAAGGTCCCCAACGCCATCAAACTTGGTGTCTATTAGGGGAGGGATGGATGAGTAAGTAGGTGGGCTGCATACTGTGGAATCCTGTGCAGCAGGTGAAACAGCAAATGAGATGAATGGACAACAATCTTAGCTCTTTAAAACACAGTACTGGGTGAGAAAAAAATAGACGAAAAAATAAAACATAAAGCACATATGCACAAAACACTATCTTGTATGAGATAAAGGTACATTTTTTTAAAATTTAAATTCAAGTTAGTTAACATACAGTGAACTCTTGGCTTCAGGAGTAGAACCCAATGATTCATCTCTTACATATGCTACCCACTGCTCATCCCCAAAAGTGCCTCCTTTCGTGCCCATCACCCATTTAACCCATCGCCCCCCACCTCCCCTCCAGCAACCCTGAGTTTGTTCCAAGAGTCTCTTATGGTTTGCCCCCCTCTCTGTTTTAATCAAGATAAAGGCATATTTAAGGAAGATAATAAACACACGAACGTGGGTACTTAAGGTGGGGAGTGGGGGGTTGGGGATAAAAGGGAAAGATAAAATACAAGAGAAGCCCTGTTGAAATTGTGATCATAAGGTAGTGTGAACTGAGGATGAGACGGACTCTTTTGAGGTCTCAAAAAAGGCATAAATAAATGCTAGTTTTCAGAAACATCATCCTGTAAATTAGTGTGTCCCAACTGAGGCCCGATGGTACTTGAACATTCTCGAAGATGTTAATAGGTATTCCCCAAAAGGAGATGCCCCGATCAAGCACAGCTGGGAAACAGATTAAACAGAGCTGATCAGGGTTCTTCACTTCAGGTGTTCCCAGAGCATATGATACATAGCGTAACCCAAGGTGGATATATGCACCATTTCCCAAACTTCTTTGGTCTTAGAATGCTTTTTGCCAAATGCCGTTTTTGTAAAAGCACAGAGCAGGAAATGCGATTCTAAATATTTACCCCAGTTAACTTTCTTCCCTCAGGACATCCTTCGTAATTTATCCCTCCCTCTGCTGCAGGTCTCATCTCTTCCATGAAACCCCCTTCGTAACCCACAACTGTCTGTGTTCTGATTTTATTGCTGCAACTCTCTGGCCTTTGGACAGAGACCGATGAGTGGTAAGATCAGAATACTTCACTGTTACTGCAAAATACTTATTCCTGTAGCAGTAAGATCAGAATACAGTGGGCAAACTTTACTGCTGCTTCTGCATATACTGTTTGCTCTCGTAAGGATGATGTGACATAATCTTTCATCTACATCCTAGCTTTTGGCTAAGTTGGCTTGAATAAATTACAGGGAAGGTCCTCTCAGCCAATCATTTTACTCCATCTATTCAGATCAGATCAAAGTAATATTTACCGCTTGCTTCTCCCACTGGCAGGTGGGGGGGGGGGGGGAGCGGTGAGGCGTATGTACAAAGCATCCTAACCGCCACAAGAAAAAAAGCTTTCTTCACAATGTTTCGATGCTTTAATAAATTTAAGGGAAAATGAGAGGGCAAAACAAGGAGTTTGCAAGCTTCCACACAGAGATCCAGGTCAATCAAATGGCTTCTTAGCTCTGCCTAGCTCTGTTCCTCAGGAATATTGGATGATGATGATGATGAGGATGAAGAAGAAGAAGAAGAAGAAGAAGAAGAAGAAGAAGAAGAAGAAGAAGAAGAAGAAGAAGAAGAAGGAGAAGAAGAAGAAGATGATGAGGGTGGGGGTGGCGGTGGTAGCTACCTATAAAGTCCATATTTCAGGCCAGGTATGATGCTAAGCATGTCTTTTACCCCCACAGATTTAATAAGAGAGGTCACTAAAAAGCACCTCTGACCAAAAATGCCTTCCCCACCTGCCTCCCATAGACCTAAAATTTCCATCTTTTTTAATATTGTTTGTTTGTTTGTTTGTTTGTTTGTTTGTTTTTGAGAGACAGAGAGGGATAGAGCATGAGCAGAGGAGGGGCAGAGAAAGAGGGAGACACAGAATCTGAAGCAGGTTCCAGGCTCTGAGCTGTCAGCACAGAGCCCGATGTGGGGCTCGAGCTCATGAACCGCGAGATCATGACCTGAGCCCAAGTCTGACACTTAACCAACTGAGCCACCCAGGTGCCCCAATTTCCATCTTTTTTAAAAGAGTTTATTTTTAAGTAATCTCTACACCCAATGTGGGGGTCGAACTCACAACCCCGAGATCAAGAGTCACATGCTCTGTCTGAGCCAGCCAGGTGCCCCTAAAATTTCCATCTTTATATACCAGTTCCTACAGCCCCTTCTACATTTATAAACATGCCACAAGTATTATACTTAGTGATACCTTTGTATAAATTTGTGTATTGTAAATTTTAAAAAGTCACCCAGCAGAAGACGTTGGTCAAATATTCAGCTTTGATTGTGGTGTGAGGGGGTACTCTTTGGCAGAACAGAGACAGAAGAAACAAAGCAATCCAATTTTTCCTCCCAGTGTTTGCTTAATTAAATACTTGACATTCACTAAGAACACACTATTTATAAAAGATACTTTCAAGGTCCCTGGAATTTTACAGATCAATATAGACTGCAATCCTTACACTTAGCACTTACCAAGGAGGCAATCACCAATAATTATAATATGATACAACTGCTTTAGTAAAGACATGACAATTATGTATGTAAAGCACCCAGCCCAGAGGCTCAGCACAGAGGGGTTGCTTTCTTCTCCCTGTTTCTCTGTGGGAGTCAAATAAAGCTTCACAGAGAAGCACTCTGTCTTGGAGAATAAGTAGGAATCTTCCAGGCAGAGAGCAGGAGGTGACGGCAGTGTGCTAGTGAATGTTTAACAACCGGAACTCCAAGGGCGGTGGGGGGAGGGGGGAAGCCCTGACGAGTAGGATTTGCTAATTTCCACGGTGTACATTCTCCTACTGTGGCAGATTTCAGGGTACCAACAGGATGCCACTGAGCAGAGTTGGGACCACAGATGTGCCTGAGCCGACAAGAGCCAGCTCTAGCATACCACTGGAGGACAGATGGAAGGAACAGCACGTTCTAAGGTGTGGAGGTCCAAAAATGTCTGGTGATCAATTGGCTATTGTCCTGAAGAATCTGAGTTAGGGTCTGGAAAAGAGATGGAACCAGAGAACCTTGCACGGTCTGAACCAGAAAATCCACAAGGGCGAGATAGATGTAGCCTGTACTGGGAGAAACAGATCTTGAACGAATTTGGAAAGCGGTTTGGAAAGAGATTACAAAAGGTATTGAACTTTTGCAACTTTCTCTTTTACGCAACTGATAGCAATCTAAACCATCCAGGATTTACCTCTAAATTCTAGCGGCAGTATGCAGGAATTGCCAGAGGACAGAGAGACTGGGAGGAAGGTGACTGGTCAATAAATTCTCAAGACAGTCTTGAAAAGAGCTCTAAACGGCCAATGCTTGGCATCTCTGGACCACAACTCAGCCATTTCGGTCATGCTCATAGATACCCTATCTCATGGGGTTCTTTAACTCAGGTCTCCGGAAAACGACAAGAAGAAATAAACATAATTTTTAAAACACTCCTAAATACAAACTATACAACATAATGCGCGGCTTTCTCAAACAGAAATGTGAGTTTATACCCAGTGAATTCTTTTATGAATTCCTGTTCCTCCACAACAGGGAATAGTTTATCTGCTTCTGCTGACCTTCTTACCAATTTTTATTGCCTCTTCCTGAGTATCACACTGGCCCCATTAAGCTCTCGTGTTTGTGATATATTTGATGTTCAATGACGCAAGTGCTCACCCCCTTTCACTACGAACTAGAAAAGTTCGTTTTTGCAGCTGCAGCTTCCTGCTGCTCATGGTGATGAGCCAGACTGCCTAGGTGGTATGTGTTGTTGTTGCTGAACTCAGCATCTACCCTGGAGATGTCCCACTTTTCTCAGGCCTCCTGGCCTAAGCCCCACTCCCGGCCCATGGCCCTGGGTCTATGTCAGCTGACTGTCCAGAAGGCTTCCTGACAGAGCTCCCTGGTCAATAGTGGTCCATCAGACGGTCACGTAACTGCCACCTCTGTGCCTCGGCCACACATTGCTGTGACGCTTTCCAGGCATAGGCATGTATCCTCACGGGTGGCTCTGTGGTTTAAAAAGGGAGGGGTGAGTGTGACAGTGCCTGCAGAATCTCATACCATCCCTCTACCTCTCTCCCCCTCTCCTTCTCTCTCTCTTATTTTTTTTCCGGTTTTCCTTTTCCTTCTGGATTTGGCATCGGAACCAAGCATTTATTAGCAAAGGCTGCATTGCCCAGCTCCCTGAACTCTTGTACCACCAGCAGGTGGGGACAGCAGCAGCAGGAGAGCACAGGAGGTGAGGGAGAGGTGGAAAACTCCACTGCCGCTTCTTTCTCACTCCCCCTCAGCCTCACCTTGGAGCCAGGCAGGCAAGTCTGCTCCCTTCCTCCCGTGCACGCTAACCCACTCTGCTGCACCGAGACGCGGTGGTTCAAAGTGTGGACCCTAGAGTCTGACCACTTGATCCAAATCTTGCTTTGTCACCTGCCAGCAACGTGACCTCAGGAGGCTTGCCAGATTTAGCAAAAACAAATGTCAACAGGAGACTCATTTGAATTTGTCCGATATACAATGAATACTTTCTAGTATAAGTACATCCCACGAAATGTTTATACTAAACCATTATGTTATTTATCAAATTTAACTAGCTGTTCTGCAGTTTATCTGGTAACACTAGACCTCAGGCTAGCTACCTAACTTCTCTGTGTCCAAATTTCCTTTTCTAGAACTTGAGAATACCGGGGCTGCCTACCAGCAAGCATTCTTATCTTGAGGATTAAATGAGATAATACATATATAATGTTAGGAATCTGCCTGCTGGCACACATATGGTATGGTGGAGTGCATGGCCTTGGGAATCATATAGACCAGGTTCAGTGTGACCTTGGGCAAGTTAAACTTCTCTCTGCCTCAGTCTCATCATCTACAGTATCTTACCTTATGTTGTTGAGAGGAGTAAAAAAAACTATACAGGGGAATCATTTAGCACAATGCCTGGCTCATAGTAAATGTAACCAATAGTATGCTAGGTAATATATAGTCTAAGAACGCCATCCTCACTCCCTCCATGAGCCATCTTGTTTTTTTTCCACTTAAGCGTTACTCTAGACCCGGGACTTGAACTCATGACCCCGAGATCAAGAGTCAAACGTTCTACCAACTGAGCCAGTCAGTTGCCCCTCTATGAGCTACTTTTGCTACGCCGCTTCTCCGTCTTATTCCAGAGGCACTGATTTCACAGCCTCTGAATTTCTGCAGTCCTTGATGATTTTGCCACAAACTGGACCCTTGACTGCATTTTCCCATGTACTGCTTGCTAACTGTCCCATTTATGGATGCCTTATTTCATCAGTCAGATCCTAGAGGCCTCTTCTCCCAGCCTCTCCCTTTCATGCTGGGCCCCATTTTCAGTACCTATCTTTTGACTGATTAACTTTTTAGTGCTGTCGTCATGGACGCGAGGACCAAAAGAGTCAAACCCGTGTATCTAAATGATCTACTCCCCGAGACTGACAGTGCAGATTCTCTCCTGCACGTGGAACCCTGGAGAAACAATACGAAGTGTCAGGGTTACCACTGTCAGAAGCTTGGTCAAGCAAACCATCAAGGTGGTTGCATTCTCCGTCTTTGGGACAGGTAGGCTCCTTCCCTCAAGTCCTACTGGTGGGGCTTGAGACATGAAGATGTTCAGCACACGGGTACTGAACAGACCAAAGATAATGTGTTCGAAACAGCCTTAGACCTTAAGAAGGGACAAAACCAGGAGTTTTCAGTACATCCTGAACAGGGTAATGATATCACCTGGAGAGTTTTAAATAAAACTACCAAGATTCTGGGGCACCTGGGTGGTTGTCGGTTAAATGTCCAACTCTTGGTTTCAGCTCAGGTCATGATCTCAAGGTTTTATGAGTTCGAGTCCCACGTGGGGCTCGGTGCTGACAGTGTGGAGCCTGCTTCGGATTTTTTCTCTCCCTCTCTCTCTGCCCCATCCCTGCTCATGCACACACACTCTCTCCCTCTCTAAATAGATAAACATTAAAAAAATAAAATAAAAACTCCCAAGATTCTGGCTTATTTGGTCTGGGTTGGGGAGCCTGGCTGTCTGGAGTTTTAAAAGTTCCCCAGGCGATTCAAATGGACAGCCGTGGCTGAGAAACTCTGCTTACACAGCTTTACATTTTTTTTTAATGTTTATTTATTTTTGAGAGACAGAGAGAGACAGCATGAGTGGGAGAGGGCAGAGAGAGACAAAGGAAGACCCAGAATATGAAGCAGGCTCCAGGCTCTGAGCTGTCAGCACAGAGCCCGATGCGGGGCTCGAACTCACAAGCCATGAGATCACGACCTGGGCCAAAGTCGGACACTCAACCGACCGAGTCACCCAGGCGCCCCTGCTTGCACAGCCTTAAATGAAAACTGACGGCTTGCCTGACACATGATGTCTGCTAAGTACAGAATACTAAATTGGCAACAGGTGGAGACCTAAATACCATTCTTTGCTTCTGGACAGTAGATAAAACAACTCTAAAATGACTTGATGTTCTTCCAAATTACTGTGTAATTAACTATCACTGAACAAACTTCTTGTAAGGCTTTGCCAATGGCATATTCCTATATCCTGTTCAGCAAGCAAACGAAGAGCCAATTTTCCAGCTCAGGGTAAACTCTGGTTTGTGGGAACCGATCACTAAAATCACCTGGTGGCCCACGAAGGCAGGAGCAGGGATCACAAAGCTGCAAACTGTTAGAGCTGGATGGGATGCCGGAGCAGAGCTCCCTGCACTGGACTGTGCACACAAATCACCTGGGGTCTTGTTAATGCCCATGTACTGATTCAGTGGGTCTGGGGAGGGGCCTGGGAGTCTGCATTCCAATAAGCTCCCAGCTGGTCCCAGGACCACGTTTTGATAGCAAGGCCTTGGAATAAATGTGCCTTACAGAACTTTTAAAAATGTCCCTTGCCTGGGGCACCTGGGTGGCTCAGTCGGTTAAGTGTCCAACTTCGGCTCAGGTCATGATCTCATGGCTCGTGAGTTTGAGCCGCGAGTCTGGCTCTGTGCTGACAGCTCAGAGCCTGGAGCCCACTCGGAGTTCCGTGTCTCCCTCTCTCCCTGCCCCTTCCCTGCTCACGCTGTCTCTTTGTCTCTCTTTTTCTTTCAAAAATAAATAAACGTTAAAAAAAAATTTCATGTGCCTAAGCCCCCACCCCAGACCTAGTGAATCAGGATCTCTAGGGGTAGGGCCTGAGCATCGGCGTTTCTTCAAAATTCCCCAACTGATCCTAATGGCAGCCAAGACTGAGAACCACCCATCTGGCAGCTGAGGAAACTGACGCCCATAGACGTGAAGTAGGAAAAGAGCTGGCTGAGGGTCCTACACTTTGAACCTAGCACCCAGGATTCTGGCTACAAAAACCTTCTTCCTCTTCCTCTTCCATTGAGCCAGGAAGTAGATTGGTGGTTGCCAGGGCCGGAGAGAGGACGGAAATGGGGAGTGACTGCTCATGGACACAGGGTTTCTTTCGGGGGTGATGACAGTGGTGCTGATGGTTGTACAACTCTGTAAGTGTACCAAATGCCACTGGGTGGTGCACTCGAAATGGGTGAACTTTATGGCATGTGAATTATATCTCAATAAAACCACAGAACACATTTTTTGAAACTTCTGCTTCTCCTCACTATTGTTTTCCTTTATCTGATTCAAGAAATTCTAAAACCAGCAGGGGCTGGGGGTGGAGAAGGGGGGGGCGGGGCAGGGTGTATCTAAAGAGACTGACACCTGCTTGGATGTGGGCTAATTCAGGGGTGTTTCTAGCTGAGCTGCTTCCTCCCCGGGTGGCATTAACTGCCATAACTTTAAGGCATCCTGGGGTCTTCATTCTGTACGGGCGTTCAGTTGCAGGGTGGAATATGGGGTTGAGTCATCAAAGTTTCAGTCTCTGTCAGGTCACAGTCATCTCAAAAGCAGACCTCTGACACTTAGGGAAAGAAGACTTCTCCTATGCAGATGAGGGCTGCCATAAAATAGTTTCCTTGCGATGGCTTTTCACTTCAGAGACCAGGAACTAGGAAGTGGAACTTTTTTCCATAGAACTCATCACCATCATATTAACATTTATCGTCCAAGCATATTTGTATTTCAGAAGATTAAGTAGATCCCAACAATAAACAGGTTTAGGGTGATAAACCCTCAGCAATTGGTAAGCAAAGTGTTTAAAAGGATATGTCCACCAACTTAACAATAAAATAAGGGAAAGGGATTCTGAAATTCTTAATCCTCTTCATAGCAGAGAGTGGAAAAGTTAGGGATAAATGTCTTCACGGGATTTCGTAGTGTCTCCTTCTTCAATTTTACCCCAGAGGGGTTTCAAATGACTCTGGGCAACTAAGATTCCAGAACATTCCATGCCCGGAAAGACATTCTATTCCACCAGTTAATTCCTAAAGTTCAACTCCAGCCAGTCGGGGAGCTGTTCCTCCAGTCACTGGACTCAGGCTAATTGTTAATCCACACACAATTTCAAGGCCATTAACCAACAGAGGATTTCTTTATACACACTCTTTAAAACCTTTCTCCTAGGAACAGGAGGGTGAAAGGAGAAAGCTGTAATCATTCTTTCACTGCTTCAGTGAAAATGGGAAGTCTTAATAGATCGATGTGAAGGCAGGTATTCAAGGCCATTTATTTTTTGGGAAAGGATCAAAATCCCTTTCAGTTTACAGGGTGAATTTCCCATCTACTGAGGTTGGTTAAGAAATCTGTGAGATAAGCCATTTTTGTTCTGTGGCATCTTTTAACTTATATTTAAGGGAAGATAAAAGACACATGGAAAGGGTTGGGTTTTTTTCCCCCTTTCCTTCTGGGAGAAACTAGACTAGGACCTTGTTACTCGAAGCAGTATCGGGGGACTAGCAGCCTTGCACTACGAGGGAGCTTGTTAAAAATACAGGATCTCAGGCCCTTCCCAGGACGATTACATCAGAACCTGTGCTTTAACCAGATCCCAGGTGATTCATATCATATTAGTCTGAGAAGCACTAGTCCAGGTCAGGTGTTGTTGAACTTGGCTGCACATTCTAATCACTTGGACAGTTCTTAAAAGTCCCAGTTTCTAGGGGCGCCTGGGTGGCTCAGTCGGTTAAGCGGCCGACTTCGGCTCAGGTCATGATCTCATGGTCCGTGGGTTCGAGCCCCGTGTCGGGCTCTGCGCTGAAAGCTCAGAGCCTGGAGCCTGTTTCAGATTCTGTGTCTCCCTCTCTCTGCCCCTCCCCCGTTCATGCTCTGTCTCTGTCTCAAAAATAAATAAATGTTAAAAAAAAAAAATTAAAAAAAAAAAGTCCCAGTTTCTAGACCAATTAATCAGAATCAGACCAAGCATCAGTACCATCAGTATTTTTTAAGTTTCTCAAATGATTCCAATGTGCAGCCAATATAGAAACTAATGGTCTAGGTCAGTGCCACAAACTTTTACTGTAAAGAATCAGAGAGTAGATGGTTGAGGCTTCATAGGCCATACTATCTTTTTTTTTTTTTTTAATGTTTATTTTTGAGAGAGGAGAGACAAAGCGTGAGTGGGGGAGAGGCAGAGAAAGAGGGAGACACAGAATCCAAGGCAGGCTCCAGGCTCTGAGCTGTTAGCACAGAGCCTGATGCGGGGCTCGAACCCATGAACTGTGAGATCATGACCTGAGCCAAAGTCGAATGCTCAACCGACTGAGCCGCCCAGGCGCCCCTTTAGGCCATACTATCTTAATCACAACTTCTCTGCCATTGTAGCAGGAGACTATCCAAAGCCAATATATGAATGGATGAGTGTGGTCATATTCCCATAAAACTGACCCTGGACACTGTAACCTGAATTTCACATAATTTCATATGTCATGCATAAAAATACGTTTTTATTGGGGCGCCTGGGTGGCTCAGTCGGTTGAGCATCTGACTTCAGCTCAGGTCACGATCTCGTGGTTCACGAGTTCGAGCTCCGCGTCAGGCTCTGGGCTGACAGCTCAGAGCCTGGAGCCTGCTTTGGATTCTGTGTCTCCCTCCCCTGCTCATGCTCTGTCTCTCTCTCTCTCTCTCTCTCTCTCTCTGTCAAAAATAAATAAAACATTTAAAAAAAAATATGTTTTTATTGTTTCCACCATTTAAGCACATAAAAACCATTCTTAGCTTGAAGGTCATACAAAAACAGGTGACAGGATGAGATTTTGCCCTCCAGCTTTGGTTTGCCTATACTTAACTAGGTCACTTTCTTACCAAATGGGAGGAGGGGAGCCCTGACGACCTTCACTTTAATTTAGGCTGATGCATAAGACTGAATGCTAGTCACCAAATACCAACTAGCATTCTAATTCAGAGAGCTTGATTAGAATGTTCTGTCTGCAGAGACTCTGTTTGCTGTTCGCCATTCCTGCTCCTGGGACGACCCGAGGGAGTAAAGAAAACCTAAATAGGAGTCCTCCCACTCGACTGCTACCTCTCACTTACTTTTGAAGACTTTGGTTCACACTAGTCCGTACCAATCCAGGCTCACTGCCTGCAGGACGTTTCGTTGTTTGCTTGGAGGGGTTTCAAAGCAACTAAGGAAGGCTCAACTCTTGCCCTTGAAGGCCTTGAAAGGTAATGAGTGACAAGACAAAAGATACTGTAGGAAGCTGGACATATATTAAAATCAATCGTGCTTGTTTCTTCTGGCTGGCATTTTCATTCTAAATAGGGAAATGGTTACGTGAACATCTGTATCATGGTCCTCTACCAGATTAGCAATGTGCTTTAATTGGAACATTCGTGCCTGTTTTCTAAAGAAGTGATTCACAGAGTTACACGGCAGTCAGGGGCAACAAGGGTCGTTTAATTTTCTCCTTTGATTCAGCCTTGGGGCTGTGGTTTTGTGTGTGTGCACTTACGCTTTAGTAATGATTCTAAGCTGATGTGTACCATTTAGCATTTCCTTTTCCTTTAAGATTTAGATTTGCCGTACAAGGTTCGCACTCCCAGCCAGTTCCCATCTACCCAGAGCCCCAGCATTGGGGCCCTACCATCACCTGGCCCCAGCTGCATCGTGTAGGCTGCCTCAACAGACTCTAACTTTCCTTTTAACCCTTTTTTGATGACTTCCAGAAGGAAGCCTCAGCCATTAGTTGCCTTTAAGACTCCTAACACTTGCTATTTTTAATTTTTAAATGATTATTTTTAGTAGTCTCTACCTTTAACGTGGGGCTAGAACTCATGACCCCAGAGATCCAAGATCCACATGCTCTACAGACTGAGCCGGCCAGGCACCCGCCACTTTTTTTTTTTTTTTTAAACATAAAACAGTCTTAGGGCTCAAGGCCTGCAGTTAGTCATGCTATCTAGCTGGAATTCAATGACGTTATTTTATCTTTATTGTACTACTTGTCTTTACAGTTAGCAGTAACTGAACTACCCATTTAGAGCAGTGAAACACAGTTTTCAAAATGAATCGATATAATCATGGTACAGATGTATGCAAGTTTATAAAAGTAAGCTGATTTAAATTAAAAAATTACGTCCTTGGCAAAAAAATAATTATGCGACCAGAGGTATGAGCTAACACTAAAGTGGTAATCATGTGGCAAACATAAATGTATCAGATCAACGACGAAACTCACACACTATTATATGTTGATTATATCTCAATCAAAATTTAAAAAAGTAAAATATCTCAATCAAAATTAAAAAAAGTAAAAACATCATGTAAATACTCTGTATCTATATGGATAGCAAGTACATACATTATCACAAATCATGGTATAATAGGAGAATAACTGAAGTATGGGGGAGATGAGCCTCAGCAAGAAGGAACAGGCAGCCACTGCAGCCCAAGGTCAAAGAGCTTAAAGAACCATAGCAGCCTTTCAAAGAAGGTAATGGGCAGAAGAAGGTGAAGAAGGGGGCCCAGAAGGGTGGGTGGGCTGGGCAGAGACATCAGTTCTCATTGTCTTCAATCCAATCAGAAGGCCACTGAAATTTAACTCTTTCACTGCCCACAAAAAAAGTAGTAAGCTTTTAGAAGCCTCTTCTGGTAGTTGCATTAAGACAGAGAGAGAAAAAAAAAAATAAAGTAGCAAAGAAAAATATTTTTTAGTTTCTTTTCAAATCAACAAGAAGAGCAAGGCAATATATGCTCAAGGAATAAAATATCCGTTTAAATGTGGAATTAGAAATAAACCTTGTAAAGTATTTTAATAATCAATAAAAATATATCAAGACGAATAGATATTATATTAAATAAGTAGCATTTGTCAGTGTACAAACAGCTTTTCTTTTTTAAAAAAAAAAATTTTTTTAACGTTTTATTTACTTTTGAGACAGAGAGAGACAGAGCATGAACGGGGGAGGGGCAGAGAGAGAGGGAGACACAGAATCCGAAACAGGCTCCAGGCTCCAAGCTGTCAGTCCAGAGCCCGAGGCGGGGCTCGAACTCACGGACCTCAAGATCGCGACCTGAGCCGAAGTCGGCCGCTTAACCGACTGAGCCACCCAGGCGCCCCCAAACAGCTTTTCGAATACATTCTGGAAATTTACTTTTATAATTGTGAGGTAGGAATAATTGCTGGTGGTTTTCTTTTTCTTCTCTGTATTACGTAGTAAGCAATTTGTGACTCACAGAGAGCACATTGATCTCCAGATATCACATAACTGAAGCCTGCGTTCACGTGTTCTGGTTGCAAATTCCACCTTCTTTCTGCTCTGCATGGAACAAAACATCCACTACTAAACCCTAAAGGTAAAGTTTTAGAAGATTCTTTGAGAAGAAGAAGGAACATGTTTTTATCACTTTAACAATCCATCAGCAAATACATACGTGTGTGTGTGTGTGTATATGTATGTATATATTTTTTAAATTTATTTTTAGAGAGAGAAAGAGAATGTGTATGTGCCAAGGGGAGGAGGTGCAGAGAGAGAATCTCAAGCATACTGTATGCTGTCAGCACAGAGCTGGAAGTGGGGCTCGAACCCCCAAATTGTGAGATCTTGACTTGAGCCTAAGTCGAGTCAGACACTTAATTGACTGAGCCACCCAGGTGCCCTTCCATCAATATTTCTTGAGGGTTTACCAATTGCTTACCATGTTCCAATTGCTAGGAGGAATGCATACAAAGGAGTGTGATGCAGTTTCACAAATACAAGAAAAGTTAAAAAGTGATAAAGACAGCAATTCCGGGCCACCGCAAATGGCCTTCAGGCTCTGTGTCCTACTTCAGACAGTGCAGCTTGAGGCCACCAAGCTTGATCAAGCTTGTAGCCCGGTGCAGGGAGGGAAAAGGATGTTCTCGGTCGTCTGCTGGGAATTGTGAAGGTTTTTAGAAACCAATCTAGGAGCTCCTGGGTGGCTCAGTCAGTTAAGCAGCCGACTTTGGCTCAGGTCAAGGTCTCACGGTTTGTGAGTTTGAGCCCTGTGTTGGGCTCTGTGCTGACAGCTTGGAGCCTGGAGCCTGCTTCAGATTCTGTGTCTCCCTCTCTCTCTGCCCCTCCCTTCTTGTGCCTTCTCTCCCTCTCAAAAATAAATAAACATTAAAAAACGTTAGAAAGCAATCAAGCAATTCTATTAAAATTTAAAATACATAGATCCTTGCAGCATGCTTTTAAGGTCTTGGTAATCTTCTATTTCTTGATCCAGGTGTTGGTTATACAGGGATATTCAGTTTGTAAAATTTCCGCAAGGTGTACAACTTATATATGTTATATTTTAATGTGTTGATTCTGTATGTATATTCTAATAAGCAAAACAATAAAAATATACCCTCTGATCCAGTAATCCTTTTCCAAGCAAGATATTCCATAGAACCAGAATGTTTATTAAAACATTCATAGTGGCAAAATTTGGAAACATCACGGAAGCCCATTAATGTAGTGTTTGTGGTACATCTGTGTGAAGAATAGTATTCACCTATTAAAAAGAATTACGTTTAAAAAAATGAATTATATTGACTTGGAAAGATTTCCATATTTGTTGTTGAATGAGATCTAGAGAGGTGGATATAATTTCATTTTAAAAATAACACGAGGGGTGCCTGGCTGGCTCAATCAGAAGAACGTATGACTCTTGATCTCAGGGTCGTGAGTTTGAGCCCCACAGGGGGTGTAGAGATTACTTAATTACATTTTTTAAAAAGCTTAAAATAAAATATAACATAATTCCCCAGTACAAAGATGTGAAGTGTCTACATCAGATGTTACGGCATGGAGAAATGAATGATGAATGCCCACAAAGCTGGTAACATCAGTTTGTGGGGAAATAGGGCAGGATACACTTGATTCTTATACCCATTATGAAGCAAGAACCACCTGGAATTTTTTTGAAAATAGACCTCATTTTTAACAACACTTTTACATTACAGAAAAATCTTTAAAGCACAGAAAAATTGAGCAGCTGGAACAGATTTCTCATATACCTCAGCCTTACACGTAACAAGTTACATTAGTATGGGACATGTGTTACAATTAACCAATATTAAAACATTATTAACTGAAGACTATAGCTTTATTCAGATTTCCTTAGTTTTACCCAAGACCCTGTGTCTGTCCTAGGATCCCATCCAGGATACCCTCAGTATGGTAGTTTTTAAAGCAGGCTTCACACCCAGCATGGAGTCCAAGGTGGGGCTTGATCTCACAACACTGAGATCAAGACCTAAGCTGAGATCAAGAGTCAGATGCTTAACCAACTGAGCCACCCAGGTGCCCCCACAGTGCATTTAGTTGTCACGTCTCCTTGGGCTCCTCTGTGACAGTTTCTCAGCGTTTCCTTGTTGTTTACTGAAGTGTAGTTGACACACAACATTACATTAGTTTCAAGCGTACAACACAGTGATTCGTCAACTCTGTACGTGAAGCTGGGCTCACCACAAATATAGCTGCCATCTATGCTTGCCTTATTCTTGATGACCTTGATACTTCTGAAGGGTATTATCAAGCACATCGTGGGCAGGGAGATGTGAAGCTAAAGACGTGTAGTGGGGGTGGGCATTAACTCAGGACAAATTCTGTTAACTGGATGGGTCTCATCAACCAGTGAGAAGGACAAGGGCAGAAAAGAACCAGCAACCTGGGGCAGGGGTTTGGGGGACACATGCAGGTCTTCCTTCACAAAAGAGAAATCGGACACAGAGATTTTGTATGAGGCAGTGTGGTGGTTTCGAGTGTGAATGCAAAGCCAGCCTGCCAGGCTCCAATCTCAGCTCTCCGCCTCCCATCATGTGATCTTGACTAAGGTTCTTAACCTCTCTGGGCCAAAGTGTCTTCAGCTCCCCACCCTTTATTTTCTACTTCAGCCTCTGACTTGCTTCCTGTTTCCTTCCGTACAGATGAAAACAGGCAAATTAATTTGTCTGATTACTTGCTTTTTTGTCTGTCTCCCCAGTAGAATGTATACACAAGGTAAAACCCTGACTGTCGCGTTCACTATTGCGTCCCCAGTACAACCACAATGTCTAACACATACCAGATACTTAATAAACATTCGCTGAATGGATGTTTGGATGGCTGCATAGATGATATAAAGATGGATGGGTGGATAAATGCATGGGTGAAGAAAGATTAAAAAATAAAGTTTCTGGGGGCGCCTGGGTGGCGCAGTCGGTTAAGCGTCCGACTTCAGCCAGGTCACGATCTCGCGGTCCGTGAGTTCGAGCCCCGCATCACGCTCTGGGCTGATGGCTCGGAGCCTGGAGCCTATTTCCGATTCTGTGTCTCCCTCTCTCTCTGCCCCTCCCCCGTTCATGCTCTGTCTCTCTCTGTCCCAAAAGTAAATTAAAAAAAAGTTGAAAAAAAAAAAATTAAAAAAAAAAAAAAAAAAAAAAAAAAGTTTCTGAGTCTGCAGAACTGAGGGCCTGCGAGGTGTGGTGACCCCACCAGGTCACATCTACCCACTAAAACCTATTCTGGAAAAGCCTCTGCACACCTTTGCTAGGATGTCCTTCCAAACTCATTCATTTGTAAAATGTCCCATCTTTAAAAAATATTTATTCATTTTTTGAGAGACAAAGAGAGACAGAGTATGAGCGGGGGAGGGGCAGAGAGAGAGAGAGGGAGACACAGAATCCGAAGCAGGCTCCAGGCTCTGAGCGGTCAGCCCCGACGTGGGGCTTGAACTCCCAAACTGTGAGATCATGACCTGGGCCGAAGTCAGTCAACTGACTGAGCCACCCAGGCGCCCCCAAAAATGTCCCATTTTTTTAATACTCCTTGCTGATATATTAGCATACAAACCTAAGAATATTTCTTAAACACGGGATGGATATTATCTATTATTTGAAAGAGTGCTCTGTCTTCTCTTCTCTCTCAGATATAAAATACAGCGAGGCTGGTCCTATAGCCACAGAAAATAAATTCCACACAAGAAAGGCACTTTTCTCCACATTGTAAAGTCACACTTGGGTTTGAGTAAAGTATGTACATAATTAGATTCATTCCTGCTCCTAGAGTTCTTAGGGTAACCCACTGACTGCTATCTGTATCTCATATTTGAGAAAATCAAATCTTCTGTGGTCACACATGGTTTTCTCTCCCATGTCTTGTGATCACATTCCACGGGGCCAATGGAAGAGGATTAATCCAAACCATGAGGTGGTCTTAGAGACATTGCCGGCCCCTAATATTGCCCCAAGCGCCAGGCCCTGGTGTAACCTTTTTATTTTTTAGGAAAATTCACATTTGTGACAGACAAGATGGAAAGCAGGACTACAGGAGCCGGAGGGTGGACATGTGATCCCAAGTAGCCAATCAGATGTCACATCAGGACGTGCCCTCTCTAAGGACTGACACAGCAGTCCAGTGCAGGCACACTATTCAATATGGTAGCTGCAGGGTTGGAAGCCACTGGAAGATGAAAACAGGTTGTGGCGTCTACAGTTGTAACTCCACAACTCGGATTGTTTTTCCTGTGGTGACCTGACATGTTTTTCCTGCTGCTCAGCTCTCGTGGCTATTTTCTGAGCCCCGTTCTCCACCTTCCCATTGATTTTGTGAACACACTACCCTTCTAGTACCTTCTGGTAAACAAGTTATCAAGAGCCTGTTTCTGTGTAGACACTGTGTTGGGCTCTCCAAAATCCCTTTTAAGTCTGAAGGATTTATTTTCTCAGCTGTTGAGTGGGCTGCTGGCAGGAGGCCCTCAGCTGTCAGCTTGCTTCAGGACGGCCTCAGCTGAAGAGCCTCATTACCTAAGGTCACGCCTGCTTTACTGAACCAGTGTGAATCCAGGGACTGGTCAAAATAGGGAGAAAGACCTGGCCCCTTACCCCAATTCAAGTGGGATTGCCAGATAAAATACACAATGTTCAGATAATTTTAGATAAACAGTGATACACTCTTTTAGTATAGATATATTAAAAGTACTGTGTGAAAATACTTACGTTAAAAAGTTATCCATTATTGGAGCACCTGGCTGGGTCAGTCGGTAGAGTAGGTGTCTCTTGATTCAGGGTTGTAAGTTCAAGCCTCACATTGAGTGTAGCGGTTACTTTAAAATCTTTAAAAAAAAAAAAAAGTATCCATTATTTATCTGAGATTTAAATTTAACTGGCCATCCTGTATTGTTATCCGGTCAATCTGGCAACACTAAACTGAAGTCAATTCCGAAGGTCCATCCCAGCCACAGAACCTTCCATGGTATTGACTGAGGCCTCTACCCAGAATGCATTTCAGCACATCTCCTGCCTCTGCCCACACCTGCTTCTGTCTCTTCTTTTCCCTTCCTTAGGTGGTGATCCCAAGACCACTCCCTGGGGTAGCTGCTGCAAGGTGACCTCTGTCACAGAGTCCGCTCCCCAGGCAACCCAACCTGTGACATGTTGTAATAGGGTGGCCAACTGTCCTGGTCTGCCCAGGACGGAGAGGGTCCTCAGATGAATTAATCATCCTATCTTGCAACCAGGAATTCTAACAGAACTCTTGTGACTTGGGTGACCAGAAAGCATCATTGCACCTTGTCCTTTTAGGTGCCTAATCCACAGCATGTGGGCCTGGGCTTTTGCTTTATCTGATCTCTGTGCTCCCCTGTCCTGCCAGGACCAAATCTTTGTACTGAATCCAAGCCTGTTCTACTGAGGCCCTGAAACCCCGCCTTCTCTCACATGAGATTAGATCCTGTGTTGCCTGGAACCCTGACGCTGTGACTTCCTGATGTGGGCAACTGTCTGGAGGCTAGACTCTCCCTGTTCCCCTGCCCACCTCTATTACTTGCCTCCAACTATACTTGAGATATCCATTTATTAATACCTCAGATGCCTCTCCAGGGTCAGTCTCTCTCTTTCCAGAACTTTTTCTTAATAGCCCACATTTCTGAAGCCCTATGCCTAAGCATCTCTCTCTTATGGTTATAAACCTAAAAGCAGGGGGAAAAAGCATGTAATTTCCAATAATATTAATTGAACATTCTTTATGCCACATACTGTACCAGGAGCTTCATTCATTCATTCATTCATTCAAAAAATGTATCGATTGCCAACTATGTGGCAGGTGCTATGCCAATAGAATCTGTGATATGAGAGTGAACAGGAGATAAGGTATCTGCTCTGGGGGGACTTCCTTTTTTATGCAGGATGCAGTCAATCAGCAAGTGTAGCCTGTACTATCCTATCCTAGCCTTCCTCCTTGGGATCCCTTCCACTATTTCTGTGTGCCTCTGCTCTGGCTCCTGTGTGTGTCTGCCCTGACGGCCACACCTGCTCTTGGGCAGCTGCAGGGAGTTGGAAGTGTTTGGGTGTTGACCCCACCCCCAGTAACCCTTGGCCAATGACTGACCGGTGAAGGAATGGGAAAATGCGGCACATCTGCTTCAAGTTGAGATAAATTTAGGCAGGATTTATGCTGTTGAGCTGCCTTATGGAATCAGGTTGAGGCTGGGGCTTTACCCGAAATCCCACCCTTCTCTGTCCTCTTCCCCCTTCCTACTCTGCTACCGCCACTCCCTTAGCCATCTCCCCTGGAAATCATTCCTTGATATGTCACTTGTACTTGAATGCTCTTCTCAAGATCTATGCCTAGAGACCTAAAACAGCAAGCAAGTAAATAAGTAATGATAAACTGTGATCAGTCTATGAGGAAAGGAATATGGTGATAGAGGAAAATAGAGGGACCTACTGTAGACGAGGAGGACAGACGAGACAACCCAAGGAGGCGACATTTCAGCCAAGAAGGAACCAGATATATGAAAAGTCAGGGGAAGGGTATTTCAAGAGGAGGGAATGCGAAGGACAAGTTCTCAAGGGAATGTGAAGGACAAGTTCTCAAGGCATGGAAGCGCTCTGCATTTGGCATGTTCTAGGCATTGTCTGAAGGCTAGTGGAGATTGGTGGCAAGTAGTGATGAGGACGGGGCACAGGAAGGCAGATGCCAACTCCTATGGGACCTTGAGGCCCAGGATAAGGCCTTTGGAGTTTATGATCAGTGAGATGGAATACCACTAGAGAGCTTTCAGCCGGGGAGAGATACATCTGATTAACATTTTAAGATGGTTGCTTTGGGGGCGCCTGGATGACTCAAGTCAGTTAAGCATCCGACTCTTGATTTCGACTCAGGTCACGAGCACATGGTTATGATATCCAGATATACACTGGGTGTGGAGCCTGCTTGAGATTCTCCCTCTCCCTCTGTCTCTCTCTTTCTCTCTCTCAAAAAACAAAAAACAAAGCAAACAAAAGTGATTGCTCTGGCTACTTTGTGGCGGTGACGAGTGGCAAAAAAGCAGTTGGGACACTATGGAGATGGTCTGGTAGTCACATAAGACTGGGACTAAGGAAGGAGAGGCGGAGAGAGAAAAGGTAGATTTTGGAGGCAGAACTGACAGCACCAGCTGATGGGTATTCCGAAGAGGGATTAGTTAAGGACGACTCTCAGGTTTCTGATTTTAGCAATTGGGTGAATGTTGATGTCTTTCACCAAGACAGGGATCACAGGGAAAGAGGCAAGCCTGGGAGCAGAGGAGCCCACACATAATCTAATTCTTGTAAAAGCCCCTTAACCAAGGTGGAAGCCGGCAGGGAGAAGTGTCTGGCCGCCGCCGTCTGCAGCTAGGGCACAGCAGAGGAGAAGTGAAACCCTGATCTGAATACTGGCCCCGGCAACCTTGGGATGTTACAGCAGGCCACCAGCGTCCTATTTGCATAAGAGGCCCTCTGTCCCCAGAGAGAAAGACTAAGGAGGACTCACGACAGAAAATATGAGGGAGATGAAGCCACCCTAACCCTGACACCTCAGACTGATCAGGGAGCTCACCTTGGAAGTGTTCTTAACTCCTGCCTCTCAAAGGTTGGGACCGAAAAGTGATGCCTCCTTGCAGCTTTAGGGGAAGCTGTGGAGCAGTGGGTGCTGCAGGCTGGCATGGCCCGGACTCCCTAGCCCCTTCCCCAACCATCGGCCTTCGCTTACCAGGCCCATCTCCACCCACACAGCCCTGACTCCAGCCAGGAGCAACTACCTGCTGTTTCCTGTGCACAGCAAGTTCTTTCATGCTTTTGTCAAAGGCAAGCTGTTCTCTGCTGGGGCACAGGGAGCAGGGCTCCTTCCCAGCCCTTTACCTTGTGGCAACACCTCCTTCCCCTTCAGGATTTAGCTCTAAAATTAGCTTCTTTGTGAAGTCTTCCCCACTTCCCCAGGCAGCGTTAGTCACCTCTCTGTATTCCCACAATGTTCTGTCCAGGCATGTGTTCTGGATTTAACTATTCCCGTCTTGCAGGTGGGGGAAATCTGAGCCTATATAACAACTGAAGGGGGGGGGGGTGCGGGGGGAGGGGAGGAGGTGTGGGGCTGGAGGTGGGCACTAGACCATTCTGTATTACATAAGCTAGATGGGGCAAGAGAGTTTCTGGATGACACTTCCAGGCCTAGTTGGGCAAGAATGGAGGATCCAGGAATGATGGCAAGGAGGGTAAAATAAGGGAAGGCCGCTTTGAGAGGCTATAACGTGGGTTATTTTATTCTCCTAAAACCTTTTCCCCAGTGAGGTTTACAAATTGAAAGTATCCTTTGATGTGTCTTTTCTCTGGAGCTTCTAGAGGGACATTTTCCTGGCTTACTCAAGAAAATCCTAAGTGTGGCTTTTCACCAAAGTATCCTGAGTTTGTCCTGTGTGCAAAGGAAATTAAAGAAAACAAGAGCCTATTTTATATCTGTCACCGGGTTCCTACGAAAGTTTGCGTTAATAGCATCTCCCATTTATGCAGCACATTACAATTCACAAACTACCGTATTGTTTCATTTTAATCTTTCATGCAAAATCAGGGTATTGTGCTGTAAATCTGTGCAGCCCATGAGGCAACTGAGGCTCCGAGAGGTCAGGTACCCTGAGAGGAGGTACAGAACCAGGATTAGAACCCAGGTGCCTAGTACTCATTTAAAGAATGACCAACAAATGCTCCCCGAGGAGAGGCCTTGCTTCCACTCCTCTAAAAGCCTGAGAAAATTCTAATTGCTTGACCTTCGGAACTCAGGAAGACCTTTCTGACTGTGGTTTGTGTCCTGGCCAAAAAAAGCATTATCACAGGGCCATGCAATTATAGGGGCAGTTTTCAGCATGCCCTAACCAAACCAGGAAAAGCTCAATCACAGGTTGATAAATAACTCTGTTTCCATAAAGGAGAGATGACTCCAGAGAAAATAAACATACAGCAAATTGCTCCTTGTAGTAGGAATGTTCCAGTGAGTGAGTATAATAAAAAGTATTTTGCAAAGAAGGAAGACAATGATGCTGTTAAAAAGAACCAAGAAGGAACACCAGGGAGCAAAAATTGGAATGGAACCATGGGCAGAAAGAAAAAGACGGAGAATATGGTCCAAGAAAAAGGCCATGAAATGTCAAAGGTAGACACTTATTTAACAATCTGAAAGTAACAGTGAAAGAAATTTGAGGTCCTGTATTGAATCAATGTGTATTGAATCCCACAGGGTGATGGTGCCATGAGAGACATCAATGACCAGAGAGGGAAAAGACTCTAATAGCTGTATTTATTGAGTTCTTGCTATGTGCCAGGTGCTGTTCTAGAGCTGTAAGGATATTGTCCCATTAATGTGCACAATGACCCTTTTACAGTTTTGCAAATTGTACAGATGAGAAGCTAAGGCAGAGACAATTCAGGGACCTTACTCTAGGTCACTTAGCTAGTTGGTGGTGAAGAGAGGCTGTGGACCCAAGGCTCTTAAGCTGATGCTCTTAAACCCTGTGCTCTGTCACCTCTGGTAGGTGGCCTACCTTGATAACACAAGGTTAGTATTCAGACTAACACTTAAATCCAATGAGCTACAAAGTGATCTTAGCAAAAGGAGGGGATTGGGGGAGGAGTCTCTGGGTAGAAAGTGATAGAAACACAACTTAAACTAGCTTAAGCTGAGAGGGAGACTTCTGGCAGTAGACTGAGGTGGCTCCCAGGATGAAGAATTTGACAGCTAAGCCTTGAGAGCTCAGGAAACAGGGAGTCTCTAAGATTTTGGCTCCCGGAATTAGGGATTTGAAAGGTCTCAGGACTCTCCTACCTCTCATCCTGTTTCTCTCCTTGAGTTGACTTCATTTTCTCCTGTTGTTGGAGGGTCCCTTCAAGGGTGGTGGTAGTGGTGGGTGGTCTTTGGCAGCTCTGTGCACCCTAACAAGAAACCCCACAAGCTGAGAGAAAAAAAAGCCCTCTTCTGTCCTGGCTTCTTTTCCTTTTTCCCTAAGGTAGAAAAAGTTCCCAGGGAAGAACTGTAATTGGTCCAGCTTGGGTCATGTGCTCACCCCTGAGCCAATCACTGTGGCCTTGGGGGCAGGGTTCTACGATTGACAACCCCGACTCACATGGGGGCTACATGGGGTTGTGACAGAGCTTTTCCCGGAAGACGGGAGCTGCTCTCCTGGAGAGTCAAAACAAAAACCGCATGAGAAACTGGACTACTGGCAAGAAGATTACAAACATCAGAAGAGATGCAAAAACAGCCAAGGTAAAACAGTTGACAGAAAGGATAAAATGCTCAATAAACTTTGGTAACAGTATATAATGAAAACAGGACTTAGGCATGATGAGAGGAAATTTATCTAACAAAGTAGAGGGTCTAAAAAGCAATTTAAGAGATGAATTAGGATGTCGGCTCTGAAACCTTTAAGTAGTTCTACTATTAAGGCAGATGCATTCTGGGAGGCTTGACTAATGCAGGGTCGTGCTCCTAGTTTGTGCCCACTAACTACTAATTCATTTTGATGACAGGTTTTATTAGAAATTATTGCTTGCAGCACTTACATATTTATAACATATTTTAGATGAATAATTTGCATATGTAAAGTTCTGCACAAATGCAACTAATAATAATTTATTATTGAATCATTGACCTTCTGTTTACTCTTTCATGCATGCATTTATTCATTCATGCATGCATGCATTTCTTCATCTGTTACTTACCAATCGAGTGGCTATAATATTTCAGGTACTCGGTTGGGCACACCTGTTTTTCTGCCTTCAAGACGCTTAGAGTATAGCGGAGAGGACAGCTATAAATAAACTGTGTCGGGATAAGTATACAGTGGGCACTGTGGTGCACTGCCAGGTTTTCCCTTCAAGACTGAGACACTTTGGGGTACCTGCCTGGCTCAGTTGGTAGTGCAGATGACTCCTGATCTCGGGGTTGTGAGTTTGAGCCCCGTGTTGGGTGTATTACTTAAATAAATAAGTAAGTAAGCAAACAAACAAATAAGACTGAGATGTTTTGGTCCCACTTGTGGAGAGTGTGTTAACGTTAAAGGCTCACAGATGAGTCTACCCTCAGAAAATGCCCTTGGCTGATGGGAGCTGCCTTCCCCAAGGAAGGGACCTCGAGAGCCGGGGCAGTCCACATCCTCGACTGTTCAATGACTGGTCATTGAGAGGATATAAGGCCAACTTCCTCCTGGAGATAACACTGAAGGATCATCCTAGCCCCAGAGCTCCTTGTGGGATCAGCTGAGGTCTTTGCTACAACTGTATCACAGTCCAGCCCCTCCCTTTGCCCCATCTGGCTTCTCTTCTCACCTATAGGTGTTGTTCCTGAGAACATTCTCCCCAAAACAGTCTGCATGCAAATTTCCACCTCTAAGTCTATCTTACAGAAAACCCCACCTAAGACAAGGTACAAATCGAAAAAATTCTTATCGAGTAAAGCTGTCATAGTCACAAATTTCCAGAGCCTGCTTTCCAGATAGAAAGTACTAGTCTCTGCTAGCAAGTCTCTGCTTGAAGAATCAGCTGGAGAGTCCCTCTATTTTGTGTAAATATAGGAAAGAAGGCACCCTTTGGTCTAAAGGAAGAGAGTAACAGAACACTCCTCCCAGCATAAGAAAGCCTGGCCTTCCCCATTGTTCCCCTGTATGGAGTTGGCCTGCTGAGGAGAAAAAGGGTATTTTGCATAGTAGACCAGGAGCCTCCCAGGAAGAGAGGAATAGAGGCTTGGACCCTCTCCTTTGTGAGGTGCAATGTTATTATAATCTCTCTGATAAATGGGATGGTCCCTACTGAGGTCCGCTGGTGAGACAGGGGAAACAGGCCCCAAAGAGGAACTTAACGAGGGCAAAGGGGGAGTCCCTGGAAAGCCCCTCCTGTCCCAGCCGACCTGGTATGCAGGGTGGGCTTTGAGAGGAGGGATGAGCACGAGACTGTAAGTTAAAGAGTCAAAGAGAAACATTTCTAACTAAGGACAACCCGGAAGGAATCTCCCCTCAGAGGACAGTTGAGGAATATGAACTTGCAAGGCTATCATCCCTGTAGTAGATAAACATACTATTTTACAAAACCAACCTTTCTTTCTTTTAAAGTTTATTTATTTTTGAGAGAGAGAGAGAGAGAGAGAGAGAGAGACAGTGCATGAGTGAGGGAAGGACAGACAGAGAGGGAGACACAGAATCCAAAGCAGGATCCAGGCCCTGAGCTGTCAGCACAGAGCCCGACGTGGGGCTCGAACTCATAAACCACAAGATCATGACCTGAGCCCAAGTCAGATGCTTAATTGACTGAGCCGCCCAAGCGCCCCAAAAACCAATTTTCAATTTCAACCTTACAGAGTAGTAACAGCATCAGCCATAGTGTAAAATAGGGGCCTACTAGGGGATTATCAACATGATGAGGTTTTCTAATCTTCATTTTCTAAGTCGGAGTCCCACTAATTAGTGAAGGAAGGCTATGAGCAATTTATTTAACACACAGGAGAAATGCAATTGTATTACTACTTTAATCTGGTAAAAGGGGCCGTACAAGTTGCAAATAATTCCAAAACAACGTGAGGAGTCCATTAGGAAGAGGAATGACTACTGCCAGGGAGGAAGCCTTCATAGAGGAGAAGAACCAAGCCCCATCTTGTAGGCTGAGCAGAAGTCAGAAGGTGGATGATGACATATGGACATTGGTCAGAAGGGTATCCAACACTTCCCAGGGCAAAAGCACAGAGGCGGGAAGGCATACTGTTGTCCCCTGTAAATAATCTCTGTGAATTTGGAGCCCAGGAGGAACTGGAGGCAGGGTGAGACAATAGAAGGCTCTAGAAGCCAGAACAAGACATGGAAACTTGCCCAGGTTACCAAATCTTGCCCAGAAAAGCTTAAATTCCTGATTTTTAAAGACCCAGATTTTTAGAGTTGGCAATTATCCAAAAAATTTTAATTTATTTTAATTTTTCAAAGAGATTTGAAATACTATTTTTTTTAAGTTTATTTATTTACTTTGAGAGAGATCGCACAAGCAGGGGAGGGGCAGAGAGAGAGAGGGACAGAGAGAATCCCAGGTAGGCTCTTCATTGTCAGCACACAGCCCAATGCGGGGCTTGAACCCACGAACTGTAATTGAGATTGTGACCTGAGCCGAAATCAAGAGTCAGATGCTTAACCGCCTGAGTCAGGTGCCCCACAAAACATCTTTAGATTTGCCCACAGGCCTCTAGTTCATGACTTCTGCTAGAATGAAGAACAGATAAATGGAAAGATCATATTTGCATGTTAAAAGTTCACTCTTAAAACAAGTAAAACAAAAAGTTCACTCTTGGCAGCACGATTAGAGACAGAAAGTGACTAGACAGGAAGACGATTAAACAACGAATATTTTGAGACTTATATGTTGTGACAAGAGTTAGCGTCACAATAGTGGGTTGTGGACCCTAAGCTTGGTGCAGGCGATAAATTTAATCAACAATCACACAGATGTGTAGGTGCTCACTGTGAGCATACTCCAGGGAAGAAAGGGGAGGGCCTAAATTATGGCAAAAGATGCAAGGGAACAGATTAAAAGGATCATTGGAAAGTTTGGTAGCAATTTAGCTGGGGAGAAAAGAGAGAGGGAGTTTCAAGGTCTTATTTGGCTGAGTGGGTAGATGCTGTTTAGAAAAAATGATCACTGGGACCTTTGCCACTATTGACAGTTCCATAAACAGAGTGAACATAGTTTAAACAGATGGTGCAAAGGAATGAGAGCTAACACCTACATTGTAATTTCTGTCCTTTTACTAAGGCTTCCAAACAGTCCTATTTGCCTCTTTCTGGAGATAATACCTCCCCACCTATTTCATAGGGATTGGTCAGGATGCTTCAGAGAAACAAAACCAACAGGAGAATATAGAAGGAGGAAAAAGAGAGAGAGAGAGAGAGAGGTTTATTATAAGGATAGGCTCACATGCGTATGGAGGCTGACAAAGCCCTAGATCAGTAGTCAGAAAGCCAGGGACCCAGGGAAGTCAACGGTATATTTCTGGTCCAAAAGCCAGCAGACTCAAGACCCAAGGGGAGCAATGTTCCAATTCAAGTTCAAATGCAAGAAAAAGCCCGGTGCCTCATCTGGAAAGCAGTCAGGCAGAGGACTTAGTTAAGGAAGAGTCAGCCCTTTTGTTCTATTCAGGCCTTCAACGGATTAGATGAGGCCCACCCACATTAGGGAGAGCAATTTGCTTTAGTCAGTCTATGGATTCAAAAGTTAATCTCATCCAGAAACAGCTTCCCAGAAGCATCCAGAATAATGTTTGACCAAATGTCTGGACACCCAGTGACCCAGTCAAGTCAACACATAAAATTAACCGTCAAGTACTTTTGGGTATATAAAATGAAATAACCGATTTGAAACTACCTTAGACATTCAGGGGCCATACAAATACAATGTAGTAAGTAGAGAAAAAAGTCATTGCCTACAAGGTATACATTTGATATTCTCTTTTTGATCCATTGTCTCTCCTGTCTGGTGCCTGGAAGGGTGGTCTCCACCCCCTGCAGTGCCTGGACTCCCTGAGCCTCTGGTCTTCAGTTGGGAGATACAGCAGGTTGGGAGATACAGCAGGAGATTGAGAATGAGGGGAGAGAAAGGCTGAGATGGGCACCTACTCTCCCATGGGAGGCTTAGCTCCTTTGGTGTCTCTTCTTCCTTGACTGTAGCTCCCTCCCCTGCCCTATCGGGCCAAGAAGTGCCAACAGCTTCCCTCTGCTTGAGTTTCTGGGTGCTTCTCCATCCCCTCTTGGGCTCTTCCCTGCCCAACAGTGGATACCCAGTAGCTGTCTTGATAATGTTAACATTAAATCCATACCCAAGCTCTTGGAGGAAATTCTTGGCAATTCCATCTCTAATCGCAAATCAACTCTTGCCATCTTTTTTCTTTCAATAACGACCACTTCAATATGAACATGTTTGACCCTCCAGAAACTGTCATAACATAAAGGGAAGAGCGAGCCACCATTGAAAGGAGTGCGTGATGCTTAGGGATGGAAGGCATGCTGTTCCTGGATCCAGGCGATATTCATACATATCAAAGCTACTGATAACAGCAGTCATTTGAATATCATGACTTCTTCAAATACTGGGTCATTTCTTCCTTGGAGTAGGTGGGGCCATGGAGTCCCTCCTCCCAGCTCCTAGGTACAGGTGACATGACCTGTTCTCCAGCCTTAGGAGGTAGGAGCGCCCCTTCTGCAGTTACTAATCCCTGGGTTACTACCCTCTTCCTTTCTTTTCTTGTATTCTTCCTTTTACTTTCATCCTTCTGAGGCCTGTGAAAGCACTTCTTTATATTAAAGCCCCTCTGTTTGAAATACCCGCTTGTGGTTTCTGTTTCTGATTGGCCCTTGGCTGATTCCCTTTTTAATCCATTTTCCACTTAGCAGCCAGTTATCTTTTGAAAACGTGCCTCAGATTGCATCCCTCCCTTGCTGTACTAGCCAAGGCGGTTGGCTTCCAATGACAGAAACCGGCACTGGCTAACTTTCAAACAGACGAGGAATTTATTGAAGGTACTCGGGAACTCCAGAGAACCGAGAGGAAGACTGGGGAACAAAGTGCAGAGGAAGGCTTGCACAGCGAAGCTCCTGGAACGGTTTGCTGAGGAGGCAGGGCCTGATGCCTTTCCCCAGGACACTTAGGGCAGCCACGTGTCAGTGGCCATCGATCACCGCAGGCTGGACTCCGCTGCCCTTGGACACTCATCTCTGCGCTCCTGACTGCACCATGGCCACCTAATAACTTCTAACTGGCCTTGTACCTTTGAAACACACCCTCATGATTCAGAGTCCCATACTGGAGCATCTGATTGGCCTTGTTCTAAATGTCAGGGGAGACATCATCCCTTCTAAGCCTTGGCTTCCATTGTGAGAACTGGGACCCTGCCTTCCGTGGCTTTTTGTGATTACCGCCAGTAAGAACTTTTGCATGCTGGCCAGCCAGAGTGACAAATATCCGCTGTGCTGCCTAAAATCGTCCAGTAGCTTCCCTGTCACTTAGAGTAAAATCCCCTAACTTGGCCTTCACGGCTGGCATGATCTGGCCCATCAAATTTTCGGACCTCACCTCGCCCCAGTCTTCCTTGCTCCTGCTCCTGTCACATGGGCTGTCTGTCCTTTGAACGTGCCACACTTGTTCTGACCCCAGGGAATCACTGTTCCCTCAGCCTGGAGGGCCCTTCCCTGATCTTTTCAGCAACTTCCTTTTCACTACCAAGTCTCAGCTCAAATATCTGCCCCTCAGTGAAACCCTCCTAAGGGAGCCTCCACTTTTCGTTGTAGCCCTTGCACGTACCTGATATTTTCCCGTGTGTTTGTTAATTTTCTGCCTCGCTCTCTGCATAATGTGAATGCCTGTCATTGCTGCGCTATCCCACCCCCGGGCAGAGTGCCTGGCGGAGAGCAGCTGCCGACCGTTTGTTGAGTGGACGGACGGGTGGATGGAACGCTCCATTCTGTTCATGACAGGGTTCTACTTGATGAAAGAAGCAAAATAATGTTGTAATGGCAGTAATGGCAAACAGGATTTCATGAAGGCTTTCTTAAAATAATTAACTTTTTGGAATCCATCCATGGCATTTCTTTGGGAGGTTTCACTAAGGAGTTTAGGGACCTTAGGTGGGTCCCAATAAGGCTGTTTTGATCTTCCGGAGAAACCGTGGGTTTCTTTCTCATGTCCCCCAGCTAGTGGCCCTCCACGTTGTGAGTTAAAGCAGACGGTCAAATTAAGGTAAGGAAAAGCACAAAGGGCACCACATTCACACTGAGCATGAAGGAGGCCACACAGACAGTTACAGTTGCTACAAGGGTAATACACGTGTTGCATGGATTTGGGCATAAGACAGACCTGAGTTCTACTCCCACGTCTAACTCTTACCAGCTGCGTGATGTTGGCTCTGCCACTTCTACCTATGTGACCTTGGGCAAGCCCCTGGACCTCTCTTTGCTTCCACTTCCACAGTTGCAAAATGGGAATAATAATACTACCTACATTATGGGATTGTTGCGAGGACAAAATTAGTAAATATATAGAAACGACTTAGAAAAGTGTGTGGCAGACGGCTAGCTTTGATAAAGCACAATATAAGCATGAGCTATTATTATAGTTAGGATTGTGCTTATGAGTTGGTAAGAGAAACTTCAGTAAGATAGAAGTTTATCTCCCATATAAGTTAGAGCTAGGCATCCCAGGGCAGATACAGCAGGTCCACAGTCATCAGGGACCAAAGTTCCTTCTTTCTCCATCATCATCTCACACACAATTTATAGCCTCAAAGTCCAAGATGACTATCGATGCTCCTGGCACCACATGTGCGTTTCGGGCATCAGGAAGGAGGGATGAAGAAGGACCTCAGGGCACAGTCAATACCCTTTCAAGAACCTTCCCAGAAGACCCACATAGTACTCTCATTTGCATTTCATTGGCGAGAACTAGACACACAGCCACTGGCAAGGGGCACTGGGAAATGCAGTTTTTTTCACTGGGTGCCTTACCGCCCCAAATATAATTGGCCTTGTGTTACTAAAGAAGAAAGAGAGAATGGGTATTGTAACTTGTGCAAGTTATTTAACTTCCCCCAAGTTTTAGAGGTTTGTTTTGTTTTTTTTTTTTTCATTTGTAAAACAGGAACAATGGTACATGCCCCATACAGCTAACTGGAAGGTTACATGAAATAAAACCTAAAAACTGCTAGCCCAGTGCCCAACACATGCTAAATAAATATCAGCTTGTATCATAACAAGGAGAAAATGTATCTCTGAGTACTTCTAAAAATAATCTAGACAGGGGCGCTTGGGTGGCTCAGTTCGTTGAAGGGACTGACTCTTGATTTCGGCTCAGGTCATGATCTCATGGTTTGTGGGACTGAGCCCCACATTGGGCTCTGCGCTGACAGCACGGAGCCTGCTTGGGATTCTCTCTCTGCCTCCTCGTCCCCCACCAAAGCAGTCTCTCTCTCTCTCTCTCTCTCTCTCTGTCTCTCAAAATAAATAAATAAACATTAAAAAATCATCATCATCATCATCTAGACAAAAACAAAAAGTACCAAAAGTAGAAAAATATCCCTGCAAAAAAGTTCTGATTAACCTCAGAAAGAAACCTACTCTAACTAAGGTTTCTTCCGCCTTTTCGTTACTTTGACCCTCTTTCAACTGGTTCTCAGCTGACAAAGTTCCAATTTTATTTTTTTTTTACTTTTTTAAAAAAAAAATTTTTTTTTTTAACGTTTATTTATTTTTTTGAGACAGAGAGAGACAGAGCATGAACGGGGGAGGGTCAGAGAGAAGGAGACACAGAATCTGAAACAGGCTCCAGGCTCTGAGCTGTCAGCACAGAGCCCGACGTGGGGCTCGAACTCACGGACCGCAAGATCATGACCTGAGCCGAAGTCGGCCGCCCAACCGACTGAGCCACCCAGGCGCCCCTCAAAGTTCTAATTTTAAATATCACATCACCCTGCTATGCTACTAACAAAAGGCTACTATCTGTCTTAGTGGCACTATCTCAAACTCACCGTTCTGAATCGTTCTGGTCTCACCCGCCATCCAATTTCTGTCCAACTATGTCCAGTGTTCTAGACCGGTGGCTTACGAACCTGACTGATCCTAAGACCCACTCACCTGGAGAGGTTTGTAACAATACAGACTCCCAGTCCCCACCACAGGAATCAACCCCCAAAACTTCTATATCTGCCTCAGCTGCGTCAAACTGACTCTGGGTTTTTGGACTAAATGACTCACCAGCTTGAATGTTTACATAATACTGATGAATGTGCTTTAAAACACAAACACTGATTGAATGTTATGATGGGCCAGGCATTGTTCTTAGCATGTTACATGGGCTGACTCATTTAGGTACTATTTAGATACTATTCCCTTTCGTACAGGTCAGGAAACTGAGGCAATGAGAAGATAAGAAAGTTGCCCAAAGTCATGCAGATAATAAATGGGGAAACTGGGAGCTGGAATTCAAGCCCAGGCAGTCTGGCTTCCGAAAGCCTCTATGCTTAACCCTATCCTCTACCATCCTCCTATCTATAGAGAACAGTTAGGACATTCCAATACAAACTATAAAAAAATCCAAAGACTTCCTCCTAGCATCTATTAAGTAAATTGCAAAATATTCTTATTCATGATCATTTCTCTTCCCAGGCACACTGTGGCACAGATAAGTCTGTTATAAAAGTATTTCAAGGCAGGTATCAAAAATGGTGTTGAAACTATATTTTTATGTGTGTATGTGTTCACAATGATGTTCTTCATGTAAAGAAATACGGGGCACCTAGGTGGCTGAGTCGGCTAAGCGTGCAACTCTTTTTGTTTTTAATTTTCTTAATGTTTATTTATTTTTGAGAGAGTGAGAGAGAGAGAGAGCAAGTGGGAGAGGGTCAGAGAGTGAGGGAGACACAGAATCTGAAGCAGGCTCCAGGCTCTGAACTGTCAGCACAGAGCCTGACGCGAGGCTTAAACTCACGGACTGCGAGGTCATGACCTGAGATGAAGTCGGACCCTCAACCAACTGAGCCACCCAAAGCATCCAACTCTTGATTTTGGCTCAGGTTGTGATCTCACAGTTCATGAATTTGAGGCCTGTGCCGGACTCTGTGCTGACAGGGTGGAACCTGCTTGGGATTCTCTCTTTCCCTCTCTCTCTGCCCCTCCCCTGCTCTCTCTCTCTGTCCCTCTCTCTCAAAATAAATAAATGTACACTTAAAAATACATATCTGCACACGCATATATACACATTCAGGCTGTTTATCCTACAGAAAGTCTAAGGGGAAACGTAGCAACATTTGACAGTTAATTCTGTGTGGTTTTTATCTGAAATTCACATTTGAATTTTGTCTAATGAAAAAATTCTTAAAATTTAAAAATAAGGTATTTTATGTACTTTGAAGCAAGTGTAAAACAGCAGCTATATCCTGTTTTCTTGGAGAGTCTTCATTTAAGCCCTTCATTTAAAATTCCTCCTATTGGGGCGCCTGGGTGGCTCAGTCGGTTAAGCGGCCAACTTCGGCTCAGGTCATGATCTCACAGTCCGTGAGTTCGAGCCCCGCGTCGGGCTCTGTGCTGACAACTCAGAGCCTGGAGCCTGTTTCAGATTCTGTGTCTCCCTCTCTCTGACCCTCCCCCGTTCATGCTCTGTCTCTCTCTGTCTCAAAAATAAAATAAAACGTTAAAAAAAATTAAAAATAAAAAAAAATAAAATTCCTCCTATAAAACCCTTCAAAAAGAAATCTGATGGAAAGTGTGGATTACAGGTGTATTTGCATGGTGGCCGAGCTATTGGTTTTAGAGTCTAATAGATGTGGGTTTACATCCTGGCTGTGAAGCTTCCTGGCTGAGACACAGAGGTCAGACAGGTCACTGGATGGCCCAGCCTCACTCACGCTCTGTGAAAAAGTACAGGGGCTGATGCATTTTGCCGGCTGAACACATGTAATCGGGTGCTTAATACAAGCAAATGACCAAGTCGCAAGCGGCTGTCATCATCAGAACATGACTCAGAATTGTTAAATGCTGATCGAAAACCAGCACCTTTTGGCTAATAATAAGGATTATAGTTAATGTGCTAGTTAGCATTAGGCGACCACTCTGGTGAAGAGGTTTGAGGAATGGAAAATGTCAGGCTGCCCTGGGGATCCAGCTGAGGTTGATCTAAGTATCATTTCTAGTTCAATGCCTGTACGCTCCTTGGGACAGGCAGTCACCCTAAGTCCTGGACTACCAGTTTCTGAACTTTACATTTTCCGATACACAGATTTGTGTGAGTCACACCCTCATGTGCCTTTCTGCTGTGTCTGCGGTCGGCTGTTTCCATCCTACCCACGGCCATCCCTACCCCCTCTGCTCTCGTGGCAGCTGTCCAGGACTTGCTCTCCTCACTCTGCTTCCACCTGGCCTTCCTCCACATGCCCACTCCCCACTCCCTGCCCCCACGCTGCTGAAACTGAGGTCTCGAAGGTTACCAGTGACATTCTTATCGCCACATCCAGAGTTTAGCCTTATATTCCTGGACCTTGCTCTATTAATCATCATTCTCTCCGTATCTCCAGGCACCTATCTTTCAGTCTATAAATGTTCTCCAATCTCCAGCAGCCTTAAAAAATAATGAAAATTAATAACCTTGGCCTCATGTCGCTCTCCAGCAACTGCCACATTTCTGGAACTCCAGCTTTCTAGTGGTCAAAAGTTTGGATTCTGGAAACTTTAGCTCCCAGTTCTGCCATCTCTAACTGTAGGATCTTTTGTTTAACTTTCTAGTGCTTCAGTTTCCTCCTCTGTAAAATAAGGCTATGGATAATACCTGCTTTTTAGGTTGTTCTAAGAATTAATGCATCAACACAGAACCTTGTCATACAGAACGTGGTCAATAAATGTTAACTATTATCTAAGCCCTACATTCTCTCTTTCATTCTTCAATGTACCAGAAGCTGGCTCAGGGCCTTATGGCTCATGAGATACTTCTTTGAAAAGGTCACCTGTGACCTACTACTTGTCAGTGGATGGCCCTCTATTGCATTTGACATTACTGGTTATTTCCTCCTTCCTGAAACCCTCTAGTGCCTCATCTGTTGCCACATCCTGCTGAGTACGTCATCATGCCCTAATTAAACTGAGGGAATACACACACGCACACGCACACACACACACACACACTTTCAAGCTTCTGCTCTTGTGCAACTACCAATGCCATCGCCATGGAAGGCTCTTCCTCAGTCTAGTCCTCACCTCCAGTCTCAAGCCTGACTTGTCCCCCTCACGGTCCAGAGCCTTCTCCCCTCATGCCGACTTCCACGTATCCTTCAAGATGCCTCTCAGACCTCACTTCCCCAGGAACGCCTCCTTAATACCCTTCTCCCTCCAAAACTGGGTTAGGTGGCCCTTTCTGGTGCGTACAGATCACTCCTGTGCTTCTCACACAGTATTATAATTCTGTTTTCCCAAACGACTGTGAGCTATCTGGTAAAACTATCAGAATCATTTCTTACGCCTTAGTTTCTAGCTCCTGATAGGGTGCCAGATACATAGTAGGAAACCAGCTAATGTTTATGGAATTAAATAATCAACTAATTAATGTCAACACCCATGTATATTCCCTGAGGCCTTGGTAGTAGATGCCCAACAACCAGACTTACTGGGAGTGAAGGGGTTAGAAAGAAGTCAGAGGCAAGGAAAAGAATATATAGGGCTTGAGGTATCTTCCCACTTAATCGGTAGAGCATGCAACTCTTGATCTCAGGCGTTGTAGGTTCAAGTCCCATGTTGGTTGTAGAGATTACTTAAAAATAAAATCTTTCAAAATAAAAAAATAGGGACACCTGGGTGGCTCAGTCAGTTGCGTCTGACTTCGGCTCAAGTCATGATCTCACGGTTTGTGGGTTCAAGCCCTGCATCGAGCTCTGTGCTGACAGCTCAGAGCCTGGAGCCTGCTTTGGATTTTGGATTCTGTGTCTCCCTCTCTCTCTACCCCTCCCCCACTCGTGCTCTGTGTCTCTGTCTCTCTCTCAAAAATAAACATTTAAAAAATTGCTTTAAGTTTTTTTAAATTAAAAATAGATAAGGGGTGCCTGGGTGGCTGAGACTTTGGCTCAGGTCATGATCTCGCGGTTCGTGGGTTCAAGCCCTGGAGGAGTCTGCTTGGGATTCTCTCCCTCTCTCTGACTGCTCTCTCTCTCAAAAATAAATAAATAAACTTAAAAGAATAGATAAACGATAGGTAAACTCTCAAAATGGAAAGGCAGCACCCTTTGGAAGGCTGACTTCACCTTCCTTTAAGCTTTAGGTACTTGCATACAGTCACTAGCTAAAAGGAATGCAGAAGAAATGTAAAGAAAAGTATATTCCCCTTTTTTTTCTTGTTTCTTTCCAAAAGAGCACATTTAAAACCATAATGCTGTAAAACTTCCAGATACATGCTATTTGTTTTTAATACTAGAAAAAAAAATGCAAGAGGGAAAAATTTGTTTTCAAAAACTTAGGAGAAATTCAGAACATTCTCTGCAAGCTGATATACATGCCCACAGGCACAGTTTATTATCTCATTTATTATCTGCCTGTGGGCATCTCCCTTGCAAGCCAACTATTAGACCATCAAGCACAGAACCTAAAGAATGTCTGGATATTTAGTACCTTTGTTATCAATGATCTTCCCTCTGACATTAAGGCAGATTCACCTTAAAAGAGAGTCACCATTCCTAGAACTAGTCACCAGCTAACAAGAAGCATTGAGCATTAATGCTAACGATTAAGTTTTTAAAAACCAAAATGACATCCTTTCAACAGATAGTGCATTCACATGGTTCAGAATTCAAGAGATACAAAAGAGTGTACAATAAATTTTTTTTCTACTACTCTGTCCTTTCAGAGTTCTGGTTATACAAAAGAACACATAACTATGTACATTCCCCCCTCCCCCGCCGCTGCCTGCTTTTTGCTATATCCAACTATACATCGGACCTTGCACCTTGCTTTTAGCGGCTCATCTATTCTGGAGGGTGTTCCAAATGAGTGTATAGAGGAGCTTTCTCATTTTATTGGTTACATTATATAATGCACCATGATGTGTTTAACCAACTCCCTGCTCATAGACATAGAGGCTGCTTCCAGTGTTTTGATACTCAAACAGGGCCATAAGGAATAACCTTTACAGACATCATTTTCCACGAGCGCCCGGATATCTGTAGCATAAATTCCTGGAAGTGGATTAGCTGAGCCCATGGGTATGTTCATGTGAAACTGTGAACTATTGCCAATGTTCTCTCTGGGAAGGTGGTTGTACCATTTCATCCTTCCACCAGCTTCCTTATATCTCCACCGACACTGTTAGCTGACTTTCTAAGCTTTGCCAATTGGGAAGGTGATGAATGACAGACATCTCAGTGTAACTCTAGCTTGCATTTTTCTTTTTCCTTTTTGAAAGCTTATTTATTTATTTTGAGGGTGAGCAAGAGTGGGGGAGGGGCAGAGAGAGAGGGGGAGAACGAGAGAATCCTAAGCAGGCTCCGCACTGTCGGCACGGAGCCGGACACAGGACCCGATCCCACAACCGTGAGATCATGACCTGAGCCAAAATTGAGAGTCAGATGTTTAACCAACTGAGCCACCCAGGGGCCTCTGGCTTGCATTTCTCTTAATTTGAGTATGGCTATGCTCCCACCCTGCCCCTGCTTTTTTTTTTTTTTTTTTTTTTTTTTGCCCTTCCTTTCTTTCCTCCTTTTTCTTTTCTTTTCTCTCTCTTTTTTTTCTTTTCTTTTTTGAGTCCTCAAGTACTATTCATACTTTTCTCTCTCAGTATAAACAACAAAAAATACTAATAGCTAATGCTTATGGGGTGGCTTACCATCTAGGTAATTACCAGCCTAGGATATTACAGGCATCTCATTTACGCCTCTCAACAGTCCTGTTGTTGTAGGTACTATTACTGTCTCCAATTCACAAATGGGGAAACTGAGGCAGAGAGCGTGGAAGTAGCTTACTCAGGGTCGCAGAGCAATAAATGGCAGTGCCAGGGCTTGAACACAGGCTTCATTGACCACAAAGTCCGTGTTCCTAGAAACGAGGCAACTTTATCTACCACTCAGCAACCACACAACAAAAACAGAGGCCTTTGGGCACCAACTCCCAGATTCCCTCCCCAAAATTCCATGAAGGTAGCCTACTAATGTTCTCTCACACTCTTACCTCCTTGAGGATAATGTCTTCTCACGTCCCAGCCTCCTTTCGAGACATGCTCTTCAGGGACCGTGCTATCACACAGACCCAGGGCTCACAGAGATGAGACACAGAGAGGAATGCAGCCACATGCGAGAAGCCATTGGGCATCCGAGCAGACATCGGTTCACCAATAGCAACCACAGGCCTACGAGTAAGGAAGAAGTGAAGTTCATTAATTCGACAAACATTTATTGAACATCTATTATGCACCAGGCCCTTGGAAACAGTGCACAAGACAAACCAGGCTCCTGGCCTCATAAAACTTACATTATTATATTGGGCAATAAATAAACAAGGAAAACATTGATAATAACAAATACTGTGCAGAACCTTAGAACCTTGTCATTTGGTGAAGAGAGGCTACTTTGGGTGCGTGAGTTGGTGAAGGCCTCGCTAAAAGAGGTGTCAGTGACACTCAGAAGCAAATGACATGAGGGAACCAGCTGGTGTGGTTCAGGGGACGGGCACTGCAGACAGAAGAGCAGTCAGTGCCAAGGTCCCAAGTCGGGGAGAGGCAGAGCGCATCTGCTAAAGGCAGAGGCCGGTTTACCTGGAGCCCAGGGAAAGGAGAAGGAAGGTTCTGTGAGGGATGTAGCCAGCGCCCGCCTCAGGGCTCTGAGGAGCAGGAAAGAACCTGGACTCCACCATGCTCAGTGGGGAGCTAGGAGGTCTTAAACCAGCGTGGGGGGATGGGAGTGTGTGTGACATAATCTGATTCCATTGTTCTTAAGAACAATCGCTGGCTGCTAGGAGGACAGCAGATAATAGTGAGGCAAGGGAGCAAAGATGGAGATCAGCTGGAGGTCGTTGAAGCGGCTTGGACTGAAGACCATGAAGGCTTGGACCACAGTAGTGCTTCCCAAACTTTAGGGCATCAGAATCCTCTGGAAGATCCCATCCCCAGAGTGTCCAGTTCTGGAGAGGACTCTTAAGATTTCCGCATTTCTAACCAGCTCCCAGGTGGTGTTGACGCTGCTGGTCTGCACATCACACTGTGAGCAGCATCGGTCTAGACTGGAGATGGACGAAGTGGACAGATTTCAGCATATTTCGGAAGTAGAGCCCACAGGACTTGGTAACGGATTGCACTTGGGGGATGAAGGAAAGAGGAGAATCAAGGATGGCTTTGGGGTTTCGGTTAAGCAACTGAAGAAATGATGCCACCGACATATGTTGAGAGTAGACAACAAGAGAAGGAGCAGATAGAGGGGGGAAAATCCAGAGTTCTGTGGTGGGCATGTTGTGGGCGTGTAGTAATGTCAGTCATGAGGTGGTGAGTTCTGGTGTTGGGGCAACTGGTCAGGCCTGGGATGCAATTTAAAGTGACAGGACAGGAGGAGGTAGCCTGGGGAGAGAGTGTAATTGGGGAGGAGAAGCAGCAGAGGACAGAGCCCTGGGCATCCAACATGTAGAGTCAGGATGAGCAGGGGAAGCAGTGGGCAAGCCACATAACTGGAAGCAAGGTGCAGTATGAGAGACCCAGAGAGCAGAGAAGAGCACCCCCTGGGAAAGGAAAAGGAGACCCAGCCAAAGTGGGGGAAGAACACTGTGAGAATCCATAAGTATAACCACATCTAGGTTCTTCACGCATCGTGATCAACTGTCAACTCCAAGTGCTTTTCTCCTGGGAAAGTGAAGAGGGCAGAAACCCCAGATATTACAGCTCTGTCTGTCCAGCCAGCCTCATGTCCTGGAGTGGTGGCAGCATTTGAGGGGAGAAAGAAACAGACTGAGTTCTGGGAATTGGGCCTGGAAAGGGGACAAGGGAGGAAGCCACATTGGGATTCAGCAATGACCATGGACGGCTTCTCAGACAGAAGGCCTGTACCATTCTGGAAACTTGCGCACTTTCACCTCGAAGAAATAAGCATCCCTACTCCTCTCCAAGAACAATGAATTCTTCACCCAGTGTTTGTGGGCCCTGGGACTCCCGAGCTGAGTCCTGGCTCCACAGCGGAGACGTCTCCTCCCTCGTCTGCATTTTTGATGGCTTCCTCTAGCCTGGCTCCTTCCCCTCAGACTACAATAATGCCACTCCAACCTAAAATAAAGCTCTGTTCCTCCGCCCTTCCTCCCCCGCAGCTACTGCTTTCATGGCTTTTACCCCAAACTTCCTACACCAATGCCCATGCTTCCTCACTTTCTTTCTCGTCTGCACCCCCTGGAATTTGGCTTCTGTCCCTGCCACTGTCTCCAAAGCCACGGCCACCTCCTCACTATCAAACACAGGGCCTGCCCCTCGAGGCCCTTGGCTCTGCAGTGTCAGTGCTGCGTTTCACACAATGATCACCCCTTCCTTCTGGAAACTCTCGCCTCCTTCCCCATTCCACACAAATGCTTTCCTCTCCCTCAGTGTGGCCTTGGGGTCCAGAACCCTCTGAGTTCCACAACTGGTGGTCTGGTCTCCTTCTCTGCCCTCTCCTGGATGATCTCACCCATATGCTTCCACAATCACATGGTCATGAACTGATGGCTGATGACAGCTTAAACTGGTATTTGCAGCTGCCTATGTGACATTTCCATGTTCTGCAGCCATACTGGAGACATCCAAAGCAAAAGTGAGACCCACTGTTCGCACTTGATAAATGTATATACAGTACATATTTGTTGAATGAACTGTTTTTTTTTTCCTGGCTCATGCCCATCTCCTTTGTATTAGAGAAAAGGCAATAAGCAATCAAAAAAGACAAACACCTCTTCCCCTTCTGTCTGCATTAATGGAATAACCTCACACCGTCCTCTCTCACTACATCTAATTGGTCACCCAGCCTTGTAGAGTCTGTCTCCAAAATGTTTCTGAAATCTTCCTTCTTTTTCTCTGTTCCTCCTCCGAGACTGTTATCCTTTTTTCACCTGACCCACAGTAGCCTAACTCGGTGGTTCTCAAAGCTGGCTACAACTAGAATCACCCAGAAGATTTAAAAAATCCTGATGCCCAGGCTTACGTAGACTAATTAAATCAGAATGTCTGAGGGGTGAAGTTGGAGTACTGGTATTTCTAAAAATTTCCACAACTGATTACAGTAGGCAGTCAGATTTGAGAACTACAGATTGTTCCTCTCTCTGGTATCCAGTGCTTCCCTCCAAAAAAAAACAAAAACAAACAACAACAACAAAAAAAAAACAGAAAGAAAGAAACAAAAAAAGAAAGAAAAAAAAGAAAAAAAATCATCTTTTCTAAAATGTCAGGATTTTTATCTTGGAATCTAATTTAAGAGGATCTGTGAACTCCATTAAATTATACCCAAAATATTGTGTGTAGGGAGATGATTCATCCATTCTCCAGGAAGTCTGATTCCAAAAAGTTAAAGAAATATTAGCTGGAGGAAAGTTAACAGTTACTCAACACTTACTGTGTGTTCAGCACTTTACATACACGAGCTTATTAATACTGAAAACTAACCCATAAGTATGAGTATCACCTCCATTTTACAGGTGATGGTTAAGTAACTTCCCCAACGCAGCAAGCCACGGGAGTCTGGATTTCTAGCCAACTAGATCTATTCTTTACCTCTCTGAATGGCAGGACTCATCCGGACCCAGCAGTAGGGCAAACAAGGCCCTCCTCCATCTGCCTAATCAAATGTGTCCCTCCTCCCTTTTCCACGCTCCAGCCACCCACTTCTCTCCACTCTCTGTAGAAATCAGGTAGTCTGTGCCTCTGTCCCTCACACATGCTGTGACCACTCTCTAGAATGTCCTCCCTGCACTTCCCTGCCAGGCGGAACCCTACTTATGCTTCAGGACTCAACAAAAGCATCCCCTCCAATTCTTTGAATCCTTCTCTTCCCCACCCTGCTTTCCCCGAAACCATCCATTATGGTACCGTTAGCATCAGATGATAGAGGGTAGTGTTCTCATCTTTCCCCTGACAGGTGGAATTCTTTGAGAGAAGCACCTGTGTCTGGTTCATCTGGGGCTCCCCAACATCTCACAGCACCCTGGCCCATAGGAGGGGCTCAGTGAATATTTGTTGAAAATAATAAACTTTAATTGTATGAGGACCTGGGTTTGATCCCCAGTACCTCCACCAAATAAATAAATAATAAATTAATTAATTAATAAATTAATAAAATAATGTAAGTGTGCTTTCTACTTACTAGGGAGTACTCATGTTCTAAAGTAGGAAGAGTAGGCCTTTGTCTTGTGAGAATGACGTTTAGGATGTTCTTATGTTGCCAAGATGTCCCTACCGATCTCATAGGGTTATTGTTAAGATTAGATGAAATAATTATTTAAAAGCACTCTGCATTGTTAAACACACTATGAAAATGAAGGCCCGAGTATTAACTAACTCTCTGCTCACGTCCAGTGGCCAACGGGCCATTATGAATGTCAGGAAACGTAAATTTAACAGGCACCAGCTACATGCCTTAAAAAAGTGTCTGTCATTGCATTGGCATCTCCTGCTCTGAAACAAACAATTTCCTCACTGCTGTGGCATTCTGCACAGCTGAAAGAGCCACACCAGGAATGCTCCATTGAATTAATACTTTCTTAAAATTGGTTTTGTAAAACATGTCTCAAGTGTCTTGGGAGGTTCAGACAAAGTTGTTTTTACAGGGATGAGAAAAAAGAGAGGCATCAGGAGTGCAGCCATACATACGTCACTATTTGTTCTCCAGTATCCATTCTCCCCTTCTTCCCTAAATTTTAACTGGACGTGTGGCCTTCAAGAATAAATACTACATTTCCTAGCCTGCTTTGCAACGAGGCGTAGTCCCAGGTGACCACTGGGCTCTGAACACAACTGGGATCCAGATCCCAGCCCTGGGATCCGGCCACTGGGATCTGAACACAACTTCCGGGTCCCGCCCTCGAAGTGGCGGCTGGATCCCCCATGTCCTTTCTTCCTCAGCTGGAAAACCGAAGAGACGTCGCTCCATCGTTGACAAAGGCGAATCGCATAGCCCCTCAGGGAGGCAGGGTGACGTGAAAGAAGCCTGCCACCTCGACAAGGTCGAGCTGCGTCCTCAGCCGTGGGCCGCTCACCATGACACCAATGTGAGAGAGAAGTAAAGTTCTGTCTTGTCTAAGCCATTGTTACTTTGGGCCCTGCTAGCAGCCAAACGGATATCCTAACAGAGTAACTGATGAAAACCAAGTTACTTAACCTCTAGGGGCCTCAGATTTGTCATCTGTGTGTTGTAGAAAATATAATAAGAGTAGAGACAGCAACGGTAGTAATACCTTCCTCATAGGGATAGAGCATGTAAAATGATTAGACCGATGTCTGGCACCTAGTAAGTACTTATAAGTATTAGCTATTATTAACACTGGAGCAGACTTATTGAATGCCAGTTATATACATGGCATGATAGCCTCTGGCACAGCTGCCCTGTGCCATGTTTCATTGGCATTGAAATATCTGTGTGAGGTTACCAAACACTATTATAATTGGATTTGGTGGGTGTCAAGTTGTATCCCATGAGCATCGTACGGTGTAGTTTTGGGGAGGTTTTTTTTGTTGTGGTTTTTAATTTTTTTAAATATTTATTTTTGCGATGGAAGGAGACAGAGCGCAAGCGGGAGAGGGGCAGAGAGAAAGGGAGACACAGAGTCCAAAGCAGGCTCGAGGCTCTGAGCCATCAGCACAGAGCCCGACGCGGGGCTCAACCTCACGAACCATGAGATCATGACCCCAGACGAAGTCGGACGCTTAACCAACTGAACCACCCAGGTGCCCCTGTTTTTTGGTTTTTGTTTTGCACAGCCTGTATACATAAATTCTAGTATGTGACTTGCTTAAGTTAAGAAAATCCAGGAGGAGCTTAAAGTTAACCATGAAAGGTACAGACTTGAGAAAATTCGATAATGGGCAGATTTGAAACCTCATTAAAACCAGGATTTGTGTTTATAATAGGAGGCTGAGAGATCACAGGGACAAACTCAACACGTTCAGGACTGATGTCACCTCCCAGGCCCTCCCCAAACTCAGTCCCCCTCCTTTATTATTACAAATTTACCCACCTGACACACTGAAAAGAACCATCTGAAATCAAATACCTCTCCCTGTCCCTAAGACCTCAGGGCTCAGCTGCTTTTGTGCGTGAAGGGAGGTGGTGCTCCTCTCAAAGGCACGCAGGTTTGCAACCTGCAAGAACTTTCTGGAAGGAAACAGTAAGACCGATAGGCTCTTCTTTTACTTTCAAAGTTAATGTAATATCCCTGCTGGCCTTGGGGTGCGGACCGAGGTGGCCTCGGGGTGCAGACCAAGGTGGCCTGAGCTGAGGCCGGCTGGCAGGAAAGAACAGCCAGCAGTGCCCCTCTGCAGGCTCAGGGTCACAGTGGGGCTCCATTTTGGAAAGCTGACCCTGGGAGCAGTGCCCAGGGCTGATCCCCTGTGGTCTCGCTGCTTAATCTCACGGGTGGGCCCAGGGAAAAATGGCTAATGGTCACTGAAAACGTGGGTCCCCTTGTCTGTGGAGCAGTCGTATCTAAGCATAACACAGGGCTTCTCTCTCCGCAGCCTGAGACTGGAGGCCTCAGGGATGTCTGCTCTTTCCAACGTGTTCAGGGTCTCGCCTGGAATGCCTGGTGCTGGCCAGCATGCATACCTCAATTACTGCAGTAGGCCCAGGAATGGACAGGGCCTGCTGCTGAGATAAGGCCTCGTCCTGCTGGATGCCTTTCTGCTTTGGGGCCCTTATACCTTTAGGTGCTGAAGAGGAGAAAGGCTTATCAGTAGACATAATGGTAGCCGGGACTGACTCCTTAAGACTGAATGAGGTCTCTTAGGATTCCTAAACTTATCCTAAGAAGGATCCCCAAGAAGGAAAGGAAATAAAAGGAGAAAAGGAAGAATGTATCATCCTCTTTTCTTGGATATACATTGAAAACTATCTCTGGAAGGATACATAAGAAGCTAGAAACAGTGGTTACCTTTTGTGGTAGAATTGAGTGGATGGAGGACAGGTGAGAGGAGCACTTCACTGTCTTCTTACACTTTCTTGGTTTTTGAAGCATCTGTGAAACGGAGTCAAAAAATAAAATAGAATACATTAAAATCAGCAAATAAAAACCAGGTCTTCAAATGATTCAGGGAGGTTGGGCAAGGGTGAGAAGAGGAAGGAGGGGAAGCAGCAGTTACAGACCCAATTCCTATGCCAGGCTGGGGCTCCCACAGGAGCCCTGTGGGACTCACCTGAATGTAAGTCCAAGATGCAAAGAAATGTGGCCTCAGTTTGGACCTCCCTCTAGTAAAATAGTTACCATTATTATCTTGCCTCTGCTACCTCTGAACTCGCTCTTAAATTTGGCCTTTCTTTACCTCTCACTTCACAACTCTGACAGGCCTCCAACTGGCTTCCATGTGCCAAGCGTCTAATCCCTCAAATCCATCCACCAAACTTTAAATTTCTTTTTGGGGGGCGCCTGGGTGGCTCAGTCGGTTAGGCGGCCGACTTCGGCTCAGGTCATGATCTTGCGGTCCGTGAGTTCTAGCCCCACATCGGGCTCTGTGCTGACAGCTCAGAGCCTGGAGCCTACTTCATATTCTGTGTCTCCCTCTCTCTGACCTTCCCCTGTTCATGCTCTGTCTCTCCCTGTCTCAAAAATAAATAAACGTTAAAAAAAAAAATTTTTTTTTTTTAATTTCTTTTTGGAAATGAAAACCGGATCTTGCCCCTCCAGCTCCCCTCCGTGCTGAATGTCCTTTGCAGTTGCCCACTGAGCATATGATAACCTCTAAATTTCTTCAAACTCTCCCACTCACCCTGCTCTACCCACACGTGGCTGCTGGGAGTTTTCCGAATGGCCCATCCTGCCACGCTCTATGACTTCACCTATGCCGTTCCTTCACCCTGAAGCCCCTCTTCCTGTTTTGTCACCCCAGAAAGCTCCATTCTTCCATCAGGATTTGGCTCAAATGCCATCTTCTCTGTGACCCATGTTGGCCCCTTTTCTTGCCCCCCAACCATGACCTTTCACCCCACAATACTTTGGACACATGCCTATGAACACTGACTTCACTCTATTAGCACTATTTCCACATTTTTTTTTTACACTTTTTAAAGTGTTTATTTATTTTTGAGAGAGAGAGAAAGAGAGACAGAGCATGAGCAGGGGAGGGGCAGAGAGCGAGGGAGACACAGAATCTGAAGCAGGCCCCAGGCTTGGAGCTGTCGGCACAGAGCCCAAAGTGGGGCTCAAACTCACGAACGGTGAGATCGTGACCTGAGCTGAAGTCAGACGCTCAACCGACTGAGCCACCCATCCGCCTGCCCCCCCAATTTTTTTTTTTATTATTATTGAAGTATAGTTGACATACAATGTTATATTAGTTTCAGGTGTACAACATAGTGATTTCACAATTTTATCAATGCTCATCATGATAAGTGTGGTTACCGTCTGTCACCATACAACATTGTATATTTTTTAAAGATTTTACGTAATCTCTATACCCAATGTGCAGCTCAAACTTAAACCCTGAGGTTGAAAGTCACGTGCTCTATTGACTGAGCCAGCCAGGTGCCCCCATCACACAACATTATTACAATATTATTGACTGTATTCCCTATGCTGTACTTTTCTCTTCGTCTTTCTATTTCCAATACACAGAAAAAAACCCTTGGGTTGTAAAAGGATGAACGGTTTGCTTCAAATTAAATCCTCGGGACCGGCCACAGAGAACAACTGCTAAGGTACTCTAAGGTTAAGCTTGCCTTCCAGAATTCTGTAAACTTGGCTCTGTCCCTGTCTAAATAATAATGAAGTTTAAACACTACAATTGGCTCTGTCCCTGACTAAACAATGACTGGAGTTTAAATTGTAGCCGGATAAATCTTTAGCTTACTTTTTTTTTTTTTTTTTTTTTTTAATGATTAAGTACTTGAAGGAGATGTGGCCTTATACCAAGGCACAGAGTGGTTTTATGCACTATGTGAATGCTCTGAAAGTCAGGACATGTCACATTTCTTGGTAACAGCATGGTGATACTGTAGCAACAGGTAGGGTCCAATAGCAACCACGTGTGGACAGATTCGCTTTGGGGGAAATCCAAGGAGTAGAGTAGGGGTGTTTTTAGTTCCAGTTAGAGAGCCAAGTGTAGTTTTCACATGGTACTCCTCTCTGCAGGGTAGGTGAGGTGAATGTTAATGGAATTATAAACTGCTGGATGATTAAACCCCACAGAACTTTTTACATTACACTTTTTTTGTGTGATTTTCGTTTTGTTTTGTTTTGTTTTGTTTTGTTTTGTACTCCGGTAAAATTATACATAACATAATTTACCACTTTATCCATTTAATGAGCAGAGTTCAATGGCATTGAGTACATTTACAATGTTGCATAACCACTACCCATTTTCACAACTTGTGCGTTATTCGAAACAGAGACTTTGCCCCCCCCCCAAATTTCTCATTTACCCCCTTCCCTCCAGTTCCTGCTAACCTCCACTCTACTTTCTCTTTCTATGAATTTGCCTATTCTAGGTGCCTCATACAAGTACAACCATACAATGTTTGTCCTTTTGTGTTTGGCTTATTTTACGGAGCATGATTTTTTTTTTTTTTAACATTTCTTTATTTTTGAGACAGAGAGAGACAGAGCATGAACCGGGGAGGGTCAGAGAGAGAGGGAGACACAGAATCTGAAACAGGCTCCAGGCTCTGAGCTGTCAGCACAGAGCCCGACGCGGGGCTCGAACTCACATACCGCGAGATCGTGACCTGAGCCGAAGTCGGACGCCCAACCGACTGAGCCACCCAGGCACCCCGATCATGATGTTTTTAATGTTCATCCATGTTGCAGCAGGTACCAGACCATCATTCCTCTTTATGGCCGAATTTCATCGTGTGGCTATACCACACTTTGTTCCTCTTGTCACCCATCGATAGACATTTCGGTTGTTGCCACCTCTTAGCTATTGTGAATAATGCTGCGACGGACAATGGTGTACAAAGGATCTGAGGCCTTGCTTTTAATTCTTTTGGGTATATACTCAGAGGTGGAATTGCTGTATCATCTGGTAACTCTATGTTTAACTTTTAGAGGACCCGCCAAACTGTTTTCTATGGCAGCCCCCCCAGTTTACGTTCCCACAAACAATGCACAAGGGTCCCGCTTTCTCCACAACCTTACCAACACTTTGTTTTGTTTTGGTTCGTTTTGTTTTGGTGAGAGCCATCTTAATGGGTTGTGTAGTTTTGATTTGCATTTCCCTGAAGACTAGAGAAGTTGAGCCGCTTTCCATGGGCTTGTTGGCCATTTGTATACCTTCTCTGGAGAAATTCCTGTTCAAGTCCTTGCCTCCTGTTTTGTTTTGTTTAAAATTTTTTTTAAGGTTTATTTATTATTGAGAGAGAGGCAGAGACAGAACGAGCAGGGGAGGGGCAGAGAGAGAGGGAGACACAGAATCCGAAGGAGGCTCCAGGCTGTGAGCCGTCAGCACAGAGCCCAACACAGGGCTTGAACTCATGAACCATGAGATGGTGACCTGAGCCGAAGTTGGACACCAACCAACTGAGACACCCAGGCGCCCCTAGTCCTTGCCTCATGTTTTAATCAGGTTTTTTTCTTGTTGAGTTGTAGAGGTTCCTTATATATTCTGGATATTAATTCCTTATCAGATATATGATTTGTGGAGAAAATTTTAAACTCCATTCAAAAGAATGTAGCAATGTTACAACTAGTAGTCACCAAAGTGGTGACGTCTAGCCTTTTGAATGCTAAAATGAAAACTCTGTTGCCAGCTGGGAGACATGATTCCTTCCAGTCAGCACCTCAGAAATGGGGGCAAGCAACCAACAGCAACAGGTGACAAGAATGAGCACCCAGTGGGGTCAAGGCGGGTGGGGAAGGATGACCAGAACTCAGAGGGTCAAGGGAAAGGCCCTGGGTTGTCCCTCCCCATGTCCCCTGCTTCCTTGGATGTTGACTGAGAAAGACTCTTCTGATTCCTTTCTAGTGCCCACCTGGGGATATCCTATCCCAACTTCTCCCCTCCCAACCCTGTTCCCCAACTGGGAACTTCACATTATTTCAGGGCAGCCTTTCATTTCATTTTGTTTCTGGGGCCTCATTCATTCAAGGCTGGCAGGCAATGTAGCTGATGATGAGATGGTTGAAAATCCCCATCTCCCCAAAATAGAGCCGCGGTTAAGAAAATACCATCAGTTGTAGCGCCATGTTTGAGATCAGTCTTTGAAGCCACTGGCTGCTTTTGAATCCTGGATCTCCTGTTTATGAGCCCTGTGATCTTGGCAAATCAATTCTCTAAGTCTCATTTTTTTCATCTGCCAAAGGGGGATAATAATAGGATCTACATCAGAAGGCTGCGGTGAGGATTAAATGAGATACTTCCTGGAATGTGCTTTGACTAGGGATGGCACGTTGTGAGGGCTTAATAAGCATTAGCTATTATTATCCTCATTCCTTCCAAGGTGCCTCTTAAGTTCTGGAATTGGCGTGTTCCCGTGAATGACCCCAGACATTGCTCCTGTTGGGATTTTCTACTCCGTGCCTTTCCCAGATGGCTGATTGCATGTTCTACAAATAGGTAGTGATGCTTGCAGTTTGTCCAGCATCATATTCAATAACATTAGAAACTGAGTCACAGTGCCCAGATCCAAAGAGGAGAAGAGTTTGTCCCAGAGGAAGATGAATCCTTCAGAGCCGCCCTGCGGAGGGCATGGACAGCGCTATGTGATATTTTCCTTGACTGCCCAAAATAGCATGGCATTCACCTGGGAATCTGATAGAATTTCAGCGTTGCAGCCAAGAGCCAGATATGGCGGCAGCGGCCCAACCATGGAACGCCCAGGAAGAGATGCATGAATGAACACCTGGCTCAGACCAAAAGCACTATGGCGGAGCAGCTAAGAATGTGAGCACCAGAGTCAGGAGGCCCAGATCCCTACCCTGGTTCTGCTACTCACCAGCTGTGTGACATGGGCAAGGAGCTTAACCTCTCTGGGCCTCAACTATTATCACCTGTAAAGTGGAGACAATGGCACTGCCCACCTCATGCTATTTTGTGAGGATGAATAGTTAATACGTGTATCGGGCTGAGAACAGTGCCTGGCGTAGGGTAAGCCTTCTCTTAGAAATACATGTCATGCTCTGGATTCATCAACCACGGAACACACAGTGATGGAAGAGAAATGTACCTATCAAAGAGAGACAGATGGAGAGCATGACCCCGGGTCCACCAAGCAGCACGTCGGGACGCGTGGTGAGTGAGAAGATAACATGGCAGCATGCTTTGATGTTGGCACTTACCGGAGTGGCCGCCCTCGCTATCACACAGAGACACCTGCAGCCAGCGGGGTGGGAATAGGAAGCGGAGGTGGAGAAGGATAAAGAAGCTTCACTGGGGCTTCTTGGGAATGGGTATTGGGAGGTACCCAGGCGAGGGGCACTCATTCCATTCAAAATCTCTCGGAAGAAGACCAGTTTATACTTGCATCTGACTTCAGCAACATCGGCTTCGTTATGTTTTGCCACCAGCCTTTCCCTGCAAGATTACATTAAGATAAATTGTAAAAAAAAACAAAAAACAAAAAACACCCATCTGTGGCTCTCTACACTCCTGCGATGCCCAAATGAGTATCAGGGAGCGGCCGAGGGTGCTTCCAAACAGGCGTGAGGCGGCTGCCGTTTGCGTCCCTGCCTGGTGTCCCAGAAACACCTCCACCCGCCCTGTGTTTTCCCAGTGGTAAACTGCCAGTTCTCAGGTTTCAAACCCCTTTGCGTTTGGCATGTTGGCAATGGTTCCCTTCCTGGCTCAACTGGCCTTTCTGGCACCCGCTCTTGTTAAATTCATCAGCTGGAAGCAGCCGTGCAGCCTGATGCCGAAAAGTGCCGAATCGGGACAGTTCGAACCTGCTCTCGGTCACTGGCTGTGAGTTTAGGCCAATCGCTCCCTCTCTTAGAGCTTTAATTTCCGTCTCATCACGATGGGGATCACCTGCACCTTCCAGGGCTGTTGGGAGGATTACAGGAGATAAAGGAGCCCTTGCATACCTGGCAGAGCTGGGGTGAGATAACTGGGAGCTATTATTAGCCAGCATAGGCTAGCACAGCCAGGCCCTGCAGCTGCCCTTCTGAATCCCTAGCCCTGCTCCCTCCTTCCTCCTGGACTCCAGGTTTTAGGAGTGGGATAATTACTAAGCGCCGAAATCCGGGTGGGTGCAGGTACATCTAAAATTACAAACAAACACATTTCACAAATAAAATTACAAACCAGCTCGTGACAAACTGTTCCAGCTGTCCAGATTGTAGGGCACCATTTGCCCCAGGCAGCTAACTGTTGCTGTTTTGTGAAGTCGTTTGAACCAGGGGGGAAAGGGGGGTGGGAGTGAGGACAGCGTGGCAGGGTCCTAGATGCCAGGCTCTGCTATTGGCTGATCTGGGGGGAAAAAAAAGACTCTCATGGAACCCACCCACGGGAAGGGGGAAGTCAGTGCCTCTCTGTTCTCTGTGTTCTAACTGAATTACTCTCGAGGGCTGGGGACAATTGAGCCAGAAGCAGGCGGTACTAGGATTTGTCTTTGGCACCAGGGTAACCAGACTCTCAACTGTTCATCATACCCACTCTTGCAAAACAAAACAAACAACAACAAACCCAGGTGCCTTTCGCCAATATTAAGCAGAATGGTGTCCTCTGAAGTGAGTTCACAGAGACAGTTACTACAACGGGGCCGGCCGGCTGGGTATTTGACGACCTTTCACAGGACTGGAATGAGCTCGAGTCTTCCAGACAGAAACAAAACAAAGAGATCTTGGGTCCTTTAACTCATAGGAAAACAGTCTTTATCTCTTTGAGGTCAGCCTCCTCCCTCCTTGTCTAGTTATATTAATATCAAATGAAGGACACAAAAGGGTCAAACGTGCCCCTGCTTATCTCTTAGCCAAATCCAGCCTTTCCTTGCTGAGGGCAAGCTTTTAAGACAGGCCAGTTTCAGGCGACCCAGACCCTCTCGGAGTTCCCGGGGGCTGCTGCCTTTGGGGCCCAAAGGCCCCCTGAGGTCCTTCCTCCCATCAGGCAGTATGGAGTTCCAACCTCCCTGCTTCATGAAAGTCGGAGGTAACGTGGCCATAAGGACTCAGCAGTACTCCTCTGTTGCTTTGTGCAACCCAAACGAAGCTTTCTGTTGAGCGAAAGGGAAAGGGGGGGATCTAGGAAGACACAAAATTCCCTGTGGCATTTCTAAGTGGGCCTGTAATTATACATACACAGATATGTTATCTGCTCTAAAAACAAAACTCGTGATGGGGTGGGGGGTGGTCGTAGACTAACCTTCCCTGAAAAATCTCCTAAGACAATCTTGGCTATGGGTTTTTCTCTTCCTCTCCCTCTCCCCTCATCTTTCCTAGCTCCTTCTCCTTTGTTCCCCTCCGTGGACGTTTCTGGAGGAAGGCAAACCAGCACCATCCATCCCCTGCAGAGCATAAAAATGGAAGTAGAGATGGTCGGAAAGGCAAACCCAGCCACAGCTTCCAAGCTTGCACAGTATCCTCTAGCAACCAGAGCGGTCCCGGGACGGCTGGAGAAGTCTTGAGTCACTGGCTTGTGGACTCTTTTCTTGTCCTTAATCCTCAAGCCCGCCAAATCTCTGCAGGTCTCTTGGGGTGATCTCAGAAGCGGCCCACTGGTCCCAGCACCTGAGTGTCCTGGAGTGCAGCTCCTTACTGACCAGATGATGGGGCATATGAGCCCCAGAGGACTGGAAAAGGAATCCAAAATCGAAAAAAGAACCCCAGCGTCTCCCCATCTACAAGCTCCTATGTTCCTTCTTTATGAGGAGAGCGAGCGGGAACTTCTCCACAAAAAAGGGCTGGGCTTGGGGGGCCTGGGTGGCTCAGTCGGTTGAGCGACAGACTTCAGCTCGGGTCATGATCTCACAGCTTGTGAGTTCGAGCCCCGCGTCGGGCTCTGTGCTGACAGCTCGGAGCCTGGAGCCTGCTTCGGATTCTGTGTCTCTCCCTCTCTCTCTGCCCCTAACCCACTCGCATTCTGTCTCTGTCTCTCTCAAAAATAGTAAACATTTAAGAAAAACAAAAGGGCTGGGCTGCACGAGGGGCTGCCTACCTCAAGAGGAGACCAAGAATCTCTTTGGTATGCAGGGAAGCAAGACCTGGAGTTTCCCTGGGGCTTCTCTCGGGCCACTCAGTCTTACCTCAGCTTTGGAATTGGAGAGAGGCACCAGGATGGTGGGAACCCCACCTCCACCCCTGCCTCTATATATCTGCCCCTGCCCCCGGAGGGAAAAGCTTTCCTTCCCTTATATATGGGAGCCTTGGATACAAGTAGCTTCAGTTGATCACTTTTCTTTGTTTTTCTGTGTGTGCATGGGAGCCACAAAAAACAAAAACAAAACAGGAGGGTTGTTGTTATCGCTATGGAGATTTTTTTTTTTTTTTTTTTTTTAGCAGTTAAACAAAGTTACAGAAGAACCTCTAAACTTCGGTGCAGAGGACTAAACATAACCTTCAATCCTTGAAGGATTCCTGGAACACTGTTTAGGTGAGTAGAGAATCCCCACTTATCCACAGGGTTTTGATCTTTGCTGCCCGGCCCCTCCACACATGCCAAACAGACAACGTGTCCAAACCCCAGAAGCTCCAACTCTCGTGAAGTTCAATCAGAAAGTCATCTGAAGGAGACTGAGAAGAAACAGAGCGACAAGGCCGCAGAGGGGCTGTGACAAATCACACCAACAGTAGCTCACACCGCCCCCGTGCTGTAAACGGATTACCCCACTCGAATATCACAACACCCTAGGGAGGAGGCATCACGTTCCTCCCCATTTTACAACTCCTGAGCCAGCGTAGAAGACAGTGGCCCAACACGCCGTTGCTTGAGTCACGTGGCTAGGTTCAACTCCTGATTCCATCACCATCTGGCCCTGTGACCTTAAGCAGAGTCCCTAAGTATCCCGTGCCTCAGTGTCCTCATCTGTAAAATGGGGACAGTAATAGGACCTAGAGTAGCTGCGAAGAGTGAGAAAAGAGACACAAAGTGATTAGAGCAGTGCCGAGCACACAGTAAATCACGCGTTATCACTGTGACCTCATTCACCCAGCTGGGAGGCTATGGAGCCAGATTAGATCTGAGGATTAGATCCAAGTTATCTGGCCGCCCAGGTCTCTGGCTCCAGGTTGGGCAGGGAGCTTCTAGGAAACTAGAAGCAAGGAGCTGCTGACAAAGCCCTGGGGGCATGGCCTTGCCTCTCCCGCTCACCCAGGTCTGGGTTTTCTCTTTCACACGAAGGCCAAGCTGCAGCTCAAACACCCTTGGACACGTTCAGCAGCGGTGAATCACAAACACACAGACCAGGCCCGTGAGATCCCTTCTGTCCCTGCCATGGCCAGTTTGTGATGCAAAACCCGGCCCCAAGCACCGATTCTGGGCGGCCTTTGCTGTACCTTTCAGGCCTGATGTCCTGCCAAGCGCTGTGCTTGAGGCGGCCACATTCTCCAGTCTGGCCTCTTGGGCACCACTCTTTTCCACGAACTATTCAATGAGCTCTTTCTTCAGCCCAGCCATGCATCAGTGAGGGCCGACGTGGCTTTGGCTCACTACCGCCAATCAGAGTGATTGCTGGATTCCAATTACCAGTTGTGGTGGCGGCGAGGGAGGCTCTCCCTGCTGGGGGCTGCTCTTTCTCGGGTATTCCCCTGGCTGGTGCTCTCATCCTGGTAACTATTCCTGAGGGGCTTCTGTGATTGTTGCTAAGGCAATCACTCCCTACCCCACACCCACTGTCAGGCAGGGCCTCCCCAAGCTCAGAGAAATAGACCCAACACTCAGGCCCATGTCATTGCTTAGTGGAAAGGCTCAAGGGACATCTAGTATCCCCAAGTATCCTCCCCACTAATCAACCATCCAGCCAAAGATAGACTCACGTCTCTTCGTTATAAGTATTCCTTTAGGTTGTATTTAACCTAAGCCTGTGTTCCAGGTTGCCACCTAGTTTATACCTGTTATCCTAATAATTGTTAATAGGGTCCCTTTCATTCTCAAAAGTGTCTCGGTTTGGGCATGAACTATCTGGTCCTCCTAGTTTTAGTACACTTTCTCTCTGGGGGACTCCCGTTGAGATGTGCATGGTCCCTGGGCACTTGCATGTGCCAGTCCAAGGTACAGAAAAGTCCTTATGGGACTTTGAGATATTGTTCCAGGTTTGTTCTATTGGTGGGGGCCAACAAGGGCAGGGGGAAAGGGGGTGAAAGAGGGGAGAGACTTCAGATCAACTAGGCTTAAGAAAAGACTTAGGCTTCTATCTTTACCTTCCCTGCCAACCCCAGCTGGTCAGGTGCCATCTTCTGTGTTTTCCGACCTTCCCTGGGTGAACTCCAGGATAGCAATTGTCTTCATCCACCAGATTCTCCACCGGACCATAAGTTTCCCAAGGGCAAGGACTACATGTTACTCAGCTTTCTATCCCCAGCGTCTAATCTCATGTTTGGCACATAGTAAGCATTCATTAAAAATTTTCCCTGAATGAATAAATGAATCTGAGACTCAACGTCTTCATCTGTAAAAGGGAAAGCCTAGCCTTTCAAGACGGTTGTGAGGCATAGAGGTATTTGTGTACACTGTTTAACACATGCCCAGCTACTAGAGACTTTCATTAAATAATAACTTGTTTGCTATCATTAGTATTAGTCATGCAATCAACCTCAAAGCAGCCCCACTAAAACCAAGCTGGAAGACTGGGACTGCACCTCCCAGAGAGCTGCCATCTCATAGTGATGACTTTTCCCCCTAGAGGGAAGTTCAATGTCAGTTGGGTTCTCGTACAAGGACTTCTTGGCACAGAAGGGGAAACATACAAGGTGATTTGTTCCACACTCACTTAGGGTCACCCGTTCTTAGAAAATAAGTCAAATGGGTAGGGGAAGCACTGGGTGTTTGGGATGGGTCTGTAACATTGCTGGTTGCAGAAAGTGTGGGTGAGGTGCAGAGGGTGCAGAGCAAATATGAAAAATGGGGAAGGTGTTCCAAGGACATCTGCTTTGCAGTATGGTGCAGGACCAGCATGTCAGCTCCATTCCCTGTTTCATTCTCAGAAAGTCCTAGGAGATGGGATTTTATTACCCCATTTTCACTTGAGAACACTGAGAGGAGTGGTTAGATAGCTTACCTGGGGTTCAACAGCCGCTGAGAAGCAGCACTGAACACTGGGATTCACCCCAGGTCTGCCTGGGCCAGAGCCTACATGCACTCTTCCCAGTTTGCTGTCTTTCCCAAGGTGGTCCTAGGGTAAGGAAAGCAAGAAAGATCTGAGATGAGGTAACCTAATTTCCATGTCCTGACCCAACTTACAGGAGGTGGGACAGCGTGGGGCTTATTCCTAGCATGGGGTCTGGCCTATGGCAAGCTCTTGGCAGACATCAAATGGAGCCAATGAGAACTGAGTTCAGGTGAGTCTTGCCAGACCATGGCAGTAGGGGAGAAGGAGGTACCGTCTGCATCCCAAATGCTCTTTGCTTCACCCACAGGGTTGTGAATTAGGAACCCAGAGACAAATGTAATTATATATTTTGCTCAGAAACCATTACCTTTCATCTTTTTAATTTTATTTTATTGTTTTGAGAGAGAGACAGAGTGTGGGCAGGGGAGGGGCAGAGAGAGAGAGGGAGACACAGAATCTGAAGCAGGCTCCAGGCTCCCAGCTGTCAGCACAAAGCCCGATGCGGGGCTCGAACTCATGGACTGTGAGATCATGACCTGAGCTGAAGTCGGCCACTTAACCGCCTGGGCCATCCAGGTGCCCCGTCATCTTATTTATTTTAAATAGGAGAGATAAGAGTGCCCATGAGATGTCTGTAAAAATACAGTTGGCCTAAACAGCATTTATATATGTGTGTGTGTGTGTGCGTGTATATATATATATATGTGTGTGTATATATATATAAATTTACATAATTATATATATTTACATAGCTTATATAAGTTATATTATAAATTATTTTATAACTATATATAATTTACATAATTATATATATGTGTGTGTGTGTGTATATATATATATATATATATACAATTTACAACTTTTGCTTAATAAACTTTTCTTTCATTCCAAGACAGTTTAAAATGAGAATTTCTACTTATACTATTTTGGAGCTGGGAAGAATTGTAAGGGTTAAATTGTAGTGTAGGGCTAACCTGTAGCCTTAAGAAATAACTGCTTTGTTTTAACACTGTAGATTAAGAGATAACAGCCTTGTCCTATCAATCAAGGGAACAAAAGTTTAAGGAAAATCAACTGGTTTAGTGTTTGATTGGATTGGGGCAAGGGCATATCTGAACTGTTTCCACCCCCATCTGGGAACTATTTCTTTGTTCTGTCCCCAGGTGATGATAAGACGATATGGTCGGCTATAAAAACTCTGTACCCCGCTGGCTGTTGGAGACCGCACTCTGGTCAAGAGTGTGGGTCCCGATCGGTTGGCCTTGCCTCTTATTGCAATAAATTTTGTTGTGACTGTCACTGGTGCCCGTAGCATTCTGTTTCAGGAGTTGTGTGGATGCAACAATAATCTTGGCATTTATCTGATCAGACGCCCCATTCTTCAGATGAGAAAGGTGAGACACAGTATCATGTGGTTTGTCTAAGGCCAGGCTCCGTGGACTGATAGAGCTGGTTAGAAGGCCTGAGCACTCTCTCTAGACCACAAGTTTTCAAATTGTGGAGAGTGAGCTATTAGTGCGTAGTGAAATCAATTTTATAAGCTACAAGCAACTTTTTATTTTTATTTTACTTAAATTTTTTTAATAGACTTCATCCTTTAGAGCAGTTTTCGGTTAATATGAAAACGGCACAGAAGGTACATATGCTTTAACTGATGAACCAATATTTTTTTAAACAAATTTTTTTTTAACGTTTATTTATTTTTGGGACAGAGAGAGACAGAGCATGAACGGGGGAGGGGCAGAGAGAGAGGGAGACACAGAATCTGAAGCAGGCTCCAGGCTCTGAGCCATCAGCCCAGAGCCCGATGTGGGGCTCGAACTCACGAACCACGAGATCATGACCTGAGCCGAAGTCGGACGCTCAACCGACTGAGCCACCCAGGCGCCCCTGATGAACCAATATTGATACAGGATTATTAACTAAAGTCCATCGTATGTGCTGGGGTTCGCTATTTGTGTCATTCATTCTGTTGGTTTTGACAATGCATTATGTCATGTGCCCATCATTACCATATCACACAGAATAGTCTCTGTGCCCTGCAAGTGTCCCGTGCTCAGCCTAGTAATCCCTTCCCTACTCCCCCTGGACCTCTGGTTCAATTTTTTATATGTAAGGTAGCATAAAATTCTAAAAATCATAGTGCACACATTATAGTATGGTACCAATTCATGAAACTTTTGTTTTAGATACATATGTACATATATGTGCATTTAGGCTATAACGTAAAATATATTTGTGGATTGGAACAAAAAGATGTCTGACAAACATTGCTCTAAACTTTCTCATACATAAAATTCTAGGGAATGAATCCAGAAAATGAATCCACAGATGGAATATTTCAAATATAAGACCAAAACAAGAAGAAAAATAAAAAAACTAACTAAGAGACATTAAAAATTCCCTGAAGAGTGAGTACAAAGAGGTCAGAAAGTTACTGCTTTTCCCCAAATCAGTTTTGATTTTAGTCTCTTTTTTGGGACTGCAAATCATTCGGATTCAAAGACTTTAATGTTCTTAGAGTATGAGATATGGGAAGGGGCTGGAGGGTTGGGTGGGAGCAAGGGTTTTATCCTTACAAACTCATTCTGTTCAAAATATCCAAAAATGTTATCTCTGAATAGTAATCAACAACAACAACAAAATTTCTTTTAAGGAGCATTTATTGAGGTTTGTTTGGCTACACAGCTATTGATTTTTCCATCGACAGGGCTGCTGCTGTATTTAACTTCATGTCATGCCAAGTATCTGAAGATTTCTACAGGATTCGATTTTATGCTTGAGCTGGATTCCTCAATTTAAAAAAAAAAAATTTTTTTAACATTTATTTATTTTTGAGAGACAGAGGCAGAGCATGAGCAGGGGAGGGGAGAGAGAGAGAGAGATACAGAATCTGAAGCAGGCTCCAGTCTCTGAGCTGTCAGCACAGAGCCTGATGCGGGGCTCGAACTCACAAACGTGAGATCATGACCTGGGCCGAAGTGGGGCACTCCACCGACTGAGCCATCCAGGTGCTCCTGGATTCCTCAATTTTTAAAAAATCTCCTTTCCATGCATATTGGTACCTCATCTGTCCAGGGGAGATGTGGAATCTAGATACACCAGTGTGTCTCAGAGAAATCCTGATTTCAAACTTTGAATTGCGTTGGCTGATAGCATGGCCTATGGGTAGACGAGGGTTCAACTCCCAGGTTCTACTAATTACTTCATGAGCTTGAAAAGGGATTCTCTCTTAGTATTCTCCTTCAAGAATAATGTATAAAAATTCTCTATTAAATGATGCTAAGATTGTATTAGGAGCTTCTCCTCGTATGAGTGATGTGTTGGGTTCAACTCTTTGGATGGGATTTCTAATCCTATCAACAACCTATGACATAGAAATTATTGTACTCATTGAACAGTTGAACTAATTTAAGCTCAGAAAGCTTAAGGAGGACACCCAACGTCACCCAGAAAGATAGTGGTTGAGCTAAACTGGAACCCATGTCTGGAAGCGCATGGGCTTTTTCTTCTGTGTCCCCAGGGCCGTAGTGCTTGATACATAGTACTGCTCAGTACATAGTTCCTGAAGAAATGACTGATGGAAGATCAAAGGCATAGCAAAGATTTGGGGTTGGTTTTAAGGATAAGTAAGATAATATTATTGCTATACTTGGCATTCATTGAGCACTTACTTTGTGTCAGATACTATGTTAAAAAATTGTTTAATGTTTATTTATTTTTGAGAGAGAGAGAGAGAGAGAGCATGCATGTGCGCTGGGGAGGGGCAGAGAGAGAGATGGGGACAGAGGATCCGAAGCAGGCTTTGCTCTGACAGCAGGAACCCAACATTGGGCTCGAGCCCACGAACTGTGAGATCATGACCTCAGCCCAAGTTATATGCTCAACCAACTGAGCCATTGAGGCGCCCCTGTGTCAGATACTATGTTAAAGGCTTTACTTGTATTAAACTATATACATACTGCATATAATGGAATTAACATGAGGTATGGCATATAGTAAAGACATCGGTGTTACTAATGTTATTATATACCACTATAATGGTAGATAGCAGCATTATAGCAAAAGAGCTTGTAATGTTATGATCTCTTCAACTTACACACTCGGTGATTTTCTCTGAGCCGTATTGACCAGGTCAACTGGGGGGCAGCCCTTTCAGCAGTGAACTAGCCCCCAACCTGCTTTCTCCCTCCACCTCTTTCTCACACAGGCGCAATTACAACATGCTGTGTTGGTCAATCCCCCCTTTTTTTTTTCAGTATATGTGTTGCTGAGGCAAGCACGGTGTTGGCCAATTCCTAAATTACATAAGAAGCCCTCTGTGTGCTTTTTGGGTGGGAGGGGACCAAAGGGGTTGCAGTCTTGTGCTGGCATCTAGTTTGCATAACGTGCTCTTCTCTTTCGGCTTGAATTGAGAAAGAAGCCATGTGGTCTGGTGGCAGCAGCTGGGAGGAAAGGGTGGTGACTCAGCAGGGCTGTGAACAGAACAGTGCAGGGGCAACTCTGAGGAGCGGCAAAGATCAGCCTCTTCCTGGCCGCAAGGGAGGCGTGTGCTCTGAGCAAAATCAGCCCAACAGGCAGCCCTGGTCTGTGGGAAGGAAAGGAAGGAAGCGGTCCGTGGTAGGACCTGGTCAGGCTGTGTCAGTGGGCTTGGGGACAGTGTGAAGAAGGTCCGGGGAACTGAACTGGAAGTTCTTTGTGACCTGAGCGCGCACATTTTAAAGTGGGGAAGTACAGGGTATTGCCCATGGGTCTTGAGCCTGTGACCTTGAAATTGAACTTCTAGATGGTAACTGGAATCCTCATGAAGTACATGCCACAAGTAGGAATATTATGCATATTTTTCTAAATAGAGCACTTGATTACCATCATAGATAAGCATTCCATCTAGTGTCCCTACTACTGAACCCAGTATCAATATATTTTGACATGGGACTCCTATAAATATGAAGTCACTGTTAGCTTTAGTGACTTGAAGGTCTTTCAACAAAAATTCTCAGGAGAGAGATCTTAGAGTTTATTCATTCGCTTGTTTATTCATTCATTCATGCACTCAATCTACAATTTACCATCCTTTTAAGAAATTATTTATATTCTCTGAGTTACACCTGATGGTGACCTGACCAGAAAGTCAGAAGACTGGTATCTGAGTCCCATTTTTGCTAGTACTTAATTGTGAGATTTTGGGAAAGTTGGTAAAATGTCGGGAAAAATTCTTTGCCTGTATTCTAAGAAACTTTTTAAAAAAGGCACCTGAGATAATGTATGGAAAGTACAGAAATGGTACTTTAGGAAATCACTGCATTTTATCTATTGAAGAAACTGAGACACAGAGTGAACAAAAAATGTGCCCAAAGTCATAATTAGCTAGTAAGGGAGGGCCAAGGATAAGATATAAATTCTAGTGACAGGACAGGTTAGAGGCTGGAACTGATTCATGAGAACAATTTCTTTTTTTCAGTAGGATGCATGTGACTGTACGAAACATCAGTCCACTGAGGTACAAAGGGTTACTTACTGAGTATACAGAGATCTCTCCCAGGATCCAAGGATAGAAAACAAAGTATTGGTCGGGCTTCATTCAAATTGGCCAGAGAACTGGGAAACCCTCAGGAATAAGATGGCTCTTCCCTGGATCTCTTGGTCCCTGATTCTGAGCCGGTTCAGCCTTTTCTCCATTTTACCTGCCTTCCTCCATTCAATCATCCTGTGAGACACACACAACAGGACTGCTCATCCTGGACCTATACTGTGACCACTGAGTTCCAGCACCCACCCACAATTGGCATTCCGCCCTGAAATTCTCCAAGGATGAAGGAATTAGCCTGGATCAGACAAGTCATTTCTGAGCAAGTGATTGGTTCTTCCTGGGTCAGGTGTGTGCTCACTCCTGGTCCAATCGGCTGTGGGGTTTCCCACCCCCACCATCACCACCACCCATCTCTAGAAGTCACATTATCTCACATTATCTTGTGCAGCTTCCAGAGAGCTGTGGGTGGCAAGGGTGCTAAATTGCCAGGCTGGATGTTATCACAGAGAGAGAGGAACTATTTATAGGTAGAGTGTATTTGGAATGATTTTATGATGTAATTTCAATTATGAAATTTAAGACCCAAATTTCCTGGTCAAAAAAAATCAATTCAATTTAATAACTACTGTGTCGGGCTCTGAAGATCGACACATAGGTCTACAAGATATGTCCACAAATAGCTGTAATATAAAACAGTCTATGAAAGTTTCTTAAAAACTCTCTTACAAAATTACATGGAAGCATAGAAAAGGATTACATTTCCTGGGGGAGTGAGATGGTTTCACTGAGTAAGTGCAACTGAAGATACGTCTTTTTTTTTTTTTTTTTTCCTGAATGTGTTTCTTTCTTTCTTTATTTTTTATTTTTAAAAATTTACATCCAAATTAGTTAGCATATAGTGCACCAATAATTTCAGGAGTATATTCCTCAGGGCCCCTTACCCATTTAGCCCATCCCCCCTCCCACAACCCCTCCAGTAACCCTCAGTTTGTTCTCCATATTTATAAGTCTCTTCTGTTTTGTCCCCCTCCCTGTTTTTATATTATTTTTGTTTCCCTTCCCTTATGTTCATCTGTTTTGTCTCTTAAAGTCCTCATATGAGTGAAGTCATATGATTTTTGTCTTTCTCTGACTAATTTCACTTAGCATAATACCCTCCAGTTCCATCCACATAGTTGCAAATGGCAAGATTTCATTCTTTTTGATTGCTGAGTAATACTCCATTTTGTGTGTATGTATATGTATATTTATATATATACACCACATCTTCTTTATCCATTCATCCATCGATGGACATTTGGGCTCTTTCCATCCTTTGGCTATTGCCGATAGTGCTGCTATAAACATTGGGGTGCATGTGTCCCTTCGAAACAGCACACCTGTATCCCTTGGATAAATGCCTAGTAGTGCAATGGCTGGGTCCTAGGGTAGTTCTATTTTTAGTTTTTTGAGGAACCTCCATACTGTTTTCCAGAGTGGCTGCACCAGCTTGCATTCCCATGGAGATATGTCTTGAAGTATTCATTTAACTTTTATAGAGAGAGATGGGAGGTCAGGAGGACACACATGAAGTAATGGGAAAAGAATGAACAAAAAATGGGAACAAATTACGTGTGACTCTGAGAGGGCAAAAACTAAAGTGTGGCTAAAGAGCAGGGTGCGGGGGAGAGAAAAAGAAGCCAGCATGAACCCACTGGCCTCAGCTATACGCCTGATGTTTTTAGACGTTCCCTTGTTTCATCCTTTCAGCAATCCATGAGATGGCATCTACTGTCACTATTTCACCAAGAGCACAAAGGCTGAAGCCATTCTCTCCGTTGTGCCATGATGAGGATGAGGTGGAGTGGGTGACAGGGCAGATGGAGGGAGGTCTTCCTGCTACATAACAAGTCCACACTTGGTGTGCCTGGCTGGCTCAGTAGGGAGAGCACGTGACTCCTGATCTTGGGGTTGTAAGTTTGAGCCCTTCGTTGGGTGCAGACATTACTTAAAAATCTTTAAAAAAACAAAACAAGTCCATGCTGGGCAGGAAGTCATGCAGGAATTCTGAGCAAAGAAGGGCATGATCAGATCTGAATAATAAAAAAACAATGCTGGTGGTAATGTGAGGATTAGAGTATTCTTTCTCTTTCCTTCATTCATTTCATTAAAAATATATATTGAAAACTTACTGTGGGCCAAGACCTTGTACTAGGCCTTAGGAAAAAATGTTATGCATGCCAGACACAGTCCCAATTCTCATGAAGTTTACAGTCTTTCTTTGTGTGTGTGTATATAATACAGTTTTATATATACTCTTCTCCGTTTTATTTTATATACACACGTGTGTGCATATATGTGTATATGTATATATACATATACATATATACATACATATGTATACATACATATATATATGTACATGTATACAAGAGTAAACCTTTACATTTTAATTATCTTTTAGCTCACAAAAATAGTAAGATAACATTCTTCTTTTAAAAATTCTCTTAAGGGGCACCTGGGTGGCTCAGTCAGTTAAGCAGCTGACTTTGTCTCAGGTCATGATCTTGCTGCTCTTGGGTCTGGGCCCCGTGTCGGGCTCTGTGTTGACAGCTCAGAGCCTGGAGCCTGCTTCAGATTTTGTGTCTCCCTCTCTCTCTCTCCCCCTGCCCTGCTCATCTCTGTTTCTCTCTCTCTCTCTCTCTCTCTCTCTCTCAAAAATAGACATTAAAACATTTAAAAAAATAAAAATTCTCTATATATTCTGGATATTAATCCCTTATCAGATATAGTTTGCAAATGTTTTCTCCTATTCCATGAGTTGCCATTTTATTCTGTTAACAGTGTCTCTTAATGCACAAAAGTATTTAATTTTCATAAAGTCAAAGTAGTCTATTTTTTTTCCTTTTTTTCCTGTGCCTTGGTGTCATATCCAAGAAATCATTGCCAAATCCAATGTCAGGAAGATATCCCTCTATTTTTTTGGTGAGAGTTTTATAGTTTAAGGTCTTTGATCCATTTAATTTTTGTAGATGATGTAAAGTAAGGATCCAACCTCATTCTTTTGCATGTGGATGTACATTTTCCCAGCACCATCATTTGTTGAAAAGACTGTCTTTTCCTCATTGAATGGTCTTGGCACCCTTATAAAAATCATTTGAAAATCATATAATTGAGAGTTTATTTCTGGGCTCTCTGTTTTCTTTCATTGATCTATATGTCTGTCCTATACCAGGATTGCACTGTTTTGATTACTATAGCTTTGTAGTAAGTTTTGAAATCAGGAAGTGTGAGTCATCCAAATGTGTTCTTTTTCAAGGTTGTTTTGGCTATTTAGGGTCCCTTGAGATTCCATATGAATTTTAGGAGTACTATTTTCTACTTCTGCCCCCCAAAAAGCCATCAAGATTTTGATAGCAATTATATTTGAATCTGTAAATTACTTCAGGTAGTATTTACATAGCATTTTGAACTCATGAAATGCCACTAAATTGTACACTTTAAAATCGTTAATTGTAGGTTATGTACATTTCAGGTCCATTTTTTTTTTTTAAAGATTGGGCAATTATGTCTGAGGAGCCAGTATGCAGGTGGTATGAGGCAGCGGGAAGGGCAAGGAGGGACGTTGCGTCTGAAGAACTCTAATGCAGAAGACTTTAGGGCAGGTGAAGGTCCCTGGAGTTGAGCAGTAAAAATGCTGGGAGGTTGGGGCGCCTGGGTGGCTTGGTCGGTTAAGCGTCCGATTTCAGCTCAGGTCATGATCTCGCGGTCCGTGAGTTCGAGCCCCGCGTCGGGCTCTGTGCTGACAGCTCAGAGCCTGGAGCCTGTTTCAGATTCTGTGTCTCCCTCTCTCTCTGCCCCTCCCCCGTTCATGCTCTGTCTCTCTCTGTCTCAAAAATAAATAAACGTTAAAAAAAAAAAATTAAAAAAAAAAATGCTGGGAGGCTAAGGTGTTCCAAAAGTATCCATGAAGATTAGTTCCTCGCAAGGAGATTCAAGTCTACGGTTTCAGAAGGATCCATGCGAGGCTGGGAATGGGGTTCATCACTGGGGTGCATTGGAGATAGATGGGATTATAGGAGAATTTTATTATTATAATATCTTTTTAAAGAGAAAGAATAATGAAAATTGTCTTAAAGCTGTAATATAGGAGCTTTAATTTAGGAAAAAGAAGCTAATGAACTAGGTGCTCCCCCTTTTTTTAAATTACCATGGGAATGTCAGGAAGGTGTTAGATGATACAGGCATGGATACGGAGTGGGCGTGCCAGCTGGGTTAATCTCTTATTTATTTTCAGAGTAATGGTCTGGCAATAGTACTGAGGAGCTGGGAAATGGCTAACTCTGCTTCCCGACCCTCAGGTATACGAGGCTTGGTAGAACAAACATCCCTCAACACAAGACTGAGGGAAGGGAAACTGTTTTTGTAAGATAACCAGATTTCAGTTAAGGCAAGCAATGGGAGACAGTCTAGGGATGTGAAGGGCTTGTTCAACATGAAATGGGGATCCAAAGGAAATAGCAGAAGGGCATGAGAAAGAAAGGAGTAGCAGGGGAATGAGTGTAGGAAGGCCCAGGGTGGTGTGGGGTCCAGTGTACAGGGTAAGATGGGTGACTGGAGGCATGTACATTTGAGGCACTTACATAGTATGCAAACAGCGTGGTTCAGTGAGGAATAGCAGCCTTAAGGGCCCAGAGACACCCGTGATGTCAAGTTTAGGAACAGTGGAATAGGCCTCCTGGGATCTGAACAGGATGCTGGACTTTAGCTGGGACACTGGATGGTAGGATCTGGATAGACAATAAAACAACAGTACAAAGTCACAGAAGTAGACAGTAGCATGGATTACTTGGGGGCCCTTGAGCAAACCAGACTAAAGCTGAAGGTCTGGGCTGGGATTACAAGGCTATCTCCTAAGGGTGCGGCTGGGTTCTGATGAGATTTAAAAGCCAGCAGAGGAGTTAAGATATGATTTGTAGGAAGTGTCCACGGACAGATGAAAGGATAAAGAAGATGTGGTATATATATACAACGGAGTATTACTCGGCAAGCAAAAAGAATGAAATCTTGCCATTTGCAACAACATGGATGAAACTACAGTGTATTATGCTAAGCGAAATTAGTCAGAGAAAGACAAATACCACATGACTTCACTCATATGTGGATTTAAGATACAAAACAGGTGAACATAGGGGAAGGGAATATATAAATAATATATATAATATATAATATAAATATAAAAACAGGGAGGGGGACAAAACATAAGAGACCCTTAAATACAGAGAACAAACAGGGTTGCTGGAGGGGCTGTGGGTGGGGAGATGGGCTAAATGGGTAAGGGGCATTAAGGAGGACACTTGTTGATATGAGCACTGGGTGTTGTACGTAGGGGATGAATCACTGGATTCTACTCCTGAAATCATTATGGCACTATATGCTAACTAACTTGGATGTAAATTCAAAAAAAAAAAGACATGATTTGTAAGAAACAGGTTCATTACAGGGTTTTGCCAGTGGAAGGACAGATGAAAACACCATTTAAGGAAGATTAGTGTGAGAAAAATCCATGCAAAAAGTGGATAGGGGCCAGAAAGATTGGATTTGCTATCGATTTTTCTACCTAAACATGATGCGGTGTAGGATTGGACTAGGAAGGACAAGAAATGAAAACAAGTTTCAAAATGAAAACATTGTTTCTTTTTTTTTTTTTTAATTTTTTTAATGTTTATTTATTTTTGAGACAGAGAGAGACAGAGCATGAACGGGGAGGGTCAGAGAGAGAGGGAGACACAGAATCTGAAGCAGGCTCCAGGCTCTGAGCTGTCAGCACAGAGCCTGACGTGGGGCTTGAACCCACAGACCGTGAGATCATGACCTGAGCCGAAGTCGGACGCCCAACCGACTGAGCCACCCAGGCGCCCCTGAAAACACTGTTTCAAAATGAAAACGAGTAGCGCTCGTTTTATATATGGATGAGGTGATGAAAAGAATTAAAAGCCTTCAAAATTTTGGACCTGGCTGATTGAGAGAAAGAAGGAACAGGATCAGTTTGTGGGGAAGGAGAGGGCATTGATGACTTTGATTTGGGACCTAGATTTGTTTGAATCATACAGGTAAATGAGACTCTCCATCTGACCAAATGGGACAACTATCACATTTTATAGATAAGGAAATCTTGAGTTTGAAAGGACACAGGACATCCTGCCAGAGGCAGTTGGCCACTCATAGCTGTACTTCAGTGACGGAACAAAACTGGTGATACCCATTTTCGAGTCACATGAATAGCCATGTCAAACAATTCTGTACGAATGGATGAATTATTCAAGAGAGAGGGAATGGAGTGAGGAGAGAAGACAGAGGACATAGGAGGAGATAGCAGAAAACTGAATCAAGAGGTAGAAAAGAGACAGGAAGGTTAATTTGTTTATTTTTCTTTATATTTTGTATTTGCTTTATTATTTTATATTACAAAATTGTAATCACTTTTATATGCATATTTTTAGGTTGTGGAACGAATCATCTGAGTTTCCATTATTTCTTATGGGGAAATTTGCTTTGATATACGAGTGCTTTGGATTACAAGCATGTTTCTGGAATGAGTCACAAACCAAGGTTTTAATGTATATCTTTAGAAATCCTAATAGTTTAACTCAGTCTATGAGATCTTGATAGGCCAGTTTACTAAATTAGCACTCCTAAGTTTCACCTGTTTTCCAAAAATATTTTTATGAACACACTAGTAAAAACTTGCATGAAATTATTTAGAAATTAAGATTACAATTAAGATGTACCCAGGGAAAATAAAAAGGCTATTCTCCCATTTCAAGGCTCTTACTCTATTACAATAAAGCTGATATTCGACTTCTGTTTTTCATGGTTAATTTTACTAATTCTGTGAACTTTGTATGCCTCCATACTTGACCCACATTCTAGCACCTTCTTGCTTTCTTCACCTCCAGACTCAGTATTCTGGATGCTTAGGTTTAAGAGTATGGTCGAACTTTAAATAAGCTAGTTTGGCAGTTTTCCCAAAGTGGCAAAACTGACAGAACATTAAATGGGTTTTCCAAGGGCTTCTCTTCTTAGAACTAGGGCCATCACTATAGAACAGGTTGTCCTATATTGTTCCCTGCAAGTCTGCATTAATCTCTGGGGCTGTCTGATCACCCTGGCTTTGGCCCAATCTGATCTGTCTCCCCCAGATCCGAGCAACCAGAGGGCAGATGAAGCACTGTTGGGAGGCCCTAAGCAATGCCAGCTCATCGTTTTGGAAGAATACTGATTTTGCTTTTCTGACCATTGTTCTCTAACAACTAAAAGGTTTAGTTCATCATTTCACTTGGTATTAGCAACTAAATGTTGGATCCCAGTGCTCCAAAGTCATGTAACTCTGCTGTCAGTGGGTAAGGTGCCTGGGAAACAGGAGGCATGCCACAACACACACCCTCTGCATTAAATCATCTCCCACTCGAGGGCTGCTGCTGGCAGCTGCAAATTTGATTTAGGAGGTCAATATGCTGTTAAGAGCTATTGTTTTTGTGTACAAAGAACAATGGGGCTTTTTTTTTTTTAAGCATTCTTGATGTTGTACTATTATACTGTCCCTCATTTTCTATTCATTCACTTTCTTTGAATAGCAAACACTCCTTTCTTGGTAATTTGGTACACAAATAATATGAAACATCTCAGTTTTTGTTTGACAGTTCATTCCCACTTTCATGACTACAATCTAAAATTTATTTTAAAAATACCATTCTTCCTCTCAAATTAGACACAGGCATTTCCTTCCTCCCTTCCTTCCTCCCTTCCTTCCTCCCTTCCTCCCTTCCTCCCTTCCTTCCTTCCTTCCTCCCTCCCTTCCTCCCTTCCTTCCTTTCTCCCTTCCTTCCTTCCTTCCTTCCTTCCTTCCTTCCTTCCTTCTTTCCTTCCTTCCTTCTATTGTAGGCTATGGATTTCCCAGGGGGAAGAGAAGGAATCAATAAAATGGCCAATCACAGATAAAACACGTCCTAATTTTAGTATAAGCAAGTAACAAATCACAAAGAAGCAGAACTTTATACGACAATATGCAGACATCATGAAGTTAAAATAATGTTTAAAGTTAAAATAATGTTAAATTCTGCTTTAAAAAAATAGTACATAATGAATAGCAATGAATACGGTTCACCTCTACACTGTGATTAAAGAAGGAAAGTGTCTAAGAGGTCCCTCTGGTCCAACATCCTCCCAGGGCAGAAATCTCCTCTGCATCTCTGAGCAAAACCCAGTGGCAAGACAGATTTCTGCTCCATGAGACATCCCATGACATTGTCAGTTACTACATTGTTAGGAAGTAATTAGAGGTCTCTGTGTAAGGCACCGTGCTGAGTGTTCTGTGAGATTAAAAAAAAAAAATAAAAGTCCTTGCCCTAAAGAAGCTTAATACCTTATTCACTAAGTTCAGACAATAACAACATAAGACAAGCAATTAAAAGGGCCATAGAAAGGCACAAACCAAACCTTGTGGAAGCTCAGGGGGAGGGATGAGATAGCACAGCTAGGCGAGGGAACCCACTGGTCCTGGCTCTACCATCTGTACTGTCACCATAGTTTCTTTCTCTCTACAGAGCTTGACATATTTTCTAGATGTGTTCAAAGAGACAATATGGCTGAGGGGCTTGAAGCTGGACCTTGGGCTTTAGACATCTTTGGATATGAATCTGGGCCTTCTCTTTTCAGGTGGGTTACCTTCCGCAAGCTGCTTCACCTCACTGTACTCCTGTTTTCTTGTTTGTACACTGGGCACAGTAAGACCCACCTGGCAGGCTTATTGAAAGATAATGTTGTTTTCTAGACCCCTCTCCTTTATGGCTATCTTCCTCCAAGTGGTGTAGTTTTCACTCTCCTGTACTACCTAGAACTTTACAACAAAACTTTATTTACAACTGGTCGTTGTTTACAAACCCCAAGACAGAAAAGCTACATTTGGGGTCTAACCAAAACAGTAAACCAAACTGCTACCTCCCTTCTGACTTGTATGTTTATTAATGCAGCCCCAAATTATTGCATTCAGAGTTTTTGTTTTTGCTTTTAGCAATTCCATGCTTTTGTTGGTTCATGGCAGGCTTGTGGCCGACTACTTCTCTAGGTGCTGCTTAGATAGAGAACAATCGGGCCTCTCCTGTCTTCTACTTGTGCAACTGACTTTTTGAATGAAACGAAGATCTTTTTTTCTCTTGTGTAGGCCTGGATTTTTTGGTTGTAAGTGACAGAAAGCTATTAACTTAGACAAGAAAGACGAATTTGGTATAACTGAAGAGCAAGAAAAATGGGACGACTGGAATGCTGACTCTCCCTTCTTCATGATACGAGTTCGCTTCCTTTTCTCACAAAGATTTCTTCTGGGACCAAGGTTACTGGCAACTACCAGCTCATATGGATAACTTGAGCCATAAAAAAAAAAAATTTTTTTTTTTAATTATTTCCTTGTCCAGTCCTCACTACTCCAACCAAGGAAAGAATGGTCTGAAAATCAATAGGTACCAATGATTATTAAGCTGTCCCTGCCCCCCAGTGATGAGAAGCTGTTAACTCTTAGACCAGTTCCTGTGGCTTGGGAGGCCAGGGTTAAGAAGATGGCAGTTACCAGAAGAACTCAGGGTATGAAAGGCAAGAAGTTCTTCCAAAGGAATAAGGAATACTTTTTAAAAAATGTCTATTTATTTATTTTGAGGGGGGAGAGGTAGAGAGAGAGAAGGAGAGAGAGGATCCCAAGAAGGTTCCAAGTTATCAGCACAGAGCCAGATGCTGGGCTTGAACTCACAAACTGTGAAATCAAGACCTGAGTTGAAATCAAGAGTCAGACGCTTAACTGTCTGAGCTACCCAGGCTCCCCGGAATACATTTTGTAAAAGAAATAGAGGTGGCTTAGAATTAAGTGACTTAGTCAAGCACAGCCAAGACTAAATGAAGGTTCTAAAACTATTGTTATACAATAGATGATTGAATGGCACAAAAAGACTAATTATTTTTGTGAAAGTAAGTCATTTCTACTCTCCCTATTTTGGTAAAGAACTGAAGTTTTATTTCTTGTATGGACTTTTCTCCTTCTAGTTAAAATTAGATAAGACAAATTCAGAATGATATAAAAGTTTATAAGGGAACTTGCAAAACTTCAAATGACAAAAGTAATTTAAAAATTCTTGTTAAATACAACGTAGCTTGCAGTTACTAACAATCATGTAAGTGCTCACGTGACAGCACCTTGGCTAGGTTATTTATTAAAGAAAATAAAGTAAACCATAATTCAAACTGGACAAGAATAGATTTCAGAGCTCCTACTTTCTATGCCCATAACCAAAAAGTTTAGGAATATCTGCCAGCCAGCTGTTTTGAGACAGAGAGATACAAGCCTATATTGCTATACATTACCTAACAAATAAAACACTTGTTATCAGATAATGCCTGGCAGCAAAGTGACAATGAAATGAACTTTCCAAGGATTTCTTCACTTCCAAGGATTAGATGAAGATATGAGAGAGCAAACTCATGGTTCATGTCCATCAATTATTCTAGTCATGTATGTTACACTTAATTGGTAAAACTGGATTATTGCTTTGGCTGATTACATAGGTATCTGTAGCAGTCCTCTTAAATTAAGTGAGTAATCTGTTACTACTTTCATTTGTAGTAAAAGACATCACTGTATTGCTTATGACCTGCTTATCACAGACACTAAGTCACTTGGGAGAGGCAAAATGCTGACCCATATCTAATGACATACATGGCCAATGAAAATAGGAAAAAAAAGTCTCCCTTACACCAGGGTTTGAATCTGGGCTCTATCACTCTTTGCTTGCCAGGCACACCATTCTATAGGTTAAATTATTCTGTGGACAAAGATGGGTGACGGACATGAGCAACTTCAAGTCAGTGCAGGGATGCAGGGCACTTGGGTTGGAATGCCCCAGAAACCTACCAACCTGGTACCTAAATTCTGTGAGAAAAAATATTAAACATGACAATAAAAAAAATGCCTCTTCAAAGTAAGTGACTTCTCAGGAGAAAATCAACCTGGGTAAAGGAATTACAGCTCTATAGGATTTTTTAACAACAGATATTTAGCAAATAAAGGACAGCGCCTTATATTTATTCCATCCAAGGAGAGAATGGTATATAATCTGAACTCTGTACTCTGCGAAGTAATTTGGAAACACTTTTAGCCATTTTTACCAGTACATAAAAGCCAGAGCACCAGGTCCTTGAAAAGCAAGTTAGCTTTTTAGAAGATTATCAGTGCACCAAAAGATGTGGTAGACAACTGAAATAGCATCATGTTTTAAAATGTGAATGTTTGGGGCGCCTGGGTGGCCCAGTCGGTTAAGCGTCCGACTTCAGCCAGGTCACGATCTCGTGGTCCGTGAGTTCGAGCCCCGCGTCAGGCTCTGGGCTGATGGCTCGGAGCCTGGAGCCTGTTTCCGATTCTGTGTCTCCCTCTTTCTCTGCCCCTAACCCGCTCAGAGTCTGTCTCTGTCTCTCTCAAAAATAAATAAGCATTAAAAAAAAAAATACTTATGAAGCTCCCTTTAAACATTCCCATTAAACTGGTATTTTTACCTTCGATTACAATGGTACTCTCTACATTTGTCACATTGATCTATGTGATGACAAGATATTTTTATTATAGGCTGGCGGTTTTAGGTATACCTATTGTTTTTGAGTGATTGTCTATTGGCACAAAAGCAAATGAGGTTGAATCAATAGACCAGGATGATCTAAGTGTGAATGGTACTGTATCATTTTGTCTTAGGGCTCTCCGTTTAATAATAATACTTTCCCTGGCATTACCTGTATTTTTGTATATGAGTAACCTGACTTGGCAAAAAAACCCAAAACCTCAAGCCCCAAACACAATTAAATATGCTGTTCTCATTAGGAAGCTATCCTTCTGTTAAGGTTACACACTATGTTGGCTAGTCCATTGCAGTACAGTTTTTAAGGTTCTATTGTATTCATCAAAGACAAAAAAATACAATGATGCTAGCTAGCTGCATTATTCTTTAATTCTGAATACACAAACACTAATCGTGAGGGCACATAGTTTGAATAATAGGTTGTTGAATCACTTTATGGTATAAATGATGTTGAATTAGGCTCAGGTCCAGTACTTTCCATGTGAAAGAGTGGTTAACATTCAGTGACTTCACTTCAGCTGCTCCTCACTCAAATTTCACTTCTGTACCTCCCACTCCACTGAAATTACTCAGTTAAAGGTCACAGATAACTTCTTTTCAGGCCTTTATCATTCTTCTCAATGGATCACTACAATACCTTTCCCAGTGTTCTCTCTGCCATACACTCATAGCCCATCTTCTTTCCATCCCCACATTCTTTTTCTGAAATCCAAACCACTTCTGTGATTGAAAAATTTGGGAGACAAAAATCCAAACTTAACATGAGACCAGAGTTTACCAATGATTTGCCATTTGCCAGAATCAGAACCCTTCCCATCCTGTTTGAGTGATGGGACATCTGCATCATTTGTTCCATCTTGGATCACCCTCCTTCTCACATGGCTTGACATTGTACTATTGTGATTCTCCTTCTACTTCTCTGGCTGGTCCTCTTGGTTTTTTCTGCCAGTCTCTCTTCGCTCTGGCATTTCTTGAAGTCCTGTGCTTATATCCCTTTTCCTGTAGACCTCAACATTTCCTTAATAATCACGTCTGCTCTCAAATTCATAGCCAAAAGGGCTGTAGATCTCTGTATTTATGGGAGCCTTTTGACCATTTTACATGGACATTATTACATCAACAGCTTAAACTATGCTCAAAGCTGGCTCATATTCTTCCCTCCCAACTGGGACCTTCTATTTCTACCTGTGTTCCTGATTCTAGAATTCTCCCTGTTGATTAGCTTAATATCCCCAAATCATTTGACACCTTCTTACCTCCCTTGACATTCAAGATTACCTTCTGCTTTTGCTATGCCTTTTCCTTCCCATCCATTCTTTTATTTATGTTTATTTGAGAGAGTGCGTGCACATGAGCAGGGGGTAGGGGCAGAGAGAGGGAATCCAGAGCTGGCTCCGCTGGTCAGCTATCAGTGAGGAGCCCCATGTGGGGCTCAATCTCATGAACCACGAGAACATGACCTGAGCGGAAATCAAGAGTCAGATGCTTAACCTACTGAGCCACCCTGGGACCCCTCCCTCCCATTCCTTCTGAATCCCTTAGTATTCTTAACTGTTTGGGGTCTCCTTTACTGTTTCTTCCAAACTGTCTACCTTTTTCCAATCCCATGATGCCAGAATAATCTTTTAAAAACATCTTTGAATATATCATGTCCCTGCTTAAATGGTTCCAGAATAAAGTCCAAGCTCTGATCACTTCTTGATCGGACCCTACCTTTTCAATCTCACATGCAACCATGTCTCTATGTTGGAGCCAGAAAGCCCACTCACAGTTTTCTAGACTGGCCCATTTCTGTGCCTCCTCTCACTTGTTTCCCTTGCCTAGAATATCTGCTCTCAAAATTTATCACTACCTTTCCCCAGCAGCCTTTCTTTCATTTAGCTGTAATCATTTCCTCCCTCCACTAGGTTCCATGCAGCATGTTACCTATTTATCTATCAACAATTTAGTTATTTTGTGTAATTGTTTTATTTCCCCTGCCAGATTGTTAGCAAGATTTCAAGTAGTGTATTCATCTCTAGCCTCCTCCTTCCACCAGGGGGTCTAGTAAAATGCTGTGTTTATAAATGTTCTGAATCAAAAAGAATTTTTAAGGCATGAAAGAGGAAGCCAAGATATATTAGAATGAAATATGGAAAAATGAAATTAGGAAGAGTCCAGACTCCCGATTTTTACCAAATACTTTCCTCCCAAACCCCACATTTCAGCGTTGCTACCGTTTGTTACCTTTCCATCCAGGAAAGCTCTTTCTCTTCTTTCCTAATTTATGATTCATTAATCAACCACAATGCTGCTCACAAAATAGAGGGTGCGGAAGAATGAAAGAAAAAAAAGTCAAGGTCTTAATTTCATAGATGTTAACTTGAAAGCGATGTGTAAAAACCGATTTCATTTGTGACACTGTGAGTTGGAGTTAGCACAAGACTCACGATTTCTGATCACTAGTATGAAGACATTTTTAAAAGATGAGAATAAATTAAAAGCTATGTGGGTCGTACTAGGTTCCCCAGTTAAAAAAAAAAAAGTTTGTTATGCAGTAGTAAAATTTAAATGACTGCGAAAATGAGACGTGTGGGATTAAAGTAATATGCATTTGTAACATCAGTAATCCCCTCTCCAACACGGGTCCTTGATTAATAAGGACTGGGTGTGACTGCCTTCAAATGAGGACAGAGAGTCTACACTGCTTAAAGAAAAATTCCTACTGCACCATATTGTAACATACACGAGGGACATTTTCGCGGGGTCACGAGGCTCTGTAACCTCACCAGCGCTGGAGTCAGGAACCCTGGTCATTAGGAACTCTTTTCCAGAAATGACCGGGGTATCCCTCGAGTGCCGGAGCTTCACCTTGGGAGGACAGTCCCCAGGCGTAGCCTATGGAACCCTCAAAACGCGGAGCGCACTCGAAGTGGGAGCTCCGGCGAAGGCCCTCACAGGCCTCCCCTACAGCCTCTGCAGGCGGCAGAAGCATGCCGCCGCCCCTGACCCAGCACAACTCAGCGTCGCGGCCACCAGAGACCCGGGTCCAGCTCCCAATGAGCGGGGGCCAGCGACGGGCGTGAGCACAGACACCTGAGGGGGTGGAGAAGCGGGGCCACGCCGCGCTGCGGACGAGCCGCGTTTCTTCTCCTTCACCCGCCCACGTTCGCGCTTCAGAAGCTTCGTGGCGCAGGAGCTGCAGCCGGAGCGAGGGCAGGAAGCCACCAGGCGGTCGGCACCTGCACTCGGGGTCGCCCGCCCCGCCCCCTTTCGCCCCCCCCGCGTCTCACGCCTGTCTCTTCCGCTGCCTCCCTCCGCCGCGGGCCGCAGCCCGACTCCGCCCCACTCGCGCGGCAGCCCGGATGGCTGTGACGTCACAAGGCCACGCCCACTTACTATAAATACTGGCGTCTCCGGCACCGCCTTCCCACACTCTCTGGCTCTTCGCTTGGCTGCAGTGTTTCTTTTTTTTCCGCCTTCTTTGCCTCTTCTCATCCTTTCTCGTTCCTCCGCTCTGCAGTGTGACGAGGCCGAATCCTCTCCCCACCCAGTCCTCGCCATTCTTCTTTTACCTGCGCTGTTGTTCTATTTCTCCCCTTCGGCCGCCGCCGCCACTGCTGCACAGCTGGTGTCGGTGCCGCGCTTTTCCCCCCACGTCGTCCCCGCAGCCTATGGCCCAGGCCGCCTTGGGTATTTCTGCTCAAGGTAACCACATCCCTCTTTAAAAATTCCGCCGAAAAAGAGAAGACGCTTTACCCGACTCTTTGGGCCGTTATCTCACGTGAGTAGTGACCCGAGGGGCGTGGGGGCGCGGGGCCGGCCTCGGGGAGCTGCCGGGTGCCTCCAGACTGGGCCCCGCCACTCGGCCGGCGGCCCCGCAGTGCCCCGCGGCCGGCTGCCTCGAATATGGCGGACGGCGGTGTGTGTGGCGGCGGTCGGTGTCTCCGCGGCGGCGGCGCGGCGGGCTGGGGTGGCGGGCGCGCCTCGGGGCCCTCAGGCGGCCGCCTGCTGCTCGGCGGAGCAGGGGGCCACCGCGGTTAAGGTGAGGGGGCGTGTGCGTGTGGGGGCGCTCGCGGGGGTCTCCGCCGGGGTTCGGCGTCGTTTCCCGGCGGCGTGCGGCCCCCACCCCTCTCCCGTGGTGCATTGCTGTTTCCGGGGAGGGGGCCGGGCCGCAGCCCTGAGGGGCCTTGGTCTGGCAGCCCCGGCCCGGAGGCGCGTTGCGACTTCGCCTCCGGGATCCCCGCGGGCGGCGCGAAGGGCTGCAACGGCCGGGGCCTTAGGTTATGAATGGAGCGGGGCGGGCCCGGCGGCGGCCTCCTGTGACAGCTGCCGGAGGAGGACGGGTTCTTGGGGGTGCGGGGAGTGCGGCCCCCCTCTGGTGGAGGAAAGTTGACGCCACTCGGGGCCCGGAGGCAGGGAAGCCCCGGTGTCAGGTAGCTAGCGAGAGGCCCTTGGCCCCTTCTGGAAGCCTCGGGGCTGCTGCTCCGCCCCCTGCGGCTCTCCTGATTGGGCCAAGTTGCCTTCACTCACCCCAGTCACCTCCTGGAGCCTGAGGATTAGTCACCATGGCTTCGTTTTCCCGTCCGCGCCACGATTCCTGGGCAGTGAGAGGGAGAACGGTAGGCTTGGGTGGCTTATCAAGTACTATTTTGACTGCCAACAGGAATGATGGTGACGTGTTTTAACTCTTGCCCAAAATACATTCTGAGCGTTTGTTTTTTGGGCTACCCTGCTGGTTGGGAAACCTGAGGTCGGGTACACAATTTACAGCCCCATTGATGTTCAGACTTAACTGGATTTTGTGGTGGTGCCTTGGACCCGTTAAGGTGTTGACTGTCTTCGTGTTTCCACCTTTAAGCCCCACAGCTTGGGTGCAAACCTGAGGACCCTTAAGGAAGAGAGAAGTGCTGTGTGATCTGGCAGAAATAGGGCTAAGGATTGTCGGGCAAGGCCCTAATCTTTAATTTTTTGCAAATGTGAGAGTGCAGATGCTGGTCAAGAAGACAAAGAAGCCCTGAGGGGTTTACATTTAGTAGAAAGGTAGGCTTCTAATGATTACAGGTGATAGAATATCAGTGCCTTCTCCTGCCACTCACGTTTAACTTAGTAAATTTTCAAACATAGAAGGCGAAAGAATTACATCTTCTCCTAGATTTAACGTTTTGCTTTCTTTGCTATCCTACTATCCATTCATCAATTCATGTCGGTTTTTTCCCATGTGTTTCAAAGTCGGAGACATCAGAACACTTAACGCCTCCAACTTCAGTTCATGAGCATATATCATAGCCTAATACTGGTTATTTCTTAAAAAAAAAATCTTTGGATAAAATCCACATAACCTTAAAATGCACAGATCTTTAAGTATATCATTTGATGAGTTTTGACGAAAAATAGAGTTGTGTAATCCAGACCTATGAAGATGTAGAGCATTTGCCTTACCTCAGAAGTTCTCTTTTGCCCCTTCAAATGACAATCCCCCACTCTTCAGAGGCAACCAGGATTCTGATTTTTTGTTTTAAACCACAGATTAGCTTTTTCTAAAATGGAATTATACTGTTTGCTTTCTTTTCTTTGAAAAACTTCTTTAATTCATGTTTTTGATAGTCATCGGAAGTGCATATATCAATAGATTGTTACTTTTATTTCTTAGTGGTAGCCGATTATGTGAATACTTTGATTTTGTAAAATAGACTATTTTGGAATAATTTTAGATTTACAGAAAAGTTGCAAAGATCGTATAGAGCTGCATACTTCTCACCCAGTTCACATTATTAGCATCTTACTGTGGTACGTTTGTCAAAACTAAGAAACTGACTTTGATTCATTACTATTAACTAAACTCTAGGCTTTATTTGAATTTCATCAGTTTTTAATGTCCTTTTTCTGTTACGGGATAATTCAGGGTACCATGTTACATTAGTTGTCATATCTTCCCCAGTTCTCTCTGATCTGTGACAGTTTCTTAACCTTGTTTTTCATGTCATTGATAGCATAGAGAAGTAGTGGCCAGATACCCAGTAGAATGTCGCCCAGTTTGGCTTTGTCTGCTACTTTTCTCATCATTAGACTGGAGTTTGGGGTTTTTGGAGAGGATACTACATAGCGATTTTAAAAGTCATTGGTAAATGCAATGTATTTTGTTCAGAGAAATACTGATAATTTGGGGGTACTAGGCTTTGGGATAGTACTGTAAAAGTGATGGGAGGCTTGGTTTTTTTTGTGGTAGTGACCTCCTGCTGACTTCGGTCAGGACTAGTTCTCTCCGTGCTGTTCACCTAGATGTAAGGAGAGACATTGTCTTCAGTTAAGGAACTTGATTGCAGTGTTCATGAACCCAAGGATTTACACAGACCATTCTAAATGAGAATAACATCTTTTCCTGTACCTCCTTTTCTCCACATTTTCATCTAACTCCTTTATGGTTTATCCTAACTGTACAAATATTTATCCTGTATGTAAATAGCTCTTTTACCCTATATGCCCCTTTTATTTTACCAAAATGTGCTTTTCATATTTTAGGGTTTTCATTTCCTACTAGTTTCTTTTGTTGTTGCTAGATGGAAATATTTTCGAGATGATGAAGATTTTTGAATGTCTGAAGTTTACTATCCTTAATATTTTACATCACTGCTCTTGAGGTTGCATTAAGCAAAACAGTTGTGTGAATGTGGATACATGGTGGGGGGGGGGCGGGCAGATGAGAGTGTCTCACCCAGGATAATTATCCTATTCCTTATAAACTCTGTCTTTGCAGCATGAGTCAACTTTTAATTTATTTTTAAAATTATCTTGGTGTGGGAAGACTCAAAATCTTTGTTTTTGAGTACATTATTTGGAATCTAATGTAAGGTTATAATCACCGTTGCATGTTGGTAAGGGTTCTTGACTCATCAAGAATATGTGAGCATATTTTTTTAGTAAATTAAAAGAACCACAAGGATGCTTCTGTTCTGGTGGAGATGAGAGATGCTTTATTTTTTTTTTTTAATTTTTTTTTAACGTTTTATTTTATTTTTGAGACAGAGAGAGACAGAGCATGAATGGGGGAGGGGCAGAGAGAGAGGGAGACACAGAATCGGAAGCAGGCTCCAGGCTCTGAGCCATTAGCCCAGAGCCCGACGCGGGGCTCAAACTCACGGACCGCGAGATCGTGACCTGAGCTGAAGTCGGAAGCTTAACCGACTGAGCCACCCAGGCGCCCCGAGATGCTTTATTTTTAATTTAAAATTTTTTTGAGATGCTTTAGATATACCTAGAGTATTTGTCAAATTTCTCTGATTCTTAACCTTATAATCTCTAGTTAGATCATTTTTCTGGTTTCCTTATCACCCTTTCTAACAAATGCTGTTCGGTTATATTACTTTAAAGTAGCAACCACTGAATAATGATTTCTAAGTATAGGTGTAGCGGTTTAGTTAAGAGGTGAGAAGTCCATCCAATCAAACCATAATAGGTAATAACCATTTCTAAAACTTAGCGTTTTGTAACATGCTAAGCACTTTAACATTTGTATGTTGTTCTAGCGATAGTAAAAAGACGCGAGGTAGGTTAGGTATGAGGAAGAGAAGTATAAACTTCCAAGTGACTTGCCTTAATGTATAAGGCAATTCTCAAATGTTAATTTCACATTCATAATGCATTAAGTCCTCGATCTTCTTTTTGGTATGTAGTAAGATTTTATGCTTTAAGCAAAGAAGAACTTGCAATTTGGAGAGTAAAAGAAATGTTCTGGGTAGTTGCAGATTACAAATCATACTAGAACATTATACACATCAGGTTGACCAGGGTACTTGGGGAATTTTGCAGTTTTGGTCCACTGAGAAATTTGGGTTTTGGAGGATAAATAAAAGCAAAAATGAAATTAGATGAAGGCTGGAAACTGAGTAGGTGGATAAAGCAACTTGGTAAGATGATACCAGTTCTGTGAACTTTGCACTATAAGAGCTTGGAAATTTTTACTACATAAAAAAGTACTTGGTAATATGGTAAATCCTTTGAAAACATTATTTGTGTAATGTGATTAATGAAACACTTTTAAAACTAAAACATACTCCCATAGTTAATCTATAAATCAATTTAACTTGCTTGAAAAGCACAGTATAACGTATTTTTTAATTTATGACTATTTACTACTACTTTTATTTCCTTCTTTAGGGCGAACTTTCTGACCGAGTATACAACTACCCAGAGGGCCTAGGAGAAGTGCTGTATAGAGAGCAGTTCGACTTCAACGCTGAGCCACCTTGGGAACCTAGCTGATGATAGGGGGGTTCCATCTCCTAACTTGTCCATGTAAGTATTTTCACATCTGTACTGGGGGTCTTGTAAAATTGAAGTAAAGGAGAGTTCTTGTTGCTCACTTTTTTTCTGAATTTGAAATTGTATTTACCTCTTAAAATGCAGTGATCTTTAATGTGCTTTTTAAAAGTTCTAAAATAGGGGCACCTGGGTGGCTCAGTCTGTTGGTTGAGTTCAACTCTTGATTTCAATTCAGATCATGATTCCAAGGTTGTGAGATCAAGCCCTGTGTCAGGCTCTGAGCTGAGCATGGAGCCTGCTTGAAATACTCTTTCTTCCTCCCTCCCTCTCTCTCTCCCCTATGTGTGCTCGCTCTCTTCTTGTGCACACGCGCTCTCTCTCTAAAAGTAAAAAAATAAAGGCTTGACAGTTAAGGGTTTACTGATTCAGTTTTATATGCATTGTTTACCAATCACTGAATCACTTAAAATTTATTTTGAATATATAACAAGTATTACTCTACTTAAGTACATACTGTAGACCAAGTTTTAGGAAATCTTACTAATCCAGGTTTTAATATAAGTTGTTGGAGAGTTTTGGGTGGGTTTTTTTTTTGTTTTTTGTTTTTTTTTGTAATTTAATGTGTAGGCAGTGGCTTATTCCATCATTCAACCATTTGGTAAATTTTCAAGTATTTGGGCTTAATCAGAAAAAAAAGACATTTTTAAATAGAGTAAAAGATTCTGTTCATCATTGTACTCATTGAAGCTATACCTCACAGCATGGTGTAGGAGAGGTGAATATTAGTTCTTGTATAGTTATGAGCATTTTGCCAGGTATAAAGTGACTACTAGAGTTTGTAATTGCTTTATAAGATGACTTTATGTAATACTCAGCTGGTGAGGAAAAATTGGTTGTTTTCAGAGGACTTACTGAGGGATGATATATGTACGTCTCCTAGCTTGCTATTTTCTGAACAGATTTTCTTGGATAATTTTTGCCAGTACTTGATTTTCTATGTATGGATTTGACTTTTGAATTGAACGTCTGTGCAAAATACAGTTCCACAGTAAACTGATGTTTAAATTTGAATTTGCTGCTGGATTTGTATAGTTTATTTTAGGTTTCTTGCAATTGAAATTTGGGTTTTGAGGTTTTGGGTTTCGGGTTTTGTTTTTTGTTTTTTTTTTTTTAACATTTATTTATTTTTGAAAGAGCACTCGTGCAAGTAGGGGAGGGGCAGAGAGAGGAAGACCGAGGACCTGAAGCAGGCTCCATTGGGGCTCAAACTCCCCAATGTGACCCAGAGCTGAAATCAAGAGTCCGACACTTAACCGACTGAGCCACCCAGGTGCCCCAAAGTTTGCATGTTTCTGAGTTGTGCAGACACTTGGAATAACAACTGACATTTTCAGGGAAGCATAGGTTATCAGTTTAGTGTTCCTGTAGTCTGATTTTGTTAAAAAGATCATATCGAATAAAAATGTTTTCTCTAATTAAAATGTGTTTTCAACACATTTGTAAAGCTAAAGAGTGGGGGAATAAGTTTAATAAAATTCCTTGAAAGTTCTGTTGACTTAGAAACCTGACTAGAGGGTTTCTCCTACTGGCTTTCTCTTAGTTGTGTGAGTTTGAGCAAATTACTTTTTTTTTTTTTTTTTTTATGTTTTTATTTATTTTTGAGACAGACAGAGCATGAGCAGGGGAGAGGCAGAGAGAGAGGGAAACACAGAATCTGAAGCAGGCTCAGGCTCTGAGCTGTCAGCACAGAGCCCAACACGGGGCTCGAACCCACGGACTGTGAGATCATGACCTGAGCTGAAGTTGGATGCTTAACCGACTGAGCCATCCAGGCACCCCTAAATTACTTATTTTTAAAATCTAGCTGTAACTAGATTTCAGCTGTAACTGGAACAGTTCCTTTAGCCCTAAACTGATACAATGATTTTTTTTTTTTTTTTGAGTGTATTAACCACCCCTTGTTAATGAATGTAGTGTGGTTTTTGGGATTAGCATCAACTACAACAGAAATGCAGAATCTCAGCCCCACCCAAACCTGACTCAATGCATTTTAACCAGGTGTCTTGCGTGCATATTAAAGAGAAGCACTATTGCTGCCATCTCAGGACCAAGTCAGTTATCTCTTAATTTTTGTTAGTCATCTGTCTATTTCCGATATATCTGATGTTCCTCCCTCATTGGCCTGGAGATTTAACTTTTCTGGGGTGGGGACTAGTTGATGACATAGTCATGAATAGATTCTATGATGGAAATTTAAGGACAAGCTTCATGATTTAAGGAATGTCATATTAAAACAGGCATTTAGTTGAACTCTCTAATGAAAACTTAACTTTGCAGTATATTTAGTATTTATAGTGAACTTGGGAAATCCATAGTTAACACCTCCTTTGCAGCCAGATGAGTACAGGTAGAATATACTAAAGATACTTATTCTGCAGGTTCTGGCAGCCAAAGTAACTGACTTTACTTATTATGCCCAGGTACAATGTGTATTATGTTGAAGGAAACTTTAGTACTTGGTGCTTTGCTGCAAAGCTGCAGGTCCATAATCCCTTATGTGTATAATTCTGAAATTCAAAAGTTACTTAAAAAAATTTTTTTATGACCTTCTTATAGTAACCTAAACTGATTTGGGAACAAAAACTTGACCTGAGTCTGAGCTGACTTGAGGCTCTTTTTATCTTATCCCATGTAGTGCCAATATTCCTAAATTTTGTTGCAAAAATATTGTGATTACAGGGTGTTGACTTGGCCTCCTGGCCATTCTAAAATCTGAGAAATTTTAAATTCCGGAAGGATCACTGGCTCCAAAGGTTCTTGAGTAGAATTAATGAAAATGGCAAGAGAAAATTTTACATTCCAGAAAGGTCTTTAGATATCAATAGGAGTTTGTTATACTGGATATTTAAAATCCTATGGAGCAACAATACTGTTTGGAAAACGAGAAGTCATTAAAAGGGCTTAACACGCTGGCTTTTGTAGAAAATCCTTGCATTTGCATAGCATTGCAAAGCATATAGTTATGTGAACTCTATTTGAACACTGTAATACTTCCAATAGTTCTGTGCAGGTGGTCTGAGCTCTAGGATTTCCCTCCAGAGTTAGGTTTCTAAATCGGGTAACCATGTGAATTTTGAGATAGTTTATTAAGTATTTAGGAACTTAGGTAGTTGCTTATATAAGAGCTTTTTCTTTGAAAACTTTTCTTTAGAATATATGTATGATGTAATATGTGAGCACTGTAAAGATATTTGACAGGTGTTTTAACACTAACAGTATCTAAAATTAATGAAGGGCCTCTAATTGTGGAAAAGCTTTTGCATGCCTTTAAAAAAAAAATCCTTAGGGCTTTATGCTGGAGTGGATTTTTCAGTGGGCTAGATTCTCAAGTTATTTTAGCCAGAGCTCCATTTTATAATTAATAAGCCTGATGGAAAAATCTGAAGTAGGCCTTTCCAGAAAACTAAATTCTTTTCTAACCAACTGCTTTTTATTAGCAGATCTGGTGATGAAGTCAGATTGAATTAATCATTTCCTTAAACTTTTTAGTAAGTTGTATCTAAATCTAGAAAAAGGTTACAATTGATTTGTTTAAATGGGCTCTTAAAATTTGTCTAAAATATTTTATGTGGTTGTCAGTTGACTATGTTCATGTAGGAACTTAATAAGAATCATTAGCATTTTATTTTTGTTTTTTCTGAAAAAAAATTTTTTTCACGTTTATTTTTGAGAACGTATGAGTGGGGGAGGGGGAGAGAGAGAGGGGACCCAGAACTTGAAACTGGCTTCAGGCTCCTAGCTATCGGCACAGAGCCTGATGCAGGACTCGAACTCAAGAACCACAAGATTAATGACCTGAGCTGAAGCTGGAGGCTTAACCGACTGAGCCACCCAGGCACCCTGAATCATCAGCATTTTAAATATTCATGTTCTGTCTCCTGATTGGTAATATTTACATATGCCTTAATAGTACCCATCCTACCTAAATTAGAATTATTGTAACTAAGGGAAAAATGTTCTGTATGTATGTACTAGTATTGTTTCCTCGTGTTTTGCTGTTAATTGTCAGTAGTAAAGTTAGGTTTTTGACTTTGGAAAAAAATTTGGTTTTGGTAATTTACAGATTTTGTGATGAAAGCAAATTCAGCAGAACACTCATTAATGGTTGTTAGTGTCTTTGACAAAAAAGTCAAATAAAACTATCCTTGAAATACCAGTTTTTAAGGCATATGTATCCCCTGGCATACATAAAATAGTGTTTGATGGTTCTGCACTGCTTGTGTAAATTAGTGGAAAAGTATTCTGTACAAGAACAATGTGGAAATATGCTAATGGATTAAACAGCATTTGGGGAACATGGATTTTTTTCCTTTGAGCAAATTTAGAATCTTCTCTGGGAGGGCCAAAAAGATTGGAAAGCAATGTAGACCAATTTTTAAAGGGCATAAAATGGTTCTTGCATTTATCACAAAAGACAGTTGAGCCAAGAGAATCAACAGTGGCTACCAGTCTGTGTGTTCCATTATACTCTTTTCACCTGGTGTTATTTCAGAATTTTTGAGACTCTTAATCTAGCCCCCTGAAATTTTGATACTCTTAATTTCAAATAGGAGTAAATAAGTTATTTGTACCTTGCATGCTATAAAATCTAGGTAAATAGTAGGCTGTTTTAGGCTGACTGTCGTTCAGATAAGCCTAAAGAGGCTGTTGCAAGTGAAGTGCTCTCACATTGGTAAGGCGTAGGAAGACGGTATTTTTTGTCCTTCCCTTTCATTCCAGGGTCATCCATGTACACTTAAATGATTTATCACAAGCTAACTGAAGCAAAGATTTAGCCATCCTTTAATTTAATGAATAATGTGAAGAACATTATGAAAGGAATAGAAAATATTTGTACTGAGTTACAAGGATTACACTGATGACGTTCAGCCTGCCTCAGCCATATTCAGCCACTATGAGATCAGAGCTTAAATGCCTAGAACTGACTGACTTGGAGAAGGACCCAAGATAACAAATTCTTATTGAATGCTCCTCTCCAAACTTTTTTTTTTTTTTTTTTTTTTTTTTTTTTTGGCCTTTTCTTCATTATCTTATGTAAGCATGCATTTTAAATCTCTCTTCAGAATTTGCTGTGGAGTTTGTTATTTTGTTACTTTTTGTGCCCTTACAGTCTAGCTTTGTAAGCTTGTGAATTGATCTTTGTTACCTTGATCAAAGTTATTTGGGGGTGGTGAGCTTTAAAAGTTAACTAACTTTAAGATTCCATTCTCAGTTGCAGGTGCCACATTGTGAGTGCTGGGGAGTTATATGTGGCTAATGGCTATTATTTTGGGCAATGATAAAGAAAATTGCATTTAGCACAGAAAGTTCTATTGGACAGCATTGTTCTAGGGTATTGTTATTTTTGGCTTTTGGTTTTGTTCCCCGCCCCCCCCCCCCCCCGCCCCCCCATAGGAACTATTGAATTTTATTCAGCAGTCTGTATGTAGCATGGGAAAACTGACATTCCTGAATTTAAGGTCCTGCAGTTTACCACCTATACTAGATTATTTATTTATATATATTAACCAACATTATAGGTGCATATTTTAAGTTTTCTTTTCTCATTGATGTGAACTGTTATGGATTATAAGTCAGACTAATTTTAAACCTCTTTTTAAACTATTTGTATTTAGTATATCCATTCTTTTAAATTTACATCCAAGTTAGCATATAGTGCTGTAATGATTTCAGGAATAGTTCCGGTGATTCATCCCCTGTGTATGACACCCAGTGCTCATCCCAAGTGTCCTCCCTTATGCCCCTTACCCATTTAAGCCCATCCCCCCACCCACAACCCCTCCAGCAACCCTCAGTTCTCTGTATTTAAGAGTCTCTTTATGTTTTGTCCCCCTCCTTGTTTTTATATTACTTTGCTTCCTTCCTTTATGTTTGTCTGTTTTATATCTTAAATTCCTCATATGAGTAAAGTCATATGATATTTGTCTTCCTCTGACTAATTTCGCTTAGCATAATATCCTCTAGTTCCATCCACGTTGCAAATGGGGTATTATTAACGTGAGTAGTATTAGCTGTAATAATCTTAAACCGATTACTCATAAAAATTACGCATTCTCATCTTTCTCCTTTCATTTAATAAAAAATTTCCTTTAACTGTAGGGGCTTTTCAGTTTTATATTTTGAATTCTTTATCATGCTGTTAGGATGTAATTCCCTACTATGATTTTATGTGCTTATGTAGACAAATTAATATTAAGTTTATGTTGAATATGTGATTTTTCATCTGTTTCTTGGCTTTTTACTGCAAGGACCCTCTGATATCCTAAAGAGCTCCTAAATAAGTATAGTTCTAGGTTCTAGATGAACTTCAGTTCACCTACGTTCAACATGACCAAACATGTTAGTTTAGGCATGACCAAAAGTAGGATGAAATGCTTTAGTACATTCAACATGGATGATCTAACAAAAACCATCCCCAAATAATCCTCAGTGAGGTATTTGCTATCCTAAATTCATGAAGAGCTCCCACAAGAAAAAGCAAAAAACAATGGGAAAATGAAGAAAAGACTTGAAGACCTTTTTTCACCAAAAACTTAGCAGTTTCACTTCTAGTATGTAGCCCTAGACCAGTGCTACTTAAACTGCCAGCCAGCGAGCTAGACTCTTGCACTACAGTACAGTTTGCATAGCGCTGCCCTTAGGTACATAAGTAATAGAAGTTAGGTCATAAATAACATAAAGAATACAGCAAAAAATGGGAAGTAACCCATAGATCAGTTCGGATAAATAAATGGCATACCTACACAGAATACTACCCAGAAAGGAAAATAAATGCACTTTGGTTATGTCTATCTGCATGGGTGAATTGAGACTAAAGTTGAGCAAAAGAAGTCAGTCATGGTAGAAGAATAACAGGGATGCTATTTATAGTTCAAAACCAGCAAAGCCAGTGGTTTAGGGGCACATAGAACAATAAATATTAAATAACAAGGGAATGATGATCGGAAAAGCATGAACATGCTTATTCTATGGGAGATGCAACCACTGCCACCTGGGAAAGCTGTATAGGGCTTCTAGGGTATTCTCTCTCTTAACCTTGTATTTGTTGCAATAATTGTATTACACATGTGTTTTATATATAATGATAATTAAGGTTTCTTCTTGGAAAGATGACTGAGATCTGCTCTAAGGTAATCAAAATAGTAATTAAGTGCATTTATTTAAAGAGTTATTCTGGGGGCGCCTGGGTGGCTCAGTCGGTTGAGCGTCCGACTTCAGCTCAGGTCACGATCTCACAGTCCGTGAGTTCGAGCCCCGCGTCGGGCTCTGGGCCGATGGCTCAGAGCCTGGAGCCTGCTTCCGATTCTGTGTCTCCCTCTATCTCTGCCCCTCCCCCATTCATGCTCTGTCTCTCTCTGTCTCAAAAATAAATAAACACTAAAAAAAAATTAAAAAAAATAAAATAAAATAAAGAGTTATTCTGTACCTGTACTGCACCTGAAAAGCTTAGAAAGCATGAAGTTACTATGGTTGTAAATTTCCTGTTCATGTGGATTACAGTAGTTACCTTTAATGTCACTACATCTTAATTACCAAAAGGCCTTTAAGTATTTACTTGAGTGAGGGTACATACACTTCTTCCAGAAAAAAATTAATCTTTACATCAGATAGTCAAGACAGATTTTTTAAAAGACTAATCTTGTCAATTCCACATGTAAAAGTATATGGTATGAAAATCCTGTATTTTGTTTTCTCATTAAGACATATTTTAGAATTGTGAGACCTTTCACACGGCAGCCTTTACCTAGGCATTTCAAACTTAGCCCGTTGAGCTCATTTCCTTTAGGGTTTTTCTCCCCCACCCTTAAATATCTCCTGTTCATTTTTGCTCTTGTCTTTTAAAATAATTCTTCAGCAGTCACCTTTAATATTCTTTTTCTAGGGTTATTTAGGGTTTTCTTTTTTTTTTCCCCCACCTTATCACCTGAAAAATAAGTTTAAGGGTGCCTGTTGTCATTACTGGCTTTCCACTTACTGTTGATAAAAGCATACTCTGTCCTGATTATCCTAAGTACTCTGTGTAGGTTATTGTTATTCTCCATCACTTATTTTTGGTCCAGTATGGCAAAAAATCCATATTGCCTTTGCACAGTTTATTGAAACTTCCTACCATTTCCAGTATGTAGCTTCCTGGCACTGTTTTTGGTGGTTTGAACCTACTCCAGGCCTCCCATCTATAGTGCCAAAGTCATCCTTTAGAATCCTCTTCTAATACTCTCCTGCCCAGTTATTTCTAAAGGTATTCTGTGTGGTAAGTAACATTTCTATCAGCGGTAGGATACAGAGGTGACCTTGACAGCATTGTGTCTTTTTAAGCTGTTAGCTGAGTTTTAAGTCATCAATTGACTATGTTAAAGAAAAAAGAAAAAAAAGTGCTCTTTGGCTTCTTTACAGTAGTAGTTTCAAAATGTCTCAAGTTCTCATTTTTTTAATGAGTAAAAAGTCCTTTTAGAAAAGTGGTTGATATATTAAGGTTGGGTTTCCTGCTTACATGTCTCTGAAACCGTACTCTCAACCTTTCAGCTCTCCCTGTTCTACTTCCAGGGAGGTCTTCACTTCAGAAACCCAAGACTCATATTCATCCAGCTTGGTGTCAAGTGGGCTGTTGCTGCCAGAATTATCTTGTGATTATTTGAGAGATGTATCAGTTTCTTCTGAAGTACAATCAACTATAGAAGCCTTTGTAGCAGGTGTGTAACAAGGCAAGTGCCCAGCTGCTGCAGCCACTTCTCTTGGCGCTACCCTCTCAATGGACATGAGGACTCAGCGGCCTCATGGAAGGCTCCAGGGAGCTGTGTGCAGTTCTTTGGAGCCTTTTGTTTCTTTGGCAGCTCTTCATTAAAAGATGTATTACCAGAAAACACCAAGGTGTAAATAAGGAATGTTAAACATTTTTTTTCTTCCCAGCTATGCTATCCAAGAGGAAATTCCTTACAAAAGTAGTATTGTGATTACAGCCATTGTGCTAGTGTAATAAACAGCTTGCTTTCACCATATATTGATAAGGTGTTTGGTTGTGAACATGGCTTAAAGGCTTGAAGTAGAGAATACTTCCTAGTATCTGTTGATGAAAATAAACTTGAGAGCTTTTATGGAAAATGAATTTGCTCCAGTTGAAGAGAATCTAAGATTTATATAGGGTAGATTTTTTGAAGTTTAATGTAAATACTTCAGTGTCTAGCAGCACCAGACCATAGTATATAGCGGGTCGTAATGTGTTGGAGCCAGTAAGTCAGTCCCGTTTTTGATTTATAAGCCATAAAAAATGGTGCAATGTCTGTTGGAAATTATACCTAGGATTGGTGCATTGGGGGGAAGTTTGGCATTACCTGGGTTTGAGTCCATTCTTAATGGAGAGGTGTCTGGAAATTCCCTGTGGTGTTTAAAATTAAGGTGGATTAACTTGGTGATCTGGCATACAATACAAACTCTGCTCACCCACAACACATACACACTTATTTTCATTCTGGGTGCATAGAACATACTGTATGTATGTGTCATAGATTTTTGGTTTAATGTATTGTTACCAAGTAACTTCAAATGCTTTTTGGGAAACTAGCGAAGTATTTTTTTAGTGCTCTAAGGCAGAAATGTGGAACATAAACCTTTTTGAGGTAGTGGAGCTTTAAATATTTTTTTGCTAACATGTTAAGAAAATTAGTCAAAGGCTTCTGGAGGTAGGATTATGAACTACTTTTAGGACTCTTTCAGTGAGAGGGGCATAATTATTAGAGGTAGGAAAGAAGATCAGCCTACCCATAATCCCCTACTTCAGCCTTTTCAGTTGTTGGAAATACTGGGTTTCCAGGTGACATTTCATGTGAACAAAGGGTTTGTCGGCTTAAGATGTGTTAGAAAACCTCTCTCCTGAAGGCCTTTATCTTTTGCAGATTCTATAGCAGAATTAGTTTTTCCTGCATGTTAACTTTTAGCTTTTAACGGTAACTGACATTTGAGCTTTGCATTTACATGTGGGTCACTATTGTATCAAGTTTTGGGCTCCTTTTGAGAAGGTGAAAGATGGACTGGACCATCTTTTTCAACACACTTGGAAGTTGAAGGAGTTCATTGCTGTCACAAGCCAACCCTAAGTTTAAGAACTCCCCATTCTTAAGAGTTGTGAAGTCCTTTGTCCCATCTGTTTGTGAGCACCTATTCTGAGCTAGGAAATAAAGGGGTATCAAAACCTTCAGGGACCATATAAGAAGAGATAGAGCTCACTTATGCTCACTATCTTTTATGTATAGGTTTTATTAGTGTCGGCCTAACAATTTTATTGCAGTGCTCAGTGTAAATAAGGAAATCAAATATTACATGTACTACATCTGTTTTAGTGGTTTAGGTGTGTTAGTCCCTTAATTCTTTCATTAAGTACAGCCAGTGTAGCAAATGAATTTTATTTTTCCTTCTGAGTCCTTTTGTGAATCAACTAGGGATTGGTGAATGAACACTAGGGTTACTTTTGAAGTGAGAGTTCGATTTCAATGATAATAATACAGCCATTCCACAAGCATTGTATCCTTTAGAGCAGTCCAGTATTTTGGTTCATGTTATTCATTACTTGTCAACTGTTTTAGTTTTAAAATTATTTCACTTCTACAAAAGTCTGATCTATAGTGGCAGAAAGAGCTCAATGGTTACCTGAAGCGGATTTGGGGATTTACCAAGGGACACGAGGGAACTTACCTTTATGGTTAGTGGTTACACAGATAATATATGTTTGTCAAAATGGGTGCACGTCGTTTCATGTAAACTGTTGATATGATGGATAAAAAAGGAAAAATAATTTCAAATTTGGGGTTTGCCTGAGAATTAGACCAAAGATACAGAAGAACAGCAAGGTTAAAATCTAGAGACTAGTCATAGAGGCTAAAAGGCTATGAATAAGCGTAATAGGATGTTTTTATGCTGTATGTAAGTTGGAGTTCCAAAAAAGCAATCCTGTATTTTCTAGGGGTGCTGGAGAGACTTTTTTCCTTTTAAACATAATTTGATTGTCAGCCTCTCTGGAGCTAATTGTTTTGTGCCTCAGTGTCTTAACCTCTAAAATGTGGGCAGTACCATTATTACGGTTTTTTTTTTTTAAGGGTTAGAGATCTAATTATATAGATAAAGTACTTACAACAGTGCTTGGCACACTGCCATAACATCTTTGCTGTTAAGAATGTAGGCATTCAGCAGGTAAGATGGATGTTTTTGTAAGTACTGAGGATCCTACTACTAGAGGAAAATCACCCTTTCTGTAAGGACTGCAGCTATAGGAAATTGAGGTACATATCATTGTGACTGTAAACGACTTTTGCATGTGGCAGCAGTTGCCTGTAGAGGTCCATAATTCCTAACTTAAAGTTCCCAGGTGAATATAGTACATACAGACTTAGGAGTTTCATGAACTGAAAAATTAGACTGAAGATCTTTTTTTCATTATTAATAGAATTAAGTGAAAGCTGTTGGACCAAAAAGATTTTTGATGCTAAACTGAACTGAAGGTTTCTGCTGTACTCTTTCTTATACTTTCCTTTGATCTTTTTTAAAAAGTAGCTTTTATTGTTTCTATTTCCCTTAGTGCATAGATGAATAGCCCCCTAAATTGTTACTGTAACTGGAGTTAGGTTGTTTAAAATAAATATGTATCCTCAGGCCTAAAATGTCTGCTTCCTGGGCACAGGTTTACATCATTGCTGGTATAACAACCTTTAGAGAGTGTCCAGGCTACAATGTGACTTTACTGCATAAGTATTAAGTCTAATGTAGATATGCCTAAGTTAATTACTTCGTTAAAATAAAAATATTCTCAACTTTTCTGTTTCTGTTGTTGCATGAAGGAGATTTGATGAGCTAAACTGAATGTAGTTGACTTCTTGGAGATGAAGATGTTTTAAAAGTTTAAAAAACTTATTTCATGGAATCTAATGTTATGGTCTACTGATGAGTTTGTTCTGGTGCATTCAAAAATGCACTTTGGGAACCATTGAAATGGAGTATACCTTAGGATGAGGGCCATCACAGAAAGTGAACACTGGCACATAGAATAGCATTGGGAGAATCAAGGACATGGGAAAGGCTGTGCAAGTTTTGAAATAGGTTGCCAATAGCTGGTCTGTGCCCGTTACTAATGTAACCAGAAGTCAGTACCAGACAATGAGTAGTATCCTGTCTGGAAGATTTGTTTTGCTAACGAACTTTTTGTTTATGTTAAATCCTTGCCTAAAGTAACCTTTAAGGACCAGTGAATTCAGCAAAGATAAACTTTTATGTCAGTATATGCTGCCCTGAGGAGAATGGGTGATCTGGGGTAGGGAGGGGAAAGATTTCTTTGCTAAGAGAAATGTTGGATTTAGTCAGCCTTTAGAGCTCTTAGTAAATGGTCTAGGATGTACCAGGTGCCTAGCTTGTGCCTAGTTTTAAATTGTGATGGCATTTTTGTGTTACTGGCAATTGGCAACTTAAACACATTTAAACAAGTGTTTGGGTTTTTTTGTTTTTTGTTTTTTTTTTTTTTTGTATTCATATGCTATACTTTTCTTTCTTTTTTTTTTTTTTTTTACAGCAACCTTTTGAGGAAGTAGTTAAGATAATTAACTGAAGTTCAGAGAAGTTGACCTAGGATCAAATAGCTGTTAAATGACATAGCCACGACCAGATCTTTCTGACTTCTATTTCTCTAAGTCAGCTTAACTCCTAAGAGAATTACATTGCTAACCTGATGTAGCCAGTACCATTTGAGCTTGAGTTGAGACCTAGACAGTCTGTATCAAAGCTACAGATTGTCCACTAAAGTGACTCTCTACCACTTCTATCCATTTCTGTTACTTCATTTTTCCCCTCCTGTAGAATTTAGAAGACCTCTATCTACAGTTACCTGCTAACACACTGGGAGGTGATTGGCAGTATATTGAAGCTTAGACTAGTATTTTAATTTCTTGGCTGCAGATAATATTTCTCTAGCTTTCTTTACTCAAAATGAGGATGTGCTTTCACTGAAAATTGTGTTATGGAAGAACGGTAAAACAAATAATACAGGCTGGGTCTGCAACTCCACGGCAATAAGGTGACCATACTGACTGGTAATAAATTGCACGTATATGGATTATCTTAAACTATGTCATACTGAGCTTGGTTTTTAAATGTATAAAATACACATTCACTATAAAATGGGCATTAAAAGATAGTGAATGATCCAGTGTTTCTGCAAGTGTTAAGTGATAGATTCATCACTAATTTAGGCACTTAGCATGCTTTCATTGACATCCCCTACATTATAAGGTTAATAGTGAAATAATACAGACTTTGAAATAACTTCTATTTTGACAGTTTGTTGCATATTCTAAGGACCCAGACATAAGGCTTGGTGGCCCGTCTCTTGTTTTTCCTGGTTTATGACTTTCGGCTTTGTGGAATACGGCTGAGATGAAAGGATTTATTGACGATGCAAACTACTCCGTTGGCCTGTTGGATGAAGGAACAAACCTTGGGAATGTGATTGATAATTATGTTTATGAGCACACCCTGGTAAGTGTGCCGTTTCACATTTCTCAAATTCAGTGTTTACAGATTTTTGAATTCTAAAACATTGCTCTATTTCTAAGATGTTAATCTGATAAAAGTACTTTTTTCAGATGTTCGCTTTTCCAGGTTGTCTTTGACACTCCCACTTCCCTTGCATAGTGATGAGGTTTTCTTCGTAGCCCAGATTAAAACAAGTGGCTTTCGGGGGCGCCTGAGTGGCTTAGTTGGTTAAGCGTCCGACTTCCGCTCAGGTCATGATCTCACAGTTCATGAGTTTGAGCCCGGCGTCGGGCTCTGGGCTGATAGCTCAGATCCTGGAGCCCGCTTCAGATTCTGTGCCTCCCTCTGTCTGCCCCTCCGCTGCTTGCACTCTGTCTCTCACATTGTCTCAAAAAATAAATGAAACATTAAAAAAAATTTTTTTAAACAAGTGCCTTTCTAATTTAATTGTTCTTTCTCTGCTGTGCCCAGCTCTTGTATGGTCTATTTTCTTGATTATGTTCCTCCTAATCACTATGGCTTTTTACTCCGTTTTTCTCAACTATATGCTTGAGTAGATTTTAATTTATATTTAATATAATTTTGGTCATGTATGTTGGCTAAGAATTTGGTAACTTACACTGAAATGTTTCTGGCGCCAGATGTCAGCTTCTATTGACTCATATTCATTGCTACTTAAGATTATTTTTGTTTTGTACTTACTAATAGAACTATCTTTGTTTATTACCTTGCTAATAAAATTTATTTGTTGGAGCTAATTTCCCATTTCCCCAAATTTACTGAAAGATTTTCACGTTATTGGTGTTCAGTAATAGGATACCAAAGTAATTTTGTTGACCTTTACAGGTGTGCTCCAGTCTCCCCACACCTCAGCAAATCTCTTTCCCCTGGCATCAAAATTTTGGGGAAAAAAGTGACACTTGTCATACTGTTCAGTCAATTGTATAGCCATACCATTCTGCAGTTCCTTCTCTTAGGTCACTAGGAACCTCCTCGTGGAAGTATGCTGACCTTTCTCTTAGTCCTCTAACTTTTGCAACATTCTTTGTGGGTCAGATAATGATCTTCGAAATACTCCTTTCATTCATTCTTGTCCCACAATGTTGAATTATCCCACGTTTAGTGAGGGTTAGTCTACAGCCCTGTTCTTTCCTAGCAGTGTCATCTAATTGTATGGTTCAAGGGCGGTTACAACTGAAAATCTTGTTGTTGTTTTTTAATCCCAGTTTGCTGGTAGCCATAATAATTGCCTTATTTGTTTTTTCCATATTAAAGTAAAAATAAATTTTCTGTCTCTAGAACGTTAGGGATGGTATATCTTGAAAGAATGGAGTAATTTGAGTACAGCTGTCCCATATCTGCTATGCAAAAACCTTAATTTCCAATCATGTCTATAATCCTGATCAGTATTTTCCAATAATGTACATTTTCAAATGTGTATTAAGGAATAGAAAACAGTAATATCGTCTTGGCTTTTCAAACAATAGTTGTGTATTCTAAATAAGATTATTTGGTCTGCCATGTAACATTGAATAATTTATGCTCTCTCTGCCTGACATGTTACAGTCATTTCTCTTACCCTAGAGTAGCCATGTTAAAATTATTACAGATTTCCCCAGATCCCTAATTAAAATCTGTTTTCTTAGTTTTGAAGGAAGAATATCCTTATTCCCGTTCAGCTGGTATTTAGTGTACTTCTGTATTTTTTTTTAATATAATTTTGCCATCTCTGTATACAGACTACCAGCTTTGTCACCTTAAAGATCGGTTCCTAGTGTCCTTGCTTTCTTGTTTTACCATCCTGTCTTTACGTGCAATTTATAATGGAGATACATAGCTTATTTTGGTTAGCATTCCTGATTCTACTCACCGTATTAGGAAATCAGGTCCTGAACTACCAGAGTAGTTTTAAACAGTGTAGGAAAAAAGCATGGAAGGAAACAGGTGGTTTTCTTCTCCTTTACTCCCCCAAACTGAGGCAGTTGTAAAGTAGAAAGTCACTACAATTGATACAGTTTTTTAGAAAAAGCAAAGAAGAGAATATGTTATATGGCAGCATAGCACAGCAAAAAGTCAAGTTTTAAAAAGAAAAGGTATTTGGATTCTCCTGTATTTGCTCTATTTAGCTTTAATTACTCTTAAGCCTTAAATATAGTAGTGTGTGTAAATGTGTATTTTCGCTCCTTTATGGAGGAAAAGGGAGTTCTTTACTACTTTTGGTACTCTGTTTTCAATGGTTCCTTTATTATTTCTCTTTTTTGTGTGTGATCATAATAGACAGGGAAAAATGCATTTTTTGTGGGAGATCTTGGAAAGATTGTGAAGAAACACAGTCAGTGGCAGAATGTAGTGGCTCAGATAAAGCCATTCTACACAGTAAAGTGCAACTCCACTCCAGCTGTACTTGAGATTTTGGCAGCTCTTGGAACTGGATTTGCTTGTTCCAGTAAAGTGAGTATTTTTCATTATTTTGTCACTGAACTGCAACATTTTAGAACTCACTTTAACTTTTGGTTACAGCAGTTAGAAAAATTGCAAGGAAGTTTCTCTTTTGGATGTTTTTAAACTCTTGTGTAAATTCGCAGCCTGATGGAAATTTACAAACTTTTCAAGTGTACCAATGAAAGGAAAGTTTCAGTGAGATGAGATTTTGAAAAGCTTTATCTTTTGTCAACAACTTTTTATTTGTTCTTCATTCTTAGGCTAGAGCTAGACCATTACTTCTGATGACAGCAAAATAATTCTAAACCAGGAGATTTCTCTGGTGGTAATTATAGCTTTTAAAAGGATTTTAACACAGAGTAGTGTTACCAGAATAAGAACTGTGACTTTATGCAATCCCAATTTAACTTAATACGATTTAAATTTAACCAAAAAATAAAAGTTATAAAGTGGTAATTGAATGAAAAGGGGTAATAGAAATTTTGCTTTTTAGATGACACTATTTAAAATATATTTTTATAGACTGAAATGGCTTTAGTGCAAGAATTGGGTGTATCTCCAGAAAACATCATTTACATAAGTCCTTGCAAACAAGTGTCTCAAATAAAGTATGCAGCAAAAATTGGAGTGAACATCATGACATGTGACAATGAAGTTGAATTGAAGAAAATTGCACGTAATCACCCAAATGCCAAGTAAGTGTAAAACTAAGTACATGGGAATATTTATCTTACTCTTTAGGGTTTGGGTTTGTCTTTGGCCTGGGAAAAGGCAATGCTTAGTAGAGTAGTGATTTGTATTATAATTATTTTTTTTTAACTTATTTAATAAGTTCCTATATCAAAAATGCTGATAGCATCTTATTGGCTACCTATTTCTGATCTTTCTTGTAGAGCTGGGAGGAGATAAGGGCAGTTTGGAATATGAATTTATAATCTTGAACTCGAGGAAGAAAATGGGGTTCTTGGGATAATAAAATCAGGGCCACAGCCTATTTTCATAATCATATCAACCCTACTAGTTGTCATGCTGGGAACAGGATATGTGTTGGTCAGCTTTTTTTCCTGGTTAGCTGAGGGTTTAATCTGCCTTTAGCTGTAGTTCTTAAATGGTTGTCCTTAGTGACAGTGTCTTAGGAGCCTACTCTGTAGGTTCAAGGGGTTTCTTTTCTAAGGCCCACTCTTCTCTTTGCATAGGAAGTTTACTTTTTTTTTTTTTTGTACTTGTTCCTGCATGCATCTCAAGATTTTTTAAATTAAAATGTGTACTTTTTAAAAGCAAAAAGCAGATTTAATCTTGTCATGAACTGGTACGTCAAGAAGACCTTAGGATATACTAAAAGTATAGTGTATTAATACAAAATTGCTTGTTTTTAATGCATTGTGTTCCTGAAAATGTGTATCATATCCATATTTTCGTTGTATATTTATAATTTTCTTACTGACTTTAATGGTACTCTTAGGTGTCCTGACAGGATTGATTACTCTAAAAAACTTTGAATAAAGGCCTTTTGGGGAAAATTCTAGTGAACCACTTGTCTCTCTCAAAAAATCTTTCTGTTCTGTGATCTTTTAAAGACAGCAGTGATTAGGGATGTTTACCTTGTTAATTGTAAAGTGGATGTTATATTCTTGATAGAGCTGATTATACCTATAGGAAGAATAATTTTGCTTTTATCAGACTTGGCCCCTCTGATCATCAGTCACTCATCAGGACTTCTTTGGGAAAACAGTTTTACAAACAGCATTTGTATATTTTGGGTTTTAGTAGTTTGTAATTACTGTGTGTCTCCTGAGACAGTCTTGATCATTTTGTCTTGGTTGTCATGATTTGGAAGGAAATACCAAATGGAGTTGAATCAGTATTTAAAAGGCTACTGTTTTAGATGCTTAAATAACTCCCAAGTTCGCCAATTTTTTGGTAAGATGTATGAGATTAATAGGAGTTCTCAGAATAAGTGGTGGAAATTTAGGTAGCTAGAACAATTTAGGAAATTTGAAACATTTAAAGCCCTGATATTTTCATCCGAAAGACAATGATGGCATTGCTGTTCAATTTAGTCTTTCTAGGTGGTTTTATGGACTGATGGACTTCATTTGAAAGTAATGTCGTCTTTCATTACAGAGCCCAACTGACTCTTGCTGCTACAACAGAGTCTTAACTTCCTGCATTTTCCAAATTCCCGTCCTTGTGAGCTTCATGCTTTAGGCCCTAATGGCTAGTTTTTTCTCTGTACAGGATTGTTTTTCATTAGGTTCACTGATTCAACCGTCGCTGGATTTGGGAGCACTGGCAACATAATCAACATACTTCTACAATCTTCAGGCTTCACATGTGCTGATGATGATGTAAACCAACTCTGCCCCAATCATCTTCCCCTTCTCTTAGGGTCTTACTACATATTGCAACAGAAGATAATATTGGAGGCGAAGAGGGTAACATGAAGTTTGGCACTACCCTGAAGAACTGTAGGCATCTCTTGGAATGTGCTAAGGAACTTGATGTCCAAATTATTGGGGTTAAGTGAGTATTTGTTTTAAATTTCATTTTATGGTGATAAATCTTTGTCTTTCTGATTTAAGACTTTTTGCACGAACTCTAATAGATTCAACTTTCAGTTTAATGTATTTTTTTCCCTTAGTCTAGGAAAAACAACTAAATATGCTTTATCCTTCATGTAATTTTGTGCCTATACCTTCCCCTTCCCTAAGAGATAAAATAGTAAATAAAAATTCAGTTAGTAATTTAAAACCCCCCCTTTTTTAAATTGAAGGGAGAGGATGTACTAGAATTCTAATGAATACCAAGATGGCATTCATTTGAGTTGTGTGCTTTTATTTTTTTCCCATCTTTAAATTTTTTTCCTTTTCATCTTAATCTCTTGGCCACTCCAATAAATCAGACATTGTTCCACTTTTCTTGATTTTTATGTGTGTAAAAACTGAGGCCCAAAGAGATTTCATGATTTGATCGTAATGTCAGAACTATGGTCTGGGTCAAATTTGGAGCACAGAGCTCCACATTTTTTGAGTTGCCAGTCCATTGCTAGTCTCACTCCAATGCAAAGTCTTGCTTTTTAAGTTGTTCATAAAGATGGATAAAAAGTCACCACTGTTAAGTTTAATTCTGCCTTAGGTAACAATATTGACCGATTTGAGGGTTTTTGTATTTCTGTTTTTTAAGGTAACATTCAGTAAAATTGACTTTTTGGATTTGACTTTTTATGAATTCTAACAGATTTGTGTAACCACTGCCATAGTCTTAAGTATTCTGTTACGAGTCTCTAAGTTTCTCTTAATAAGTAACATTAACAAGTGTTAGTACTACTCAGCTGAATTAATGTACAATTGTATTTAAATTTTTTTTAATGTTTATTTCTGAGACAGAGACAGAGCATGAGTGGGGGAGGGGCAGAAAGAGAGAAGGAGACACAGAATCCGAAGCAGGCTCCAGGCTCGGCTCTGAGCTGTCAGCACAGAGCCCGACGCGGGGCTCAAACCCGCAAACCGCAAGATCGTGACCTGAAGTCGGTCGCTCAACCGACTGAGCCACCCAATACCTTTGTATTTTACAATAGACACGTTTTTATATTTTGTCAGATAAAATTGTACATTCAAATTAATTTGTGACCCAGTTTTATTGGTGGTGCTTGATGCTTCATATACATAAAAGCCTGTCCCTTTCTGATAGTTATGAAGCCTGACAGCTCATTGTTAAATTCTTTGTAAAATTACAGTGTTACCCATACATTGCCTTTTCTTAGAAAACAAACAAAAAAAACCAACCAAACAAAAAAACACTGCTATTATAACTTGGATAATTAGAGGCGTGTGCTTCCAGTTCTTTAAATATTTGGTAATGTTACGTCTGGTAAATGAGAACTGAAAAAGAATTACAGGAAGGACCTCTAAGATGTGCTGTTGCTTTAAATTTACTACTCTCTTCCAGATTTCATGTTTCAAGTACTTGCAAAGAATCTCAAGTATATGTACATGCTCTGTCTGATGCTCGATGTGTGTTTGACATGGCTGTAAGTTGTTTCCTTACGTTATTTCGATGTTTTAAGCCAGGGTGTTAATATCCAGTGTTTTTACTACCTCTGAAGTACCCTCATATACTTAAAACATTTGCATTATTTTTTATAATCAGTTCCATACAGTCACATTTTTTAACTAGGTAAAGGGATGAAATAGTAATTTATTTGCATATGACTACAAGCCAGGACAGACCTCAGGAAGACTGTACTGTATACATATACCATTGAGTAAACCTTCTTCGGTTAATAGAGACCAAAGCCCTTTCTATACTAGAGATTATAACAGATCTTATTTACCTCCTTGGGAAGGGGTGTTTGCAATGTCCTTGTAGCCATAACCATTTGGATAAGCATTTGAAGTATTTTTTCCTATCTCTAGGGAGAATTTGGCTTCACAATGAACATGTTAGACATTGGTGGAGGCTTCACAGGATCTGAATTTCAGTTGGAAGAGGTAAACTTTGTTCAGTGGATGGACGTGCTGGAATAATCTCATTCTTTACTAAAATGGTAGATATAGACTAGAGTTTAACAATGGCAGGAAATAAACCCTGTACTATCTGTTTAAAATTGATTCTGGAGTACCTGGCTGGGTCAGTTGGTTAAGCATCCGACTTTGGCTCAGGTCATGATCTCATGGTCTGTGAGTTGGAGCCCCATGTCAGTTTCAGAGCCTAGAGCTGCTTCGGATTCTGGGTCTCCCTCTCTCCCTCTCTCTGCCCCTCCCCTGCTCTCGCTCGCATGCTCTAACAAATATTTTTTAAAAATTTTTAATTTGATTCTAAGATAAAGAGACAATGAGAAGACCTAGCTAACTTTGAAAAGCTTAAGCTTAATAAAATTCTGTGAACTCTAACATAACTTCTTATTTACAAAAAATTTGTATACAGTTGCGTTTCTGCCCTTAGGGGTACTTGATGGCACAAATGAATTTATCATTTGGATAGTTTAAGCTGTTTTATCTAGATGTACGTTACTATTCACCTTCTTGCTCTCCCCTCCATCCCTCATTCTATAATATTTAGAAACTGATTTGCTAGGGTTAGATTATAGAACATGACTGTGTGATGAATTATCTAATTCAATATTGAAATCATAATGTGGGGTTTAAAATTTATAGGTTAATCATGTTATCAGCCCTTTGTTGGATGTCTACTTTCCTGAAGGATCTGGCATTAAGATAATTTCAGAACCCGGAAGCTACTATGTGTCTTCTGCATTTACACTTGCAGTTAATATCATTGCAAAGAAAGTTGTTGAAAATGATAAATTTTCCTCTGGAGGTAAGTTTTTTTTTTTTCCCCTCCCCATTTTTGAGAGAGAGTGAGCAGGGGAGGGGCGGAGGTGGGGGTCAGAAGATCCAAAGCGGGTTCTATGTTGACAGAGGGCTGGATGCAGGGCTCGAAATCACGAACAGTGAGATCATGACCTGAGCCCAAGTTGGACGTTTAACCAACTGAGCCACCCAGGTGCCCCCTTATAGTTTGGTTTCTGTTAGATCAGTTCATCTACAAATGAATTGAAATGATCAGATACTTGTCAAGTGTAAAATACTGTAGGACATGGACGTTTATATGTTGTGAAGGACCTCGTGAATCTAACTCTTGGTTCTGGTGTTTTGATAAGCATATTTTAGGTAAGCTTCCCCAGCTGATTGATTCTCCTATCTTGTTAAGAACCGGTGTTTTATTGTAATGTCTCTTGTCATGGAACTTTTACTCATGGGGGACAATGTACTTTATGCTTTCTTTCATAACAAGGGCCAACAGTCTTCATCTCTCTTGTCAAACCAACAAAAAGGCACTAGTCAGTCTGTCTTCCTGACAAATACTACTTTAAAAAATGTAGAAAGTACTGTTCAACATTAAGAAGACTTATTCCTATAGTTTTTTTCCTTAAGTTAACAGGAATAAGTTTTTTTCTATAAACAGTCTTTTAAAAATGTCAAACTTGAAGAGCTGCAAGGATACAAGGAACTTTACATTTTGATCACTTGGTTAAGATGGTATCACGTGAGTTTTCTTCATAATGAATTGGAAAGATCATTGTAAATAACCTTTTTCTCTTCATATTTTTACTTCATTATTCAGTTTAAGAATAGCTTTCTCTTTCTACCTTCCTATTTATATTAGTTTAGACTCCTGGGTACTTATTCAATAGGTTATGTAATCTACTACTTTTCATTATTTACTGCCCAAAATTTGGGTCCTTTTGACATGCCCCCATCATTTCCTGAGTGCTTCTTTACTTTCTGGTAAATCAAGATGTTCCAAGCTCTTCTTACCCTGCCTCAGACCTGGAGTTGGCCATTTCTCCAAAGAGCTCCAATTCATTTTAATGGAGAGTGGTATTTTAAAAACCAAGAAGAGTATTGATTGTGTTCATTACTTCTGACGTGTCCTTTTTATTCAGTGAGTACAGTCTTAAATACACGATCTGACAAACAATGAAGGCATATATTGACATCCCTATAAAAACATAAATTTCATATCGTAGAATTTCCCTCCAGTTTTGTTCCTTTGCCAGATAGCCACCATTCTGATGGTTTTTCCACCATATATTAGTTTGGGCTATCCTCAGACTTCATATAAATGGAATCCTCTAGCATATATTTTAGGACAGCTCAGTATAGCGTCTGAACAATTTTTTTTCACGTTCAGTCCTAATATTCCACTGTGAATATGCAATTTATTCATTCTCCTTGGCAGTGAATAACAATGAATAACAACTGGTTGTTTCCAGTTGTGGGCTATTATGAGTAAAACTTAACAATCTTGTGTAAGTCTTATGGACATTTTTCATTTCACTGGGGGAAATGACTAAGAATAGAATTGCCAGGTCACAGAGTAGATGTTTCCGAAGATTTCAGTGGTATTTTATCCTCCTGGTGGTATATATGTGCAAGTTCTGATTGTTTCCCCGCTTTCATGGATGTTTTCAGTATTGTCACTTTTTAATTTTCTCCATTCAATAGGTATGTGGTGGTGATGGCTCATTGTAGTTTTAATTTGCATTTACCTGGTAACTTCTGTAGGGAACTTTTTTCATGTCTATTGGTTATCTTCCTGTATGAAATGTCTTTTCAGTTTTTTAGGCTAACAGTTTTAAAGTATGTCAGTATATTTTTTTAAATTAAATATTTGGGAAATGTGAAAGCTGTAAGTCTGCTCTATAAATATTCAGTCTGTTTGCTATGCCTTGCATAGTAACTCTATTAGAAATTTCAATATAAATTCATCTTTGTTTTTTCTGCTTTATTTCAGTAGAAAAAACCGGAAGTGATGAACCAGCCTTCATGTATTATATGAATGATGGTGTTTATGGTTCTTTTGCAAGTAAACTGTCTGAGGACTTAAATACCATTCCAGAGGTTCACAAGGCAAGTTTTATTACAAATACCAGAGCTGCTTATTTGGCAGTTTATAAACTGAGCCTTTTTTTTTTTTTTTTTTTTTTTTAAAGATGCATCCCAAGTTTTGGAGATACACTTTAGGATGGGAAATGTTGCCCTTTTTTGAGGAGTTGCCCTCCTTAGGTGGAGTTAAGAAGGAGCACCAGTGCCCCTGGCTCCAGGCTTGCCTTTCATAGGTGCATTGGGTCTGACTCAGTGAAAAATGCTCTCATCCTCCCTCGGATTCATTACCTGCATGAACACGAGTAAAAATTAATGAAGAAATAAAACCTTTTCCTACAGAAATACAAGGAAGATGAGCCTCTGTTTACAAGCAGCCTTTGGGGTCCATCCTGTGATGAGCTTGATCAAATTGTGGAAAACTGTCTTCTTCCTGAGCTGAATGTGGGAGATTGGCTTATCTTTGATAACATGGGAGCAGATTCTCTCCATGAACCATCTGCTTTTAATGATTTTCAGAGGCCAGCGATTTACTACATGATGTCATTCAATGATTGGTAAGGTATTGTTTTCATTTTAAAGCTGATTGGATATTTGAGATGACATAAGATGTTTGCTAATAATTTTAATTCTGTAACAAATGCCTAACAAGCAGTAAATAGCAAAGTGCCCCTCCCTCTGTTAAGGATTATTGGAAGACTAGTTATTTTTATAGTCTTGTCCATTTGCTTTGTAGTAGTGTGGTCTTTGTGTTTAAATTTAGAATTACACTTTTTTTTTTTTTTTTTTTTAATGTTAGGTATGAGATGCAGGATGCTGGAATTACTTCAGACACAATGATGAAGAACTTCTTCTTTGTGCCTTCTTGCATTCAGCTGAGCCAAGAAGATGGCTTTTCCTCTGAAGCTTAAACAGGCATCAATGCTTCTTTAGATCTGAAGTTGCAGGTTAAGCTTGTCTGGTCTACATTCCAGTGTGAAACAAATTCAAACAATCTTATTCTGTTAATTCTCTTGGAAACAAAATCTATTAGTAATAGCTGTTTGGGACCAGACGAAATCAGCTTTCATCTATAATTCATTGGGGGGTAATTGGGAGATTTAGATAATGTATCCAGATTTAAACTTAACCAGTTTGTCCTACCCCTTAAGCATTTAAAATAAAATATGCAACAAAATGGATGACTTAGTGGAGATGGAAGCCCATTAATTGGGTTCCCCATTAAATCGTTTACATACAAGTACACAGTTTTTATACTAAGGATTCATGTTAAAAAGTCTTGTAAAGTTAATGTCTTTCACCCAGATATATCAAATGTCAGTGGAAGACCAGTGTGACTTCATTAGATACGTTTAGTGTATTTAGAATGTGTAAATTTGTGCTTTGAACTGTAGTTTAATAAATGTAAAATTGCATCATAGTATTTGTTGTATTTGACCTAATGTAACCCTTGTATGATTGCAATAAAATTTTGTGTAGATTTTACTGTTTTTTCAGGCTAAAACTTTGGGAAAGGGGCTAGCTAGCAAAGGTAGTTTTGAAATAGATGTGTATATGGACTGTTATGAAGGTTTTTTTATTTTTTGTTTTTCCTTTATAGCCCATTTAAGTTTAGTTTGGCTCAGTACATTTTTTCAGTTATTTAATTAGTAATTTAAGTAAAATGTTTGGTAAATCATTGTGAAGTTCAGATTCATTATGGAGAGTCGATGTGCAGTAAGCATGATGTTTTAACAATTTTAACACCAAAAATGTTAATTCTGCATAAACCGATTGTAATAATTAATAGGTGTTTCTGTATAGATAGAATGCATAGAATACCTTAGTAAATCTTTGAATTACAAATCTTTCGGCTGAAATGGAAGATTCTATTAAATACTTTGAATAAACTTGGGGGGAGGGAAATAAAATTGCAGAAGAGTCTGCAGCGCACTAAAACTTAAAGAAGGGCTACATCTATATCCAGAAACCTGATGCTCTTTTGCACGGAACATTATTTAAATTCAGAGTTGTAAGGGGGTGGGGTGAAGCACACCTGTTCTCAGTTTCTCAATTGCAATGATTTCAAACTTTAGGAATTTGCTTTGTTTTAGTTACTCTCCATTCCTTGTTATTTCCCATTCAGCTTAGTAATTTTAATTCTTTTCATACTAAAATCTTGTGACTGGGGGAAGGGAGTTAGCGTTACTAACCTGACAGTTGTTGCCAGGCGTTTACGTTGTTCACTGCTAGTATATTAGTAATCCTAGATCTCAGAATCACAATAGTAATAAAATATAAACAACAGGGGTCATTTTTTCCTAACTTACTCTATGTTCAGATGTGGAATTTCTGTCTCCCAAGAGGAAATGTGACTTCACTTTGGTGCCAATGGACAGAAAATTCTACCTGTGCTACATAGGAGAAGTTTGGAATGCACTTAATAGCTGGTTTTTACACCTTGATTTCAAGGTGGAAAGAAATTGATCATGAATCTCTATTAAATTTCGATCTAAACCAGTAGGTGCTTAATATTTTTTGATTTGATTGATGCCCATTTGAATTTCATGGGTTCTATTAATTAAATTTAAGACCCCAGTCCATTGTCATCTAATTACCCTTGGACTTTACCAAGGCATAATATGGGGTTTTATGCAAAGTTCCAAGCTACATGCAACTTTTTTTAACCGTAATAAAGAGGAGGAATTCTTCCCAACCTTCTTTACATGTCGTGCTTTGTGGTCCAGAAATGACAGACCTTTTAGAAGATGGTACAACTTTGAGTTCTTGGCTTGAGTATACAGCTTTGAGTTTTCATGGCTTGTCGACTTTGCCATATTCATAGGAGAGCTGTTCTATGTATACAGCTCAGAGTAGCAAATATCACATGTGAATGAAATGGTAACCTTAAGAAATGTCTGTATTGTATTTGAAGACTGTTTGCCATAAAATCTGAGGTTTGAACCTAATGTATTTCAATTTGGTATGCTAAAAAGTACTGAATTAATGTAACAATCTTTTTTTTAAACAATATTGTAATCTCAGTTCAGAATTTAACTGAAAATATAAAACCCAAATGATTTCTATATAGTAAATTGAACTGTAAAGGTAATTTGTGTGTGATTCTGAATACACAGATAAAATGTTTTTATTCCTCCTTATGTTTTACTTTGGCTTCTATTGTGAAAGAGTTAATTCTGCATTTCAACTCTGAATATTATGAACTTCCAATTATTCTTTCAGAATCTTAATTATAAAGTAGCAAATCTGATAACATGCTGGGCATTACACATGGAAGATTTTGGGTAAAGTTCAATACATACATGAGCACGAGTATGTTTCCAGGGCCACATTTTCTAGATTGATCCATTAATTCACCAGCCTTTTAATAATTTTAAACTGAAAACTAAACGAAATTGATTTATATGAATTAAAATAGATATTCCAAATAAATGTGGGCACTGATAACATTCACTGAAAATACTGTGTTTAAAAAGCCACTGTTCAATCTTTTTGTCCCTTTTTGGGGACTTTGTGTTTTCTCACTGTTAATATTGGCAACTTGACCAGTTATATAGCAAGAATACTTGCTTAATTGACTAAAACAGTAGAAGAGGAGAAAAATCCGTAGTCTTGCACATTCAAGTTGTGAATAAATCCTACAAATACTTTATAATTCCTGTCTTGGGGGCGCCTGGGTGGCGCAGTCGGTTAAGCGTCCGACTTCAGCCAGGTCACGATCTCGCGGTCTGTGAGTTCGAGCCCCGCGTCAGGCTCTGGGCTGATGGCTCGTGGCCTGGAGCCTGTTTCCAATTCTGTGTGTCTCCCTCTCTCTCTGCCCCTCCCCCGTTCATGCTCTGTCTCTCTCTGTCCCAAAAATAAATAAAAAAAAAAAAAAACGTTGAAGAAAAAAAAAAAAAAAAATAATTCCTGTCTTGTCCATGCTGAAGGCACAATAAAAGAATGGTCTATTTGCAGATTGATGCTTTCATAATGAGAATAAACCTAGCCTAGGAATAAAACAAAAACAAAAAAAACTTGTTCTGGCCTTTTGATAGCAAAAGTACGAATTTCTGAAGCCTTTTTACTCTGCTGGGATTGCGATCAAATTTGTTAAGGATGGTTTGGATTAGATTTTTTTCCCCTAGGTCTGTTGCTAATTCAGGATGGGGTTTCAAAAGTATAGAAATAGGAAAGCATTTTAAGTTTGAAGAAATTCTGGTAACGTATGATCATCAGTTTGGGCAAATTAACTTGAAAAGTAGCAGTGCCTACTCTTTACTGAAGGACTTCTTTTTTCCTTTGCTTACTACAGATTGTGGGTGTTACATGTATCTTAATCACAGTTTTTTATCTTCACCCAGAATGCAGTGTAGATAGGGGAAGACAGAACTGCTACAGGCACTCTGTCCAGTGTTGCACAGTGGAAGGATTTAGGTTTTATCTGTTGCAAATGGCAAACTCTTTTTTTTAATGGCAATGAGTAGAAGGTTTAATCTACCCAACATGCTCATTTTGTGTGTTGTCTTGGAGCAGGTAAGAACCATCTCTTAACTTCTGACTCCCTTGACCTATCTTGACTTCAGCTTCAAATGCATATTCATTGGTAAATGGTCTTTCTAATCCTGACTGTACCATAACACTGCTTATGCCTGTTAAAACCTGTGCAGTTGATGGCCTAGTGAGAAGATTACTACTGGATTAACTATGGGAAGTTAAAAAGAATCTGCAGGTGACCGATGACCTGATTGTGCATTGGCGTTTCCCCCCACCCCCTATCCCCGAAAGATTTTGTAAGAGTGCAAAAGAAAATCTTGTAAACTAGTAGGATATTATTCAGATTCAATTTAGGGCCAGATAACTTAAAAGCTTTTCCTAAATAATGGTGCCAGACTGTCTGGTGTATGCCTGTATCTACAACTTTGACACCACCTCGATTTTTAGCAGTAGTATGCAGAAGACCTATGACTAAAGGTTAGGAATTTTAATTCTCTGGATTTTATTGATTTCCTCCCATCCACTTGGTGTCTCAAATTGCTTTCTAGGAGGTCTTCTCCGCTCCATATTCCAAGTCTATTTTTCACTTTGGCAACTTTTTAATTTCCAAGCTAAGGGTGCAGTATCTTTTATGCAGGAGACTGTCCCTGAATTCTTCATGACTTAAACCTACTCATTTTTCCTTACTTTTAAGTTCTCAACAGCAATGAAGCAAGAGCATTTTTCAAGTTCAGTTTCCTTTAATTCTACAAGGATGCAACACACTTGGGGTGCCTGGGTGGCTCAGTCAGTTGAGCTTCCGACTCTTGATTTTGGCTCAGGTCGTGATCTCCGGATGGTGACATTGAGCCCCGTGCTGAGGTCTGTGCTGAGTGTGGACCCTGCTTGGATTTTCTCTCAAAAAAAGATGTAATACACTTCAAGAGTTTGCTGGGAGAGGGAGAACTTTAGTGGTTCCCAAAAGAAAAGCATTTAAAAATGTTTATGAATGTGTTATATCTCATGTTGCCCCAATAAGAACTGGGTTGAGAATTAGACTGAAGGGGGAGGGCATTAGGGTGTAGAGCTGGACATAAGTTCATATTGAGGAGGAAAATATTCCCAAATAGCATGACACGATTGCCGCCTCCCTTTTAGGTACATTTTTGCTCTAACTTGACATTCTTACTTAAACATGTTTAGGGACGCCTGGGTGGCTTGGTTGGTTAAGCGTCCGACTTCGGCCCAGGTCATGATCTCATGGTCTGTGAGTTCGAGCAGCCCCGCGTCGGGCTCTGTGCTGACAGCTCAGAGCCTGGATCCTGTTTCAGATTCTGTGACTCCCTCTGTTTGCTCCTCCCCTGTTCATGCTCTGTCTCTGTCTCAAAAATAAATAAACGTTAAAAAAAAAAACATGTTTACACTGAGGGGCACCTGGGTTAAGTCGGTTAAGCGTCCCCCTTTGGCTCAGGTCTTGATCTCACCAGTCCAAAGTTGGTGCCCTGCATTGGGCTTTGTGCTGACCACTCAGTCTGGAGCCTGCTTCGGATTCCGTGTCTCCGTCTCTGTCAGCCCCTCCCCTGCTTGTGCTCTCTTTCTCTCAAAAAAAAGTGCGCTGAAATTGCACCATGGACCCTTGGGGAAAATGTGGGGTTCAGAGCACAACATTTTGTCCGTGCAATATTATCTTAACATTGATCCCTAATAAAACCAATCACCTTGGGACAAAGCGGTTCCAAAATACCTCCCAGGAGGGAGTAGGCTTGAAAAGTACCAATAATAAAGGATTAGGCTCAAGCCTTAGCTATCAGCAACCCTACTCGAGTGACTGCGGCAATCGAGCAGATTAAAAAAGGACATAGACATTGGAACTAAAAGCCTAGGCTTAAGCTGTGTAAGGACCAACATCTCAACGGCCTCGGGACACTATTGTATGACACAAATGAGAAGCTCTAAGTGTCCTAAGGGTTTCCCTCTAACTTCCTTGATTTTGCATTTGAAGAAATCTGGGATACGCAGATAGGTTAAGGAATTAGCCTGAGATTTTTATGGCTAAAACATGTCAGAGCAGAGATTTGAGCCTAATACTCGATAAACCTGTGTCGTTGTCTTCGACTGGGTTTCCCGGATGCACAGTCACATGCAGAATGTTGGTCAGAAGTGCTCTTGGGAGATGGGAGGCAGGAATGGACAGAGGAGGAAGTTGCAACAATGCAGTTCCAGAGGAGGCCTCAGCTGATGCTACAGGTAGTCCTGGAGCTGGGATGGCTCTTCAGAGTTAAAGCCAATTGAAAAGCGGGGGCTGGGACTTTGTATCACAGTATCAGCCAGTCACTGGCTGGCTACCGGCTGCACTTTGCAAGACGTAAGTTTGGGTGAGCAGTTCCCTGTGGCAAAGGACAATTCTCTGGACAATGTTGTGAGTCAATTCCAAGTGGAGAATGAAGCCGTTGGCTGCAGTTGTGAGTCTTAAGACGCACCTGATACTCCTGATAGTGGGGGATGAGTCCCATCAGCCTTGCAGGAAACCTTGGAGGAGCACCGCAGTATCCGGTCCTTAAAAGAAAAAGGCTAGATCGTGTTTAACGTCTGTTTAAGGTCAAAAGCAGTTTCTGCTAAGAAGTCTAGCAGCTGCTAGGGCTGCCCTAACAAAGTACCACAAATTGGGGGCCTTCAACAACAGAGATTCATTCATTGTCTCGGTCCTAGAGGCTAGCATTCCAAGGTCAGGGTAAGTGTTGGTTGCTTCGAGGGCCGTGAGGGAAGGATCTGTTCCCTCTTTCCTTGTAGATGGCCATTTTCACGTACACCTAGCATTCTCCCTGTATGTGCGTCTGTGCCCAAATTTCCCCTTTTGTAAGGACACCAGTTACATTGGATTAGGGTCCACCCTAATGACCTCATGTTAACTTCAATTACATCTGCAATTACCCTATTTCCGAGTAAGGTCGTATTCTGTGGTACTGAGCATTAAGACTTCAACATGAATTTTAGGGGTACAAAACTAACAATGCCAATCCGAACAGGGCAACACCTTGACCCTGGGACCCTGGCCTGACTGCCTTAGTGTGCCTGCCTGTCCACTCCTTTCCTCTCAGCGGCTGCTCTTTTCTTCTGTCCCCTCCCTTTCCGTTGCCTGTTATGTTCTCCAGCTTTCCTTCTTTCTCTTGTTTATCTTCCTTTTTTCCTACAGAGATCTTTGTTTTTTTCCCATTATGAAGTGATTTTGTTATAAAAATTCCAATAATACAGAAAGGTATAAAGAAGACCGTTTTTAAAAATCACCTGAAGACTCTTGACAAATGCTTTTAATGCCATGTGGCGCTGGCTTCCAGACATCTCCGTTTCCACCTCAACATTCCAGCCCTCCGTTTCCTCCTGGGAAAAGTATGGCTTCATTAACACCGAGCGCCCAGCGTTTTACTTCTGCCATTTCCAATCGTTTTTTTTCCTCCAATAGTGCAGTGAACTGGCTTTGAGTGTTACAGGGGTCTGTGACTCCGGAGAAGAAAATCCAGAGAGACGCTCTGAAGTGAGTCCACCCCTCAGGTAAGCCCTCGGGTACACCTGGAAATGGTGGGTTCGGATTGTACCAAAGGGGTGTGGCTACTTTGCAACTCTCCAGATGGTTCTCTAGGGGAAGGGGAAGCCCAGGGTGCAGACCTCCATGGCCTAGCCCAGAGGGCACCTGTAGCTGAGGGCATGAGACTTTGTCCAAGAACTAGTTTCTTCAGTCTGAGTGGCCACTTTTCACTCCCAGCATTTTAACGTCTCCCTTCCCGTAACCCGGCCCCCAGACCAGCAGCTCAGAAGGCCCTCACCCATTTCCTTGTACCTCACTCACCATTCCCAGCTCCAGCCTGCTGACCACCTCCACGTACTGCGTGACCCAGAGGATACGCAGCACCAGACTTACCCAGACACCCAGGTGAGGGCAACAGGCACACCAGAAACCACGCCTGGTTCTAGAGACTTGCCAGTTTGACTCCCTCCTGTCTCTTCACTGGACTATTGCAATGGTTCCTACCTGGTCTCCTTGCCCCTAGGAACTCCCCCTCAGCCCATCATCCTTAGGGCTGCAAAGTGGGCTTCTGTCACTGGTCTGATGGGATGACTGAGCCGCTTTACAGTCTTGTGTTTGGGAAGATTCTGTTTGGGATCTGTGCTCTCCAGGCAGGCCTCAGTCGGCCTTAGGAACCATCTTGTTACCCATCCCATGAGATCCCTCATCACCTGTCAGATAGCTTGATTCCTGCAGGGCAAAGCTTGAGGGAGGGTCCAACTTCATCACTGATTCATTCACTCGGTTGATCATTTATTCTCCAAGTACCTTTTCATATTTAGAGGCCAGACACTCTTAACACTCGGACAGCAGTAAACAAAATAGCCCTAAATCCCTGCCCACGTGGCACTTCCCTTCCAGGGAGCCAACTGACTTCTTTCAACTGACTTCTAGATAATGTCTGACAGACAAACCAGCTTCTGCTGGATCTTGGGACCTGGCGGAGCAAATGGTCTGACCCTGTAGGTGCCTCATATCTCTCGTCCAGGATGCCAGGCTGGGCAGGAGGAAACGACTATAATATCCACACAACCCCAATCACATACCAAGCAAACTGCAGGTGGCTCTGTATCACAGCCCCCACCCCTCTCTGCTGGCAAGTTCCTCTTCCAGCCTGTGACCCTAAAACAGAGCCCCGCTTCCCCCCACTCTGGCTTTGGCTGATGTCTGACACAGAGCTCATAAAGCAGTGGAGCTTGAGAATGTGGATTTGGGGCATTGCATTCCAACTTTGTTTCTACCACTTACTAGCTGTGTGCCCTTGGATGAGTTATGTAACCTCTTTGAGCCTCAGTTACCTCTTCCATAAAAAGGGCATATTAGTTATTTAATGCTGCATAGACAATTGCCCCCAAACTCTCTGAGCTTCATTTCCCCACCTACAAAAATTGTAAGAATTCAATGAATTTTACGTTTAGTGCTTAAAAAAGTGCCCAGTGTATAGTAAAGTTTCGATATGTGGTAGCCATTACGTCTCCCTTGTTTCTGCTCACTGAATTTTAGCTTGATGTATCCTGGGGTTCTGAACCCTCTCATTCCTGATGACTCCTGGATAAGATGTTTAGGAAGGTGACGGGGAGTCTGTGTGAAATACGGATGACTCCAACTTTTCCCAAAGATTTGAAAAATATATTTTTCATGTAAGATAGAAACTAGATAAGGAAAACGGCAATGAAGTGGGGCGTTGGGGGGGGGGGGACCTTAAAAATGAGATAAAACGAAGGTGGGGTTAATACAAAAGAGATCATTATAAGATCCTGATAAAGATTGGCCCCGTTTTGGCTAGGAGATTCCTAGCAGCCATAGTTAGAGGAAAATCACATCTAAGTCAAATTTTTAAAGAAGTTTAGCAAAATTTAAAGCACCTATAGGTGATGAGTGAGGCTTTCTTGGCTTCCTTCTTACAACGCAGAGCGCAGCGATAGGGGTAATGAAGCTCAACAAGTTTTCTCTGATGAGGACCCAGGCGGGTCTACTTCCTGATGTGAAAAATTCTGGTATCTCACGCGGTGCACCACAGCTTAAAGTTTACGGGGAGGACGGCAGTGACAGATATTCCCACTAGATGGCGCTCGTGGATTATCTTTTGCTTAGTGCCTATGACGTTACCCCATTTTTTCCCCCAATGTGCTCAAGCTGATTTCACTTAGTATTAAGTTCTAATGTTCTTTCATGTTTCTGAACTTCAAGAGTGCTCCCGCCTTTCCACCCTTTGCATTGCTACAGTGGGGTTTGTAGTGGGGAGGAGCTAGGAGGAAGGGGGCATTTCTGCCTCACTTTCCCCACCCTCCCCCATATACCCACTACTAGAAGCAACAGCCTTTGCCACTGTAAATCCCAAACTAAGTGCAGGTTTCCAGGTACTGTGACAACTTCTGGACCCCTGAGCCCAATGTGAGCTGGTGTTCCTGGGTGTGAGAAAATGTAACGAAAGGCTAGAAGACCTGGATGCTCAAGGGATGTGGTTGGTAAACTTTTGCGTGGCTTTTTCCAGGTGGGTTTTGAACTCCTTCAAGCTAGAATGCCAGGCCCACCAAGGACAGGCGTGTGGCCCCACAAGCCAAGTTTACTTAGCTTGACACATGCAAGGAACTCCTACACCAGGCAAGCCTTCAGAGCCTCTCAACCTGGTAGGGTTAGGATGGGCTTTTCAGAGGTAGTTGAAGCACTCATAAAGCAGGGAACCCTTAGGACTGGTTGGTTGGTTGGGAGAAAGGAGATTTTTTGCTGATTGGTTCAGGGTCAAAGAAGGGACCTTTTATCTGTGGGGGAAAGTTCCCTGTGTGGTTGTGGCTTTGCTAGATCCATGGGTTTGTTTTTGTGATTTAGGAGTTAAGATCTTGAAGGCATTCAGTGAATTGGTTTCTCAGTGTGCCATCTCCTGAGGACACGGCTACATCTTTTACGTATCCCCAGAGCCTGGCACATAACAGATGCTCTTTGTCGGAACTCACAAACTCCCCCTCCTTTCTCTGCTTCTGCTTCTCTTCCTGGGCTTGTCCTGAGATGGGTGAGCAGAATGCCACACGCTACCCCAGAGGTGAGCAAACAGGGAGGGTAGCCATCATCTGTTCATTCACATGTTTACCGAACACATATTTATGGCTCTGGGCCAGGTGCTGGCAACACCATTATGGGCAAACCAGAAGTGCCAGTATCCTGAGGGAGACAAGTGTCGAGCCAATACATGGAAGACTACAAGAGTCACGGTTATGGAGAAGTAGCACCTGGTGGTGAAGAGCATTCGATGGGGCATTTGGCTTGATCAGAAAGATTTCCTGGTTAGAGAATAGTTGCATTGAGATGTGAAGGAAGAGTGGGAGTTAAACAGGTGAAGAGATGGAGGGAGAATGGTCCATGTAAAGGCCACAGCATGTGCAAAGGTCCTGGGGTGGAAACTCGAGGGACTGAGGAAGGCAGCCAATTATAAAAGCCTTATAGAGGCTCATAATGCAGTCACCATGCATTTTTATCCTAGGAGAAATGGGAAAGACGTTACCGTTTTTATAGCTACGGGTGGGGTGCCCCTCAGAGCTGTTAAACGATGTGCGTTTTGCAGGTCACGTGCCGCAGAATCCGAGGTGAGCTCGTATTCCTGGGCGGCTGCTCCTGGTGGCCCTGGAATGTGTCTCTGTGTGACATAACCGAGTTTGTATTTCAAAGGCATTCGTCACGTTGCATTGTGGAGAAAGGACCTGAGTAAATCGAGAGCTGGAAGTAGAGACTGGTGAGGCCCTTGCATTGGCAGAGGTGGAGGTGGAGAGCAGGGAAGGGTGGGAGGGCTGTTTCAGAGGTAAATGGACAAAGACGTGAGATGAGTCCCAAAAAAGGCGGGAGGAAAAGGAAGCAGAAGATGCCCGAGTTTCTAGCTGGTGTAACTGCACGGATGACAGGCTTCATCACTGACACGGGTCCCAACAGAAGAGGACCAGGGTTTGAGGGGAGGTTTGTGAGTGTGGTCTTGGGCATATCACATTTAAGGTAAAATTGGGGGTGGGAGTCAAGTGGCAATGTCAGCAGGAGGTTGGATCTTCAGTCTGGAGCTTGGAGAGATGCCAGACACAAATGCCTTGGTTCCCATACCTTTCTTGAGAAGTCACAGCAGTGCCCTTTTTGCCCCGGTGGTGCTCTGGGAGGGTGGGGGTGTTCGGGGGAAGCTGGGCTCCTCTCTTTCAAAATCCCCAGGGGAGGTCCACTGGGGCCAGCTTCGCCCTGGAAGCGAGTCCAGGAAGAAGACGTGACCGCACACGTGCTGAGGTCCATTGGTTCGAAGGCAGCTGCGAGTAGGGAAGGAGGTGTGACCACGTCCAAAAGTCCAACCCCCCTAAATCCCACTCCTTCACATCCCACATCCCAGATTCAATCACATCTCATCAGTTGGCACCTCAATTGTCTGAGCTACGAGGCACACGGGGGATGCGAGAGACAGGCGCACGGGAAAGCATGAGCGCATAGCAGAGACTTGTGTCGCCTACCCTCGGGTGTGGCCAGAGGTTAGTGCAGGGTCCACAGTGTCTACAAATTCAAAATTCAAATTGCCCGGGAAACCCAAAGTTTTTAGTTTGGTTTGGCGAAAACCCATTTGGCCTCAAAACGTGACTGAACTGACATGCAGCTGTTGATGGTGTTTGTGTATCCTACTTGGTGTGAATAGCCATGCATTTTGCTGCAGGAATCGTGTGTTTGATTACAGGGTGTTGTCCAGATTCCAGGTGTGTGTTGGGGGGGGGGGGAGGGGTACCTTAAATGTGTACTGTGAATACTTGTGAACCCCAAGCTCATCTGCTACGAGGGCTAGTGGACCGTTTTACCATCAATCCCTTGCATACTCAATCTGTGGGGTCAGGGGATCATAAAAGAAAATTTAAGCATGATAACGACGATCCTGATAGCGTATAAAGCCTGATCCCCTGTAGATAGAGACAAATGGTTTCTCAGCATCTAGAATGCTGCCAGTGTTCTAAACACTGAGGACGGAGCAATGAATAAAATAAGGCCTCTGCGTTCACAGAGCTGGCAATATTGTATTTTTTATTCTATAAAGAGTGCACACACACAGACTTGCCGATGTGAAGCACCGTAAGGGTAGACATGAAAACTCCTAACAGTGTTAGGAACTATGAGTGATTTTATTCTTCTCCAAATTTCCAAATTTTCCTGAAATGCCCAGGAATCGCTTTTGAAATCGGATTTTTTTTTTGGGGGGGGGGGGGGAATTATGATCTTTAATTAACCAGTAGTTTCTACTGACCAGACCCGAGCAGCCCCCTCAGTGTCCAAAGGCCGGTCGTCGCTGTAGGTGCAGGTGGGGCCCGCGTGCAGTTCTGAGGTTTTACCAGCAGAGGGCGCAGCGTCCCCTGGGCTCGGGGCGGGGCCGCGGCGGCGCTTTTCTCCCCAGCAACACCGGCCCGCGCGCCGCTCCAGAAGCGCGGCCTCGCGGCTTCCCCGGCGGGGCCTCCCCTTGCCCCGCCCCCCGCCCGCGGAGTGCCCGGCAGGGGCGGTGGCCACGCTGCTGCGGCCCTGCCCACGCCTCGCCCCGGGGGCTCGGGCCGACTAGGGCACAGTGGGCGGGGCCCGGCCGCGCCCGCGCCGAGCGGGAGGGAAAGGGGGCCGAGCGCACTGACCCGCCCGTCCGGGCCGCCTCTCCTTCCCCTGCCCCCTCCGCCCCCGCCCCGCCCTTCCCCTCTCCCGGCCCCCGCCTCTCGGCCGGGTCGGCGGGGCAGCGGCTGACTAGTACTTTGGAGCCGAATGGGGAGACGTGACCGCCGAGACGCGGGCCGCGCGGAGAGCAGGCGCGGGGGAGGGAGAGGGAGGCCGAGTTTCTGGGCACCTGGCGGCCGGGCCGGGTGGGGAGGGCAGCGGCCACCCCCACCGCCAGCGGCCGGTTCCCAGGGGAAGGGGAAGGGAAATGGGCTCCTCCCCGGCGCTCGGGGCCCCGGCCCCGGCCCTGGGCTTGTGCGCGCGCGGCGAGAAGGTGCGTCCTGTTTGCCCCGCCGCGCCCTGGGCCGCCGTGCAGCCCGGAGGGCCAGACCTGGGAGGGCGCCCGGATTACCGGTCCCGTCCGCAGTAGGTGGTCGGGCCTGGCTTCGGGACGCGACGGGGGAGGGAACCGGTGGCGTCCCATCCAGACACAGTTGTTTCCCAGTGGTACCTCCGTCCAGCCTCAAGTTTCTAATCTGTAAAATTGGAGCTTCCACACCGGGAAGCTTGCGACGCTGTAAGGAGAGGTGCCCGGTAGAATCCAGAGAGAGAACAGAATTGTCCATGCGGAAATCCGACAAAGGGCCGTCTCGTGGCGCCTCTGCTGCATTTCTCGAGACCTTGGACACTCTCTAGCTTGCCTTCAGTTTGGCCAGGAAAGACCTTCCAATAACCACTGGTTACCTTTATAGCATTTCCTCTAGCCGTGATGGGGATTCAAAGGGAGAAGAGTGTCCAGCATATCAATGACTCCCCTTGGGTTTAATGCCCCCACCGTAGGATTAAGTGTGGCCTCTCTAGGATTCTGGGTGCAAGGCTTGAGATGAAAAACGCAAAATCCTAGGATATTAGAAGAGTCAAAAGGCAGGGACAGATTGCCACACTACTTTCAACTGCAGCTCTTCCAGATTCCAGTCTCCTTCCTGCCACTTGCCGCTGGACGTGGCTGCTTCACCAAGTTACTGAATGTCTCTCACACTCAGTTTTCTCAGCTGTCAAATGGGAACAACACTGCTTGGTGGGGACAGGGTCAGGTGCTCAGGATGGATCTCAAACTGTTAGGGACTCCATGAGTCCTATAGGCAACATTGTCATTTGTCAGGAAATTCTTCCTTTAGGTCTAAATCCTCCCTGGACTCAAGGCCATAATTCTGCTTCTTAGTCCTGGGAGAGGTTGGCTGGTTACCCTCTTGTTAGTCGATGCCATTTCCCTTGCAGCAGGGAGGCCACTGCCAAGTTCCTAAGCCTGACCTTCCTACCACAGGGCCTTACATATGACTTCAGGTTCCTCCCCAAAGCTGTGGACTGGGGAGGTGGGGGTGGACAAATACCGAGGGAGTTGTGAGGCCCAGATTTGGAGAGTTTTCCTAAATTTGTGAAAAGAGTTACCAGCAAAACAGGAAGAAGAGCATGTTTACTGAAAACCTTCCCTATGCTGAGGTGACTTATCTCAAGATCCTCACAGGGGCAGGAACCATCACTTCCATTTTGCCTGTAAGAAAGAGAGGACCTGTAGGCCGGGTCCCCAGTCTATCCCCAGTGGTCCTCTTCTACTTCCGAGGGCCGGTGTGGCAGGAGATGGTGCCACATCTAAGCCCCCTACCAGTGGAGTCGATGGGACCTGCCTACAGTTCCCACTGACGCCCAGTTCTGCTGGTGGGGCTCATGGTGGCTAGCTATCACTGGCTCTTAAAAGGCCAGTTGGCCCTCGGGAAGCAAACAGAAGCCTCACCCTCCCTTCCTGTCGGAAACTTTGGCCTCAGCTACAGAGTGGATGCCTGGGAAGCACATTTCAACTCCAGCTTCAGGGAGTCCGACTGCTCCTGGAGACCTGCCAAGGCCGTTCTCCGGGTTTGTCGGAGTTGGGAAGTCTGAAGGCCAGGAGGCCCCACTCTGAGGGTGGGCCTGACCTGGATGCACTCATCGGTGACATCTGCATCCGTACTTTTCATCCCTGGCTGCCCATTGAAAGAAAGCTGATGCCTGGGCTCCACCCCAGAAAAAGGAAGTAGAATTTCAGAGAGGGGGGCCCATGCATCTAAATTTTTGTTTTCGGAAGCACCCCCGGGTAATTCTAATGTGCTGGGATCGAGAAACACTGAGGGAGATCAATACATATAGATAGTGATCGAGGGACAGAATAGGAAAGTTTGAAATCTGAACAAAAGAGGATTTGCATTAGACACCAAGTAATAAAAGCCATCCAAAGCAGGGAGGTTCCAGCAGCTGTGACTGAGCAGGACTATGGAATTCTTGGAAGGAATCCATCTGTCTGGGAACTGGCATGACTCGGTGCCCTGGGGCAGAGGGCGGAACCCTGTAGCTCCAGGTCCCTCTGGGCCACTGTGCCTGCTTCTGAGATCCACATCTGTCTGCTGGGCCAAGCCGCTGATGCTCCTGTGAGCCTCCGTTCTTCCGGTCCAACTAGATTGCTTGCCATTCCCAGAACTCACCCTGCTCCTTCCCGCCTCTAGGTTTTGGTTCCAGGCTTTTGTTTCTGTCTGGAATGTCCTTTCCCCATCTGTTCAAATCATTCCTCTTCAAGGTCCCTACCCTAATGCCAGCCCCACCAGGGAGCCTCCACCAGGGTTTCTGTGTGCTCTTGTTACCCCTGACCCCCATTCTGCTCAACGTGTGCCCTGGGTGCCTCCCTGGTTAGGTTGTATGTGCAGAGTGAGAACCATTAGACTCTTCTGTGCCTCTTCTTCCCCCACTTGTCACAGGGGATGGGGAGCGCCTTGCATAGAAGAGTCTCATATTTCTTGAATGCTACAGAATTTATCCCTGTTGCAGGACAGGGTGGACAGTCACCCAGAGAAATTCTCCCGGCTCATGAGCCTTCCTGAAGTTCTCTGGTCCCTCTGTTCAATTTTCTGAGAGGCACGGGGTCTTGTAGGTAGCCAACAGTGACAGGAAGGCACTGGAACCAGGCCTTGACCCAGCACGTGGTGGCTACAGCACCAGGGTAGACGCCCCAGGAGAGGGAAGGGGTATAAAGAGTGAGGCCAGGAATGCACGGTCGAGGACCTGCATGCTGGTGCTGTCTCTTCCCAGACACACAGAAAGGCTTTCTTAGGGGGCGGAGGGAAGAACCCCGCGACCTCGGGCGCCACAGAGGCCAGCCCTGGTGTCTCGGGACCGCCTTCTCCCGATAGCTGGGCGTGTGCGACATGGGGCCAGGGGCCTCCCGCAGCCCTCGCCCCCACCGCACCCTGCGGGGGCCCGCTCGCCGGGACAGACTGCGCACGGGGGGCTGGGTAGGCCCCTGACGCGGCGCGCCGGCTGCGGGGAGGCGGGGACTTGTTCCCTCTCCGGTCGCCCGCCGCCCGCCCGCGCTGCAGGTGACCCCTGCAGCTGCCAGCCGGCCCCAGCGCCCTCGCCGCGGCCGCCTTCTTGGGGTTTTCCGGCCCCGCGCGCCTCAGACGACCTCGGCCGCCGCCCGCCCGAGCCTTTCCGCCACACACACACACCCACGCCTCCTCCTCCCCCTGCCTCCCCCTGCTTCCCTCTGTCCCCTGCCTCACTCCCTCCGTCCCCCCTTTCGTCTCACTCCTCCCCCCCCCCCCCCGCGTCCCCCGCCGCGCCGTCCCGCCCCCCGGGCTGTGCAGCAGGGCTTTCTGATGAGTCAGCGGGAGCCCGGGAGCCTCCGGCCGCCCCGGGCATCTGCTCCGGTGACGCACCGTGACTCACGGGCGCCCGGGCCGCCGCAGCCGCCGAGCGAGCCGCACAGCCCCCCGCCGCGGCCCGGCGCCCGTGGGCCCTGCCCCGCGCCCCGCGCCTCCAGCCCCCAGCGTTCCCGCCCCCTCTCCCCTGGCCCCACTCCAAGCTGACATCAGACGCTGGCCGCCCGGCCACCCTCTGAGTCAACAGTTTCCGAAGCGGATCCCGCTGCCAGGGGCGGAGAAAGCGCTGCCTCCGGGGGAGGCGGTGGGGGGCCGGCCCCGGTCTGGCAGCCGCGGGAGGGCGGAGGTGGGTGGGGACGGGCGCAGCATTTTACAAGAAGTCACGGGGGGTAGGGGCGAAAGAGGGTGAGAACCGCCCCGCGGTGCAGCCGGGCGGAGAGGAAACCTGCCGCCCCACAGCCACGTGCTGAAGCCGGCTCTGGGTGGGTGGCTGGACCCGCCCCACAGTGGCTTGGGGAAGGGGGGCATGCTGGGAAAGGCCGCAGGCCGAGTTTCCGGGGGAAGAAGGGGAGCCCGGGTGAACACCCTGGCCCCGGGGCACCGGGGAGCTCGTGAGTCTGGAGGAGGTGGTCCAGCTCCCTTCGGTGGGAGCGGCTCTAGCCGAGCCTGAAGAGGGGCACTGGCCTAGCCTCCCTCCCTCCCCTGCCCCGTGGTGGGATGGGGTTGAGGCTGGTGACTCTCCCCACCTCACACCCTTCAAAGAGGACGTGTATCCTAGCCGAAAGGCTTTCCAGAACCTCAGGAAATAGAAGGTGGGTGGTGGTTTAGTGAAGGGGTGGTGATAGGAAGATGGAAGGAAGCCGCTGTATGAAAAGAGGAAGGAAGAATATTAAGAATGTGTGAAGAACATGACTGGGCTCCTGGGAAAGTGAGCTGCTTCCTACCTGAGATGTTAGGTCAAAGCCCCTTGAGGACAGAAGACAGGTTAGCTGTAGGCAGGAATGAGACATGCGAAGGAGTCTGGCCTTGGTCTGGATAACAAGGCTGTAGCGGCTCTGGGCACTATGGTCTGCCCCTGAGTCGGTGTTCAGTAACCACTCGGGGAGGCTGCATCCTGTGGTTCTAGGGTGCTCACAGAGGGCAAAAGACCCTTTAAAAAGCACCCACTTGCAGTGGCCTAAGAGGCACCCGGAAGCTGCTTTAACCCTGATAGGTTTCCCTGCCCGTGTCAGACAGGAAGGAAGGCAGAGGAGCCCCACAGGTGCTTGGGCTTCCTCGACTCCCTGTCCATCCCACCCGCCCCCACCACCCTGGGCCCTGGGTGGTGGCCCTTCCGGGGAAGCTGGTGGGCTGGACCAGTGGGAGTTATCCTGGGAGCTAAGGCCAGGTGCAGGAGGGGGGCTGTGGCCGCCAGGATGAGCAAGACACAACTGTCGTTGGTGGGCCTCCAGCTGGATTTCATTCTCAGTCTCTTTCCGGGATTTAACTTGCTGTTCTTTCCAAAGCCACGGCTCAACAAGTGATGCCAACCCCCGGGGAGGGGGGTGTCCGTGTCTCATCTTGCAGGAGACGTAGCGCAACAGCTGGGTGAACAGAACCCGCCCGGATCTGTCCAGAGCTGTTTGTGGGTACAGCCTCGACAGGGGCCACGTGAGCTGCTGCTTGCCCCATATGACCCTCACTCAAACTCGTGCAGAGTGGGAGCTCCTGGCCCCCTTCTCCTTGGGCAGCCTTTTCCCAAGTGTGCGGGTGGGTGGCTCATTTCTGCCAATCCAGTCCCGCTCAAAATAGCACTGAACCAGACTTCTGGGAAGCTCTGCGCTATAGGCCTCTGCAGAAAAGAGTTAAGAATGACAGCTCTTGGGAAGTCGAGAGGTCTAATTTGCCGAGATGGGTCAGGATGCAGAGCCCTGTGACATCAGATGGCAGAAATAGTGGCCAGGGATTGGTATGGAAAGTGTTAGTGGTGGAAGGTCCTGGGCCCTGTGTGGTGGCCCTTCGGGGAAGCTGGTGGGCTGGACCAGTGGGGGTTATCCTGGGAGCTAAGGCCAGGTGCAGGAGGGGAGCTGTGGCCGGATACCTAAGCCACAGACACTGCCACCCCCAACTTCCACATCTTTTTTTTCAGGCTGAGAACTCCCTGGGGTAGGATTTGCCTCCTCCACTGTTTCACATTCCGATTTTTCATGTTTCTGGTTTGGGCCCAGTTCAGTTGCCACTTTCTCTGCAAAACTCTTTTCTCCTGCCTGCCTGAGTGCACTTGGCTCTAAACGCATCCACGTAACTCTTACTTTGCTTTGCTTGGCCTGAGCAGTTTTGCTGAATTCAACTTCTTTCTCCACCCGGAGGCCCACGGGGAGGCCCAGGGTTTCATCTTTGCACCTCCCCCTTGGTGGAACCCCTGAGGAAAGGAATTAGCTGTCATCTCTGCCCTCCTCTGCCCCACGCTTGGCCTGATACTCTTCCTTTGTGTCTGACGGGGCTTCCGGCTTGCTGTGTCTGCTTCCATGAGAGCCTCAGCTTGGGTTTTGACCCAGTCTGCTCTTGGCTTGAGCTCAGCCTCCGCGCCCCCTGGCTCATCATCCTCATTGATTCCTAGCGGCCATTCGGCAGGAAGAGCCTTTGCTCCTTCCCTTAGCAGTTGGAACTAGGGCAGAGGGCCAGTGGAATATAAGGGCACCTCACTAGAGCTAGCCCATCGTGTGTAAGTCCATACTCAAGAATACCGATGGACTTTGTTAAAGCTAACCTGTCATGTGTAAATACGTTCATTAATACAAAAAAATATTAGGGGCTGTCTCTCTCTCTTTTCCCCCCTGAGGGGCTCTGTCTCATCACAAAACTTTTTTCAAAGCATTCCATTAAATTAAGAGTCCTCATCTGCATTTAGAGGGCTTACTTTTTTTTTTTTTTTTGCAACTCTTGTGGAGCAGATATATTGAAAGTGAGATATAAGGTCAAAAGATGAACTAGCAGAGATTAGACTATTTTCAGGGGTCATGTAACAAAATTCTGTATTACTGCAGATACCAGAAAATTTGGGCATGAGACTGAGCTAAATTAGGAATATCTGCCTCCGAAAGTTGGGCATAACTCCTCAAAACATCTGGCTTCCTCTGGTAGCATTTATCACTCCACTGAGGAGCTAACCTTCCCTAAGCTTTCCTTGGCCACATAATAGACCAGAGGGCCCAGGACACTGTTTTAGAAAATCTTGGCTCCACATCTGGCTCTGCCATGTCTGAGCTCTGCTACCTTGGGCCATCTGCCGGCTGATCTGCTGGGGCCTTGGTTTCTTTTCCTGTAAAATAGAGATCATTATACCCACCCACAGGGTTCTTGTGAGGACCAGAAGTCAGGGATGCTCAGTAAAGAGTAGTTTAACGTGTTTTAGATTTTCAAACTGTGGGTGTAAAAACTTCCTTAGCATGTATAATTTTTTCCACTTGGGGTTCTTTAGGTCCAGGTTATGTCCAGGGTCAAGAAGGTCAACTTGAGAGAGAAACAGGCTCTTTTTCAGAAGCCAGTGGAGTAAAGACCAACATTTCTAGAAGTAAGGAATTTAATTGCAGCATAATCTACTGACCAATCGTGGGTTTAGGGCCTGGGAGAAACCTGATCCTGAATCAGTCTGAGGCCATATCAGTGACAAAGATGACCTTTGCGCAGACACTTAGGCATGTCTGAACCGCTGAACAAGGCTTTAATCCAGGAGGTGTTGAAAGAGCCCAATAAATCCTTATTCCATTGAGTCAAATCCAAGAGTTTGAAAGAAAAATGCAAAGTTCATGTTTTGTGTGCCCATCTACCATGAGATGTGACTGAGGGAAATAGATGCTCTAACGGATTATGGGCCCCAGAGTCCCATGCTGGGCCCTGGACTCTTACTCCTGTGCACAGGAGCAGGAAATGCTCCCAGGAAGGAAGGATTAACTGGCTGCACTGGACACTCTGCTGTCCTTTGCACCTCAGCCGTTTCTGGTCGAGGTGACACCAATCCAGGAAATACACGTGTATTCATTTCCCAGGAATGCATAACCAAGTGCTACAGAAAGTTACTTGCTTTAAACAACAGAAATTGATTTGCTCAGAATTCTGGAGGTTAGAAGTCTGAAATCAAGGTGTCACCAGGGCTATGCTCCCACTGAGACTCTGGGTGGAAGCCTTCCTTGTCGCTTCCTAGCTTCAGGCCACATTCCGTGGCAGGCAGAAACATCACTCCAGTCTCTGCCTCCTTTAGCACGTGATGCCCTCCCTGTGTATCTGTGACTTCACGTGGCATTCTCCTCTTAGTAAGGACACCTGTCATATTGGATAAAGGCCCACCCTAATTACCTCTTCTTAACTTGATTGCCTCTGCAAAGACCCTGTTTCCAAATAAGGTTAGGACTCCACAATTTTTTTTTTTTTTTAGGGAAAATAATTCAACTCATAACATACAGTAAGAGTAATATCTTTGGTAACAGGCTGTGGTACAGGCTGAGGGCTAGTCAACACAGGGGCCTTCCACTATATGCCAGTGAGGGGGCAAATTGGAACAGCACGCTGGCAATCTCTTTATCAGAAGCCTCAAAAACATTCACATCCTTTAATCCAGTGATCCAATTCTAGGAACCTAGCTATCGGAAGTCAGCAAAAATGTTGATAAAACTTTATGCGTAGAGATATCCGATTCAATATTACTATCATTAATTATTGTTCAACATCTAACAGGTAAGGGTGGTTATTAAAATAAGTCACATCCACACGAGGGGGATATTAGGTAGCCTCAGAAATGGTATATTCAGGAAAAAATAGTGACACGAGGGAAAATGAAATAACATGATCTGTTCAGTATGTTGTCAACTTTATAAAAAATACACAAAGAAGAAAAAAACCACAACGTGATGCTGATAGTCCCACCCCTTTTGGAGAGATTATGAGTGGCTGTTATTTTTTTTTTTTTATTATGGCATTATATAAGTTCTCTGCAATCGCTATATAACCAAGGGGGAAAAAATTATGTCATTGAAAAAATAGATATATAAATAGTTTCCTGGAATATACACTCCAGGAAGGTTCTGGCTGGGAGTAGAGCAGCATGCTGGGTGCCCAGCTGATTTCTATGCTTATAAGCCACAGCCATAGCCCTCTGGAGTTTTTTAACCTGTGGCTACTTGCATCAGAATTACCCACGGTGCTTTTTTATTTTTATTTTATTTTATTTTTATTTTAAAATGCAGAATTCTAGGCCCCACCCCAGACCCACCAAATCAGGATCTCTGGGCGCAGGGCCCAGGAATTGGCATTCTCACAGGCTCTGTGCATTTGGGCTGAGTTCCCCCTGCCTTAGAGGCTGGGGACAACCCACTCATCAGTAATCCAGTGTGGTTTGTCACACCAGCCATGTATGCCCTCTCAGCCTACACCGGCCTTTGAAGAATCAAGCCAAACAGAGGAGTTATTTTTATTTATTTTTTTTACGAAGTCTACTCTTGGTTGTACCTAAGTCGGGAAGCTGCAAAACACCATATTCGGAAGAATAGAAAATTCACGTTTGTATTTTATTTTGGAATCCAGTAGCAGCAGATTGCGCTTCTTAAACTAGGCAAGGCTAATAATTAAAATGAATTAACATTCCCAGACTGGGCCCTAATTTGGAATTAGGAAAAGTAGTTGCAGGAGGACATCAGCCCACAATGAAAGGTTTGCCCCATTAAAAAGTGGTTAATCTGTGTGCAGTTAGTTGAGAATCATAATTATAGACCTGATTGCTTTTAACTCACAACCTTGAGGTTTCCTTTATTGCCTGTTTTACTGGAATGATATTGGAGGATGGTAGAAAGTTCTCCACTTTAAGGTGTGTCTTGCCTTGGGGCGGGGTTTGGCCAAGAGCGCCCTTCAGCCCTGCAGTGCTGCGACTTGTCAAGGCCAAGGGGAGTTGTAGCATGCTCGGAGAGGGCCCAACAGCTGTGCAATTAGCCATGTCATCTGTAGGTGAAATTCAACACCTGAAAGAGGCAATAATTCAAGGTATCAGTCCACACTTGTTGCTTCCGGAGTTGGTCATAGCCTCTTAAGAGAAAAGGTGAGCCATCTCAAGAATGAAATATCTGGCTATGTGTGGGAGCAATCAGAGAAAAGAACCAAGGAGAACAGCAACTGTGAAACTCTGAATCAAGCCTCCCGGAAGGGGTCCTGTTCCCTTTCTGTGCCTTCGCGCAGATGGCTTCAGGATGCCATCCTCACGCTGCCCTCCACCTGACGCCCCTGCTTGTGGGGGAGGAGGGCAAAAGGAGGTAGGTTCCAGAGGGGCGAAGTGCCGGGCACCTGAACAACACCTTCCATTTGCGCTTTGTCATGATCCCTGGCACTTGGGATCTCCCTGCAGTGGCGCACGGGGACCTGGATGGGTAGGGCTGTCGCCAGCTCACTGGTGCAGGGAGGCCCTGAGCTGTCAGCATCTGAGAGCCAGGCTCTGAGGAGCACAGGGCCTGAAGTCAGGCTTGCTCCTCCTCGCCGCGTGCCCCTCTTTCCTGCAGCACAGGGAAGAAGCAGAGGCAGACAGCCAAAAGGGTTAGGACCCATCAAGGAGGAAAAAAAAAAATGTAAAAGGAAGCCCTGTATCTTTCACACAACATGTAATTAACTCTCAGCAGAAGATGCCATGGATTCATAATGGGAGCCGACGGCGGGGGAGGAAGGCTCTGACAAGCATGAGATTTCTAGTGGGCTTTTTTTAATTTAATTTTTTAAAGGAACATGAACAGTTGCAGTTGTAATTGTGGACCTTCAGTGATGGTGTCTCCCCAGCAGCAAACCAGATGCTGTATCTCACCCCTGTGCAGGCAGGTTGAACGAGAGGGGCTTTTCTGCTCCAGTATTCTCTCCTCCATCCCGACAGCAGGCTCTTTCTTGTCCCCGGTGCCCCAGGGTGGGCCTGTCAGCAGCCCCAGTCATGTGAGCTGGCCCCAGAAGCTTCTCCTCTCCGTGACAGCAGTCCTTGGAGTCACCCTGACCTCTAGCCAGGGGCTCCAGGGTCACACTTGTGGCACAGGCCTCCCCCCAAGCACCTCAGTAAGGTGGTTGCACTTTGTGAGGAAGGGAGGCCCAGCTGGAGAGGAAAGGCGGGGAGCTCCGGGGCAGGGTGGCTGGAGGTGGGCAGTGCCTGGAAGTCTGCCAGAACAAACCGGGCCAATCCTCTCCTGGGCACAAAGGACGCTCTGTGAGGGACACGCCCAGCCCCTGTGCAATCAGGGAGGCTCACGTTTCTTACCACAGGGAGGCCCATTCCCAGACAGGCTTGGGTGTGGCCTGTAGGCTGAACCCTGCTGGGTAGGGCCCTGTGGACTCCTGGTGACCCATCTGGGTGACTTCAGTCCTCATTATGATCTGGTCTGCACACGAAGATGGAGAGAGGCCTGGGCAGGCAGCTTAACATCACAGGACATGGGCAATTGCCTCTTCGTCCTCTGGGAAAGAGCCTTCCTAGGTCTACTCCCCACAACACACACACGCTCTCTCTTTCTCAGACACATATACTCATATCCATGCAATCATACACTCAGTCTAAATGAGAGAAGATCTCCAGCCATACTTAGACTAGTCAAACATGCTGTGCAGACATTTGCCCCCACCCCCAAGTCATTGTCACGGAGAAATTAGACTAGGTCTCAAAGAAATCGGGCTAGCAAGTATGCAGCAAGAACCACCGTACTGGCCACAGGCATAATTATCATTTTTTTCTTTAGAACTTGGAGTCTCTCCCTGCCACCAGGCACCTTCTCATTGTGACTCTGCATTGCATGAAAGAAGGGAAGGGAAGGGAAGGGAAGGGAAGGGAAGGGAAGGGAAGGGAAGGGAAGGGAAGGGAGAAACTTTGGGGTAAGCAAAATAGCATGGAAGACATATTGAAAAGGTCCATGCTGATGTATGTTTTAGCAGAACCTGAGGTTTATCTGCGTGGCTATGCCATGCTGTGGTAAGGGATGGGTCGGGAAGGTATTTAAACCCTCACTGAGCCTCATGGGTTTTAAAATGAAAGAGTGCAAGTAGGATTTCTAAAGTCTCTTCAGTAATCAGTCCAGGCCTGAAAGCCACAAGGCCAGGCAGCCATCCACCAGAACCTGCTGCCCGCACAGGGCCTGAGACCCCGTCGCATCACGGAGCTCTGCAGATGTCTGGCAGGTGGGACCACAGCTGAGCTGGATGGTAATGGATAAAATCGCCGTCTGTGAAGGTAGGACCTTTCTCTGTCCTGTATGGCCTGAGCTGTGAACGAGGAAGAAGACACTCATTTGTTGAACATCTATTTCTTTGGCACCATCTATGTGCCAGTAAATAAACCAGATAAAATTGCCTGCTCCTGGGAGTTTCCATTTGACACAAAAGCATAGGAACTTCCCCTCTGTGTTCATTTCCTGGGGCTGCTGTAACAAAGTACCGCAAACTGGGTGGCTTAAACAACAGAAACGTATTTTCACCCAGTTCTGGAAGCTGGCAATCTGAGATCAAGGTCTTGGCATCGTGGTTCCTTCTGGGGACTGCAAGGGAGAATCTCTTCCATGCCTGTCTCCCAGCTTCTGGTGGTGTGCTGGCCATCTTTGGTCTTCCTTGTGTTACTGATGCAGCGTCCCATCCCTGCCCTCATCTTCTCCCTGTGTGTCTGTCAGTGTCCAAATTTCCCTTTTCGTAAGGACGTCAGTCATATTGGATTAGAGCCCACCCTAATGACCTCATTAACTTGATTATCTATGAAAAGATTCCATCTCCAAAAAAGTCACATTCTGAGGTACTGAGGGTTAGGATGCTAACATATCTTTTTTTTTTTTTTGAGCGGGGGTAGACACGATTCAGTTTATGACACCCTCTAGAGAAAAGCCTAGGAAAGTATGGAGGAGAGTCATTTGCCCTTGAGGTACCTGGTATCTCCTGCTTCTTCAAGGTCTCATGTGAATGCACCTGATTGGTGGAGCCTATATCATGTGCCTCTTTGCTGCAAGGCAGGCTGGGAAATCAAGTTTCTGGCTTCTACCTTGGGGAGGCATGGACCTCTACTGTGGGATTTTCCCCAGATATAGGAAGAACCTTCAAAGGATTCGTGCAAAGATGGCCACAAAGCACAACAGAAATGCTATGCAGGTACTTTCAGGATTTCTCCAAGGGGACACAAGAGCAGAGAATGGTGACAACAGCTTCCATTTCTTACTTTAAAAAAATTTTTTTTTAATGTTTATTTTTGAAAGAGAGAGAGACAGAGAGAGAGACAGAGCATGAGTGGGGGAGGGGCAGAGAGAGAGGGAGACACAGAATCCAAAGCAGGCTCCAGGCTCCCAGCTGTCAGCACAGAGCCCGATGCAGGGCTCAGACCCACGAACCGCGAGATGGTGACCTGAGCCGAAGTCAGATCTTAACTGACTGAGCCACCCAGGTGCCCCCACAGCTTCCATTTCTTATGGCTTCCCTTTAGTGCCTAGTATTAGGTGCTGTTCACTATAGGGACAAAATATTGTTGCCTACAGAGGACACCTGGCAAATCTAGATAGCGGCCAATAAGTAACATTTAGTAAACATTCACTATGTGCCAGACATTTTTCTAAGCTCTTTATAGGCATTGCTTCATTTAATCCTTACAACTTTATGAGATAGGGGTGATTATCAGCCCCCTTTCACAGATGAGAAAACTAAGGCACAGACAGGTTAAGTAACTTAACCTAGCAGGTGGGAAAGCCAGGATTTGAACCCAGCAATTTCAGTCTGAGACTGAGAGCTTAACCACTGTGCTTCCTAATAGAGATGGAAGAAGATGGAAAGTGGAGGAAAAGCCTCCCCAACCAGTGCTCAGGGAAGGCAGATGCATGCCATAAGCTGGACGGAACTACCCCTGAGTGGCATGTACATTGTCACACTCTCTGAGTCAAGGTGGGTGTGGTGCTGGCCTGAGACACACTGACAAAGTCGTTGGGAATCCTGGGAGAGAGGTATGGGAAGGGGCGGGGGGTGGGAAGGAGGAGCGAGCCTGCTGCTAGAGTCCAGGAGGTTCAGCCCAGGAGGCCCTGCCTAGTGTGCCTGAGGAAGGCCTACGTCACGGCACTGGCTTCTGAGCTTCCAGACTCAGCTGGGCTGGGCAGCTGGAAGCCTGTTTCCCTGCAAGGGCAGGGAGGGCCCAAGCCGGTCCCTTGCCAGTGTGCTGCCTGGAGAGGACCGGCATTTTTCCACGAAATCTTCTCCGGTGACCTAGAGTTGGGCCTCCTAGGGACCAGGTGGCTGCCAGGGCAAGACCCTCCAAGCTGAGGTGCATTTGAATACCTCAGCTGTGGCAAAGGTGGCTCAGGTACCTGCCACCTGCCCAGAGGCAGAGACCCGGGACTTCTGTGCCCGCCCTGGAGGAGCCCTTGCCCCTCCCTACTCCTGTGACCCTGGACATTGGAACATTGCTATTTCTTTTAACTTTTTGCACAAGGAAGCAAAAATAGTCAGGATATGTTCTTATATCCCCCAAGCATACCCAAACTGGAGGCTCCCCTGGGGCCCTGGCCCAATGGATCGGGCCTCAGACCTCACATCCTCCAAATCCAGAACACAATTTCAAGAATATGCATGCACTGGGAGTGTTTGCCATTCACCGGTGAGCCCGATTAATACATATTTGTAAAACATGAGAAGCACTAATGCCTTGCGTGTACTCTCATGTCCGGTTGTCTCCCCACAGATAAGATGTAGAGAAAAAGGACATTCTCAGAATTTAAAGAATGAGGTGTGGCCAGGGTTAAAATACAAGGTGGCCTATTAAATTTGAAAGCCAGATAAAACAAGGAATATTTTGTTAGTAGAAGTATGTTCCAAAGACTGCATGGGATATATCTATCCTAAAACAATTATTCGTTGTTTCTCTGACACTCAAATTTAACTGTTCATTGTGTATTTGTATTTGTTCAATTTGGCAACCTTGGGTAGGTGTTATCCATATCCACCTCAGTAGGGGAAGATAGAGGGGAGAATTCTAGAAAAGAGGCTGGTAGGCCTATGCCAAATCACGGGGACTCCAGGGAGGCCAGGCCGCCCCCGCTCCCGGGCTGCTGCAGTGGGGCCCTGGGAAGCAGCTCTGGGCCTCTTCTCGGAGCCCTGTCTCCCTGGACAGAAGAGGCAGGGCCCAACGGCTGCAGAAGGAAGTCTTGAAAACAACCTGAAAACAGTTCTTCTCTGGGCAGCTGCCAGTGCAGGAGAAGATAGGCTCAGGGTGTTTGGCAACGTGTCTGGCTTGTCTCCTACGGGCTTGAGGGGTCACACTGACTCCCAAGGATATGGAAACACGGCACCACGCCTCAGCTGACCCTCTAAGCTTCCTAGCCTACACTGACCTCCCCTTCAGGTCTGGCTGTGTCAGCCCTGCCTCACACTGAATTCCCCCACATTCTCTGGGGCTGAGGTCACTGAATATCTCTGGGCCTTTCCTGCAAGGTTGGAGTGCCTACCCAGGGGCACGAGCTGGGTGAGTTATTTGTGCACTGCACAAAGGTGCCCTGGGAGGCGAAGCGTGGACACCTGTACCCAGGAACCTGGAGAAAGCACTGGGTGAGAGAGTCCGGCAGTCTCCTCCACAGGCCAGGGAGCCCCCCCACCCCCACCCCCAGGCCTGAGAGCCGCAGGTCCACCCCCCTCCCAGCCTCCCTGCTATGCTAGCTCTGATGCAGTATAGGCCTCCTCAGGGCCTTTCCCAGGGCTGTGTGGGAGCTGCTCTTGTGTCCTTTCCCAGTGAACAGGGCAGGAGAGGGAGGGAGAAAGGGCAGGCCTGCTCTGGGAAGTTTCAATTTGTATGTTGGACCAGAGCATTCATGGCAGTGCTGAGAAACAAAGGAAGGACGGCCTATGAGCAGAACGTCTCTCTGATAATCTTGTGAGGTGCTTTTAATCCCATTTTTACAGAAGATGAAACAGACCCAGAGAGGTTATGGAACTTTCCTCAGGTCATACAATTAATAAGTGCTCGGGGGTGGGGGATGGGGGGCAGAAATCCTACCCAGACTGCTCTGACTCCCAAATCTGGGCCCATTCTATTCCATTTGACTGCCCAGGAAAATTCTGGTCTAGCTCAGGAGGAAATATCTACTGTCAACTCTGTTACTCTGTTATTGTCAGGTTCCTGGCTTCCCCGTGACCTCCAAGACTTGGCTGTGACTGAAATTTCCACTAGAAAATAATGCTGAAAGGACACAGCTGTGCTCCTCTGTGTCTACACCAGGAACTCCATCTCCTGGGCTCTCAACCCTCCTCCCACAGAGCCGAGTGGGTGCTCAGGGCCAGGCTGTGGTGGTTTCAGCACACAGGGAATTGTCCCCAGTCCCTGCCCTTGCACGACTCACCTGGTAATTCCTGAGACTAAAAACCACACTCCCTGGTGATCAAACTCCTAAATCTAACCATGTGATTGGTTGAGTTTGGTCAAATTGTGGGATATAGGCCCCCAAGACGTCCTCCCCACCTACAAGGAATGCTGGGTGTTATCCCCGCCACCTGAGCCCTCTTCAGATCTCTCCGCACACAGGGAGTCAAGCCTTCCTTGTCTTCCCCTTTTGGCTTTCAGTGTTTCCATTGCTCTCTGACTCTCACACCACCTCGCCTCACTAATCTTCCCCCCCTCAACACCTCACAGCAGTAAGATGACAAAAGACTTCCAGTCCTGAGCATGGTGGGGAAAAAGTGAGGGGAGGCTTGAGCAGGGTGAGCTGGGAGGGAAGAGAGAGAGTTCTCTTTCTCCTGATCATGAACCTCACTCATGTATTCGTTTGGTTGCCCTGCGTATATGTTGGCTGGATGGGGAAACACACGAGGGGTTGGAGGCTGGGCTTGACAGCCCACACAGCTCTTTGCTCAAGGTCTGTTCAAAGAAGTGTGCTGTCTATCAAGGAAGTCATTAAAATGGACTTCCAAGCCCTCCTTGCACTTCCTCTGCTGAGGCTCAACTCAGCTGTGCTTCTCAGAAGTGCCTTTCTTCTTTCACATTCGTAGCTCCTCCAAGTTTCCAGAACCATCCAGCCTACACCATGTCTCTTCTTGGTTGGAGTGTGGGTTTCGGAGCCAGACTGCCTGAGTTCTAATCCTGGCTCAGAAACTTATCAGACTTGGGCATGTTACTTAATCTCTCTCTGCCTCAGATCCCTTGACTCTGATGTGGGTTGAGAACATCTACTTAAGCGTACTGCTTAAAGTTGTTGCAAGGACTGTCGTGGTAACAGTCCTAAAAGATGGAAAGTAGCCTTGGCCCACGGCAGGCACCATGTAATTGTCGGTAGCGATCAATGTTGTTACTATTATGATTATTCTCTCTCCCCTTCCCTCTTACCCCACATCTGCAGTTCGATCTTTATCACCCCACTGTCCTCCCAAAGCCTTGGCAGGCTGGGTGAGGGTGGCATGGGTGGCTTGGAAATCTGCAGATGCTCACATGGCAGGGAACCTGTGCCGGGTGTTGGAGAAGCCGTGGGGACCCTGCAGATGATCCTTAGGTGGAAAGGAGAGCCGGCCTCCACTGCACTGGGATGGATGAGCATCCTCGTTCCTGCACAGGAGGAAGTTTATCTCCCGGTAGCAGGAGAGAACTTCGCCTTTATGTCCAGTCTAGTTTGGAGGACAGCTCATCTGTCAGAAGCCTGCTGAGTGTGACCAGCTGGAGGTTGCAATCAAGACACTCATGCAACAGGACTCTGGTGGGTTGGCTGGTGGCCTCCCAAAAGGTATGTCCGTGTCCTAATCCCCCAAACCTGGGACTATGACCTTATTTGGAAAAAGGATCTTTGCAGATGTAATCAGGAATCCTGAGAAGAGAGCATCATGGATTATCCAGGGTGTACTAGGTCCAATGACAAGTGTGCTTTGAGCAGAAGATAATTCACAGATACGGACGAGAAGGCCATGTGGAGACAGAGGCAAAGGTTGGAGTGATGTGGCCTCGCACCAGAGAAGGCCTGGAGCCACCAGAAGCTGGACAAGGCCGGGAAGGAAGACTCTGGAGAGAGCGTGTGACACACTGCCTTTGAGCTTCTGTGAGAGAATACATTTCTGTTGTTTTAAGCCACCCGGTTCGTGGTAATTTGTTACCACAGCTCTAGGAAACTAATACAAGGACCAGTTGCAAACCACCCCCCCTCCCCCCAAGAGGAAAAGAGAACCTTGGCCATGGTCTGAAGTGGGAAAGACAGAGCAAGGTGAAACTCAAAGGATCAATGGAGGACTTTCATTGAGGTGGCTGCATATGATGGTGCAGGTTGTGCACTGCACAACAGTGGGGGTGCCATTTACAGCTTGGTTGTAGTGTGACTGCTTATTGCTCAATTGTTCCTGCGAGCGTCAGGAAGGTGTCTTGAGGAAGGGGTACCTTTTTCTGAAACACACGAAGGCACCCTATGGCCTTGTTGGGTTTTGCTGAGAAAATCTAGACAGTGCCGTATGGCCACACTCCACTGATACTGTTCAACGCCCAACCCCGGATGGTGCAAGGACCCAATAGCTGAAGGAGGAAGAGAGAAAGGGTTGCCTGAGGAGGTAAGAGTTTCCTCTCCAATTTGCTGATTCCCCACATCCCTTAGCAATCTTTTATGAATCTGCCAGTCATGAAGTTAGCTAAACTCTTTTGAACCTATTTTTTGTTTTCTTCCCTTGATTTTGAATAATGAACTTTTTTAAAAAGTTTTTATTTAATCAATTAATCTCTCCACCCAACATGGGGCTCAAACTCACAACCATGAGATCAAGAGCCGCACAGTCTTCTGACTGAGCCACGCAGGCACCCTGGGAATAATGAATTTTTTAATGAATTTTTTAATAATGATTTTTTAATCATTTTTTAATTAATGAATTTTTTAATTTTTAAAAAATTTAATAATTAAATTTTTTAATTGACCATAGAGATGGGTAGGGGGTGCCAGTTTGGGACTCTCGAGCCTCAGGGTCATTCGATTTTTGAAAGCGGGTTCTTTGGAAGCAGGTCTGTTTAAGCTCCCGGGCAACTCTGCAATGGGAAGGTTGGAAGCCCTTCCTGTCTGAGCCGCCCCGTGTTACCCAAGTACAGCTGCACGTGAGCAGAATGTGGTGTCAAAACTCATGTTTTAACTGCCGCAGAGCAGGACATTTACCTGGGTGTGGTTTCATCTCTCAGAGGGACGGGAAGACTTCTCTGAGGTGGGAAGAGATGTCTAACATGTCACTTGGTGATCATCACATTCTGCCTGCATGTTGGTAAGTGATAAGGTTGGACTCACCAGACTTTTAGGGGTAAGTCTCAGCCTGACAGTGAGGACCTGGCTATTCTGGCAGCCTCAGCATCTCCTGGGAGCTTGTTAGAAAGGCAGACTCTCAGGGACGCCTCGGTGGCTCAGTCGGGTAAGTGTACAAGTGTACAATTTGGGAGATCGAGCCTCATGTCGAGCTCTGCTCTGTCAGCGCGGAGCCTGCTTGGAATTCTCTCTCTCCCTCTCTCTGCCCCTCCTACGTGTGCACACATACACTCTCTCTCTCTTTCAAAATAAGTAAATAAACATTAAAAAAAAAAAGATAACAACCCAGGCAACAACAGATGTTGGCGAGGATGCGGAGAAAGAGGGTCTCTTTTGCCCTGCTGGTGGGAACGCAAACTGGTGCAGTCACTCTGGAAAACAGTATGGAGGGTCCTCAAAAAACTAAATATAGAACTACCCTACGACCCAGCCATTGCACTACTAGGCATTTATCCAAGGGATACAGGTGTGCTGTTTCGAAGGGACACATGCACCCCCATGTTTATAGCAGCACTATCGACAATAGCCAAAGTATGGAAAGAGCCCAAATGTCCATCAATGGATGAACGGATAAAGATGTGGTAAATATATATATATATATATATATATATATATATATATATATACACACACACATACATATATATGCAATGGAGTATTACTCGGCAATCAAAAAGAATGAAATCTTGCCATTTGCAACTACGTGGGTGGAACTGGAGGGTATTATGCTAAGCAAAATTAGTCAGAGAAAGACAAATATCCTATGACTTCACTCATATGAGGCCTTTAAGAGACCAAACAGATGAACATAAGGGAAGGGAAGCAAAAATAATATAAAAACAGGGAGGGGGACAAAACAGAAGAGACTTTGAAATATGGAGAACAAACAGGGTTACTGGAGGGGGTTGGGGAGGGGGGATGGGCTAAATGGGGAAGGGGCATTAAGGAATCTACTCCTGAAATCATTGTTGCACTATATGCTAACTAACTTGGATGTGAAAAAGGAGAAGGAAGGAAGGAAGGAAGGAAGGAAGAAAGAAAGAAAGAAAGAAAGAAAGAAAGAAAGAAAGAAAGAAAGAGAAAAGAAAAAAGAAAGAAAGAAAGAAAGAAAGAAAGAAAGAAAGAAAGAAAGAAAGAAAGAAAGAAAGAAAGAAAGAAAGAAAGACTGACTCACTCAGACCTGGCCCCAGACCTGCAGAATCAAGATTTGTTTGTAAGGATCCCCAGGTGATTGGGGAGCAGAGCAAAGCTTGAGAAGCACTGAGCTAGAACAAGGCCTATTTCCTGGCATTGATTTAATGGACTTATCTTAAATTAGTTCAGAGCTGAACTGACCTTGCCGTTTCAGAATTTTGTTGGCTTTGCTGCCTTGGAGAAACTTCCTCTGAAATAGAAATCTACCGAAATGGTTCCCAAGCCTGATTATCTCAAGCGGACACCCTTCTAAGGCAGTGAATGTTCTCGAAGCTGAGGGTCAGCTGTGTTCCATGTCCCCGATCTTTGGGTGGGTGACCCTTTGGGAGTAGAGTAGGGAGCGGGAGCCTCCTTTCAGGGCCAGCTCTGAAGCGTGGCTCTGCATCTGTGGCCACTTGTCCTGCCTCACCTGTGCTCTGCCTCCCCGGAGACCAGTTGCAGCACCCCCACCCTCACTTGTGGCTTCCCCGCACCAAAGCCTGAAGGATTGGGGATCCTCATCGGGATTTTCGAAGACAGCCAGCAGCCCAGGGCTGATAGCAAAAAAGCGTATGAGCCTGCTCTCAATGGGCTTAAAGAGACACAGCATCACACAATTAGAGAATGGTATCAGCAAGTCCACAACAGCCACACAACAAGAGACGCAGCTGTTTAAAATGATATTTTTTAATGTTTCTTTATTTTTGAGAGACAGAGAGTGAGCGGGGAAGGGACAGAGAGAGAGGGAGACACAGAATCCAAAGCAGGCTGTCAGCACAGAGCCCGACGTGGGGCTTGAACTCACGAACCATGAGATCATGACCTGAGCCAAAGTTGGATCTGAACAAAATAGGGTGTTCAAAAATGATGATTTTTTTTTTTTTTTTTTTTTTTTTTTAACGGGGCGCCTGGGTGGCTCAGTCGGTTAAGTGACTGACTTCAGCTCAGGTTGTGATCTCGCAGTTTGTGAGTTCAAGCCCACCTCGGTTCTATGGTGGCAGCTCAGAGCCGACTTTGCTTTGGGTCCCCGGTCTCAGTCTGTCTGTCCCTCCCCTTGCTTGCGCTCGCGCTCTGTCTTAAAATTTTTTTTTTTTAACGTTTATTTATTTTTGAGACAGAGAGAGACAAAGCATGAACAGGGGAGGAGCAGAGAGAGAGGGAGACACAGAATCTGAAACAGGCTCCAGGCTCCGAGCTGTCAACACAGAGCCCGACGTGGGGCTCGAACTCACAGACCATGAGAACGCGCTCTGTCTTAAAAAAAAAAAAAAAAGTTAATTTAACAAAAAGTAGAGTGCAAATTAGAATCACAGTGCCTTCTCATTTTTAAAATAAAACTATATCTATGTGAATAGGGAAATGATATCTGGAAGGATATGTTCCAAAATCTATGGTGTCAATGCTCTTTAGCTGAAGGCCACCGGGAATACACGGGTAGTGGGGTTTATCTGCTTATTACAGTGAGGGAGGGGGCACATCATGGGCAACACGAGGTAGCTCAGGACGAGGCTGAAAGCAATTAGTTCCAGGCTTGGGCTTGCGCTTGGTGCTTTGGGGGGACGGTTCCAGCAAGCATGGCTTTGCTCTGGGTCGGATGCGGCGGAGGCGCCGGGGTAGTTTTATGATTGGATATCTTAATAATTCTGGTCAATGGAGTGCTAAGAACGAAGAAGGGGAGCTAGGCTGTAATTGGTAAAAACAGGAACAACGGTTGCCATTAGCCAGGATAGGGGGATGCTTGGTTGTTTTTGTCGTTTGCACAACGTTCTTGTTTTTGTCTCATTCAGACATGATTGCAGAATGGTCTTGTTTTCGTCTTGACCTTCACAATCCAGTAGCCTTGGCTGGTGTTCTGTGGAACTGGTCACGCTAAACAGCAGAACCAGACTCGGCTGTGAGAGCCAGGCGAGCGCCCGGCTGTCAGGGGCTTTGCTCTACCTGCATGGGGCCACCTCCAGGTGTTGGCACGAAGGGTGATTTTTACTTTCCACTTCACATTCTGGAAAAAAAAAAAAAAAAGGATTCTTTTGACGACAATCAACAACAAATAGACAATCTATTTGTCTTTAGAAAACAGCTGTTTCCTTTCTGGGAAAAACAAATCACCTATATAAGAAAATGCTAAACCGGATAAACCATATGCCAGTGCATTTGGTGGGAAAGGCAGACAGCCCAGCATGCTGAGCCCCCGCCCCGGGGAATGAGAGTCCCAAACAGCTGTCCAGTTCCACATCCTGCAGAACAGCCCCAAACATTCTCCCAGGAGGCCAGCCGGGCGTGCCAGGGTTAGAGTTTAGATTGGATGGAAACTGGTGTTGCTCAAGACCTCAGCCCGGGGTCCAGACGGTGAGAAACGTGGCTGGCCTGTCAACAATGGGTGGAGGCCACCTGGACACTTTGGACACCTGCTTGGTGAGGTCCCCAAGGCAAGAGGCGGTGCCATGACCCAGAGCTCTGTCTATTGGCTTGGCCTGCCAGTGGAATCTGCCATTAGACTCACCGGGGAAATGAAACCCGCCCCACCCCCACCCCCACCTCCCAGCCACCTGGACCAATCAAATCAAGATCCCTGGGGGCAGGGCCCAGGTAGGAGTATTTCTTGGCTCCTCCCCCCCCCCCCCCCCCCCCGTGATTCCTCCAACTTTCCCCTGCTCTGACCCTTGTTCATTCTACTTCTGTGATCTCTACCCTCTTCTTTCCATTCCCATCACCTCTAGTCTGGGTCAGGCCCTCACTTCTCTCCCCGGAACCATCTCTGTCCCCCACACTCCCTGACTGATCTTTGTAAATAAAAATCGGGGTCACTGGTTCTCAGCCCTGGCAGCGTATTAGAATCACCAGGGGAGACTGAAAAAGCACTCCCGGTGCCTGGGCCCCACCCTCCGAGTGTCTGATTCCATTGGGCGGAGGTGGAGCCGAGCACTGGTGTGTTTTGTTTTTTTTTTTAATTTCCCAGGGGACTCTACGGGGTAGCCCGGGCTGAGAACCGTAGCTTTCCAGGCTTTTATTCCCTTAGCTCCGTAAGGGCCAAATGAAGAGCTAACCCTGTAAACTGAGGCACAGGAGTTCTTGAGGGCTCCTCTAGGTGAGTGTGTTACAAAGGGGAGGGGGCAGCCTTCCCTATTTTGCCAGAAAAGACCTTATGGCTCTCTGTTCCTGCGCAGGCAGCCAGGTGGTGTGGTAGGGGAGGAATTCAACAGCTGCAGCAGTGGTAGCTGGTGATGACGGGGTGGGGGGAAGATAGGAAACACGTTCTAGGTGATGTCCCAAAACACTTGAGGGAAGCTTTTCTGAGGGCTGGCTCTCTGGTAACAGATGGGGGCATAAGCTGAGGGAACAACATTCATCTCTGTGAACCCCTGACTGCAAAGAGCTCTGAGCCCAGGAGGCTGGCAGTGGATGTTGTGGGGTCCTGCCCAGATCCGCCTTCAGAACCCAGGCACTCTGCCCCCGGCCCCTCCCCAGGAGGTGCCCCCAGATGAAGGGAGCTGCCGCGTTCCAGGCTGTACCCCTCAGGGACAGCAGCCTGCACCCCGTGACTGGCCAGTCAGTGAGGGGCACAGAGACCCGCCCCTTGCCTTATTTAGGACATCCCAGCTTCGGAGCTTTCCGTGGGATCAGCTAAAGAGGTGTCTGTCACAAATGCACCCCGGTCCAGCCTCTGCCCCTACGCTGTCTTGCTTCCTTTACTCACCTGTGGGTGTTACTCTTCTGTTCTCCCCAATAGGCCACCCCACACACAAACCTCTACCTCAGTCTCCGTTTCCGGGGCAGCTGACCTATGAGAAAGTCCCTTAATATGTGTGTGTGAGTGAAGAACGAACAGGGCCCGAGGGGTGCGAAGGGGGTAGGGCACCACCGCTGCTCTGGGGGCCTCGTGGAACATCCATAGGTTCAAGGACCAGCAAACTGCAAATCTGATTGCGTAACTCCCCTTCTTAAAATCCCTCAGTGACTCCCTATTGCCTGTGGGGGAACTGGAGAGCTCTTGGCTCAGGTGCGTGAGCTCCTCTGTAATCCGGCCAGCCGGACCACCGCTGCAGGCACCTCTTCCTCTCCCTTGCTCTCCAGGCTACCAAAACTATCAGCAGTCTTCCAAAGGCGGAGCTGTCTCCCACCCCTGCCTCCTGCAGCTCGGCCGGGCCGTTTCTGGAAACCCTTTCTCCACCTCGGTCATTTGCATTCCCCCTGCACTGAATCATCTGTCTCCTTGCTCCCCTTCTGGCCTGAATATTCTTGAGGCTCAGGATGGGACTTAGTTATCTGTCTCTCCAGGGCCCAGCATTATAAAACCACGGCAGTGGCTGCTTCCTTCCTTTCTTGTATTTTTAAATGTTTGTTTATTTATTTTGAGGGGGGTTGGGGAGGGCAGAGAGAGAGGGAGAGAGAGAATCCCAAGCAGGCTCTGGGCTATCAGAGCAGAGCCCGATGTAGGGCTTGATCTCATGAACCGTGAGATGGTGACCTGAGCTGAAATCAAGAGTTGGACGCTTAACTGACTGAGCCACCCAGGCACCCTATTTTTTAAATTGCGGTAAAATGCATGTAACATGAAAGTTACCATCTTAACCGCTTTAATATATATTTTTTAAGTAAGCTCCATGCCCAGCGTGGAACCCAACTTGTAGCCCGATGCGATGCGGAGCCCAACGTGGGGCCTGAACTCACGACCCTGAGATCAAGAACTAAGCTGAGATCAAGAGCCGGATGCTCAACTGACTGAGCCACCCAGGCGCCCCACTGTCTTAACCATGTACAATTCAGGGTGCCTGGGTGTCTCTCTCCCTCTGCCCCTCTCCCCTGTTTGTGCTTTCTCTCTTTCCTAAATAGATAAATAAATAAATAAATAAATAAATAAATAAATAAATAAAGTGTACAATCCAGTGGCCTTTAGTATAGTCACAATGTTCCAGAACATTTTAATCACTTCCAAAGAGAACTCCCTCCCTCCTCCCAGTGCATTAGGTAGTCACTCTCCATTACCCTCTCCTCCCAGCTGCTGGCAACCATGAATTTACTTTCTGTTTCTATGGATTTGCCAATTCTGGATATTTTATGTAAATGGAATCATACAACGTGTGGCCCTTTGTGTCTGGCTTCTTTAGCTTACGATGTTCATCCAAGTCATAATATGTATCAGTAATTCATTCCTTTTTACGACTGGATGATATTTCATTGTATTGATATATCACATTTTGTTTATCCATTCATCCAGTTGATGGACAGTTGGGTTGTTTCCGCCTTTTGGCCACTGTGAATAGTGTTAGGAACAACACCGTACAAGTTTTTGATTGAACAACTGTCTTCAGTTCTCTTGGACACATGGCTAGGAGTGGAATTGCTAGATTATATGGTAACTCTATGTTTAACTTTTTGAGGAGCTGCTAGTCTTGTTTTCCATAGTGGTTGCCCCATTTCACATTCCCATCAGCAATGTACGAGGGTTCCAATTTCTCTACATCCTTACCAACACTTGTCAGTTTCCATGTTTTGATTATTGCCATCCCAGTGGGCGTGAAGTGTCTTCTCGTTGTGGTTTTGATTTGCTCAGTACCTCTTTTTGACGCCCTCCTGTGATCCAGACACTGTGCTAGGCTCTGGGGACACTACAGAGAACAAAATAGAGAAAGACTCTGCTTTTGTGGAAGTTCATCCTGGTAGGGAGGTGACACAGGAGAACGCAGTTAGGAGACTTAACTCCATTAGTTAGCAGGGACATTAGTATCGTTTGGTTGCAGCTGGGGAAAGAGAAACGCAAGCTCTTCGGGCTTCTTCTATCCCTCCTCACCCTGGCGGGATGGAGCAGAGGTTGTAAACTCAAAGGCTTACGGGGCTGCCAGAGGAGAGGGACAGAGTGGTGAGTGTGCCTGCGTCTGTACGGGTATTGGGGGGTGGTGCTAAGGTGAACTAGGGGGCACCAGCCCTGCCTCCCAGGGCAGAAACTGCTTTGTACTGGCTTCTTCCTGCCAAGTGGTAATGTGGGCCTGGGCCTGGCCTCATACAGGCTAGAGATAAGATTTTTACACAAAAGCTTCCCGTTGGTAATGATGGCACAGAAATTTTACAACATGGTTTGCGGGCCAGGTTTGGTGAACTGTCTACCAGTATGTGATTCTGCCATATACGGAGCGTCATTCACAGCGTCCGAATGTCTAGGGGTGGACCTGGGAAGCTGCCTTCTTTTTTCTTTTTTTTAACGTTTATTTTTGAGAGAGAGACGCACAGCGTGAGTGGGGGAGGGGCAGAGAGAGAGGGAGACAGAATCCGAAGCAGGCTCCAGGCTCGGAGCTGTCAGCACAGAGCCCGACGTGGGGCTCGAACTCACGAACCGTGAGATCGTGCCATGAGCAAAGTCAGACGCGCTTAACCCACCGAGACGCCCAGGCGCCCCGGAGGGGGGGAATCTAAACAAGCCTCCTCTCTGTCCCCTCCCTCACCTCTAGGGTGGTCTGGTGCTCAGTGGAGTCTGAGAGCCACCACGCTGGAGCAGCTTCCCATGGAGTGGCGGACTGGGCAGGCAGGATCACGTTCCCTGTTTGCGCTGGCATGGAGCATCTGTGGCTTGGTCCCAGTTTGTCAGGGCAAACAGTGTCCAGAGCACATACTTCTCTGTGCCAAGAGCAGGGAGAGGCAGAGAGGGGCCCCGTAGGAAGAAGACGCCCGTGCTCCCTCCCAGCCTCGCGCTGGCTCTCCACAGCCCCACATGGTTTGATGTCAGTCCCAGTGGCTTTTACCCTAGTGGGCAGTGCGACTGCCAGCCTGATGCCTGTTGCTTCCTGGGGAACTTTCTCTGGATGGGAACCCTTTGTGGGGAGATGGCCCAAATAGAGATGTCAAGTTCTAGGACAAGGCAGGCGCAGCCCTCCGGACAGCCTGGGTGCTGATGGATGGGTGTTAAGCAATATGTTTGTAGGTCTCTTGCTTAATTGTCACAAGCACAGTTAAAACTGGCAGTTTTCTGGCAGGGGGTGTTTGTTCTGAAAACCCACAGACATCTCTTTAACAGCCGGGAACCACCTGGCTTCTGGAGGTGTTTATTCTGAAGCCACCATGACACTTCACAGGGTTCACCTAGTGACTTGGTTGCTCTGTGGGGTTAGCATTCCCATCCAATATTTATAGGCATGTAGTTCAAGAACTCTGAAATGTCTCCTTCCCTCTCCGTGTCCCGCAATCCCCTCGCTAGGGCAAGGCACATGGGAGGAGCAAACCTGTTGGTAGAGAGAGCAACATGAAGGAAAATATCAATCTGGGGTTTGTCTTCCCGGGGACGATTATCAGAGGGATCCATTCCATTCACCCCACCAGCCTGTGAACACTCATTTACATGTTACAGCTAAGGAAGAAGCTTTGATTTCCCCAACAGAAAATAACAAGAAACAAATTAATGAGACATGTACATTTCTATCCCTAAAGGGTCTGCTTTTAAGTCTTCTGCCTAGATTGCCCTCCGTAAATATTGTCAGTTGTTAAGAACCATAATCAACACAAAATATAGCTGCTCTGAAGCGGTATGGTAGTCTTAATCCCTGTAATAAGAGAGCAAACTTAGTGGAGATCATGGGTCATAACAAGAGCTAACATTTGCCGAGCACTTTCTATGGGCCAGGTCAGTACTGCGTGCTTTACTTGGGTTATTTCATTTAATCTTCACAAGTCTGTGAGATTTAATCCTCAAAACCATTCAACCAGGGAAGTAATACCACTATTTTACGGGCAGGGAAAGTGCCTCTTAGAGGCTGAATATGCTAGATGCTTTACATGTTTTATATGATGTGATCCTTCAGCCAATCCTGCGAGATTTCCCTCCCAACAGCCCTATAGGAAGGCATTATTACCTTTTCAGGGACGAAGGAACTGAGGTGTCAGGTACTTAAACATGCCCACGTTTGCACAGCTGTTAGGCAGAGGGGATGGAATTTGAGCCAGATACACCCCTCACCCTCTAAATTATACCAGGAAACACAGCTTAGGTAGACATGTGCATATACATTCATTGTGTCAGTGTTTATAAAGGAGAAAAACCTGGAAACCACCTAAATGTCCATCAGTAGAAACGTGAGAGATAATAAATGAATAATGTTGCTTTAATTTGGGGATGAGTCATTATTCAGGAATAAGTCTAATGCAAGCTGGGGGGGACGGTGGGGACTAATTTCCAGCAGGCATCCTGACATTCCCTAGAAACTGTCATTGTAGAAGAAAGCAGAGCATAGGTCCCTGTTGACTCCTCACCCCTGACCCAGGAATCCAAGAGCATTTTGCCCCTCATACTCATGGTCGTCTCCCAGCCTGTCTCAGGGACAGTAGTCTATCGTGCCAGCCTCCATTCTTGACTTCTTTCCTTCTCTGCTTACCCTCGTCTCCTTTCAGAGCAATGAAGTCCTCTTATTTCCCCTTTGCCCCCACCCTGCTGCCCTGTGAGGATCCTGGCCCATGGTGTTATTTGGGCCTGGATTCCAAGGCTTTTCTCACCACTGTCATTTGTGTCATGGACAGTGGGCACTTGGGTCTAAAAAGGACTCTCTACCCCCTTCTTCTTGGAACTGGTCCCTCCCACAGTTCTGGCCAAGAATTGGAATGGGGGCTCCCATCTTCTTACAGATCCGTTCTCCTTACTCTCTATAGACTGGCCAGTCAGGGCTCTCTTCTGGAAGTTTCCAACTTGGGAGCACAGAGAGAGGGCAGTCTGTGTCTCTGTGGGGACTGAATGTAGTTCTGGAGCTGCCAGATGTCGGTGCCCCTCTATGGGTCGAGAAAAATCAAGCTGCAGTAGAGGAAAACCAGTCTAGCCTACAGGAAAAGAGGAACTAAATACCCAGAAGGGGCATCTGCAGGCACCCTTGTTCCTGTCACCTGTTTTCCAGGCCCCACCTGCATCCTGCCTCTGTGTGACCAGGGGACGTGAGCTAGCACAAACCTCTTTGTTCCTCTTCAGTCTCAAGAGGCAGGAAAGTGGAGGGGTTAGGAGGAAAAGCCTCCCTGAGTTTTAACCCTGGCTGGCCACGTTGTGTGATCCCGGGCAGATGACTCAGTGACTTTGTGTAAAGTGGGGACAAGAATAATAATTCCTTCCTCATAGAATTGTTGAGAGGAGCAGCAGTTAAGGTATAGAGGACTTAGCTAGGGCTTGACGCACAGTAAACGCTCTGCAACATGACCTATTATTACTTGTGCTCGAGTTGAATTTTCTGTCACTTCGGCTGGAAGAGTCTTGATCAACACAAAGCCTTCCCTTACTTGCCTCTGGGTTAAAATGTTCCCAAGCACCCATGTGTCTCAGGAGCAGGAAATTACCCAGCCACTCAGGTGTGCCAGGAAATGCCAGTCAGAAGTATTTTCTCCGTGCCGTGCGCTGGCACCCGCCATCCATCGCTGAACTGTCCTGTTCCCACACCTGGAAAAGGTAAATTCAACATGGCTCCTCTCCCTGCCCTCTGGCCTACTAAGGCTGTTTACAGACTTCTTCCCTCTGATTCGGAAGCCAGATCCCTTCCTTCTGGGGAGTTTGCCTGGGTCTGCCTGGGTCTCTGTACCTACAGGAAACCGGATGTGAAGCTGGCTTATGGAGGAGCAAGCAGAAAATACAATCTCTCAGGATATGTGTTCCAGTCCTTTTCTAACTCTGTCGGCTTATTCAGTTACCGAGCGTCTAGGAAGTATTTGTGCTCACCACCATCCGGGTAACTGAATTAGAGGGACGAGGGGACTTCTGGGAAGACAAAAAATGAAGGGAAATTCAAGTCGGTGGGGAGTCGCTGGACACCTGCTCTGTGCACATCATTGCTTGGGAGAGATTGGAACCACAGAGGCCCTGGTAAAGAGTAAAGGCGGTAACTAATTAATAGCTCCCTGCAGGATGACCTCCCTCTGCTCCCGGCCTCCCTTCTGCTATCACCTCTGACCTCCAGGAGGGCAGGGGGTATTCTGCTGGGCTTGGGGCATGCTGGGAGGCAAGGCGCAAGAACAAGCAAAACTGAGGGGTGAACGGCCAGTGAGGCTGAAATGGCAGTCTCAAGAGAAGCCCTGGACAGTTATGCTCAAGGCCAAATGATGGCCAGGGAGCTGCAGGCCAGTTCCAGGTATAGATCTGATTTGAAAGAGCACAACAGGGCCTGAGCTTCCAAAGTGTGGCACAGAGATGGTGTAAGGGTTAATAGGCTAACGTAGGAGCCAGCCTGGGAGAGTAGGAGCCTGAGGGACCCCAGCAGAAATGGCTGTGAGGGCAGCCTGACCTCTCCTTGAAATATTCTGGAATACCTAGAAGAGAGAGATAGAGAGAGAAACTCATGACTCTCTAGGGATAGTAGCCCATGGGACTATAGTGTCAAGGTCAGTTTTTCTAAACCCCATAAGCCAGTGGGGAAAGAGGGACTAATATCCTGCTTTGCTGCCCTCCTCTCCAGACAGGGGTGGGTAGGGATAGGGATCTGAATGTTCTTGTGGGCTGCTGGGCTAGGCAGAGCCTAGGCGGGGTTTGGCGTTTGTTTAGCAGATCCCCAAGTTTGGCTCATAACCAAAAGGAGGGGGTACAGCTTTCCTTATCTCTCAAGGGTGCTGAGATGAGTGAAGGCCACTTGCTGTCTTCAGTTAAATATTTGGGCTGGGCCAGTTCATTGTGAGGCTCCCTTTTATCTTCATCACTCACTCACTATCTCTTAAACTCCTATGTTTAAAGCACTGTGCTAGGCATAGTACTTAAAAAAAAATTTTTTTTATGTTTGTTTATTTTTGAGAGACAGAGACAGAGTGTGAGTGGGGGAGGGGCAGAGAGAGGGAGACACAGAATCCGAAGCAGGCTCCAGGCTCTGAGCTGTCAGCACAGAGCCCGACATGGAACTGGAACTCTCAAACGGCAAGATTATGACCTGAGCCCAAGTCGGAAGCTTAACTGACTGAGCCACCCGGACACCCCTAGGCATAATACTTTCACTCATAAGAGCTTTACATGCATCGTGGATGATCTCATTTAACTCTCAGTTCAGCTCTATAAGGTAGATACGCAACTCTACTCTGACAGTCTATGAGCCTATGTGATCATTTATTTAAAACGGGCTCACTACGTGCCAGGCACTGTTCTAGGTGGTGGGAACAGGACCAAGTCCCTGTTCCCATGGTGTTTGCTCCCTGGGCAGAGATATAATTAGCAGGGAACAAACACATAAAGGGGATGGCTTCAAGTAGCTAAGTGAACCTAAGAAAGTAACAGGGGATGATGTGCTGGGGGTGGGTGAGTAGCAGTTGATGACAGCCATATCTCCTGTATTGCTCTATCCATCTCTCTAGTTGAGTCAGGAGGAGGCTAGAACACCCGGGCCTCTGCTCAGTGGAACTTTCAGGCTAGTCAAATTGTGAACTGGGCCGGGAGATGCGAGAACCCACTTGTACCGCTCTGCCAAGGTGGTGACAGGTTATTATTTATCACAATAAATCCCCAAAGCATGAAGCGCTTGGCTGGTTCTGGAGGCTGGCAGGTGTCACAAGGGCTTGTGCTACAAAAAGCATGTATTGTGGGTCAGTTTGAGGTCATAACACCTTCTGAATATGTTTGAGTTAACTTTAAAAAAAAATCTGTTTTATTTTTTTTTTAATTTTTTTTTTTTAACATTTATTTATTATTAAGAGGCAGAGACAGAGCATGAGCAGGGGAGGGGCCGAGAGAGAGGGAGACACAGAATCGGAAGCAGGCTCCAGGCTCTGAGCTGTCAGCACAGAGCCGGACGTGGGGCTCGAACTCACAAACCGGGAGATCATGACCTGAGCCAAAGTCGGATGCTTAACCGACTGAACCACCCAGGCTCCCCTGTTTTATTTTTTAAAAGGCCAGATATATACATAATACTAGATTTAAAAGTATAAAGATAGTATACACCGCAAAGTCAGTCTTCCTCCAACCCTGCCTGCAGGCTGCCCCCGCCCGGCCCCTTCCCTCAGGCCACCAACCCTGTCCAGGTTCAGGTGAACTTGAGGGGTCTACATGGCTCCCATTCGGTTCTTGGGCTTCTTACACTTTTGCATTTGGATTGATATTCATCACACTTTACAACCCTTGACCCTCCCCTCTGCCAAAAACTATGCCTGCTACCTGAAGAGAAGGCCCAGGGGAGAATCCCAGAGGCCTGCACGAGGTCTTTAGTGGGATGAATAGAAGCAGGTCCTGTCTCAAGGGGGGCAGATCCTGGCATGGCTAAGAGAGTGGGTTTGGAGTCAGCAGACCTGGGCACAAATCCTGGTTCTGTCTCTTTCGGGTTGAATAACTTAGGCAAGTGAAGGAATCTCCCCCAGCCCAGCGTCCTCCTTTGTAAGCTGGAGATAATCATTACTGCACCGAGGCCATGAGGATTACATGAGCTAATGCAGGTAGGGCCTGGTCCCGTACTTGGCACAAAACTAAGCTTGTCATCATCCTATAGTGAGTTCCAGGCACCTCCTGAGTCCTCATTTGTATGCAAATGTATTCAGGTCAAAGGACACTCTCACTAGGGCGCAGAAGTCACAGAAGGGTCACCTGCCACCTGTGTGTGTATATGTGTTGTGGGTGGAAATTGAAGGCCGGTGTGACTGGTGTTGCTTTGGTGGGTCCCAGGTTCTAGTTTTGCTGCCCACCCTCTGTCTGGATTTGAGCGTGTCATTTAGCCTCTCCGGGCCTCGGTCTCCTCATCTACTAGATGACAGAATTGGTCTTGATCATCATCTTCGGGTGCCTCCTGCCCTCACACGCGGGGATTCTGTGCTCAGGAGGGGACTCCGGGTATGTGGTCTCACGGCTCTGGCCTTCGGGCTTGACACTGAGCTGGAAGAAGCCTGGGCCGGCCCTGCCCACTGCTGTGAGGAATGGAGGGCTCTGACTGCCTCCTCAGTGTTCTCTCGTCTCCCGTGTTTTCTGTAACCCTTCTCTCCCCTGACCGAGTCTGGGGAGGTGAGGTGTAGGGCCCCCGCTTAGCCTGGGGAGCTCAGGGGTAGGGATCAGCCAAACTCAGACTCACAAGGGACACGCCCAGCTGACATCTGTGGGCGCATGGGACCAGAGTCACCGTGGCACGTCACCACCGTACCTGTCACCTGGAGCCGGGCTCCAGGCCGCCGTTGTCAAGAACGGGGAGGGTTGCTATGAAAATAAACCCTGTGCAGCTGGCTGTGCTCGCAGGCGACGTGCAGACCTGAACTCTTGTTTGACAGAGTTTGCGTTCATCGGCGGTGCAGTGAAGGGGAAACTTCCTGGCAGGCATGACTGGCTCCCTAATGCCTCCAGGGAGGGGAGCACCGTGGGGGACTACCTCTTTCAGCTGGCTTGACAGGGAGCCGCTGGAGAAAGAGCTTCACTGTGACTGCTCCCGCAGGTTAAAATTCGCTGGGGGATCTGGGAGCGCGCTCTGTAGAGAGCAGCGGATTGAACTGTTCTTCCATGATTTCCGTGTACAAGTGAGAGTCCAGAGAGCAAGGCGACGCTTAAGTGATGTGCCCTACCTGCGGTGGTCATTCTGCGTCCGGGCCCTGTTTCCTCAGGTAGACCGCAGGCTGCAGAGGGCAGGGAGCAAAAGTGATGTTTACGGGTAGCAACCTCCCTGCCCCTCTCCTCCAGACCCCCACTGCCTTGCCCCTAGTCTTAGGGCCGCCGGTAAAAGCTGTGGGTGATGTTTGTTGTCAGGGACAGCGGGGAGGAGGAGGCGCTGGCCTCCGTGCAGAAGGCCGAGCTTTTCCACAGGAAAGGAAGCAGCAGCCTCCCCTCTGCCCCTCTGCAGCCCCACGCTCCCCACGTGACCTGACAGTGCCGACCAGATGTCATCCCAGACAGCCGTAGCCCGGTGCCCGCGGGCCTCTCACCGTAGGCCTTCCGCCCCCTCTCCCTGGACCGTACCGTGCGTCACATGGCTGCTGCAATCTGAGGGACCCTGCGTGAGAGACAGAAAGCTCTGGATGTCTGGATGTCTTCCGAGCTTTTACTTAACTCTTACTGTTTCGAGACTGTTGTCTCTCTGTCAGTTTTCTTCTGGAAGAACAAAGCCCACCTGGAAAGGCCCCTCGAAGCGGGCTGTGCCAAGCCAAGGGCAAGGGCACTCTTGGGAGGCTGGCTGCTTTGCGGGTCAGGGCCCTTTTCTCCTCAGGGCCAAGGAGCCCAGCTGGCGCCGTCCATGTGCAGGAGGGAGTTAGGGAAGGGCATGGACCTTCAGAAAATGACCTCTGCCTCCTCCTGTCCGTGTGGTAGACTTATGTTAATATGGCCCTCTTCTGCCTTTTCCAGGGGTAGGATCTTTTTACAACATTGCGGTAGTCTGAATAATGGCCCCTCGAAGATGGCGATGTCCAGATCTCTGGAACCTGGGAATACGTAACCTTACATGGTCAAGCAGACTTTCCAGATATGATTTTAGTAAGGGATTTTGAAATGGGAAGTTTTTCCTGGATTACCTGGCAGGCCCAAAGTAATCACACAGGTCCTTATACGGGGAAGGCAGCAGGTCAGAGAGGAGACAAGGGCCATCTCCTGGCTTTGAAGACGGAAGAACAGGTCAGAGCCAAGGAATGCAGATGACCCCGGGAAGGTGGCAAAGGCGAGGAAACAGATTCTCCCCTAGAACTTCCAGGAGGAAAGCAGCCGTGTCGATTTTAGTCTTCTGACTTCCAGAACCGTAAAAGAGTAAACGTAGGTTGTGAAGAGCCACTAAACTTGCCGTAATTTGCTGCAGCAGGAACTGGGCGCGAATATACACATGAGCAAACGCCATGGCTCCTCCTATGATTGTTTTCAGCCACATTGGATTGATGAAGAGAATTCATAATGACAATAGGCCACCTCGAGTTCAGTAATGCACTTACAGTTTGTTAAGCACACAGCAGCTACAAACATTTGAGAAGCAGTATAACCCACACCCGGCTCATACCAGGTGATAGATTCATTCATTCATTCATTCATTCATTCTGAACATGAGCTCTCTCCCAGACCTTCCAGGTTCAACTTTCAGCCTCAAGGTCCTCACCTGTAAATGGGAACAATTATAATACCTACCTTATATTATTGTGAGGAATAAATGACTCAACGTCATTGGGGAAACGTCCTAGGCACACTGTAAGTGCTATGAAAGTAATTGCTGCAGTTTTTATTAAGACATAGGATAGCTGTGAGAGACATGCTATTTATTCCGTCAGTAGATAATGTGCAAATAATGTTTAGTCCTGCTCTACTGCACTGTACTTTTGCTTTTTAAAAAAAAATTTTTTTAATGTTTATTTCTGAGACAGAAAGACAGAGCATGAGTGGGGGAGGGGCAGAGAGAGAGGGAGACACAGAATCGGAAGCAGGCTCCAGGCTCTGAGCCATCAGCACAGAGTCCGGCACGGGGCTCGAACTCACAAACCGTGAGCCCATGACCTGAGCCGAAGTCAGTCGCTCAACCGACTGAGCCACCCAGGCGCCCCTGTACTTTTGCTTTTTAATATGTCCCAAGAATGCTTAGTTTTGCAGAGAAGAAAATACGAATGCTCACCTCAAATCAGCACAAACACAATGGATTCTTTTCTTATGGGTTCTCAGCCTGATCACGACGCCCAGTTTCTTAGACATTCATTACTCCCATCAGCCAAACTTGGAAGGCAAACCCCGCTCCCAGTCCAGCTTGTCTTATTAGGACCCTCCAAACCAGATGGGGGTCTCCCAGGCCCTGGGAAACAGAAACTATGGGCGTCAGCACCATAGCCATTTGCCTCTTTGTTCAAGTGTGAGGCAGCAATATGCCCAAGCCTAGTGGGTGGGGAGCGTGAATGTGGCTGGGTTAAACCTGTTACGGTAATCCCATTTATCTTCGCCAATTAGCTGGGGTCTGAAACCAGCACTAGCCCCTTAGATGTGAGTAAAAGTCTGATGGTGGATTTCTGGGAACGTTTTTCTTTTCTGAAAAAAGAAAAAAAAAAGTGTTTAATTATGGTTCAGGCAGGAAGACAGACACCACTCTAGGTATTTCCAGCAGGAAGGAGCTCTACACATGGAATTAAGTGGTTACACAACTGCTGAAAAGGCTGGAGGAGCAAAGGTAAAACGAGCCGCAGGGATGATCGCAGGTCGCTGCAGACCACAGCGGGAGATGTTCTCACGCATTCCTAGAGGCCACTCTACATTCTCATGTTCCCCTCTTCTCTTCCTTCCTTCTCTTCCAAGTCTTACACAGGCACCTCCAAGGACTGCATTCGAACCCCGATCCTTGCCAGTGAAGGATTCGGGGTTCTGTAATTTTCAGGCTCTCAGCCTCCATGGCAAAACGGATGCACTGGCAGTAGGTAGTGGTGAAGACACTCCGGTACAGAGAAACTTTGTCTTCCTCCTTTTGCATTTTTTTTTTTTTTTTTTAATCAGAACAAGAAGCATGGGACTCATAGTGCTTGGGACCAAACTGTGCTGGAGAGTTACTCTTACTGCATATCCCTGTGTATCGCTTGTCTTTTTCACACGTGTTTCTAAAGCTAAATAAGGGCATTTCCCAGCAGTGGAGAGTTTAGCGGGCGAGTTCCTATTTATCCCTCAAGACCCAGCTCCTTCAGGAAGACTTTCTTGATCCTTCTCCCAGATCTTTGTTCTTTTCTTTATCTCTGTGTCAACACCTCATACCTGGTATATACTTGGTTCCCAGGAAATGTTTGCTAAATAAACAGCCCCTAAAATCCACCAAGCTTCCTGTCCCTTCTGCCTGGCCTTGACAAGTTTTCTTAGAGTGCCACTTCCTCATTGTTATTCCTTTGCCCAGAAACCTTCACAGGTTCCTATTTCCAAACCCCATCAATCTGGAATTTGGCCCGAGTTTCCAGGGTGTCCCCAGGCTGGCCTCGCCCTGCCTCACTAAACGTGCTCCCAGTGCTAGAAATCCTACCCACCCATTGAGACTCAGCCTTCGGGAGGCTGCATGTGTTGATTCCAAGCCTTTGACTGTTAGTGAGGTTGACCATCTTTTCATCTGTTTATCAGGCATTTGTTTTTTTCTCTTGCAAATTATCCATGCATGTTCTTTATCCACTTTTTCCATATAGTAGTTTTTTTTTTTATCAAATTCTACAAACCCTTCTCAGAATGTAACAATTAGCACCTTTGACTGTCAAATATGTTGTCAATATTTTCCCCGATCTTTTGCTCCCCCTTCCCGTGCGTATGTGTCGATTTTTCTTTATTACTGAGGAATTTAACTCTTCATGTAATCATATTTATTGACCATTTCCTTGATGAGAGCTGGGCTTCCTCTCGTATGAGGCTTGGAAAGTCTTTCCTAATTTCAGAATAATAACAATGCTCATCCGTAGTGTCCTCTAATACTTTAATAGTTTCTTTTTAACTATGAGCATGAATTTTCTATGAAAATTTAAATTAAAAATGCCCCTGGGCTATCTCCTCCCCTGTATCCCCACCACCACTGCCCTAGATCCTTATGCACTCTTGCCAGAACTATGAAAAGAGCCCCTGGCTGTTTGCTCTGCAATTTCCATTGAGGCCCTTTTAAGAAGGGGGAGGGGGTGCTCCTGCAAGTTCTCTATGTGATGCTATGAAGAGCCAGTGGGGGTCCACTGTGGCTCCAGCATTGTTTCTGCTCGCTTCCTATTGGCCAGCTCTGCCACTCCTTGCTTTCGGCCTCCCCCTCCTTCCGACCTCTCCTCCCCCTCCAGCCTCCCCTTTGGGCCTCCACTCCTTGACAAGCTCCATCCACCCTTTGGACTGATGACCCAGTGTGGAAGCTGCTGGCTCTGACCTGCACGTCCCCATATAGACCACCCATGGGGTCTGCTCTCCGGTTGTTGAGACCTTTGTCCCCTGGGCTTGCACTACCTCGGGCGTTGTCTTCCTGAGGAGGACCGATCACCAGACTCCCCACCACTGTTCCCATCACCACCACGTGCTTTCATAAAACACAGCTCTCTCCCTGGCTCTCCAATTCTCCCCACGTCTAAGAATGAAGTCCAAACTTCATTTGTTTCACATCGCATGCCAGGCTCGGCTCAACCCCTCACCTTGCCTCCAGCCCCTCGCTGTCATGTAACCCTGCCCTCCAGTCGTGCTGGACTAAATTCTCCAAAACTGTGGGGTGCTTTCCTACCTGGTTTTTGCTCAAGCTGCTCTATCTCCTGGAATGTCTTGCTTCCTCTACCAGGTTTCATCTGTGTTTCTAGTACCTTTGTACATGAGTATATATATGACTTGTAAGTATTCACTTGTGTTCACTTATGGGAGCAACTAAATATGGGAGAAGTATATTCATCTTCTATTCGAGCTGTGTTTGTAATTGTCACTCTTGCTTTGTAAGCTCCCCGAGGGCACGAACTGTACGTTAGCTAGGACCCCACATTTAGACAACCACAAGAATAGAAATGTAATTCAAACTCACTTAAGGACCTACTAGGGAAAAGATGTGCACCGAGGGCTGAGAATGTATCAGGGTTGGCCCAAGCTGGGTCCCCGTGCCACCCTCGGATTAATCCATTAGGACATGATGTCAGAGTGACTTCCGTGGGAACCACGGAGATGCAGGTGGGGTGGGGAAGGAGCAGAGAAAGATTTCAGTAGGGAAGGGGCGTGGGGTGTGGCTTCCTGGCCATGAACCATAGGTGCCCACTACTCCTGCACTCACGTTGGGTTCTGATCAGGGATGTCTCCTCCCTATGTCTCATTCATGATTCATTCCAACTCTTTTCTTTCTCATTTAGCCTTCCGAATTTCAGACCCTCCTCTTCTCCTCTGCACAGGGGGTCTGTTGTTTTGCTTGCCCAGGCAATTGTTTGCCTGCCTTGTTCTACTGCGTGCTGGTGAGAGTGGTCTCCTCTACTTTTCCTTTGAGGAATTAGTCCCTTCCACCCGAGTTCCAAATCACAGGCCACGCGCTGCCCCCCCACCCCCCACAGTTGGGCCCATGGCCCAAAGTAAGCCAATCCAGCTCTTTCCCTGAAAATTTGAGTCCAGGAGAGAGTTAAAGCTGCCACTTCGTGGACCACCCTCTAGAGACCTCCAGGGTTCCCAGTCTGCCCCCAGACCGCCCAGTCTTGTCCTTCCCGAGTGCAGCCATTCCTTCTTATTCATGAACTTCCTTCAGGATCTGGTTCTGGATCCCCACACAACCAGATGTGACCAATTCCTGCCTTTTAGCATTTTGCTCAGACCTTTCTTTCAGTATTTGCCGCCTTCTGACTTGCCTATGTTTATTTGGCAGTTCATCTCCATTGATTCAACCTCTATTCACACACTGATTATATGTGCCAAATAAATTCTCTTTTTGCTCAAGTTGGAATTGTATTTTATAGTTCGAAACCCAAACCACCTGAGCTGATAAGCCACCCTAGCCCCACAGAGCGGGGAGGAGGTCTGGCGCTGTCCCGGGCGTGCCCATGCACGGCTCATCCTGGCAATGTCGGATCACAGAGAGCTTGGGCTCACACTTGGGCTGTGCACCGTTCACCACTGTCCCTGCTTGTGTGTCTTGCCCCTTAGCTGCGCTGTGAGCAGTGTGGTGCAGGTACCATAGCATCTACTCACCGTACCTGGGGGAGAGCTGGGCCCGTGCCATGCAATCCATTAGTATGGATGGAACACTTTCCGTCAGCCTGACTCTATTTCGAGGCTGGCTACCGCGACCTTTCCACCCAGAGAATCCTCTCCTGTTGTTGGGTAGCAAAGAGGGACAAATATCTGACTGGGATCATTCCTGCCCAGAAGCCTTCACTGAATCCCTGTTGGCAAGCCCACAGCTGGCCAGTGGAGAGCCCCTCACGCTGTGTGAGCTTCCTGGGGCTGCCACAACAGAGCACCACAAACTGGGGGTGGGGGGGGGGGCGTGGTTTAAACAACAGAAATTTATTCTCTTACAGTTCTAGAGACTGAAGTCTAAGATCAAGGTGTGGACAGGGGGGTTCCTTCTGGGGGCTGCAAAGGAGAATCTGTTCCATGCCTTTTCACCTAGCTTCTGATGGTCTGTTGGCAACCTTCGGTGTTCCTTGGCCTGCAGACACAATCGTTCCAATCTCCACCTTCCTCTTCGTACGGTGTTCTTCTGTGCACAGGTCTCGCCCTGCCCATATTTCCCCCTGTTATAAGCAATATTTTTGGGTCAGAGCCCATCCTAATGACCTCGTTAACTTGATCATCTGCAAAGACCCTATTTCCAAATGAGCCCCCATTCACAAGTACTGGGGGTTGTCAATATCTTTTGGGGGAACGTCAGTATAGTGCACTTACCCTCTTCTCCCACTGCTGCTCAGTATGCTGTTGTGTCCTCCGAATGCATAGCTGTGAGCATACCCTGTATTTAAGCTCCTAGGGAGGCCTATGCTCTTCCCTTGGCTGACATCCTCTCTCCCTCCTCCCCATGCTGAGCGCTAAAACCCAACTGGGCCCAAGGTTCAAACTCAATGCCACTTCCCCTTTCCTCAGAAAAGCTTTCCTGATTCCCCACCCAGATGCGACCACTTCCTGCTCCAAACTCCTTTGTTGTTTGGATCCCCCTTCTAGTATTTGTCAGTCTGTCTAGTATATTGTTATTTGCCTATTTATTCGTTCATTCAACATTTATTCAATATGAGTCAACATTTGTTATGCTCTGTGTACCAGGTGCTCTGCTAACCCCTGGACATCCAAAGATCAAACAGAACCCCTACCCTGGAGAAGTTCCTACACAGAGCAACAGGACAGTAGCTACACTGAAATGAGATATGGACAATGATGGAACTCTGTTGCTGTTGTTTTTAATGTTCATGTATTTGTTTTGAGACAGAGAGAGAGAGCAAGTGGGGGAGAGGCGGAGAGAGAGAGAGAATCACAAGAAGGCTCCATGCTGTTAGCATAGAGCCTGACACAGGGCTCGATCTCACAAACTGTGAGATCATGATCTGAGCTGAAACCAAGAGTCGGACGCTTAACTGACTGATCCATCCAGGTGCCCCAAGGGAACTCTGTTTTTGAGCCCGTTAATTAATTGCTTCTTCGGGGTGCCTTTCGGAAAGGTTCGGAAGTGAACCTTTCACTTCCTGGGTGATGTCGGAGACTGTTTGGTAATGACACGGGTATGGAGTCCAGCGGCCATGGTTTGGAACCCAGTAAACATGAATGATTCACGATGCTTAATCTTGAAGCCTGGGCACCTTTGGAAGTGGGGGCAGGGAGGGAAGAGCATCTAAGCAGCTGGAATAGCACGTGCAAAGGCATCAAGGCAGGCAGGAGTGCAACATCTTCAGTGGGAGGTGGGGTGGGGTACACAAGGAGAAGATGAAAAGAGAGCAAGGGAAGGTAGAGGGCCTGTTCTTGGTGCAAAGGTGGAGTATTTCTAACTCTGTACCCTTTACCCTGAGCAAGCTCATAGTCCTAATCCCTCAATCAGTGTTTATTAAACGAATTCAGTGGTTGGATTCAATTCCCTCCAGGGACATACTCATTCTTACTGGGAAAATACAAGCCAGCCAAAAAAATCTTCAACCAGTTTAAGCCAGAGAGATGCCGTGCGGAGCATCTCAAGGCTGTGTGAGGCCCTACAACTTTCCAGAAGTGGCACAGCTTCAGCTGGGAGTCTGGGCCCCTTGGTGGCCTAGACCCTCCTCCTGCCCTCCAGTTCCCGTCTCTCCTCTCCTGCTCTCAGAGGGTCCATGCAGCTATGCCTAGGATTAGGGCTATGTTAGGGGCCAACTGTGTGACTGTGGCCTCTCCTGGAGTTTGGACCAGCTCTGGCTGGGTCAGCTGAGGACAAGCAGCAGCCTGTGGCGTCTCCTCACACTGTCCCAGGGAGAAGTAGTCCTGGGAACTGCCTCTGATATTCTGGGAATCCATCTCCCGGCTTTCTAGTTCTTCTCTCTTTTCCTTTTTCTCAGGCTTCTTAGCAATCCCATTGGACCAAGACAGGCGAGTCAAAAGTCCCCAGGACCTGTGGCGAGCAGGAGATATCCTCTGAGTCATGTGCTGTCTGACACCTGGCCCACCCAATGGTCTCACTTCCAACAGGACAGACTCACCTTGCCAAGGTCATAGGACATGCCAAAGGTCAGAGAACACATTCTCTGTCAGGCAGGAAGGCACTGAGATCATGCCACTGGGCTCCTTCCTTTCCTGGCCCAGTGACAGTTGCTAGAGAGGGTTATTTCAAAACTGAGAGACGGTTCTCCAATTCCCTCTTGATTTCTTGATTTTCGACTCAGCACGGCATATAACACTTTTGTGCAACATAATAATAATCGTAACCAACACTTTTGTAAACACTTGCATGTTGGCATTTTTCTAAGTGCTCTATGCCATTAAAGAGCAGCTCTGTCCCTGACTGGGCTAAGCTGGGTGGCTTGTTCTGTCACCAGTTATGGCTTCCTTTAGCAATACTAGATTGTCCAACTCTGATTCAAGAATGAGGCAGAAAAAAAGTGCCGGTCTTAGAACTAGATTCGCGGCTCCCCTGGGCCAAGTAATTAGCTCTGTGACCTGGGGCAAACCACTGAGCTTCTCCGCGCTCTAGTTCCATCCACGGTGACATGGACTTCACGATCATTCCTTCAGGCTCACCTCATGGTGCAGGTGGGAAGCCCAAATGGGATAAGGGGTGGGAAAACCCTGTGGACGCTTAGAACTGTACAGATGGAGCTTTGTCATTAATGGCAAGAGCTCTCACTGACCTCCCTGGCTAAGGAGGGGACTGTGCCTCTCACAGGAGAGTGGACCAGGGCAATAAGGAAGCCAGGGCAATCCCAGTCTTGCCTCGTCCCACACGGGCAGGCTTTTGTATGTTGGATGAAGAAAGCTGGGTTTTGAATTTAGGTCTGAATTCCCGTCGCACTTCTGCCCCTTAGTCGTGACAACTCCAGAGTGACAACTGTTGAGTCCCTTAATGTCCCAGCAAGTCAGTTAGTCACCTGTAGTGTGGGTCTAAGGATACCCCGTGAGGCAGTGGGCGATGCATAATAGGGGCTTGAGAAATGTTAGTTTTCTCCTCCATCCTCCCTCAAGTGGTAGGTTGGGTCCGCAGTGGTTCTGCGGAGATTCACGATGTGAGCTGCATCTTAGAGCCACCTGGGGGGACTTCTAGTAAATTCTGCCCAGGACCCATCCCAGATCAATGAACACAGAACCTCTGGGCGGTGGGGCCCAAGCTATGGTTGTTTTCAAAATTCCCCAAGTGATTCCTGAGGGTGGTCAGTTGGAGAGAGGCGTAGGGCCGCAGGATAGAATGCAACTGCCCCGTAGCTGGGGCTGGCACCCAGGCTGGCCCCGACTCAACTGCACCCCCTCTCCCATTTCCTCACTGTGCTTCACTTTAATGCAGCCTGTGTGAGAGCTGAGCAGGGCAAGCGTACTCACACGGTTTTTCCCACCCAGCCTGGTCGTCCCCGAGGAATGGTTCCTTGGCACTGGAGTTCCTGTCTTGGTCACCTCTGCTTTCCTTTCCTTCCCTGCCCATCTTGGTAACAGTGCAGGGGCTCTGCCCTCACCACCGGCACCCACACCCTCTCTTCTGTCATTCACAGCACATTTACCCAGGCATAGACACCATGACAGGCATTAGGAGTTTCAGATCCAGGTGAGATACCAGGATGGGCTCCAGGAAGGCACTCACATGGAACAAAGCCAGTGAGGGCCGCCTGTGGAGGGGCGGGGCAGCCAGCAAGGGCCCTGCGGCCCAGCAGAACTGGCGCCAGTTCTGGATCCATGGTGTAGCCTTGTCCCCTTAATTTAAACTCGTCTACTCCATCTACAAGTAGGGCTTATCATACTCCTAGGTTTGTAGTGAAAGTCAAAGTCAGTGAGGGAAGGAAAGAGTATGCATATGGCAGGTGTTCAGGCGTGACAAAGGAAGCCAGTGCGGAGTGACCGAAGCAGGAGCAAAGCTCTGTGGGCTTCCTCCTTCCTCTCATTCTCAACTGATCTCTCAATGATCTCATTGATCTCATTTCGTTGCCACCCCATCTTTCCCTCCTCCCTCCTTTTTCTCCCCTTGGATTCTCTCCTCCCTTTCCTTTAACTAGGGGGGTAATGGCCATTGCCTCCATTCAGCTGGCACTTGATCATGCAATTGATAAACATTTATTGAGGAGCTGTTATGTCCCTGCTTTCAACTTTAAAAGCAGGTGACTAGAATTGATTATCCTCAACTAAGTTTCCTGGGTGCACGTGTGCACCTGTGTGGGTGTGCGTGTGTGCATGTGTGCGTGTGTGCACAGGGGGTTCTCCTTTCCCAGCGCTGCTGCTGGAAGGAAATCACAGTTTCCTGTCCTGGGGGCAGAACAGCTGCTGGGCAGACTGAGTTGGAGACTCAGGGGTTTCCTAGAGGGAAGGAATCAGACAGGCCGGGGACCGGCTCCCATCTGAGAGCTATCAGCTCCTTCTTCCTGACCAGAAGGGAGCCAGACCTCGGGCCTGAAGGCTGGGCCTGCTTCCAGTGACCCTGTACGGAGTATAGACTATTTCTCAAGGTGCTCCCAAATGGATCTCATTCTATGTCACTCCCACAGCTACTGTCCCCTCCCCGGCCACCTGACTGCTCCCTCACTGGCCTCACCAACACCACCCACACCCTAGACGCCTAACTCAAAACCCACGTGCTCCGTGTGTGCCTCTTCCCTCTCCCCCACCCGAGGCCCCCATTTCCATGGAAGAGAAAAGTGGCACCACCGCCCACAAAGAAACCACTAGGGGAGCCTTACCTGCGGCCCTCCAGCTTCCCATGACTATCCAGACTGGGAAGAAGCTGATACCTGTACAGGGATTCAAACCCAAAGGCTGGGCTGACAATCGCATTGTACCAACTTCGCAGAGTGACAGAGGGTAGCTAGAGCGATGGAGGTGAGCATTTCATAGTGTATAAAAGTACCGAATCGCTGTGTGGTACCCCCGAAACTTACATAATATTGTATGCCAATTACAATTCAATTTCAACATTGTTATTCATAAGAAGTCCCCCACAGCTAGCTGCTCACTCCTGAACTGCTGGCTGGTCAGAGTTTTGCTTGTTTAACATTTAAACTACTAATTCTTCCATAAAATATTACCACTACCTTACTCACTCCTTTGTTAAATCGGAGAGCCGCAAAAACAAGCACTGTGACCCTGAGAAATGATAATGTGCCAGGCCTCAGGATTCAGGTTATCAGTGGGAGGCTCCCAGACAAATCCATCTCCAAATGATAAAGCAGACCAGTCTTCAGAAACTTCTAAGGCCTGTTGTGCTGCATGGACAGGCACAAAGAGAAAGGAGTCGGGCTCTTTTAATCTCGCCACAAGTGGGGTCTGAAGTTCTTCGCTCATAAAAAGCTACATTTTCAGTAAGAACATGATGGAGTTGTTTTGTTAATAGCTAAAGTAGGAGCTTTTTCTGGTTTTTAATGTATGTTTATTTTTGAGAGAGAGAGAGAGAACGTGTGAGTCGGGGAGGGACAGAGAGAGGGGGAGAGAGAGAGAATCTGAAGCAGGCTCTGAGCTGTCAGCATAAAGCCAAACGTGGGGCTTGAACCCACGAACCAAGAGACCATGACCTGAGCGGAAGTCAGATGCTCAAATGACTGAGCCAGCCAGGCACCCCACAGCTCTTTCTTTTTATTTTTTTTAAAAGTTTTAAAAATATTTTTATTTATTTTTGAGACAGAGAGAGACAGAGCATGAGCAGGGGAGGGGCAGAGAGAGAGGGAGACACAGAATCCGAAGCAGGCTCCAGGCTCTGAGCTGTCAGCACAGAGCCCAACAGGGCGCTCAAACTCACGAACCGTGAGATCATGACCTGAGCTGAAGTCAGACGCTTAACTGACTGAGCCACCCAGGCGCCCCACAGCTCTTTCTATTTATTTATTTATTTATTTATTTATTTATTTATTTATTTATTTATTTATTTTTTATGTTTATTCATTTTTTTATGTTTATTCATTTTTTAATGTTTATTCATTTTTTGAGAGAGAGACAGAGAGCATGAGAGTGGGGAGGGACAGAGAGAGAAGGAGACACAGAACCTGAAACAGGCTCCATGAGCTGTCGGCACAGAGCCTGACGTGGGACTCGAACCCATGAAGTGTGAGATCGTGACCTGAGCTGAAGTCAGACGCTCAACCGACTGAGCCACCCAGGCGCCCCAGCTCTTTCTTTTTAAATCACGTTTTGAAAATAATCATCTTGGGGTAAAAGTAAGGATCTGTGAGGAAGTCTTTGAGTCCAATTTTTAGGACTTCTCTGGGCAATGGTGCCATGCATAGTCATGGCACGCGTGGTCCAAGGGCATCATAGTAAACATGCAGATGTCCCCCTTGTGCTGACAGGACTCCTAAAGCCCTCTGTTGGGGGAGCCAATTCCTTTTTGCTCTCCTCAAACTCTCAGAGGTCCAGGGCCCGTCTCGGTTCCATACCTGGCTCCATATCCCCAGCTTGAAACTTGCTGATGACTTTGGCCCAGTAATCTTTTCCTTCCTTCCTTTCGTCTCTCTGGAATGACCCATCACCTGCGTGATTCTCTTTTTAGCCTAAGCTTCCCCCACATAGACAGGGAGCTCCCGGAGGGTAGGCGCTAGTCGGCTTGCTCACCTCTGTACCCCTAATGCTTCGCTCGGAGCCTGGCACACATCGGAGCTCCACAGCTGGCTGCCGGATGAATGAGCTGAACGGCCACAGCTCTGGGTCCCAGTTCCAGGTTTCTGTGGGTGTTCTGCTGCCCCAGCCACCCCGGTTCCAGTTGCTTTAGACTTGGCTTCCCATCAGGGAGAAGGTGGGATTCCACAAGGAAGCTAGCAGATGGGTAAGCAGCAGTCCATTATCCATCTCAAAGGGCTATTATGAAGATTCCATGTGGTTGTATCTGGCATATCAGTACCTACAGGACGTTAGAAGACTGTATTTGTTTATTTCTGCCCATCTCTCTGACCTTAAGTCACCACAATGGCCTTACCCACTGTGAGGACAGGACCCTCCAAGACTTCCTGGGACACCAGAAAAGCGTGCAGAACCCGTGCAGTCAGAGGCCCACTGGGCTCTGTTGCCACTGTTCTTTTCTGTCTTTAAAAAACTTTTTTTGGGGGTTTGCCTGGGTGGCTCAGTCGGTTAAGCGTCTGACTTCAGCTCAGGTCACGATCTCACGGTCCGTGAGTTCGAGCCCCGTGTCGGGCTCTGTGCTGACAGCTCAGAGCCTGGAGCCTGCTTCGGATTCCGTGTCTTCCTCTCTCTCTGCCCCTCCCCCGTTCATGCTCTGTCTCTCTCTGTCACAAAAATAAATAAACGTTAAAAAAAATTAAAAGAAAAAAAATTGTTTAACGTTTATTTATTTTTGAGAGACAGAGACTGAGAATGAGCGGGGGCGGGGGGCAGGCAGAGAGAAAAGGAGACACGGCATCTGAAGCAGGCACCAGGCTCTTAGCTGTAAGCACAGAGCCCGACGCGGGGCTCGAACCCACAAACCGTGAGATGATGACCTGAGCCTAAGTCAGTTGCTTAACTGACTGAGCCACCCAGGTGCCCCATCACTGCTCTTTTCGATAGTAGGATCGAGGCCAGTGCAGTGGCATGGACAAAATAGGAGTTTATTTGCCTGCAGGTCAGTGAGACCTTTTAGGGGAGACTCTACCATTCTCCTTGCATAGACCTCTGGCTCCGAGTTGCTTTAGTTCTTGGGATCTCCCAGCTGACCAGAAGAGCGAAAGGGAGACAGGCGAGCACTCACCTAATCAAGAGGACAGAAATTGCTTCTCTTTGTACCCCATTGCCAAGAACTCAGTCACATGACCACATCTAGCCGCAAGGGAGGCCAAGAAACATAGTCCTTAGCTGGGCAACCATGTTCCTGCTTAAAACTCCATTATTATGGAAGAAAGGAAAAGCGGATGTTGGAGAACAATAGCAGGTTCTGCCACCTTGGTCTTATGAAAGCTGGTGAGATGATCAGAAAGTCCATAATCAAGGCACTGCCCTGCTGAAAACATTTCAGTGGTTCCCCCATTGCCCTCAGGATAAAGCCCACATTCTTTAACATGGCTTATAGTCCCCCCTGCATATAGCTCTTCAGCGTGCCATCATTCTGGAACATTCTTGCCCATCCTAACCTGTCCCAGCTGCATGGAACCACTTTTAGTTTCCCAAGTGTATCTTTATGTCACCTGAGCTGGGCACGGACATGTCATCCTTTCTGCCTGTTCTTTCCCCCCAGGGTCTCCCCTTTCTCTTGAGCCTCCCAGCATAGATGTCCAGCCCCACCTATGTGCCTCCTAAGGCCCCCATCCCAAGTGGTCTTCTGAGCCCCAGACTTGTGTACATCTGTCTTCTGGATTGCCTCTACTTGGAGGCCCCACAGGTACCTCAAACTAAAGTCCCAAATGGGATCATCATTTCCCTTCTGTCCAATCCTGTTCTCCTTCTGGATCCCTGAGACTAACCCCACCATCCATCTACCCAGAAGCCCAGGACAGAATCCTGGGAGTCATTTTCTCTCCTTCCTCTCCTTGATCCCACATCCTCTCAACCATTGGCTCACCTGCACTTCCTAGTCTCTACCCTCATTGCTGTGACCTTGGTTCCAGCCACTCCCACCTGGCACCTGGATTTCTGCAGCAGACTCCTCGCTCTGACTCCTGTCTTGTCCTCCCATCCATTCTTCACACTACAGCCAGAAGTTGGTTCTAAAATATCAGTTCAGTCAAGTTTCCATCTTTGTAAAGCCCTTTAGTGGTTCCCCATTGACCTGGTTCCTGCTCGCCTTCCTACTGCCTCCCTTACTGGCTTGCTCGCTGAATTCCTTGCAGATCTTTAAAGCGATGCCAAGCTCCCTCTAATAACCTTCTTGCGTCATTCTGTGCTTCACCCCAAGGTACTTCCCACGTTTGCCTGGCTGAGCCCTTGCACTTGGCTCCGACGCGATCTCCTTCGGGAAGCCTTCCCTGAGCACCTAGGGGCGGCAGATCCCCCTCACGTGCAGTCCCATGTGCTCTCTGCGACTGTGGGGAGCATATGGATGTCACAGTTTCCTTGTCTGCCGCTCAGGGAGCCAGGCGGTCCGTTCTGCGGGGGTCACCTTGCCCACCTCCCCCTGAGCCTTCACCTGTTTCTCAGGACTCACGGCTGCTGCACCTTGTTCTGGCCTTCTCCACGCAGTGATGAGGGCGGCCACATAGAGGACACGGTGTGCCCCGTGCTCTCCTCACTGTCCCTTTATGATGGAGTCATCCAGCTGACACCAATGCTGCCGGGACGGTGACTGTCCCTTGCAGGTGCGGAAACATGCGTCCACACATCTGGGACACATTGGGTCTGTCTGACTCCACAGTGCAGTTCTTTGTGCGGGCGCTCCTTTAGCTTCACCCTTCCCCAGAAATCAGGGCCTCTCACAGCGTCTGGGACCATCTCGTTCCTTGCCTCAGGGCTCTTGGAACTCCGCAGGCCATCGCTGTGGCCTTTTGCCAGGACAGAGTCGTGTCTAGCCTGTGCTGTGCCAGGGCAAGGATGGCCAGGCTGACCAGCCCTGGTAGTGGCCTGGCCCGGGGCTCCTGGCTCTGGTTCTGTCATCATCCCACAGCTCAGCACGGCTATCACGTGGTGTCCGATACCACCCCGGGGACACAGAGCAGTTTCCCTGGAGATGCCAGCCTTGCCGTTTTCCTGTGAAGCCCACACATTTACCCAGAACAGCAGGAATTTCTAAAGTGAAGGCTGGTCCTCCTTTTTTCCCAGGGAAGAGACACTTCATGCATAGCTCCAGTCCTTCTTAACAGGAGGTTTGAACCCTCAGTAGTCCACTGGCTCTGTGACCCCGGGCAGGCACCTCAACCTCTCTGAGCCTCAGTTTGCCCAGATGTAAAGTGCAGTAAATACTTGTGAGGGTTAAAAGAGGCCACTTGTGGAAAGCACCAGAACAGTCCTGACCGTTAGTAGGTGTTCAATCGACAATAGCCCCTGCCATTATGATTGTTGACTTCGTTCCCTCTGCCCACCTCTTGAGATTTCTAAGCTCCTGGCACAGGCATCGGCTCTCTCCTTGGCATCTCTCTCCTTTCCCTTTTTAAGGGCATTTCTGCAGCTCCCGCTGCGCAGTCAGCCCCAGTTCAGACCCTCTCGGAGTCCTGAGGTCCTGCCAGCAGTCCCAGCCCCAACCAACCCGAGTCCTCCGCCCACATTCCTGCTAACTGTAGTCAGGGATCTGCCGAGGTCTGGCGGGGTGTGTCCGTGCCTGGGAGGGAGGGAGGGGGTGGAGGAGGTGGGGGGGAGCGAGCGACAGCTGCTCTTTTGTCAGCCAGTCACGGCGGGTGAGGCCAGGGCACAGCCTGTCCAGGCCAAGAACAGGAAACAGGTGGACTTTGCTGAGGCCCAGATGGGGGTGGGACGTGAGGCGGCCCACGTCTGGGCTTGAGGAGGTGCATGGAGAAATGAAAAGGACTCGCTCGGCGTTCCCAGTTCCCAGGCCGGGGAGTCCGGAGCCCTCAGCTGGGTTTCAGGTTGCTTTGGGACAAGGCAATCGACTGACTCATGCAGCTGTGCATTGAAAATTGTTTAGTCACCCTCCGCCTCTCTGTTAGGGTGCAGGTTAAGTTGCTGTAACAAAAAGCCCCCAACAGACGATTGTGTAAATGAGGCAGGACTTTACCTCAAAGAGCAGCCGGGGGGGCCCCCCACCACACCTCCCCGGCGTGGCTCGGCCTCAGCAGTCATTCCTGAAGGCGGTTTTCAGGCTTGTGGTTCTACCATCCCCAGAGACTGATATTCTAAACCTGGGCTCCAAACAGGGCTGGCCAGAATTCGGGGGCTGTCTGAACTTGCATGAGAAAACATCACTTCTTGATTTCCACCTTGGTGTACCTGAAAATTAGCATTTCTTTCCATCATGACATCAGGCCACAAACACAGGAGTGTTGGTGGTACCTGCGACCTCGTCTCTGACAGAAACCACAGATATTTTTGTATCACATTTAGTTGTTGTAGATGTTGGGAAATCCCACTTATACTGATTGCCATTACTTTGAAAGCAGGGTAGTTAGTAATATGTACTATTAGGCTGAATCTTTAATATTTCAACAGTATTTCAATATAGCTGTTTTCCTTTGTAATCTTATGATTTTTTTTTTCTATGAATTTAAGAACATTCTTCTGAGAAGCATCCATTGACTTCTCCGACAGCCAGAGGGGTCTGAGGCACAAAAAAACAAAAAACAAAAAACAAGCAAAAAAAAAAAAAAAACCCAAGCAGCCCTGCCTTGTGCTTTGCTCTTGCTGTTGCTGGGAGCTAGGCCACCGCTTGTCAACATTCCAGAAAGGGAGAAGGGTACAGGTGCAGGACAAACAAATTCCTTCTGTGCAAGCAATATGGAACTTGCACGCTTCACTGTTGTCATCCTCTGTTGCCAGAACTTAGTCACATGGCTATACCTAGCTGCAAGGGAGGCTGGGAAATAGGGTTTTTCCCTGGGCAGGAATGTGCACAGCAGGACTCTATAGTTATGGAGGAAGGAAAGAATGGATTGGGGACCAGCTAAGGGTCTTCCACAATCTCCAACAATTCTCCTGCCCCATCAGGACCCGGATCTTCTGAAGCCATCACCTTCTCACCATTCCTGCTGTCTGCCTCATGGCCACACCCCATACCCAGTCCTTCTTCAGTTCCTTCCTACACCCCAACTCCCTGTCTTCCCTCACTTGGCATAAGGGTCCAGAACTCCATCCTTCTTATCTGCCAGTCTGCGTGTTCCCCTCCTAGGCTAATGCTCCCACTGTGCCCCCATCGTCACCCTCTGCCCACTGGAGCCCTTTGCTCCCGAATTCTCTGTTCCTCTCCTGCACCATCACTTCCTTACTATGTGGTTCCCACCGCCGTGGAAACATACCCTTACTTCCCCATCCTCAGGAAACTTCTCCTGACCTCACTTCTCCCACCAGCTCTTGTCCGTTTCTTCATCCCCCTTCATAGCAAAACTCCTTGGGAGTGGTCTGTACCTGCTCTCCACACTGTCTCTCTCTGCTTCTCTCTCAGACCACCCCAGGCCACCTTCCTTCCCCACCACTCTGTAGTAACTTCTACTGACAAAGTCACCGAAGATCTTCGTGTTGTTAATTTAGTGATCATTCCTCTCATCTACCAGACTCAGCAGCCGCACTGAGCCCAGATAATCACTCTCTCCTCCTGGAAACAGTCTTTCCTTGGCTTCCAGGATACCACGCTCTCCGGGTTTCCCTGTGACCTGGGCGTTTGTGCCTTCTCCCTGACCCAGCACTGGCAAGCCCCAGAGGTCAGACCGTGGCCCCCTTCTCTGTCCACAGTCCCTTGATGGTCTCAATCATTCTCATGACCTTGAATGCCAACCATATGTGGACAACTCCCAATTTTATTTCCCCACCTGGTCTCCCCCGATGCAAATCTCATGTATCCAGCTGCCTACTTGACTTCAAAAACCATCTCAAGCTTCACGTGTCCAAATCTCATATCCTAATCTTATCCCCAAAAGCTTCGCCTCCCCTAGACTTCCCCATGTTTCCAGTTCTTTAGGCCAGAGATCTCAGAGTCATACTTATTCCACTCTTTCCATCACATCCTACCTCCTGTTGTCATTGTCTTCAAAATCACCTGGAAACAGGCCACCACTTCTCATCTTCCATAGCCACCAAACCTGTCCTCATTGCAGCCATCTCCCACCTGAATTCTTGGAATAGTCTCTAACTGGTCTCCCCGGTTCAAGGCTTGCCTTCTATAGTTTCTTCTCAACTTGGCAGATGGAGGGATCCTTCCAAAATAAAAGTCAGTCCCCCATCTCTCTTTGAGTATGGTCCAAATTCTTCATGATGGCCCACAGTACCTATCTCATCTGGTCCCTGTCACCTTACTGATCCCTCTCTTGCTATTTTCCCCTCACTCACAATAGGCCTTTTTGTTATTCCTCTCACTCATTAGGCATGCTCCTGCCTCAGGGCCTTTGCATTGGTGGTTCCTTCTGCTGGGAAGGCCTTTCCCCAGATGGCCACATGACTCCCTCTCTCACCGTCTTCAGAGCTTTCTCATGTGTCACTTTCTGCATGAGGACCTCCCACACACCCTCCTTCCCCCAGCAAACCTGATCTCCTTTCCTGCCTTATTTTTTTCCATAGCACTTATCAGCATCTGCCAGGCTATGATATTATTTATTTTGTTACAGTGTATTTCTCCTCAGTAGTATGCAGTCTTCTTGGAGGCAGGGATATTTATTTAGAACAGTACCTAAGAAACAGTTATTGAATGTATAAATTGACTATCTTCTTCTAGAGCCCTGTTAGGCCCTATAGGAAGGTTTCTTTCTTTTCTTTTCTTTCTTCCCCCCCCTCCCCCCAACCGCTGCTCCCTAGAAACTCTATCCAAAACATTAAGGTAGGGCTGGGAACCCATGAGCATGAAACAGATTAGTTGGTGGAGACCAAGGGCACAAAACAGAGAAGGTAGAGTGTGTGCATTTATTCAACATGCCTTTGAGTGCCTTCTATGGACCACCCCTCCCCCCATGCAAACACTGACATTATAGTGGAGACAGCTGGGCAACTCCTGTTTACAGTGTCATGTTTTCACAGGGTGAGCCCTGCAATGGAGGGGATGAGACTGATGACAGTCCCTGCCCATCCGGGACAGCAGGGAATGCCGGTGTGGTACAGTGACCAAGGGCACCGTCTTAGGCAAATGACTTCTTCTCTCTGAGTCTCCCTGTCAACATCTGGATATGGAGATACTTATGGGGACAATTCTTACCAACTTCACTTGACTGCTGTGGGGTTTACATGAGACTAGAAAGGAGTTTACTGTGAATCTGACAAAGCTTGAATGTCAAGGCCCTTACTTGCCCAGGCTCCTTCCAAAGCCCTAGCTATTTGTTCACAAGGTCATTTTGGGGGATAATTTTTCACTCCCTTTTAAAAAGAAGGCCTCCTAAGTTGCTTAAGTGTCAGGGCCCACAAAACCTGAGTCTGCCTCTGCATGAGACCATATGTGGAGTGCTCAGCATAGATCCTAGCATAAAGTAATAACTTAATAATGTAAAAATAGGCACACCTGTGGGAGTGCAAGCTGGTGCAGCCACTCTGGAAAACAGTATGGAGGTTCCTCAAAAAACTAAAAATAGAACTACCCTAGGACCCAGCCATTGCACTACCAGGCATTTATCCAAGGGATACAGGTGTGCTGTTTCGAAGGGACACGTGCACCCCCATGTTTATAGCAGCACTATCGGCAATAGCCAAAGGATGGAAAGAGCCCAAATGTCCACTGACGGATGAATAGGCAAAGAAGATGTGGCATTTATATACAATGGAGTATTACTTGGCAATCAAAAAGAATGAAATCTTGCCATTTGCAACTACGTGGATGGAACTAGACGGTATTATGCTAAGTGAAATTGGTTAGTGAGAGAGACAAAAATCATACGACTTCACTCATATGAGGACTTTAAGAGACAAAACAGATGAACATAAGGGAAGGGAAACAAAAATAGTATAAAAACAGGGAGGGGGACAAAACAGACGAGACTCATAAATATGGAGAACAAACTGAGGGTTACTGCAGGGGTTGTGGGAGGGGGGATGGGCTAACTGGGTAAGGGGCCCTAAGGAATCTACTCCTGAAATCATTGGTGCACTGTATGCTAGCTAATTTGGATGTAAATTTTAAAAAATAAAAAATAAAATTAAAAAAATAGGGGCACCTGGGTGGCTCAGTCAGTTAAGCATCTGACTCTTCATGTCGGCTCAGGTCATGGGCTCATCATTCCTGGGATCGGCCCCGCATTGGGCTCCTCACTGACAATGCAGAGACTGCTTGGGATTTTCTCTCCCTCTGTCTCTCTGCCCCTTCCCCACGCTCTTTGTCTCTCTCTCTCTCTCTTTCAAAATAAATAAATAAACTTCAAAAAATTAAAAAATGATAAGCATGAAATAAATAAAATGCATTTATAAATAAGCATGGGAAAGGGGCTTCACAGAGGAGGTGTCACTTGAACCGAGTCTTTACGGACAAGTAAAGGTTTACCAGGTTCCAAATAGGGTACCAGGAACACAAGCGTCTCCCAGGTTTTGCAGGGATGTCTCCATGGGCCTCATTAGAGACCGCAAGGGATGCCTCTGCTCGGATAATAAGAGCTACCATTTGTTAAGCCCTTTGCATGGGCCACTGTGGTGCACTAAGAAATCTGTTTGGTGTTTGTCCTCAGTTCCTGGTACAGAGTAGGACGTCCAGAGTGAGAGGGGTGCTGGAGGCATCTTTTGTTGTAATATTTGGTCTTTGACCCCGGTTCCTGACACAGAGCTCCTAAATCCCTGGTAGAGTGACGGGAGTTACAGGAGTATTTTTACACAGAGTTCCTGAATCCCTTGAGATTTCCGGGGTGACAGGAATATCTTTTGCTCTGATGAGACAGCTCTTGGTGGGCTCCTGGATCAGGGCTGGTCACCAGAAAGACCAAGCCTGATTAAAGCTTGGAGCTTCCAGTCCCACCCTTCACCCTCTGGGGAGTGGACAGGGGCTAGAGATTTAATTAATAATGAGCATGCCTACGTGATGAAGCCTCCATAAAAATCCCTACACCGTGGGGTTCGGAGAGCTTCTGGGCTGGCGAACACATGGGGTGCTGGGAGGGCGGTGAGCGCTGAGCAGGCATGGAAACTCCACGTTCCTTCTCCCATAGCTCGTCCCTAGGCACCTCTTTATCTGGCTGCTCATCATTGCATAATAAACTGGTAAATGTAGATAAATAGGTGTTTCCCTGAGTTTTTTTGAGCCATTATAACAAATAAACCCGAAGATGGGGTTGGGGGAGCCCCATTTCTAGGCAGTTGGTCAGAGTTCAGGTAACAGCCTGGGACTTATCAGTGGCATCTGAAGTGGGGGGAGGGGTGCAGTGTTGTGGGACAGGAGCCTCAACCCTAACTCTGGGCAGTTAGTGTCAGAATAGAAGTACAGGACACCCAGTGGATGTCCGATCGGTTGGAAAATCCCCACCCGTTGGGTGTCAGAAGTATTCTGTGAGTGTAGAAGAAACACCGTTTTGTTTTGTTTTGTTTTGTTCTGTTTTCCTTTCGGCCACTCTCAATGCTTTCCCTGAATCAACTGGTTGATCTTCACCAAAAACCGTGAGGCAGATAGGTGCTCAGAGGTGCAGAGAGATTTAAGTACCTGCGTAAGTTCAAGCTACCCAAGGGCACAGCTGGGACTCAAACCCAGCTTTCTACCTTCAGAATACCGGCCCTCGGTCTTTACTGGATCTGCCTCCTGTGGGTGGCTCGTGGAAGTTTCATCTGCCAGCAGTGGCTCCTGGGTTCCTTCTGTGCCTCTGGGATGGATTGTGCCCCTGTGATCCCGCTTCCCTAGGGCCCTAGTTCATTCTCATATGCTGCCCTGAAGGCGGATGCGGGTCCCCTATCGGGTCCCAGGCAGCCCTGCCTCTGACTTCAGGGAAGGAGGCTCAGACTCTGGCCACCTCCCCCAGCCTGAGCGCCTGCCACAGCCCAGCTCACAGAGGGCGGAGGCAAGGCAATTACCCGGAAAATGCAGGCAAAACTCCCACAGAACCACAGGGCCTTCTTCTTCTTCTTCTTTTTTTTTTAAAAAGCTCTGATGTGACAGTGTGGTGGCAGGAATCTTACCCAGTCTCATTTCCCAGCTCCCATCACAGCCCAGCCCCTGAGAACCTGCTGCTGAGCAGCTCAGAGCATCCCTTTGCTCTCTGTGAAAATGAGAGTGAGACCCCCGGGAGCCAGCCTAACACAGTGTGTGCAAGATGAAAGCAGCCAGCATCCCTCAAGTCTGCAGTTTCTCTCCCTTCCCCTCTTAAATCCACAAAACACCCAGATTCTGGTGCCGCCGGAAAAAAATCGAGGTAATTGCCCAATCCCTGGACCTTTCCAGAGTGATTATCGTTTGAATAAGTCAGGCAATTGCCTTGCCTTGCGTTGGTATACTCTTGCTATAGGCATTTGACAGATATTGTCCATTATGCTACATTGTGGGACAAACACGGCTTCCCTCATTTCTTACACCCTCACCTCACAGGGACCCAGCCGACTGGAGCGGAGAACAAGAAGAAATTGGGCAGAAATAACCAGTACTCCTTGCATGTGGACAGCAACCTACGACATTGGATGTGCCACTAACCCCTTAAACCATTTTGTAGAGGAGAGCCCGTAGGGGTTGGAAGAGAGTCATGACTTCTCAGGGTCGCTAGTCTGATCAGTGGCAGAGCTAAGACTGAAACTCAGAGCTTCTGGTTCCAATCCAGCTCCTGTGGTAGGGTTCCCGTGGTAGAGGAGTGCACATGAAAACATAGCTCTGACACTGTTGGTCCCTGGGGGGGTGGCGGGGGGCGGGGAGGTGGCAGTTGACAATTGCTAGCTTTAATGTGGTACTTTACTGTGGATTGGGGTTATTGCCTAGTAAGTACGCTTTTAGACCAGAGCTGTGGGGTACATACGATCCCTTCTTTTCTTTCCTTTGTTCTTCTTTTTTTAATGTTTATTTATTTTTGAGACAGAGAGAGAGCATGAACGGGGGAGGGTCAGAGAGGGGGAGACACAGAATCCGAAGCAGGCTCCAGGCTCTGAGCTGTCAGCACAGAGCCCGATGCGGGGCTCGAACTCATGGACTGCGAGATCATGACCTGAGCCGAAGTCGGATGCTTAACCGACTGAGCCACCCAGGCGCCCCTGATCCCTTATTTTCTTATGGAAGACTGTAGACCTGGAGGGTGAGGCCCAGCCCCACAAAGGACCCCAGCAGCAGGGATCCAAAATTCAGCATCTCCAGTATGCATCTGGCCAACAGCTATGTTATACTTGGCCCCCAAAGTATCCTTTAAAGTGTGGATATTTTTGCTAACATTTAAAAATTAGGAGAACTCACATAAAACTTGGTGTTTGCTGCGGTATCTCTTAAAATTTTTTTTTTTTTATTTTTTTTTTATTTTTTTTTACGTTTATTTATTTTTGAGACAGAGACAGAGCATGAATGGGGGAGGGTCAGAGAGAGGGAGACACAGAATCCGAAACAGGCTCCAGGCTCTGAGCTGTCAGCACAGAGCCCGACGCGGGGCTCGAACTCACGGACGCTGCGGTATCTCTTAAAAATGTGAAGATGGGCGGGAGAGGAGCTGAGCTGTCTTGCTCCCCCTAGAAGGAGGGTGTATTCTCCTGGACGCCAAGTTCACAGCCATTCCATACTGTTTCGTGATGCCACCTGTCTGGCCCCTGTGGGCACTGGGGCTTTTGACTTTTGCTACAGGACAGAAACTCTTAACATTCTAAAGGTTGTGGATAGAATTCAGGGGATCCACGAACGTGAGGGGGCAAAAATGATATCTTTATTTTCATGAGGCTCTACCTAAAACTGAACTTTCCTTCCATTATGACTGTAGGCAGTGATCATGATAGTCATGGGATCTGTGACTTTGTCACCAGAATAAATCACAGACATTTGCATATCACATTAGAGTTTTGGGGATGTCTCCAAATGTCATTTGTGTTTATTGCTACCCTAACATCAGGGCCTGTCACTAGATCTCGTTCTTTAATGCATTTGATAAAGAAGCACATTTGTGGTGATATTAGAAGTTTGATTTTCAAAATATAGTGTGATAACTGATTTTCAGTGTAATTGGTTTCTTTTGTAATCCCATGTGTTTTATGCATTTTGAGTATTTTTTAATTGAAGTATAATTAACAGTGCTATATTAGTTTCAGGTGTACGATATAATAACTCAATTCTGTGCAGTACTCGGTACTCATCATAAGTGTACTCTCAATCGCCTTTATCCATTTTACCCACCCCCCAACCCATCTCCCCTCTGGCAACCGCCAGTCTGTTCTCTGTATTTAAGAGTCTGTGTTCTTGTTCAGCTTTTTTTGTTGTTTATTTTGTTTCTTAAATTTCACATGAGTGAAATCATGGCATTTGTCTTTCTCTTTTTCACTTAGCGTTATACCTTCTTAGGTACATCCTTGTGGTTGTGAATGGCAAGATCTCATTCTTTTTTTGTGGTTGAGTAATATTCCATTATATCTATATCTGTGTAGCTATATCTAATCTATATATCTCACGTCTTTCTCCATTCATCTATCAATGGACACTTAGGTTGCTTCTGTATCTTGGCTATTGTAAATAATGCTGCAATAAAATAGGGGTGTATATCTTTCCAAATTAGAGTTGTCATTTTCTTTGGATCATATGGTAATTCTATTTTTAATGTTTTGAGGAACCTCCACCCTGTTGTCCAAATTGGTTGCACCAATTTGCATTCCCACCGGTTGTGCTCCCAACAACCGCTGGGGAGGGTGACATTGTCACCAACACTTGTCATTTCTTATCTCTTTGATTCTAGCCATTCTGACAGGCGTGAGATGATACTCATTGTGGTTCCGATTTGCATTTCCTTAATGATGAGTGATGTTCAGCATCTTTTCATGCGTCTGTTGGCCATTTGTATGTCTTCGTTGGAAAAATGTCTATTCAGGCCTTCTGGCCATTTTTAATAAGATTTTGTTGTTGTTGTTGTTGTTGTTGTTTGGTGTTGGGTTGTATCATTTCTTTATATGTTTTGTATTTTAACCCCTTATGGGATATATCATTTGCAAATCTCTTCCCCCATTCAGTAGGTTGCCTTGTCATTTTGTTGATGGTTTCCTTTGCCGTGCAAAAGCTTTCTATTTTGGTGTAGTCCCAATAGTATATTTTTGCTTTTGTTTCCCTTGCCTGAGGAGACCTATCTAGAAAAAGTTGCTATAGCCAATGTCAAAGAAATCGCTGCCTGTGTTTTCTTCTAGGATTTTTATGGTTGCAGATCTAACATGTAGATCTTTGATCCATTTTGAATATATTTTTGTGTATGGCATAAGAGAGTGGTCCAGTTTCATTCTTTTGCATGTAGCTGTCCAGTTTTCCCAACACCTTTTGTTGAAGAGATTATCTTTTCCCTATTGTATATTCTCGCCTCCTTTGTCCTACGTTAATTGACCATAAAAGCACGGGTTTATTTCTCGGCTTTCTATTCTGTTCCATTGATCTATATGTCTATTTTGGGGCCAGTACCATACTATTTTGATTACTACAGCTTTGTAGTATATCTTAAAATCTGGGATTGTGATATTGTCAGCTTTGTTCTTCTTTCTCAAGATCCTTTTGGCCATTCGAGGTCTTCTGTGCTTAGATTTATTCTAGTTCTGTGAAAGATGTTGTTGGTATTTTGATATATTTTATGCATTTATCCTGAGAAAACGTCCATAGGCTTCACCAGCCCGCCAAAGGAGTGGAAAGTGCAAAACTGGGCTGACATCTTCAAAATATGGCTGTCAGATCCCTTGGGCTGGGGAGAGCAGTTCTAGAACCTTTTAGAGGAGTGGGGCAGGACGTACTACACACTCCCATCCAGTCCCTCCCCAGTGGCTTCATACTAGGCTCCCAGCCCAGGGCGTGGGGCCCTCTGAGGTCTCCTAGAACCTGGGGAGCACTCGGCCTCTGAGCAGGAGGCTATGCTGGGCTTCTGCGTTCAGGTGCCTGAGCCCCAGGTCTCCAGGGTCCTCTCTAAAGCAACCTGAATTCGCACCTGCAGGGAGAAAAGCTTAGGTCCCCCGCCCCAAGCGCGATGCCGGTTTGACCCCGGCGGGAGCCAGGAGCTGCTCTCGGTGCCCGGGCGGCTCCCACCTCTCACGGACTGAGCGCCCCGAGTGCTGACTCATGCTCGGACTCTCCCGTCCAGCCGGGTGCACGCCCACGACGTGCCCTCCTTCTCGCTTCTCCACTGCTTCCTCCCAGGCGCTTCCAGGCGCCCACACGCGCGCTCCCGTCCCGCCGCCGCCCCTCCTAGCAACCGCCCTCCGCTCCCCCTGCCAGATCCGGAAACGGGCGGTCTGGTCCGCTGCTGCCTCCGGAACCCTGCAAGCCGCTAGGCCTCCGCCTCCGCCTCCGGCTCCCCTGCCCTCTGCTGAAACCACCCTGCTGAAGGTCGACCGAGCCCGCCTGCCCCGCGAGGACAGGTGGCCCTGGGCCTCCCACTCCCGCTCCCGCCCTGCGGCGCCGATGCTCCGGCAGCCGCCTCTTCCCGGATGGACCTGCTCGCTCCCCTGGTTTCCATGACACTGCACTTTCCCACGCCGCCTCCGAGTTTCTGACAGCTCGTTTCCTCGCTGGCATCGCCCCCCCCACCCCCCCCACTCAGCCTCTCCCCGTGGGCCTGCCCGAGGCGCTGCCCTGGGCTCTCTCTCCCTCCTCCCGCTTGCGTGCCCACGGGCTCCCCCTCCGCCCCTGCCTCGTGCCACCCCCCCACTGCTGCCTCTCCAGCGGCTGCCGTCCCTCCGTAGCCCCCAGTCCCACGTGGCTAGGGCTTACGGAACTCTTACCCTACCCCCACCCCATGTCCTAAATCACTTGACGTCAGACTGGTGCCCCTGGAGGTGTTCAGGCGTGGTCTGGCCCGCCAGCCACATGACCTGGTGGGATGTCCTGGAGGTGACTTCACATGCCCCCTGCGCCTGAGCCCCGCGGCAGGCCTGCGCGAGGTAAGGCTGTGAGGGTGCAAGGCTTACAGGATGGGATTCTGTAAAACGGCTGCACGAGTTCAAATCCTGCCTCTGCTACTTGCCTCGGGTAGGGTCCTGTATTTGTTCATCCATTTATGTAGCAAATGTTAATCGAGCCACTTCTGTGTGCCAGACTCTGTTGAAAACACAAATGGAAAAACCAAGCGGCTCCCCACACTCTTGAGTCATGGCCTTAATCAAATAAGGTCCAAACAGACGCTAAACTGTGACTCTGACGAGCATCGTGACGCAGAGGCACAGGCTGCTGTGAGACCCCCCGCCTCCAGAAGGTCTCCTCTGGGCTGTCAGACACAGTTTCCTTGAGGACATGCTCTTGAAGCTCAGGTGTGAAGAATGAGTGTGGGGTTATGAGGTGTGACAGGCTGAATAATGGCCCCCAAAGATGTCTACATCCTCAGAACGTAGGAATGTGTTACCTTACAGGGCAAGAAACCTGTGATTCTATTAAGGAGTTGAGCTGTGAGTCTCCTGGATTATCTGGGTGGCACAATGTCATCACAGGAGGCCTTATAAGAAGGAGGCAGGAGGGTCAGAGTCAGAGATGTGAAGATGGAAGCAGAAGTCAAGTGATGGCGTTGCCGGAAGGGGGCTGTAAGCCAAGGAAGCCTCTAGAAGCTGGAAGAGGCAAGGAAATGGATTCTCCCCCTAGAGCCTCCAAAAGGAGCAAAGCCCTGCTGGCCCACTTTGGAGACTTCTGATCCTCAGAAGTATGAGACAATTTGTGTTGTTTTAAGCCACTGTTTGTGATCATTTGTTACAGAATCAATAAGAGACTAACATACTGAAGAATGGAAAAGCGTGAGCCGAGGCCAGGGATGCGAGATGGGTACCTGTGATTTAAAGAAAGGAAGTGTGGTCGGGGTGTATGTGTGGGTGTATGTGTGGGTGTGTACGTGTGAGTGTGTGTGAGGGGGTGGCAGCCATGGGCTACACAGCTGGGCAGGCGCCAGACCGTGACCGCCAAGCAGCTCTTTCAAGCAGCCATTGATTGGTTGATGTTATCAACCCCTTTAAGCCTCAGGCTCCTCATTATAAAAAGATGACTTTATAGGGTCATGGGGAAAATGAAATGAGGGGCACCTGGGTGGCTCAGTCGGTTAAGTATCTGACTTTGGCTCAGCCCATGATCTCGCGGTTTGTGAGTTCGAGCCCCGCGTCGGGCTCTGCGCTGACAGCTTAGAGCCTGGACCCTGCTTCAGATTCTGTGTCTTCCCCTCCCTCTGCCCCTCCCATGCTCATGCTCTGTCTCTCAATAATAAATAAACGTTAAAAAGAATTAAAAAAAAGAAAAAAAGAAAATGAAATGAGACAGCGTAAGTCATGATAGCTGTCGGTAAGGGCTCATTTAATGTTAAGTCCTATTATGATCCCGTGGCGTTCCTGCTGGGAATTTGGTGGAGCCCCTCTGGGGCTGTGGAGAATGGAAATGGAAAGGCAGACGGGGCCGGGGGGCAGTTCGGCCCTCAGTCAGAGCAGTGGAGCTTGTGTTTGCTCATTGGATTTGGCTTATGCTTACGCTCCTGTTTAAATAAAAGGTTCCTCAGCTGAAACAGTTTGAAAACCACTGCTCTAGTCTGTCTCTGCTTCTTCCCGTAAAGGAACCCTGCTGTGGAGGTGCCACCATGATTCGTACTGCATCAGAACCAGTCCCCGACCACTAATGCCTCAGCCCTTCGTGGTCCAGCGGCCTGGGCTTTGGGGTCAAACTGGGCACTTTGTAACATAGAGTCCATTTTCTTTCCTGGCACTTCCTGTGATCTGTGTTATGTTTTCTTGCATCTTTCCTTTACATCTGTCTTCCTCACGGGACGCTAAGGTCCACGGGGGCAGGAATCTCTTGTTTTGTTAACCACAATATCTCCAGGGCCTGACTCTGTGTCCCGACATGATTAATAACGGGGAACGCTTGGAAAATGCCCCCTCTGTCCCGGGCACTGTTCCATGTCCTCTACACACATCCATGGACTTAATGCTCAACCCTACCTCACATAGTCAGCATTCAAGGTTTGTGTTGAATTCACGGCTTCCCATCACTTGCGCGCCTGGTGAGTTTCTTAGCCTCTTTGAACCACGGTGGCCACGTGCGTAAAGTGGGGAACCACAGCATGGACGGTGGCGGTGGTGAGGAGGAAATGGTGTCACGATGTCTGCCCGTCTGCAGGCTTTGGGTCTGGCGGCAGCAGGCACCCAGGAAAGGGTAGCCGTGGCACTGACCTCCCTGTGCTGGGTACCGAGTGCCCTGGTTCTGGCCGCACCGTCTGGACAGGGCCTCAGCTTCAGTCTCATGCCCCGAGCCGCAGTGGATTCCTTCCCTCCATCAGCCTAGTCACTTCCTGCGAAGTTTCTCCTGCTCACTCCTCCTCCTCTTTCTCCCCTGGGCCCAGAGCAGCACATCTGCCTTTCTGGGCTCCCACTCCCCGCCCCCCCACCCCCGCCCGTTCCAATGAACCCTGCAGGCAGCTGCTTCCTTCTGTACTCCACTTCCGTTCCCACCTTCCCTCTGGGGGGGGGGGGCTCCCCAAAGGCCCCTACAACCCATACCATCAAGTGTGACCCTGCTGGGATCCCGAGGACGAGCGTAAGTCCACACCCTGCCCAGTGGCTCCCAGGCCACCACTATCACCTCTGGCAGGAGCCTCTACCTGTGGCCTGGCCCTGTCTGTCAGCCTTTGCTGAGCCCTCTCCTGTACCCTTCCAGTGTCCTGTGTACCTCCATTGCTACTCATCTGGCGTGGTCTATACGTGTCTGTCTTTCACGTGCCTGATGTAAATGTGGTGGGAGTGGGAGATCCCCAAGGACCAGGATTCACTTTTTTTTTTTTCAGTGCGAAAAAGGTGAGCTTTATTAAAGCACGGGGGCAGGGCCCATGAGGCAGAAAGAGCTGCCGTCACTTTTGCTCTTAAGTAATTCTGGAATGTGTCCCCTTGTCCCCTTTTCCACCACCACCCTAGTTGAGGCCACCCCAGTCTCTCACCTGGATGATCACAAAATATCATGGTCTGTCTCCTCTGGCCTTGTCTCCTCCCATTGGGCATTAAGGTAATCCTCGGAAGGCACCAGTGAGTTTATGGCCCTCCCTTTCAGGGTCTCCATTGGCCTCAGAGCCCTGGTGACCGGTTTCCCTCCCTCCCCATCTAATTGGATCCAGACACACTGAACTGACTTGTAGCGGCTTGAATGGACTGAACTCTCCAGATGATTGAAATGTCCTTCCTTTTGCTCAAGACTCTCCCTTTCTTCTCCTGTCCGGCCCTCCTCTACCCGTGGGCTAATTCCTGCTCATACCCAGATCTCAGCTGAGATCCTCCACCTGGGAAAGGGCTCCTTGGCTACCTGTAGCCTTGGCCACATGACCTCCTCCGACCCTACACACTCCCTGCTTTATTGTGGGGGACACAACAGGGAGTGTTGCCTATTTGTTGTATCCAGCTTGCCTGTCAGTTCTTTAAGGGCAGGGCCCCTGTCTCCACTACCCCAGAGCCAAGCACAATGCTTGGTACATAGTTGGTGCTTAATAAATAAATAGAACTGAACTACTCCAGAAGCTTGGTCAGGCCTCCCAATCCCTAGCCGTCTCCAAATTTCACCCACTCTTCTTGATAACAAAAGCCATGGCTGACATTTATTGAGTGCTTATCTTGTGCCTGGAACTTTGTTAAGCACCTTGTGCATATCGTTTACTCCTCAACAGCCTTGCGAGGTAGGAACTATTTTATAGGCACTAAGTCTTCGACAGGTGACATAACTAACCTAAGGGCACACAGCGTGACAGGGTAGAGCTGGAGGGGAACCCTGCTAGCTGACTTCCTTCTCAACCTCAAGATGACCCTGTCCTCCACGCCCACTCGTTCCCCACCTTCTTCACCAAGTCTTCTCCTGCCTCTGGCCCCCCAGGGTCTCTGTCTCACTAGATCCTTCTGGCCACTTCATCTGTGCTATTGCTCCCTGATTGCACACTGCCCTGAACAGCTCTGTGGTACCGAGGTTTTGCAACAGTTAATCTCTCTCACTAGTGACAAAGTCCCCAGGGACAAGGGCTGAGATCTGTTTGTCTAGAACCCCTGGGATATCCAGCACAGTGCCAGACACATGGCTGACACCCAGTTCACCAGTAAAACAAAGGCCAGGTCTCCAGGCTCCTGTCCATCTGAGGAGGTGGCTTGGTTGGTTCTGGTCTCTCTTCTATTCCTAGATCCATTTAAATAATGAGGAAAAGTGTCAGGGCTCAAGGGCATCCGTTGATGGAAAACTCCAGCATTTTTCTAATCCCAGTGCTTCTGAACGTAATGGGTTTCTGGGAGCCAGAGAATTTGGGGGAAGGGAATGCCAAGATTCATTGATGCTAAGTTTGTGAGCAGCATCTTGACTTCATTTTTCTGGTCAGGGAGTCCCATTTTTAACCATAGCATGTTCCTGGAAACCATGTCATAAATCAGATGATCAAAAAGAAGATATTTAAAAGAGGATATTTAATCAGCAAAAATTTCATGCCCCGAGCACTTACTATATGCCAGGCAAGCAATGAGCTAGGTGACGGGAGTCAAGTTAAATATGACATGACTGTGCACTCAGCGGTCTCACTGTCTGGCTAGAGTCATGAAGCAACACATCGCAGCAAAAGGCACCTGAGTTTTGCATGTTCTTCCTCCCATCTGCCTCTGCGAGCTCATACCAAGTGTTTCTAGAAGTTTCCCATGGGTGTTTCCCATGGGGCTCATGTCTAAGTCCAGGCATTGCCGCTAACACGTGATTTCCATGATCGCTTCCCCCTCTTCCTGGTGTAAGATGTACCACACCCCTGCTGGGCACCTAAGGCTGATGATGAAGCAGGTCTAGGACCTGTTCTTCAGTGAAACAACTCTGCAATGCCTGACATGGCTGGACCACGTCAGGAACCCCTCCCCACCCCCCCTCCCCACATGACCCAGACTTGATTCCATAGGTTCTGAGCTCTCAGGCTGAGCTAGGTTATTATATTCAGATGCGGCCCTTCTTTAATGACGAGGGCTCACTCACTAAGGCAAAGACATCTGCTTGACCTCTTGTCCCCATGGGACGAGCCCTCATTCAGAAGGTTCCTCACTCCTTCTAGAGCATCAGCCCCTGGCAGCTGCCCCACCACTTCCCTACAGAAGCCCACACCTGTCCCAGTTTTGCCACAGACACAGCTCTCTACTCCCCCCTGTTCCTCTTACACATGAACTACTTATTTATGCTCAGATTGAGAAAAAAGACAAGAAGGAAATATTCTAAGAGGCTGTGATTCTGGGAAACGTTATTTGCTTTTTTATACTCTGCTATCTTTTCTGAAATTAAGAAAATAAGCATATGTCGCATTCACAATCCCCACTCCCCAGTAAAAGCTTTTAGGTGTGGTAGATGTTGTTACAATACAAAATTAACAACACAAGCTGTAGAAGCAAAGAGGAAAGAAAGATACATTTTAAGGTGTCAAGGAGAAGTAGAAAATCTTCCAAAAGGAATAATGTTACAATTGGAGGTCCCTAAACAAATGAATCATAAATACAGCCAAAAAATATACCATAAAACCAATGCCATAGTGACTATAAATCTCCACAATTATTCAAAAGAGTAAAATTATTTTCCAGGCCCTACAAAATACACACATCACATTGATTATATAAAAGCCTGCAATGAACTTTTAAGTGTGTGTATCATATATTAAACAACACCCACAACTTCACAACCTTTATAACATAGCAAGGCATGGTAGGTTAGCTATAATAAACAGTACACATTTAATTGACAATAGTTATGTTCACTTTCCACCTTAGAAGTGGGGCAATGCTTGGTCTCATGACTTCCCTTTCTCTGAAACAGGGATGTTCAAGATCACTCCTTGGAGATCAGCGCTGAGCATAAGGGGTGTGATTTAAGTGTCTATTTGCTCTCGATAATGATGCTCTACTGAAAGTCTTGTATTTATTTTATTTTATTTTATTTATTATTTCATTTCATTCCTGCTTCTTTATTTTTGAAAGTAATTTTGATTTTTTAATGTTTATTTATCTTTTAAAGAAGTTTTTTATAATTTTTTTAACATTTACTTATTTTTGAGAGAGAGAGAGAGAGAGAGAGACAGGGTGTGAGGGGAGGAGGGGCAGAGAGAGAGGGAGACACAGGATCTGAAGCAGGCTCCAGGCTCTGAGCTGTCAGCACAGAACCCAGTGTGGGGCTCGAACCCGTGAACTATGAGATCACAGACTGAGCTGAAGTCAGACGCTCAACTGACTGAGCCACCCAGGCGCCCCTAACGTTGATTTATTTTTGAGAGAGAGAGATAGAGTGTGAGCAGGGGAGGGGCAGAGAGAGAAGGAGACAGAGAATCTGATGCAGCAGGCTAAAGGCTCTGAGCTGTCTGCACAGACCCTACCATGGGGCTTGAATCCACGGACCACAAGATCATGACCTGAGCCAAAGTTGGACACTTGACCAACTGAGCCACCCAGGCACCCGGAAGTCATTTTAAATATCTGGAAGGGCTGATCTGGCAACTTCTCCTTCCTTCACGTCTGCGTACTGAAAGCCACAAGGCAGGGATCGGCATCGGGTTAACGTGGGCCGTAGGAAGCCTGCCACAGGCTCTAAAGTCCGGCCTTCCCATCCTTTCCTTCCTGCGGACCACCCAGCAGCAGTAACTGTAAGTGACCGCAGTCAGTGTACAGAACCCGCTGCTGGGAGGCTCTCTTCATCTGGGACGTGACAAGAAAGGGATGGCTGGGGGAAATCAGGCGGAGGAAAAGACCTTGGCCATGAGCTGCTCTCACGCCTAAGAGCCACCACCAGTGACATAGAGAGGGCACCCTCTGTGCCTGGAATTACGACAGAGATGGTTAATCGTATGTCATTGCTGCAGCTGTGAGAGGTAGTATCCTCCCCGTGTTATAGGTGAGAAAGCAGAGAATCAGAATCCGTGAGCTTAAGAAACTTACCGTATATTGGTTTGCTGAAGCTGCCGTAACAACGCATCACAAACCGGGCCCCTTAACAGCAATTTATTGCCTCCTGGTTCTGGTGGGTGGAAGTCTGAGAACAAGGTGCCTGCAGGGCTGGTTCTGGGGGCTGTGAGGGAGGACCTGTTCCACGCATCTTTCTCCTAGCTTTCGACGTTTGCCCGCGATCCGTGGCGTTCTGTGGCTTGTGGTTACGTCATCTCAATCTCTGCCTTCATCTTCGACAGCATTATCCCCAGGTGCGCGCCTGAGTCCAAATTTCCCCTTTCAAAAGGACAGCGGTCGTATTCAACTGGGGCCCACTCTCATGACCTCATTTGAACCATTACCTCTGTAAAGACCCTATTTCCAAACAAGACTCCGTTCTCTGTACCGGGGTTAGGACCTGTCTTGGGGGAGAGAAGCGGACACAGTTCAGTCCACTCGCCTCTGAAGATCTCCCCTCCAAAGAGTTACAGAGCCGATATTCAAAACCATAGACAGTCTGACGCCAGCTCTTAGCCAAACCCTATGCTGCCTCCTTCCCGGCTCTTCCTGGCTACCAGCCTCTCTCCTGTAGGACACATCTATCACATGGGACCCGTGACTATAGAGGACAAAGCCCACCTACCACTTTCGAGGACTTCCTAAGTATAATCTCTTATTTTCTATGCTTTCTCCTGGAGGGCCACGCCAATGGCTCAAGTCTTTTTTTCCACGTAGGTACGGACGGACATCTGCTCTACTGAAGGAGTGTTCCCCTCCCGCAATTTTTTTTTCTTTTAATTAAAAAAGCAATGTCCGTATAGCCCCAATTTAGACTTTGTCTTGGTTCGCTCGCCAGAAGATGGTCAGCTCCGGACTCCGTCACACCCGACTGGGGTAATGTTGGGATCCACCTCACTCCTTTCTGGGGTCTCAGGGACCCCTCCGGGTGGGTGAGGTCGTCAGTGAATAAGGCAGACGCTCACTGAGGGTCTTGCAGTGGCACGGCCGTGCGCCCGGACCCCCCTTCAGAAAGCACTTGCCGCCCCAGCTGTGGGGAGGCCCTCCCTGCAGAGAGCATCATGAGGCCGAGGCCAGGCCCCCCGCCGGTGACGGGCTGAGGCTGGGGTATAAAGGCCCAGAGTTTCAGCCTACTACGTGGCAATTCTTAGGGGCTATTTTAGTTCCAGGGTCCCATGGTGTCTGCCGAGCTTGTCCTCGGGCCTAAATCAGAGCTCAACGTTTCCAAGTCACTCCAGCTTCCTGCCCCTCCCTTCCTTGGGTGTTGCCCTGAAGAGCACGCCCTCATGAGCCCCCACACTCAATCCCATCCCAGAGTCTGCTTCCCAAGAGCCTGCCCTGAGACTGGCCTCTCCAGGGACTCAAGTCAAAGTTTGGTCCTGAAGCTGCAAAGAAGCAGCACTAAGTGTCCACAGGTTACTTCTATTTGGGGGATGGGCCCCAAACTTGAGCTTTCCCAGCATCTGGCCAGGATGCTCAGAGGCCTGTCCAGACTCCCTTCTGTTTGCGCCACTCAAAATTAGCTGACCAACATCTTTCTCCCTCCCTCTCCTCCACAAAGATTTATTGAGAAACTATTATGTGCCAAGTGCTGTTCTAGACACTAGAAATATAGCAGTTCAAAAAAAAAGAGAGAAAAGTGTTTAAACTCATGAAGCTTACATTCTAGCAGGGGGAGCAAATAATTACCTAATAAATCAGTAAAATAATGTCACTGGGTGATGGTACTATAGGGAGGAAAAAGCAGGGAGTGGAGAGGGTTTGGGCAGGACAAAGGGGATAAGGCGAATAGGGTCAGAGTCACTGAAAAGGTGCTATTTTAGCAAAACCTGAAGGAGGTGAGGGACTGAGTCATGAAGCTATTTGAGGGTCAGCCTTTCAGACAGCAGAAAGAGCATGTGCAAAGGCCCTGAAGCAGGAGCTTGCTGTCCGTGTTGAAGCACAAGCAAGGAGGCTGGTGGAACTGCAGCAGAGAGGGAGAACAGTAAGGAGTGAAATCAGAGGTCATGTGTGGGGGGATAATGGGACTGCAGGTGTGGAGGGCCTTCTAGGCCACTGTGGGGGCTTTGGCATCGACTCTGAGTAAGACATGAGCCACTGGAAGGCTCTGAGCAGAGGAGAGACATGATCAGAGGGAACACCTTAAAGGTTCACTCTGCTGTGTGGAGAACGGCCAGGGAGGGTGAAGGCAGGAGACCCATTAGGTGGGGGATCTCAGTAAATTCCGGTGGGAGGCAGAGGTGGCTCAGCCGAGGGGCTGCGGTAGACGTGGCCAGATTTTGGAAACGTTTGGAAGGTAGAGCTAATGGGATCTGCTGTTGAGCCTTCCAGGGAAGCCAGATGTGTGGCTGGCAGGATCCCTCGTGTGAGTACAGCCAGCAGCGTCTCTCAATGTGACAAGCCCTCTGTCGCGGCCTTGGAGCCAGACACACCTACGTGTGGACCCCGACCCCATCCACACTAACAGATTGTCTTGAGTAGGTTACATCAGCTAAGTCTCCACTTCTTCACCCGTAAACCGGAGAATCCTTATATCACGGGATCATTGTGAAGATTAAATTAGATAATGTAGACCAAAAAAGGCAGGCACAAGGGTAAGATGATTATTTTAAATCATGCAGTTTCCCATGAGCCCCGGAAAGACAGCAGGGGCCCGCGGAGGGGAAAGGAGAATCTGAGGGCCAAGGGAATGTGCAGGAGGGGCTGGGGCAAAGCCGGGGGGCAGCAAAGACAGCCCGGGGGAGCGGGAGCGCTAGGGTGGGGAGAGGGCAGGAATCCAGGGCACATGCTCGCCTTCTCCAGTGAGGCTGGGGGATTCCACAGCCTGGGCGGGTTGGGGCGGGGGCGGAGGAAGGTGGAGCAGTGGAAAATGGGAACATCCCCAAATTCTGGAGAGGATGAGGTCATCCCAGCTGAAGCCAATCAAAACTCTCCCCTGGGCAGGCAGAAAAAGGGTTTTACTAGGCCAAAAACTGCAGAGATGGCTAGCAGCTGCCAAGAAAGGAGGCGAGGCAAGTTCTGGGCCCGAGGCCATGAGCCCCAGGGGCCCCACCCTGGCTAGAAAAAGAGACTAGAGGAGTGGTGGGGGGCAGCCCAGAAGCCAGGGGAAGGGGGGGCCTGTCTGAACTGTCTGGTGGTGATGGGGTATGCTCCTGGAAAAACCGATAGGTCCTGGTCACAGGCAGCTGACAGAGCTCTGTGAACCAGGGCTCTGCGATTCTGTCTTTTCCTTACGAAAAGACAAAAAGCAGGATTCACATTCCTTCCATCAGAGATGTCCTACTGATTTATGCATGTGTGTGTTTTGGCTTTGTTTTCTTTTGTTTTTGCAGCCAACCAGGACATAGGCAGAGGTTAAACTGGGGGTCCTGCGCGAACCTCCCAGTTAGGGCAAGCCGTGGTGTTGAACAGGATGTGGGTTCAAATTCTGGTGTGGCTGTTGACCTCGGGCACGATGTTTGACCTCCGAGTCTTGTGAAATGGAGATCACGGTTATTCGGTCATTCGTAGGTGTCCCCTGATGGCACTTCTCTCCCCTCCCCCACCCCCGAGGTCAGGAGAATGAAAAGAGACCTTTCGTGTGTCACGGAGGCCATGGGGGCTGGTTTCTAGGGGCCAGAGTGGAGAGGTGGGGTCTGGAACCTTGGGGAGCGGGCACATACCCCAGGGCCTCTGGAGCAGCACCCCAGTTGCAGGATGGGGTGCCCTCCTTACGCGATGTCTCCCAGTTCGGATGCCTTCCCCCTCCGCACCGTCGTCTGTTCCCACGTCAACAGGGCCCCAAAGAAATGGGACAGAGCACTTGGGCGAGGGACATCCTTTCCCCAGTCGTCCCTTAAGGTAGAAGTCCCCCCAAGCCCAAAGCCTTCCAGAGGCACTAACGTCAGCCAGAAGCAGGGCTGCGGAGCTTTTCTGGAAATCTCCTTCTCGAAGCGTCACCTCCGGGAAGGACACTGCTGGGATGGGGGCCAAGTCCCACAGCTGCTCAGCACCCGCCTGGCCTGGAGTGGCTTCCTGTGTGCCCGCTCGCACGGTCACAGTCCTGGGGTCCCGGGGGCAGGGGTGCTGGCTGGCCATTCCCCTCCCTGTCACCACCCTCTGCGAGAAGCCAAACCAGCCCACCGCCAGCAGATTCCCATAGTCTCTTTCCCTCGGGCAGGAATGGAAACAGAAGTCTCTCTCCTTCCCCCTCCCCCGTCCCTTGCCTGCCTTCCTCCCCTTGACTGTTCTTTCTCTGGTCAGGTCGCAGGCTTTGAAAGCCATTTGGGTTTTATGTCCAAGTAACTAGGTAGAAGACAGAAGCTCTGACTCCTGGTCCCCAGTCAGTTTTTCAGGCCAGCACGTCATAGAATTTGAACACAGGCTCCAGGATCTCCCCAACCAGGCCAGTGCCCTTTTCACGAGCAGTTTCTGTGTGCCGGGCACCGCACTCATGCTTGAGGGGCATTATTTACTCCTGACGACGAGTTCAGGAAAGAGCCACTAGGAGCTCTAGTTTACAGATGCGAAAATGGACACAAGCAAGTTGCTTAAGGTCACGCGCACCGCAGCCTGAGTCGGGAGCCAGGTCTTATGACTTCAAAGTTGAGCTCTTTGCCACCATATCACACTTCCCAAAGCATGTTCCGTGAATCATTCATTCCTCTAGGTCGGCCAGGAATGACAGAGACCTGGGGTCAAGCATGCTAGGATGATGCTAGCCTCTCGACTTCTTGGAGAGTCTCAGAACATGTTAACAGATTAAAGGCTCTGAGAAGTCCTGCAGGGAGTAAATCCGTTTAACTCTCTGTAACCCAATGTGTCCCAAACTTATCTGCACTTGGATCCCACCTCCCCACCCGCACCTTTTTTTTTTTTTTTTTTTTTTTTAAAGGGACACTGTTTCCATCCCAGAGAAGGCTCTGGGAAGTGCCACCCAAGATCACATTACCTGTCATGTTTAGATATTGCCTGGCAATATGGCACAAGTTCCTTGCCTGGACCTCAATAAATATTGGTTGGATAAAATGAATATGCTTCTCCCATTTTCAGCCATCCTAACCCATTCCCCACTCTTCTTTTCCCTGAGAAATTCCTCAGCTGGGGGATATACCCAGACCTGCAGATAACCCACTCTTGATGTCGCTCCTGGGTGGCTCTTCCGGGCTGGACTGGTCACATGGGAAGAAAATTCCATTCAGGCAGCTCCTGAGGCCTCCCCTAGTCCAGCCCCTCGGAGGTCTCTGTGCTAAGGATGAAGGGAAAAGTTGGAGACAATCCCGTCCTGTTTTGGCCCCAGGAATATGGGTGTGGAAGAGGGGGTAGAAACTCTGCAGCCCTCCCAGCCCTTAAGGCAGAACAACTCAGACCTTGAGGTGTCCCTCCTTCCCTGCTAGCGCGCTCACACCTCCGTTTCCACGCTCCTCCACTCCCTTCCTCCGCTTGTACCTCTTTCTCCCTACCCTCCCGGCCTCGGCCTCAACTCCCTACTGGAATGGAATCAGAAGTCCTCACCAGGGACCACGAACACACGCCCAGTTCGGGAGATTCAGGGGTAATTGCTACAGAACGGGGCTCAGCCCTCCCGTGCCTTCAAATGCAGCCAGGGTTGGGAACCGCGGTCTCCCACCAGTAGCCATGGCCCTCTCCCCCACCCTTTGGCAGCACTCCCTCGGCAAGCCTCCTACCCTGGCACGGCAGCCAGTGTGCCCCCTTCTCCCCTCTCCTGACCCCGGAGCGCCGCTGGAGAAATGCCACCTCCACCGCTACCAACTGGGACTCCCAGCTCAGCGCCACTCGCCAGCACGAGTAGCGGGCCTGAGTCTTGTCGTCTTCAACCTCCTCCTATTCTGGGCCTTCCTCACTCCCTCTATGTTCCCTCCTGACCCCAGGCACAACGCTCAGCTCCCTGTCTGCTACCGGAAAACAAAACTGAGGCCACCGGGAGCACATGATCTCCATCAAATTCTTGCCCCCAACCGATCCTGCTATCACCGTCCCTACCGGTTTCCTGTTAATTTTAGAAGCAGGCCGAAATCCAGGTCAGGTCCCCCTAGCCTCTAAAGTCAGGTTGCCAGGGTTCAAATCCCATTTATATCACTTGTAGGCTGTGTGATCTTGGGTAGGTCTCTTAATCTCCTCGGTGCCTCAGTTTCCTCATCAGGGAAATGGGATCATCCTTGCCTTTACTTCATAGAGTTGACGGGAGGACTAAATGAGATAAGCCCCACAGAGAGCTCAGCACGGCCCTGGCACGTTGGCAAGTGCTAACACAGGCTAGTTCTTGTCAGCTGCTCCCTGCCTCCTCCAGACCTTGTTCTGTCATTGCGAGCCTCTCCTGCTTCTAGCTCTCGCCTCTTGCTGCACAGAGATGCACAAGTCCCTCTGTCCTAAAAAGCTCCTCTTGATCCTGTGTTCCAGATTTCTCTTGTTCCTTCTCATCCAAGCCTCTTGGAAGCTTTATCGGCTTTCTCATCTTTTGTTCCTCAGTCCACCAAGGACCTGGCCAAAACCACCTGGTCCCTAACTTCTGCCGACTGCACTGGACTCTCTTGCTCATTTCCTCTTTACAAACAGGCTCGGCTTCAATGCCTCCTCAGCCCTCGCTTGCTTCTCCTTGTGTGTCCGTCCTCTGCCTTCGCTTCTCCGTCCCCTCCGGGCCTCATCATCCTCTGCCGGCCCCAGGAAGGCTATCGTTACCCTGCGTTTGTCCTTAGTTGATGGGTCTCCTCTGCCCCCTCACACTCCACTCAAGTGATCTTAGCAGCTCTCATGGGCCCGACTTCCTCTTGATGATTGATACCTGTCAGGGACGGAATCGTGTGCCCCCCCAATTCCTATGTCAAAGCCCAACCCCCAGTGTGACTGTATATGGAGATGGGACCTCTAAGGAGGTAATTAAGGGTAAGTGAGGTTATAAGTGCAGGGCCCAAATCTGATAAGACTGATGTCCTTATACGGAGAGGGAGAGTAACCAGGGATCTCGCTCTCTTTCTGGGCTCGCACAGAGCAAAGGTCATGGGAGGACACAGCAAGAGGGTGCCATCTGCAAGTCGGGAAGAGAAGCCTCACCACAAAGCAGCTCTGCTGGCACCTTGGTCTAGGACTCCAGCATCTAGAGCCGTGAGAAAACAAATTTAAGCCACCCAGCCTGTGGCATCTTGTTACAGCAGCCTAAGCTAACAGGACATCTAAGCGGATCAGTTAGCTTTGCCTGCGTAACAAGCAATTCCAAAATTTAGTGGCTGAAAACAACAGCCACGTATTTAACTTCCCTCTCTGCGGGTCAGCGGTTTGGTCTGGGCTCAGCAAGGTGGTTCTTCTGCCCTTGGCCAGGCCCACTCGTGTGTCTGTGGCCAGCTGCTGGCTTGGCTGGGTGCTGGCTGGTCAGGTGGCCCCAGGAGGGACGGCCCGTCCCCACACCATGTTCTCTCTCATCCTCCAGCATGTGGGCCCGGGCTTGTGTTTACGGCAGTGCAGCATCAGGCTTCTAAGAAAGCAGAGTTGAGGTTTGCAGAAAAAGCCTCAAGCTAGAGGCAGAGATCTGGGTCTTTCCATTCACACCTGGTCTCCTGCTAGTGGACTTCTCAATATCAAGACACCTTGGGCAATGAACTAGGAATATAGACTAATAATTAAATAAGCAAATTCTGGGAGAAGCACCTAGCACTTTAAAATGTGGTTGATGGGGCGCCTGGGTGGCTCAGTCGGTTAAGCGTCCAACTTCGGCTCAGGTCATGATCTCGGGGTCCGTGAGTTCGAGCCCCGCACCGGGCTCTGTGCTGACAGCTCAGAGCCTGGAGCCTGTTTCGGATTCTGTGTCTCCTTCTCTCTGACCCTCCCCCGTTCATGCTCTATCTCTCTCGATCTCAAAAATAAATAAACGTTAAAAAAAAAATTAAAAAAAAAAAATAAAATAAAATGTGGTTGACAGGACTTGACAGACATGGGATGAGGAAGGATAGGGAAAATAGGCCTTCTCCTGGGCAGATGGCTTGGTGGACTGGATGGAAAGTGGAAATAACTTGCTGAGCACTTATTATATGCAGGATACTGTGCTAAGCACCTGGCACCCAGAGGACATCGAGGTGCTTGAGAAAAGGTCTCTGGAGCCAGACTTGCTGAATCTGAAGCTCAATTCTGTCATTAAGCCAGAGAAAGTTACTTAACCTTTCTGTGCCTCGGGCTCCTCCTCTGTAAAGGAGGCATGATCACGATACTTCCCCGGGCGCCTAGCTGGCTCTGTAGGTAGAGCAGGCGACTCTTGACTTCAGCCCCACGCAGGCCTGGAGCCTACTTCGATTGTTTTTTGAATCATCATCATCATCAGTAATAATGATAAATAATGGCACTTACCTCACGAGGCTGTTGCAAGGATTAAATGAAATAATACACATCAGTCCCATAGAAATGCCCAGCATCTGTGGTATCCTATAAACATCTGCTCTTGGCCTTATTGTCTCATTGAACCCTCGCAACCAACTTAAGAGACAGGCACTTCTGTCTCCACTTCACAGGTGAGGACACGGAGGCCTGGAAAGGTTAAATAATGGCCCTACCACGCATGGCTAGGATGTGGCTTTGGACCCAGGCAGCCATAACTCTAGAACCTGTTCTAGAACTTATGCTGTTAACCACCACTTCCTCCATACCCCACCCACCCGCACCATTTACCATTCATCAACAGCAAGAGAACGTGTTTGAGGCTGAAGATCATGAGTTTGGTTTAGATGTCGATGTAGAATTGCTGCTGAGACATCCAGGTAGAGACTTCTGGCCAGCAGCTGGGTTTGTACGTGGAGTACAGAAATCAAGACAAGGTGGACTGATGGGGACATGTAGACAGATTGAGTCACGGCTGGTAAGGTCACACAGGGAGATGGTGTAGCACGACAGCAGGGGAGGGCCCGGGACCCATTTAAAGAGTAGATGGAGGAAAAGGAGTCTGAGGACAGACAGCCACGGAAGGGAGAGGGAGGTTTTGGAGGGAGGGAGACCATACGTCTGGGTTCACCTGGGAGAGTCTTAGTTTATGACGGTTAGCCTGGTGTAATAATTCATTAGTGCCCTTTGTCTCTTTAAATAGTGGCCCAGTTTGGAAGACAAATGATATATTCACCCTCCTTCAGGGGTCAAGGAGGAGAAAGCATCAGGGAGGAGGAAACACAGGTGTAAAATACCACGGAAAGAACAAGGAAGCGGTGTTTGCAAAGTGGTCCGCTGGAGTTGAGTTTGGCAAACTGCTGACTTTGAGAGAGGTTTCTGAGGAAAGAAGTGGTAAGTACGTGCATGCTGACATCTGAAAAGGAGCTCAGTACAGATAACAGATATGCACACGTCACTATCTTTGAGACTGGGGTTACAGAAGTGAACAGACAGGACTGTCCTGATGGAATTGTGTGTGTGTTGGGGGGGGAGGGGGTTGGAAGAATTAAGTAGAGTGACCTGGTAGGGAGCTATTTGAGGTACATGGGGTGGGGTGGGAAGCCCTCTCAGAAGCCCTAACACTTGACCTGAGAGCTCTGTGAAAAGGGTGAGTCTGCCTGGGAAGCTTAAGAGATGGAACCTTCCAGAGAGGGAGGTAAGAGTTCATGCAAAGGCCCTGAGGTGGGAGTTTGAAAAACACAAAGGAGGCTAGTAAGGGTGGCCGTGGAAACCAGAGGGGAGAAGACGGATTCGAGTGCCAGCACAAGTGAATCGACGGCCCTGGTGACTGACTGGATATGAGGCGGGGGGGCGGGGGGAAGCAGGGGGTGGTCTAAGGGTGACTTCCCACGTCAACTTGGGAAACGTGGGTACACCCCTCCCCACCCTCGACGGAGCTGGCAGAAGGAACTGGTTTTGAAGGAATGCGATGAATCATGTAGTGAGTTAAATAGTGGTTTATCCACTTGGACATGTCCTTTGTCCAACCCTATCCTGTGAACCTGTGAATGTAACCTGATTTAGAAGAGCAGTCACTGCAGATGTAATTAAGGATCTTGAGATAAGATCATCCGAGGGTTAGAATGGGCCTTATATCCAATGACAGGTGTTCGTGTAAGAGAAGGGCAGAGGGAAATCTGAGACGCAGAGGGGACAGGAGAAGGCCATGTGAAGATGGAGGCAGAGATTAGATTCTTGGCAGCCATGGCCAAGCAATGCCTGGGGTTACCAGAAGCTGGAAGAGGCAAGGAAGGATCCTCCCCTAGAGCCTTCAGAGGGAGCGTGGCCTTGCTGACACCTTGACTTCAGACTTCTGGCCTCCGCAGCTGTGAAAAACTAAAATTCCTGTTGTTGTAAGCCACCAAGAATGGGCTAATTTGTTATGGCAGCCACAGGATACCAATACGGACTCCTCCGCGTTGAGTTGGGGTGGGGGGCACATAGAGGTGTTGACTGGGCGAGTGCATGAGCTCCCCTCAGGAGAGAGAGTCCAGGGCTGGAGATAAAGCTTTGGAAGCCCATTGAGCAGGTGGCAGTTTAAACCAGTGTTATCTCTGAGGGGACCCTGGAACATGGCTCCAGAAGCTCTCTCTCAGAAGCACAGAACCAAGAGCTTTCCAGATTTTTAAAAACAGATTTCACTCACTGATATAACCAAACACCCACACTATATATATATCAATGAAATGTAACGTTCATACCAAAGAATATGTTTATATGCATTTTAATATCTCCCAATAGATTAAAGAATATTTTTATCAGATTATTTTAAGTCAGGAATGCTTGCACTTCCTTGGACTTCTTCTGGGTCTGATGTGAGACGAGCCCGTTTTACATCTGACACTACGGAGAATATATAGGGAGAAGGGCGTATACATTAGAAGGAAGTGCCAGAAATAGTATTTGTTAGTTTCTGAAATTGCATAGCATAAATTTCTCCCAGGGCCCCTGGGTGGGCAGAGGAAGTGCTTCAGTTTCCTCTTTATCACTTCTCTCAAAATGGTCCACTCGCCGATATTGCAAAAGTGACATTCCTCTCTTAGCACCTGGTATGCCTCTAACATTTGCAGGGCCTGGGCCAAGAGTACAAATAGAGGCCCGTGTAACGCATATCTAACAATCTCTCAATTATTAAACCCGTAAACAGTTAATTAGAATGCAGTGTTTCTCTCTACCTTGACGAATAACTTCCTAATGCCCTGGAAGTCCCAGATCAAGTTCAGAACCAGCAGGCTTTTTGGAGTTCGCCCTGGAATGTGGAACATGGGCAGGGCTCCCTCCGGGGCCCCTTCTCCTCCCACTCCCTGCTCAACAGCACACCCGGAGGGGCCTCCCAGGATGCAGGCTCACACCAGTGCCCAGAGCCAAGCTTCAGCCACTCGCTCCTACAAACAGAGCCTCAGGCCACCCTCAGGCCTGAGCACCACCGTGGCTCCAGAGGACTGGCCCAGAAAAGAGGCCCTGCATAGGCCCTAGAGTTGACGTGGGACATTTGGGGCAGGAAATTCTGGGATCTAGGAATTTCTGGGATCTGGAATGGCCTAGGGACAGGTTTGGTCCTGTGGCTCTGTGGACTCCTTGACCAGGGAGAAGGGGCACAGAGCACAGGACCAGGACAGGGGCTCCTCTTGCCTAGGTAGATCTAAGGTGGGCTGCTGGTCAGCCTGCACTCTAACAAGAGAGTCGGAGAAGTAGACCAACACCTGGCCAAGCCCATGTGCAGACTCTCTTGTGTACTTTTCAGTTTTGAGAAAATGCCGGGTTAAAAAATGAAGTACCATAGATATCTTGAGCCCTGATTAATAAACACTATTATCATGCCAGTATTTCATTGAGTTCTAGAAATCAAAGGTCAAATCCCTAAAAAGTTTTGAATATAGTAAAATAAGGCAATGAAGCAATAACTTGGGTGGCAGTGCTTTCTGGAAGTTTTTTCCACTTCTTCCTTTCTTCCTGCCTCCCTCCCTCCCTCCTTCCAATCCATCTCCTTCTTTCCAAAGCAGGAAGAGCCTAAATGAAGGCCATAGGCTTGGATGCAGGGGGAAAGTGCAGCTGAAGTACAAAGCAAGAGGGCCATGGCAGAATTCTAAGAGATGTCAATATCCAATAACCAAGCCAAAGAAGAGCTTCTACCAAGGAAAGTTCTGGAGTGGCATGGGAGGGAGAGGAGAGACTGGGGATCCATAGACCGGGGAGGAAAGAGTTGCACAGGTGGGAGTTGTCCAGAAGAGCAAATGCCTCAAGGAGCTACCATCTTCCTCAGGCCGACTGAAGCAAATCTGGCCCATGCCTCTTCCAGCCCAGTCCCTCTCCTTCTCTGGAGAGCACCAGCTCTTCCTCATACCCCATGTGGGGCTGCTTCAGTCCTGCCCCATCTTTTCTCACCCTGCATTTCCCCGCTTTATCACAGCTGTCCTCACCGTTGGCTTCCCAACGTCCATCTCCATCCCTGGTCTCTTTCTTGAACCTCTAGCAGAACAATGGGTCCCAAGCATGTGCTTTGGTTAAGGGAGATGCTCACCAGATAATGGTCCGATGACCTTGTCCAAAACAGAAATGTTCACCAGTGTTCCTGATTCCCAAAGTGAGGACAATCTACTTCATCTCCGGAGAGGAAAGTGTGCATAAGCCCTTTATCCTGTGCTCTTCCTGTCCCCTCAACATTGGAATGTTCTTGTCCTTTCCCCTGCTCCCCAGCAATGCTCTTTCCTTGGTCTGGAATGTTCTCTCCCCCATCCTGCCATCCCAGTTCAAATGTCACCTCTTGGTGACTCCTCAGGCAGGAAGGCTTTTCTGAATAGTGTGTGTGTGTGTGTGCGTGTGTGTGTGTGTGTTCACTTCTTATATTTTTCATTTTATATTTTCACTGTCTCCTTTCCTCCACCAAAATTGTAAGGCTGGTAGGGAAAGTTTGCTTTACCCAGTGTACCCAGTGTTATAAACTGAATTTAAGTGCCCCAAATTTGTAGAACATAGTAATACTCTCTCATAGAAGTTTATTTAAAAGTTCAGTGGGTGATGGGCACCCATATTAAGGAAGGCACTTGTTGAGATGAACACTGGATGTTACATATAAGTGATAAATCACTAAATTCTCCTTCTGAAACCAATACTGCACTATATGTTAACTAACATGAATTTAAATAAAAATAAAATTAAAAAGTTCAAGTTTGATGAAGCAATCAGGAAAGATTTTGTTTAAGAATTCTTCAGTCTTTGTTAATCTGTTTTTCAGGGATCAGCCCCTCTGGGTTGATCCAGGTTTTAAAAGGGCAACCTACTATCTCCCATTCTGGGTGGGATCCGAGCCTAATAGCTGTATTATGTATCATCACTTAATTATAGGAGAAGAGCTCTTAGATGTTCTGCAAGTATCTGGAATTTAAAATGCCTTAAACTCAGCCCCTTCCCCAATATCCGTGAGCTTGATTCCTCATCTCTAAATTTTGTTCAAATGTTCCCTTCTCCGGAAAGTCTTCCTTACTCATTCTATTGAAATCTGCAGCTGCCTCTTCCCTAGTCATTACATACAACCTCTTTCCTGCTTCATTTTCGTCCATAGCACATATCACTCCGATATACTACATAGTTTATTAATAGTATATTAATTACCTATCTCCCCTCAATAAAAGATAAGTTCCATGAGGGTGGAGTTTGTTCATTGCTGCATCCCAGTGCCTAGAGCAGTACCTGGCACATAGTAGGTCTTTTTTTTTATTTGAGTGATAGAGAGAGAGAGAAAGAGAGCGCATGAGCAGGGGAGAGGGGCAAGGGAGAAAGAGAGAGAATCTTAAGCAGTCTCCACATTCAGTGCACAGCCTGACGTGGGGTTCAATCCCATGACCCTGGACCATGACCTGAGCTAAAACCAAGAGTCAGATGCCCAACCGACTGAGCCACCCTGGTGCCCCTGAACTATTTGATATTTTAAAAATCAATAGAGTTGTACTAGAGAGCGTTGGCTTCCTATCACCCATTTCTACCCCAACTTCCATACTTCAGGTGTCCATCAAACTCCACATGGCCCATTACCTGTCCAGGAGATGCTCACTCTAACTCTTCAACTTGGCTGTCAGAGAAAGGATGGGTCCTGATTAGTTTAAGCCATTATCTATCTGCATGTATATTACCACCCCCTTCAGGAGGGCACAAGACGGAAGTTGACCCGCTCAAGTGTTTTCTCTTTTCTAATAGATGTGGACAAGATAATGCCAACTGTCTCTGGCAGCCATCTTGTGACCACAAAACCAGCCAGGGACAAAGCTGTCATTGAGCATGCAGAGCTGAGAGAGAAAGAGTTTGGGTCTTCAATGTACCCTATGTCTGTACTGCTGGTCCATTCATTCCCTTATTCTACAAATACTGATTGACCACCTGGTATCCATCAAGTACCATTTTACATGCTGTAAATCTAAACAGACAAAAATCTACCTCATGGAGCTTCCATTCCTGGGGCAGGAGGTGGTGGGGAGAGTAGTGACATCATAAAAATGACTACAATACACAAGTAAATAACATATAAGTGCTATGTAAAAAAAAAAAAAAAAAGCCATTTTCTAGAGTGGATTTTCAAACACTGAAGTCCTATATGTGTTGTGTGTTCTTTTCAAAGATAAATCAAAACATCCCTTTTGGAAATTGACAATCATTTAGTTTCCAGTGTGTAAGAATACATCATTGTGCACTGGAGTTGGGATTCTGATCTTATTTTTTATCTAATCCAATGGTTGAAGACAGGTGGAAATTGTGAAGGACTTGGGAGCACTCCTGCTGATTGGGATTTAAAAAGGCATTTGTCTTTGGACGAGGGTAATGACCACATGAATAAATATCAGAACTGCCTGTCAGTGTTGCAAAAATATCAGACACAAACAAGGCAAATGACAACAAAACAATAAAGCACGCATACACATATGTGGTGGTAATTCTTTGAAATGTGGATTACCAATGCACTGGCAATGAAAATGAACCAATGCTATCATGCATCACATATTTTGGAGATACTCCTAAATTCTGGCATAAATTTATCCAACATCAAGCATCACTTTGAAATGTACATGGAATACCATATAAAAATGATCAGAGCAACTTAACATTACAACCAGAACACAGGGTATCCGGAGATAAAAGTGTAAACTCTGCCGAAGCCAAATGTATATGATTATATTTAATTGCAAAGCCTGGAACTGCTAAGTTTATTGACAAATTGTCAGTCCTCACACCAAAAAGAAAAAAGAAAAAAAAGCGGAGAATGATGATCAAAGTAAACATAATGACTGACGAGATCTCTCTGTCCAGCAAAATAAATGACAGAAATGGCAGCCGATATAGAGCAGCCATTTTTATCGGTACAACAAAGTGAAATGAGTCACTGAAAACTGGCAAACCCAAGTGAAATTCTGAATCCTGGTGGGTTTTTTTTTAGGATTGTCAGTATGACAGCCTATGAGTCAAGTGAAGAAGCCCATGAAAATATTTTATGCTGCCAAGTTTGGCCAGCTTGTACGGACAACTGACTGATAACTTGCGGTATGGACTGGAAGCAAGAATTTAGGGTAGGCATGGATGGGCTGAAGCTCTGGCTGGCAACATGAGAAATCTGTCTCCATAGTCAAGCTGTTACCGCAAAGCTGTGTCTCCTCAGTGCCCTTATATACAAAGAAACCGTTGCCCTCCAGAATGCGTGTGCGGATTTAAGACAAGTACTTAATGAAGCTGATAAACTTGTCAATCATGTCACAAGCAGGCAGTTCAATAAAGACCTGACCTTTTTTCTTGGCTGAGTGAAGAGACGGGTGGTGACTACAAAGAACCACTGTTTCAAATGAAAGCTCATTGTCTTTTGATTAGAAAAGTTTTTACTCTACCAAGTTATAAGGGGAACTTTATTTTTTCATAGAAAACTTTCCTTTGGTGAGATAGTATATAGCAGGGTGGGCGTGGCTTACAAGTTAGTCTGTTACCAGGCAAGTGTATGAGGAGTTGGCCATCGACACCCGGGAGATGCATCGGCAGAAACCTGGCCCCGTCTGGCAGAGACTTCGATCCTGGGACTTGAGGTTTTTGCTGTTGCCTGAAAGACCTGGTTTTTAACTCATCTGAAAATAGGAAGAGACATTAGACGACTTAATAAAAAGGCTAAGGAGTCAAACTGGAAGTGGTTTGGTAGACAAGGAAACTTTTACTGCACTACTTTAGGACATCACCAAATAATTTTGGACCTTAGTATGAAGAGTGGATCCTAGAGATAGTGTCAGATGGTTTCTTCAAACTACTTTTCTGGTTCTTTCGTTCGGGGTTTTTGTTTTTTTTTAGCAATTATTTTTTTTTTTCAACGTTTTTTATTTATTTTTGGGACAGAGAGAGACAGAGCATGAAGGGGGGAGGGGCAGAGAGAGAGGGAGACACAGAATCGGAAACAGGCTCCAGGCTCCGAGCCATCAGCCCAGAGCCTGACGCGGGGCTCGAACTCACGGACCACGAGATCGTGACCTGGCTGAAGTCGGACGCTTAACCGACTGCGCCACCCAGGCGCCCCTGTTTTTGAATACAGTCATTTATATCATTTTCTTCCACTCGCATCATTTTGAGTGGGAATTATCTTTCAGCATCTGATCCAGTCAGAGGAGACAGTTAAACAGAGCAGGAGTCAACGTTTACTGGCACTTTCTTTGTGTAAGGGACCGTTGGAAGCGCACATACTCATTTAATCCTCTCAGTGACACCGTCAGGTAATATCATCCCATAAATAAGTGACTGTTATTATCTTTGTTTTATAGATATTGAAACTTAGGCACAAAAGGTTAAGCACTTTGCCCTGGGTCGCACAGGTAGAAAAGCCAGGATTAAAGGCCAGACAGTTCTGCCTGCCAAGGGCAAACTTTGAACCATTGCGCTATATTTTTTAAATATATAAATATGCATGTATGTATATACTTAACATAAGTGGTACTTTATTGCTTCTGCAACAAATGACCACAAGCCTACTGGTTAAAACAGCATGCGGTTATTATCTTAGCATCATGGAGGTCAGAAGTCCGAAATGGACGTCACCAGGGCTGCGTTCCTTCTGGAGGCTCTAGGGAGAATCTGTTTCCTTGCTTTTTTCATTTTCTAGAGGTTACCTGCATCCCTCGACTCTTGGCTCCCTTCCCCCATCTTCAAAGGCAGAAGTGTCACACTTTCAATTCTCTCTCTGACTCTGACAATGATTCTCCTGTCTCCCTCTTTTGCTTGTAAGGACACTTGAGATTACATCTGGATAATCCAGGATCATCTCTTGATTGTAAGGTCATTGACTAGCAACCCTAATTCCATCTGCAACCTGAATTACTCCTTGCCACATAGCATAACATGTTCACAGGTTCCGGGAGTTGGGACATGGATATCTTAGCGAGGTCGCCATCCTGCCAACCGTAACTTTCTTAGTTCACACTCCGAAACTTAAAACCCAAACGGTGTCCAGTGGATAATCTCCCTCTATGTCTGCTCCCTGGCCACATAGCTCCCTTCCTCAGAAGCATCTGATGTTATCCTGTGTCCTAGATATATTTTATGCATGTAAAGGCAAATATGGATATTTGTTATTTTTTTAATTGTTTGATCTTCCCTACAAACACTGTCCTACATATTGCTTGTTTTCATTTAAAAGCTATGTCCTGGAGATCGGTCAGGTTGATATATAAAGATCTGGGTGTCCTTCTTTTCTGTGTCTACATCACCCTCCACTCCATGAGTGTATATTATGTTGTATTTACCTTCACTGAGCCCACAGGACAGGTCGGGGGGGGGGGTCTCCAATCTTTCAGTTGTTTTCAGTGTTTTGCGATACAAACAATGCTGTAGTGAACAGCTTTGTACCCTTATCTGGAAAGTGTAGAGTGTGTCTATAGGATTAACCTCTAGAAGGAGAATGACAGGGTCATGGAGTCTGTGCATGTGTCATTTAGCTAGCTAATGAGAAACTGCCTTCTTTTACCCTTTCCAATTAGGAATTAAAAAAATAAATAAAGGGGCGCCTGGGCGGCTCAGTCGGTTAAGCATCCAACTTCGGCTCAGGTCACCATCTCATGGCTCATGAGTTCAAGCCCCAATCAGGCTCTGTGCTGACAGCTCAGAGCCTGGAGTCTGCTTCAGATTCTTTGTCTCCCTCTCTCTCTGCCCCTCCCCTGCTCACACTCTGTCTCTCCCCCAAAATAAAATAAACATTAAAAAAGTTTTAAAAAATAAATAAAAATAAATAAAGAACTTATGTTTACCTAACAAATGTAATAAATAGCTCTTGATGTCTAGGAATGTGTTCTAAAAATGTCAGTAGATATGTTATTTGCTTTTCATTATTGTCTTTTAATCCTCTTAACATTTCAAGTTTAACAGCCTGTTTTGCTTTTATTGTAATTTTTAAATTTTCTTCTTTATGGTGAGTGATATTGGCTTTCTGTTTATAAAGTACTATAAACTCCCATTTAAATATATTTCTTTGGGGGAAAAAAACAATATATTTCTTTGGGACACCTGGGTGGCTCAGTTGGTTGAGCATCTGGCTCTTGATTTCAGCTCAGGTCATGATCTCAGGGCTGTGGGGTTGAGCCCACATCAGGCTCCATGTGGAGCCTGCTTAAGGTTCTTTCTCTCTCTCCCTCTGACCCTCTCCCCTGCTCTCTCTCGCTCTCTCTCAAATTAAAAAAAAATTAAGGATGGTATTTATAAAAATAGATAAGTGAATGTATATATTTCTTTATGTTAAAAGGGTGAGATGATTTAAAGACAAATAATATGTCAATAATAATACAGAAGTGACCCTGACATGGCCAAAAATTATGAGGGAGGTGTCCTAATGGCTGATTCCTCACATCAAATCACTACTACCTGATTAGTTTTTGTTGAGGTTTTTTTTTTTTTTTTTTTCCATAACAGAGAATCATTGTCAACAGCAAGATCCTTAATAGACAAAGGGGGGTGGGGACTGGCAAAGCAGAAATTCTGCAGAAGCTGCCTTTGTGATATTCTCAAATGCTTTTAAATCCTATCTCGTGGATGGAAGCCAGAAGCTCGGGCACCCAGCAGAGAAAAAGTCAAATTCAAATAGATAAACTGAAATAATTAAAACCAGACAGTCCTAGAGCGTTAGGCTTCCTGCTACTAGTCAGGCGACGGCTTTTAGGGAAGTCTAGCCTTGATTCATGTGCTATAAACATGCTCACCTTTTTCATCCTTTGCTATGAACACTCAGCCTAGCTCACCCACTTTGTGGATCGCGGGTGGCAAACTTTAATCAGGGCTCTCCCCTGGGGCGTATCCTTGTTGTGACGGAGCGTATCGCATTCCTTAGTTGAAAAATGAGGGGATGCAAACTCTTTTTAATGTTTGCTATGCCAACATTCCCCAAGGGAGGGGACTACAGAAAAGAGTTTTGGGGGACTTCAATGAATATTACTTGGAAAAGGAATTCTATGATTAGATGTTTGGAAAACTTTGAGTTAAAAGCTTTCTTTACTGCAGGCCAGCTCACAGCATTTAGTATGCTCTCTGGCCAGAACCATGAACTCAGTTTATCTCAAAGGACCAGCGTTTCATGGACCACCGGGTGTTCAGTGGTGCTAGCCTAGACAAAACATAATTAGGAAAGTGAAACTTTACCTGAATTAGACAACGTACTCTCAAAGCTAAATTTGGGATAACTGGGGTTATCTGCTTTCTTGGATTATTCACATGCTGATCATTTCCAATGACCAAGCACTTGCTTTGTGCCGGCTACTGTGCTAACATCTCAATGAATCTTACGACGACCCTGAAAAGGTCTTCTTTAATCTCTACTTTAATAAAAATAAATTAAGGATCAGAAAGACTAACTAAGTTCATCCGTTTAACAAATTTTTCAGTTTATTTATTCTGAAAGAGAGAGAACGCACGAGCAGGGTGAGGGCAGAGAGAGAGGGAGAGAGAGAATCCCAAGCAGGCTGCCCGCTCTCAGAGCAGAACTCGACACGGGGCTCAATCTTAATGATCCACGAGATCCTGACCTGAGCCGAAATCAAGAGTTGGACGCTGAACCAAGTCACCCAGGCGCCCCCATTTAATAAATTTTTATTATGAAGTTCCTGCTAAGCACTGGGCCTGACTCACTGGCTCCACAGCCCCAATGCCCTGCAGATTGGGCCCTGTAACCAAGAGTGAGCACTCTTGGCAAGCAGAAAAACAAACCTAACAGAGCTCCCGGCGTATGTTTGGGAGATACTATGACATAGTGGCTTGGAGCAGGGGCTCTAGAGTCTAAATCTGTTAGAATCTCAGCTTTTCTGTCTGAAAAATGGGTCTAGAAAGAATACCCCACCTCAGAAGGAGGTTGTGGGGATCGAGTGAAATCATCCCGGGAATATGTTTTGCGTGGCGCAGTTACATGGAAATGCTCAACCACTGTCAGCTTGACCTGCAGGTCAAAATGTGAGGAACTCAAGTGTTCAGGCTTTCCGGGAGCACGCTCCCTGTCTCCTCTATCTAAAATCGCCAAGAGAGGGAGGAAGGGAGCAGAAAAGGAAGGAAGGAAAGCAGACTATCAAAAACGTTGATTCTTCTGGTCACACTGATTTGGGGTTGGTGGTGGCGTTCTAGAGTTGGCTTCCGTGTCAAGCAAAACTCCCCACATAGAGATCCCAGCTGGTCTGGAACAGAGAACACTGGAGGTCAGAGTAGCTCTCCTGAGGGGAGAAACATTTTTGGACAAGAACACAGAGCATTCAGAATGCACACAGAATCATCAAACTCAAGAAATCTGACACTATGATTGAAAAATCGCAATTAATGGGAACTGAGCTGATGTCTTAAAGACTCTGGGAAGTCTGGTTGAGTGAGCAACTCCTAATTAAAGAACAGACCTGGACACAATGGGGACTTTGTGGGGGGTGGATCAGGCCAACATTCCCTGAAGTCCCTGATCAATCTGAATTCCATTAAGCACTCTGTGCCTCTAGAGGTCACACAATAGGAAGATCCCAGAACTGCCTATGAAGAATTCTTACAAAAAAGTAAAAATAAAAACTTGAACCTGACTCCAATCAAGTCTCTAGACTTGATGTGATAGAAAACCCGGGGGAAACAGAACATGTTAAATGACACCATAAAGATGCAATCAGCCAACCCTGAGCCAGGAAAACTATAGAACAAATGAACAAATAACTTCTGTTCAAATAAATGGATTTTTTTTTTTAATTTGGGAATTGTTAGAGATTCATTTGAGAATTGTTAGAGATTTGATGGGATTTAAGAAATGCAAAGTATGGTACTTGTGTGGGTCCTATTCAAAGAAACCAACTGAAAAATGGCATTTTTTGGAGACAACTGGGGAAAATTGAGCCAATTGGACAATAACTGAGTCCGAGTGTATTGTTATTATATCTCACCAGCAGGATATTAGATGATGTTAAAAAGTTCTTGGTAATTGTAGGTATCATAACGGTCTCATGTTATATTTTTATTAAAGTACTTATCGGTTGGCGATAAATCCTGAAGTATTTACAAGCGAAATGGCACATCGTCTGGAATTCACTTTAAAATATTCCAGCAAAAGCAAACAGACCATTAAAATTGTTTGGTTGGGGAAGACTGAATGAAACAGCAGGACAGTGCTTGAGGCTGAGTGGTGAATACATGGGGCTTCATTACCCTCCGTTCTACATGTGTGTATGTTTTTAAAATGCCATTAGAAGTTAAACGAATACAATTAATTTCTGAAATCTTGAGAGCTGAAACGGAGGAGTTTTCCAGGCTCCTATCAAAGGGAAAACTGGCATGTGGTGAGATTCCAAGAGGTGGCAGCCCCAGGGAGCCCTGCCGGGCAGCAGCTTCTCAGGAGCACAAGACGTCTCCTCCCCGCACGGCCATTGTAAAGCTGTCTATTTGACATGCTGCACTGGCTTCTATAATGTCTAACTATCTACAGAGCTAATTAAATTATTAGACTCAGAGCTGTGAGATGGCCCAGTTTACATGCAGAGAGTACCTCTTCCAACGCTGTAGCCACTAAGCGAATTCCCCTTGAAGTCATAATTAGTCATCCGGAGTGCTTCCCAATCAAGTTGTGTCTCTGATAAAGAATTCCCAGTTTGCTCCTAACACTTCCCTGGTGGTGAGATTGTTTATTTAATTTCAGCACAAACAGATGGAGGCGGGGGCAGACCAGGAGAAAAAGGGTTCTCAGTCTGGCCTGGAAGGGCCAGTTTTTGAGTTAGGGCGTCCAGTGAGAGGGGCCTCTACTGAACTAACAGGGACTGAGTTTATGCCTCTTCAAAGGCTCAGACACGGCCTGGTGCCTGTGATGTCTTTGGGATGAGAGAACTGTGCCCCCCGTCTTCTCTGCCAGCATCCATCAAGGTCAGAGAAGGGGCCTAACCCCCTTGAAGAGAAGCGACAGGGATGAACAGTGTGGGAGATGGAAAAGCCACTGTGCTGAGAACCAAAGACGTGAGCTCAGGGTAAGTCTCCACACTCATCTTGGGCCCTAGGGTCCTCGCCTACAAGATGGTGGCTGAACAAAGAGATTTCAAAGATTCCTTTCCGGTTACGAAATGGGTTTAAGTGGCTGGGGTTCTTTTGAGAAATGGTCCAAAAACTCAGAGCGACATGTTTGCAGTTTCCATCCTCAGCAGAGCTATAAGCATCATAGCTTAGTGGCCAAGAAAGGACTCTGAAGCCAGAGTGCTTGGGTTCTGGTGCAGCTACTGCCCAGCCCCCGCACCCCCCCCGCCGCAACAGTGTGGCCTATTGCTTAACCTCTTGAACCTCGTTTCCCCTCTGTCAAATGAGGATAACAGCAGGAATTTCCTCGCACGTTTTATGAGGACCAAGGAAATGAATACACATACAGAGCTGTTGCTATGACGTTTATCAAGAAAAGTAACACTTTATACACCTTTACAGCCCTAGGAGTGAAGCATGATGCTGTTGACATTTTGTGATTGAAATTGGGCCCTCCCCACTGATTTTAGAGTCTGGAAGACGGGCATTCCTATTAAAACCTTGGCCCTAGGTGCGTCTGGTTGGCTCAGAGACCCACACTTAATTTCGGCTCAGGTCATGATCTCACATTTGTGACATAGAGCCCGTCTTGAGTGTGAAGCTTGCTTGGGATTCCTTCTCTACTCTTCCCCTCACTCATTCCCTCTCTTTCTCTCAAAATAAAAACAAACCTTGGCCTTGACACTGATACTATTGATATGAAGTAGTGTTTATTGAACACATTATTTTCTAAACTTGCTTTAAAAAAATTTCTTTTAATGTTTATTTATTTTTGAGAGAGAGAGACAGAGCATGAGTGTGGGAGGGGTAGAGAGAGAGGGAGGAAGACACAAAATCTGAAGCAGGCTCCGGGCTCCGAGCTGTCAGCACAGAGCCCGACGCAGGGCTCGAACTCACGAGCTGCGAGATCATGACCTGAGCCGAAGTCGGACGCTTAACCGACTGAGCCACCCAGGCGCCCCTCTAAACTTGCTTTTTAAGTCAGAAGGTTGGAAGGACAGAAGGTTGGAAAGGACCTCTAGGGTTTTCCAGCTTCAGCCTCAATCAGAAGTTCAAGGCCGTGTACAAAATCACTGCCCAGTGACACGTCGTGTTCTGCTTGAATTCCTCCGGGGACATGGGGCTTACAGCCCTCTGACAGACCTGCTCTTTGAACCTTGCCCCAGGAGAAAACATGAAAAGAACTGAGGATCTTTAAGCTGGAAAACAGGTTAGTGGAAACATAGCTGACTTTAAATATTTGAAGGGTCGTTATCAGTGTTAAAAGAAAAGTGAACATTAAGCATGGCCATTAATGTATTGTCATTATGGTGATCATGTATCCACCTCGTGCCCTATGTCAGACACCACACAAAATGCCTTGTGTGACTTCCAATTTAATCCTTCAACATCCCCCTAAGACAGTATTAGTATTCTGATGTTATAGTTGAGGAAACTGAGGACAGGTAAAACTCTGCCCTAGGAGATACAGTCAGTCAGGGGCAAAAACAGGATTGGTCTGACTTTGGAAGGTAGAATGAGAACTGTTTTTGCAGAAATTCCTGGGATCCTAAGGCACCCACTGTCTGGGAAGCAGGTTTGGGATCAACATGATGAGAACTTTAACATGAGACTGAACTCATTTCAGGTAAGGAAGGGTTGCAGGGCTTTTGTAAAACACACACACACACACACACACACACACACACACACACACACATTCTCTGATCAGCCTGGCATGGGTTTCTGGAGAGACAGTGGGTAGACAGGAAGGGTGGGGACCTGGGGAGGCCAGACGAATGAAATGGGCTGGTAGAGAGGGTTGCCCATGGCCGGTGACAGGGCTGGAGAGAACACCCAGGAGGCATGACTGGCGTGCCTGCAAATGTGTGGTCTCCAGCGCAGCTCTGCCTCCCCACTGTTCCCTCCACAGTGGACCCTATTCTGGACCAATCTCCCTGAGCAGACGCCACTCTTCCTACTTCACAGGGAAGGTAGAGGTCATTGGGCATAGCTGACCTCAACTGTCAGCCTCTCTGCATGACCTTCACTTCCTCCTCCCCTGCTTCAAGAACGGGGCTCCAAGAACATCTCGGGATCTTGACTTACACACTCTCCACTCTCTTTCTTGAACCTTTATCTGCCCTGTCCTGGCTTCTTTCCATCTGCCTGTCACCTTGTCAAAAACACAGGGGAAAATAACTCTTGTGATCCTGCACCCAGCTCGCAGCAAGTGTCCCGGCCCCCTTTTCAAACCAAGCTTCTAAAATACAGTTGGCGCTCACTCTCTCCAGTCCTTTGAGCATCTGCTGTCAGCCCAGCCCATCCAGCTTCCAAACACACCCACGTAGGAACTGAGGACACCTCTGGCCTCTCAGTTCCTACTGTCCGGCAAACACTTGTGGCCTCAGCCTTAACCTGACCGGATCTGTTACTCACTCCCTCTTTATGAAATTCCCATTTCTCCTGGTTGCTATAAAACACTTTCTTGGTTTCCCCCTTACCTTTCTGGCTCTTTCTGGATCCTCTTTCTCTGGGGCCTGTTACTTGTTTACCAGGAGCCATCTGAGCCCCTATGCCCAGTCTAGACCCCCTGCAGGACCATTCACCCCCAGATGGCTTCTCCACGCTGCCCACCCACCCAATCTAGACATCCAGCTGTCACCCAACAAACACCTCAGCCCCTACATAGAGCTGCCTACTAAGGGGGGGCTCTGGACCCTCCATGTAGAAAATAAAAAACTCCCCCCCCCCGCCCTACAAATCTGCCAACGGCTTTAAGGGATCCCTGAGAGATGCTGAACTATACTCACTACCCTACACAATATGAAGTCTTAAGGCTTCCTATGGTCCTAGGCTAGAGCAAACTCTAGTGGGATCCTCTGACCCAACTCCTTCTGCCTTCCTCTAACCTCAGACCTTCTGGCTTTGCCTTTGCCTCGGCCCTCCAAGGCTGAAACGTGGGTATGTGATCTTTCCTCCACTAATTTGCTTCCTTTTGGTCCCTTCTCTCAACCCCCTATTCTCCCACTTCCCCAACACCTGCAATGCCACACATTACATCTCTATCGCAGCCCTCTCCCCTCCCCTTGCATACACTATTTATAGAGGCCAAATACATTATTATGTCAGCTACCTTTGCAGCTCGCTTACATGTCGGGAGAATAGAAATGGCTCACACAGACACCATGACAGGTGCTGTGTCAAAGTCACGGACGAAGACCACACATGGGTGCTTCTCAGTCCTCAGCACGGGCTCCAGACTATGGAGAGGCCACATCAGCTGGGCCTCAAGGCACAGACTGCCTGAAAAGGAAAAGAGTAGCCTTCCCCCACGGAGGGCTCCCAGGGGACCCAGAGCACCCAGGATCTCATAGAAACAAGAGGTGTCCTGGCCTCAGGACAATGCTGAGGGTGGGTGAGAGGAGGAGCAAGAAGAGGAACATTCTGGCTGGGAAGCTTGCAGACGCCCTGCTGTGGGTCTGCGTCCCAACGGGGCAACTGAATCAGGCTTCTCTGGGCTCCCTCTGTGCCCTTTGGCCTTTTTCCTTCACCAGAACCAGTGTTTGTTCTTTGTCAGGAGCAGTTGTCCTAGGCTGGTGCTTCTCCTTTTTCTTCTTCTGAGGCCAGCATTTCGGTGTGCTCCACCCCTGCCCTTTTCTTTGCCCCCCCCCCCCCCCGCAACTGGGCTGACCCTGGGGGTGGGGGGTGGGGGGTGGGGCATACCTTCCTCCTTCCCTCCTCCTTCTCCCTTTCTACCCTCTTCCCCCCCATCCTCCTCCTTCCTACCTACTTCCTCCCTCTCCCTACCTCCTTCCTCCCTCATCCCTCCTCCCTCCCTCCTCCCTCTTACCTCTCTCCTCTCCTTCTCCATCCCACCTCCTTCTCTCTTCCGTCTGCTCCCTTCTCCCTGTACTGGGACTCAGAACTGTGCCCACCCCAGGGAGCTCAACATGCATTTCATGAGGGACATTGGGTGTTGCTCAGATATTCTCAGACACCCAAGAACAAGCTGTAGATAACAGGGTGGTTACATGGGGCTCAATGTACATGGGGCTCTCCTGTGGTTGCTTTCTGATAACCAGACACCTCGCTCAGGATGGGGACCGGAGATATTCTTACACTGCTCTGGCAACTCTCGTTACATCTGTGGACAATAATTTTTGTCTTGATACCCAATAACTTTTATTTCAGCTTGGCCCACTCTTGAATTCTCCGTAGATCAAAGCAGCTTAACCAAGAATGTCAGAAAGCAAGCATTTTCTGAATTAACAAGAACCACCACCCCAATCTTTCAAGAAGAAGAAGAAGAAGAAGAAGAAGAAGAAGAAGAAGAAGAGGAGGAGGAGGAGAAGGGGGAGGAGGAGGGGGAGGAGGAGGAGGAAGAACACCAGAGGAAATATAAAAGAGATTTCAACCAGACAACTCTCACCTAAAAAGTTCTTGTAAAAATAGGTAGATCGTGTATCTGTCCCACATTGCCTGGGTCTCTAAAACCCAGATAACAAAAATCAGTTCAAATCCTTTTTTTTTTTTTTTTTCTAAAATAAGAATTTATGGAATGCTGTTGCCTTTTAGAGGCTGGGAAAGTGGGAAACACTGTGAAGCTGAGCTTTGGCATGATAGCCACTGCCACCGCCGGGTGTCACACACCAAGGCGAGGTTCTGTGCCAACTGCGGCAGACATGTTACTTAATTTCACCCCCTTGGAGCCCTGTGAAGCAGATATCATCGTCCCATTTCGCAGGCCCCAGAGAACGTATTTCATGACCCAGCAGTCAAACTCGATTCTTTCAAACTGCAAAGTCTTGATGCTTAGCCCCTGCACTCCCCCTGCCTCATGTGTATTTCAGGTACCCGGCAGATCCATTATCATTCACTCCCATCGCCTTTAGCAAGACTCCCAGAATCATTCCCAGCTCAGCTAAGGGCAGAAAACACAGAACTCGTGGAGTGCTTGTCCCTTAATGTCTTGAAGGCAATACCAGTGCGATCTAGATCAGGACTTCTCGACCTCAGCATTACGCATGCTTTGCCTGGGATAATTCTTGGGGGGGGGGGGGGGGGGCTGTCCTGTGTGTGGTACGATGCTTAGTAGCATCTCTGTCCTCTGCCCACTAGAATCCAGCAACATCCCTTCCCGCCACCTGTCGTGACAACAAGAGTATCTCCGGACAGGGCCAAGTGTCCACTGGGTGGAAGACACTGCCCTCAGTTGGAACCACCCATCTAGACGTCCAGACCGTCAACGGGGACTCAACACCTCATCCCTGCCCCACCAACTTTGCTCTCTATGCTTTGCGTACTCCTACCTTGAAGCAACAGACCTGGCAATCCCACAGCAGGATGGGCAGGAAGAGAGTGGCTGTGAAGAACTCAGTAACAGGTGATCTCTAGAAGTCAGGTAGGTTGGCAGCTGGCATCGGGTTTCCGGATTTTTCCACATAGGCCAGTATTTTCTTTTTTTTTTTTAATTTTTTTTTTAACATTTATTTATTTTTGAGACAGAGAGAGACAGAGCATGAGCAGGGGAGGGCAGAGAGAGAGGGAGACACAGATTCGGAAGCAGGCTCCAGGCTCTGAGCCATCAGCCCAGAGCCCGACGTGGGGCTCGAACTCACGGACCGTGAGATCGTGACCTGAGCTAAAGTCGGACGCTTAACCGACTGAGCCACCCAGGTGCCCCAGGCCAGTATTTTCTTGACGAAAACGTCAATTTTACTTCCCCTCATGTCAAGTCTTCTACACAAAGACCATTCTTAGTATGTTTCTATTTTAAAGGTCATAGATGTGAAGACTAGGAAAACCAGGCAGACAAATGCTCACGACAATGAAAAGAGCAGGTGACAAAAACTGTATGAACTCTGTCGTGGCATCTAACGTGACAAGAGAAATGATGGAATGAAGGATTATGGGTGGTGTCTTCCTCCTCTTTCTAAATTCCCTTCCTCCTCTTTCTAAAGGTAGCTTCCAATGTACCTTCATACTTTAGAAGGTAAAATTCCAGATGGTGTCCCCAGACGTAGGTCTCCCTACCCCCCTCTCCAGGTCGTGTCTCCAGAGCAGTAACCTCACAATGAACAATTACTACCTGCTCCCTGAATTACCACCTAGATCCCCAGTGTGACCATAGACAATGTCATCTGTATAGGCTGTGCCGTATCTAAACTGCACTTAATACGTTTGTTTAATGAAGTTTATTAAAATTCAAAAATGATTACATTATTTTTCAGAAAAAAATGAAGATTTATTCTTCCATTGCCTGATCCCATTTGAGCATCTGAAACCAACGGTACCTGAGACACCCCCTCCCACCCCCCCCCCCCACTCCCTCCCAGGGATTCCCTTACCTGGAGGCAGCCTGGAGGCAGAGGTGGACCCTCCTCCCTCCACTGTGGCCACTTTGGCACTTTAGGCCCCGCCCCTAACCTGAGCTGGACCCATCAGATTCTCTTTCTTAGAAATTCGGAATTTTGAACCAATAGACCTAGGCCCTTGTCCTGTTCATGTAAGCGGCAGCTCTCCAAAAAGTCTATAATAAATTCCTGCTACTTGGATCCCCGATTTCTGTCCCTTCTGCAATCTGGTTGGTCCATTTTGCCTGGAATCCTCCCCCACCAAAAATAATAATTTTGTTTGTTTGAGCTGGTTCTAATTCGAATTGACTCTTGCTTCTTCCGACTCAAAGAATCTTAACTCCTAGATGTCATAATTGACATCTCTTTATTAGCCACATAAATATCAGGCCATAAGTATTCTGACCCTCTTGCCAGTGGTGATGTCTTTTATGGTCTCATCTGAAGAGCAGAAATACTGGCTTCCGTCAGACTGGTTGCATTCTCAGCTCTGCCCCTTTAAGCGCGAGTTTCCTTATAGGGTATGTGGACACTTAACTGCTTTTGCAGGGGATGAAGGGCTTTGAATGAGGGGTGTGCTCGGGGCTATTTCTGCAAGGGGCTGTGTCCCCTTTACATTCTGTCTCAAGCAAGAAGATACTCGTTCTTCTTTATTAACTCATCGTCTAAAAAAACAAAATCCCATTTTGCAAAAACAGTCTATATTTCTCTCTGTGCACTTCCCACTTTTTTTTTTTTTTTTCTCTCCCCAAATCCCAACACTTGATTTGAAGCATGTCTTCAAGGCCTTCAGTTTCCTATCCGGGATTTCCTGACCTTAGAGATGCCTGTTAGGTTTCTTCTGACGTAGAATTTGGGTCCTCATGAGAGTCCCTAACACTGAGTAGTGGTTAACGAGCTTGGAACATCTTTATAGATGCTTTACCAACATCCCATACATTGGATCCAGAAGTACTGATAATTACTGAGTGCTTACTGTGTGCTTTGCTTAAGTTGTCTTATTTAATCCTCATGCAACTCTGTGAGGTAGGTACGATCATTCCACCCATTTTACAGAAGAAACTAAGGCTCCGAACGGTTAAATAATCTGCTCAGTGTCACATAACTGGTAACCGGTAGACCTTGTGTGCTCAGCTGCCATCTGCGCTAAATTTGCTGCCTTTACGTTACATATGACTAACTTCCTGGCCTGCCCTCAGTGAGTGATGAGCCAAGCACCGGGACACCCGTGTTCATCTTGGGCCCAGAGCAAAGTTCTCCGTATCTAGGGGCCTGAAGGGTCCTTCCGCACAGGGCCTGGGAGCAAATACCCTGCTTTTCCCGAGAAAGTCCCCGTGTGTGGTGCAGTCCTGTCATTTAGAGTTACTGCTCCTCCTTCTCCTGTCCCATCCATCTACGTGCTGTCTACACCCTCGGTTTCTTGCACTTCTGCTTTTTTTTTTTTTTTTTTTTTAATTCTTTTTTAACGTTTATTTATTTTTTGAGAGACAGAGAGAGACAGAGCAGGAGCAGGGAAGGGGCAGAGAGAGAGGGTGACACAGAATCCAGAGAGCAGGCTCCAGGCTCCGAGCTGTCAGCACAGAGTCCGATGCGGGGCTGGAACGCACAAGCCGTGAGATCATGACCTGAGCCGAAGTCGGACGCTCAACCGACTGAGCCACCCAGGCGCCCCTTCTTGCGCTTCTGTTTAGTGAGCACTTTGCTATGTACCGCATGAATGCACAGAACATATTTCACAATAAATATCACCTCTTGTTTTTGTCATTAGGGTTCACACCCCACCCCCCCAGCCCACACACACACATGGGCCCACATGGCCCTGTGTGATCTATCCTGAGCCACCTCCCTGACCACCTCCCACCCCCTCCCTCTCCCTCACAGGCTCCAGCCGCACCAGCTTCCTTGCTGCAAGCTCGCTCCTGCTTCAGAGACTTGGCATTTAGCGTTCCTTCTGTCCCGATTGCTTACCCACTTCCCTTAGTTCCCGCCTCAAATATTTCTCAAAACCTGTGCTATGCCCTCTTCGTAAATGATCTCATTTCGTCCTCAGCAATCCTATGAGGTGGGTACCATGTTGGGTTAAGCGCCTATGAAATTGCCAGTATTTGACCATTTGACTTACCGGAAAGCAACTTCTATTGTTCAACCTAATATTATGCCGATTTTACAGAGGAAGGAATTGGGCCTTAAATAATTTGGCCAAGGTCACACTGTTATCAAGCGGCAGGGACAGGATTCAGTCTTAGACCTCTTTTATCCTAAGGTCCACACCCTTAATGTCTAACCATTTGCCTCCCAGACCTTCCCTGTTTCTTTCTTGGATTTTTGTCCTTCCATTTGGTCAAGGAGCATGACATACCCTCTACGAAGCTAGGGTACCAAGAAACTGAAACACTATTGTTCCCACTTGAAGAGCCTCGAGCCTTCCAGTCAACACAGAGGCTGCCTACCTGGATCTTTCCTGTCTCTGCTATCTGGCTCCAAGCCGCTGGTAAGTGAGCCCAGACAGCCAAGGATGAGCCCTACAGACCAGATCTGCACTTCCTGAAAAGTGAGGGGGCATCACTAGCTATTAGGCCTTGGGGATCTTGCCTGAAAACAGAAAAATGGCTCAGAAACTGGGGAGGAGAAAAGAAACCTGGGAACTTAAAAACACTATTTTAACACTGTTAAACCCTGTTATAACTCTCTCATCGGCTGAGCAGAAGCCTCCCTAGGTAGTAAGCACATAGCCAGGGGCTTGGGGAAGTGTCTGAGAACCAACATCAGAAGAGAGGGCAATGCTAATTAGCACAAGTGTATGGGGCACCTGGGTGGCTCAGGCGGTTATGTGTCTAACTCCGGATCTCGGTTCAGGTCATGATCTCAGGATCCATGGTCATGATCTCAGGGCCCAGGTAAGGGCCTTGATCTCTAAGGGCCCTGATCTTGGCTCAGGTCATGATCTCAGCACCCTGTGTTGGGCTCTGTGCTGACAGTTCGGAGCCTGCTTGGGATTCTCTCTCTCCCTCTGTCTCTCTCTGCCCTTCCCACACTTGCGTGTGTGTGTATGTGTGTTTATCATGAGAGTAGATAAATCTTCTGAGCAAAACCACACCGTGCTCTCTCTCTCTCTCTCTCTCTCTCTCTCTCTCTCTCTCTCTCACACACACACACACACACACACACACAAAGTAAATAAATAAATTTTAAAAATATATAAGCACAAGTAGAGGGCTTTGGGGGAACACCAACCATCATCACTTCTCGCCCCCAGCATACATGCAGTCTGAAGACCAGATCTGGCCCAAGCTTGATTTTGTTAATGCCATTTTGAATATCATTGCCAGACAGTAGCGTATGTTACAAACTTTACCAGTTATGGCAAATCTGCTCAGGGGAAAAATGACTCCCATCCTCTGTTTAGCTCTCTGGGTTCCCAGTTTTACTTGGATTTGGGTCTATCTGCCAGTTCAATATCCTGCCAGGTCTTTGATACCTGGAGGATTTTTAGAGGGTGTACCCTGGAGGGTCATTCCACATCCTTATCTCACTGTGTTACTGAAAAGGAAAGTCCATTAAGTGTTCTTAAGCAGAGGAATCACATACTATCAGCCCTTTTGCTTTGTTTTGTAAAAGATGACTGACAGCTGTGGGAAGAATGGATGAACTGGGGACAGAACCGGAACAAGGAAAACCATTTCAGAGGCCATCGCGTTCGTCCCGGTGAGAAATGCTGTTCACTTGGCCTGGCCTGTGCCGGCAGCAGTGGAGGGAGACAGAAAAGGACCAATTCAATAGGTATTGTGGATGTATCTGTACCAGCTGGCACCCCCTCTGGGGGTGAGCTGAGCAGGTGCTCCAGGTGGTCTATCCTACGGCCTCGGCCATACAGCTAGTGGGCCAAATGACTCTAAAATCCTTCCCAACTCGATGATTCTATTGATCTAGAACACCAACGACGTGGCTATGGCTATGGGTAGAAATACGCACTGTTTGATAGTTGTGACCCATGCCCATGCACGTGGTCATATTTGAGGCTCATAGCAATCCTGGGAAGTACATATTATTTTTTCCACTTTAAAAATTAGAAAATTCAGGCTCAGAGAGTTTAAATGATGGATCCAAACACTGACCAAATCCAATGGCTCTTGGGTTCAAATGCAAGTCTTTTGACTCCAGAACCCACCTGTTTCTTCTATCATGAGAGTAGATAAATCTTCTGAGCAGAAGTGCCAAGGAGACCATAAAGTTGAGACTAATAAAATCAATGCTATTATTTTAAAATAAATCGATATCTGTATTATTAAACTGACGCAAGTGTAATTATAACAACACCCTGTATTCGAGTGCTTACTCTGTGTAAGGACTATTGAAACACCAAGTGTATAATCATAATTGGTCCTCACAAGAACCCAGGGAGGGAGGTACTATTATTATTTCCATATCATATATAGAGAAACTGCAGTATAGTGGTTAAATATATTGCCCGAGTTCACACAGCTAGTTAGCTGTGGAACTGGAGTTAAAACCCAGGCCACTTAGACGCCTGAGTCCTTTGGGCTAAATGGCCTCCCAAGAAAGAATATATACACAGGTGATATTATATGCATAGGAAGCTTCTGAAACTCCCTGTAGGAAGGAAGACCAGAAGCTAGAAGGAGAAGGAAGATTCCAGCTTTCACTGTCTGCCCTTTTGTATTTTTTACACTATAGTGACTGAGACTACCAGCAGGCCACCAATATCCATTCTCCCCTTCTTCCTTTAATTATAGGAATCCTGAGTGTTAGCTAGGCATGTGGCATCTTGAGTGTATACTCCCCAGCCTCCTCTATAGTAATAGGTATGGCCATGTGACTAAGTTCTAGCCAGCAGAAAGGATATATGTAAATTCTGGGCCATGTCCTTACAAGGAATGGAGAAAGGTTACCCTAGCCTTTTTCCCTCTGGATCGCTGGGATGTAGTTATGATGACAGGAGCTCAAGCAGCCACCTTGGACCTAGAGACAGAAGCAATATGTTGAGGATAAGAGGGCTACCTTACTAAATTGGGGAAGTCTATTTCTGGAATTTTACCTGAGGGAAAAAAAATCAAACTTGTATCATATTTAAACCACTATATTTGTAGGTCTATTTTTAACAAGTTTCTGCCGTATCTAACACACATATGCATATATTGCCTTTTTCAATGAAAAAACTAATTAAAAGGGGTGCCTGGGCCGCTCAGTCGGTTAAGCATCTGACTTCAGCTCAGCTCATGATCCCACAGCTTGTGAGTTCAAGCCCCGTGTTGGGCTCTGTGTGGACAGCTCAGAGCCTCGAGCCTGCTTCAGATTCTGTTTCCCTCTCTCTGCCCCTCCCCCACTTGTGCCTGTGCTCTCTCTCTCTCTCTCTCAAATATAAATAAACATTAACAAAAAATTTTTAAACTAACTTAAAAAATCATGACATATGGAACATAGCCACAATTACATATTTGAGATAATTATTCAGTGAAATAGTAGTAAGTACTTAAAAACAGCTCTCCAGGGCGGGGAAAAGCCCTGATTTGTAGCGTTTTCCAATTTTCCTGGTGTAAATACTCTTCCAGGGCTGATTTCAAGCTACCAGTGTGAGGTCACTGAGCACAGAGTTGGGAAGAGAGGGTACACACTTGGCTCCCAAGAGTTAATAGGAACTACCTCTAGCATACCACCACAATTATCCCTATAACCTTTGGAGAAAATGCTTTAAATACTAACTGCGACAAAATCTGGACATGATCAAATAGGATTCTAAGGAGCCTCTGGTATAGACGAATAGAAGGATTTTTTTAAGTATTTTTTTCTAACTGTAAGACATGGCTCAAGTCAGAAAATCTTACAAAACATGAAAGATATTTAATTTTACTTCTCAAACGATGGGTTTGGACTCTACATAAGTTTCATACTTACTGCAATAGAAAAGATGAAAGCTAGAAATGATGTTGGGAACACACAGTCCTTTAACAACCATTAATCATACCTACTAGCATGGGAGGGAAAGAGGGAAATCAAATATGGCCCCTGCAAACATTGGTGGCTTTAATATGCAGTGTCTAGAAATGAAGCTCCATTTCCGGGTTGTAAGATTATGAAGATTAAGGAGAGTATTTCTCTCTGTCCAATACCACAAATTAAAATGAAGTCTTCCTTATTAGTCTTTTAGCTCAGTTTTGCAGAAATGAAATTCTCTCGTCCTAAGGGAGCAATGGCAAGTTCTACCAAGAGCGTACTGTGCAGGAGGAAGAAGAAGGTGGGTACGTTTGGGAAGGGCTGACCACACGGAGCGATTGCCACAGTTACAGGATTTTTAAATCTCGAGGACAGTGAGATTACAATAGCAAATGCTGGAAACGTGTGGGGCTTCAAACGTTTCCCCAGGGAAATGATGGAAGCCCTATCGCCTCATGGAACCTCACAGATAAATTCCAAAGAATCTGAGCCCATCCTCATCAGTCTGTCAAATTTCCACAGACCCTCTTCCCACAAACCAGTGTTAAAACAAAAAAATATACCTAGGTGAAAATAGCTAAGGAAATGCTGTCTCAGAGTCTGAATTCTTCTTTTACTTAAAACAACCCTCTACTCCTAGAACTTGCCTTATTAGAGCTAGAATCAAGTGGTTTAATCCATGGCTCTGAAAACAAAGTCTGGTCAGGACGGAATCCAAACATCTGAGATCCGCACGAATAAATGTCCCCGGGGTGACTATTGCATCTGGAAGGGTAGGAGCCATTTCTACTCTCTAGGAGTTGCACAGAAAGGAAAGGAGAAGCATGTTGGATTCCAGGCTGTCTTGCTCCTGGTGTCTGATGTCATTGCAGAGGCCACCAGTGGCCCAGAGTAAGTCCAGCTGGCAGATGATTGGATAGCCTACAGGGCTACCCTGGGCTTATCTTCTTGGCTGCAAGCCTCTGAGCTGTGGGGCTCTGTCTGAACGGCCGGATTCCATACACAAGCAGAGACTGCACACTACCGGTGACATCCAACCAGTCGGCAACGAGCTTCTGGGCAATTCTTCCAAGAGACTAGATGGACACCTGGAGCCAAACTTTATCAGACTCGCTGAAGTTTGACCCTTATCAACAGTTCAGTTCTCCAGAGTTTTCTGGCTTGCGTGTGGTTGGAAGTGGGACTGTGCCAAGTTCCGAGTCCAGCTTTGAAATGTTTATCCTGTACCGCCTGCTCCAAAACACGAGGTGAGTAAGTGCCACGGCTCGTGGGCTAGGTATGTGTGGTGCTGCCTGACACGCCAGAGTCACGTGGTCGTACAGATGGCCACCAGCCAAGCGTCTGGGCTTTTAGCTTCTGGCAGTTTCCATTATGGCTCCTCTGACAGGCTGTGGTGTGGGATGATTTGGGGGGACTATGTTTTCTTGCGCCCATTGCCATCAGGAAAACTGCATACTTTGCCAAGAGACACTGTTCTTCAGAGTTCCCTGGGGCTGAAGTGCAATGACCAGGATAAAATCAAACCTGAAGTACAAATAGCTTACCCGAACCCTAGTCAACGAAAATGACTAGTGCCTTCTAAATGCAAGGTACTGTCCCGGGAGGTATGATGTGGGGTGGGGGGCGGGGAGACAATACAAAGAAGTAAGACTGGGTACAAATACAAAGTAAAAAATTTGGTCCTTGCTTTTATGCAGCAGAGGAGCAAGATCTGAAACAAATACTTCCTGTGTCTCTCCTCCTCGGTGAAGTTTGATCACCACCCCCAACTCAGTCCAAAGTATTTAGGTTAAACCACATTTGTGGCCGCACCATACAAAATTGCTGTTTTTCTAGTCAAAAAGGTAGAATGTCAGCAACTTCATTTGGTTCAACTTAATGATCAGTTCTCCCAAAGCACTTTGCCTGTGTGTGTGTGTGTGTGTGTGTGTGTGTGTGTGTGTATCCAAGCAGTGTGCTGGTCCTGGGGATGAAAGACTGAATCAACATGGTCACTGCTCAGGATGAGCTTGGGTCTCAGCGAGACACGGAAAATTTCATACCATCAAGAAGGGTTCAACAGCAGCACTATTGGCATTTTGGGTCAGGTAATTCTTTGTTGTGGGGATGGCTGAGCTGTGCGTTGCATGACGCACTCACTACCCACTCGACACCACTGGTATACCCCATACCCTCCCACACAGTCATGACCATCAAAAATGTCTCTAGATGTTGTCAGGTGTCCCCTCGGGATCAAAGTCACCCCTGATTGAGAACCACTGGTATGCATGTGCTAACGTGGCAGGATGCCAACATGGTGATTCAGAGAAACTTCCTGGAAAGGATGACACCTGGGGTAGGTCCTGAATGACGTGTAGGAACTAGCAAGGGGAAGCAAAGCAGAGGCCATTGCACAAGCAAAGACATGACCCCTTGCCTGCACTTTACCTTGACGAGGCATAGGTGTGGCCCACACAGGAGTGAAAGCCAACTTTCAAAAGTGAATTCTGAAAAGAATATTAGTCCACATACTTACACTTTAAAAAGTAGATCCCCTCCAGTCTTGGTTTCTGATATAACCTTCTTTCCATGAAATCCTCTTTCTTTAACAATGCTTGACCCAAACATAGGACCTCGATGAATTGAGGTCCCTCAGAATGATTTTAATGCTTGTGCAGAAGCAACACCAAGAGTTAGAATAATACTATCTTCTTTTGGCAAGATACTTTATAGGGCTTTTCTCTCTCTACTATTTTTTTTTGCATTAATTTTTTAAGTGCTTTAATGAGATGTTGAATACATACAAAAGAATATTTTTTAAGTTTTAAATTTTAATTCCAGTATAATTAACATCCAGTGTTACATTAGTTTGGGGTGTACAATATTGTGACTCAACACTTCCATATATCACCGGTGCTCATGAGGACAAGTGCACTCCTTAATCACCATCACCTATTTCACCATCCCCCCCCACCCACCTTCCCTCTGGCAACCATCAGTTAAGAGTCTGTTTCTTTTTTTTTTTTTTAATGTTTATGTATTTTTGAGAGAGAGACAGAGTGTGAGTGGGGGAGGAGCAGAGAAAGAGGGAGACACAGAATCTGAAGCGGCCTCCAGGCTCCGAGCTGTCAGCACAGAGCCCAATGTGGGGCTTGAACTCACGAACCGTGAGATCATGACCTGAGCTGAAGTCGGACGCTTACCTACTGAGCCACCCAGGCGTCCCAAGAGTCTGTTTCTTGGTTTGCTTCTCTCTCTCTCTCTTTTTTACCCTGTGTTTGTTTTGTTTCTTAAATTCCATATATAAGTGAAATGATACGGTATTTGTCTTTCTTTGACTGACTTAATTTGCTTAGCATAATACCCCCTAGCTCCATGCACGTTGCTGCAAATGGCAAGATTTCATTCTTTTTTTATAGCTGAATAATATTCCATGGTGTGTGTGTGTGTGTGTGTATCACATCTTCTTTATCCACTCATCTATTGATGGACACTTGGGCTGCTTCTACCATTTGGCTATAAGTGATGCTGCAATAAACTTAGGGGTGTGTATATCTTTTCAAATTAGTGTTTTTGTATTCTTTGGATAAATAGCCAGTAGTGTGATTATTGGATCTTAGGGTATTTCTATTTTTAACTTTTGAAGAAAATTAATTTTTTGAAGAAATTCCATACTGTCTCCCACAGTGGCTGTACCAGTTTGCATTCCTACCAACGGTGCGAGAGGGTTCCTTTGTCGCCACATCCTCACCGACACTTGTGTCTTGTGCTTTTGATTTTAGCCATGCTGACAGGTGTGAGGGGATACCTCATTGTAGTTTTGATTTGCATTTCCCTGGTGATGAGTGATGTTGAGCATCTTTTCATGGGTCTGTTGGCCATCTCTGTTTTCTTTGGAAAAACGTCCATGTCATTTGCCCATTTTTTAGATGATTTGTTTTTGGGTGTTGAGTTGTATAAGTTCTTTATATATTTTGGATGCTAAGCCTTTATCAGGTATGTCATTTGCAAATAGCTTCTCTCATTTAGTAGGTCGTCTTTTAGTTTTGTTGGTTGTTTCCTTTGCTGTGCATAAGCTTTTTATTTTGATGTAGTCCCAAAAGTTTATTTTCAGTTTTGTTTCCCTTGCCTCTGGAGACATGTCCAGAAAAATATTGCTCTGGTTGACGTCTGCTTGTGCTTTCTTCAAGGATTTTTATGGGTTCGGTTCTTACAGTTAGGTCTTTAGTCCATTTTTGGGTTTGTTTTTGCATACAAAAGAATATTTAACATGCAAATACACAGAGTACTAATGAAGCACATAACTTCAATGCTGCTGTGGACATAGAATATCACTCCCACCTTTAAAGTCTTCTGTGTACTCCTTCCTGATCCCATCCCTCCCTCTACCTCCAGGGGAGAAAGATTTTTTTGTTCACATTTATTCATTCAAAAGACATTTTCCTGACCACCCCACTAGCTATGGGTCAGGCTCTGTGCTCTAAAGTAGTGAACAGAACAAAGCCTTTCCCTCCCTAACTTAAAGCGCTTTCACATCAGCCATTTCCATTTGATTTCACGTTCTTAATATCCCAATGAGACACATATAAGCAGCTAATAATTACTCTTTCCCTGGCCTGCTTCACAGATGAGAAAATGGAGGCTCAAACTATTGACTTATCCCAGGTCACGTGGTTTCTAAGTGGCAGAACTAGAACAAGAAGACAAGTGGTTGCACCCCTCCCATCCACCTCCTTCCATTGCACCACAATCTTCTCTCCTCCTCTCCTGGCCTCGCCCAACAACAACACACTGGGGCTTCGACTGCTGCCGAATGCCAAGCGCAGCAGCTGAAGTGAGGCAACCGCAGAGCAGAGAGCTGGGTGGGGTCCAGAGACCCCTAACAGCCATGCTGGATTCAAGACTAACCAGCCTGCATGTTGGGAGGGACGTCTCTGCAGTGAAACAGCTCCCAGTGGGGACAGACTTGTCCCCAGGAATTTGAGACCATATCCAACCCCGACTTTAAAGTTGCACTATATCATACGCACAAAACCATCTTTTTGCCTTTTCCATTTCATTGGGGAAAACATGGTTTACTTGTGGTTCACTTATTAGCTACTTAAGTTGGATAAACTTGGGGCCATTTATGTACGACTCGATTTCTGCTTCACTTGTTGGTATCCTTTGGTAAAGACCTCCCTGTAAACAAAACTGCTAATGCCTGATAATGCCAGGTGACAGAAAGACAGTTCTCAGAGGCTGCTCAAAGGTGAAGAATGGCTTCTATCTAGTGTAGCAACGCTGATCCATTGGCAGCAACTAACCGGGGTGTTGTCTTAAGAAGGCTCAAGGATCATAATAGATTTGCAATCATGGGCTCTGGAGAATGGAGTGGGGGCTCTTACACCACGTATTTATCAACCCTGATGTGGCCTGTGATCAGTCAAGATTAGCCAAGCACCAATGAAGGCCTCAGACCAGAAAGGTCCATGGTGCCCAGTAATTGGCCTATGTCTTGCTGTGTGGCCCTAGTCACATACTCAAAGGAAAGCAAAGATCTGGTTCCTGGTTCCAGACCCTTTCGAATGAGGACATAGCATGACAAGAAAGCCCCAGCTCTAGAACCAGATGTGACCTCTTGTGACATAATAAAAAAATATATTTGGTCTCTGCCTGTGATTCCTGACACAGAGCTCTTAAAACCCTTCTAATCTCCTGAGTGATAAAGATGCTAAGACATCTTTTGTTCTAATATTTGGTCTTTGACCCTAGTTCCTGACAGAGCTCCTAAGTCCCTTGGGGTTTCCTGGGTGACAGGAACATCTTTTGTTCTAATGAGGTGACTCTTGGTGAGCTCCTGGATAGCTTCAGGATGAGGGCTGGTCACCCGAAAGACCAAGCCATGGTTAGAAGCTTGGAACTTTTAGACCCACCCCCATCCTCCAGGGAGCAGCGAGGGGCTAGAGTTGGGTTAATAATCCATCATGCCTACGTGATGAACCTCCATGACAATCCCTCAGCTATGGGGTTTGGAGAGCTTCTGGGTTGATGAACACTTCCATGTGCTGAGAGGATAATGTGCCTCAACTCCATAGGAGCAGGAGGTCCTGCACTAGGAATCCTTCCAGACTTTGCCCTGTGTACTTCTTCTTCTGGCTGTTCATCTGTATTCTTTGTATCCTTTACAATAAGCCAGCAAGTGTAAGTGTTTCCCTGAGTTCCGTGAGAAATTCTTGAACCTGAGGAGAGGGTCATGCAGACAAACCTCTGATTTATGGCCAGTGGGTCAGAAATACAAATGACCACCTGGGACTTTCGATTAGTGTCCAAAGGGAGTAGAGGAAGACGAGAGTTTTCCTTTAGCTCTGTTGGCCTCATTGACTCCGTCCACGGATATTTTTGTTGCGGGCTCTTCTGTGCCAGATCCTCTGCTGGACACTGGGGATCCTAAAGTGACCAAATCAGAGACCCCGTCCTCAGGGTGCTTGCTTACTGTCAAGTGGGTAAGACAGATATCACATGAATAGCAACACTGCAGTATAGTGAGGGCCATGAGAGGGGAAATGCAGAATCCTACCAGAGGTTGTTCACACGGGTAGTCAGGAAAGGATGGCTGCCCATAACACTGGGGGCAGAGAACATTCTGCAATGAGGCAAAGAATCCCTATTCTTCCCTGAAACATGTTGGTGAGGTTGTTTTGTGACCTGCTGGGTCTTGATGATACTAGGAAAGCAGGTAGAGGCTGGACTCTTTGCGTTAAGGGGCGGAATAGGTACCCAGGGCCGCTGTTTATAGTTATGCAGGTTGTGGCTTACACAAGGTAACTGGCTTAAAGGGGAAAACAGGAGGGAGGAAAGGGTAACTTTTACTAACTCTGCCCAAAGAGGTAATCTTTCAATTACCCTATAACCATGGAAGGTAGGACGGACTGGATTACCTTTTAGCTGCTTTCATGGTGTCTACACATCTTAATATCCTTTGATCTAAATGGACATCCAGACATTTCTTTGGATCTACATGGAAGGGTTCACGCAGAGAAGCCGAAGCTGTGGGTTCTGGTTAAGGGTTTTATTACAGGCATGAGCCTCCCTCTGAAGGAGACGCTGGAGAGGTGAAGGCACAGGAGGCCCTGAAGGTCAGAGAAGGAGACACCAGGCTGTTAGTCAAGCAAACTAAATAGATCCACCACTGTGGAGGGACCATATGGAGAAGCCTGGGGGAGGTCTTTGGGGGGAGGGGCCCGTGTGGGTTCCTTCTCTGTGGATCTGCCACGAAGCATCTGAGGAAGAGCCTGGGACTGCTGTCACGTCTAGAATCAGCAGTCAGGAAGAGGAGCAGGATGTGGAGGGGAAGAGAGTGAGGACAAGTGAGACCCTGGCACCTTGGTATCTGCCTATCACCACATCTAACCCCGATGACCTTCCAAGTGTAATGGCCACTGCTTCAGTTTCACCTTCCAGATCCTGAACAAATTCCTCCATGGGCCAGATCTAACTCGGAACCATGTGGGAGAGGGGGTCTGGGAAAGGGAGTTCCATTTCAGCCAAGTCGCCAGAGTGCAGCCCGCCATGCTTGAAGAAAACATAGTGGGTGAGGGCAGCTCCAACCTTCTTTAATAAAGAAACAATTCAACAAAGTTAATAAACCTCCTGGTTTTAATAAAGAAACCAACTCTGCAGAAGTCCCCAGTTCAAAGCACCAGTGGTCCTGAGACTCATGGGTATAGCTGAATTGCTTGGGGGAGCTGATAAAAAGACCGATTCCCAAGGCTCGTCTCTCCAGATTCCAAGGTGCAGCTGGGTGCCTATTTCAGCAAGCTCTATAGGTGATCCTGATGGGCACGAAAGCTTGAGACCCACTATCCTCAACCTTACAAGCAAATAAATAGGTTATTAATCAATGCAACTCAAATGACCGCCTATTGGAAGCCCTTATCAATTACCTGCCATTTAGGGACACTGAGATGGTGACCCAGATGTTCGACGCAACCCCAAATTCCCTCCTGAGCTGGACTTGATGGGTCCCCCATCTCCCTGCCGGAACCCTCTCAAATTCAGACTCAAGATTCACTCCTGAACTCTTCTCTGAGGAAGCTGGGTGTGGCTGGACAGCCGGAGAAATCTCACGCAGACACTGCCAAGGGGCTGATGGATTGGGAAAGCCAGAGGTATGCTCCACCCTGCAAACTGGGTTTACTGGTAATCACACAATTGATTTATCTCATTCAGGTGATCACTATTAAACAGCATGCCTGTGACACCTTGAAGTGCGTGGGCATCCATGCAGAGTGCTATGTGTCGCAAGTGAAAATGATAGGCACCTGTCTTGGAGGTCAGGGATGACCAGACCTGCAGACCCTCCCATGTTCTTGTTGGCCCTGGGGCTCTCAGATCCTCACCCGGGGAACACACCTGCCCACCTGTCTCCTCCCCAGCACCACGGAAACTTTTGACCCAGCTTCCAAGGCTACTGAGAGTGCCAGCCTCTCTCTCCTTGGGGAGGTAAGGCAGGCAGCTTGAGAATCTCAAAGAAGGATGGGGCAGGGTCTGGAGTGGCCCAGCTAAGGTGCAAAACAGAGCTGAGAGAAGATCTTCCTGCTGAGTTCCACAGGGTCAGAGTCAAGGCCAGCATGCAGCCCTCAAGTTGTTCCCTTCCCATGCCTGCCTTTCCTGCCTTTGCAAACAAAGTCACAGAGGAATTGAGGCACATTAAAATGCCCTCCTCACCCTGTCTTCTCCTACTACTGGTCAGTTTTAGCATTTCTGACTGAACAAATTGAGCCGGGGGGGGGGGGGAGGGGGCGCAGATCCTCAACCAGTAAAGTGCCTTGACCACCCAGGGAGCTTGTCAGTGACACAGATTCCTGAGTTTCACCCTCAAAGAACCTGACTCCATAGGCAAGACTGGGAAACTGCGTTTTAAATAGTCACCAGGGATTCCACTCAAGTGGCCAGGGACAAGATTCTGGAGAACACCACCCCAGGCAGAATGCCTGTGGAGGTGGGATGACAGAGGAGGATGGGGGAGAATACAACTCCAGCTAGGTGGGAAGGCAGATGGTACACAAATGAAAAAGACTTCAGGGTGGGCAACACGCATAGCTTCACGAAGACCCTGGGAAGGGAGATCGCCTGGATCCATTTATCCCAGTCTGCTTGGTTCATGGCTGTATCTCTGGCATCTCATAGGGTGAGGACAAGGGAGGGGCAAACGAGGCGCCCGGAGCATTAAAGGAGGCTCTCACTCCCAATTTCCAGCCCTGGACTTGTGCGACCCTAGGGAGGGCACCTGCTAAATGTCACCCCTCAGCATAGCCCTGGCACCTGCAACCGTGCCTGGCACACAGTAGGCACTCTGTAAATATCTGTTGACTGACTGAATGAATCTATTTAACAGACATCGCATAAAGCCCAAGCCTTTACACTCGGTGTGTGCAACTGGATGTGGGGGGTGGGTCCGGGAGGCAATGACACCCTCAAAACGAATTGGACCCAGATCTAGCTCCGAAAGAAGTTTCTGATCTGGTTAAGTTTGGCAAGCCCGAAAATAAAAAATGCACGGGAACAAAGGCTGGTGGATAATGGAAATCTGGGGGCAGGAGAGAGGGAGTCAGCCAACATGTTCCATGAGAGCAGGGCCCCGGCCTCTCGTGCCATTCTCTGTTCCTGGCACAGCATGGGTAGGTACGTGGTGGGCACAATATACATTTGTCAAGTGACCGAGTGGTAAGCGCCAGCCTCCAGCTTCTAGAGATATACCCTGGTGTGCTGTGTAGCTTTATAACTGAAGCTAAGGCCGGTAAAGCAGGTGCCTGGAATTAGGTGAGGCTCACGACAAAGGCCCCCGCTAACAATCGAGCCGCGTGGTTGCCAAATTTGGCTGGATGATCCAAAACACCTGATGAGTGTTTGGAAAATAATGACTCCCAGGCCCCACCCAGAGGTGCCAAAGCAGGATCTTTAAACTCAGGGATCCGGATTTGAACTCCCTGGGCGCAGTTCGTGAGCACCCAGGCCTGGGAACTACTGCTCTCATCAGGACTCAAATCTCCAGCTTTTAGAGAGCACTGGATCCCAGCCTTCAGGAGTGGCCACATCCTCCCACAGCCCCGGGCCAGGTGGGGAGGCAGAGGCAGGTGAGGCTCAGAGAGCAGCGTGCCTGGGCTCACGCCTACTGACCAGCTGGGTGACCCCTTTTGGTTTTAAAAAGTGTTTATTTAATAGAAGTTAGATCATAGTATTAGTAATTAGGTTATTAATAATCATTTAGCATGGATATATTAATTATTAATATATAGCAATTATATCGATATAATAATATTGGTAGATTGGCAGATTATTGTAGATCATAGTATTGGTGGTTAGATTATTATGCTTATTGGTTATTAGTGTGTTAGTTGTTACTGATGTGTATATATTAGATAATTTAATTTGAATATTAATCATTATTAGATTATTAATATATGCTGAAATGCATTTAATGGTATGCTTTTTTCCTTTTTTCTCCCCAATCTTTTATTGTGAGAAAATACACACAAAATTTACCATCTGAACCTTTTTTTTTTTTTTACGTGTATTTATTTTTGAGACAGAGAACGACAGAGCATGAACGGGGAGTGGTCAGAGAGAGAGAGACACAGAATCCGAAACAGGCTCCAGGCTCTGAGCTGTCAGCACAGAGCCCGACGCGGGGCTCGAACTCACGGACCGCGAGATCATGACCTGAGCCGAAGTCGGCCGCTTAACCGACTGAGCCACCTAGGCGCCCCTGAACCATTTTTAAAAAACGTTTATTTATTTTGTGAGAGAGAGAGAGAGAGCACACATGAGTGGGGCAGAGGGGGGAGGCGCAGAGAGAAAGAGAGAGACAATCCCAAGGGAGAGACCATCCCTGTGCTCTCAGCACAGAGCCTGATGGGGCTTGATCTCACCAATCGTGAGATTTTGCAAACACTTTTACAAGTCATTCATTGGCCTGTGTTTAACCTTTACTTAATAGGTCCTAAGTCACTTTATTAATTGATGCCCAGTGCCAGAAAAAGCTCTGGTTCTAAGTTTACAGCCTACTGAAAAAAATGATTAAGATGTGTACACACAGGAGGAAGATTCTCACCACAGTTCAGGTGATAAGATGCTTCAAATATATGAGAGGCATCCACACAGCAAAGGAATTCTATTTGTCTGGGGGAGGAAGCCCACCGTGGCAGAACTGGGATTAGTGGGGATGGGAGCTTCGGGAAGGAAGACATCCATTTGGCGCAAGGAAAAACTTTTGAACAATTATTTTCAAAGAAAAATAAAAACAAAGTGCTGTTGAAGCTGCTGTGAGCACCCGAACACTGAAGTATTGAATCAGGGGATGGAAGTGTCACCAGTCAAGATGCTGAGATGGGTCCGAGCTGAGGTCAGAGGGGGTCCCACCCAGGTCTAGGACTCTGTGATGGTGTGGGCTAGAAAGCGCTCTACCTTATCTGGACGGACTTATCTTCTGTAGAGGGCCCAGGGAAATGTTTTTCAGACCGGATTAAGGAGAAAGGATTTCTACCTCTGAAGACCTGTTCCGGAATATTCCCAGTTGTTTCAACAGCTAGTTACCAAAATAGAGCGTGCACGTGAACTTATTTACAAAATGGAGGGGGCATTATGCACCTCAGTCACAGGGCTGCTGTAAATACCAAGTGAACAAATATGGGAAGGTGCTCGAAAGGGAGCCTCGGCTCAATAAGTGTTAGAGATTATTATTAGCATTATAATGCATAAAAACTAGACAGGCAGTTTCTTTCTCAGGACACAGTTATTAAACAGCTAGAGAAATTACTAGAAAGAGGGGCGCCTGGCAGGCACAGTTGGTAGAGCATGTGACTCTTGACCTTGGGGTCGTGAGTTCAAGTTCCACATTGGGTGTAAAGCCTACTTAAAAAAAAAATTTAAAAAGGCCTCCTTCCAGAAATTACTAAACGTCTATGAAAATTGCCAGCGGTAGAGTAGGGGGAGGTAAGTTGTTGAGTTTAGAAACCAAAAGTTGGTTAACATCCCCGCTTCTCTAAGTACAGAAATAGTGACATTGCCTAATTCCATATCGGCACAAATTACAATAACTTATGTTATTGTAATTATGTAACTTATGTATTGTTTAAATAGGATATACTTTACAGTATACAGTTTCCTCTTTTGTGTATATATGGGGATATATGGGGTAAGTATTTATATGTATATTTATAATTATTCAAGTCTCCATTATCCAATTCCTTGAAGTTAGGGAACTGAGTAGTGAAAATATTTTTTAATAAACAAATCACTTATAACATTGGTCCCTACTAAAACATTTCTCAGCTAACACTCCTGTCTTACCAAGTAGGTCTGTGTGAGTCAATCTCTTGCTATTTAAAAAAGTTAGGAAATATAATATAGTAAAAGTGCCAAACTCGCGAAAGATGCAGGATTTCATGAAGTTGCCAAAATAATTTTGGAGAATTGCTTGCATCTCAAGCAAAGACATCGGTAAATAAAGATGTGGCATGTGTAAACCAGTTTACAATTGAGAAGCCACTCTGAGAAAGGTGTGCCATACAAGCCCTTCAGAAGCAAATGATTTAATATCAAAGGATAAAGAGAAGCCTTAGGAAAAATTGATAAACTCTTAAATATATTGCAAAAGCAACAAACAAAACCCCAAACCTGGCGTCTTCTGTGATAGTGCTTTAAAAGCCAAGTAAAGTGAAAGATGTTACAGTATATAATTTTGTCAGGAAATGTATGCTGAGAAAAGTAACGTATAATTCATTCTTTGAGAATTAGTGCACATTTTCAGTTATAACCTAGATTTGTTAAACCTAAGAAAGCATGTTTTAGTACCACTCAGTTTCATTTTTCAGTATGAATTTCCAGTCAAGCTCCCCCCACCCCATTACCAAACCATGATTCTCTTATTAAGTGGATTCACATTAAATGTCCTTGCCTGGCAGCAATTATCCCCAGATATGGCAAGAGAAAGAGAGGGAGTGTGAGTGAGCACTAGAGACCTTTCTCAGTAGTCGCCTAATTCTTCAGCTAAGTAGCAATGTGAGACAAACAGACCCACTGTCCTTTCTTTAAAGTCTTGTGCCATGGAGGGAGAAAGATATTTCCTCTTACTAGGGAAAGCCCTAGAAAGTTACCTGGGTTCTTTTCCCAGACTTTCACTGGAAGAGTTTGTAGGGTGAGCGTGAAGTAGACCGCGACATTCAAATCAGATACTTCAAGGCACCTCAGAGTTTGAACCTCAACTTGACTCTGAATCGCTGCTTGACTGTGTTAGTAGAACTTCAAACCTAGAAAACCATTTTACAAAATGGTCCCTGAGGGTCAAAATTGTGTTGCTTTTGGTCAAATACGTTTGGAATCGATCCCCCCATTTCATAGGTAAGAAAACTAAAGAGATTGCGGACATGTGACTTTCCCCAGACTACACTTGCTATTAATGGCTCAATTAGAATCAAGACCCAAGTCCCCTGAATGTACAGCTGTGGTTCTCAACCTCGATTGCACACTGGAATCACCTGACAGCTTTTAAAACTACTGATGTCTGGGTGTCATCCCCAGAAACTCTGGCTTAATTCGTCTTGAGTACGGCTGAACTGGGGATTTTAAAGAGCTCCCAGGTGATTCTAACATGCAGCCAAGGTTGAGATCCTGATCTTTCCTAATTTTTGCTCGTGCAAAAGGACCTATGTCACTTAGCACCACAGTCTTTCACAACCTTCCACTTTTCTCTCCCAATTAATCCTAGTTCTTCTTTGGTGTTGTCATATCCCAATAATTATCAAAGCCTAATGCTCGAAAGGTGGGCTGTGTGACCACAGAGCAGTGGGCACCTAGTCGCCTCCCTTGCTTACACTGGACAGATGTTGAATTTCAAAGCCGAATGTAGCACAGAACCAATGCCACCCTAGCAGCAGCCGTATACCCAAATTGAAGTTTAAATATTCTGCATATGCTCAGGCTTTGGATTCTCTCCTGGAGCAACAGGCAGCAGAAACTAACCACCCAAGTCCTAGCAAACAGCAATGACTTTTGGAGCTGAAAACTGTGGACTGCTGTGATAATGGGAGCATGACCAGGCGCTGGACCAACCCGCTTCACTACCTAATTGCTCTGCCCTCAGCTGTGAGACGGCCTTTACATCCCCCCCCCTTAGTTGCGTGCGTAAAAATTAGTGTTGGATCCCACCACAAGAGGAGCCGTGGTGAAAAAGCAGACCTAAAAAATTAATCTCTTTTTGAGAAAAGTGATCAGTACAAGGAGATAAGCCTATTCCAGAAGCCCAAGCCCTTGCGGTCCTGGGCTTCAGGCCCATGTGGCTCATGAGGGTATGCAAGCTCCATCTCCAAAGGCCATCACGGCCAGTCTCTCAGCTTTCTCGAGAAGCTCTGACCCCGCCTCCTGGAGAATGAATCAATCAGGACAGGCCCACTGCGGTCCGCAGTAGGCTGGGGGATTCCCATGATGCTCTGTAACAATAACCTGTTGCTTAGGAGGTGGGTTCCGGCAGCTACTTCCGGTTCCCGCCACTCCAAAAGCGGAAGTGCAGGCTTCCCAGCGAACCGCCAACCAGACAAATTCCGACCCACTGGCCCTGCGCACCCCGGAGCTGACTGCACGTGCAGAAAGTAGCTTCCACTTCTCTGAAAGATGTACGGGCCCACTGAGGAATACCCACTCCTTGCCTGCATGGGCTTTCACCCGCAGTTTCAAGCGATTTGGATTTCCATCCCAAACCAGAGGACTCCGGCAGTTCGTCTTAACGGTATTCAAACTCTGTTTTAGTTTTATCCAGTGCATTTCTGGAGCATTCATTCCACAGTTTCTTGAAGGATAGCAAAGTAGAAATGGTACTTTAATACCTCAGGACACAAGAACTTGAGCAACACTCTCCTTATCATGTATTAAATCTGTGGCTTATTCTAGAACAATACGAAGCGTAATACGAACTATTACCAATTACAGTTTTGAATTAGGTGCGGAAGCTAATTAGAGGCCAGATTGCTCCATCTTTTGGCTTAGGGGCCCAGGGAAGCCATTTCTCAGAGCTTATTGGGGACGTGCCCCTTATGTGATCACTTCTGGGCAGTGGACACAGGCAAATAAAGTTCCGACCCTCCCTGAGTTTATAGTCTAATGGAAAACGGAGATGTTTGAATTATAGATAACTGTGCTGTGTGATATGTATGCAGGAGAAAGACGCACGATTAAATGACTTCCTTACTTAAAAAATAAAAATAAAATCGGGGCACCTGGCTGGCTCAGTCAGGGGAGCATCTGGCGCTTTATCTCAGGGTTGTGAGTTCCAGCCCCAAGTAGGCACGGAACCTACTTAAAAGTAAGTAAATAAAATAAAAAATAAAATAAATGACTTCCTAAGGTTCTCTGTCAAATCAATGGTGTCACCAAACCTCAGGAAAGCAAACCCCCTGGCTTAACATACCCTAACACATCTTTGGCTAAAGTTGGCCTCATCACTTTGGGGCCCAGACCCTGCCTGCTAGGGACCACTTGAAGGTGAATGTAGCAAGAAGCTTTGATGAAAAGAATTTGACTGCAGCCAAGATGACGGCAAAGAGGGTATGTTGTGATCTGTTGTGAGGTAACAGTGAAGAACATGGCACCTGAAATGGGGAGCTAATTTTGGGTTAGGTCGTGTGGGGCTGGATTGTAAAGCCTTTATACATGTGGTAGAGGAGAGTTTTAGGGGGTTTTGTGTGCTTTTATCTTTTTTTTTTTTTAATTTTTTTTAATGTTTATTTATTTATTTTTGAGACAGAGAGAGACAGAGCATGAACGGGGGAGGGTCAAAGAGAGGGAGACACAGAATCCGAAGCAGGCTCCAGGCTCCGAGCTGTCAGCACAGAGCCCGACGAGGGGCTCGAACTCACGGACCGTGAGATCGTGACCTGAGCCGAAGTCGGACGCTTAACCGACTGAGCCACCCAGGCACCCCGTGTGCTTTTATCTTTTTGGTCTTTACCCCAGGTGAAGAAATTTTCGAAAACTCAATTTTTAAGCAATTCGCCATTAACCTACGCAAGATTCTTCCCTATTTTTTCTTTTTAGTTCCAAACCCTGATTCTATTTTTCTTTGCTCCCGTAGCACCCACTCTAATATGTTTAATATATCTTTATATGGGCATGCATGCCTTCTTACAAAAGGTGTATTATTTTTATGCCAATGTGTCTTTACAGAAAGGATAATGTGCTCTGGTGATAACGTGTTCTGTTTCCTATATTTTTCCCCTTAATGCTAGGTTTTAAGATCCATCAACGTTGTTAATGTGCATCTGGTTGACACTTCTGGATTTAGTTTTCAACAGCGCACATCTGCCATATTTTACTCACCCCCTTCTCTATGATGAGCATCTAAACTGCTTCCAACATTCAGCTACCCTGTACACATCCTTGAGTCTGCGGGAGAATTTCCTACGAATATATGTATTCTAGCATTTTCCCACAGATCATAAGGCATGCGCATGCTGGAGCTCAACAACTGCCAGATGACCTTCCTGAGTGGTGGTGGTACCAGTCGAGACTCCCTCCAGCAGTGCCCCAGACTTCCATGTTCTGTATTCTCACCTGCACCATTTTGTCCCTTCTGACATTGACCATTCTTAGACATGCAAAGGCAGAGCTCAGGTAGATGCAGTAGGTCATAGGGAGCTGGCGAAAGCTCTTCACCTGTGGGTACCGTGAGAAAGGGGCTGCTTTAGAAGAATTGTGCAGGAACAGATCTGACTTGCAAAACCAAAAGATGCAATATATATATATATGTATTCTCTGAGAGGTTTGGGAGATGTTTAGCGTGACAAATAAAAACTATTTTGTACATATACTTCCTTTTTTGTTCAAATGTCCTCTTCGGTATTTGCTCCTTCTTCCCATGTTTGGTTAGTTGGTGCTGATTTGGTCTGAAATGTGGTTTGACTTGGCCGTGGCCGGTCTCTGCCATGGCTGGTCGCAGGAGGCGGGGAAGAGGCAGAGCTGTGAGATCAGAGTGTCCCGCTGAGCAGAAGTCTGGCCTCACTTGGTGAGCTCTGTCTCCCTCCCTGTCTTCAGCTGTCATTCCCCTTGAGGGTTGGGTGGAATATTACAGTGACAATAAATAGTAACAATGAACATTTGTAGAGTACTGGCTACTCAGAATGTGATCTTCAGACTGGCAGCTTAGGCGTCACCCGGGACACGGTTAGAGATTTGGAATCTTGGGGGCCACCCCAGGCCCACTGAATCAGAATCTGCCGTTGGCAAGATCGCCAGTGGGTTCTGTGCACATAAGCACGGCTTCAGTCTTTGCCAAACATTTTCACATAGATTGTCTCATTTAACCTCTTCCCAACACCCCTGATTTCCTTGGGCATAGTTGTTACATACCTCCCCTGTTACGGTTGAAGAACGGGCTTGGCAGGTGAGAGGGACTAGCCCAAGAGTATCAGAAGAGCCCAGGGCAAACAGATTTTCAGACTCTGCAACTGCATCTCAAGGTCATACTTTATTTATAGCCCCCTTCTCCCCGTGCCCATTTTCCCTCAGTCCAAAAGGAAACCACCCAGGAAGAGCTCATTTCAGAGCCAAAAGAAAGTGGAGTGGAGGTGAAGCCTCCGGGTCTCCTCAGGGATGTAAACGGCCACTGAGACCAAGAAGCACTCCCTGCTGTGCAGCCTTGATCCCCCTCCTGCTGCACTGCAGCTTTGAGCTAAGAGGGGCAGCCCGATCTCACGGAGTGTGAAGTAGGTGGAGATATTAGTGGGTCCCTCCCTTGAGCAAAGTCTACCAGGTTCCATTTTCCTTCTTAAAAGCAAGCCAAGCAGGGGTTGCTTAATCTGGGGTTCCCCAGATCCCTAAAGCATTTGTGCGTAGAATTCAGGAGTCTGGGAACTTAGCATTATCTCCACCCTAACTAAAGGAAACAAACCCACAGTAGCATCAGCAGGACCTGTGACTTTGTAACTAATAGAAATCACAGATATTCCCATACTGAGTTGCAACTGTTGCACACCTCGAAATCTTGTTCATGCTCTTCTTGACTCCAGTACTTTAGGTATTAGACCCACACTAGATCCTGTTGTTGAATATGTTCAGAAAAGGGCACTATATTGCTAAATTACAACTTTATTTTTTGATATTTTGATAACTATCAATAGAATAGTTTCCTTTGTAATTTTACAAATTTCATCTATGAACTTGAAAATATCATTCTGAGAAGGAACTCATAGGCTTTACTAAACTGTAAAAGGACTATGTCAAACTTTGGAAACCATCACATCCCCAGGCTGTTTTTGGTTGGTTTGGGTCACCCCCTATATTTGTTTTAGGTCTTTTTGTTTGTTTGTTTGTTTTTGTCAGCAACATAGCACGTAAAACCAAAGTGGCCTATATGTTTGTCTTCAGGTGTGAAACAAAGGATTTCCTGAGAAGATTGTACTCCATTGCATAGCCAGGCTCGATGGGAGTGAGGGCTGAAGAACTCCAAGGGAGACTATTTATGACCCTTCTGTTATTCTAGAAGATCTTCTCAACATTCAGAAGATTTCAGTTAAAAATGCATGCCACTTGTTGGACAGAGGGACCATTAACTATAGCTTTCTTTGGTCACTTACCTTTCTGCAGGTTTGTGTCATGATCTCAGTTATAATTCACAAAGAAGCTGGAAGATGTTTGGCCTTTGAAAAGGAACACCCCTCTCTTCATACCCATGACATTAACCAAGATTACCAAGATTCTGAAGTCTGAAAAGGTAAGTTAGTGACTGCACTATCCAGAGAAAATGGAGGCTCAGACTTTTATGTAAGCTGTAAGAATTCTACCTTGATAATTATCAATGCACAGAGAGATGTCCATGATAGATTAAGTTAAAAAAAAAATCAGGTTACAAAACAGCACATTTTATTCTGTAGAGAGAGGGGAAAGTGAGAGGGCAGGGCAGAGAAAAAGAGTCTGAAAAAAATATATACGTTAATAATATTAATTCTGGGGAGTGGAATTACAGGAGATTTTCATCTTTTATTCCTTTTTGTATTTCTTTTTCCTTTGTGTGATCAGCATGTACTACTTTTGTTTTTTAAAAAAGGCGGTAAGCCTATTTTCACTTTGTAAAAATCAAAATGTTTAACAAGTATAGTTTACTGCTAGTTGGAACCTTGCAGAGTCACTTAACCGCGTAACTAGCTTCATACCTCTTGGGGAGATGAAAAAGAGCAGAATGGAAAGTGGGAAAAAATTTAATTGTGTACAAAAAATTCTAACATAACGTGCTATGCTATACCATGGACTTTATATAGTGGGTCAAATCAAGTCCCCCATATTCTCAATGAACCAGGCAGCAACTGGTACATAGCAGGCCCTCCATCAAAGTGAACTCCCTTCCTTCCTGTTACATGTTCATTTCCAGTGCACAGTGCTCAGTACAGTGCTTGGAAGGTCGGAGGCATATTTTTCTTCCAGATCTACATACTTCCCATTTTCCCAAGTTTTTTCTTACTCTAATTGTTCTTCCTTTCCTACTTCATCGGTTCTTCTAGTCTTCCTTCCTGGGGTTTTCTCCCAGCTGCTTGAGATTTTTTTTTTTTTTTATAAGATGAATATTTTGAAAACTGGCTGTCACTCCAGAGCTGATACAATTACACACCCACTGTTTCAGTTATTTCTTGTGGCATAGCAAACCCACCCAAACCCAGGGACAGTCCTGTATGCAGAATTGGGGGGCGGGGTAGTGCCTACCTGGTGGAGGGGAGGCAGGAAACGCTACGTGGGTTGCCCTTTCATTTATCATTCCTAATTCTGTGGGTCAGGAATTCGAGGAGAACTCCTCTCTGCTCCAGGCTGGGTCACCTGGGCCTGTGTGACTGGTGCTGGAGGGCCCTGGGTGGGTCTGCTCATGCATCTGGAGTCTTGGGCCTGGCTGTCAGTTGGGGTGCCTTGGTTTCCACCTCCTCCATTCAAATGTTCTCTCGTTTTTCAGTAGTTCAGCCCAAATGCCTCTGCCAAATGGCTGGTTTCTAAGAGGGTGAAAATGGAAACTCCCAAGTCTTCTTAAGACCTAGGCACAAGTGGTACCTGGGTGGCTCAGTCAGTTAAGCGTTCGACTCTTGATTTCAGCTCAGGTTGTCATCTCATGGTTCTTGAGATCAAGCCCCAGGTTGGGCTTTGCACTGTGGAGCCTGCTTGGGATTCTCTCTCCCCCTTTCTCTGCCCCTCCCGTGCACTCACTTGCTCGCTCTCTCTCTCTCTCTCAAAATAAGTAAATATATGTTTTAAAAAATTATTACAAAAAATAAAAAGACCTAGGCACCAAGTCCTACCATACCACCCCCGATTTTGTTGGTCATAGTGAGTCACAGAGCCAGCCCCCATTCAAGGGGGCTATTAATGCAGGAATGGCAGTCACACTGGAAAAGGTTACATGGAGTGAAACGGGTTGTTGTGTCCATCTTAGAAACAATCCACTCAACACAAAGAATTCAAGATTTTATTATTATTTATTATTTATTTTTAATTTTTAAAGAAATCTCCATACCCAACGTGGGGCTTGAACTCAACCACCCCAAGATCAAGGGTTGCATGCTTTTCCTACTGGCCAGCCAGGTGCCCCTGAATTCAAGATTAAAAACAAATTTTTTTTAATGAGCTTAAAACCCATGGTAATTGGTATGATGAAAATAACAAATACTATTCACTAGTCAGTAGGGATGTTTTTCCTAATCTGTGTGACACTTTCACTTCCTGAATCATCCCTTACTTGCCTCCCATCTCCACTTTATGTCATATTAGGCTGGGTATGTAAGAGAAGTCCTCGCCATGTCCCCCTTTGTCACGATTTCACCACATGGCCGTTCCCTCTCAGTCTCCTTCCTGAGCCCATAGTTCCCAAGAGACCCAACCTCAGTTCTCTTATCTCTTGTTTACTCTTCCTAGGGGATTGCATCTACTCCTCTGGCTTCAACTATCACCTATACCCTGATTACTCCCAGATTTTAATCTCTGGCCCAGATCTTTATCTCCTGGGCTCCAGACCTGAAATTTCAACTGCCTCCTGGGCATCTCTGTTTGGAAGTCCCACAGGTAATCTTATCTTTATAGGTCCTAATTCAAATTTGGCATTTTATTTCTCTACACCAAAACCTGCTGCCTCCCCATGGCCCCTACCTTGAGCAATTGGGTCTTGTTTCATCCAGTGAATCAAGTCAGAACCTGGCAGCCCTCCTCCACATCTCTCTTTCTCATGCCTCCATCCAATGAATTGCCAAATTCTGTTGTTTCTTGGTATTTCTTCTTTCTTTCTTTCTTTCTTTCTTTCTTTCTTTCTTTGTGAGACAGAGAGAGACAGCATGAGCAGGGGAGGGGCAGAGAGAGAGGGAGACACAGAGTCTGAAGCAGGCTCCAGGCTCTGAGCAGTCAGCACATAGCCCGATGCAGGGCTTGAACCACAAACTGTGAGATCATGACCTGAGCCGAAGTCGGACGCTTAACCGACTGAGCCACCCAGGATCCCCTCTTGGTATTTCTATTCCATTCTTTCCATGCCTGCCACCATTTCCTTAGTTTAGGCCAGCATCATCTTTGTTGCCTACATTACTGCAAAAGCCTTCTCACTGGTGTTAGACCCCACTTCTCTGGCCCATTCTCCATAATGAGCCCAAATGGGCTTTCTATACCATCATTCCTTGCTAAAATCTCTCAGTAGATCCCTATTGTCTTCAGGATAAAAGTTCTACTTCCACATTCCTTAGCCCTGTTGTGCAAAGGCCCTTTATGTTTGGGGCTACTTCCCTTAACACCCTAAGCTCCCCACCCTACCTCTCAAATCTGTGATCCAGACAGTTTAGAGCATCCTGGATCCCCAGCGGTCTGTCTACTCTCTACCTCCACCCCTGCTGTCCTCTAGCTTAGGGATCAGCTGAGGGAAGCCTTCCCTGACCTCTTCCTTGGCCCTCCTGGGACACTGTGCACACCCCTCTCCTGGCATTAGCCATACTCTATAATAATGGCTCCCTCTCCTGTTTACTCCTCCCACTGTCCTGGAAGCCCCTTTGACTTGGTTTTAGTGTTATTCCCCAGTGTTCAGCTAGTGCCTGGCATATGGTAGGGCAACAATGAATGGTGAGGATACCCACTGACTTTAAGGAGCAATGAGAAGATGGCTGTTGGTTACAATATGCTCTAATTCCATAACTAAACTGAGGGATCTTTACATGTCAGTCCCCCTGCCACTTTCTTCATTATTCTGATGGAAGGAGAAACCAGCACCATCAGTAAGAAGGGTCAGCATCTATCTGAGGTACCGCTTACTACTGCCCAGGACTTTTTTTCAGTCATACCCAAGATGACAGTTTTCCATGCGTGGTCCTACACCGATGGAAGCCAAGGGTGAGGTAAAGAAGGATCTATACTTCTGTCCTCGGTGTCTGTCCACATTCTGTCTGTAACTCCATTGGGTCTTCAGAGACAACCTACAATTCTATTTCCTCCGTTAAAAAAGTCTTGAGTGCCTAGGGGTGCCCGGGTGTCTCGGCTGGTTAAGCGGCTGACTTCGGCTCAGGTCACGATCTCACGGTTGGTGGGTTTGAGCCCCGTATCAGGCTCTGTGCTGACAGCTCGGAGACTGGAGCCTGATTCAGATTCTGTGTCTCCCTCTCTCTGCCCCTCCCTCGTTCACACTCTGTCTCTCTCTCTCTCAAAAATAAATAAACATTAAAAAAGTTGTTTGTTTGTTTTTTTTTTAATTTTGAGTGCCTAATACAGAACAGACACTGGACCAGAAAGATTATGACATGGCTGCCATCTTGAAGGAGGTGTTGTAAGATACCTTCTTGCAATAAGATGTGATATGTGCTCCACTCCTAGCATGGAGTGTGGACAAAATGCTATGGGAACAGAGAACAATGGATTCATCTTGAAATTACCAAAGAAGGCTTCAACAAGGTGGCTGTACAGCAAAGAAGCCAAAGGAGCCCTTCAAAGATAAAAATGTACATTTCTTCCAAGACACCATGGCTCCTGTTACACTTTGAGGAAAATCTGTACTTCGCACTGTGGCCTGTAAATTCCTCCTAGTCTGACTGCTCCTGCTCACTCTCCAACCCTGTCCCCCCACACCCCACTTTCCCCAGCACCCTCTACACCTCCAGCCACACTGTATCACCAAGTGAGCTCCTTCCTTGTAGGACACTGTCATAGCTGTGTCTTCTACTCAGGCACATTCTCCATGAATCTGCCTATCCTATCGTTAGTTTTCAGCTTAAGAGTCTCTTCCTCAAAGCAAGATTCTTCTTTAATTTTTCTTAATGTTTATTTATTTTTGAAGGAGGGGGAGACAGAATGTGAGCAGGGAAAGAGGGAGACACAGAATCTGAAGCAGGCTCCAGGCTCTGAGCTGTCAGCACAGAACCCAATGCAGGGCTCGAACCCACAAACCATGAGATCATGATCTTAGCCAAAGTCAGTGGCTTAACAAACTGAGCTACCCAGGTGCCCCGAAAGCAAGATTCTCTTATCTCCTAAACCAAATCACAATCATAGGCACAATCATATTATCATATCACCCCATCGTAATTCTATGCATTAGTTAGCTTCACCATCATAAGTGATTGTATTATATATATATATATATATATAGAGAGAGAGAGAGAGAGAGAGAGAGAGAGAGATGGAGACAGAGAGACTTGTCTTTGCCTTCCCATCCAAGCTTTCTGAGAGCAGAGACCTGGACTGGTTCCTTGCTATTGTTCTGGTACCTAGGACACATAGTAGGTGCTCAGCAAATACTTGTTGAACAGATTGGGTAAATGAGCAACACAATGTTTGCTAAATGAGGACTGTGGCTTAGAGATGTGGAATTGTACACATTGAAGAACAACAAGTCATTTGCCCTGGCTTTGGGCAAGGGTATGTCTAGATAGGAGAGGAGTTAGAAGGATGGGGAGGGGAGTTGGGGGCAGACTATACTACTCTGAATGGAATAGCTTCTTATCTCCTAGACAACAGGAGCCAAGGACCATTTTTAAGTAGGGAGTGTCATGATTGGATCGTGACTTTCAAAACACCACTGTTGAGGCAGTATGGAGAGTTTGGGCACTAGAAATCAACTGGGATGGGGTTGGAGGTTGGATGGGGAGACTGCAGATTATTCAATCCAAAGGAGAGTTGATGGCAACAATTAAAGGAGAGAAATGAAAAATGAGGAAAGAGAGACGTTTCTGAGGCAAAACTTTTCCAATCTGGGGCCCAACTGGATCTAGGACTTTGGGGGAGAAGGTGAAGGCTGGATGGGAGATGATGAACCTATACAGGAAGGAGCAGAAATGATTTTAGTTTTGGTAATGTTGAGTCTGAGGTGCCTGGGGAACATCTTTCTCTGAATCTCTAGGAATTGTGCCACCACCACACTGTTCCTCCTACCCCTTTTCTCTTTTCTTTCCTGTTTTGAATCACTCCCACAAGCCATGAATGCTCCCTGCTTCTCAGCGTGCTAGGGCATCACGCCAGCAGGCCCCACATTCCTGAAGAAAGGACTGGATTCAGACCTGGAGGGCTGGCTGTGGCCACCTGAGGGGGCGGATCCCTGACAGGAAGGAAGGCTGGCCTGTGGAGGGGGCGGATCCCTGACAGGAAGGAAGGCTGGCCTGCTGGTTGGGCGCCGAGGGGAGCTTCCCCTAATGCAGCAGGTGCCCTGGGCCAGCTGCTCCAACCCCTCCAGCTCAGATCAACAGGATGGGACAGCCCTGGCGGAAGGAAGCCTACAGGAAGGGACACCCCTGCAGACAAGAGTGGAGGCAGGGAGTGGAAGGGAGATAGGAAGAGCTGCCTGGGCTGCTGAGCTGGCCCCCCTCCAGCTGATTAAGGAGGGGCAGTGACAAGAGGCCATTCAACCCCTGGCCCTGGTCAACTGTATTATTACTACTGTTGTTGGCTACCCTGGATCTTAGATATACCAGAAGGAACCACTAGAAGATGTTCACGGATTTAACAGTTTCTAAAATAATTAATTCCCTTCTGTGCTCATTCTGTGGTTATTGGGAAAGGAAGGACACTTAAATTAGCCTTTCAGTTACACGGAGAGGTGAGACAGCTTGAGGGAGGGGCCGTGATTTTTGCCACGTGTTCAGCCGGTCCAAAGGAGGTAAAATCTTTGGTTTGCTTTAAGCCGGGTTATCACTGCCCAACTCTCCAACAACAGCTGCTGTGAACGGGACCAAACGGCCAAAAGAGGGCAAACTGGGAACGAAAGCAAAGTCACGGGCTCCCCATCTGGAGGCCTCAGCCCGCCTCGGAGCCCTGGGGGTCGGAGGTGGGGTAGTCGGAGAGAGGAGGGCCGGTGGCGCTTTGGAGGGGCGGGTGTGTCTTTGACTAGGCGGGCTTCCCCGCAGCAACCCCGCCCCGAGGCGTGCTCCGACCTGCGCTGGGTGACCCTAGGAGACCCCTCCCCACAAGCCGTTTCCCGGCAGGGCGTTTCCGGAGGCCTTGGCCCGGGGTGGTGGGGTCTACCTTTGAAACAGCTTGTAGACTGCAATTTAAACTTTACAACGAGCTCAAAACTCGATTCTCCAACCGAGCGTCGGCTCCGGAGAAGGATAAAAACTCGGGTCTACAGCCCCTCATCACCCCATTGGTCCAGTCCTCAGGGCTTCCTGCAGTCCCCACACCATTCTCCCAGCTGCCTGGAGGAAGGATGGGCGGGGCGGACGGGGCGGGTACTGCTGCCAGCGACGCAGATGGGGAGGGCGAGCCCGCGCCGGCGGCGGGGGGCGTGGGCGGGGGGCGCAGGAGCAGGTGTCGGCTCTGCGGCCGGGTTCCCCTCCCTCCTCACCCCTCCCCGCTTCGGTGCTCCCCACGGCTCAGCGAGGCAAAACCCAGTAAATGCTCGAGAAATGCAGCTCAGTCGGTCAGCGGGCTCTGCTTTCTTGCCAGACGCCTAAGGACGGCGCTTCCAAATGCAAATCTCTTGGCTCGGGCCCCTTGGCTAGCAGCCGCTGCCTCCCCCGCCCGGCTGCCCGGCGTCCCGCCCACCCCGTGGCGGGCCGAGATGGGGCCCCGAGCAGAGGGGACGGGGCGGAGCGGGCATCCCTCCCCACCTCCCACGTGGGGCCGGCCCTCCGCATTGCCTGGGCGCGCCGCGGCCGCGCCTCCGGGTTAGGCCCCCGCCCGCGGCACCGCCCCCTAGGCCGGGGCCGAGGACCGCTGTTGGGGGGGTGGGCGAGGGATGAGAGGGTGTCACTGAGTCAGGTGGCGGCGGGAGTTCCCTCGGGCCGGGCCGAGGGAACACGCTGCCGGGGATTGTGTACACGCTCCACTGACACAAGCTTCACGCTGCCGGGCAGCCGCTGATCACGCGTGGCCCCGGGAGCCCATTGGCCGGCGCCTCACACACCTTTGCCGCTGATTGGCCGTCCTCAGGCTCCGCCCCCGCCCCCGCCCGCGGCGCGGGGCAGGCGGAGAGGCTACCTGAATGGGGAGGGGGCAGACGGCGCGGAGCGCGGCGGCGGCGGGAGCGACGTCGAGTGTCTCCGGGCGCCCGTCTGTGGCCAAGCAGCGTAGCAGCGTAGCAGCCAGTCAGCTCGCCGCCGGCAGCCAGGCAGCCAACCATGCTCAACTTCGGCGCTTCTCTCCAGCAGGCTTCGGTAAGTCACCTGGGGATGCCCCTGTCCTTCCTCTCCTTGCTGCGTCTCAGGGGCCAGCCGGGGCGCCAACCCCGAGCCCTTGACATCAGCGGCGCCCGAAGACCGGGGTGCAGCGGGGTCGTGGAGGAAAAAGGGGCTTTCTTCCTGCAAACTGGGCATTGGTGAGAGCGTGTGTGTCGCGGAGTGGGTCAGGAGAGGCGAACGGGGCTCTAGAGACGAAGGGAGAGGTGTATAATGAGGAGGGGAAGGGGCAGCTCCGCAGGGAGACTTGAGGTGGGCGAGGGGGAGGATGGCTGGAGGAGCGCGGAGAGTGAGGAGGGGGCTGCTGCCCTGGCAGCGAGGACTGGGGAAGGTGTAGAGGGGAGGGGGGGACAAGGGGTCTACCCTGCACCTGGCACCCGAGAGAGATGCCGCCGTCTGGATCAGGAATGCGACCCAGGGCGGGAGGGGGCTTCTGGCGAGCATTTGAGGGGCGGGGTGTCCACTGGCGAGGCGAGGGGGCTGCCCCTCTCAGGGGTCTGAGCCGAGCCTTGCAGGACGGGGGCTGCTCAGCAGACAGCCGGGTGCTGGGGGAGGGGGCGCCCGGCGTGGGCGCGGGGGAATGGCACGTGGGCCCCGGGCCGCCGAGGGGAGACGAGGCGCCGGCAGGGGACTCCCCATCCCTGGCGGGAGCAAGTGGCCACCTATTGAGGGCCCCCTGGAAGGGGGGTAGGGAGCCGCCTTGGGGATGCGAGGGTGGAAAGCGGGAGCCTGCCGTGGGGCGGGGGACGTGGGCGGGGGGAGTCGGGGCCGCGAGACGCGGGGGCCGCGTGTCGAGGCGGGAGCCGCGGGCCGTGCGTCTGGAGCCGGAGCCCGTGGGGGCTGCACGTCTGGGAACCTGTGGAGACTCGGCGGGCGGAGGCCGGAGCTGCCGGAAACCGCGGGGAGGGGGCGCCGCGTCTGCGGGAAAGACGGGGTGGTCTGAGGTCCCGTGGGCGGCGTGGGCGGGAAGCGCCGAGGGCTCGGCCGGATCCCCGGGGGCTGCGGCCGGGAGGAGGGAGGGGGCTGGGTTTCCGCGGGGACACGGCTCCTCCTCCGGCAGCTGAGGCGGAGGCCGGGGGTGGGCCGGGAGCGGGTGCGCCCAGGGAGCTTCTCGTCCCCGAGTGACCCAGCCCCGGCCTCCGCCAGGGGCGGCAGAGAGGCCCAGCCCTGCTGTCGGTTCCTAAGGGAACGGCGGCTCTCCGGGAGCGGGGAGGGGCGGGCACTCCCGGAGCCGGCGCCCGCGGCCCCGCCCCTCCCCGCGGGCTGGGGCGCGCACTGCCGGGCGGTTGGCGGCGGCGCCCGCGGCCCCTCCCCCGGGCCGGCGCGAGGGCGGGGGCCCGCGGGCTCAGGAAGTAGGTGAAAGGTGACGGCGCGGCAATTCCCAGTTCACGTTTCCTGCGCCGCCCGGAGCAGCCGCCGATCACGCTTTGTTCACATGCCTCGCCCCCACCTCCCCCGCGCCCCCCGCCCTTCGCGGCCCAGCCAATCCGGGCCTGGGCCGCCGGGCAGGCTGGCCAATGGCGGGGGCAGGGGCGCGGGGACGTGCGAGCGGCGAGGAATGTTCCCAGTGACTCACCCGCGAGCCTCATTGAGGTTAGGGCGGCCCCATCCGTCTGTCCCCGCCAGCGAGGATCTCCCCCGCCGTCCGCCCCCGCCCTTCGTCTGCCTCCCCCGCCCGCGCCTCCACCCGCTCTTCCCTTTCCTGCCTTGCGCCCCACTCCCTTTCCTCCCCTCCCCGCTTCTCTTCCTGCCCTTCCCAGCTCACGCTCCCCTTCCTTGCTTGCCTGCCTTTTCTTCTTTTTCTTTTCTTTGCATTGGCGTCTTGAGGCTTTTAGACATACGTGCGCTGTCCGTTGCAGCTTACATAAAGGGGCGCGCGATTATGCAATAGCGTTGTTGGTGAAATCTCCAGAGCAGTGGCTCCTTTTCTAAGGTTATCAACACGAAGGGTTTATGTATTTTTTGAAACTAGCGTCGAGAGTAGTACTTTGTAAAGAATGCTTTTCGGTATTTTTACACAATTTCTACTTCAACCAAAAGAATGGCATCACATTAATGGAAAATGGAAGGTGGTGGGTAGTGCCATTTTTTTTTTAAGTGCAGTTTAAGGAACTTTAATATGAAACATTAAACACTTGATAGAGGGAGCTGTACGAATGGCAAGCATGCACTATCATTCTTGTCATCTGGCAGTTATTTTTAAAAATTTAAAAAATGTTTGGACTATCGCAGACTCACCAGGCAGTTTTTGCAAATTCTGGGTGGAAGATTACATTTTGATTGTCCATTTTTTAGTATCGCATTAGCTGGTCATAGCTATGCATGGCAAGCCATTGTTTAAATCTAGTGAAAGGGAACACAAATATGAAGAACTTGAAGCCTAAATATGGCTTTGGGATTTTTCCACATATTTCACTTTATCCCTCTCTACCATAGATAATCAAGCTATGAAAGGTATTTTACCTTTAAAATAACCTAATGTAGTAATTTTAAAAAGACACTGAAGATTTCTATTCTGTTGATATTATCCTAACGTGCCAAGTGACTTTGAAAAGATCAGACCCATATCGACAGACCCGAGTTCTGTCCACTACACTTTGCCTTTTCCCCACTACCAGTTGTGGGGAATTGGTACCTCAAAAGTCCTCATACCTCACCTGCAGTATTGAAAAAACTTTTGCATAACCTTCCCTTAGTTATTTCATTTGATCTCAGTTGCAGATGGCTGTTTTGGGAAGAATATAATATTTCTAAATCAAGTTCTCTTTTTTGGATCATACATGCATTGTTATCTTTGGCCTTGGTCTCTTTAATGGTAATATGCTCCTCTTCTACCTTGCAGGGGTATCAGTGTTCAACCCTAAGTATTAGAGAAAGAATGAGGAAAATTTTATCTTTAGTAGGGGCGAGAGAAAAAATTATTTCACAAACTTGGGAATTTGTGCAACTGTAAAGGAAAAATTGTGCGTTCCTTTGCGTGTTATTTGGATGACAAAAATATGGTTATAAGCATTTGATCTTTTGTTCTTAAAGGAGGAAAGGATGGAAATGATTTCTGAAAGATCGAAAGAGAGTGTGTATTCCTGGAACAAAACCGCAGAAAAGAGTGATTTTGAAGCTGTAGAAGCACTTATGTCAATGAGCTGCAGTTGGAAGTCTGATTTTAAGAAATACACTGAAAACAGACCTGTTACTCCAGTATCCGATATGTCGGAGGAAGAGAATCTACTCCCGAGTACACCTGACTTTCATACGATCCCAGCATTTGTAAGTTTCATTGTTTTTAACATGAGACTGTAGATGGTCTAATTTTTTATAATTTACATAACAAACTTAATTTCTCATGCCGATTTCTGTGTATTTCTTTTCTAGTGTTTGACTCCACCTTACAGCCCTTCTGACTTTGAACCCTCTCAAGTGTCAAATTTGATGGCATCAGCGCCATCTACCGGACACTTCAAATCATTCTCAGATCCTGCCAAGCCTCACATTGCTGCACCTTTCAAAGAGGAAGAGAAGAGCCCGGCACCTGCCCCCAAACTCCCCAAGGCTCAGGCAACAAGTGTGATCCGTCATACAGCTGATGCCCAGCTGTGTAACCACAGATCTTGCCCAGTGAAAGCAGCCAGCATCCTCAACTATCAGGACAATTCTTTTCGAAGAAGAACCCACCTGAACGTTGAGGCTGCAAGAAAAAACATACCCTGTGCCGCTGTGTCACCAAACAGATCCAAACGTGAGAGAAACACGGCGGCAGATGTTAATGAGAAAGCAAGTCCTGCACTTTATGACTTTTCTGTGCCTTCCTCAGAGACAGTCATCTGTAGACCTCAGCCCGCCCCTGTGTCCCCACAGCAGAAGTCGGTGCTGGTCTCCCCACCTGCAGTGTCAACAGGGGGAGTGCCACCTATGCCGGTCATCTGTCAGATGGTTCCCCTCCCTGCAAACAACCCTGTTGTGACAACAGTTGTTCCTAGCACTCCACCCAGTCAGCCACCAGCTGTGTGCCCACCTGTCGTGTTCATGGGCACTCAGGTGCCCAAAGGCGCTGTCATGTTTGTCGTTCCCCAGCCTGTTGTTCAGAACCCAAAGCCTCCGGTGGTGAGCCCAAATGGCACCAGACTCTCTCCCATCGCCCCCGCTCCAGGGTTTTCCCCTTCCACAGCAAAAGTCACTCCTCAGATTGACTCATCCAGGATACGAAGTCACATCTGTAGCCACCCAGGATGTGGCAAGACGTACTTTAAGAGCTCTCATCTGAAGGCCCACATGAGAACACACACAGGTACCAACCATTTCTTATTCGTGTCCTTGAGATTTAGTTGAATGTTTTTTGGCCATGATCACAGGTACAAGCCAGGCATGTTAAAGAAGAACTTGCCTTATTAGCCAGTTCAGTGGGGGATATTTACAGGTTTCTCAAAGATTTCATCAAGGTGTTTGTTTTAATTTCTCAAACGATGATTCTTTATGTGTCTGAGTAGTTACTTTAATAAAGTATCTCTAAAGCCGTTGTACCATAGTTGAAGTCAGAAAACCTTTTTGTGTTTGGCATTTATAAAGGGAAGATTCCTATAAATGTGATTGAGTGAAAGTTGGAAATATATGTAGCATTCAGTTAACAGTTGATTCATTTAGTAGCTTTTATTTTAAAGAGCATCTCTTAAGATATTTTAAAATGTATGTCTTTGGATATAATTAGATCTGCAATTTATAGTGACTTGATGAATGCATAGTGACGATGATCTGAATTTCTTTGTCTCAGGAGAAAAGCCTTTTAGCTGTAGCTGGAAAGGTTGTGAAAGGAGGTTTGCCCGTTCTGATGAACTGTCCAGACACCGGCGAACCCACACAGGTGAGAAGAAATTTGCTTGTCCCATGTGTGACCGACGGTTCATGAGGAGCGACCATTTGACCAAGCATGCCCGGCGCCATCTGTCCGCCAAGAAGCTACCAAACTGGCAGATGGAAGTGAGCAAGTTAAATGACATGGCCTTACCTCCAACCCCTGCCCCCACGCAGTGACCGCTCAGAAGGTGAGAATCCGAAGTAACTTTGGTCACAGCCAGGAGCCAGCGGTGATGTAAAAATGCTTCTACTGCAAGTCTGTGGCCCTCCGGTGCGGCGGAACGCAGAAGCCCCACAGCCTGAGGAGAAGCCTCAGCCCTGGGCTGGAGGACAAGAAGTGCTGCAGCCACAAGCAGGTCACAGAGTGGCAGGATTCATTTCTTATCACATAAGAGAGATGAGAAAGCCTTTATTCCTTTAAATATTTTTTGAAGGTTTCAGATGAGGTCAACACAGGTAGCACAGATTTTGAATTTGTGTGCACAATTTATTACTTCGTTTTCACCGTTTGTACTTGAGACCAACTTTTCAATGTGATTCTTCTAAAGCACTGGTTTCAAGAATAGAGACTGGAAATAAACATTATGGTACGGAGATGGAGATGGAAAATTGATTTGTATTACAAACTTTGGCATCTTTTCCTAGTTACCTTGTTTACTTAAATTCCTAGTCTTTCCAGTCAATTTCGTGGATGTAGTTGTTAAATATGATCTAGAACTAGCATTTTTATACTTGCTACCATTTGGAATTAAGCAGCTTGTATATTGCTAAAGAGGGCCCAAAGATTTGGAATCCTCAGTAATTTAATTGCTTTGAAGTATAGCTATAATTTTTTTGCATTTTTGTTTTGAAAGTTTAACAGATGACTATATCTAGGCATTTTATTATGCTTTGAGCTTTAGTTTGCCTGCAGTTTCTTGTGTAGATTTGAAAATTGTATACCAATGTGTTTTCTGTAGACTCTAAGATACATTGCACTTTGTTTAGAAAAAAAAGTGGAAGATAAAAATATATATTGTAAAGAAGGGATACCAAGAATTTTAGATAACTCCTTGAAAAAGATGACTTATGTCATCAGTAAAGTACCCTTATATTATGAGGATATAATGTGTGCTTTATTGAATTAGAAAGTTAGTGACCATTATTCACATGGGCAAGTGTTGTCCTGTTAATTTATAGGAGTTTTTTGGGGGGGGAGGGAAGTGGAATTAGGTGAATAGAAGTTGTTAAAACATTCACTTTTGTTAACAGTATTTCTGTTATATTCTGTTATATAGTGGATGATATATACAGTGGTAAAACAAAAGTAAACTGTTTAAAATCTACAGTGAAAAATGGCACTATATCTTTCCATTTAACATTTTTCTCTATTGGGTATTGATTTCTGACATCAAAACTTGGACCCTTGGAAAACAGGAATTTTCTTTTAATAATAAAAAAAACTTTGTGATTTACAATTTGCACAATATTTCTTTTGTTGTACTTTATATCTTGTTTACAATAAAAATTTCCTTTGGTATATTTACTTGGTTGATGGCATTTGTTGAAAACCATTCTCACTCTAAACATGACATTGATCACTTATGAGTGTATCCAAAGACTTAGTGTCTGCATTTTTCTAAGAGCTTCATTCAAATTTAGAACTGCAGGGGTGTATCTCTACTGTGAATCAAATTAGTATACGAAGTGAGGACTGGTATCCATATATTCACTGAGATAACTTAACAAGCCTGCCCAGTTCAAGAAACCAACACGTTTTAATCTTGAAACATTCTTGTACATTTTGATGATTTGGGATTGAGATATAGCTCTGGCTCTCAGCAAAACCTTAAGTAGCATTAAATTAAGGGGCATACCACGATGAATGATTACAAGCAATAGGACTGCTGTGGCAAATGAAAAGAATCCTGACCTGTTAAATGGAGAGTGAATTACCTCCGGAAGTTAGATTAGCTTAGGCCATTAAGTGAAACCTTAAATGCAATAAACATGCTGATACTTACGCTGCATGAAAGGTAATACACCTGGCAGGAGAAACACTTGCTAGTCACTTGTCAGTGGAATTAGGAGCTGTAAATGCTAGTTGGGTGTATTGAGTGTAATTTTGGAGGTTGCTATTTTAGTTGGCTCTGAAATCCCCTTGTCATGAGAGAACATTGTCCACAGTATCCAACTTAGCCATTGACCTAAAGTCTGGCTCGCTGTTGAACACGCATGGTAAGGGGCAATGTGCTCACTTGGCACCAGTTATAAGACAAGCATCTCGGGTCATCTGTGCACCTGTTACGACTTATTTCTTGGAAACTTAACACCGTGTAAGTACAGCACAGCCGTTGGGGAGGGTATTGTTCTGCAGTCTCAATGCTGGGACCTGGACCATCCTAATGGTTTCCTCATGGTGGTAGGTCTCCAGAAGTGGGAGTAGAGGAAGGTAGCTGCCCTAGTGCCCACACCCTTGTGATGACGTGGCCAGTGGAAATGTGCCACCCGTGGCTGTGTTCTTCCCAGTCCTAGCTGGCATCAGACTTTAACTTCAAAATTTTGTAAATCAAATCATTTGAACAGAGTAATGAATTTGAGTTGAATGTTCGCGCAAACTGATGTTGGTGCAAAAGTTGCCCCCAGACAAGAACATTTGCAGCATGTAATGATAATTACGGTATTAGTGTAGCTTTAGCAGTAGTTTTGGCTGCTTCTTGTCTGACTTCCGTATAAGTTGGACTGTATGAAATTACTGATATTCAGGCTATTTTAATAGTTCATTCTTTTTAGATAATTTTAGACTTAGAGTTGCAAAAATAGAGTTCCCATTTACCTTTCATCCAGCTTCTGCTGGTAACATAGCCATAGAACATTTATCAAAACCAAGAAATTAAAATTTGCTTAATGTATGTTTATTTTGAGAGAGAGCGCGAGCGAACAAGCTGGGGAGGGGCCGAGAGAGCGGGAACAATCCCAAGCAGACTCCGTGCCTGTCAGCGCAGAGCCCCACGTGGGGCTTTGAACTCACAAACCGTGAGATCATGACCCGAGCCAAAATCAAGAGTCGGATGCTCAACTGAGCCACCCAGGAGCCCAAAAGTAAGACATTAACCTTGCTACAATACTTACTAAAGTTTAGAACCTGTTTGGGTTTCACTAGTGTTTCTACCAGTGTCTTTTTTTTTTTTTTTTTCTACCAATGTCTTTTTTTTTTTTTTTTCCTATCAGAGAACCTAATCCAGGATCTCAAACATTTACTTGTCATATCCAATTTTTTCCAATCTATGCTCACTCATTTTGTCTTCTCTCATCTCTTTGAATAGTCCTTCTTGGTTATTTTGTAGAATGACCCTCACTTTGGGTTTGTCTGATGTTTTTTCATGACTAGATGAGGTTATGTGTTAATTGGGAAGATACCACAGAGTGATACGTCTTCACTGCATCATAGGAAATACATGATGTCTGTATTACTGGTGATGCTAAGCTTGATCACTTAGCTAGTGATGTCTGCTAGAATTTTCCGATGTAAATTATTTTTCTCCTTATAATTATTAACTATTTGGGGAGATATACTTTAAGATGGATAACCTGTTTCTGCTTAAACTTTTGCCCACTCAGTATGCTTACATAGATCTTGCATACGGCAGTTATTACTGTGATATGCTAATAGCGATTTCATATGTTCTTCATTATTAATTGGAATTCTGGGGAAAAGAGTTGTTGCTTCCCCCCCATTTATGTATTCATTTATTTATGTCACTGTGGAATTAGGGATATTTATGTCATTCTTTATGTTCCAACTTTGATCCTTGTTAGGTCTCTCACTATTCAACCATTTTTGATGGACAAAGATGGAAATTGTATCTGGGTTCAACCTATCATGTTCATGTTTCACCGGAATGAGAGCTGTTTGGTGTTAGTCATCTCACTTTTTGGAAGTCTTCTCTGTCCTCATGGCTACCACCCTCTCTCACTTGAACAACCACAGCTATCCCTAATGGGTCTCATCTTGTCTCCCACCATCCAGCCCCCTCAACCAGTCTTTTGAAAATGCAAACCCGACCATGTCACCTCCTTATTTAAGACATTTCACAACCTTCCCAGTGCTCTTAGGATCAAGTCCAGGTTTCTTAACATGGTCCAGAACAGTGCTGACCAATAGCGATACAATGTGAGCCACGTACGTAATTTGAGATTTTCTAGTAGCCACATCAGAAAAAATTTTAATTAATTTTCATATTTTTATTTGACCCGATACGTCCACAAAGTTGATCATTTCGACATATAATCAATATAAAAATTGTTAATGAGATACTATCTTTTTCTGCACCACACTTCAAAATCCAGTATGAATTAAATGTCTACAGCATATCTCAGTTGGAACTAAGCACATTTCAAGTGCTCCGTAACTATATGTGGCTGATGGCTGCTGAAGGCACAGAGCAGAGCTGGAAGGCCCCACACGGTTACGCTTCTAACAACCTCTCACACCACTTTCCACCTTATTCTCTACACCATGTCCAAGTTCTGAGCCTTCATACACATGATTTCTCCTGCTGGAAATATTTTCCTGCCCTTTCGCTTTGACATTTCTGCTTTAATAATTACACTTTGCCAAAATTGCTTAATATCTTTTTCCCTTTCACTATAAAACTCCATGAAGACAAGGACTCCATGAATCTCGCTCACTGCTCTGTCACCAGTGTCTGGCGCACTGCAGGGGCTCACTAAATTTTGTCAGACTGAAAACTGAGAGGTCTGTGCAGCTTAGGGAGAGAACAATTAGGGAGCTGTTGCAAGACATGCAGGGTACAGACGAAGGCAATGAAGAGCTGAAGACTGCCTTTTTCTTATTCCCATCAACCTCTGCTAGTGCTAGAAGCACTCTCACTACGCCTTCAAAGCTCTCAAAGCGCCACTGGAATTTAGGTTCTTTTCATTGCATTTTTAACTGGGCAGGGAAGAAATCTGATCAAGACGGACATATACAAGGCTCACCAAGTCCCTCTCAGTGAGTCTAATTCCTCAGCCTGTAATGGCTCAGCTCTTAACCTGTTCTTTCTCTTTGGAGGAAATGAAATCCAGGGACACCTTAAGGGAAGCCTTGTCTCTAGAGATGTCCCACTGATTGTGTGTGTGTGTGTGTGTGTGTGTGTGTGTGTCTGTCTGTCTTAATCCAGTTCTGGCATTTTTCTGACCAACTTAACAACAGTTTGAGAAATGGCTTAGAGTTGGTTCTCAAATAGAAATACCTCTAATTTTCTACATAGGTAGCTGTGCTCTAGAGAAGGTATAGGGAAAGAGCACTGATCAAATTGAAAGACCTGGTGTATTAGGGTTCTCCAGAGAAAGAGAATCAGTAGGATTCATATCAAGAGATTAATTACGAGGAATTGCTTCATGTGATTATGGAGGCTGGCAAGTCCCAAGATCTGCGGTGGTCAAGCTGGGGACCCAGGAGAGCCAATAATATGGTTCCAGTCCAAATGGAGGCAGGCCCAAGACTCAAAAAGAGCTGAAATTTCAGTCACAGTCAGAAGACAGGAAAAAACTGAAGTCCCAACTTGAAGACAGTCAGATTGCAGGTATTTCCCCTAACTCAGCCTTTTTGTAGTAGTCTGGCCTTCAGTTGATTGGAGGAGACCCACCCACATTGGGGAAGGCAATCTGCTTTTCTCTATTCAAATGTTCATTCAATGTCTATTCAAATGTTCATCTCATACGGAAACACCCTCCCAGAGACAACCAGAATGTTTGAGCAAATATCTGGACACTCTGTGGCTGCATCAAGTTGACACACAAAATTAACCATCACACCTGAATTCTGGTTGTGGTTGAACTGATAACTAGTTTATTCCTTGGGAAAATTGCTTTTATCGTTCTGCATCTCAGCATCCGCTTTTAAGAACAGGGCTGAACACACTCATAGAGCTACTGGCAAGCTCAAACAAGGCTCTGTATACAAAAGCTCTTGGAAAATATAATACATTTTACATTTCCTGGCACTGTATAGCACCCATGTGTGGGAACATAAATATGGCAGTAAATGGATTAAAATTCCCATGTAAGGTGGCTACCTATTCTGGGAAAGGAAAGCCACTCAAAGCTAGGGAGATTAGAGAATTTTGATATCCAGGGTTTCCATACTTCTCTCAATGTGTGTAATTATTTGGGTGACCCATTTGCAGTAACTGTCATCACAATTAGACCAGTCCTAATGGGAAGGAAAGCACAAAGTGGAAAGCCATGGCTATTTGCTGAGCATAGCTAAAGCATGGACAATTGTCATTTGATTATAAAGTACAAACTTGGACAGAGTTACCATAGAAGCACCCAGTATCTGAACTTAACTACCTTTATGGAGTCAGTCAGTTAATGGAGCTTCCTTTGTTCCCCTTGTAATGACCCCTGCTTGTGTGAATTCTCCATATCTGGGCTTAGTTATGATAGACGCCCAACATCAGATGTTCTATCCAGCAATGGCTAAAAATGCTATACAGACCTCTAGGAGTTGGAGCCCCAGGGTCAGCAGGAGTGATAAAAACATCTTTCCTCCCAGAAACTGATCAGGTCACACCTCTGCCAGGTCTGCCCAGGTAACGTGACCTCCTTCTATTGACAGGCACCTTCCGAAATCTCTCATCTTCAGCTTGTTGTTCCAGCGGAAGGAATAAAACCAAATGGGGCCACATAAATGAGGTCTGTTGTTTTAAGCTTCCCCCACCGGCTGGCATCCTAATCTTGACAGAGACTTAGAAATTTGTGGCTTTCTTCCCCATGGATGCCAATAATCCCAGTTTGATCTTGATTGACCAGTGTGGAAGTGGGATGTGAAAAGGGTGGAAATACCCCCAAATATAAGATGATACCTGATCATCCTTTGATTTTCTTAGGATAATTTGATTTTCATTCTAAGCGTAGCTACTGGTCAGTGGAGGCACAGCCTAGGTTTGGAAAAAGCCGTGTGAGGTTCTGGGGAGAAAGAGAGAAGTTAGGAATAAACCGAAGTGATGAAGGGATGATCACTGGTAGGTGTCGGTAGATGAGATTGGATCCTCTGATTAAATTCAATTATCCAAACCTTGACCATAGTTTAAAAAGGCAGCCTTTTAGTTTGCACAGTCTCACTGAAAAGATAAATACAAGCATCAAGTGTTTATTACCACTGTTCAAAGTAAAGCAGTGTGATCCTGTAACAGGAAACATCTCCTGGGGTCACGGAGCCTGTGTAGGGCTATGAGCTCTGAACTGACTGTAATTATGAGCTCAGCAATGCATTTCATGGCTCTGTTAGCTCTGTTAGCCCTAAAATGGGGATTCTGATGCTTATCTGACCTGCTGCCCAAGAGAGAATTAGGCGGGAAAGCTGTGAACAAAACAAGCAAACAAATGCTAAGGGAGCTGCCCCAGTACAAGCAGCGGGTACTGCAATTGTCACAACTCAGACCAATTGTGAAAACAGAACAGGCTCCAAAGTTTCTAACGTTAGTTAGAAATTGTGAAGGCGTGGTCCCTGTTCCGAGGGAAGGTCAAGTTCCAAATGTTCAGAAAAATGTTCACAGTTCGAGGCTAGAAATCTGAGATCAAGTCTCAGCAAGGTTGGTTTCTTCTGAGGCCTCTCTCCTCGGCTTATCGACGGCTGTCTTGTCTGTGTCTCCCCGTGGTGTTCCTTCTGTATCTGCCTGTGTCCTAATCGCCTCTTTTTTTAAGGACACCAGTCATATTGGATTAGGGCCCACTCCAATGACCTCATTTTACCTTGTTAACTCTTTAAAGACCCTATTTCCAACCACAGTCACATTCTGAGGTCCTGGAATTTTGAGACAACGCAATGTGAGTCATTGGGCAACCTATATCAGTCTATACTGCCCCATCTTAATACACAGAGAGCAGTGAACTGGTCTTAAGTTCCTATTTTTAGTATCTGGTAAATTTCCCATGAGAACTAAGTACCCTCAACTCCCTACCGCGTGTCACACAGTGACATCATGCCCAGTGCAGTGTGTAATTCCTAGCCATAAGGGAGACATATTATTCTATTATGCACCCAGGTATTTCTTAGTCATGAAATAATCTTTATCCTCGACAAAGCTTTCCTTCATTACGTACTTACAAACTTTATTTGCAATGTAATTTGACAATCCCCTTTTTTCTCTTAATTATCTCTAAAGATAAGCTTGTTCTGCCTCAGACATAAAGCAGATACAGCATCTTCTGCCTGATCCCAACAATATCGTGAACAGAATAGGTATAATGGTGGTCTTTTGATACCCATGTTTGGATTTGTTCAATTTTATTTTGTCCACGAGATTAAATATTCTCTTCCCAAATTTCCATTTAGTTCAACTAGGGAAATTCGGCCAAGGCTGTAGTCAGCCTTGCAGGCTGGAGACATAACCCAGCCGTGTTACCTTCCAATTCCATTTATCACATTCATTCTGTTCTGTGTCAGTGTGGTTCTAAGAACAGTGATCTTCAAACAGAAAGGGAGCCTGGGTCCCCATCCCTGTAGGGGTCATAATAGTGAGTTCATCAAATAGTTCAGGCTCTCTCTGCGCTTCAGACACATGTTAGCGTTACACTTCTCCCTGGTGGCTGGGCGAGGTCATGCATTCTGGTCTGGTCACAGAAATGATATGTGTCACTTCTGGACCAGAGTATGTAACTGCTGGTGTTAGGCCCTCCAGAGCTGTCTTTCCCTCTATTATGGTGACCAGCAAAATTCCAGCTAGTCAACCTTAGCTCTGGAATGAGTATGGTAAGGAGCGAGAACGAAACTTTTGTAGTTTTAAGATGTGATTTGGGGGATCGTTGGTTGCCACCTCATAGCCTTTACTTGGAAAGGTGTACTGACTGATACAAGCCCTTTTGTCCCATGAGGTTGCTTTGCTCCAAATGAATTTATTCTCCTCCCTCCAGGGATCATTTCAACATATCATGTAGTATTGAGGGGTATGACTTTAAATTCTTTTTTAATTTTTTTAATGTTTACTTATTTTTGAGGGAGAGAGAGAGAGCATGTGCACATGAGTGGGGGAGGGGCAGAGAGAGAGGGAGACACAGAAGCAGGCTCCAGGATCTGAGCTGTCAGCACAGACAGCGACGCGTGGCTCAAACTCATGAACTGTGAGATCATGACCTGAGCTGAAATTGGACACTCAACTGACTGAGCCACCAAGCGTCCCTGACATGTATGACTTTAAAGGAAAAAAAAAAGGCCTGTTACACTTCCCCCATGACATTGGGTGCCTTATATTTGCATAACTAAATGGGGCCATATCCTATTTTTGATCCTGAACAAGGAAGCGCTTCTACAAGGTGTTTGGTCACATCTACCTAGAGAGAAAAGCACCAGCAGTCACACCATCCCCCTTCACACTACCAGTGCCCTGCTTGAGTTGGTGGAGACAAAGCAAAGGTTAGAAACCATTGTTTAGATAGTGCAATGGCGCCATCTTGGATCACACACAAGGCATCCTGGAATTAATGCCTTGGTTTTGAGACTCACAAGTATTTAACGGGGACAATCTACTCCCTTCACCTGAAGTATCTTGTGTGTAGGGAGGAAAGCTGGGGAGTGGAATCCTCCGAGGAGCTCGGAAGGTGACAGAGAAGGGTGAGCAGGTCTCTCCCAGCATTTTGCACTTTGCAGTGCTAAAGAGTAGGGGAGAAAGAGTATTGGGCTGACCATTGCTGCCTCGTGCCTGGTTTTGATGGTGAGGATATCACAAACGCTAAGTGGGTAAAATGCTGATCTTCTTCCCTAAATATTTTAAGAAGGCAGAGTATCATGGTGGCCCAGAGCATGAGGTCTGGACTATTGACTTGTAAATCCCAGCTCTACCTTTTAGTGACTATGTGACTTAGGGCAAGCTAGGATTAAGTATGACGATGAAATGAATCTGCATCTATAAAGCCCTAGGAATGCCTGGCACCTAGTGAGCACAACCTTGAAGTGTTGATGAGTTGATGATTTTCTACCTTTCAAATGCCCCAGCCACCGGCATCCTGTCAGGTACAAGGTTGATCCATTTGCGATCTCTGCCCTCAGGGGAAATAAAAAGGGGGAGGGTTTCTAACTGAGGACTTTATAAGCATTTGGATTAGGGAGGACTTTCTAGGCTCTTCAATCCTGAAGATTCAGGTTAGGCAAGACAGCCGGCTCCCTGATTGTCCCCTACTTTGAGCTAAAGCTGGCACTACAGGCCGGCTTCTTCTCCCCGGGCCTGGTGCTTGGGTGAAGAGGTGTTTAACCTTTTTTTTTTTTCTGAATCTGAATGTTTTAGGGATTGTTCGGTTTTGTTTTCAGGCTTTCGTTGGCAGCTGCGAAGTAAATCCTTTTCAGCAGGAGTGAGCGTGGCTGTACTCAAACCACCCTGCATCTCTTGGCCAGTGTGCAGGCACCCTGGGTGGCCTCAGTAGTAGCCACTACTCACTGTGGGAGAGACTTGGAACAAGAACTTGGCCCCAGTGCTGGTTCCTCTGTTCTGGCTCGGCTGGCTCAACGCTGAGTCTGCCCAGTGGCCGTGTCTGGGTTGGGGATAACAGGGAGGAGCTACTTCATGTCAAGCTTGTCCTAGTTCAGCCCGGCCCCAGGCTCAGTGCCCAAGTGATCCCAGGCCAAGTGGAAGATCAGAGGGAGCCTTGAGGCACCAGTTCCGTCCTCCTCTGTTTGAAAAGTTGAAAACATCGTGATCTTGGCTTCAAACTGTGGTTTTCTCACTTACCTAATCTTGGGCATACTGTTTACACTCTCTGAACCACGTTTTTCTCATGTGTAAAATGGACGGATATCAATACTTACCTCAAACGAATTTGTTTTAAGGACAGGCCTCCGTAACGTGTTTGACACAGGAGGCGCCCGAGAAATGTCGGCTAGCAATTACCTGCACTCCCGCCTTTGCAAAAGCATCCCGCCAATGCTCATTTCTGCTCACATTACTTCGCTTGTCTCTCGTCTCGAAGTGTCTCTTTTTTCTCCACTGCACATACACAAGTCTTCTTCGTTATTGATGTCCATTTCCGAGCAGGAAGGGGGAAGGGCCCGTCCTGGAACCACTTGGATCAAATCTGTGTTAGTTTACCAGGGCTGCCGTAACAAACTACCACAAACTGGGTGGCTTAAGCGAGAGGAACTGATTGTCTCACAGTTCTGGAGGCCAGATGTCTGAGATCAAGGCCTTGGCATGGTGGTTCCTTCCGGCGGCTGTGAGGGAGAATCTGTTCCATGCCTCTCTCCCAGCTTCTGGTGGTTCGCTGGCAATCTTTGGCCTTCCTTGGATCGTGGAAGCAGCTCCCGTCTCTGCCTTCATTTTCACATGGCGTTTCACATGGTGTTCTCCCAGGAGGCATGTTTCTGTGTCCAAATTTCCCCCTTATATAAGGACATCAGTCATGTTGCATCAGGGCCTGGCCTAATGACTTCATCTTAACGACATCCCTATTTCCAAATAAGGTCACCTTCACAGGTATTAGAGATTCAGACATATGAACTGGGCAGGGGGTGGGGACACAACTGGACCCCTACAGGGTCTAGTTCTAAACCCTGGGATTCCTCCTCAGGATTCCCAGTCTCTGTGAACCAGGGACCCCATCTGCTCTCATTTCCTGGGCCTGCCCTATCCCTCTATCCCTGCTGACTTCCTTCCTTCTTTGCTGTCCTCTAAGACAGACTCACAGGACAGGCTTCCCATGTAATTGACTACTGAGAAACAGATGGCTGTTAACAAATCAGGAAAGATCTGAGCTCCTGGGGCAGCTGGGGATCCTCATAGAAGCATACTAGACCCCTGGATTCTTGATGTTCAGGCTCCCTTCCCTTGAGAGGAAGTAATATATAGGGGGAGTAGAATAACGTCTATGGCGGGTGGTATAGGTAGGAACTGGCCACCTTGAAACTTTCCTCCAACCCTGAGATTCTTTTAGAAGGGAGAGTCCAGGGTCTCAAACCCAAATATCTATAGGAAGGGTTGGGTGAATTCTGTAGAGGAACCAAGTCTGACATGTAGAAAATGAGCAGAGATGGCTGAGGTACCAATGTTGCTATGTGGAAAAGCAATTTTCAGAAGAATCTGATTTTTTGAAGAAGCTGGAAATCTGGATTTTTTTTTATTGTGATAAAATATATGTAATATAAAGTGTTACCATTTCAGCCATTTTAAGTATCCAACTCAGTGGCATTAGGTACATTCACAATGTTACACACTCATCATCACTGTCCATGGAAATCTAGATTTTTATATCAAATGTTTTGATTTTTAACTTTGGCATGTAAGTCATATAAAAATAAACATTTTGTGTTGGCAGGTTGCCAATTTGGAACTCCTAGGCCCAGGAAGTGATTATTTGCTATTTTGGCCCTGGGATGGTGAAGGTGTCATGAATGGTGGGCAAGACAGGCCCCAAACCCTGGAGCCCCGAGGCAAAGCCTGGCAGGGGTGACCGTTCAGAGGAGCGGCCCCCCACAGGAGCAGCTGCCAAGTTCACGGGCCAGTACTTAGCACAGGTGTTATATAGAAGACATTTTTGTCTGAACTAAGGAAGCACTGAGGTTTCTTGGGTAGAGTGGAGGAAGGGAGTCTCTGAAGGGACCGACTTCGGGTTTTTCCCCACGCTGGCAAGTTGAAGCTGGAATGGATTGAATCCGATTGATCAAATGTGACCTTTCTTGCCTTCCTAGAGGCCTGGAGTGGTTTGTAGCCGTATTGGGTGTGATGTCTACGGGCATTCACACTCGGTTCCTTGTCTACAGCTCCTGACTCCCCGAGCCCCCTTCCTGCTCCCAAGGTGGTCCCAGGCGGCCCTTTGAACCTCTGTCCTCCGTGTTTATTTCCGAGAATGGGGCTTATCAAAAATCCCCTTCTCTTTGTGCCCCGCCTAGAGAAAAGACTCTGAAGCCTCATCCCCTGATGCAATCAAGAGGCATGGGAAGCTGAGGTATGGGGCATTGCCCACAGACGCTCAGTCCAAAGGCCCAGTCTGGGCAGTGGCCAAGTGTCCCTCCCAGAGGGTCTCAGGGGATAAAGGGGGAACACAGCATTACAACTGAGGCAGACCAGGTTTAGGACCAGGACTGTAGCAGCAAGCAGCAGGTCAGAGTAAAGGAGCATGGAGGCTCCAGGAGGAGGATGGGCATCTGGAGCCCAAGCCTCGTGAGCTGAGAAGGATGGAATTGGAACAGTTCTGGGTTTCTCTCCAGTGGGTCTGTGTCCCCTTGGCATCTCGGATACCTTACCTTCTTAACATGCTGGTGCTGAGCCCCGTCTTTTCCATAAAGTGTTCCTAGGAGCCTCTGCGCTCCCCGCCACCTTCTCTCCTTCCTGAGTGTCCACTCTCCCAAGCTCCTCAGCCCCTGGCTAAACCCTGTCCTGTCCTGACCTGTCCATGACCCATCACCTTCTCTGGGCAGCTTCGGTGTCTGATGCAATGTTTATCTCTCTCCCTGGGCAGAGCTTTGAGCTGGACGTATTTGGTATCGAGTCAACCCCACCGAGTTACCCAGGACTCTCCTTCAACTCACCTACTTGAAGTGAGGGGTTTATCGTCGTCACAAATGACCCACCATGACTTCTCTGGACCACAGGCTTCCAAGAACATTCTCAGGCCAGACAAGAAAAGGAAGAGAGGAAAGGAAAAGAGACAGGGGAAAACAAACAGGAAACAAAACCCTGGGTTCCAGGGAAATCTCACTAGCCTAAAATCTCCACGGTAGCTGGGAGGCTGACTCCGCCACTGGCTGGGATCTTGTCCAAGGGTGTCTTACATTCATGGAGCACAAATTGAGGGTGATGTGATGTTATCTGTATGGCTGAAGTAGCCTTTTTTCTGGCTTTGGATCTGGCACTTCCAATCCTTACCCTCAGTGACCTCTGTCTTCGTGGGCTCATTCTTGGGCAGGAGAACTTTGCACACAGCCTGCTCTCAGGGGAGTCCACTGGAAACTAGCCACCCACATAACGTCTTGCTTTTAGGATCTGGTGGGACATGTGTGTGTGTATAAGAGAGAGACACTGAAATACGTTACATGGGGAGGAAAACACTGAAATTTTTAAATGTTTATTTATTTATTTGGGATAGAGAGAGAGAACGTGCACACACGAGCAGGGGAGGGGCAGAGAGAGGGAGAGAGAATCCCAAGCAGGCTTTGTGCTGTCAGCGCAGAGCCCCACGTGGCATTCAGTCTCATGAACCGTGAGATCATGACCTGTGCCGATAACAGATAAATCCAGAAGCCCAAGTGGCTTCTGCCCCACAGGCATTCCTGCTCCTTCAGAACAGTGATGCAGGAACCCAGGCTCATTCCATCTGGTGGCCCCCGCGGCCTCAACAAGATCACCAGGGGCTTGTCCCCATGCCAGCCAGCCAGAGGGGGAGAGCAGGGAAGACTGATTGGGAGGGGTTTAAGGCCTGTCTCATTGCCTAGGGCTGCCATAACAAACCACCCCAACCTAGGGGCTTAAAATATCAATAACGTATTCTCCCACAGTTCTGGGGAGCACATGTCTGAAATCAAGGTGTCAGCAGAGTTGATTCCTTCTGGAGGCTCTGAGGGAGAACCTGTTCCATGCCTCCCTCCCAGTTTTGGGTGGCTGCTGGCAATCCTGGGCATTCCTCGGCTTATACCTGTATCACTCCATTCTCTGCCTCTGTTCCCATGAACTGCTCCCCTATGTGTCTCTCTGTGACTTCTCCTTTGTTGTCTTATGTGGACACTTGTTGTTGGATTTAAGGTCCACGGTAATCCAGGATAATCTTATGGACCATTCTGCCAAATAAGGTCACAGGGACATAAAAAGAAATATATATTTGGCCTCTGCCCCTTAGTACCTAACACAGAGCTCCTAAAACCCTTATAATCTGAGTCATAAAGATGCTAGGACATGGGAATGCAAGCTGGTGCAACCACTCTGGAAAACAGTATGGAGGTTCCTCAAAAAACTAAAAATAGAACTACCCTAGGACCCAGGCATTGCACTACTAGGCATTTATCCACGGGATACAGGTGTGCTGTTTCGAAGGGACACATGCACCCCCATGTTTATAGCAGCACTATCGGCAATAGCCAAAGTATGGAAAGAGCCCAAATGTCCATCGACGGATGAATGGGTAAAGAAGATGTGGTATACACACACACACACACACACACACACACACACACACACACTGGAGTATTACTCGGCAATCAAAAAGAATGAAATCTTGCCATTTGCAGCTACGTGGCTGGGACTGGAGGGTATTACGCTAAGTGAAATTAGTCAGAGAAAGACAAAATCATACGACTTCACTCATATGAGGACTTTAAGAGACAAAGCAGATGAACATAAGGGAAGGGAAACAAAAATAATATAAAAACAGGAAGAGGGACAAAACAGAAGAGACTCATAATTATGGAGAACAAACTGAGGGTTACTGGAGGGGTGGTGGGAGGGGGGATGGGCTAACTGGGTAAGGGGCCCTAAGGAATCTACTCCTGAAATCATTGGTGCACTATATGCTAACTAATTTGGATGTAAATTTTAAAAAATAAAAAATTAAGTTAAATAAATAAATAAATTAATTAATTAAATAAAAATGTTTCCTTTAAAAAAAAATGGTGCTAGGACATCTTTTGTTCTAATATTCAGTCTTTGACCCTAGTTCCTGACAGAGCTCCTAAGTCCCTAGGGGTTTCCTGGGTGATGGGAGCATCTTTTGTTTTAATGAGGTGACTCTTGGTGAGCTCCTGGATAGCTTCAGGATGAGGGCTGGTCACCTGAAAGACCAAGCCATGGTTAGAAGCTTGGAACTTTTAGACCCACCCCCATCCTCCAGGGAGCCGAGAGGGGCTGGAGATGAGTTAATCATAAATCATGCCTACGTGATGAGCCTCCATAACAATCCCTCAACTATGGGCTTTGGAGAGTTTCCAGGTGGGTGGACTTCCCATGGGCTGGGAAGGTACTGTGCTCCCCCTCCAAGGGGGCAGAAGGTCCTGTAGTCGGGACCCTCCTGGACTTCGCCCCCTGTACCTCTTCATCTAGCTGTTCATCTGTATCCTTTATTATATCCTTTGTAATAAACCAGTAAATATAAGTGAGTATTTCCCTGAGTTCTGTGAGCTGTTCTAACAAATTCTCAACCTGAGGAGAGGATTGTGAGATTCCCCCAATGTATAGGTACATCTGATTGGTCAGAAGTACAGGTGACAACATAGGACTTGAGCTTAGTGTCTGAAGTGGGGACAGTCATGTAGGATTGAGCCCTTAACCTGTGGGGTCTGTGCTAACTCCAGGTAGTTAGCGTCCCAATTGAGTTAACTTGGGGGATAGCCAATTGGTGTCCACTGAGAAGTGGAGAATTGTTTGGTATGAGGGAACTCCCCTCCCCAATGTTTGGGGTCCAAAGTATTCTGTAGGTACAGAAAAAGTCTTTCTTTTGGTCACATCGGAGGTTCTGGGTAGACATGAATTTCGGGGGAGACACTGCATCCCACACTACAGGGCACACCTGGATATGTTTCACCTCTTGTGCTCACTTTCCACTGGCCAGAAATTAGTCACGTGGATGTACCTAATTATGAGAGACACTGGAAACTGTAATTGATCCGTGCCCAGAACAACTAGGAAACTGGTTTAGGGAACAGAGGGGAGGGTCCTTGTCCAGGACCAGAAAGCCTAGGCTCCCAGGGGAAGGAATGACTCTCCCTTAGGCAGAACCAGTTAGATACTGACATCTCTCTTATCTAGTCCCCTTGCCTGGGGCAAACACTGGCTGATCTGCCATCAGACATTTTCTCCTTGATTCGCAAGTTTCAAGGTCTGTTCCAGGTGCTTGTATGAGCTAACAGAGCTGGTTTCACAGCTTGTCCTTCAGGTGAAATCCTTCAAGGCCCTCGCGTCCTAGATTACCTGGGCCCATTGCAAATTCTTCCCCACCCTCCTAGGCAGTCTCTCCCTCCTCTTGTTATACCTCTTGTCAGGGGAAAATACTTATTCCTCATTGCAGTCGCTTCCTTCCATGGGAGAGCGTTCCCTCGGCCTAGGCACTCCTGGTAACCTTCTATCACTTACTGGCTGGAGGGAGACAAGACAAACCAGGTTGGTAATTTTGGAAGGTAGAACCCAGACTTTTCCTGTTTCCTTTTTCTTGGGTGCTAGTTTCTAATAAGGACTGCAAGTTATGTTCCGGTCCTCTAGCCTGCCTGGTTTGGGGCTTCAGAATTAGGAAGCTGATTTGCCTGCAGACATAACCCAGATTTTTCAATATCAGCTTAACAAAGGTGATATTTTTGACCCTAAACACCTTATTCTTTTTGTTGTATTTCTCATTTGGTTTAGCATCAGGCTGGGAAGAGGGGTCTGTTGATTGAGACTTGATATCTCTATTACAGTCTTTTTAACTGCATACTACTTAGTGGAATACACATTTATTTTTAAAGGCCTTGGATAGTGCCTGACACATACGGTGTTTGTATTTGTTGAGTGAATGAATGAAAACTGGGAAAATGATAAACACTACAAAGAAATATCACCGCTAAAAAAAAACACCCCAGAGAACTGCAAAAATGGGACATTAAAAATTCCTAGTTTTCTGGAGCATAATTTGGCAACATTTATCAAGAGCCCGGGAAATGTTTATACTTTAAATTCAGGAATTCCAGTTCTAGAATTTAACCAATGGAAATGGATAGATATGTAGAAAGCTGTGTCTAGGGATGTCAGCCCCAACATTTTTTAAAATGGCAAATGTTGAGCAGCACCTGGGTGGCTCAGTCTGTTAAGTGACCTACTCTTGATTTTGGCTCAGGGCATGATCTCACAGTTCGTGAGTTCCAGCCCTGCATCAGGCTCTCCACTGATTCTCTGTCTCTGTCCCTCCCACACTCCCTCTTTCCCTCTCAAAAATAAATAGATAAACTTAAAAAAAATTAAAATAAAATGGCAAATGTTGAAACTATATATTAATACATATATAATATATATATATGAATTCCTTTTTTTTTTTTTTCTTAAAAGAGCCATACTTAGTTTTTGTTGCTTGTAACAAAGACGTGTATGGGGTGTTTTTTTTTGTTTGTTTTTTGGGGTTTTTTTTTTGGTTAAATTAGGCAGGGATCTTTGTTACAAACAACAAAAACCAAATCTGGCTCTTTTAAGCAAAAAAACAAAAAAAGCAAAAAAACCCAGGAATTTATTAAAGGGCAGTGGATAGCTCACAGAATCTCTAGGAAAAGCAGGAAATCAGACATGGAGGGTGTCAGAAAAAACAGTCGGAATAAGCCACAGTATGTCTAATGAAGACGCTCTGCTGACATTCCTGGGCACAAACACTGCAGCTAATGCTGTCAGCACCACAGCTGCTAAATGACAGGGTTCTGGAAGCTTCTGGAACCTGTTGGAGCTGTCACCCTGCCTCACCTTTACCTGACTGCAGGCCTGTGATCCCTCTGCTTCTTCATACTCCAGTTTCTGGGGCAAATTCATCTCATTGGCATGGCCTAGGATACGTGACCACATTCTTGCTGCAAGGTAGCCTGGAAAAGTATTATTTCCAACTTCCCTTGTGGGAGGCAGGTTCTGTCTCCCTGGGAGGGGAGTCTCTAAACATAGGAAAGGGTTCAGATACAAAGTCTACTAAGTACTAAGTACCACAAGAATGATGAACATCCATTACAGTGTTCCCTAAGGATTAGTAAGTACACTGTGGCACAAACAATTCCATTCCATGGGAGTCTTTACAAAAAAATCATGCTTTGGAAGAAAATATAATGACCCAAGGAAGTATCATGATCTTTAAGTAAAAAAAGCAAAACAAAACTTGAGTTATAAAATAGTGTGATCCAGGGGCACCTGGGTGGCTCAGTCGGTTAAATGTCCAACTTTGGCTCAGGTATGATCTCACGGTTCGTGAGTTCAAGCCCCACATCAGGCTCTGTGCTGACAGCCCAGAGCCTGGAGCCTGCTTCGAATTCTGTGTCTCTCTCTCTGTGTGTCCCTCCTCCACTCCATCTCTCCCTCTCTCTCTCTCTCTCTCAAAAATAAACATTAAAAAAAATTTTTTTAGTTAAAAAAATAAAATAGTGTGATCCCAAATACATTATTCAAAATTCAACAGACATAAAAATGGAACTATATACAGCAGAATGTTAATAGAGGGAGTCTGGGTGGAGGGAGCTTTGTGAGTTTTTTCTATTTTATACCTTTCCGGGATTTCCAAATTTTCTGAATGAGCACGCGTTTTTATAATTAGCAAACAAGTAATGCAAAGATTTTCAAGAGACTAGAACTGAGCAAAACAGAAACAGTAGGTGAAACATCTTAGTAACAAGCCCTTGAGCACACTAGCCCTTCACTTGGAAAAAAATGACAGCAGACTTTCATCAAAACCTCAGACACACCAGCATCTGTAAGCCTGCAAGACCTTAGGAGACACAGTCTTTTCTTTTCTTTTTAAAAAAATGTTTTTTTTAACATTTATTTATTATTAAGAGACAGAGAGAGACAAAGCATGAGAAGGGGAGGGGCAGAGAGAGGGGGAGACACAGAACCCGAAGCAGGCTCCGGGCTCTGAGCCGTCAGCACAGAGACTGCGGGGCTCAAACTCACAGACCGTGAGATCATGGCCTAAGCTGAAGTTGGACGCTTAACCGCCTGAACCACCCAGGCGCCACTTATTTTTCTTTTAATGTTTATTTTTAAGAGGCGGGGAGGGGCAGAGAGAGAGGGAGACACAGAATCCCAAGCAGGCTCCAGGCTCTGAGCTGTCGGCACAGAGCCTGACATGGGGCTTGAACTCATGACCTGTGAGATCATGTCCTGAGCCGAAGTCCCACACGGACTGAGCCACCCAGACGCCCCCACGGTCTTCATTGTCTGTAACACTCAACTAGTCAATTTCCCCCAGAGGAGGACGTAGGCGGAGGCCTGCTGGCCTGGAGGCACCCTTCTGCGCCTACCCCAGGAAACACAGTAAATATACATAAATACCACAGGTGGCTTCTTTGGGGGGTGCCTCGCCGGCTCTGGACCCGAGGTCTGACTGTGGGAAGGGTGTTGATACCCAAGTGGGGCGCAGGTGGAAATAAATTGATGGCTCCACTGTGAGCCCCAAGACATTTTTCAACTAGGGAGCCTTTGTGAGAAAGAAAAGGTCAGGCTTTCAGGAGTTTGAGAGACAGGAGAAAAAAAAAAAGTGACAATTAATGGTGGTGAAAAAGACAAAAAAACCCAAACAGCTACAAGCAAAAGTGGGACAAAATTCAAAATTAGCCTAAGAATATACAGCCAAAAGTTACTGGTATTGAAGAGAAGGAAGAAAGAAACCAACACTTTTTGGGCGTTGCCAAAGTACCCGAGAGTGGGCTAAGGGCTTTAGGGTATATTTATCTTCCTTTGGTGGGTTAATCACTCTGACCTGGCCTCCAATGTAGCTTGAGCCAAGGGCTTGAGGGTTGCAGGCACAATTTTCCTTTCAAAGGGCTTTCAAATTCTCACCAGTAAAATCACTCATTTTTGTCAAACCACATAAACCAGTGAGATCTCCATGAAGTGTGTTAAAAGGCCTCTTGCTATGTTCGCTTCAGTTGGAGGTGCGGATTCAAATGCAGATTTCTAGGGGAACTGAACCTGCTTAATGCTCAGAGGAGGGTCTGGAGAGCTGCATAGACACTCCCCAGGGAGTTCATCATAGCCATGTTGGAGAAGCAGGTGGCCAGCTGCCTCCCCAGGTCTGCTGGCTGAGCTCTGAGCAAACACTCAGACCTTAGTCCCCACGCTGGCTCTGCCACTCAGCAGGTCTGTGACCCTGAGCTCTTGGCTCCACCTCTTTGTACTGTCAGATACCCACCCCCCCCACCTCCCCCACCCCCGTACTTCCTGGAGGACAAACTGAGATAATAGAAATAACAGAAAGGAAAGCATGCTGAAAGCTGACAGTGCTCTGCAAAATGAGGCAGCGTGACCACATCAGATAATTTCATCAACTTAGAAAGTTCAGAACTCAGTGTTCTGGGGGAGAGCAAATGGGGCGGGGTGGGGGGGGGTGCTGTACTGCTTTAACAAACTAGACCTGGTCCAGGAAGGACAAACTTCACTCTAGGGAAGGCTGGAGGGCGGCTCTGTGTGGTTTCATGGGGTTAAACCGCCGAGAGTTCCTGCGGCCTCTCTTCAGGCTGACCCCAGCACCACCCTCTAGGCTCAGGGTGGTGTGGCTGTCTCCAAGTCTGAGGTCGGTTCCTGTTCTGTCAAATTCCAATCCTGAGAGCCCGACTTGGTTGGTCTGGCAGTTTGTTGGAGACAGAAGCGTCTGACTGCAGGGTGGCCTTGCTGGGCCCTGGGCCAGGGCTGGGGCTGCTCAGACGTGGCTGAGCCACAGGGCAGGGCAAAGGAAGGCAAGAGGGGCAGAGATGCCAGTCCCCAAGCAAGGGTCCAGGAGGCCTTGCCCTGGCCTAGGCAGGCCTGAGCCCACCAGGAGACCCTTCCGTGAGCTGACCCCCACCTCAAATGGTGGTGACATAGCTCCCGGCGTTCATTCAACCATCTGCTAAATACTTGCCGATCACTCACCAGTCACAGACCCTGTGCCAGGTTCCAAGAAAACCACAGTGGACAATACACCGCTCCTGTTTTCAAACTGCTTACAGTTTAGTGGTTCTTACCCTTGAGTTTGGATCTAAATCCCTAGAGACCTTGTTCAAAGGGCTGATTCCTGAGCCCCACCCCAAGATTCTGACTTAGGAAGGCTGGAAGGGGCACCAAGCATCTCACGTGATTATCCTGGGGAGGGCGGGGGGGGGGGGGTGTCTTCTCATCAGGTTTGGAGACACGCTGCTGTAGCCCAAAACTTTGGGGAAGAACGAGGTGAAATGCAGCCTGGAGAATGTTGCCTGTTCCATGGGGACTACCCATAGGTAGCTTTAGACAGGGAAGGAGAGGGTGCACACTGGTGAACAAGGCTGATGTTGGGAGTTGGGGAAGCACTTTCTCTGCATTGGGTTACCCACCTTCCATCAGTCAAGCCCCCTTGCCAGCCAGCCTCCTTCTTCCTTGGATTTTCAGCACCCTATGAGGTAAGATGTTTTGCCTGGCTGGAAGCTCATTTGGGCTGGATTCTCCTGTGCTCTGTAATTGTCTGTAGCTGGCCTGGCTGGTGCCTTTTGGGTTTTTTTTCTGGATACCTCGCCCCTTGATTATTTTCCATCCTGGTTTCCTGGCAAACTGTGAGCCTGGGTAACTTTGTACTTCTCATGCATTCTAGAATCTTAAACGCTATCTCTCTGTTCAGACTCAGAAAGCTACTGTAATTAACCCTACTCACCCTCAAATCCATTTTAATACAGAATCTGGATTAGGAGGCCTAGTAAATGCACAGTGGAATCAGGACTCTATTCTCTGACCACCACCTGCCCACCCCCTGCTGCAAGTTTTAAAAAAGTTATTATCAAAACTAGAACACTTCTTTAAAAGGATAATAACCAGATTTAAGAAAAATGTTAGTCTGGAGGAAAGCCGATTGGGGTCTTGAATCTTGTGTCCAAAATACATTTGTGTAAGAATTTTGTTGTGTCTGGGGCAAGCGTCTCCAGTTGAGGGTCTCTCAATTCTACTGATTTTTAAGAGTTTTTCTAGTGCTTAATAAAGGGAGGGGGGCAGTCTCTGGAAAGGTTCTAGAAAGTAAAATGAAAGAAAAGAATGAAAACGCAAAAAGCGAAGCTTCCATATTCTAGAAAGGTTTAGACGGTTTGTTGCACCATGGGGAAAATAGCACCAATGCTGACTGCAGTGATTTGGAAAGGATGGAAAACAAACCAGAGTGGTTCTCTGCCTGGGCTCCCCTCAGGCTCCACTACTTGCAACATGGCAAGCTTCCCAATTTCTGAAAAACTCCGTTTCCTGACTGGCAAGATGAGGATACGAGGACCAACTTGTAGGTTAAGTAAGATAATTTGTGTAGAGTTTAGCAGTACAGTGCCTGACACCGGGATGTAATAAAATAAATGCCTACCGTCCCCATCCCCATCCTCCTCACCATTGCCTTCCTCCTCACCATTGCCTTCCTCCTCACCATCGCCTTTCTCATCATCATCTACCTCACCATCAGCCTCCTTATCACCATCATCCTCACCATCACCTTCCTTGTCACCATTAGCATCATCTCTCGGTGTTAGAGTCCACTAGGTTGCTTTCTGTAGTAAAATGTGGCCACTTTACGGAATACAGTTTTCTCTCATCCTTAAGGTAGTAGCCCCTTTAGTTCCGTCATTTAGCTAAGCTTTTTGGGGACTTTTTCCCAAAGTGACACTTATTGAATAGTGTAATGCCTGGTTCTGAACTTTACATGCCACTTCTCTTTCAATTCTCTCAACACCCCTGCGTGGTGAAGTTCCTCTATTGTTAACATGAGTGTGGATGAGGAAATTCAATCAGAGAGGATAAGGACCTTGTCAAGGTCGCACAGCTGTTACGGGGCAAACTAGCTCTTTCATTTGAGTCTACGTGTACCATTATCATTGAGGAAACACTTTACCACTATGAACTCTGGTCTTTGTCTATATAGAAAAATAGAGGATCGCTGATAAGAGCAATTTATGAATGATCAATAAGATCATATAGAAAAATAGAGGATCGCTGATAATGATCAATTTATGAATGATCAATTCAGAAATTGAAATTATCCACTTCATCTTGAAAATGCAGGATAGTTATGAGATTTAAATGAGAAAGCACATTTTTATAAAGCATCTAGCATATTATAGTCATTTAAGAAATGTCAAAGTCCTCCTGTTTATACCTTAGTATACTGTCCCATCATCAATCACCCCAAAGGACCTACCAAGGGGCATGCAGAGTAAGTGCTCAATGCTTTCTTCTTACTTGAATGAACTTGAGCTTCTTGAGGGGTCTTGTAACTGAGAAAGTGTCCTCCAATTTCTCGGTTGCCTGGCTTGTCCCACAGAATAACCTTGAGCTGGCAGGGCCCTAGGCACAGATGGTCCCCTCTATTCCGCGAGGTCTCTTATCAGAAGACTGCAGGAGAAAAATGAGGAGTGACAAGGAATATTTGGAGAGTTGAGCAGGGGTTGGAAGAGGGAAGAGATTAGAGGGACAGAGGGAAAAACTCAAGGAAAAATCGAGGGAAGATGAGGGCATTGACCTGAAAAGCAGGGTGCCCTCCCCTCTTTCTGCTAATGCATGCTTCAAGGCACTCTGGGACTCCTTCACTTCATGCTGTCAGTTGGGACCCTGTCCATGGCAGACTTCCTTCCATCTACCTTCTGTCTGTCCCACTGGCCTCACTCTTCAGGTCCTAGTTATAGGCTAGAACTCGAGTAGCCTGCCTGCTGTGATATTTAGGACAAAGGCTAGGTGGCTGCAACAGGGGACTGAAGTTTACTTTCCTCACGGAACAGTTCTGGCCGACACTCCGGGGTTGGCGTGGGGGGCTTGATCGTGTCAGAGACCCAGGCTCCCCCCCATCCTGCCCTGCAGGCTCCTCCAGAATGCTGCCTTCCCTGCACAAACATGGCTCAGCCCCAATCCACAGCCCACGAGAAGGAGAGACGAAAGGGAAGCACGAGGTCCTCGCTTCGTAAGCACATGATCTGAAAGTTGCACATGCTATGCCCTCGGCAGCCTGTTAACCACAGGGATTTGGTGTTAGTTTGCTGAGGCAGTCTGTCATAGGCTGGGGGGCTTAGACCGTGGAAGTTTCTTTTCTCTCACTTCTGGGGGCTGGAAGTCCAAGATCAAGGTGTCGGCATGTTTGGGTTCTCCTGAGGCCTCTGTCCTTGGCTTGCAGATGGCCATCCTCCTGCTGTGTCTTCACGTGGTCTTTCCTCTGTGCGTCTTTCTCCAAATTTCTTCTTAAAACAACATTAGTCCTACGGGACTAGTTTTCATCTAATCACCTCTGTAAAGACTCTCAGTCACATGCTGAGGGACTGGGAGTTAGGACTTCAACATGGGAATCCGGGGAGCACATAATTCAGCTCACATCAGGGGCCATATGTCCAGCTGAACCAGAGAGGAGAGCATCCCTCAGGCCTCTCCCTGCCAATGTGTATCTCTTAGGGACTATCTAAATCACCGCCCCTCCTTCCAGACTATGCCTTGGGCTTTCTGTCTCTACCTTGGCTTAGGCGGTATCTTTCCTGAGGATGTCTTCCTCCCACACCCAAACCTTGCAATGCTCCCCACCTCTTCCCACAGTGCCCTGTCCTTGATAAAAGTTGTCCTTTTACGGCCCCACAAAATGTCATTTCACTCCCTCAGTCATACATTCAGTCGACAGACACCCGCTGATGCCCCACTGTGTGCGGGGCTGGATGAGCCGCTGGAAACGAGCAGTCCCTGTTCTTCAGTGCTCATAGCCTGGGCACGGAGTTTCACCCCTCTGCTCTCCCTGCTATACTTGATCGATCCCGCTCAGACTCTGAAGGAAAACCACTTTTGTGCGTCTCCTCTATACTCAATGCTCTACTGCAACCTGCTTCACTTCTGACGCTTCAACGCTCTTTTTTTTTTTTTAATGTTTATTTTTTTATTTTTTGAGAGAGAGAGCACGAGCCGCAGAGGGACAGAGAGAGGGAGACACAGACTCCGAAGCAGGCTCCAGGCTCTGAGCTGTCAGCACAGAGCCCGTCATGGGGCTCGAACCCGTGAAACATGAGATCATGCCCTGAGCCGAAGTCAGACACTCAGCCAAATAAGCCACTCAGGCTCCCCCATCCAATCCTCTAATCAAGACTGTTGCCCCTGGCAACCAGCCCCCATCCTTAGGTTACTAGCAGCTTTCCAACACCTCCTTAACATAGGGTGTGGTTGAAAGGGGCTTGTCATGAATAACAAAATAACAATCCATTTCGCCTTTATGGCTCTGCAGCTACATCAGGAACCAGGAAAAAGAGATGCCTCCTTAGCTCATATCACTTAGGAAATTAAAAAGGTTTTAGGAGCTAGTTCCAGGATGGAAGACCAAATATATGTTTCTTATTCTAAATTACAATATCACAGATGCTTATGCCACACTTTGCTGTGTGAGGCTGCTATTTATATACTAGCTTTATTTCTTCTTCTAGAGAGGAAGTGCAAAGTCCAGGGATGAGCATACACTACAAGCTGTCTGAGTCAGTAACACTTAATTTTAAAAAGTAAACCTGATCCACTTCTGGGTATATACCCAAAAGAATTTAAAGCAGGACTTGAACAGATATTTGTACACCCACATTCATAGCAGCATTATAACAATAGCCAAAAGGTGGAAACAACCCAAATGTCCATGAATGGATGAACAGATAAATAAAAACCGGTATATCCGTACGATGGAATAGTAGCCTTAAAAAAAGAGAGGAAATTCTGACATATGCTACAAAATGGATAAACCTTGAATCCATTGTGCTAAATGAAATAGGCTAGTTACAAAGAATAGATACCGCATGATCCCACTAATATGAGGCACCTAGAGTAGTTAAATTCGTAGATACAGAAAGTAAAACAGGGGCTCCTGGGTGGCTCAGTCTCTTAAGTGTCAGACTCTTGATTTCAGCTTAAGTCATGATCTCACGGTTCCTAGGATCGAGCCCCACATCGGGATCTGCGCTGACAGCATGGAGCCTGCTTGGGATTCTCTCTTTCTCCTCACTCTTTGCCCCTCAGAAAAAATAAATAAACATGAAAAAAAAGACAAAGTAGACTAGAGGTTCGGGGGAGGGGGAAGGGGGCAGGGAGATTGGAGCTATTGTTTAATGGGAACAGTTCAGGAAATGAGAAACTTCTGGAGATGGATGGTGGTGATGGAGGCACAACAATGTGAATGTGTGTAATATCACTGAATTGTACCCTCAAAAGTGCTTAAAATGATACATTCTGTTGTGTGTATTTTACCTCCCTTCTCTCAAGAAAAAGTAAATCTGGTAACGTGGACAGCTTGGGACACACCGTTCTCCTATCACCAGCCCAAGCCAGCTCCTTGTTGGAGCACTGTGTGAGGTTTATATGCACACACTTCAGCTGGATGTCAGGCCTGGGAGCATCAGGGATTATTTTGGAGGAGAGGGGTGAGAACAGGTACTTCCTGTTAGCCTGGAGACTTGGACCACCGGCTACAACTTCCGTTCACAGAAAGCTTCAATTGTTGCAGGAAATTTTGCATATTTTTTTTTTTCCCTAGCAGTGTTTTTTCTTCAGCTACCAGAACTGTTAATTATCAAAGAGACAGCGTTTTTACCGACAGGAAAAACAGAGTCTCATTCCTGTCTCAGAGGGTCCGGGGGTCCTGGTATTAGACAGGATGCAGTGCCTTCTTGGACTCCTGGGGCCTGTCAATCACCTTGTGGTTCAGCCCGCCCACTGCTTCCGGAAAGATCAGTGAACTGGAACAATCCTCCCAGTTCTTCCACCCACGTCCGTGTTACAGGAAGGACCAAACTTTGAACCCAACTAGGTAGGTGGTGGGCAGGGAGGGCACCTACTTGAGTAAGTTTTAAAGAAACACAGGCGCCATTTCTTGACTCTTTGCTGACCCCTCCGAGAGCGCTTTGGCCACCCCAGAGCTGTTGCGTGAGCTTTGATAAACCTTTGAAGCAGCAAAGCTGGCCTGGCCCAGCTATTATTAGTAGGAGAACTTTTGACCCTGGTCTAGATAGGAAAGGGTGTCTGACAGCCCCCAACTGGCTAAGCCTGGAGATAATTAATGCTCCTGTCACCTTTTCATCCCCTGTTGCTCTGTCTGGAATGCTCCTTAGTGCCAGAAACCTAGGATGAGCTTGTGTCAGAGTTGCTCCTGGTTATTACGGGCACACTCCGACTGGGCTGGGCTGATGAGTTCTGTTTGCCTCCGTCCCGCACTGTTCTCAATCTTCCAATATCCGGAAACCTGAAGTATGTGGAAATTAGGGATTTCCTGTGATTATTGGAAATAGCCAGTATGGAGTCGCCCTGATCTTACTGTAAAGGAATATATTACTTAAAAAAAATGTTTTTTAATGTTTATTTGTTTTTGAGAGAGAAAGCACGAGTGAGGGAGGCACAGAGAGAGAGGGAGACACAGAATCTGAAGCAGGTCCCAGGCCCTGAGCTGTCAACACAGAGCCTGACGCAGGGCTTGAACTCACGAACCGTGAGCCAGAGTTGGATGCTTAACCGACTGAGCCACCCATGCACCCCTGTGAAGGAATATATTCTTTATCAAAACTAATATGCCAAGTACGACCTTATACATGGTGAGGGTTAGAAAGGAAAGTAATGAAAAGTCAATCTTCCTGGGTTCAAATCCCAGTGTTGTCACTTACTGTGTGACCTTGGGCAAGTTATTTGACCTCTTTAGCCTCATTCTCTGTATCTATCAAATGGGAATACTAGGTAGGTACCTCACTGAGATATTGTGAGGGGTACGTGAGATGCTCCATATAAAGTGCTTAGCAGTGTCTGCAACAGAATATGCTAGTTCTTGTAATTGTTACTTTGACATTCAAGCAGAAGAATGTATTTATGCATGACTTTCATTTGTAATATTTTCTAAGACATTTTCACGCCCAGTCTATATATCTTTTTAGTGATCGGTATGTAGTAAAAAGCGGAGAAAAACATGACCGTCTGAGAATGCAGAACTCTGCGAAGTGCTTTGCAGTATCAACAGCTCTCCAAACACCTGGGTGCCCAGCCCACGCACGTGCTGTTTTGACACCTGGAAGACTGAGCATTTCCAGGCAGATCACGCATCCCTAAGTTTTAGGGAATCATAGAAGGAGAAAGAATGTCAGAAATGCACTTGGTTTTTCACCGTCCAAACGGGCGGTAACTAAACGCACGTACTTGGCACTGAATTGCATGTCTGAGGAGGCAACCAGAGGCGGAGAACTTGAAGTTCTGCAACTTGCCCTCGAAAGAACACAGATCTGACACGGTGCTCCCACCAACACGGCACTTCTGGGACACCAGGCTGGAGTGTTCTATATTCCTTAACCTGTCTTACATGGGTCATCTTTGAGGGCAAGACAGAATTTTGCTGGGGATCCAACCCCAGAATGAGACCAAGTCACGTCATTGTGAACAACAGCCTTCTGTGCCAGTGCCTAGAGCTGGCTTAACAGAACGCAGGGAGGTTTTCGTATTCCGGTTGTACTCAAGGGCCAACGTTTGGGATCTTGGTGTGAGATGGTCACATAATACAGAACTATACAGAGAAGACCATTTCCACTGATGGGACCGAATCATTTCAGCAATTGGCTTGTACTCTGAAATCATGAGTAACAATGCTAGTTAACGCTGTTGCTTGGTGACCTGCCCATGGGTCCGTGTGGCTACTAGTGACTTTACAGGACTTCTTTTTCTTTCTTTTCTCTTTTCTTTTAATTTCTTAATTTCTTTCTTTCTTTCTTTCTTTCTTTCTTTCTTTCGGACTTCTTTTTCTCCTTCTTCTTCCTCCTCTTCATCTGGTAAGGTCAATGCATATTTAGCCATAGGTTAACCTCCTTATCTAAGTGGAAACCAAAGCGTCACCTTGAAAATCTTCCCAAACACTCATACCTCACATCATTTTCCACAAATGAGCTGTGTAGTTTGTATGACCAAACATAGTAGTTAAATAGAAGGGGATCTTGGACCTCATTTTGATATTTTTGATGTTTGGAATGCTCTCTAAACATTAAACCAGATGGTCTGATCAATGTCCAATTATTACACCTGATAGATTAAGTATTACAAATCCTAATTTAACGTAATTTTGCCAGTATAGTTTCCTATAGCATCCTCAGCTTTCCCTTTGTGGAACTTAATTATTACTATCCGTCTAGATGACGCTACTGACCCCCTCCCCCTTTAGAAGGCCCTTCCTGTATTCTAAATTGTCCTCCTCCCATCAAGAGTAATGATGAATTTGCACTGGACCATACACATCTATCTTATGCTCATGTACGATGACATTCATTTCACAGACTTGGAGTGCAGCGGGCATTGGTCACATTTGCTTGCTCTAAATTCATTAATTTTTTTTTTTAATCTGATTTTCCCTGGGAAACCAATTCCCCACTCTGAGTGCATATGTTTGGAGTGGCTAAATCCACGAGCCCCCTCGCAATGTCCCCTCCCCTTTGCAACATGGGCCACCTGCAATCCAACCTCAACTGGCTGTGTAATCTACCCTCAGGCACAGAGATGGCACAGGAGTGAGCACTTGGTCCAGATGGCCCAATGACACTTAGTGTCGGGAGGTTTAATGGAACACTTGTAAAAAGGATCTCTCTTTCCTGGAGCAGGTGGGGCGGGGTGGGGGGGATGTTTTTGATTGGAATGTGAACCTGGAATAACTATTAGCCATTTCACCTCTGAATGGGAGGAGCTTATTTAAATGAAATCAGCACAGGGGCGCCTGGGTGGCTCAGTGGGTTAAGTGTCCGACTTCGGCTCAGGTCATGATCTCACCGTCCACAAGTTCGAGCCCCGCGTCGGGCTCTGTGCTGACAGCTCAGAACCTGAGCCCGTTTCAGATTCTGTGTCTCCCTCTCTCTCTGCCCCTCCCCTGTTCATGCTCTGTGTCTCTCTGTCTCAAAAATAAATAAACATTAAAAAAAATTAAAAAAAAAATAAATGAAATCAGCACAGAGAAAGCAGTCAAAGGACACATGTAGAAAGAGACCAGGTCCTGATGACAGCACTGGAGCCCCTGCAGATTCCCCCAAATTTCTTCTGGACTTTGGTTTTATGTACTAATAATACTTTTTTTTTTTTTTTTTTTGGCTTAAGTCTATTTGAGTTGTGCTCATTGAATCAGTGAATGAGTGGGTGAATGAATGAATGAATCTGGCCACACACCAACAAAACCAAGTCAGTTTCTGTGCCATAGCTTTATATCACAGTGAGTCATTCCCATGTGTGACAGGCATTGTTAGTTGCCTGCCGGTCTGCCACTTCTCCTGTCCCGTCCCTCCCCCCCCCCCCCCGCCCCCCACCTGGTTTCTTGTTAACAGGGCAACCAGGATCCAGCCTGCAGGGATAACTCATAATTGATCCCTAGTATGTCTCATAGAGGACACATTACAAGACTTTTAGGATAGTTGGTCCCCACTCATTAAATGACAGTAACCATTTTTGACCACTAAAAAGGCCTTCCTCACTGTCCACTGTCATCCCCCACATTTTCAAACTCTTGTTGCTTCTTTCTGACAAATACTCATTTTCCAAAATTTTCTTATTTTTTAATAAGAAATAAGGGGAGTAGAATTCTGCTAATGAAAAATAAAATTCCTTCCTGTCCCTGCTCTCTTTCTTTCCACTGTGAATAAAAGGGTGTGAGGATGTGATGCTTGTGAGGCAGCAGCCATATTTAGACCAGAAGTGTATTAGTTTTCTAGAAGTGCTGTAACAAATGACCACAAACTCAGTGACTTAAAACAACAGAAATTTATTTTCTCGTCATTTTGGAGGCCAGAAGTCTGAAGTCAAGACACCGGCAAGGTTGGTCTCTTCCAGAACCTCTGAGTGAGAATTTGTCATTCTGTGCCTCTGTCTTCACAGCTCCTTCTTGGTATTTTTCCTCCCTTTCTCTTCTAAAGACACTTGTCATAGGATTTAGGGTCCATCCTAATTCAGGATAATCTTGTCTTGAGATTAATGATATCTACAAAGACTCTTGGTCCAAATGAGGTCACAGTCACAGGTTCTAGGTGGACATATCTTTTGTGAGGCCACCTTTTTTTCTTTTTCTTTTCTTTTTCTTTTTCTTTTTTTTTTTTTTTTTTTTTTTTTTGAGAGACAGCATGACAGGGGAGGGGCAGAGAGAAAGGGAGAGGGAGAATCCCAAGCAGGCTCCACACTGTCAGCACAGAGCCCGATGTGGGGCTCAATCTCACAAACCACGATATCATGACTTGAGCTGAAATCAAAAGTTGGACACTTAACCGACTGAGCCACCCAGGCACCCCATGAGGCCACCATTCACTCATGATAACGAGGTAACAAATCTAGGATGGAAAGTCAACACGTGAGAATGCAAGAGAAGAATGTTGGAAATCCAGGGTTCTCAATGATATTATCCACTCATGGATGGTTTTTGAGCCACTCGTTCGAGTCTATGATCTGTCACCTTGTGTCAGCTAATCAAGAAGCCTCAGAACAACCCTTCCTCATACACACACACGTCAGTCAGGTCTCTGGCTCAGGATTTCACTGTAGTTCATTTGCTGCTTTCACCTGATGGTCAGTTTAGTGGAACCTGGCAAATTCAGCAAGAAGACGAGGAAATTCAATTTAATTTAAATTAACCACATTTGGTGGATTAGGAACGATGTGAGAAACAGGAAAAATCAGGGCAACGTGTCATTCAGTGTTGATTTATTTTGACCAGGAATGTTTAATTTCAATTATTCATTGTAGAATTTTGTAGGAAAGCAGCTAATGGGTTCCAGGAAGCTGTGTTCAGGGAACACGTGAAGCAAACGGCAGCTTGTGAGCTCACAGTCCTCTGCACAAAACCCTTCCCTGAGGTAAGATCTGGAAGAAGGGAGGGACGAATTCAGTCCTTCGTGCAGTCAGGCAGCTGGCATTTTTTGTTTTGATTTTTTTTTAATCACCCAAGTAGCGTGGATATTCTCTTTATCTTTTTAATTTTTAAATTTAATTTCTTTTTATATGCCTTGGCCTATGCAAAAGTTTCTCCAGATGCATAAATGCAATTGTATGTGGTTCCACTCTGGTTTGCTTTTCCATTTATTATTGGCCCCCCCTTCCCTCTCTGGTCTTCCCTTCACCACATGGTCCCTACCCACTACCTACGCACTCCCGTAGTGCATGATTACAACCAACTACGTGTCCGTCCTTATCATTCCCCATCTACACACACTGTAAGAAGCTATAGCCAGGCCTGTCCACGGAAAGCTCCCATGTGGACCTGAATGGTAAAGCCCTGGATCATGTAAATGCAGACACGGATGCTGGGAAGCCATAGGACCTGAGACTCGGGCACCGCAAAGGGGAGTCGCTCGGTATGGATGAGTCGTGGATGGCGGGCTTGGCCGGCCGGGTTCGCAGAGCACCTGAATTGCTGGGTGACATGTGACATAATCAGATGCTGGCCAGGCCTTTGTGGGGGTGGATGGTAAAGCCCAGGAGGCCTCTGTTTAGGGCAGCCTCCTCTGGCTGGGGCCTTCTGTAGGAGGAACAGAAGGCAATCCCCGGAACCTCCCTCTCTCTGATGCACTCTTTGTGCTGTTCTCGTAACTTTTTACCCTCGGTGGAGCTTGTGAGTAGGACTGAGCAATACTAAAGAGCTTCATCTCTGCCATCGTTGAATCCAGTTCAGGTCTTCTCAGATTCAGGTATAAGGCCTAAATATGGAGGAGTGTTTATACAGTGAATTTGTATAGGGGCCCCTGGGCGGCTCCAACTTTGACTCAGGTCATGATCTCACGGTTCACGTCGCGGTTCTCTCGCGAGCCCCACGTCAGGCTCTGCACTGACAGCTCAGGGCCTGGAGCCGGCTCCAGATTCTGTCTCCCTCTCTCTCTCTCTCTGCCTTTCCCCTGCTCATGCGCTGGCCCTCAATCTCTCTCTCTTTCAAAAACGAACGGACATTTAAAAATGTAAATAAATGAAATAAGTTTGTAAGTTGGGGCACCTGGTTAGCTTAGTCGGTTAAGCGTCTGACTCTTGATTTCGGCTCAGGTCACGCTCTCACGATTTGTGAGGTTGAGCCCTACGTCAGGCTCTGTGCGGACAGCACAGAGTCTGCTTGTGTTTCTCTCTCTCCCTCTCTCTCTGCCTCTCTCCCACTAGCGCGCGCTCTCTCTCTCCCTCTCAAAATAAACAAACTTATCCCAAAAAGTATTTTAAAATGAGTTTGTAGATCAAAAATTGGATTTGAATATTTTGTGCATCCTTCTCTATCGTCCTTTTTCTTGCTCAGGGAATCCCCTTCAGTTCAAGTGGCCTGGTGCTCGTGCATTCTTTTCTAGTGGTGTGACATTCCGGGCCCCGTTCCGATTAATGACCATCCGTGACACTGCCAGTTTTCCTTTTTTCTTTCTCTCTTTTTACTGTCGCGAACATTTCTGCCATAAACATCCTCGTACATATGTCCTGAGGCACAGGTGCTTTTATTGCTATGGAATGGATTTGCAGGAATGAGACTCCTGCAACAAGGATGAACCTTGAACACATGACACTGTGTGAGAGGAGCCAGTTATAAATACGATTCCACTTATATGAAGTGTTCAGAATAGGCAAATTCAAAGAGACAGATATAGATTGTTGGTGGGTGCCTAGGGGTGGGTGGGAAAAGAGGAGTGACTGGTTGCTAACGGATGCCAGGCAGGGTCGGGGTTCTTTTGGGGGGTGATGAAAAGAATCTGAAATTGGTTGTGGTGGTGGTTTCACAACTCTGAATGTACTAAAAACCGTAGGATCGTATACTTTAAGTGGGTGACTTGTATGGCATATACACCATAGCTCAGGAGAGCTGTTATTAAGAAAATAATGAGATTACTGGGTCAACATGTATATGTATTTTTATTTGAATAGATGCCGGCACTCTAGGTCCCAAAGAAGCAATAGCTCTTCCCATTTCCCCCAGCGCTGAATGAGAACACTCTCTTCCCACATCCCACCAGCAGTAGGTCTTATCCTTTTTTTTCCTGATTTCGCCAGTCTGGTGCATTGAAAGTGATTTCTCCTGTTTACTTTAATTTGTATTTCCTGGGAAGATTCTCATCATAAAAGTTAACAATAATGCTTGAGTACACAAGTTAAGAAGCACAAGATCCCTTTCACCTCTTAGGTCACCCCCGACGTAACCATTCTCAACAGTTAATTGGGTTTCCAGGCCCCTTTGAATGCATTTATAAACTCATACACATACACATATCATTTTATAAATTTTTTTAATGTTTATTTATTCTTGAGAGAGGGAGACAGAGCACGAGCAGGGGACCGGCAGAGAGAGAAGGAGACACAGAATCTGAAGCAGCTCCGAGCTGTCAGCACAGAGCCTGGCATGGGGCTCGAACTCACAAACTGTGAGATCATGACCTGAGCCAAAGTCGGAGACTTAACTGATTGAGCCACTCAGGCGCCCCATTACATATCATTTTATAATTAATAAATAGAGTCACACTGGGGCTCCTGGGTGTCTTAGTCGGTTAAGTGTCTGACCCTTGGATTTGGCTCAGGTCACGATCTCACGGTTTGCGAGTTCGAGCCCTGGGGTCAGGCTTAGCACTGGTAGTGCAGAGCCTGCTGGGGATTCTGTCTCTCTTCTCTCTCTCTGCCCCTCCCCTGCTCATGTGCTCTGTTTCTCTCTCTTTCTCAAATAAACTTAAAAAAAAAATGGAATCACACTAGAATGTTCTATGACTTTTTTTTTTTTTTATGTAACTGTATGTCTTAGGGATCTTTCCAAATTAGTATATACAGCTCTAGCTCATTCTTTTAAATGGCTAAATGATATGCCATGGTGTGGGTGGACCCTAATTTATTTAACATTGATGGATATTAGATTGTATCCAGTGTTTTGCTTTTTCAAACCGTGTCTCCATGAACAGCCTCGTGGATATGTTTACTTTACTGAGGTGAGATTCACACGGCATAAAATTAACCATTTTAGAGTGACTATCCGGTGGCATTTAGGGCACCCCCAGCATTGTACAACCACCCCCTCTAGCTAGGTCCAAAACTTTTCATCACCCCAAAAGGAAATCTCTTACCCATTAAGCAGTCACTCCCCACTCTCCCCTCTCCCGAGCCCCGGGCAACCACCAATCTGCATTCTGTCTCTATGGATTTACTTACTCCAAATATTTCATGTAAATAGAAATCATACACTGCGTGACCTTCTGTGCCTGACTTTTTTTCACTTAGCATTATAATTTTGACATTTATCGTGATCGTAGTATGTATTAGCACTTCATCCCCTTTTATGGCTCAACAGACCACAATTTGCTTACCCATTCACTCACCGATGCGCTGCTGATACGTCTTTGAGCTCATAAATAACTAATGCTCACTGAACACCTACTATGTGCCTGGGACTGTTCTATTGCTTTAAATGTGTAAACTCATTTAATCCCACAGCAGTCTGTAAGATAGGTCCCTTATTCTACCTCATATCCCCAGTCCCAGACATCACTGACCCACTGAGTCCACCAACTCTCAATTTGCCTACCTCCTGACTTCTTATGCTACATAATATAACACTCACTGCTTACGCCACTTTGGTTTTTTGGTTTTTTGTTTTTAACTTTTTTTTCTTAGTGTTTTTATTTATTTTTGAGACAGAGAGAGGCAGAGCATGAGCAGGGAAGGGGCAGAGAGAGAGGGAGACAGAATCGGAAGCAGACTCCAGGCTCTGAGCCATCAGCACAGAGCCCGATGCGGAGCTCGAACTCACAGACTGTGAGATCATGACCTGAGCCGAAGTCGGACGCCCAACCGACTGAGCCACCCAGGCGCCCCTGCTTATGCCACTTTGAATGAATTAGTCTGTTTCTTGGAGCCAAGAGCACTCTAACTTGTCTATACTTCCTACCCACCTCCCATCCACCTAGACCCTAAGTTCTATGAGGGCAAAGGATGTGTCGTTTGAGTTCAGCAGCTCTGGGAACAGTGCCTGGCACATAGGAGTGCTCGACAAATATTTGTTGAATGATGAATTAATCAAGTGTTTTGAAATTGAAGCTAAGGACACAACTGTTTTTGGTATGAGTATTGTTGAGAAAGTCATCGCCATCATCGTCGTGAGAGATGGAACCCAAAAGACAGGTGGGTGTCCATTTGGTGAGAAATGGCACTCATGCAGAAGAAAAAGTCTAAGCAAACCCTGGAGCTGTGAGCACGTGGCCCATGGTTCTGGCACCAAGGAGTGGTCTTATGTAAACTGAAGAAATGGAAACGGCAGGAGATGAGGTTGGAAAGGTTGGCTCAGATGCCAGAGTCTAAAGAAGGCCATGCTGAAGAATTTGGGCATTCTCCTCAATGGCTGGGGGTCACTGAAGAGTTCTAGGCAGGAAGGTGGTGTCTAGATCAGCAGCTTAGAAAGATCCATCTGGATTGGATGCTGGCAAGCCTGGAGACAGGAAGACCAATTAGGAGATATATTTACCAGGTCCTTTTTTGTTGCAGTTAGCAAAAATCCAATTCAAATGGCTAAAAGTGGAATGTCTGAGCTCCGTGACCCCAGGAAGGGCAGATGTATCGTTGGGCTTTAGGAACACCTAGAACCTGGGTCCGGATCGCTGCCAGGCCTCCCCTTGGCTGTTCTGGTCTCAGTCCCAGCTGCAGGTTCCATTGGCTGCCTGGGGACAAGTTCCAAATGGCAGAGGCTTGAAGCTTCCCTTTAGCTGAAGATGAGACTGTTGCCCTGGGCAGGAAGAGAAGCCCATTTTCCACATTGCTGCTACCCACCAAAGGCCACCTCCTGAAGAAATACCATTTGGAACTTTCCATCTGGCCTTGATTCTGGGTGGAAAGAAGGCCAAGGGAACAGAGATGATAGTGTCACTCTTGGTTGACGGGAGGGCAAAGTGGTTGTCCTCAGCTCACCCTCTGGTGGCTGCTGGCTGCAGGCCTCTGGCAGGCTGGCCGGGGCTGGGGGGGTGAGAAGGGGCGCTCAGCCAAGAGAACTCACGGGGACTGGTGTCTGCCCAGTGTCTGTTAGCAGAAGCACATCTGGCTGTGACCTCAGCAATTCTACCCAAGGCCCAGGAAGCCCAGGGGCGGGTGGGACCCACTGCACTCGGCCAGCCCCACAGGGAGGGAGAAAGCCAGAGGCCTTCACCAAACCTGGGCCAAGAGAGGCAAGGCCCCCGGCAGTGTAGGTGAAAGTGAGGTGAAGTGGGGGGAGGGGGGTGGTCATTTTAAAGCATGTACCTAAGCTGCCAGGAAAAGCTTACCCCACCTGGAAGATCCAAGGAGGCTCTTAGTGGGTCAGACCTTTGAGTTATTTTTAACTCTGGATCAGGTTACAGAAAGCATTTAGCCCACGGGCTGAACAGCTCTGGAAGGCAGACCACTGTGCTGGCAGGAGCTGGCAGGAGAGGGCCCAGCAGCTGATTCTTAGGTCACGCTGACAGGGACAGCTGCCAGCACGGGGTCCAGCTCAAGTGCAAAACCACGGAGCCCTGAGCTTCAGCAGCGACCCAGCTCCCTCCGCGGGTCCCCTCTCCCCTCAGGAAGTTTTGCACTTTAGCGAGAAAGTGGTCATAGAGTTAGATTCGCAGCAAGAGGAAGGAACAGATGCCTGCGACCCTGCATGTAGGGGAGACAGGGTGCCAAGGGACAAAGCTCAGGGCTGTCCCTCGAGGAGAAGGCATCTGGACGCATCTAGGCAGGCTGGGTCTAGGACCAAACAAGAGTTTATAAGCAAAGGGCCACAAAATCAGAGAAGCCTGGGTGTTTGGGGTGGGGGTGGGTGGGGTGGGAGCTAGAACTCGAGGCAGGGACATGGGAGGAGGTTGACTGCCGGACCTTGGAGGCTGGGTAGGATTTGCTGGGCACACAGGGTATGGGGCAGGTGGGAAGAGCCACAGAAGAAATAGCCTGAGCCAGAAATAGGAGGGCTCTGGGCCCGCTGGTGAGAGGTTTTGTACCTATGGTTTATAACTCTGGGAGTCCGGGGAGAATCTCCAGAGGGTATACTGTTAACTGCCTCCCCAGGACCTCTGACTTTCAGCCACAGGCAGGTGGAGTCAAAGAAGGGTTTGAACAGGGAGTATCGTGGTCTGAGTCACACTTTATAAACGCTTCTTGGATGGCTGTGAGTAAGGCCAGGCTGGAAGGGGAGAGCCTGAATGCGGAGAGGCTGGGCAGGAGGCTTGTACGGCAGCTCGGGTGGTGGGAAGAAGGAAATGGACAGGAACGGACAGGAGCCCTTATCTGGGGATCACTCAGTCATGTGGGAGCACGAGGCGCCAGGGCTTGGGGACGGGAGTTGATGATACCAGATTTGGGGCCTGAGTGACCAGGAGTGTGGTGGCTCCTCTAGAGGACAGGGAAGGCAGAGGGAGGTCGTGGGGAGAGCGTGCAGGTGGATCTGGGTGTGGGGCAGCCCAGGATGCAGTCGGGCTGGAACCTTGCGGGTCACCGTGTGGAGGACAGGGCCACTGCAAGGAGACAGGGTGAGGTGCCCAGGGAGAGAAGACAGAGAAAGAAGCCAGGGATGCTGGCAGAGACTGCTCATTGTTGCCGGGATCCACTGTCCCTAGTTGGAGCCGGGCACATGGCCACCCAGCTTGAGATGGTGTTTCTTTCCCAGGTTGACCGCCCCCCTCACCCCACCTTGCTGTGGCCACGTGACCAAGTGGATGTGAGTGGAAGTGGCCATGTGTGCAACGCCCAGGTCATGCCTTTTAAAAAGGAAACTGTTTCCTTTCTGTCATTCTCTTTTCCCACTGTCAGCAGGCTGGAACACTGGGGCTGGGGGGGAGGCAGCTCTGATCACCAAAACAATGATACCCCTCGTAGGAATGGTGGGAGAGCTAGACAGAAATAACCCAGCTCCCGGATGGTCTGTGGAACACAGACGGCTAGCAAGTGAAAGGGAAACACACTTGTCTCTCGTGGGAGCTGGTGTCGTGGGTTACTCTGTGGGGAAGCCGGAGGGCGAGAGTGTCTTTTTTGCCACAGCAGCTAAGCCTGTATCCTAAGATCCACTAAGTTTCATTCTGTGGAGAAGAAAATGTTGAGAGATGCCAACACTTGTGATGTACAAGTGGGGGAAAGTGGAGATAAAAAAGAGAAGAGAGGGGCCCCTGGGTGGCTCAGCCGGTTAAGCATCTGACTTGGGCTCAGGTCATGTGGTTCGTGAGTTTGAGCCCCACATCTGGCTCCGTGCTGACGGCTCGGAGCCTGGAGCCTGCTTTGGATTCCGTGTCTCCTTCTCTCTCTCTGCCCTTCCCCTGTTCGCACTCTGTCTCTCTCTCTCAAAAATGAATAAACATTTTTAAGAAATTGCTTTAAAAAAAAAAAAAAAGAGAGAAGACAAAGTAAACTGTTAACGGGTATCCAAAGGAAGAGAATAAAAAAGCAGAGGGCAAATAGGGTTAGATGCAGCAGAAAAGTCTACAAAAACAAAGGTCATCAAGAGACGCTCTGCAGTGCAGCAGATTGACAGGGGCTGAAGTGAGGCTAGGGGCTTACACCAGAATGGAGGGAAGAGTCACATCGAGGCCATCCCTGTGCAGACGGCAGACTTTTTGTAAAGGTGTCACTGATTTGGACATTTTTAGTTCTGCATTGGCCTTTTAAACATTGCGTTGGCCTTAAAAACAATCGAGGCGATACACGTGTGCATACTGGTGCTTATCTGCATGAATCATGATTTTGGTGGTATAATATGATGCCAACACAAAACTTTTAAGCATTTAAGTGTTTCTATTCATCAAAGCATGCTTATTTTTCTCGTCAGTTGACTTTGTAATAGTGAGAAGTTATATAGGCAGAATTATGCAGTTGATGCACTAAGCTGTACTAGCTAGGAATTTTTTTAATTTAATGTTTTCTTTATATTGAGAGAGAAAGAGAGAGAGAGAGCCTGCTTTGGGGGCTCAAACTCACAAACCATGAGATCATGACCTGAATCAAAGTCAGATGCTCGACCGAAGGAGCCACCCAGGTGCCCCATAGCTAGGAATTTTTTTTTTTTTTTTTTACAGCAAGTCAAAGATAAGTCAAACCAGTCTTTTTTAAACAGAAAAGTAATTCACTAGCTCACCAAACTGAAAAAGTCAGAAGTAGGCCTGCCTTCAGGCACAGTTTGATCAGGGGCTCCCAGTTTGTTGCTGAGACTTAGTTTCTTTCTTTCTTTCCCTCAGTCCTATAATGGCTTCCTTCATAAAGAATGTGGTCACCAGAGGGCTGGCTGCACTGCTCTTCACATCTACCCTACTTCAAGCACAAGTGAGAACAAAAGTCTCTTATGGAGAAGCCCCAGCAATTGCATCATATAGGCTCTTATTTGCTCCCAGGTACAATGCTGAACCAATCATACTAGTGAGAGGAAAATACAGCTTATTAGCTGTGTGCCTTGGGCAAGTGATTTAAGTTCACTTAGTGTTCTCCTTTCCAAAATGAGAATGGTACTCATCCGATAGGGTTGTCATGTAGCCTAAATAAGTTAACATTTAGAAAGTAGTTAGGAGGGGGATGCCTGGGTGGCCCAATCTGTTAAGCAACCAACTCTTGATTTTGGCTGAGGTCATGAGATCGAGCCCCACATCGGGCTCTGCCTTGACAGTGTGGAGCCTGCTCGGGATTCTCTCTTTTCCACTCTCTCTGCCCCTCCCCCCCTCAAAACAAAAAAATAGACTTAAAAAATATATTTTAAAAAAGTACTTAGGGGCACCTGGGTGGCTCAGTCGGTTGAGCGTCCAACTTCGGCTCAGGTCATGATCTCGCGGTCCGTGAGTTCGAGCCCTGTGTCGGGCTCTGTGCTGACAGCTCAGAGCCTGGAGCCTGTTTCCGATTCTGTGTCTCCCTCTCTCTGCCCCTCCCCCGTTCATGCTCTGTCTCTCTCTGTCTCAAAAATAAATAAACACTGGGGCGCCTGGGTGGCGCAGTCGGTTGAGCGTCCGACTTCAGCCAGGTCACGATCTCGCGGTCCGTGAGTTCGAGCCCCGCGTCAGGCTCTGGGCTGATGGCTTGGAGCCTGGAGCCTGTTTCCGATTCTGTGTCTCCCTCTCTCTCTGCCCCTCCCCCGTTCATGCTCTGTCTCTCTCTGTCCCAAAAATAAATAAAAAACGTTGAAAAAAAAAATTTAAAAAAAAAAAAATAAATAAATAAATAAACATAAAAAAAATTAAAAAAAAAAAAAAGTACTTAGAAGAGTGCCTCGGTCAGTATAAGCAGCAAGTATCTATTGACCAGGCCCGAGTCATAGGTCCCCGTAACTTCCCCCCTTAGACCATAGTGACTGTGTGGGAACGGTGGCAGGTATAGGACAGAGGGGAGATCGATCCCAGGGACACGAGTGACCCATGTTCCTAAAGGGCTGGAACAGCAGGAATGGAAGACCTCACTGTCGGGTGAGGTGGAAGGCTAGATTTAGGAGGGTAGGAGAGTGTAATCAGGGAGGGGAATTCGGGGGGTGGAGGCTTAAACAGTGCTACAGTTCATGAAAAGGATCCACGAGTGGTTCTGCCTTGGGTTACTGAAGTAAATAAAGCTGGAAGCCTAAGATAATTATAAGTTCAAATTATCCAAAGATTTATCTGTGACAATCCTTGGAAACCTTTTTTTTTTTTTTGGTAGGAGACCTGCCCTCATTCCTTTTTCTAGTCTTTTGTTTTTTTTTTTCCCCCTTTGGATAAATTTCATAGGATTTTAGGTCCAAAGCGATCTAAGAGGTCCCCACCAGCCCAACTCCTTCTGGTCTTGAGGGTCAAGGGAGGGTAAAGAGGTTTAACCTGAAATCCAAGGGTGGTGGGAGCCCCCACCCCATCTCTGACTGCCCTGCCCCATCCTGTTCCCCTCCTGGGCTTTGTCAAATAGACAGCAGGAGCCACAGCGGCGAAGTGAAGCGTGAGTTTCACCACGAGTGGAATTAGATCGAATGACTCAGGACACTTGGGTGGAAACGGGGCTTCTTCTCTCCCCTCAGGGTGGAGCTGCCTGGACTTTGGCCCGCACGAGTGGCCCCAGCACAGCCTGCGGGTGGGTGTGCTGCCCTAGGCCTCCCGCAGACAAGCTGTATTATGAGGCCAGGCTGCAACCTGGAACTTGTAGGACTGGGGAGCAGTCAGGGCACCCCTTCCTCTCCACGGGGAGGCTGAGCGAAGGGAGAAGGGAGTTTGCCAGCTCAAATATTCCACTCACTATTGCCTTAACGGTCCTCATCTCCTTAAGCCTCATGTCCATGGAGAGTCCTCTGAGAACCTAGATACTCTTCTGTCAAAGCACTGAGTCTTTCTTGCATTTTAGTTTAGAAATCCAATCTGGGGGGACTCTACCCTCCTTCCTACATTGATTCCTACTGGGTTTTTTTTTTTTGTCTCAGTGTTAAAACATGCCTAATATGGCAGTGTGAGAGGTGGGAAGTTAAAAGGGCATCACACAGACCCCAACTGAATCCCAGCCACCCCCTTGCCATGTGACTTTTGGGAGAGAGTAGACCTCTCTGGACATCAGCTTTCCTTTCTGTAAAATGGGGATCATGATGACAGTTATCTCACGGGGCTGTGCATGGGGCGGGGGTGGAGGTTAGGAGGAATGATGTTTGCAAAGTGCCCTGCACAGTTCCTGGGATATAGTGATTAATATGTCAGGAAAGTGGGTGATTGTCTTGCTTCCTGGAAATCAGTGAGAGATTTGCGTGGAAGGTTTGTTACAGCCTCACAGCCCGTCTTCACTGGGGGGCTCTCCCCTGAAACACAAGTCTTTGTTTTGAAGAGTCTCAGTGGTTTAGTCCCCTGGGGGCTCAAAAATTGCTTTGTAGCCTTGAAATCACTTCCACAGCAATCTTGTTTGCCCATCCTTAATCCTGTTTTTAAGCAGTTTCCTCAAGCGATTAAAAAAGAACAAATGATACAGGGCAAGTTGGAAAATATGTGCCACACTGAAAGCTGTCTTGAGGTGTATAGGTTGCCTTTTTATAATTATTTTTACTGTTCATTTTATAATAAGCAAAAATTTGAGAGTTGGACCATATTAATATACTAAAATACATTTTAAAAAACATTTTTTTTAACGTTTATTTATTTTTGAGACAGAGAGAGATAGAGCATGAACAGGGAAGGGCAGAGAGAGAGGGAGACACAGAATCTGAAACAGGCTCCAGGCTCTGAGCTGTCAGCACAAAGCCCGACGCGGGGCTTGAACTCACGGACCGTGAGATCATGACCTGAGCCAAAGTCGGACGCCCAACTGATCAAGCCACCCAGGCGCCCCCTAAAATACATTTTTATGTTTGTGAAATGAAAGTATAATCCCCATAAGCTAGTATCGATATAATGTCCTCAACACAAATACATGTAGAACCGAAAAATAGAAACATTTAGGGGTCTATTTTTCTTGCTTGCTTTTATTTTTAATCTCTCAAGTCTGAATTTTATTTTAGCTTTTACCTTGTTTAAAATATTTTTTTATGAATCTGCAGATATTTAAACTTTATGTGATGAAGCTTAAGATGTATGTTTTTTCCGTAAACAGATTATTAGGGAAACAGCTTTCTTGTACTTCAGTTTTCCTATGGCTACAAACTTAAATCCAGGAGCTGGCTTCCCTGTTCTAAGAACCAGATAGTCTTTCTAGTTACTTTATCTTTGAACTTAAACTATTTCACTTTTTTTTTTTTTTTTTTTTTTTTTAGTAATCTCTACACCCCACATGGTACTCGAACTCACCACCCTGAGATTAAAAGTCACATGCTCTTCTGAGCCAGCCAGGTGCTCCTCAGACTATTTAACTTTTATACAGATGGCATAAATAGTTCAAAAAGCAGTATCTCTTCTTTAGCATTACATAACTGCAATTAACATGTAATTTATAGCTCTAGGTAAAAAAAGAAATCAATCCCTCCCTCAAATATTCAGAGTCAAGTGTCTAATGTTACAAGCTAAACTTAACACCATTTGACCCTATTATATATATTTTTTGCTGTTTATTGAATTATCTTTCCTTTTTCTACCGAAATGGAATCGGTGCTTTTTTTTTTTTTTTTTTCATGTGTCTCCAGAAGACTGAACCACATCTGGATCTGTCTCTTCCTCTTCAGCCTCATTTATAATTTTTTTTAACATTTATTTACTATTGAGAAACAGAGACAGAGCATGAGCAGGGGAGGGGCAGAGAGAGGGGGAGACACACAAACCGGAGCAGGCTCCAGGCTCTGAGAGGTCAGCACAGAGCCTGACGTGGGGCTCGAACTCACAAACCGTGAGATCATGACCTGAGCCAAAGTAGGATGCCCAACGGACTGAGCCACCCAGGTGCCCCTGGGATCAGTGCTTTTAAGGCAACTTGAAAAACAGCATGATCTTTTGAGCCGATCCTAAGTTTTAAAATAATTCACCTTTTTAAAACCTTTCCTTCAAAGTTGAGGACATAACATAGGACTCATAAAGCAATACTTAGAAATACAGATCGAGATTTCATACAGAGATGTTTCATCACAGTGAGATGAAGAAATAAACACAGTTTTCATGTATTGCAGGGAAAAATTGTGAGCCACCCAGATGTTAGGAAAAGGTGATCTATTCCGATAGGCTAAAGTGTAGCTATTACAAATAATAGATTATGTATCATTTTTCCTTTTTATTTCATCATTGGCTCCTTTTTATTTATAAATTAACTCAGTACAAAGTGTACTGGTTGAGAAGCTTCCAGCACAAACACTACAAAGGAAACCTGATTTAAAAAAAATTTTTTTTAAGTTTATTTATTTTGAGAGAGAGAAAACGAAGTAGGGGCAGAGAGAGAGAGGAGAGAGAGAATCCAAAGCAGACTCCACACTGTCAGCACAGAGCCTGACGCAGGGCTCGAACTCATGAACTGTGAGATCATGTCCTGAGCCAAAATCAAGAGTCCGACACTCAACCGACTGAGCCATCCAGGTGCCCTGGAAAACCTAATTTTTAAGGACTTTACTCACAACCCAACAGTAAGAAAAAGCATAAAATTCAACATATAACCTGATCTCAGTCACATAGATTTATCGGTGGCAATATCCCATACTAATGTCGGCTGTCTCTGGCTTATGGAATTCTAGGGTATTTTTAATTTTCTCTCTTTCTTTCTTTTACTTTTTAGCATATTCCAGAATCTCTACAATAAACATGTAAACTTTTATAATCAAAATTAATAAAAGGTAAAATTTATTAAAAGAAAAATATCTAGTAGAAATGAAAAGGACAGAAAATACAGAGGCCAAAGAATTTTTTAGACTTTGGGGTGAAAGACCATACCGACTAATGAATGTGTTTCGGGGTATTTCATACCAGCAGACCTCAGCCTGGGGATAGTTTCTGATGTCACTAACAAGCTTTGTTCCACCAGGAAAGGTGCTCATGTGTCAGCCGGGCTGCTGACACGTGGCTCTGCTCTGGGCAAGCCATTTCATCTTCAGGGCCTTCCTTTCCTCTTCTGAAGGTTTAGGTCTGTGCAGTGTCCAAGTCCTAAGATTCCCTTTCCAAAACCATCTATTGAAAAATATTCCATTTTGGCTAAGAAGGTTGATTTCTACTGAACACACTTGCCCTTTTGCCAGGCACTGGGATGAATTGGCCATAGTCGGGCAAGGAACAATCCCAATCCCTACCTGAAAGGCGTTTGCCATCTGATGAGAGGGCAAGATATGAACAGACAGTGGGGATGTGTTAAAAGAATGCATGGATTGCTGAGAGCACAGAGATGGGAGTTTAGACCAGTCGACTCTGGGCTTAGAGACGTTCTGCCAGAAGAGATGACATTCGAGCTGAGTTGTAGAGAAAAAATAAGGTAGCCAGAACCGGGAAGGTATAAAGGTCTTTCTCCTCGCAGCGCACCGGGCAATGCTTAGGCAGTGAGAATGATCAATTTAAAATTTGAGGAATTCAAGACCCAACGACTTTCTAGTGGTTACTCAAGAAGGTCAGTGAGTAGTTAGCACCAAGTAGATCACGTCATCCACTGTGATGCCCCTCAACATCTGGGATGATAAAGACACTATTGTTTTTTTCTGGTAATTAATATACAGTGTTGTATTCGTTTCAGGTGTAGCAAATAATAATTCAACAATTCTCTACATTACTCAGTGCTCACCATAATTAAGTGTATTCTTTTTTCATTTAAAACAATTTTCTTTTTTAATGTTTTATTTATTCTTGAGAGAGAGAGAGAGAGAGCATGAACAGGGGAGGGGCAGAGCGAGAGAGGGAGACACAGAATCGGAAGCAGGCTCCAGGCTCTGAGCTGTCAGCACAGAGCCCGATGCGGGGCTCGAACCCACAAGCCGTGAGATCATGACCTGAGCCGAAGTTGGACGCTGTACCTAACTGAGCCACCCAGGTGCCCCTTAGGTGTATTCTTAATCCCCTTTATTTCAACCATCCCACCACCTGTCTTTGCTCTGGCAACCACCCGTTTGTTCTCTGCATTTAAGAGTCTGTATTTTTATCTCTTCTTTGTTCATTTGGTTTGTTTCTTAAATTTTACACATAAGTGAAGTCACATGGTATTTATCTTTCTCTGACTGACTTATTTCACTTAGCGTAATACCCTCTAGGCATCCATGTTGTTGCAAATGGCAAGATCTCATTTTTCTACCGTTGAGTAATATTACAGTGTGTGTGTGTGTGTATTTATATATATTATATATATATTTACGTGTGCTTCCATATCTTGGCTATGGTAAATAATGCTGCAGTAAACATAGGGGTACGTGTATCTTTTTGAGTTAGTGTGTTCATTTTCTTGGGTAGATACCCAGCAGAGGAATTACTGGATCATATGGTAATTCTATGTTTCATTTTTTTGAGGACACTCCATACTGTCTTCCACAGTGGCTGCACCAATTTGTGTTCCCACCAACAGCGTATGAGCCTACATCCTCCCCAATACTTGTTATCTCTTATCGTTTTGATTCTAACCATTCTGACAGGTGTGAGGTGGTAGCTCATTGGGGTTTTGATTTGCCTTTTCCTGATGATGAGTGATGTGGAGCATCTTTTCATGTGTCTGTTGGCCGCCTGGATGTCTTCTTTGGAAAAACAGTCTACTCAGTTCCTCTGTCCATTTTTAAATCCGATTATTTGGCGTTGTCGTTGGTGTTGAGTTGTAGGAGTTCTTTATATATTTTGGATATTAGCCCCCGATTGGATGTTGTCATTCACAACTATCTTCTCCCATTCAGTAGGTTGCCTTGTTGTTTTGTTGATGGTTTCCTTTGCCGTGCAAAAGCTTTTTATTTTACTGAGCTTCAATCGTTTATTTTTGCTTTTGTTTCCCTTGCCTGAGGAGACGGATGTAGAAAAGTGTTTCTATGGCTGATGTCAAAGACATTACTTCAGGAGACGCCTGTTATTAACAGAAAAAATAAAATCTGATCTCAAGGGTAGTCCGTAACTTTTCCCACAGAGGCATTTAAGCATTTTTTTAAATGTTTATTCATTTTTAAGACAAAGAGACACAGAGTGTGAGTGGAGGAGGGGCAGAGAGAGAGGGAGACATAGTATCTGAAAACAGGCTAAAGGCTCTGACCTGTCAGCCCCAAGCCCGAGGCAGGGGGAGCTCACAAACCGTGAGATCATGACCTGAGCCAAAGTCAGACACTTAACTGACTGAACCACCCAGACACTCATCCCACAGAGGCATTTAAAATTTTTTTTTTCTTAATGTTTTTATTTATTTTTGAGACAGAAAGAGACAGAGCATGAGCAGGGAAGGGGCAGAGAGAGAGGGAGACACAGAATCAGAAGCAGGCTCCAGGCTCTGAGCCATCAGCACAGAGCCTGATGCAGGGCTCGAACTCACAGACTGTGAGATCATGACCTGAGCAAGTCGGACACTCAACCGACTGAGCCACCCAGGCGCCCCCACAGAGGCATTTTAAAATTGCTACCAAGAGACCACCTCCCTTGGAGTCTTTTCCTCTCTGACATCACCGCCCCCCCCTTACCCTTGTCACCACCCCTGCTGCTGCCACCACCGCCACCATCTGCAAGACAGCCTAACCTGCCTTTTGTGAAATTAGACCTCTCAGAGCACAACTTGCCTGAATTGGGCCAGGGAGCTGCTGTGAGCATGATGCATGTCCTTGGACACATGCCTAAGGCCCTTGCCCTTTACCCCACTGATAAGATATAGAAAGAGCAGTAATAAAAGCTAGATATTATAACCAGGCCAAGGCACTCCCCACTGGGCCTGTGTCCTGCTTGGAGGGACGGGAGAAGAATTAGTTATGCAGCACCTGCAGCGGGGCCCTGGGCAGGTTGAAGGGTTTACCTTGGAGCGCTCCTGTGTGTGTTTCCTGTGAGTTTCCCTGCTCTCACTGCTCTAGCCCATTCCAAAATAGATACAAAGATTGTGCACAGCCTGAGACCTGAGTGAGTGTTGCCAGCTTGGGAGGGAGCTTCTCGGCTCTCCAAGCATGGTTCAGACTAGGGCTGTGGGAAAAGAGAGGAAACAGGGAGGGAAGGGAAGGGATGGAGTGGGCGATGCTCTTGAGACAGCGCAGGTAAGAAGGACCACTGCCTCCAGGCAAGTGGAAAGAAGGAGATGGTCTCAGAGATGAACTAACTGCCCTCCATTGTGGTTCCCTCAAGGATCCGTTGTGACTGGACAATTCTAATACTCAGGTTAATGCTAGCTGCTGCTACCCATCAACTGAAGAATTTTCAGTGAACACGACGAAGGTTTATTTCTGGCTCCTGTGACTGTTCCTTGCTGGTCATTTCGAACAGGGGCAGCATTGCCGGGACAGACACCCGTGTCTGCTGGCTGCAGGGAGCTTTGGCCACAGAGTGTAGGAGGCCTTTGGAAGGAAGGAACGAGGAGGACGAGACCGAAAAGCTGTCATCTAATCCTTCCAGAAAGCCCTGTATGGTATATACCATGCCTCCCCTCGGACTCTTAATTCTCCTGGCTGGAGTGAACACAGACATTGGTTGGTGTTCAAATCCCAGGTCTGTCATTTGCTGGCTGTGCCACTGTGGGCAATTTACTCAATCTCTCTGAACCTTGGCTCCCTCATTTGAGAAACAAGATGCTGACACCTCATGTGGTGGTTGTGGGGATGAAATGACATTTAGAACATTTACGTCAATCTGTGTTCTTCCTCTCAGCAGGGCCCCTTGACTGGTTCTTGAATGGCTTTTGCTGCTTCAAGGAACCCAGACAAATGGGGTTAGTGTGACTGCCATCTGGAAAAAAATAAAGCAGAATTTCCTGCCTCTCTCCTCACCCCCAAATAAAGCCAGGATTTCTTTCATTATCTGGGAGTGAGATGCCTTTCTGAGCAGGATTCAAAATACAGAAACTGTGAAGGAAAGATATGGTCAGTATGACTACATAAAGATAAGAAAAAATATCTTCCAGGGGAATAAAATAGACATAGTGAAAGAGAGGTGGCAAATTGTGCAAACATTTGTGACCATATCCTGAAGAACTAATTTCCTTAATAAATAAATAGTTCCCGGGGCGCCTGGGTGGCTTGGTCGGTTAAGCGTCCGACTTCAGCTCAGGTCATGATCTCATGGTCCGTGAGTTTGAGCCCCGCGTCGGGCTCTGTGCTGACAGCTCAGAGCCTGGAGCCTGTTTCCGATTCTGTGTCTCCCTCTCTCTCTGCCCCTCCCCTGTTCATGCTCTGTCTCTCTCTGTCTCAAAATTAAATAAACGTTAAGAAAAAAAAATTAAAAAATAAATAAATAAATAAATAAATAAATAGTTCCTATAAATCCATAAGAAAAAAGCTAACAACCAAATGGAAATGATAAAAGGCTACAAACAGTTCCCAGAGAAGAAATGCAAATGGCTTTTAAAAGTTGAAAAGGTGCCCAACCTCAATTTTAATAATAAAAATGTAAAGTAAAACTACAATGAGATGCCAACTTAAAACCTTTCAGGGGTGCCTGGGTAGCTCCGTTAAGCATCTGACTCCTGATTTCAGCTCAGGTCATGGTCTGACGATTTGTGAGTTTGAGCCCCACGTCAGGCTCTGCGCTGACAGCATGGAGCCTGCTTGGGATTCTCTCTCTCTCCCTCTCTCTCTGCCCCTCCTGCATGCGCTTTCTCTCTCTCACAAAATAAATAAACTTAAAACGCACACACGCATGCATGCACACACACAAAGCCTTTCAGATTGGCAAAGATCAAAAAAATTTAGTGAAGGCATAAGGAAAGGGACCTTTACGTACATCGCTGATAGAAGTGGAACCTGATTCCCTCTTTTATGGAGACTAAGTTGGTGATTCTGTCAACATTTAAATTTCATATTCGCTTTGATTTAGCAATGCTACTTTATGAATTTCATCTTGTAGATACCCAGACACAAACTACTTAAAGATCGGAAGCAACCTAAATATCCATAAATAGAAAAGTTGTTAATTAGAGTGTGATAATGGCATATAAGTGAGTATAGAGTTAACCCTGTATGTGACAATATGCAGATTTTTCCCAAAGTGGAAAAAGATGCGAACGGTGTGTATTTGCAGCATGCCCTCATTCACGTTTTTAAAGAGTAAGTAGTATTATCCTCATTCTACAGGTGAAGAAAGTGAGGCTCAGAGGAGTTAGGTAGCTTGCCCACAGTTATCACATAGTCTGTAGTCAGACAACAGAGTCTGGGCCAGGCCCAGGGCTATCTGATCTCTCTGGTAGTGAAATCCAGGTTTTTCACACCATGCTTTAGGGCCCCTAACCTAGTAACCAAGGGACTTTCCTACCCTGTTTTCTACTTCTCCCCTTCATATAGTTCCACAAACAAAACTGCACTTTTGTGCATTTCTCCACGCACGTCTCTACTTTCCCACGCATCTCTGTGTCCGTGTTCATGCTGCTTAGAGTCCTGGATGAGCCAGATCAAATGCTCCCTCCTCCGGGAAGCCTTCATTGATTCTCCCAGACAAAATTCATCTTTGCCACTTCTAAAGCCTTGAGCACTTTCTCCCTTTGGGCAATCTTGGAGGGTAGGTTCTGGGGAGAATACAAGAAAGGAAGGGAGGAAAGAACAAATAGTTATCGTGTCTAGTATGTTGCGTATTTATGATTGGGCCATAACGTCACTGAGGGTAGGATCTGGGTCTGATTGACCTGGGCATCTCTCCAAGGGCCTAGCACTCTCCATTCCTTCAATGCAAATAATTTTTGAGATTCCACTACATGTCAGGTGCTGTGTTTGGTGCTGGGGAAACCAAAATGAATAGGATGAACAGGGCAGAGTGGCAGCGGTCCAGCTGCCTGACTCGTGGGGAAGGCACTAAATCATATTTGGACATTATCATAAAAGTGGGGGGAGGAGGTTTGTTGGCTGGATGGATGCATGCGTCTGATTGCGTCTGTCTGATGCCTGCCTTCACTTCCGAGCTTGCACGGTCCATCGTGAATCCAGTCCTGTGACTGCCCTTTTCATGCACATGACTGGGGTTACAAAGTTCTCCCTCTCCCACTGTCTAGAACTACACTGTCCCATACTGTGGCCTCTTCCTTCCTCTCACAGCACACAACCACAAGGCCCGAGTGGCTTCCACGCCGGCTCCCCTTGCAGGGCTGGGCCCTCCTGCCATCCCCAGGGCAGGGACCTTCTGGGTGCTGCCCTGAGTCAGGAGAGCTCCTGCGGCTGCCAGTGGCCAGGCCTGTTTTCCTGCCTGGGAGCAGGGAGTGGGGCAGAAGAGCCTGGCCTCCCTGGGGCAGGAATCTTCCTCTGTCCCTCCCCTGCACAGCCTGGAGACCTTCTCAGGCTCTCCTCCCAGTGGACGCGTGCCCCGCACCCCCGTTGACCCAGCTCCTCTGCGGTTTCAACCTGACAAGGAGACCAGAGCCAGCCACTAGAGGGGAGTGAAAACCCTCTTTTTAATCCTGAATAAAGTGGGTGAGAAGGACAGCTCCCAGGGTGCTCCCCAGCCCCGCAGAAGCGAAAATAAAACAGACAACATTTAAGAAAGGAATGAAGGCAAACAATATTTTCACATTTTCCATGAATTTCCAGGTAGATATGAATCGAAAGAAATCCCTCAGGAAATCAAATAAGAAACCTCCCAAAGCAAGATGTTTCGTGTCCACTCATTACTGTGGGATCTGCATTCACAAATTCCTCTAAGAACGCATCTGCAAAGCCCTGACCATCTAACAGCATTGCAGTAGAACACGTTTTTTGTTTTTTTTTCCTCCAGGAGGTATTTTACAAGAGAAAGACCAATATGTACATTTCTCTCACTCGGTTGTAATTCTGTCTCTTTTATTCTATTTGTCACACGGCTTAAGAACTAAATTTAGAAATGAGATGAAAATTCAATACCTGCCTCAGCTTAGTTCTTGACAATTAGCTGTGTTCTCTCTTTTCTACCTTCCACAGGGAAAGCAGAGTCACTTTGCAATCAGGCCAGTTTAGTTTCCACAGACTGATGCCACCTAGTGGCGACACCAAAGCCTGGACAAGGCTATCACCTTTCCACCTTTCACCTTTCACCTTTCACCTTTCACCCAGCAAGGTGGGGTTTAATTCTCAATAAAACTCAAAAATTCCCCAAACAGCGTTTCTGTCTTTCAGGTTATAATATGCATTACCATGTATTATTATTATTTTTATCTCCAATGTGTTTGCATATCTTTAGAAAGAAGTAAGTTCCCTTCCTTACGAGGCTGTTCCATTTTTTTCTCAACAGAGAAAACAAAACAGAAAAATTCTTATTGTGTAAATCCGAAGAGCTAGATTGCACCTTGTCACTTTCAAAACAGCCCTGAAAGGTACATGTTACTCCCCCTATTTTGTGGCTGAAGAGATGGGAAGTGTCCTTGGAAGTGTCTCAGTCAATGTCACATAACCATCCCCCCCCATGAAGTCCCGATTTGGAACCGATTGCCTTGTTCTCCCCTCTGATGAATTCCTGGAGGACAGGAAATGTGTTGGGTCGTAGTCTCTGAAACCCTCTGGCGCCTGGCCCCGCGGCTGGCACATCCTAGCCCCTCGGGGCACATGCAGTAAGAACAGGGTATGGAATATATGGAATAAGGGAGTAATAAAAATAATCAACAGGCCCAAAATGGAGTCCCTTGTGCTAACGCCATGTCGCCACACTGGGACTTTATACCCAACCTGATTGCAGTTTCAACCCTTCCCAGGAATGTAATCTTAACTGGTCAGTCTGGAATTTCCTGGTTGGCATGGGTAAGGGAATTCACCTAATAAGACAGGCCTTTTCGTCCCCCAAAGGGAGGTGATATTGCCCGAAATAATTCTTTCTTTCTTTTTTTTTTTTTTAAATGACTTCCTTGTCTTGCCTTTAAAAACATTTTCCTTTTTGTAGCCCTTTGGAGCTTCTTTCTATTTGCTAGGTGGGATGCTGCTCGATTCATGAATGATTCAGTAAAGCCAATCATTATCTTTAACATTTACTCAGTTGAGTTTTCATTGTTTAATAGGAGAGAGATCCAGAAATCACCAGACCCCTGGGGCCTGAGGGATAGATTGTACTTTAGGGAGCTTGCAGGGGTTGGGGGGGTGGAATGCATAGTCTGCTGGCCTCTCATTCTTGCCCTTTCCTGGCTGATTCATTTTTCAATCCTCAGCTCCAGCCCAGGCCACAGAGAATGGAGGCCACGAGGTGATGACTGCATGGGGGCAGGGAGGCAGAGAGAAATCCAGGGACATGCCTGGACGTGTCTGGGCACATCTCAGCCAACGCCAGCCCTGCTGTACCTGGAGCCATGGGGGTTTCTTTCTTCTCCTTTTTTAATGTTTAATTATTGAGAGAGAGAGAGAGAGAGAGAGAGAGTGAGAGAGTGGCAGAGAGAGAGGGAGAGAGAGAGAATCCCAAGCAGGCTCTGTGCTGTCAGCAACAGAGCCTGATGTGGGGCTCTGTCTCACGAACTGTGAGACAATGACCTGAGCCACAATCATGAGTCACTCAACTGACTGAGTCACCCAGGCATCCGCCATTGGAGGTTTCTTCTTATCTTCAGCCAAGACTAAGGTGGTTTATTGAGGACCTACTTTGTGCCTCTGATTCTTATTTAGTGCTCTCAAAGCATAGCAGGGCCATATCCTTGCTACCATAAGAAAAAGAAGCCTCAGGGAAACTAGTTACTTGTCCAAGGAATAAAAAAAAAAAAAAAAAACCTTCTTTACCCTCCTATGTATACATATTTCCCAATTTAAATGTGCTTTTAAAAAGTGAATGTATGGCAAGGACGTGGAGAAAATGTGGATGTTCTGAGGAGAAATTTTACTGTGAACTGTGGCTGAAGGGGGCAGGGGTGGACAAAGGGTTTATGTTGCTTTGTTAAAGAAGATGTGTATGTTGGTGTGTGGCTGGGGAGGATCTAACAGGCAGAAAGGAACTGATGATATCAGAGAAGGAGGGAAGGTTTGGGGCTGCAACCTTGGGAGTCAGAGAGAGGGGACAGGACCAAGGTCCCTGGGAAGGTCTGATGGCAGGGGCCACTGCATCCGCTTTGCTCCCAGCTTATGGCACCAGCTAGACTCAGTGCAGGGAGGAAACCATTTATTTTTTCCCCATCTCTAGGGGTGTTATATCCACGGCGGGTACCTTCTCCAGCCTTCTGCTGGTAAGCAGCACAGGCATCACCCGCCAGACATGAAGAACTTAGGCTCACCTCACCTGTTGAATCAGAATCTACATTCATAAGAGGCCCAGGTGATGTGATCAGCAGTCCAGTTTAAGGAGTTCTGGCTTACATCTCCCCCAGCCCCCCAACCTCCAGCAGCATCCCTCTTTGCTGGGTCATCTTGCCCCTCCAGACAGATCCTTCACCAGTGTCCCTTTTCAGGCCTCCAAGTGTAGCCCCCTTCCACCCATCTACACCTGGCCCCTGGAAACATGTGTAGGCGAGGGGGGGAAAAACCTTTTTCCTCTGCCCATCTTAGGTTCTTTGGCTAGGGCCCCACAAATTAGACTGACAAAAGATAGAATAATAAGAGAAAACAAACAGAAGTGTATTAACATGTACATTTGCATGGGGAGCATTCAGCCACGAGTAACTCAGAGGGGTGGTTAGAACTTGGGCTTATATAGCATGACAAAAGAACAAGAAAGTTGTAGAGAAGTGATAAGACAAAGGAAAAAAACCTTTGAGCTCCTCAGGCTGGCAGATTGTGGGAAAGCAAACATACGGGGAAACGAATGGATAAGGGCTACTTTTAGCAAGGTTTTGGTGCTTGTAAGAGTCTAGAATTAACTCCAGTGATAAACTTCTGTCCTTCCTGGTAGAGAGGGTGGGGGTATACCTTTACAAACGTCCTGCTTTTAGGCAAATAGGGGGAAGGCAGAGACCTTTTCTTGTATCTGCTTTTTCTCAGTTGCCTTTAGCTCAAAATAATCCTTATATCAAAGTAGAAATGTTGGGGGTGTCCTTTTCTGCTACTCTTCACCTGCTCGCCTCTTTCCCTCTCAGATCTGAAGCCGGATAGAGGCACCCTCAGGCAGAAGGGTGTTCCCAAGGTGGGGTCAGGTACCAGCCACTCTTCCCCCTAAATCCAGGGGACACATGTCCCACTCTTCAGTTCTCTCAAAGCTTCAGTAGAGAAGGAAAAAGTTTTCCTTGACTCTCTTAGGTGGTACCAGCTAGTTCTAGTAATTAAACTGACAAAGATATTAACAGGAGAAAAGCATACAGATTTATTTGCTGTAAGTTTTACATGACATGGAAGCCTTCATAAGGAAATGAAGATCTGTGTATTTTTGTGCTGTGTCTGACGAGGAGTGGTATAGATGAAATTGTGTTAGGAATATGATAGACTGAGGAGTATGGAGTAAGCAGAGTGAGCTGGGAGAAGACCTGTTTATTGGGGTTCTTCTTGGCATTGAAGGGGAGCAGATTTTGCCACCCTAAGGAATGCTTCTTTAGCATATTGATTATTTTAAGCTGGTTCTTTTTAAGAAGCTGCAGACACAGAAGAAGCTTTGAAAATGGAGAAGTTCCCCTTTTGTAAAAGACATTTACAAAAAAAAAAAAAAAAAAGACATTTACATTTACAAAGGAAATCTCCATTAGCAAGGGTGTCTCCCCATCTGTAACTTGAAGAGGAGGATGAACAAATCTTTAGAAACTCTTATGATGAAGGAGGCAGTAATTTAAATCTGCATAATAACCTTATCCTTATTTATTGTGCTTCCTTGTTTATTGCAATTCCTGGTAATCTCCCATAACTGACTCCCCACCCCAACACCTGCTTTGTCCTTAGCTTGAGATGGTACTTAAAGTGATGGCTTCAGCCATTTTGGAGAGTTATACCTCCTTTTCCTGGATCTGTCCCGTATATACCGGAGGTATATCAGTTATTAAACTTTTGTTTGTTTTCTTCATGTTACTCTGTCTTATGTCAATTTAATTATTAGACCAGCCAAAGAATTTAGAAGGGAAGAAAGGAAAACTTTTCTGCTCCTACAGTGTCCTGTTGTCTTCCGATATTAGGATGTTCCTTTCCTCCAGGTATAGGGAGGCCACCTCTCACAGGAGGGTTTTATGACCCATTCAGAGAAGGGCAGGGAAAGGTCAAAGTGAACATCCTGCTTCTGTTGTTTTCTCAAACTCCTCCAGTTTAAAATATTCAATATGCTGTTTAAAAAATTTTTTAACATTTATTTATTTATCTATTTATTTATTTATCTAAGAGAGACAGAGAGACAGAGCACAAGTGGGGGAGGGGCAGAGAGAGAAGAAGACACTGAATCCGAAGCAGGCTCCAGGCTCCAAACTGTCAGCACAGAGCCCCCACGTGGGGCTCGAACTCACGAACCTTGAGATCATGACCCGAGCCGCAGTCCTACCCTGAACCAACTGAGCCACCCAGGCGCCCCATATTCAATATGCTGTTGTAAAAAGTTAACCTTAAGAATAAAAATGCCAGTTATTTTACCAGCAAAAATGAGTTTAGTCAGGAATAGCAGAGAGCTGCAATCCAGGACAAGCAAGCTAAGGCAAAACCACGGGCAAGTGCAGGGAACAAAGGAGATGAAGGCTCTGTGATGGAGGAAAGGAGAAATTGGCAAGGCTGGTGTAAACAAAAAGTCCACCGGAATAAAATGGGAGTTTGATGTACGGTGGCTTTTTGTTGTGACAGTGTCTCATTGGCTGGGCTATTGCTGGGGAGGAGGAAAGCCTTCCTTCCTCTTGCGGGAGAGTAAAGTGGTGTCCAGATGGTCATGGCCTTCTGTAGGGTCTGTGATGAAAAGTGAGGAGTGATGGGGTGTGAGAGCTCCCCCTGCTGGCTGCCCTACTCCATTGTAAATGAGGTTTCCTTTTATTAATTTTCACACACACACACACACACACACACACACACACACACACACAAATTCAACTGGGTAAATCGAAAGATCTAATTGGCTGTATTCTACAGTTTATGAATTGGGGAGCATCCCCATCTAGCAAACAGAAAGGAGCTCTGAAGAACTGTACCAGATGGAAGGGGTTTTTTTAAGGCAGAGGTGAGGTGGGGCAAAGACCTCCGTGTAAACAACAACAAAAGGATTCTTTTGGGCCAGGTCACCTCCCTTCAGCAGACCAAAGGGTCATATTAGGTAGATGACCTCACTGGTGCTGACCAGGAAATTCCAGACTGACTGGTTAAGATTACATTCCAGGGAAAGGTTGAAACTGTAACTAGGTTAGGAATTAAGCTGTGCTTTGGTGGCATGGGCCTAGCACAAGGGACTCCATTTTGGACCTGTGGTTTTCTTTTTAACAATGCCAAGGTGCTGCTGTATTTTGGGGTAGCATGTCCTGACATCTGTCACTTCCCATACCAGTTGAGGTGAGGTGGATATGTTCCTTTGCTTCCAGCGATGGGGGTTGGGGAGGATGGTAACAGCTCAGCACACTGACATACATCTCTCCTTATGGAAAGCCTCACTAGTGCCTGCTTCCATGCCCAGTGAAACCCCCCAGTCTTCTTGGAGATGCTTGGAGGGGGGTCATGGACAGAGACAGTTTCACAGTCTCTTAGAAAGTCTCACCTAGGCATTTGTATTTGTTATCTATTGTTGTGTTCCAAATTGCCCCAAATTTTAGCATTTAAAACAACAAATACTTATTATCTCACAGTTTCTGTGTGTTAAGGATTGAGCTGCGTGGCTCCAGCATTCATAGTTTGAAACTCTAACCCCTAGTGCTTTAGAACGTGATTAGATCTGGAGGTAGTGCCTTTAAAGAGGTAGTTAAGATTAAATGAGGTCATAAGGTGGGCCATGATCCAATATGACTAGTGTCCTTGTAAGAAGTGGGATAGGTACCAGGGGTTGTTGCCTACAGAGGAAAGGCCCTGTGAGGACACAGAGAGAAGGTGGCCATCTGCAAGCCAAGGAGGGAGGCCTCAGAAGAAACCGAACCTGCCAATGCTTTGACTTTGACTTCCAGCCTCCAGAGCTGTGAGAAAATAAATGTCTGTTGTTTGAGCCACCCGGTCTGTAGGACTTTGTCATGGCAGCCTCAGCAAACTGATACACTGTGAGTCAGCAAAGCACAGCTCAGCTGGGGGCCTTAGGCTTAGGCTCTCTCCCAAGGCTGCAATCAAGATGTCCGTTTCAGGCTGCGGTCATTTCAAGGCTTGACTGGGAGCATCCACTTTCAAGCTCACTTTCATGGCTGCTGGCAGACCTCCGGTCCTCACTGACTTGGCCAGAGATGTGAGTTCTTTGCCAGGTGGGCCTCTTCATAGGGCAGTTCAGAACACGGCAGCTGGATTAACTCCGAATGAGCAAGGGAGCCCAACAGAAGCCATAGTCTTTTAATAACTAATCACATAAGGACATGTGCCACTTTTACAGTATTCTATTTATTAGGAGTGAATCGCCAGGCCTAGGTCACCCTCGAGAGGAGGCAACGAGGCAAATGCACGAATACTAGGAGATGAGGACCATGGGGAGCTATCTTAGGGGCTGCTTTCCATTTTCAACTGGCACTCTACTTCGGGATTGAGGGGTACTTAGCACCTATGGCACTGTTTTCCGTCTTTGTCTTCAGTCAAGATGTAGACAACAAAGAAAGGACCATATGACAGCCCGTTCCACCAGTGCCAAGAGAGAAGCCTGCGTACATACAATTCCTGGTGGATTTGGTAGTAGGAAGATAAGGAAATGTCTGAATGGTTCTATTTTTCAGAGAAGAATGAAGTATGGTCATTAACTGGAACTGAGGCTATGGAAGGTAGACAAACTTGGCAATTGGTACAGCAAAGACTCATGCTCCCTCACATTCCCCTTCTATGTTATAGAGTAGACAAGCTAGGAACTACACGTCCCAGACTCCCCCACGTCCAGATGGGGCCATGTGACTAGTTGCCAATTGACTATAAGTTTGTGGCATTTTCTGGCTAAGGAAGTTACCCATTTCCCCGCTTTCTCTCTCATATGCACAAGCTGTTGGGTGGGTATGGAGATCTTTAAGGCTGTAGGAGAAAGGAGCCACAAGATGAAAGGCACCTAGGTTTCTGAAAGCCATCTTTCAACCAAAGAAAACCTGTCTCAGACTTGTCCGCAGGACACCGGACAAGGGTGACCCACTCAGATGTCTCCATAGCCAGAAATGGGCCGAGGAAGAGCAGAGCTGCGGGCCAAAGGACTTCTTGACCCTGTATGCCCCAGGACCCAAGTACAACCGTAAGAGAAGAGTGCCCCCCAAAATGACTGAAAACGACTTCCTAGAACCCACATGAAAAATTATATGAAATTGCAGTGACTTGTGCTCCGTCAATACGGGTGTGCCAGAAACATCACACGTTTTTACTTTGTTAAATTAAATTTAGTTTCTAAGCCTCCACCCTGCCAAAGTGGTGGAAGGTCAGTTGCAGGCGTTATTGGTGCTCCAACCCTCTCCCCAATGTCGCATAGCGCGCGGGAGGCCAGCGTGGTGTCCCCAAACAAGGCAAGGCCTATGGTCTTTGATTCAGCACTGATATTCGTAAAGGGAGTACCCAAAGTCCTCAGTAGCCCTGCTGTGTTCTCTGGGCACAGTTCTAAGAATAGGACCAGGTCCATTAACTCCCTAGGAAGGCACCAACCTCAGGACTCTTGCCGCATCTTCAAGTTTCTTGTCATTATTACACGTCTTTGTCCTCTGCTTTCCCCGGTCCTTGATCTTGTCATTACAAAAAACAAGCTGAGTGAAAGTTTCAGGCAAGTCCTAGAAAACATTTAAATAGAGGTGCTGCCACTCCCTGAATGATGTCATGGCCGTAGTCCAAGCATAGACATTAGGCCAGTTCACAAACATTTGTGGACAAAAACCGAGTTTGCCAGTGGTGTCTACCAGAATGCATCACTCATATGCAACTGCAGGTAGCGCAACTGACCAAAGGCCTCAGCCGCCGCTCCAAAATCTTTCACGTTTCACGCCAAGGCCACGCCTCCCCACCATGCTTCCCATTGCTAAGGGGCGTGCCCATTGCTAGAGGGCGTGGCCTCCTCTGCCTTGTGACTGCTTGGGAACTCCCTGACAGCCATATCAGTCCTTCTTTAGATTGCAAGGCAGTGTAAGTCAATTCTCCCCCAGAGTGCCTTCCCCCTTTCCGTTGCTCAGTGCCAGACCCACATTATGGTTCGAAGCCAGGCTCCCCCACTCTCTTCTGGCTCCCTCCAAGTTTGCTGTCTCTGATGCCTCCCCTAATAAATTTCTCCTACCTTTTATCATCTCACATCTGCTCCTGGGAGGACCCAGACTAACATGTTCTCCCCATTTGGTATGCTCACTTTCCTTTTTATAAGTATATCATGTATTTAGATAGCAAATATTAGTTAAATGTACTTCCTCATTTGAACTTTGAAATGCAACACATAAGGACAAATGTTTTAAGTATAACTGTTAAGACTTCTTCCGACCTTCCAGAGTTAAGTCGTTTCAACTGCACTTGAACATTGATTTTTGCTGAATTTGGCAACTGCTACTATTCATTCTGAGCTTTAAAATCTCAAGTGGTTGTTGAGTTCCCTCATGACCTTTAACTCTCCCTAGAAACTCTGAACTACGGTTAAGCGTCCGACTTCAGCCAGGTCACGATCTCGCGGTCCGTGAGTTCGAGCCCCGCGTCAGGCTCTGGGCTGATGGCTCGGAGCCTGGAGCCTGTTTCCGATTCTGTGTCTCCCTCTCTCTCTGCCCCTCCCCCGTTCATGCTCTGTCTCTCTCTGTCCCAAAAATAAATTAAAAAAAAAAAAATGTTGAAAAAAAAAAAAGAAACTCTGAACTACTTAAAAACAAAGGTCGATGGCATTGAAAATACATAAAGGCAATGCAACATCATTCAGAGTAGTGTGGAAGAGACAGGAAGGAGGTTTCTTATAATGCCACCCATCCAAACACAATAGCTGCCATTTTAGGGGTCCGTGTCTCCCCTACTACCCTCCCTTCTCTCCAGAGCCTCCTCCTCTAGATGATTGTTCACCGAACTGCCTGTGTTCAGCATGAACCTCAGGTTCTTAGACCTGGAGGCACATCAGAATCATCTCTGGAGCTTTTAAAAATGGCCAGAGCCCAGGCCTGAGCTGGATCTCATTAACCTGAATCTATTCTTCCATTTGGGGGTCTGGGTGCAGAATTGAATTGGTCAGACTTTACCATATATACCACTTTACCAGCACTGAGTTATTCAAAGAGTCCTGCTTTTTATTTTCTTTGACCTCTTGGTCCCTGATCCCTCCTCTCACCCGAGGTACCCCATGGACTTTATATATGTTCTTAAGTACGCATCTATGTTTGTAAATGGATCATGTTCTGAGTCTTTGTGTTTTTAACGTACATTCATAAATTGTATGCTTTCTTACCTTTTGCCCTCAATACTATGTTTTGAGGTTCTGTGCTGATGGACGTATGAATGTCTATTCATGGCTTCTCATTTCTTCACGGTATCCCTCGCACTTGACTGTCCGTCGCCTGGGGATGGACGCCTGTGTTGCCTTCAGCTGGCCTCTGGCCCCGGCAGTTCTGCAGCGAGCGTCCTCACGCACGTCCCCTCGTGAGCCTGGGTGAGAACTCCCCTTGGGAGAAGTGTTCTAAGCATCTGTGACTGATTCTGATCTCATGCACATCCAGGGGTGAGGACCACTGCCATTCCTCAACAAACTTTGTGATCTTTGAAGGCCTTCTTCACACATCTCCTCTATGGGACTGACACCTCCCTAGCTGAAATCTGAGATACTTTGGCTACTTCGTTTTTACCCCATAAAAATCTTCCTTTGGGAACTCAGAATACTAAAGTAAAAATGACGGGTCATATCTTAAATGTGACCCTGTGTTTATTTCCTATTGTTGCTCTGACAAAGTACCACAATCTGGGTGGTTTAAAACAACACAAATTTATCTGCTTACAATTCTGGAGGTCAGAAGTCCTAAAATTAAGACGTCCGCAGGACTGTGTTCTCTCTGCAGACTTTGGGGGAGAATTCATTTCCTTGCCTTTTCCACTTCTCAGAGGCCACCTGCATTCCTTGGCTCGTGGCCCCTTAGCTTGCATCACTACAACCTTTGCTCTGTCCTACTCTGGATGGGACCCTCCTGCCTCCTTTTTCGAGGGACCCTTGTGATTACATTGGGCTCACCTGGATAACCCAGGATACTCTCCCCATTTCAAAATCTTTACTCACACTTGCAAATATGACTTAAAACTCTTTGTCATGTAAAGTAACATATCCTCAGGTTCCAGGGATTAATACCGGGTGTCTTGGGTGGGTGGGGAAACCACTCTGCCTACTATGTGACCATAAACTTTCCCATTTAAACGTCATTAAATTTCTTAAAATGTTAACACACGCTTGTTCTGTGTTACAAACGATACAGAGCTGCGTAAGGAAAAAGATGATGGCCTGGCCCACCCTTTCCTGATAATTCCTGTGGGGAAACAGCCTTGCGTCCATGCCTAACCTCACACATGCAGATCTGCATGTTGTGCTGCGTGGTACAGAACCAGGACCATAAACATTAACCTGCAACATTTTCCTCTTCATGTGTCATGGAATCCCTCCAGGCCAACCCAGAGGGACCTCACCCATCATTTCTTTTAACTAGCCAAATAAATATTCCACAGGATGGGTAGACTAAGTGATTCAGCTATTCTCTCGTTGAGAGATATTCAGATAGTGTTCTGATAGCCTCACCTTCAAACCCAGCTTCAAAATGTCCCCTTTTGTTTGTTTGCACTACTGCTCTTATTTCCGGAAGATTCCCCAAAGTAGAATGGGGCCTCCAAAGATAAGCACATTCTCAGGGGACAATGTCAGGTTATTTTCCAAAAGTTTTAGTAATTTACACTTTTACCATCAAGAGATGAGTGTGTCCACTTTCCTGCAAAACTGCCTCTCAGCCACAGTGAAATAGTATTGTTCTCTATAGCGTATGCTAGTTGGATGTGCGAACGAAGAGTGTGCCATTGTTATTTTGATTCCTATTTCCACGAAGACCACAGGCGTCGTGGGGTTTTTTCCGTGTTTATTGACTACTTGCATTTTCTCTTCCACAAATTGCCTGCTTATATTCTTGCTTATCGTTTAAAAATTTTTTTTTATTTTATTATTTTTGAATGCATTTTGTATTTAAGAAGAGTTTTAGATTTACAGAAAAAATTGTGAAGCTCGGGTAGAGTCCAAACCCATTTCCCCTACTAATAACATCTGAGGTTACTTTGGTACATTTGTTACAATGAATGAATGAATATCGATACATTTTTATTAAAGTGAACACTTTATCCCGATTTCCTTAGTTTTTACCTAATGTACTTTTTCTGTTCCAGAATACCACTTTACGGTTGGTTGCTGTATCTCCTCAGGCTCCCCTCGGCTTTGACAGCTTCTCAGACTTGCCTTGTTTTTGATGACCTTGACAATTGTGGGGAGTACTGGTCAGGCGTTGTTTTTTTAGAATGTCCCTGTACGGAGATTTGCCTGAGCCTTTTCTCGTGACAAGACGGGTGTTAGAACACATACCATCAATGTGACTCATCACTGTTGGTGTTGACTTTGATCACCTGGCTGAGGTTGTATTTGTCAGATTTCTCCGCTCCAGTCACTCTTCCCGCCTGTATATTCTTTGGAAGGAGGTCATGTAGACACCTCACACCTAAGGAGTAGGGAGTTATGCTCTGCCTCTTTGAGGACAGAGTCTTTGTGAATAATTTGGAATTCTTCTGCGGGAGAGATTTGTTTCCTCTCCCTTATTTAATTATTTAAGCATTCATTTCTATCCTTGTAGATGCACGGATATTTACTTTACACTTTGGGCTTAATGCAATACTACCTTAGATATTCTGGTTGTTCCAGCTTTGACCACTGGGACCTCTTTCAGTTGGCTCCCATGTCCCTTCGACATACCCCCACCAATGTGATTTTGGTTTCTTTGTTTTTATGAGTACTTCCTTGCTTTGTGCCACTACAGGATCCTCTAGGTTCCTCTTGTATATTCCTTCCCTTATCCTAGAATCAGCTATTTCTCCAAGCAGTCTTGGTTTCTTTATTGGAGAACGGTTTTACAAACCAAGGCCTGGGCATAAGATATGCCCATTACTAGTTGAGTGTTGCTGCTTCTACGTCCTCTCAGCTGGCAAAGCAAGGAAATATATGTGCACCATAGAAACTAATGTTTACACACATAAGTATTTCCATATGAACATGGGTTCATTCCTATGTCTGCAACTCTAGTCCATGGCCACTCCAACAGTGAGAAGCCTGGCTCCCGCCATCCCCCAATATTTACTTAACTGTTCATTTCCAGCGGACAGGTCTCACTGTATCAGAATTGTTAACCTCCATCCCCTGATGGGAAACAACTTCATCAACAAGAGTAAAGTTTTATGTACGGTTCTTTTTGCCTTCAGTCTTATAATTCCACTCATTTCCAAAGCTACTCAGGTCACCACCTTCTTCTCCCGCCTACTTCAGTAAGATGTTTTAATACATTTATAATACAGATTATTTTGCCACGGTCTATGCTCTATCCTGGTATCCCTTGACCTCCTAAATGGTTTTTTAAAATTTGTATATACTGGTTCACTCTTTGTGCTTTAAAATTCTGTGGGTTTTAACAAATTATGTAGAGTCCTGTGCCTATAGTCTCAGTATCATACAGAAGAGCCAGGCTTCTCACTGTTGGAGTGGCCATGGACTAGAGTTGCAGACATAGGAATGAACTCATGTTCATATGGAAATGCTTATCTATATGTATATAAACATTAGTTTCTATGGCACACATATATTTCCTTGCTTTGTCAGCTGAGAGGACATAGAAGCAGCAACACTCAACTAGCAATGGGCATATCTTATGCTCAGGCCTTGGTTTGTTGAAGTCCCTTGCTTCATTTATCCAAGCCTCCACCCCCTCCTGCCAAACCCCCAGCGATCACCGTTTCTACTGTCTCTTCTAGTTTGGCTTTACCAGATCTCCTATCACTGGAATCATACAGTAGATAGGCATTCATTGAGAAATATGTAGTTAAGTTTTACCTGTGTCTTTTTATGACTTGATACTTTAAAAAGTATTACCACCCTATTCTGTGGATGTACCACGGTTTATTTATCCACTCAGTGTCCTATTGAAGGATATCTTTGCTGTTTCCAGTCTGGGGAGATTATGAATAAAGCTGCCATGAGCCTTCCTCCTGCCCATTTTTAAGTTGCTTGTCTTCTGTTTTCCACATTGTCCATTAAGGATATATACTTTGTCAAGTTACAACTATTTTTCTCTAGCCTATTATTTTTCTTTTGACTTGATTTTTGCCTCAATATTGTAAAATGTAATTGACTACATCTGTATTTTCTGTTATGGCCACTGGATACCCCATCTTTGTTTGTTTGTTTCTTCGTTTTTGAGGTCTTGTCAGATTATAAATACATTTTTAAAACTTACAGTTGACATACAATATTATATCCGTTTATGCATTATGAAAAGCTCACCCTGGGTGTAGTCACCATCTGTCACCTTACAAAGTTATTACAATATCGTTGACTATATTCTCTATGCCGGACTGTCCACCCCATGACTTACTTATTTTATAACTGGAAGTCTGCAGCTCTCAATCTCTTTCACCTGTTTGGCCCATTTCCCCCTACCTCTCTCACCTCTGGCAACTACCAGTTTGTTCTCTGTATTTATTCATCTGTTTCTATTTTGTTTTGGTTGTTCATTTGTTTTGTTTTTTTGAGTCCACATATAAGTGAAATCATATGGTATTTGTCTTCCTCTGACTTCTTTCACTTAGCATAAGTTCCATCCACGTAGTTGCCAATGGCAAGATCTCATTCTTTTTGATTGCTGAGTAATACTCTGTTGTATATATATACCACATCTTCTTTATCCAATCATCTGTCGATGGGCACTTGGATTGCCTCTATATCTTGGCTATTGTAAATAATGCTGCAATAAACATAGGGGTGCAGGTATCTTTTCAAATTAGTGTTTTCGTTTTCTTTGGGTAAATACCTAGAAGTGAAGTTGCTGGATCGCGCTGTATTTCAACTTTTAATCTTTTGAGGAAATTCTGTACTGTTTCTCACCGTCGCCATACCAATTGCATTCTCACCAACAGTGTGCAAGGCTTCCCCTTTCTCCATATCCTTGCCAACACATATTTCTTGTTTTTTTGACACTAGCCATCCTGACACGTGTGAAGTGGTATCTCATTTGTGGTTTTGATTTGTATTTCCCTGATTAGCAATGCTGAGCATCTTTTCGTGTGTCTGTTGGCCATTGGCATGTCTTCTCTGGGAAAAGGTCTGTTCAGTTCCTCTGCCCGGGTGGTGTTTTTTTTTTTTTTTTTGGAAGGGGGTGTTGAGTTGTATAAGTTCTTTATCTGTTTTGGATATTAATTCCTTATTGGATATATCGTTTGCAAATATCTTCTCTCATTCAGTAGGTTGACTTGTTGTTTTGTTAATGGCTTCCTTCACTGTGCACTGGGAACCCCATCTTGCTCTGATGGTTTTCCTCCTCCCAAGGTTAAAAAACATCCTCCTGAATTTCTCTTCTGTTACATATTATGGAAGAATGTATAGGTTTAAGCAAAAGGCGTAGAAATGCTGAAGGATAACAGAGGATCTGGGGACAGTGACTGTGGGGCTGAGAAGCGTTTTGCCCCTGAATTTTGAGTGGTCCATCATGTGGGCTTTCTAGGACCTGCTCTCAGTGAGAGTTTTCATGGGGTCTCTTCAGACACTGTAGTTCTAGGAGCAAGGAGCTATGTGGCCGCCTTTGGAGAATCAAAACCAGACCTCAGGGTTGTTTCCCTGAGCTCGTCCATCCCATTCCTGTATCCCTTTATTTGTATGCTTTATATTTGTCTCCCACCTAGACTATGAGCTCCATGAAGTGGAGATCCAGGTCTGGCCTGTTGATCCCTGATCCTTTAATGCCTGGCATGAGGCTCTGTCTAGCAGGAAGGCAGGTAAGGAGGAAAGATAAAAGGAAAGAGCCTTGGCTATTTTCCATTAACCCTGAAGTTTCATGTTAAGGTCTTCTCTGTTTTGTTGTAAGCCCTCAGTGGCTAACCTCATCAAAGCACATCACCAGGGCTCCCTCACCTTCCACTGTGGTTGGTCAATGGGATGCACTCTCCGGGAGGAAAGAGTGGGCGAGAGTATCTATTCCTCTCACTCCCCACCTGCTGGGCAGTCCTTCTGGCGGCAGGTGCACCCTTCTATAGCCACACCCTTCAAGCAGCTCCTCGCCCAGGGTCCCAGATGTCATCTGGACACCGGTGATCCCATTTCTTCCCCTGCCTCTGCAGGTCAGGTTGAGAGCAGCTTCTCTCTGTTGGTAGTTACCGTGGGCATCAACATCCCTTATTACTTAAGGCTTTAAAAAATTCCAGCTGAGTGTAGGCTCAGTTCCCTGCCTGGACTCTGACAGATCCCTAAAGGGCAGAAAATAGGGAAAGAAGCAAAAGAGCTTGGAAAGATAAGGGGGCTCCTCAGAAGAGCTCACACAGACCCAGGAGGAGCAGTTCATTTGTCCACTGAGGGAGTGAGGACTTAGAAAGGACGTGTGTGAGGCCTGCCACCCGACGGGCCACCTGAGTCACCCCAGCTGCCCTGTGGCTAGTGGAGCTGTCCTCTGTGTGTCCCTCAGTGCTTGGTTCTGTCTGAGTAGGAATCCTTGATAAGGTGTAATTATAACTTTTCACTTTATGTGTCTCCCACGCTGGACTGAAAACTCATCAAAGGCAAAGATTTGGGTGTGGGCCATTTCTGCATCCTGCTTGCTTCTCTCAGGCTGCTGGGCACAGAGCGCGTCTTTGTGAGGGTTCACGTGAAGAAGGAACAAAGGCTCCTCCCACAGCTGAACCCCATGGGCCCACTCTTCCAGAACCCACCCCTTCGTAGGAGGTGGATCCGCCTCAGAAGGCCCTGGCCAGGTCCTGAAGGCTAAAAATATTGGATCCTGATAATACCGGAAGGTGACTAAGCTGCTGACTCAAGAAAACCAACTTCCTCTTCCAAAATAGTTGCCTACTCTATCATCGAGTTGTTTTGCCCAGATACATGCTGGTCTCAGGCATTCCTGCCTCCTGTGAAAGCTTCTTCAAGGGCTGCCAGTTTGGCTCAAACACCTTTTTTGCTACTGTGCCTTTTCACTCTGTTGCTGTTATCTGAATAACCTGTCCCAGCCCCTTAACACCTCAGTCAGCAGACCCCGACTCCCACACGGGCAATACGCCTGGACCGCAATATCCCATCCCCAAATCAAGACTCGGTCCCCGGGCTGTCCCGGAAAACCTGCGATACAGACTATATTTATATAATTTATAGAAACTATATTTATAGAAACAACAGTAAGCCTTGATCCATTTTCAATCTAAATGGTTTTAATAACCACAAACATATGGGAAAGAAACTAGTGAACAAAACTTATTTGTGTTTGACTCTTGTAGTTATTTTCACAGGCATGGTGACTGTATTCCTATAATCTTTTAATGCAATATTAATTTCAAATGTTCCATGAGTAAAAATATTTTTAAATGTTGAACATTATGTTTTAATATTGTTGTATTGCTTTCAATAAAAGCAATTGTTTACACATATGATGACATTTTGTATACCGCTGTTTAAGATTTTTCACCTGAAATCACTGACCAGGTGACCACATCAGCTAAGCTCAACCCTGCAGTCATCCCATCCCAGGTGCCAGAGAGTGAGTGAAGAAGCCTCCAGAAGATTCCTGCCATGCTGTCTGAATTTCTTACCTATGAATTTATGAGTGTAAAAAATAAATTGACAAACCAGGGTAAAACTCTTTTCAGATCATTTTCTTTAGTTTAGTGTGTGAAAATAGTTATACAGTTCAAATTTCAGTTGAAGAGAAGGGGTATCTTCCCCAGAACCTTCCAGGCTAGTAATTCCAGATACTCTAATGCTTGGTGGTCCCAGTTCTACTAAGGGAAGAAGTTATTCCAGCTGTGCAGGGTTATGTGCATGCCTGTAGGGGAGCTCTCTACTATGCAAAGAGAAAGATGACCCTACTGGAAAAGGTTCTAGCTGGTAGACCAGTTGCCTCAGGAACATTGAATTCTGGATTTCCAACATCTCTTCTTACATCCTGGCTCTAGGAGTCCTCCGTTACTGACACGTTCTCTGAAACACACCCAAGGCCCTCGAATCATGGGCCTCATCACCTGTCAAAGCCAGGTTTATTGACCTTTGGGTGACTAAAAGTGGTACCAGAACTTGGGAGCGGTTAGGGAGAAGAGTACGTAAAATTGTCAGATTTTAGCCATTCATCAAGATCCAGTGGCCTAAGCAGTGATGTAGTTAGTTTTTGTTTTATAATTTTAGAAACAGCCCCCAGTACTTACTGTACAGCTCCAGACTGGAAAGAAGTGCTTCTGGGTCAGCGTGGAAAGCAGGTGCTCCCTGAGGGCAACTTCCAAGTTCATCTTCTACCCATGATCACAAATCATGCAACTCCTCCGAGAGTCTGTTGAGAATGCTACGGTACATGCCCACAACCCTACAAACTTCGCTTGATTTCATCTAGGTCACCCAGCAAGACCCTCCCTCCCTTACTTTTCTTACAGACCCACCGTTTCTTCTGGCTCGGGTACCAATTTTCCCTTAACTTTCAGCATAATGTCCTCAGCCGGAAGGCTAAATCGGAGTGTCCCAACCTCTTCCAGTGTGTGACACTCCTAGGTTTGTACGGGAGAGAGGGAGACAGAGAAAGAGAAACAGACACAGAGGGAGACAGAGACAGAAGGAGTTTTTGTGCAGGGAAGAGAAGTTGGGATTCCAGATGGTCCAATGGTTGGTGGTCCCCATTCTACTAAGGGCGGAAGTGACTCCAACAGAGCGGGGTTGTGTGCGTGCCTGCGGGGCCCGTGCGTGTGTGCCTGTTCCATTAGTTCTGGGGACATGAACAACTTGTAAATAAGACGACTTTACGATGACTGAAGAACAGTCAACTGAAGATCTTTAATGTCACTTTATACAATCCTTTCCTACACAAGTTTTAAAAGAGAACGCTCAGTACATGGTAGCCGGGGGGTATGGATTCCCCGCAATCCTGTCCCTGAGAAGCTTTTTCAGGAGAATGCTATTAAACAGCTCCCTAGCTCTAGAATGTATTCGGTGTCCACTAAGAAATGCAACAATCTTCCTCTCCAACCTGAGTTCTACAGTATTTACCAAGCACGTGTATTAGAAGGTGATGTATTAATTTGTACGTCCGTTCACCAGAACATGCTGGACAGTGAAGTAGCCCAGAGGCTCCCTCATCTTTCAGTTACCTCCTGGGCCAGTTTCTCACCTCTGCTCACTCCAGAGTCTCCCCCTTTCCCATCTCCCACCCTGGTGGATGAAGGACGGTGTCTCAGTTAGACTCTGAGCTGCAAGTGTACCAAAGGCCGCAGCAGAGCTATCTAAGCCCCAGCGGCCCGTCTGACCAGTGAAAGACAGTTCTGAGAACAGCAAATGTTCCTTCTTTCTCCTCGCTCGTCTCTGCTTTTTCCTCATTCTCCGGAGCCTGGTTAGTTTACGGAACGCACCCTGCTTTATGCCTTTCCTCAAGGATGCAGACAAGACCCACACCCAAGCTCTGCCTCCTCTGCCTGGCTTCACCCTCCCCCACCCCTTCCCCTTGAACGGAAGGCACTCAACACCTACACGGCACAATTTAGTTCTTGATTCCACGCTGCCAGGTGTCATGACAATTAGATCACGGGTGTTGGTCTTGTCTTCGCTATGAGAAGCTCCCGGACAGGTACTGCTCGTTGACCATAGCTCCTGACACTGTGCTTTGCTCATAGCGGGTACACACCAGACAAACACTTGCCTTTATATAGAGACTTTCATCGTGAGAGCGGGCGAGCAGAGTTGGGCTACCAACCCACTGCAGGCCAGGCTGTGGGCTGAGGGGTGGCCTCCTGCTTCCCTGAAGCATCCCGCGAGGCACTGATGTCCACAGTGCATTCCAGGGAAATGCCCAAGACCCGGAAGGCCCCTCTGGCCTCTCCTAGCCCTTGTAAACTCAGTTTTTTTGGCACTTCTTCCCCAATCCGTCCCCGCTACCCCTCCTTGAACTCAATTTGAGGCATTTGTGAAACGGGTATTTTCTTCTCCCCATCCCTGCCGCAGAGCACAGTACGGGCATTTAAAATCATACGGGCACTTAAATCTCTTTTTTCTTAAAATCATAAAGTCTGGCTGGCAGGTGGGATGAATGAATGAACTGCTAGATTAACAGAGGGTGAGTAGGTAAGTGGGGAAATGAAGGAACGTACCACTGCCGAGAGCACCCTGGGTGGCGCCTTCCAGAGGACAGGGATTCCTATTTGTTTAGGACCCGTGTGGGGATTCCATGGACTCTACGGGTGAAATGTTTTCAAAATCATTTTCAAAAATTTGTGACTGAGACACGAGAGTATTTATAAATCAAATCATGGCAAGACACTTGTAAGTGTAACTCTACGATTCGGTCCACACAAACATATTTATACCTAGTTCCTGGGTAATCAGTTTTTGAGATGTTCGATGTTTTTTCTTCACCACCTGTATTAGAGGGCCATTACTTCCCTCAATTGAAAGCAAAATAGGTCTGCTATCACCATCAATATTCTTTAACCTTGCACTTGAAGGAAGCTTTTAAAGAAAAAAGGCTGGGAGAGCTTTAAGATCCCATGCAGAGTTTCTTAACCTTAGTTGCATGTTTGAATTACCTGGGGAGGCTTTTAAAAGTCTTGAGGCTCAGGCTGTACCTTAAATCTACTACCTTACAGTCTCTGGAGATGGGACCCAAGCATCAGCTTTTTTTTTTTTTCTTTTTTAAAAAAGGTCTCTTTTTTCTTTTTTTTAAATCTTTCTTTCTTTCTTTTTCTTTCTTTCTTTCTTTCTTTTTCTTTCTTCCTTCCTTCCTTCCTTCCTTCCTTCCTTCCTTCCTTCCTTCCTTCCTTTTTCTTCCTTCCTCTGTTTGTTTGTTTGGCATACATATTTTTAAAGCTCCCCCAAGTGATTCCCATGTGCGGCCAAAGGCTGAGAACCACTGTTCAACCCACCCACAGCTGAGACCATTGAACGACTCACCGTGCAAACGTGAGGATGTTTGTTGTGTTCCCTGCAGGAGGCCGCTCTGCAACCGGCCCGTGTCTCATCCTGATCCCTCCCCAAGGGTTCCTTCCTCCTTCGCACTTATTTCTGTCTTGGCAATCATGGATGGCTCATGGGCATGTCCATGAGGATCCGATTCAGGTGAATTAGGCTATCATTCTGTGCTAGCTAGCACTTTGGGAAAGCTGTATTTCTCCACTCATGAACTTTGAACTGAACTTCTGTGCCTACAAGAAGTTTCAGGGATTGAGAAGAGCAGATAGTTGAAATCAGTCACAGGGAGATTGCACACCATCCTGAACCCGAGCTGGCCGTTCTCCCCAATCAGTTATGTTGAGAAACGAAAGCTGCCTAGGGACACCCCACCCTCGGTCCGTGGACATGCTTCCCCTCAGTCCCGCGTGTTGGCACTCCCATCTTTGCCCCAGTAAAACCCCGGCCCATTTCGCGGGCTGAGCCACACTTTGCGGTGCTCCCCACTGTGGCAGCTTTAACAGTGCTTGCCTTCTACCTACTGAGTCTCCGTGTCTGCTTTCCCAGTTTGGTTTGTGGGCTAGGCCATTTCACTGGATCTTTTGGAAAAACTGTGGGGATGCCCACCCAGAAACGATCTCTTCCTGGAATTTGGCGGTAGCTGGTGCGGAGGAGGACTCAGAGAGGGCAGACCTCCCCAGCTCATCTCTCGTGCCCCACCGGCAGTCCTACGCCCACTCACCAGGCAGGGTTCCCGCAGCGATTGAACCAAGAGACCTGCACACAGCGCGGGTGGATTGCAGTTATGTATTCAGTTTCCTACCGACTTAACTAACATGGGCCGCGGGAAGGGGGGAGAGAAACACTGGAAGAGCTGCCTGTCTGGAGTAGGTGCCTTTCACTAAGTCATGCGTTCCTACGCTTTACAAAAGCATCTTCCTACAGGAAAAGCGACTCCCGCAGGGATAGCAGGGGCTGCAAGGGTCACAGGGGTTGCAAGGGTTGCAGGGGTTGCAGGGGCTGCAGGGGCTGCAGGGGTTGCAGGGGTTGCAAGGGTTGCAAGGGTTGCAGGGAGAGGTGCAGGGGTAGCAGGGAGACTCGATCTTGACGCAACTGCCGAGCCCGTAGGAGTACGTCACGTCTTTCTCGTCCACGCAGGGCGGCAGGCTGAACTCTTTGCAGATGTTCATGTAGCTGTACTTTTTCGACCCGAGGCAGTCGTACCTGTTCTCCCGCTCTGCCGACACGCACACCTTTCCGTCCTTCACCCGAACTTTGACTTGATCCGGTTCAAAGCCACACACGTTTACCGATCCTAAAATGTTACTGCTACAGCAAGAGGAGGCCAGGATTCTATTTGTTGTTCTTCTCAATCTGGAAGTTAGAAAAAAGGAGAGGGTGGGGGGGAAGAAGCTCAGATCTCAGACACAGCTTGAGAAGCAATATTTTGATCTGTTTTTCATTATTATTTTTATTATTGTTATTTTTAAGTTAGCCCTGGGCCCCTCTTGGGGCTTGAACTCAGATCAAAGGTCAAGGGTCACATAGTCTACCACCTGAGCCAGCCAGGCGCCTGATCTCTTTTTTTTTTTTTAATAGTAAAAGGAACACTAGTCATTGTGAAAAGTCAAACTTTTCCCCAAATGTATAAAGGAAACACTGAGAGTCCACCTGTGTAAATCGCATTCTGCCACAGGTAAACCTCTGTTAACAACAGATGGTTGCTTGGCGTTCCGGATCTTTCTCTTGCGTTTAAATCCCAGATCCTCCTTTTATTAATTCTGGAAACTTGCCTTAGTTTCCTCATCTGTACAATGGAAATAATAACAGTACCTACACCATAGGTTTTTTTGGAAGATTAGATGAAATGATGAGCGTTGCTTAAAATGGTGCTTAGTGCGTTAGAAATCTCGCTTAATTATTACTGTGATCATTATTATTACTACTATCATATGTAGACTCTTAAGAGTTTTTTTAAGGAGATGCAACTAATAGGATATCATTTAAAATCATTATAAAGATGTCTTTCAGCCTCAGAACCCAGCCCTGCTACCCACAAGATTGGAGCCACCCTGGGCCATCACACAGACCCAGCCTGAAAGTTCCATCAACAAATGACAAGGCAAAAGTGCCCTGACTCTGCCCTGCCCACCGGGGCCTGTCTCTTCCTGCCACTGTGAGACTGCTCCAAATGCTGGATGGCTGGCACCCTCTGGAACAGTGAGCTTGGAGGGGTCGTGAACCGGATCTGGGTCCCATCAGCGTGCAAGGGCTAATTGTGTACCTCCCTGGCCACCTCCTACCCACTGACCTCCTGTTGACAGCTTGAAATCCATGTGATGGGGTATTTATACTATGGAAATGGGAAAACTCTACAAATGAGGGCTTTTTATCTCCTGTGTCCCACCCCCACGTGGCTAGCTGTTAAATACCACTGTCTCGGCCCCTGGAGCGGCAAACACGGGTCCCCGGGGTCCCTATAGAGCTGCCTTGTTGCCGCTCAACAGTCCTGTGTGAATCCTTCATAACAACAAAATAACAACAGCAGCTCAGGCTAATTGAACACCTGTGGTGTGTCGAGAACTAGTAACACAAAGTGCCTAAGGGCACAGGCTCCGGAGCCAGAGCATTTAGGTTCAAGCGTTGGTTCTGCCGCGTGGACAAATTACTTCGCTTCTCTGTGCCTCAGTTTCCTCATCTGTCAAATTGGGACAAGAGTAGTAACCTACTTCTAGGGTTGTTGGGAGGTTTAAATCAGTTAATGAACGAAAAGGATTTATTGTAGTGCTTGGCACACAGGTTGGGCAGCCCGGCATTAGCCTTATGTGCTCTGGCTTTCCCTAGGGTCCATTTTCTTTCTACTTGGCGATCCTTCCAAAGACAACCTAATGTTCTGAAATGGTCTTCTTTTTATCCTTTAACATAAAAAATTTTTTTTTTTAAAACTCCGTGTTCTAAGAGACACTCCTGGCACATCTTGCAACACTTGGCCTCCAAAGGAAGGTTTTGGAGCACGTGATTTCTAGAACTTCTTCCAGTTTGACAAGTCTGAAGTTTGCAATTGGATGATTGGTTTGAGATACCTTTTTAGTTCTTGCCTTTTAGGCTGAATTTTGTTTGTACCCTGCTTTTTGTTAAAGAAGTTATAAGAGTTCATTGCAGAAAACTTAGAAAATATACAGATAAGCAAAAAAAAAAAAAAAAAAAAAAAAAAATGGAATAGGTCGCAAAATACCCGTAATCGTACAGAGCATCTCACATTTTGGTGCTCGATTTTCCTCTGTGTGTGTGTGTATTTCTACATACATATGTAGACTCTTGTGTATGTTCTTATGAAGTCATGCTCTACGTACTGATCTGAATCTGTATTTTCCACATGGTTGGCTTAACAAGCGTGAGCCCTTGTACCAAAGGTTCCGAAGCAAGGCTCTTAGAGGCTAATTTACAAAATGACGCAATGGACTGCTGTCCTGGAAGACACCAAGGCCAACAGAGACCACTTGCGCAAGGCACCCAGAGGACTGTGAGGGTCACTGAGCTGCATTTCCGCCTCCGGCCCCAAGGAACCTGGGGAGCATGGGGTACCGATGTCTTTCAGGCCCTGGGTGTGCCAGGGTACCCACGGGCCATACTAAGGAGAAAGGAAGAGAACTGGACTTAAAAAAAAAAAAAAAAAAGGTCTTTATCTCTGTGGAAAAAACAAAACAGGAGAAAACGCACTCTACTCTCCCTGGATGGGCAGAGAGGAGCTCACAAAGATGTCCCGTGCCCTCTCTGGATGGGCCAGGGCCGGGAAGTCTGAACAGCCAAAGGCAAGAGTGAAACAGAGAGCAGAATGGGTGCCCCCGGATCTCTCCGGAACCTCCCATGGTGTGGACGTGGAATGAGAAACCTGAAACCCTGGCACGAAGGACCACGAAGGTCCTCACAAAACAGGACCAAGGACCCCAGGCAGGGGTGCTAGGACCCCTCACTACTGCTAAACTGATTCTGCTGAAGGCCTCCTGCCCTCCCAGATATGGATCTGGGAGCCAGTTCTACAAGCCAAAGTGGGCTTCCAGATCCTTCTCCTCCTGTCATCAATCTGAAGTCTTGGAGTGCAATTGCATGTTGTTGTTGTTCAGATTCCCCCTCTTTCTCTGGCCGGGTCACTCTGGCCCCTTTGCCCCTGCGGCAGCTGCACAGAGGTCTCACAAATCTGAGTCTTTGGGAAATTGCCTAAAAATTCTAGACCAAGGGAGGTGTCTCCTTCCTTTTGCTTCTTGGTCAGGGCTGATCTGTGGGGTGGGGTGGCTTTAGGAGAAATTGCAGGAGCCACATTTTACTTGTCAGATTTAACTGACCCCTGTCTGGCCAGGTACCTATCACCCCACAAGGGATTTTCCATGGCTCTGTAGTGTTCTGGGCAAAGGTGGTAAGGGCGGGGCAGGGGGGAGGTTGCCTCCTATAATTGTTATTGTGAGGCTGGAGCTTGGCCACAGCAAACATAGGGAAATCAGCCCCCTGGCTCGTTGCAGAATCCTCTCAGGGAAGCTGAGGGAAAGCGAGTGGACAGATGGGGTCCATGACTGCCACTCAGGAATACGCATCTTTTCCCTACTCGAGCTGCAGTATCACCAAGCTCCCTAATGTGCAACACGCTGCCCTCAGCAACGGTGAGCTGTACGGTCAGCCATTTTCACAAAGCCATAAGTGAGCTTCAGCCTGGTGCTGAATAAAATAATGAAGGTGTCAAAAAGAGGCCTATCTCCACCCAGGACCAAAGGGAGGTAGGCCTTGGAGTACTGTGCTTTTTCTCCTAAGTTTAGACCCCTTCCAAAGACCCACCAAACTCTATTCCTCCTTTCCAACTCATCTTTCCCTTTCTCTTCTTCCTTCTGTCTCTTCCCCTTTCCTGCCTTGTCTCTCTTCTGACTTTTGGATGATATTGAAGAACAGTGTCACTCCGTGGGGGCAGGGTAGCAAATACAGGGGCATCAGAGGCCCCAGCAGTGCTTGTTAGAACACAGGTGGCTGGTCCCCACCCCTAGAGTTTCCAACTCAGCGGCTTGAGGGAGGAGCCAAGAATTCACATTTCTAAGCAGTTCCACCTGGTGCTGGTCCCGAGCCCATTCTTTGAGAACCACTGACGGGCTGGTTAAGCACAGGAATCCCAGACTCAGGCAAACCTGGCTTTCCCAGCTCCTAGTGGTCAAGAACACTGCTCCTGAATCTGTTTCATCATCTCTAAAACAGCCAAGACGTCGCAAGGATCCGGTGAAGATGAAAGGCGGCACATAATTTTCGCTCGATAAAGGGTAAGTGACTTTATCAGGCTGGACCCGGCTCCACCTTCCTCAGACTTCCCTGAAACCTGAGGCTTTAAGTGACCCAGCCTCAAGTCCTGTGTCATTAACCAATAAGGTGAAACCAGATAATAGACATGCCTTTGGCCTAGATGGACAGCCATTCCTGCCCCTACCCCCTGGGGTGACTGGGCTCGGAGACCTGTGGGTATGAAGGAATTATGGGGAGGGGTAACAAGGGGCCACGCTCTCTTCCCCCTCTGCAGGGACTCTGAGGGAGAGACTGCTCTGCCCTGGCCTGTGGATCAGAGCATGGGGAGGTAGAAAGAGTTCCCTGAGGTACGACTGGGCCCACAAAGCACTCACCAAGAGGCTGTCATTAGCCTCACCAAATAAGAGCGAGTCGGTGAAAACCTTGGTCTTAGAACAGAAAGGGGTAAACAAGGAACGAAATGAGAGGGCCAGTTTTTGAAGTTTGCAGAAGATGGTGCCCCTCATGTGGGGATTTTCAAGAGAGATTGAGACCCATCACAGATAGTTGGGTGAGTGGAGGAAATCAGGCTGAGTTTCTGGGTATTAAGCAGCAAAGGGTGCGAGCCTGAGCCCAATGAGCCCCTCCAGCTCAGCTGCAAATCCAGCATTTGTCTGCAAGGCACCGGGGGCCGGAGCTGAGAAGGGGCCTCCATCCATTAGATGGTCAACCCCTAAGGGCAGGGCTGAGGAAGGGCTGGTGTGCATTTGTCTGTGCCCCTTCGGTATAGAGGAAAGGGAAGCCCACGAAGTGTGGTAGTGAATCGGGCGCAAACTTAAGACAGGCTAGTGGCATGGCTTCTAACAAAGGGAACCAGATTCAGTCACCGTAGTCCCTCTAAATCCAGAAGAGGAAGGGAGAGTCAGGGAAATTGCTCGTGCTTGCGGTGCAAAGGGTAGTTGGGGGAGGAAAAGAGAATATCAAAGAAGGTGAAAAAAAAAATGGAAGTACTTACTTGAGTCTCTACTAAGGAAGATACTGCCAAGGTGCTAGGTAAACAATGGAAATGGATTGGACCTTCTATACCTGGTCTAAAAACACACACGTACAACACACACTCATCAATCAACTAACATACACGCGGCAATGCTCAGGAAACTTATGGGAGAAATGAGCCTTCTTAACCAGTTGTTAAAAGAGCAGGTTGACTCTCAGACAGAAAGACAATTCCAATGGGGTAATGGCAGCTATAGACCAGGGAATCTTTCCTGTTGGACAAAGAACCTTCGGGACAATGCAGCCTGGCATCAGAAAGGGCATGTCATACCTAACCAAACTGTTAACGTTCTTTAAAGGGATAGAAGATCATGTGAATATGACTTCTAAACCCACAAAGCCTTGGGCAAGTTTTCACAGCAAAGATTGTTTAAAAAAAGTGAATCAACATGATATTTCTAGATCTACTTAGTCATGGATTGGGAGCTAGCTGAGAAATAAGGAAAAAGAGGCATTTCACTGGAAGAAAAAAATATTAATAGTAGGAGTCCTCTGGGATTGGGGCTGGATCAGGCTTTAACATTTTCATCCATGGTCAGGAAAATTGAATATTTAGGTTTGCAGGTAACAACACAAAGCCTCTCTGGATAGTGAAATGTCAAGCTATCAGAAATAGAGCATAGGAGGGTTTCACAAGGTGGTATGAATGGGAGGAAAGTGGCTGGGAGGAGACACAGCAGGCAAGACTGAGGTCATTTCCAGAAAGGACTCAGCGTTGTCAGTTCAGAGACCAGGGAATTAATGTAAAGACATCACCAGCTTCACATACTGCCTCAGGCACAGGAAAAAAGTCAGCAAAATCCAGACATCGTCAGGAAAAGTATCACAACGCATAGAAAGCATCATCTCTTATATAAACCACACTGCCGAGAAGTAAGTTTGAGGTTGTGTCTATTGCATGCCAAGAAGTAGGGGCTCCTAGAGCTGATGGAGGGCACCCAGGGGGTGAACAACAGAGAGGCACCCTTATCTCAAGAGTCTGGGGAGGAGGGCCAGTCAGGAGACAAAGGCTGGAAGAACTTGGATCAAGGGTATTCAAGGATTCAGAGGCACAAAGACAGTAGATACAGGCCTGCTCACAAGTAACCCTTCATGTAGACCAATTAAAGAAGGAATTCCTAACTCCCAGTGTGCAAAACTTATATAACTTGATACTCTGAGCAGTAAAACTAAAAACTATTTCAGGGGCACAGAGGTGGCTCAGTCGGTTAAGCATCCAACTCCTGATTTCAGCACAGGTCATGATCTCACAGTTCGTGTGTTCGAGCCCTGAGTTGGGCTCTACGCTGGCAGTGTGGAGCCTGCTTTGGGTTCTTCCTCTCTCTCACTCCCTCTCTCTCTCTCTGCCCCTCCCCTGCTCTCTCTTTCTCTCTCTCTCTCTCTCAAAATAAATAAACATTAAAATAAAATCTTAAAAAAAAAAAAAAAAAACTATTTCAAATTGAGTGTAGATTTATTTAAACGCAATAGCCCCATCCCAGACTATTGTCAGAGGTCCATTCCTGATCTTGGTGACTGATGACTTGGACAATAGTTGCCCTATTGTCCTTTCTTCTGGAACATCCTGGTCACTGTTATCAAGTATCTGTCTCTGTCTCAGACTCTATCTCTCCATCTGTCCATCCATCTATCCATCCACCTACCTGTCTAATCTATTAATCTATCACCTGCCTCCTTAGCACAGAAGGCAGCACGTCAGTCTCAAAATCTATTAATTGATTGTTGGGATAGGAACAATGTTGTTTAAGGATAGAAACTTGCAGCGAGTAGTAAATAAGTCTCAGAGATCTAGTGCACAGTATAGTAAATATAGACAACAATGTTGCATTATAATCATCAAACTTGCTAAGAGACTAGAATGTAAATATTCCAACCACTAAAAGGAAATGATAATTATGGAACACGGGAGAGGTGCTAATTGTCACTACAATGGCAATCATTAGAATATAGAAATGTATCAAACACGCTATAAATTTGCACAATGTTACATGTCAAGTATATTTCAATCAAAAAAATCTATCATCCATTTGTGCCCATCTTTTTAAAAATAGTAGCATATTAAGTAGTTTTTCTTGTCTTTTTCATGTAATACATCAACACATAAAATACTTCATCAGCCTGCTTTACATCTACTTAGCATCCTAGTGTATAGACGTACCATAATTTATTTAACCAGAGGACAGTACTTTCAACAATTGTTTTCGTCAGTTGTACCAGACCGGATGGCATGTAGCGGAAAGTTAGAAAACCTTCTCCAGGCCATAAAAGGAAATGCAATCAAACAAAATTGTAAAAAGTGGCTTTAACCATTACCCAATTCAATTAAAACCCTCTCGACTCTGTTCTGAAAGCTGCGACTCTCAGGTCTGTAGTTCACGGCCACAACCTTTGCTACTGCCGGAGAGGGCGCCGAGGTAACAGGCCCAGCTCCGGATGGGTTTGAAGTCGGCCTGGGGTTGGGGCATGGGAGAAGGGTTCTCCTACAAAACCGAGGGAATGCCTCTGTTGTTCAATTTTCTCCCCTGCTCTTAGAGCCTCTGGCGAACATTAAGGATTTGATCAATTGTTATTGCTTCTCCTGTAGTCATTTCTGTAAGCCCAAATCTACTCAAATCACTTTACTCATAACCAGAAAAAATGTTTAGTTTGCTCCTTCCAATAGCTTTTTAAAGACACCTCCTATTTCTTTCCCTCATTAAAGCCGCATTATTTATCATGTCGGCACTCCTACCATAAACCAACACAACCTTGGCAATCAACATCATTCCGTTGTCTTTTGAGAATCTTACGGTTCCTGTCCTGGACCCATTTACTCTTCTTTTCTTAAGTCTTTGCTAAATCACCAGAGTTATTATCTTGAGCCCCTTTCGTCTTTGTCCGAGTACTGGCTGTGGCATCCCCTCCCCCACTTCAGCTCAGAAGGTTAATACACTGGCTATGAAAAATCTTAAAACGTGCTTTTACTTGGCAAGCTCTCTCTTTTCATCTTCTATGGCTCTAATGGCTTTCCTCTCCAAACTTCTGAGAGATGGTCGCAGGCAGTAAAGCTTGACGTCACACAGGCAACACGGATAGAGGTCGCACAGGCCACAGGAGCGCGCTCGCTTCGAGTAGCACAGGCAGTACGGGTAGGGGTGCAGGTCGCAGCAGCAGTATGGGTGCATGTACAAGTCGCAGAGGCATCGCGTGCATTCGTCGATGCATCTCAACTGCCTTAGCTCTCGGTCCACCTTCTTTATGTCCCTTCTAACACTGTCCAAAAGACAACTCAGTGCAGCCATTACAGTCACACCTTATTGTTTTGTGAGTACCTTTGGGAAATGGCACTCGGGGGGAAAAAATTGTTCTAAGCTCTTCTCAGAAGTTTCTTTTAAAAATAAATGAGGCCCACATGATTCACTTACTTTAAAGCTTGTGTTCTATGACCTCACCACCCTCCAAAGTATGTCATAGTCTTCTGGTTACCATGTGAACTGCACACAGTCACGGTCTCCAGAGGCCCTCCTTAGAGTTACAGAGCTACTCGCAGAACCATCCTAATGTTGAGATTTCATTTACCTTGAAGTTGGATGGGTCCCCTCAAGCAGTCATGGCCCTTTGGGGTCCATGGGGGTAACCGTCAATGTCCTTGGCTTGTGTCTGCCCTTAGGCCTGGCTACGGCTGCAAAGGTCTTGGTGTGGGTGATGGAAGGAGCTGCCTGGCTCCTTTCTCTATGCCCTTCCAGCTCCAGCCTTGACTTGACATCTAGCCTTGCCCCTTATACTCTAGGATTTGTTCTGACCCCTGCATTTCTACGTGTAAAAAGCTTGCTTTCTTCACAGAGCTTTCCTGCGGTTCTTCTTACCAAGTCATCTCAGGTCAGCCTTTGTCCTTGACCTTCTTAGCCCCAAGTCTCTGAGTCCTGCCCATTCTTTGCTATCTGGTATCCTTGCTGTCTCAGAACCTCAGTTCTCCAGTGCCTGGGGTCCTGCTCTTAAGCTCCCATCTCCTAGTGCTCAGGCTCCTGTCCGTCACCACCTCCCAGCAACTTCACCTCGGTCTGTGTCCAAGCCTCTAGATGCCTTGTCCCCAAGGGATTCCCAAGTGTTGACCCTTGATACTCTTGTAGCCAACTGCCTGAAGTTGCTTGAAGTCAACTGCCTGAAACCCTCATTTGGGCCAGTTTCCTGTGCTCTCAGCTGGATCAATATGCCGGACCTTGGGCTCAGCTTCAGCCTTGGTTCAGGTACTTCTACTCCTCTGGGCCATTCCCCTCAACCTGCTCTCCAGCTCTTAAATCCCCCTTTTAAGACGTAGGGTACTTGAGGACAAGCGGTTGGATGTGGCAACCAGAGAAGGAGGTAAGAACCAGGTTTGAAGGGACTTGTGGGCCGGCTAAGGAGTTTGAACACTGAGCACAATGAGGAATGACTAATTTTCTTTTCTGTTGAGAGAAATTGAAAGGAGAGTCTGATAGCTGCATAGAGTCCCCAGCATTGTAAGGGGACAACAGCAGAGGTGACTCCTGATGGAAAGCAAGGACTGCCGAAGTCTGGACTGGGGATCATGGCTGTAGGATGGCAAGAAGGAACCCAGTGGGGTCACCTTCCCCTCCCATCCACTCACGCACATCCAATACACTCTCCGCATGGCAGCCAGAGTGATTTTCATGTGTAAATCTGTCATCCTCCCCAATCCCACCCACCCTTTTCTGTCCTCCTAGAGCAAGGGCCAAAATCCTTATAAGATGCTGAATAATAGGGCCTTTGCCTACCTCCCCATCTCCACCCCCATCATTATTCCTGTAATTCATTATGCTTCGGCCACGATGGCCTTTCTCAAAGTCTCACTCACTCCACCTCATTCAGGACTTGTGCATACACTATTCTCTCTGCTTAGAAATTAAACTCCCCACCCCATGCCCTTGATCTAGTTAACTCCTGAGGCATTCTTTAAATCTCTTCTTAAAGGTCCCTTCCTCAGAGAAGCCCTCCTGGTCCCCCAACTAAGCACTTATAACTCTGCATACTCCTTTCATAACATCATTTCTCTGTTTCCCCGACTAGACTGTGAGCTCTATGAAGGCAGGGGCCTCGTCTACTTTTGCTCACCATTAGATACCTGATGCAATGCCTAGGGCTCAAGACTTACTCACTAAGTGAACAAATGAGTGAATTAAACAGAACTTCGCGAACAGAATGAGGACGGAGTGAGGGAGGAATCCGTAATGATTCCTAGGTTTCTAGCTTGGCAGAATCGTTGCCATTGACTGAGGAAGAAGAGTAAGTTGGGGGGATATGCTGAATACGAGGTACTGACAACTTTAAGGTGGCAATGTGGAATAGCCTGCAGATAAGTGGGTCTGAAACTCCAAAGAAAGCTTGGCCAGAGATAGAAATTCAGGAGTCACAATTCCATACACAGTTGGAATCCTGGAGTGGCCAAGATCATTCAGGAGAAGAAATAGATTGAGAAAAGAAGAGGGCTCAGGTAGAATCACTCAAGGAACAATAACAAGAAATGAAGGAAGTGATGGAGTTCATGATGATTCATAGAGAGGTGAGAGCCTCCTACACTGAAGTCCCTTGTGTATGACTAGACCAAGCCTAGTATTCCCCAGTATTCCCCAGTGTTCTCCAGCTATGAGCCAGGGGGCCCCTCTCTGTGCAGATGAGATGTCTTAGTAAAGAAAATAAGTTTCCCTGGAGGTATTAGAATGGGAGGCTGGCCCCTGACTCACATGGGATATGTCAAAGCAAAAATGAATCATCCTCCTCTATAGACAAATGCTAAAGTCTTTCAAGAGTGATTCCACCCAATACCGAAGAGTGAACTCTGTTAATAGGAATATGGCCCACTTTTTTCCTGAGGGCTCACTGCGGGAATTATACAGATTTCTCTAGCTCCAAGTGATAGACTTCTGAACTCTTAGATCATGATGAATTCTATCCCTTAGCAAATGTCAGCAAATGTTAAAACAAGCAAGCTTCTGGTTTTCGATTCTTAAATACACAGGTTCAGGAATTTAAGTACACACACCTGAATATACATGGCACATTATGAAGATGGTTACAGCTTTATTTTAGCTAGGGTTCTCCTGTGACCCTATTCTGCCAGTGGTTTTACTCTTCATCATAAAGCATATTTTTGACATCATTTCAAGTGACTTAGCAAAGGTTAACGGCTCCTTTAAAGATCAGATGGAAATGGGATCTATTCATGTCAGAAGGAGTAGAAACTCACCAGATTCTACAGAAACCCACAGGAGTGATCTACAATCAGTCTCCTGAAGCATAAGCACAAGGAGCTTCCATGGGCTCTAACATGGAGGTGGGGGGTCTTTCTCACATAGCAGTATGTCTGTGGAGGCTCCCATCTTCCCTGGCTCATGTCCAGATAGAACCTGGACCATGGGACTTTTATAGGCTGCGTATATACATGAGTAAACTTCCTCGTTAAGATTTGAGGAGTGGATATGGTATTCGTGATCACCATCCTGCTTTGCCTGGGACTGAATAATTTCCTGGATGTGGGCCTTTAATGTCAAAACTGGGCCAGGGGATGCAGGCTGGAGAAGAAGGTGGGAATACAAAGTGCCTGTGGTGGTCCATCCACAGCACGCCCAGTTTAAATGGCGGGGCTGGCCTCAGCAAGGTGCAGTCCTGTGTTTCTGCTTTAAAGGCTACTAAGGAGCCTCATCCTGAGCGCTGAGTTGTCTGTGACAGCGGTAGGCTCTGACTCCTCTTTCCCCACCCTCTCATGTACCCACAGCTCCCTTCTCCTCCCCCTCCCCTTGAATTCTGCAAGACAAATGGTTAGCTCCAATCTGGATTGTTCTTGATGACGACAGAGACCAAAACGTTTCCTTGAACTTCACGCTGGAATCATTCACACGTAAGAGCACATTTCCTTGTCCGCCTGCCAGAAACAGAAGGGCTTGCTTCTACCGCAGACAGTGTCCTGATTAGTTTGAGGGGGTCGAGAATGTTTGTTCTCCATCTACCACCACGTAAGTGCCTAACTCCTAACAGATGCTTACTTGAACAGTAATGATAGTTTACATTTAATGAGTACGTGAGTCTGTCTGTGTCAGGCTAATCCTCACGATAACGCTATGAAGTAGAGACTATCCCCATTTTACAGATGAGACTGAGGCACAGAGTTCACCCCCAAGTGGCAAAGCTAGGGTTCCACCCAGGCGGTCGGCTTCCAGTCTCTGTGTCTTCAAAGACCAGTGACCCTTAAGACAATTTCTCTTCTCTCTTCACCTTAAAGATGAAAGAGAAATTCAATTTGAACATTAGGATTTGGGGGATTCCTGCTTCTGTCATTAGCCATACGCCTGTAGCTTGATTGCTGCACATTTTGTCCTTCAAATGGAGTAATGTGCTTTGCTGCACTGCTTTGCCCTGGGTCCCACCGACAGTCACCCTGCCATGGGTGTGACGGCTTCCTGAGTGCCTCCTCAGGGACCCGGATGCAGTCCTCGGGAGGACTTGTTTCCTCAGGAAACAAGTTTCCCCTCTCTCCCAAAAGAACACCTCTTACCAAGAATTCCTTCCCTCGTGCAGCATGGAGGGCTTACTTTGTAAAGAAGCAAGAACTTTCTCTGTCAACCCATGCCAAGGAAGATGCATGCAGAACAAATAATTCCCACAAAGGAGATGCCACCTGTTTCTGCCGTGGTTCTCCGCAAGGCAGTGGCTTTTCTGCCTCTAGCTGGGGTTGCTTTTAATCGAAGAACATGAAAAGGAAATCCCTCTTTTGACCTAATGTTCTTCTGACTTGGCTTTGCAGGGAAAGCTCCTGGGAGCTGAAATATATTCAGATTCCTGACTCTTTCTCAACGCCCTGCAGAAACCCAGCAAAGACAGGACAAGGTACGACCCTCAATGCCAGAGCTGGAGAGATACCAAGACCCAGGGTCCCTCTGAGCTGAGGGACAGGAAGCCCAAGGAGGAGGTTAGGTGGGTCTTATTCATCAATATGTACATATTATTACAGACTATGTAATCACTTAAAAATAGTAATAGCAAACCCATTACATGTTAATACGAGTAATGCGTTTTTATGGGAGCTCTGTTTTCCATAACAAAAAAAAATGAAAATGGCGGCAATATTTTGCATTTTTACAAATCTTTCCAATGTTCTGCTTTATAGAGGACGGCTAAAATATCTCCTGCTGCCTTTCAGCCTGTTGTGATATGTCCTCTTTTGTCACTGTACATTTGCGTTAAGTAGAAAAGAGAATCTTGCTTTGCACAAATGTGTAGTTGAAAAGGAAGAACACTTCACACCCCTGAAAGGGTCTTAGGATCACATGTTGAGAATCGGTGCTTTACTTATAGTTCTGGAAGTTATTCAGTACCTTGGCGCTTCAAAGTCACAATAACTACACTTTCCCTAAAACATTTAAGTCAGCCTCACATTGTGGAACTTTATTATAGAGCTTTTGAGGCCTCTACCTACCTGTTGGTCCCCTTCTCAAAGAACTGAACCCCAGGGCGCCTGGGTGGCTCGGTTGGTTAAGCGTCCGACTCTGGGTTTCGGCTCAGGCCATGATCTCGTGATTGGTGGGTTCAGTCCCAGCATTCGGCTCTGTGCTGACAGCACGGAGCCTGCTTGGGATTCTCTCTCGCTCCCTCTCTTTCTCTGCCCCCCTACCCCCCTGCTTGTGCTTGCTCTCTGTCTCTCAAAATAAAAGAACTAAAGCCAACTCCCACCCATCAGGGGGAACATCTGGGGAGACCCTGGTAAGAATCCTTCTAAGACGCGACCTGCTTCCCATCCTAGGTCTAAATTTCTGCACCAAGTGAGGTCCCCAACCATAGCTACTCAGCTGGGTTCTTTCTTCCAGGACTTGAGCATTTGGGGACACGGACTAAGGGAATTTGAACTAAGAAATCGAGGCTGACAGTGTGGGTCAACCTCCTTAGCTGTGGAGTCCGTGACTTCTAGGTCCTCCTTCAAATCTCCAATGGTGAGACTCCTGTTTTAATGCATTGCTAACTTATTATCCCATTTATTTGTTCTTCTAGCAAACTTCCAAAGGTCAATGGCAACCCTGCTTCGGGTGAGCCCCACTTCTCTCTCCCTCTCTCTCTCTCAGTCCCTCATGGGATTCTCTCTCTCTCCCTCTCTCTCTCTGCCCCTTGCTCATTTGAGCCCTCTCTCTCTCTCTCCCCAAAAAAGGAAAAAGCCGCTCTCTCTGTTAGCTGTTCTGTAAGATAGGGTTCTAAGCAGCAATGATAACTACACATCCTGGGCAATATTCGAGGTGTTGGTCACGTGTTTGTGCATTCTGTCCCCACTGCCAACCCTTTGGGGTGGCTGTTGTCACTGTTTCACAGATGAGGGATCTGCAGCACCCAAAAGTGAAGGCACTTTCCATGACTGCCCAGCTGGCAAGTCCCAGAGGAGAAGGGTGTGCCTGGGGCCATCCCTGCGGCCCCAGGCATGACCACCACAGGCCTTCAAGGCCGCCTGCCCCTCCACCAGCCCCCCTAACACTTCCAGTGGGAGATCGCATTCTTGGAAGCGGGCACAAGGATCTCCCTTAGGGAAGAAACTCTCTCTGTTCAAGAAGGGGAGGGGGAGAGGCGTCAGAGGAGTGAACCCTGAGGGATCGGGAGCCAGGGCAGAGAGTCCATTCACTCCTTGTGCCTTAGAAACCAGCAAACAGGACCTGCGGGGTCCAAGACATGAGCCGGAAGGGGGAGGAGAGGGAGGAAGGTGAGGTGCAGGCCAACATGGCCAATAGAAAATTCCTCGGGCAGGAGGGTCTTTTACTTAACATACTCTTTATTGAAGAATAACATCCATACTGAAAAGTGACAAATCAGGAGCATCCGGCCGGGTGAATCTCACAAGTAAACATACCCACAGAACACATACTTACATCAAGAAAAAGGGCGTTCTGAGCATGCCAGAAGTCCCTGTCCTGCCTCTTTCTTGGCGTTAGCCTCCCCGCCTGCTCTCTGGTTTTGCCAAACACTCATTTTGCCTGCTTTTGAACTTCAGGTAAATGGAAATATACAAAAATCTGCCTCTCACATCTCACTTCTCTGAGTCAACGTTCCAGTGGTCTCATCTCCGTTGGGACCTGCAGTTGTGTTTTGTTCCTTGTCATCGCCGTGTGGTAACCTGGGACCTAAATGCGTTGCGCAAACGCGTGCTTCCTCCGTGGATGGGCACGTGTAGGTGGACGTGTAGGCGTTCTCCATTTGGGGCTGTTGTTGGGACTAAGGCCATGTGTGGTCTTTCTCATACACACGTTGGCGAACACTCATAGCGTTTTTGTGGAATGAATCGCTGGCTCAGGGTATAAGGTATGCACGTGTTCAACTCGACCAGATGCTGCTGAACGGTTTTGCCAAGTGTGTGTACCCGTATGCAATCAGTAGTGGGCTATTTTTTTTTTTTTTAATGTTTATGTATCTTTGAGAGAGAGATAGGGCAGGAGAGGGGCGGAGAGAGGGGAAGAGAGAATCCCAAACAGGCTCTGCAGTCAGCACAGAGCCCGGTGCGGGACTTGAGCCCCCAAACTGTGAGATCGTGACCTGAGCTGAAATCAAGAGTTGGATGCTTAACCGACTGAGTCAGGCACCCCGGGAGTGGGTTATTTTTAGGACTAGAGAATGTCCAGTCTCTGGACGCATTTGTGCTAGTGGGATAGAAACTTCCACCCCCTCCTCAATGTTCGGTAATATCAAGCACATCTCACAGATCACTTATGTGAACGGAGGGGTTTTTTTTTGACAAAAATCAAAGAATAAGCTGAGGTTCGTGGCAGGGCCACGCTGATGTAAAACAGAAAATAGCACGTGGGAGCTGGCGAGGGACCCATGAGCTGTGGGTGACACCAGAAGCCCAAGCCCCGGGATGACCATGAGAATGCCAGCCCTCTATAGGGATCTTAGAGGGCACCGTGGGCATGCGCAGGACCCAGCCTCTAAGTAGCCAGGGCCAGAGGGACCTCAGCCGACTTTGGATCACCCACAGAAAAGAAGGGAAATAGTCTGCTTACTTCGACATGAAGCGGGAGACGGCTTTGTTGCGCCAAAGGCTCCGGGACACAGAGCCAAGCTCCGTCGCCTTCCACCCTTCCCCAGCAATGGCCCCAGATGTGCCCAGAGCAGGAGGCCTCGAGGAGGTCCCAGCAGTGCTAACAGAGGCATCCAAGAGCAGTGCGGTTCCAGGAAGCTGCCAGAGGCAGCACCCGTGCTGGGAGTCCCAGGAGATGGCACCCTTAGCTAGGATGTCAGAACTGCCCTGGGAAAGGTGACGAGAAACCTGCAGGTGGCTTCTAGGCTAGAGGACCGGGAACGTCCACAGAATGAGCTGGAGCAGTAGACTCGCAGTGGGGCCGGAGAGGGCCATTGTGAGCTTCTGGGAACAGTTGTGCAGAGCTCCCCGAAATAACTAGGAGAGGCCCAGCAGAAGGCTGGGGGTGCCCAACCATGGGTGGGTGCCCCCAAAGAAGAGTGGTTTGTTACTGTTTAAGTTTCTCCTCCAGGGGTGCATCTGGGTGGCCAGAAAGCCAGGGTATAGTCAGAATACTAATAATGCCTGAGTTTATGTTGCTCTTTTTAAATTTTATTTACTCCTAGTTTTGGAAACAAGTGTTTATCTCTTACATAAACAAAACTGGAGTGTTGTTTTCCTGATGTTTCTCAAAGATCTGTCCCCAAGCCCCAGCTTTTCACAGGGTCCTAGTTACACCGCCCCCCACAGCAGTACAGTTCACCGCCAGAAGCAGAGAAATGGGGGTGGGGGGGTGGGGGATGGTTGCGGGTGGGGGGTGGGGGGATGATTGCGAGTGGGGGGTGGGGGGATGGTGAGGGTGGGGGGATGGTGAGGGGGGTAGGGGATGGTGAGGGTTGGGGGGGGGAATGGTGAGGGTGGGGGGTGGGGGGATGGTCAGGGGTGGGGGGTGAGGGGATGGTTCTATCATCTCCTGGAGTTGCCTCGTCTCTCTGATCTTAATTCGGGAAACTCCACTTTCTCAACTCAGTCCCTCAGTCTCTAACTTTCTTGTTGGTTTTTTTTTTTTCAACAATATACTGAAGGTTTTTTTGTTTTTTGTTTTTTACTGTTTATTTATTTTTGAGGGAAGGGAGGGGCAGAGAGTAAGGGGGACAGAGGATCCCAAGCAGGCTCTGCACCGACAGCATCAGTGAGCCAGATATGGGGCTCGAACTCACGAACCCGAACCCATGAGATCATGACCTGAGTGGGAGGAAGTTGGATGCTTAACCAATTGGGCTACCTAGGTGCCTCCTGAAGGTTTTATTTATTTAGTTTTTACACTCATGGGGGACTGAAGTCCCTGAACAATCCCCCCGCCACCCCTACTCCCCCTCCCTCTAGCCTATGAGTTCCTCCTTGCCTCTCGCCCCCTCCCTACCAAACAAGGACTCCGGGGTTCATCTGAGCTGGGTGAGGGGGTGACAGGACACATTCCCAAAGTGAAGGGGAGCAGTGACCGCAGACATCAACACGCACCTCGCTCCTTCTTCCTCGGTGCCTTGGCAAAGCGGCTTGCTCTGTGTCACCCATGCTCAAGCCCCTCTGCTTAGCTAACACTACTCAGGCTTCAGATCTCAGTTCAAACACCACTTCCCCTGGGCGTCCGCCTCCTCTCTCCTCCTGTGTCTTGTCCTGCCTCAAGCATGCATCACAGTGGTGACAGTGTGCTCACATGTCCAGAGCCTAAGCCCGGCACAGTGCCTGTCACACCACAGACGACAGAGAGGATCGTTTGGGTGAAGGGACTGACAGAACACGCAAGAGGCTGCAGCTGATGGCAGAGAAGCAGAGGCGGTGAGGAAGCGCCAGGCACGCAGGGGTGTCTGTTAGACCCACACCCCCCCACCCCGCACCTCCCCCCGGACCTGTCTCCTCCCCTTTGGCTGTGGACTGCTCAGCCGATAGCCAGCACCGCCAAAGGATGAGACCAGCCTCCCCGACTTTGAGCCCAGGCATATCCTTGTGGGGGGTTCTAAGGTTCCCACACCGCTGGCACCTTCAAGGGGACGACTGAAGGAGACTTCGTCCAGTTCTTTTGCCACAGCCCCGTCCTGCAGGACTTTCTTGCTCCTCCCACCATTCCCTCTTCGCTCTCGTGGGATTTATACGTGCATATGCACGTTTGAACCGTTCGTTGGTCGAGATGGGGATAGTGAGTGATTTGAATGGATGTATGATAATGTGACTGAAACACTGAACTGGTACCTACAGCTTACTTGAACCACTTCCCACACCTCCCACACACAGCACTCTTGTATTATCACCCCTAAGAAGATTATTTTTACTGTGAGTAACAGAAAGCCCAGTAAAAGTGCAAACGAGGCTAGAAAATAAAAGGGATTTGTTAACTTAGATAATTAACACACATAATCTGCATGTGTGTACAGGAGGGCTGCAGGCATGGTGTGATCAAGGCTTCACCTCTCTGGCCTCTTCCCTCTCTGCCCTCCTCAGAGGGTTGGCCTCCTGCTCAGGCCTTCTTCCCCTATGCTCACGAGATGGCTAATAATAGTAACCAAGGATACACTTTCCTGAGTCACGCGTGGATGAGAAACAGTGTCTGCACTATAGCTCTCAGTGAGTCCCGGGCTTCGTTCTGATGGCACCAACTGATGTCACATGCCTAGTCCTTATTGCTGTAAAAAGCCTTTACTCTTATGATAGTGCTCAGCACGTCCTGTGTAAATACTCGGTCTGGAAATTTCAAAGTCTGCGCTTCTCTGGGATTCCATCTTTAAGAACAAGGCTGATAGCTGCTGCCCTTTTCTCTCTATTTCACCAAGTTGTAAATGATGCAGGACCTGGCACCAAGGTCTCCCAGGGCTCCCGGGGAGCAGACGAGTGTTTCCTGACACTTACGTTGCTAGTAGGACCACGGCCAAAGTGAAGGTTCCTTTGATCCACAAAATTATTACCCCCTCCCCATGGCCGACCATGCCAGCAGGCTTGACATCCCTGTACCTACACTGCCCTGAAAATAAAATGTGTCCTCCCCAAGTGTCTGTCATACAGTGTAATGGGCTGAACTTTGTCACCCCCGGAATTCATATGTTGAAGTCCTTTCTCCCAATATGACTATTTGAAGTTGGGACCTATAAGGAGATCATTAAGGTCAAATGAGGCCGTGTAAACGGGCCCTAATTCAATATGACGGGTGTCCTTATAAGGGGGAGGAAAAGACATGAGGGAGGTGCACAGGGGAAAGGCCACGTGAGGTCTCAGTGACAAGGCGGCCATCTGCAATCCCGGGAGGGAGGCCTCAGAAGAAACCAACCCTGCAGATACCTTGAACTTAAACTTCTAGTTTCCAGAACCGTGAGAAAGTAAACGTGTGTTGTTTCAGCTGCCTGGTCTGTGATCTTTTGTTACGGCAGCCGACCAGACCGACGCACTTGGTTATGATCCAACTTCTCAACAGGATAACTTGCCAGCAGCGGTAGACCTGTGAGGACTGCTTCTCCAGCGACAATTGGCCCGATTTGTAGGATTTGCCAGGCACTGTGGTGTAAATGTCCTTACCGTGGCCCATTTTAAGGTGGCGGTGTGCTATCACTGATGATCTACCAAGCCGAGAAGAGATGTATGCCATTAAATGTCACCAGCAGTCCCACCAGCTAGTGGCCCAATGTTTGTCAGCCAATCCCAGGAGCAAATATTTATAGTAGCTCGTTGTATAGCAGGATCTCATTTGCTTATTTTTGTTTTGTTTTGTTTAATTTTTTTTAATGTTTATATTTGAGAGAGAGAGAGAGAGAGAGAGAGAGAGACAGTGCACAAATGGGAGGGGGGGGGGCAGAGAGAGAGGGACACACAGAATCTGAGGCAGGCTCTGAGCTGTCAGCACAGAGCCTGACGCGGGGCTCAAACTCACAAGCCGTGAGATCATGACCTGAGCCAAAGGCATGACCTGAGCCTTAACAGACTGAGCCACCCAGGCTCTGTTTTTGTTTTTGTTGTTAATGGTATTTTACTAGCTTTGCCTTATTCCCACCCCTAGGCTAGGATTCTCAGAACCGGAAGTAGCTTGAAAATAAAGCCATCCATGTTTCCTGCTGTCTCTCTACTCCTCATCTTGTGCATGAAATCTAGTTGGCACACTTATGGAACCAGTTCCCCTTGAGGGTCGAAAGTGGCAAGGATATTTCCCATCTAACGTGAGATCTGCATTTTCGTTTCTTCCTTGTTTCTTCACCCGTGCAAAAGAGGTAGTTCCCAGAAACCTCTGCTTTCTTTCCATTTCCCCATGGAAACACATGTTAGCCTACCTGGGAAAATATGTGCCAATTTTATATCCATCATGGGTTTCACATCTCTCCCCAGAGCAGTTCTTTAAAGTACTTCAAATTCATACCTGAGCATCGGGGTTACTTAGACACAAATCTGAATGATTAATTGGATATTTTGCACTCCACTTCAATTCAGGTTGTACAGAATGTGTTCTACCAAGCTCTCCCACCCCTGCCTGTGGCTGCAGCTAATGTTGAAGAATCTCCCTATCCGTATACCACGGCTGCAGGCAACATCTCCATTTCCTTTAGTGTGAACTCTGAGTCTTTACTGAGTGATTACTAGCGGAGTTCAAAAAGAAAACCCTAGCCACTTCCGGGACCTGAAATGCTTAGTTCCTGTTTCTTCTGTATGTCCCCACTTCCCTAGGAAACTGGGCTCCGCCGTAGGCAGGCTGCTGACTTTTTGTTCAGGAAGCATGTGCTTGGGCATCAATCATCAGCTCCTGGTGGGGAACAGGCTGGTGTTCACACCGCTGGGTGCAGAGCTCACCCTCGATGCACGGTCAGTGTGCCCTCGGGCCCAGTTACTCCCTCCGCCTGTTCTGGTCCCAGGGGGTTCCAGTATGGCACATTTCAGTGATGGTCCTGCAGATACTGCTGGAATTTTTTTTTTTTTTTTTTTGCAGGAAGATCTCCTTTGAATCTGGGGACTGGCCGAGGTGTGCTAAAACAGGCTTGTGCCAGTGGAGAGACCTAATCTGTGCCTCTCCTCTCACCTTCATGCTCAGTGATATTGTGTCGGTAGTTGGTACGGCCATGGGGGCAGTATTTACCCGAGGGAAACCAGCAAACAGTACAAATCAAGACTAATTCTTTTTTTTCCCCCAGAGCGCCCACTGACAGCACGTCACTGGAAATACCCCTTTAAAAAAATCTCTCAGAGGAACCAGCAGCCTGTGCAATTAGAATCTTCTCCATGCCACTCCCCACCTCTCTGGAAGCTCCGGTGCTAAGTGGGCGCAAAACAAATGTGAATTACACAATCTCTCTGGAAGGGCCCGTTTTCTTTTCAGTTCTCATCGATCGCCATCCCCTTATCAGGATTTCTGGTAGACTTCACTGACTGCAGAACCACAGTTCCCCTGCCATGTTCTTTTCATTACGTTGCCTTCTCTGTGGGTTTATTCCTAATAACCCTCGGAGCCAACAAGCAGGGCTGTCTGCTCACAGGGGTTCCAGAGCCCTAGGGAGGATTGCTATGAATATGGATTTCGAGGCCCAGCCTCCAAGACAGTCTATCCGTGGCTCTGGGTTGGGGCCCAGGAATCTGTATGTTGAATAAGCTCCCCGGGTGGGTCTGGTGGAGGCAGCCGTGGCCCAGAAACCTGGGTGGGGCAGACTTTTGGAAACCGCTGCATAAGTGTCTGCGGATATGCGGGGCTCCTCTGAGGCAGCTTGTGTGTTTGTTCAGAGCCAGCTGGGGTTTTCCTGGTTGACAGGCAACGTCTGAGGGCTTCTGCTCGGTCATCCTTCAGCCCGGAAGACATGGGGAGTCTCGGTGACCTTCCTGATGACCCAGGGACACAAAGGCTGGCTCGGAGGTCCAAGAGGGGGTGAACGGATTACCTGCCTCTTGAGAAGCTCAATTGCACATCATTTTCTAATTTGTCATTTCCAAATGAAGCCCAGAGGCTGCCAGGGGAGCTCGGCTGCGCCCAGTCGAAGGTCAGGCACATCATGCCCTGACTCATCGTTGCACCCCAGTTTTGCACTGATGATGAGTGGGTGCCCCCCCCAGCCCCCCGCCCCGCCCCGCCCCGTGACTCCCAAACTTCAGGATGCAAATGAATCACCCAAGGAGCTTGTGAAAAAGCCTGATTCCCAGGCTCCTGCCCAGGTTCCTGTTACACAATGTCCAGGGTGGATGCGGGAAACCCCTCGTTCAACAAGCTCACCAGGTGAATTTATTTAATATTAGCTAGTTTCATTTACAGCAAAAAGTTTTACATGAAACGTCTAGTCTTCAGGGTATTCTCTTCCCTTAAGGAATTCCTCTGGAGAAACAATGAATCAGCTTTTTCCACAGCTCTTCTTAAAACTAAAAACCGAGTTCTAGAAACCCAACCACGCATTCCCGCAGAGGAAAGTGAGTAATGTTGGGGGCCGGCTGGCCAGTGACACTTGCACTCAGAAAACCGGTATATGGTGAGTGGCGAGGGAGCACCCCCAAGCAGGTGGGTTCTTCCTCCCAGAAAGCCCCGGCTGTAACAGCTGGATGCAATGGTCCCCCACCAGGGTTCATTCAAGTGGCTCCTTTTTGTGAGGGTAATCATCCAATTAAATGTTTTAATTACTGAAATTATATATGCGTTCCTTCCGAGGAAAGCGCATCATCGGAACACGGTCTCCACTCCCCAGAGGGTAAGGCTGCTTTGCTTGCTGGGAAGGGGCTGTCTGGAGGAGTCCATTTTAATTTCATTACAAAACCAGCTTGAGAAATAAAGGCATAGATTGACACGTATTCCCAGCCAGCTGTGACTTAATGAGCACAATTCAGAGCTTGGAACCCGCCAGCCGCATCCATATTAATATGTCAGTGGAAAAAAACAACAGAGAAAGTGACAAACTGCTATTCCTAGTATTGGAAATGAATTTTAAATCACGGGTAAAATGGCTAACGCGGGGGCGCCTCACTTGGAGGCGGCCGGGCTGTCGGCCTCCCTGCCTGTCAATAACGCCCCTTGCAGCAGCGGCGGCCAGGGTCCTGGAAGGAAGAAACCGCTTGCACGCGCGTTGGCAAGCCCGGACTCCCGGGTTTAGCAGCCGCGGTGTGGCTGCTCTGCTCCCCGTTCTGAGCCAGATCCCTGTCCCCGCCGCTGGCGCCGGGCAGGCCCCCCCGCCACCCCACCTCCGATGCTTTTATCTTGTATGATTTGTTGCGTAACCGTCCAAGTCATCACGATCGTAACGGTCTTTGTGATGCTGATTTCCCTAGTCACGAGCACAGGAAAATAATAAAAATGTCTTGTTTCCACATTTTGAGATCCTAAAAATAAAAGGTGCCGGGTAAGCCTGCAGCGTTAATAAGTACAAAGTGAGAGGGTGGGTGTGGGTGTGGGAGACAAAGGAAACGCAGCGTGAAGAGGAACCTCAGTCTGTGTACTTTGACATTCAATGCGAAATAGCCACCTGCTCCAGCAGGGAGAGAGGGCCCCTGGGTGCCTGAGCCTTTCTTACAGTACGATGTGGGTGGGGGGTAAGGCCCCCTCTCAACGGTGCTGGAGAGCAGGGCATGAACACTTGAACACTCTCAAGGTGAAGATCTCTGTGTCTCCCTAAACTTGACCGCGGCTGAGGGTTTATTTGTTGTCGGTGGTGGTGGGGGTGTGTGTGTGGTGGGCGGGGGAGGGGAGGGAGGCCCGTGTGTTGTGTAATTGGGGGGCAGTCATGATTCAGAGCCTGGGTTTTCAAACCAAACAAACCCTGACTCTCCCACTTAAAAGAGTTTCAATTAGACCGTGGGCCTCCAATTTTTCATCTGGAAGTGGAGCTAGAATACCGACGTCATTGGCCATTTCCTGATGGTTAAATGAGAAAGTATATATGCGTGTTTAGACTTGGGGCCTGGCGTGGGGTAATGATTCTTGGTACCATCTCTGAACGTGTTTCAGTGACACGAGGTTACAGGTTATTCTTCCATTAAAAATGTCTTTCCGCACATGCTGGGCACTTGAAAATCAGCGTTTCGATTCAGCGCCTAGTTGTAAAAGAGCTGCGGCACCTTTGAGAAAAAGAGCAAGATGTTTCACTTCTTCTTTCATATGATGCTCATGGGTAAATCCAGATAAAGGATGTGACTCAATGAGTCATGTCTAAAACTGAGAGAGGACACTGTCTCTGTAATCATTGACTAGATTCTAAACACACCCACAGTCCAGAAATAAAGGAGGAATGGAAATGACGTAGTCACGAGCACAAGCAGCAAAGCCCGCTCTCTCTGGTAGACCACAGCTAGAATCCCAAATTGATCAAGTCCTGGTCTATTGGCCTCACCAGGCCTCAGTTTTCTCATCTGTAAAATGGTCACAGTAACACCTACATCGCAAGGGGATGGTGTGGACTTAACGGGTGATGTTGGCAACATGCTTTCTATGGCACTGTGCGCGTAACAGCACTGAACTCATGCTAGGTTCCTTCTCCAACCCGGTACAGACTCTAACGCATCCACATCCCTGAGGTCTCTTCAGTCCCTCCGGGACACCTAGGCTGCTTAGCAGTTGCTCAAACCTTAGCAGGTTGGACAGTCTTCACTGCCATCTGTTATGGGTTGAATTGTGTCTCTCCTAAAAAAGATATGTTGAAGTCCTTCCCCCGGGGCTTCTAACCTTAATTGGTGATAGGGTCTTTACGGAGGTAATGAAGTTAAAATGAGGTCATGAGGGTGGGCCAGAATCCAATCTCACCGGTGACCTTGTAAAGGGAAAATGTGGACACGGAAGACAACGTGAAGACTGGAGCGTCGCATCCACAAACCAAGGACTGACAGGTATGGCTGGTAAACCTCCAGAAGCTGGAAGAGGCAGGGAGGGATTCCCCTTCAGCTTTCAGAGGAAGCACAGCCCTGTCAAAACCTTGAGTTCAGACTTCTAGTCTCCAGAACTGTGAAAGAATAAATTTTGGTTGTTTTAAGCCATCCACTTTGTCCTAATTTGTTAGGGCAGCCCTAGGAAACTATTACACCACCCTTCTAACGGAGGAAACTTGGTTATGCACAGGATAGAAATGAAGATTTGGGAAGTAGGTCAAAGTAGGGGTGTGGAAACCCACTAGAGGGTTCCTCTGGGATAAACTGAGCAACTGGACCGAGAGGAGGCGTTCATTTTGCTTTGAGATGCACAAACACATGCCCCTTTTCACCTCGAACTACTGTTTTCCAAGCTATGTTCCCTGAAGTCTTACGGCTCCTTGGAGAATTCTATAAACAGTTGCTTTTGGGATGCCTGGCTGGCCGCGTCAGTAGAGCATGCAACCCTTGATCTCAGGGTTGTAAGTTCGAGTTCCACGTTGGGTATAGAGATTACTTAAGATAAATTTTAAAAGAATCGTTTGCTTTCAATGTACATTTCTTTAGTATATTTTAATTATCCGCTTCAAATAGCAAAGCTCTACCAAGTTCTTTACATGAATCATTCATTTAATCTTTACAACTACCCTATGAAGTGGGTGCTGTTATTACACTCATTTTACAGATGAGAAAACCAAGGCACACAGAAGCTACGTAGTTTTCCCAAGGCCACGTTGCGAGTAAATGACAGAGCTGGGATTCGAAGTTAGGGACTCTGCCTCCAGAGCCTTTCTTTGTAGCTTCTTCACTACGGTGTCTCTAAAAGCTCTAATAAACACAAACACGGACTCTGACTTTCCGTGTCCGATTGCAACATGGTGGATGTTTGTGCCGCCAGACTAACCCCTCTGCAGAGAGTTTCATTCATGGATTCATTCCCTTAGCACATGCTCACTGAGTATGTACGATATGTTTCTATGACCTTCCTGTAACTGTATCGATTAGGAAGATCATAGCTTTATCCTCATTTCTGAAAAATATTCACATCTGTTCATCTCTATTCACTTCAAACCGAACCCAACATCGTAGTGAGTTGTGTAATAATCGATACTCCGGTAATGAACACGTATTAATCATTTTGATGTTTGTCATAGTTTTGGATGATACTCGATTGCCTTTTATACCCATGATAAGGAAGATTAGCAGTTAGAAGAGAATGCTAGTGATTCGGTTTTGGAGACAAAAAGTCTCTATTACTCTTCTTTCAAGCTTTGGGAGAGTTTAATTGGAGAGTACCCTGAGGTTGCAGAGAAGGCCGTTAGAAGCTGTTACCCTTTGCAATCACACACAAGTGAGAATCAGAGTTTTATTGATTCCATGCGACAGACACATAATCCGAACATAATCTAAACCTAATTTCAATTTGAACTTTTAACCAAACAACCCATTTCCCTTGTTGTTTGATTACTATAAGCAGTAAATATTGCCACTGGAAATTATAAAATAAATTAATACAGATTTAAAACTGGAGATATATATATATATATATATATATATATATATATAGGAATTCAGTGTAAAGTTTCTTTGAAAACAGATAAAAGGTTTGCCAGACCGCCACTGGTGCAGACCATTACTGGACAAAGAGGACAGAGTTCACTTTTCATCTTTTTTTCAGCTGCCTGGATCTCCTCTAAACTGGGATCATGGACCCAGTCTTGGGATAGTCACTTCCAATCAAATGTGCCATCTGCTCTGGAGCACTTTCAGGGGGCAGGGTGTCACACTTTGTGGCTGGAGGTCACCCTGGAGGCCACCCATTCTGCCTGTCCCCACAAGGCAGAGCGGGACTTCGGAAAAGTCCGATTCAAACTTGGGGCTGATGAAAGTGTTCTCCTAGAAAGCCTCTGCTCTGATGCGGTTCTGAGCAAAACACAAGGGCTTCTCTTCATAGAAAGGGCTTCAACGTCAGTGCAGTTTTCCACTCCTAAGGAGAAAGAATGAATTCCATAGAGTGAGCCTACTTCCCAAGCAAGAATGCAACAGAGCACTTCCACCAGGGGTACATTTATCAACATCACTGGAGGAATAGTTTCTCTTTAGAGAACTGATTTTATAAATAGCTTATTTTCTTCGTTACATAGTTAATATGTGTTCATTACCAATAAAATGAGAACATACAGATAGCAGGGGTGAAAAGTAAAGTAAAATATTCATAATGTAAATACTCAGGAAAACTCACTCTTAACATTTTGGGAGACATCCTCCAGATCTAAGCTCAGCAGATTCTTCCTTCAAGGATTAGATGGGAGATATTGCAGGCTGTACAGGACGAGAGCTAAAAATGAGGATGTTATGTAGGTACTTATACAACGAGAGAGAATACAATTTGCCATAAAATCCTTACTGATGAAATTCAAAATCTAACAACAACAATAACAATGCAAATAATTACAAATAACAATTACAGATAATTTTCTGTCATGTAGGTCTACTAATCCTAAGAATGCAATTCTTTTTTCAGAACTAACCTTTTGCTTAATTAGGGCTCAAACTTAGTATTCCTACTAGCACTCGTCAAAATCCATTGCAAATGTTCATCTGTTGATACGAATCTGTAATGAAATTTAATGTATTTCATCTTTTTAAAAAAATTTTTTTAAATGTTTATTTTTGAGAGAGAGAGAGAGACAAAGCGTGAGTGGGGAAGGGGCAGAGAGAGAGAGAGGGAGACACAGAATCCGAAGCAGGCTTCAGGCTCCGAGCTGTTAGCACAGAGCCCGATGTGGGGCTCGAACTCACGGACCATGAAATCATGACCTGAGCTGAAGTTGGTTGCTTGAGCGACTGAGCCACCCAGGCGCCCCACATATATTTCATCTTTGAAAATGTCTTTTCACACAGCTGGGCACTGTCGAGTACCACTATCAACCCACGAACATAATTTTAACTGAGCGTCTTCATTGCTTGGGAGGCATTATTAGAATTCTGCATTCTCTTCTTATTGGCCTGTTTGCAACTCATTACAATGCGATAATCACTTCCAACTGAAGGTTATGTGGAAGCCCCTCAATTGCAGGCAATTGGATTTTAATACTGAAATTCCCTTTATACTTCCATGGGGGCTCAAAAAATGCTGCTAGAACTATGGTTTGAGCTCTGAAAGTATTTCCCCTGAAAACGTATGCGGCAATGGGAAATCTCCCGCTTTATTTTAGCTTTCGAAAGCATGGAAAGTATATAAAGCAGGTTGGTACTACTTGTGATTCAAGCAACATTAGGTATTACCAAAATGACATTGCTGCAGTATGTAAGTCTGATACATACACAGTTTTCTCTTTTCATTTTATATTGAATTCCTCAAGAGGCATTATCAAGCCTGCAGCAGAAGTTCGTTTTCAAAGCCATTCATTTGGTGTTCGATAATAACGAGCGCTAAATAAATAAACAAACAAATAAATATTGAAGGGAAATGCTTCGCATTCAGAAAAATGTGAATCTCAGGCCCAACGTTCAAAAATTGCTATAAATCTTCACCCGTGCTAAGTCCCGGAACTGCACTGTAGTGGTGAAAGTCAGGGTGTTTGACTTCTGTTTGTGACAAAAATCCACAGAACTGACAATGATTAAGTCCACAAAAAATGACATACTGTTTCAATCCCACAGGATAGATTGAATTTTTTTCTGCCAAGTTCCAACTGATGAATAATACAATGAATAACCACAGATTTTTAAATATCCTACATTTCCACAAGCTTTGTAAATTTCCCAACAAATACTTTCTCTTTCTGCTCCATACCTATTTTCAGTTGTGACACATCGTAGCAGATTCCACTTCAGGTTGTACTGAATTGATTTTCTTAACTTCTTTGAAAATATTCTCCACTCTAGGCGTTCCAGGCAGACTATTCACAGAGGCTATTTCCTCAACCCTTTCAAACTTGGCACTGACTTCTCAAATAAACAATTGACTAGTATCAGTAACATCAACTCATCAAGAGCCGTAGAAAACCACTCACCGTTATTTGCTTTGTTTTTTAATTGACTATTTATGTCACCCCAAAGTCCTCAGTTCTCTAAGCAGTTGTAGAAAATCGAATAAACACATTTCTTTTCTCTGGACATATTTCTGCAGCTGTTGTGACCAAACGTTATTTAATTAACTCATTATCGATAGTTGTCTTTCCTTGTTTGGCTAACAATGGGCCACTCAAAAATGAGCCACTTTGGTTGCGGGTGTGTTTTCATGTTTTATGTCTGCGAAGAAATTTTCCTATCATGAGATATGCCATTTTAAATTTCCTGACTTTTCTGATTGTTGCTTTCCTGTGAGTTGGGAGCGTTGCGGTGCCTGGGTGGCGCAGTCGGTTAAGCGTCCAACTTCAGCCAGGTCACGATCTCGCGGTCCGTGAGTTCGAGCCCCGCGTCAGGCTCTGGGCTGATGGCTCGGAGCCTGGAGCCTGTTTCCGATTCTGTGTCTCCCTCTCTCTCTGCTCCTCCCCCGTTCATGCTCTGTCTCTCTCTGTCCCAAAAATAAATTAAAAAACATTGAAAAAAAAATTTAAATTTCCTGACTTTTCTGATTGTTGCTTTCCTGTGAGTTGGGAGCGCTGTGATGCGTGCTTCATCTAGCAATGCTGGTGTGTACTATATTCTTTTAGCACAGCTACGGTGTGATCCTCTGCTTTGCCATCAGATTCAGCAATAACCCACACTCCACTGTACTTCAAAAATGTGACATTCCAAGTCTACTTTTCTTTTTTTGTTTATTTAAAAAAATTTTTTTTAATTTTATTTATTTGTTTGCGGGGGGAGGGGAGGGTAGAGAGAATGGGAGAGAGAATCCCAAGCGGGCTCCGTGCTGTTAGCAAAGCCTGACTCGGCGAGGGTGGTGGCGGGTGGGGGGGGGGGAGGGGGGGAGACAGAGGTGGGTGCCAGGGGCTCGAACTCACAAACCTTGAGATCATGACCTGAGCTGAAATCCAGAGTCTGACGCTCAACCAACTGAGCCACTCAGATGGTCCTTTGTTTGCTGTTTATTTTGACATGACTGGTATACACATATATGCACGTATTATATATGCATAAAATAACAAAATACATTTAATGCCACCACACTGCGATGTGATTGACTCTGAGAATACTGTTGAGTCATAACCGTGCCACTGCATTTTGTCGTGCACCATTGCCATGCACTTCTGAGTCAAACTACCTGGAGTTGTGTCACATTTCACAAGAGCATAGCTCTCCACAAGATTCTTCTCACTTCAGACACCAGTCTCAAGGCCTGGGGTTTCCAGGTCATCCACACTTCTGACCAGCCAGCTATAAATTTAGGAGCTCTCACTATCCCCTCAGGTTCAAAAATTCACTAGAATAACTCACAGAACTCAGCAAAGTGCTATACTTACGATGACTGTTTTATTATAAAGGACATAAATCAGGACCAGCAGAATGCAAAGGCGCACAGGGGGAAGTTTTCCCATTCCCAAACGTGAAGTCGTCCATGTTCTTAGGACGTGTCAGTCTCCCAGCATTTCAATGTGTTTCAGCAACCAGGGAAGCCCATCTAAGGTTCGTGTCTAGAGTTTTTAATGGCGTTTCATCACACAGACACGATTGAATCAATGGCCAAGCAAATTAATTCAAGCTCCAGCCCCACTTCCTTCTCCAGAGGTCAAACTGATATTGAGTTCCTCAAAGGGTTCTAATCACATGGTGTGGCCTGTCCCCAATCTGTATCATCTCATTAGCACAAACTATCCAGGGAGGACCACGTGTCACCTCTCTAGCATAAACTACCAGGCTACACCATGAATGACAAAGACGCTTCTATCACTTGGGAAATTCCAAGAATTTACAGGGTAACTTCCAGGAACCAGGGACACAGGCCAGCCCACCTCTATCACACAACAGCCACTGAGCCACAGTGCAGATCAGTGAGGGTGCCACACGCAGTCTCTGTCGCATCTTTTCAACCCTGCCTTTGCAACATGAGAGCGGCCATAGCTGAAACATAAACAAACAAACAAACAAAAAAATGTGTTCCAATAAAACTTAATTTATGGACACTGAAATTTGAATTCCCTATGATTTTCATGTATCATAAGATATTCTTCTCCTCTTTGTTTTCCAACCATTTAAAAACACGTTCAAATTATCCTTCGCTCACAAGTTACAAAAACAGGAAGCGGTCAAGATTTGACCCACGGGCCATAGTTTATGGACTCCTCTCTCATTTAGATAAAAGATTGACAGACTATAGCTTGTGAGCCAAATCCTGCCCACTGCCTGCTTTTATAGGTAGAGTTTTATTAGCACAGCCTTGCCCATTCGTTCGTGAATTGTCTACGACTCCTTTGGGACTGAGTTGAGTAACAGCAACACATACTGTGGCCTTCAACGCCTAAAATATCTATAGTTTGGTCCTTTGGAGAGAAATTGGCTGACCCCTGCTAGATCAGCGAAGAGGGGGAGTCCGGGTACTGCATTGAATACATTGACTTTGTTGCATCTAATCCTGTTAACGCTGTTAGGTAGGAGGTATTATTGTCACCTTGCAAACTGGTAACTGAAGCTGAAAGAGGTGAAGGAACTTGTCCAAGGTCACACAGCTTATAAGAGTTGAAATTGGGTTCAAAGGCAGACTTTCTGGCAGCTGGTGGCATTTCTTGGCTTGTGGCCCCATGACTCCATTCTCTGCTCTGTGTCACATTGCCTTCTCCTGGGTAAAATCTCCCTCTGCCTCTCTGTTATAAGGATACTTTGTGATTGCATGTAGTACCTACTTGGATAATCTCTCCAGCACAAGATCCTTAATCACATCTGCAAAGATCTTTCTTCAGTAGATGGTAACACTCAGAGGGTCCAGGGAGTTGGACCTGATTGTTGAGAATCATTACTCAGCTTCCTAAAAGTGGTAATGCCCAGTATTATATGGATATTCCAAAAAATAGGTGCTCTCTCACACTGCAGTCGGAGTTGAAGTTATTAACACGTTTCTTCACAGCACGCTGACCTCAGTTTGCCTCTCCAGGTCCACTCTCTACCCCAGTGCATCTTTCTGTGCCTCTGGGGGCTGACCAAGTGTGACCCAGGGCTCTGGCCTCTGGCTGGGCCCTGCTAATGAGAATCATGGGAAGGACCTGGGAAGCATCTTCCTCTGCTGCCTGGATTTGCTGCCATCTTTGCACTGAAAGGATCCTATCAGGTGACCCTTCCCATAAGCTACCCTCTCTAGCTTCTGGTAACTGCTTCCTCTCTGCCCCTCAAGCCCAGGGGTAATCTCTGGGCACTGTACCATCAGACGTCCCTCAATTACCCAGTTTTAGTGTGCCACCTGTTTCCTGTCAAGTTTTAACTCATGCTGGCTGTACGTGTCAGATCAAATACCTATTTATAAGAAAGTTCATTAGCAGAATTATTTATAATAACAGAAACTCAAAACAGCCCAAATAACCAAAAGAGGAGATTGGTTAAGCAAATTATGGTCCCTCCACATAGAACATAAAAATAAAGTAACAATCATATTGTAAAAGAATATTACCGAAAGGATAAAATAGTACAGTATATTCCTAAGCAAAAAACCCCATGAAACTGTATATATAATAATGTCCCATTTCTATAAATAAAAAAATTAATGAGGCAGAAAATTAAAACGATACATATTACATTTTAATAAAAATGTATCAATATGTGCTTGTATATCTTATACATAAAATATGCTTATTTTGTCGCGTGCATGTTATATAACATGTTATATAATGTAATCATGTCACATTTATATAATATGTACTGTATATTATTTAGATTTGTTACATTAGATATGGTGTCACTTTTGTAAAGAATGATCTACATATCTAATTGTACATGTTTTATGTCATGTATATTATATATAACATAACACATACATATGATAGAAACCATACATGCATATGTATATGCATGCATGAATGTATATTTCTTCCAGATGTGGACTTCAGTCCTTTGGGCTTGAAATAGAATAGGTTGCATCTTCTAGTTCACGTTTACGTGAAGTTCAATATACAATGTCCTACTCAAGATCTATCCGGATTCCCAGCGGCTCACAACTTTCTCCAGACTCTCCGCCCACTCAGGTTTCTTTTCCCCTTTCACTGCCCCAGCTCAGACGTGGGACTCGGCCTCTTCTCTGGAATTGGAGACATTTGGGATTTCTCCAAAACCACTTGCACAAGGCAAATGTGTGGGTGGTAGACTTTTTCTGAAGGTTCAGAGCACTAGGTGGCTACCTTCCCTGATGTCAGCAGCACGTCAGGCGCCCCTGCCTCTCAGGCTCTGCCCACAGTGGGCGCGGGCCTGGCTGCACGGGTGGTGGGCGTGGCCGTGGGCGGCCTGCGTGGGTGTGGCCACGGGCCCCGCCTGAGGCTGGACGCCAGTCCCGAGCAGGCCCTCTTTCTAGGCTCTCCTCGCATCAGTTTCCCCCACCCCGTGTTTATCTATTGCTCTCCACCGCAAGATTACAGCCCAGGACTCCTTGGTGACTCTAGCAGCGGTCACTCTGGGCCAGAACCGACCAACCAGGGGAAAGTGAACCGTGAGTCCCTCCCCTCCGCTAGTCTCTAAAAGGGAAGCAGTGAGCCGTGTGGGCGCAGGTGGGTACCCGAGTTCTTGCTTCCGGCAGAGACTGGAGCAAATCCCCCCTCACCACTGACAGGCAGTGTGATTTGGGGCACGGTTTTTCATGTGCCTCCGTTTCCCTATCTGCAAAATAAATATGACAGTAACAAAAGGGTGCTGAGTATTAAATGAGTTAAATGCAGAAGAATATCTTTGGATTTGGTGGTAGGCAAAAGTTTCCTCGAGTTAATATGTAAGGAGTGCCCAGGATGCTTGGCACCGAGTTAATACTGTTAAATGTTAGCTATTTTATATATTTTTTTCTCCACAGATATGTTTTATGCATCACCTACCCCTCCCGTGAACACGCGGGAGTGGCCGCTATAATCAATTTGGTTTCAAGCGAGGTGTGTGTTAGCTACATCTAAAATATCAGAGGAAAATATGTCAACACGTGGGAGGTGGGATTACGGTGTTTATTTTTTCATTTTCTTTGTGCTTTTTCAAGTATTCCTAGTTTTGTACACTGAGCATTTGTTATTTTTGCAACTATGGAAAATGCGAGTTTTCAAAAGAAAGGCACGTGAAGCCTCTTGGGAGGACAGTGAGTGGTGTAGGTTAGGAGAGATCTTTCCCCTGTGTGTACGTAGATTAAACCCTCAAGACTAGGTATGGCTTCTTGGCTCCTTGGGAAATGGGTAGACCTTTAAAATTAATGGTTCCCCACTGTTTGCATTTCATAAGAAATCTTCTTGCTTTTTGGACTTGCCATTTCAGCATCTTAAAAAAAAAAAGAGAGAGAGAGAAATTAAAGCGTGAGACTCGATTCCTTTCTACAAACCAAATTGTTCTGAAAACTTCCCCTTCGATTCCTAGATTTTAAGAGGCTTAGCCTGCTTCCTGGCCCCTAATTGCTCTATTAATTTAATCTGCTCAGCGTCTCCCTGGAGTGTAAGTCATGGGTCCTCAGGGCTAGTTCTGGCTGGTTCTGGCTGCTCTGGTCTCTTCCACAGAGTTGCACTGAGCTGTTCTACATGTTACCCTGAGTTCTATTTTGCTGGCTGTTTCCTTCCAAGAGGGTTTCTCCTGGCCTAATTAAGTAAGCTCCGGTATTTGCACGAAGTTGCACATTAAGTGAAATGATGTGCGCTCATTTTCCCTTTCTCCAGCAGACACCTGGAGCTCCGCATTCGTCCTAATTTTCCTGTTTTGGATCCTGATCATTTCTCTTGTGGGCACTCAGTAGCTTTATGTTTGTGTAGCATGAATCGGTGCTTTGCATAAAAAGAGACCCCAAGCAAGTTAGTTCACTTTCGTTTCCTTCCCTGTAAAGTGGGGATAAAAGCCTACGAATTAGTTTCCTAGGGCTGTTGTGACAAATGACCACAAACACAGTGGCTTGAAACAATGGAAATCGATTCTTTTCATAATTTCAGAGGCAAGAAGAATTGAGGTGTCAGCAAGGCCATCCCCTCCAAAGTCTCTAGAGGAGAATCCTTCCAGCTCTGATCTTCCTTGGTTGGTGGCAACATAACTCCCATTGTCTGCCTCCAGCTTCATGGGGCCTTTCCCGTGTCTCCTGTCTCGCGTCCTCCTTTCTCTTCTGAGGTCGCCAAGTCTTCCAGTTTAGGGCCTACTCTAAATCCAGAATGATCTCATCCCGAGATCCTTAACTTGGATTACATCTGCAAAGACCCTGTTTCCAAATAAGTTTGCATTTACAGGTACTTGGGACTATCATTTGGACATATCTTTTGGGGGGGCTCGTTATGCCATTATTACAACCTCTCTACCTTTCTGAGTTGCTGTGTGAGTATTAAAAATGATATGATAATATACATAATGCAGCTACCACAGAGCCTGACGCACAGTAGGTACTCAACCAGTGGTCATCTTTTTTTTTTTTTTTTTTTTATAGTTTATTTATTTTTGGAGGAGAGAGAGAGACAGAGTGTGAGCAGGAGAGGGGCAAAGAGAGGGGGAGACACAGAAATCGAAACAGGCTCCGGGCTCTGAGCTGTCAGCACAGAGCCGGATGCAGGGCTCACACCCTCAAACCGAGAGATCATGATCTGAGCTGAAGTCGGATGTTTAACTGGCTGAGCCACCCAGGTGCCCCTCAACCAGTGATAATCGTAATAATTACTATCGCTAAGTGAGTGCTGTACTTACATTGGGACTAAGCCTATCTCTGCCTTAGTCCAGTTGCTCCTGATAGTATCTCTCCAAAGGAGACAATGCCCCATTTCACAGATGAGCAAACTGAAGTTTCAGAAGCTTAGACGGGATAGTAATAACAAGTGGAGTGGGACTCAAACCCAGGTTTTTGGGACTCCGGAGCCTGTGGCCTTCTCTACTGCACGCAGTCACCCCAGTGTTGCCTGTCTTTCTACTCCTCTGCTGTGACCTGACACCTTCCTCTCACCCCCATCACACTTCACACTCTGACCCAGAACTATGTTTGGTGGGAATAATAAGCAACGGAGAAAGAGAAGAAAGAAGTTTCTTTCTAGAGGTTTCCAGACCTGCTCGAGTGTCCTGGTGACATAGCAGCTGGCTTGCCCCAGGGTGCATGAGCTGTGAGAAGAAAGTCATAGGGCCTTTTATGTGCTCACCTGGGAAGTCACACATGACTTCTGCCACATGTATTTGTTGGAAGTGAGTCACTAAATTCAGCCCACGCTAAGGGAGAGGGGGATTTGGTGTCACCCTTTGAAAGAAGGATCAGAGAATCTGTGGACATATTGGAAACTCCCACACTCCATGAGAAGAAGATGGCCTTCATCGAAGAACTTAATCTGGTGATTTAAGTCAAGTTAGCTATGCAAAGGTTCAGGAGCAGGGGCTGAGGAGAGCACGATTGCTCCACATAAACAAGTGGGAAGAATTTGAACTATAGGTCAAGTGAAGGGAAGAAGGACAGAAAGGAAGTGAAGAGAGAGAGCATGAGCCTGGCAAAGGCTTGTGAGAACACGGTCTCGCTAATATGTTTGATGTTGACCCCCCCTATTTTGCCAAGCCAATAAACTTTTCTTTCTTTTCTTTTCTTTTTTTTTCTTTTTTTGTTATTTATTTTGAGAGAGAGAGAGAGAGCGCGCAAGCAGGGGAGGGGCAGAGAGAAGGAGAGGCAGAATCCCAAGCAGGCTCTGAGCTAGCCCTGAGCCTGATGTGGGGCTCAAACCCACGACATGAGATTGTGACCTGAGCTGAGATCAAGAGTCAGATGCTTAACTGACAGAGCCACCCAGGCGCCCCCAATAAACTTTTCTACGCACACACACACACACCACTTTGTGTGAGATGCTTTTAATGGCAGTTATGAAACGGGCAGAGTTTCAGGTCTCCGTTGATGGATTCTAAGCAGGGACCACACTTGAGGACAATAAAGCCCATTTGCAGATTTACCCTGTGTTACAGAAGCGGATGCTAGAGGCCAGAAGGCCCCTGGGAATTATCAGAAATCTTGAGAAAAGCAATGACATTTCCATGAGCTTGGAAGGAGAAGGAATTGTAAGAAGCAATAGGCAGGCCCTGTCCTGGAGTTGTTACTAAACACAATGCACAGAAGAGGGCTTCACCTGGGAGGGGCGAAGCCCGTCCTAATTTCCAAAAGTAGCTTTCAGACGAGAGGATGGGTACCAACTCTTTGGAGTTAAGTTTGCTCTTAACGGTCTTTGGAGGATTTAATGTTTTTGACAAAATCCTAAGACGCTGTTTTGCTTTTTCTTCATTATTTCAAGTCATTTGCTTCCCTCTTCTATAATGATTGGGGATGGGGTATTTCAGGGGCTGCAGGCTTAATTAGCTCTGAAAAACAAATTTAATGTCGCTCAACTTCAGGCATGATGTCAACATTATAGTCCCCGTCATTCTGTTTCATGTAGTTACTGGATTTGTACATCTCTTTTCTGCCAAGAAACATAAAGCCCTATTGAAAAATCTCTTAAAGAACATCCCTGATATTTTAATATTTAACGAAAACCCCTTTGACAAGGAAAGTCTCCAAAGGAAAGAGGGTTAATAGGAGGAGAGAGCATTATGAAGTTCAAATGTTGAACATTCCTCCGAGACTCTATTTGGCCAAGTCATTACACATTTAAAACTCATGCCTGGGTTCTTTCTTATAAGTCACTATGCCCATCGAGGGAGGGTCTTGACTCTCCCTGTAACCCCAGTGCCTGACACAGTCTATACACTATAAATATTTGTTGACTCGGGCATTCGTAAGAGATTATTAACACTTAGAGACTAATTGGGATCTAGTTCTAGAAAATTCCCAAAGGTAAAAATACTTTGGAATAATGAAGTCCCTGATCAAAGCCATGAATTTCCTTGTCCCTTACTAATTTGGATCAAGAGTCAGGAAGGCAGAGGGGGCAGTTCCCAGGGTGGGATTTGAGGGGAATGTGGGGGAAGATGGCATAGGGTTGGTGCATCTGTCCATGCTATGTACACACATTGAGATTAGTGTTTTAAGACATCCTTTTGCCTGTTTTCAACAGTTTTGCTGCTGAAGTTCCTTCAAAATAACTGAATGATGAATAGATTTTGAAAGAAGTCCATCACCCACTGAATGAGATACTGTCTTGTATGACCCTCCCTTACTTTTATCTGCAAGGATCCCCAAATAGATGTTGCATTCCATGAGAAGAAACCATATTTTTCCCATCTCAAGCCCTACAGCAGTTCATTCTGGCCCCACCCTCCCTCCACTACTAGGCTCTTCTCCAAGTACAGTGAATATCTCCTGCCTTCAGGTTCAGTGCATTTGCCTAGCTCCTTACATAGTGGAGGTGTCAGCTGGAACCTTCTTAGCCCTTAAGACACAGAAGGAATTGTCTCAAGTACCCCATTCCACAGACTTTGGAAAGCCTGGTGCCTTCTCCAAGCACATTCTGGGGGGGGACCTAAGTTCTGGCTTACCTCTTGTGCTGACCTGCTGTTCCTGTGAATTAGTTCAACTCAGGTTGTATCTTGCTGCTTTGCGTAACCCAAACGTGAGACTCCACTATTTCCTTATTTTCTATAAACTCACATGGCCGTATCTTTGGGTGTATGGCAGACTGTAATTTTTGCTAAAAACTCAGGAAGAAGGAAGGCTGGGTATCACAGAAAATCAGACAAGTTGCTTTTACTCATTCTTTTTTTGTCTGTCTGTTTTTTGTATTTTACCTGTTTGTCTTGAGAGAGACTGAAAGAGTGTCTCAAGGGGAGGGGCAGAGAAAGAGGGGGAATCTCTGTCAGTGTAGACCCCATTGTGGGACTCAAGAACCATGAAGTCATGACGTGAGCTGAAATCAAGGGTCAGGTGCTTAACCGACTGAGCCACCTAGGCGGCCCTACTTTACCCATTCTTTATAGCCTCCTTGGTCATGTTCTTAAAAACATCCCTCTGCCATTTCTGCTGCCTTCTGCCAGGTTATGTCACTTCCTCTCCATTTTCTTTCCTTCTCCTTGCTTCTTTTCCTTTCTCTCAGGAGAAAACAAAGCTACACAAAAATCACCCCTACTCCCCGCAAATTCTTCCCATTTTCTGGGCCTCCCTTACATATTCAAGGACACACTGAAGTTTTAAAATTACTACCCCCAAGAAAAGGCTTTTCTTAAATTCTAAGACAAATCAACCACCATCCTAGTTTTTGTCAGGATATTAATTAGTAGGGCAATATGGTGATGGTTTAGCTTTCTAGTTACTCTGATTCCCAGTTTCTCCATCTATAAAATGGGAATATGACAGCACGTGCTTCATAGAAGGAATGTGAGGATGAGTAAGTTAATGTGTAAAGTCCTTAGCACAGTCCTTGGTACAGGATTCACAAGAAAATGTCACCTATTCTTACTAGCTCCCTCACTTCCTGCTCACTGAGGTCCTGTTCAGACATGAAGGTGCAAATCAAGTGCCAGCACCCCCGTGGAGACTTCTGTGAGCTTTCCCAGCCTGAGCTAATCAGTCTAGCTCCCTCCCTCCACGCATTCTTGTGGCACTGGGTTTACACTTCCCTGCAGGCAAGGAGGAGTGCTCAGGTGCATCAGGCAAGCCTTGAAATGAATTTACAGTCTGGAGGGAAAGAAAGATGTGGGCATATTGAAAGGGAATGACGCAAGGAAGCTGCAAATGAGTGGAGGAGGGACAAGCAAAGAGGTACAGTTGCCAGCTTCAGGGTCTGAAGGTCAAAGTCAGCAATGTGATCATGTTGCCAGTGTTGTCAGCCCTGAATACCATTATGCAGTTCTTCTGTCAAGTTTTCATCTGTTGGAAAGTTTACCATGGTGCAGTTTTAGGGCTTGCCACTGTTACGCTGTGTTGATTATTTCAACATGTGTCTATCAGGACCTGATCAGGGAAGCAGAACTACTATGAGTTATGGGATAAGGAATGTATTATAGGAAATGGACCTTACATAATTGGGGGAAGAAATGGGGGAGCAAAGGCCTGGAAAGGGGAGCTGAAGAACCAGAGAAAAGTCACTAACCAGCCCTGGCTTATGGGGAAATGTGGAAGCCAGGCAAATCCAGCCACTGGAATAGAATTGGGAGGGGGGCGGGGGCCGAGATAGAGGCCTACGGGGGATGGTTGGCTCTTCGTGATAGCTGCTTCTGTATGTTCATAGCATCTGCTGGCAGGCCTGGGGTTGCTGCTGGCAGAGCAAGCAGGTGGGAAGGAGGGCTGGAGGCAGCACCGGGAAGGATGAAGCACACTGGAACCTGCCAACATGTCTGTCTGTCCATTTCTCACCACCTCTTACCAATGACCGCCTTTCGACTGTAATGGTACCTGCTTCATTTCTGCTTTCTAAATTTCATACCACTTCACTTATGGCCCACTCAACCCAGAGTCACACAGAGAAATGAATTCTAGGAAACAGCTCCCAGTAAAACAATCCAGTACAATATGTATTATGAATCTCAGTATTCACTGCAAATTGGAAAAATGGCTGATGGCTAATTTCTACTTCTTGGAACAAAGAATAAAGAACAAAGAGGGAAAAGTTATAGGATCTGGGTAAATGGCAGGGTCAAATTTTAGAACAGACAGTCCATAAGCAAACTCACACATATATAGACACAGAATATATGACAGAACAGTGGGGAAAAGATAGTCTTTTCAGATAAATGGTTCTGGGTCAATTGGATGTCCAAATGGAATAAATAGTAATCTTGACCTTCTACCTCACCACATATATAAATATCAATTCTAAGCACATTATAGATCTAAATGTGGAAGATAAAACAATAAATCTGCTGGGGTGCTTGGGTGGCTCCCCAGTTAAGCATCAGTTAAGCATCCGACTCTTGATTTTGGCTCAGGTCATGATCTCACGGTTGGTGAGACTGAGCCCCTTGTTGGGCTCTGTGCTGACAACGTAGAGCCTGCTTGGGATTCTGTCTTTGTCCCTCCCCTGCGTGTTTGCTCTCTCTCTCTCTCTCTCTCTGTTCCCCCCCCACAAAAAATAAATAAATGAACATTAAAACATAACAATAAATCTGCTAAAAGATAAAATAGGAGACTAACTCCCATGACACATTACCCAAATTGGGTAAGATTTCCTAAATAAAACCCAAATGCACTTCTTTGTGGAGAAAAAACACTTCTTTTTGGAGAAAATGTAGAACGATTATAAAGTACAGTTGTTGGATGGAGTATACATTAATTCATCCACTTTAGAATACTGTTTGATGACGTCTACGAATGTTGAGTATATTCACACCCTATATTCCAGCAATTTTGCTTTTCGATATGTACCCAATATAAAGATGTATGTAGGTTTACCAATGTATTTATCTAAGAATGTCCATAGCTACTTTACTAATAATCAAAACCAGGAAGCAAGCTAAATTTCCATGAACAAAAGAGCAGATCAATACATTTTGGTACATGTGTGGAATACAGCAATGAAAATGAACAAACTGCTGTTTCATGCAACAACATGGATGAATTTCACAAGCATAATTTTAAGCAAAAGAAGCCAGACAGAACTGAATATACAGTGCAAGACTCTATATAAAGCTCAAAATGGGTGAATCTATTATGTTAGAAGTCAGGATAGTGGTTTCCTTTACTCATTTTAGTAGTGGGTGTTGATGACTGAGAGATGTTATGAGGGAGGTTTGGATGAACTGGGCATATTCTGGGTTTTGATCGGGAAGGTGATTATAACCTCTGATAATTCGTTAAGCCACACACGTATGACTTAGGCTTTTTGTATGTGTGTTTTACTTCAAAAATTTTTTAAAGCTTATTTTTAGAAAAGCTTTTACAATGCACTGGCTATCCACCACCAATTGTCATACCTAATAGCCTTTTTCTTACCTTTTGCCTCTTTTATCCCTCCTACATTATTTCCTACCCTCTGGCTCTAAAAATGCATTTCCTTTCATAATTCTTCCTGCACCTGGCACACCTAACTTTATTGCTCAGCAAAGATTTCTTGAGTATCTGCAATATGCCAAGCACTGAACCAGGCCTAGAGTTCATGATGGTGAGTAAGCTAGCAAAGGTTTTGACCTCATGGGGCTCCAGCTTCCAATGGAAAGAGGCTTATAAACGAGAAATTGCATCATAACTGACTCTTCTTTCCCCTTCTCAAAATTTTGGTCTTCCCCAAAGTTCCAGATTAAAGCCAGCTTCTCACAATCTGTTGTTTATGCCCACTAATGACCTCATCACTCCCTGCATCATTGCCATTGCTGGGTAAGACCTCAGCATCAACTGACAATTTCCTCCACCCTCCCTCCCGAATTCTGCCTCATCCTGCATATTTCTGCTTTTGAAACGTACACACCCATTCTTCCTCATTTCCAGGCCTGTTGCTTCCAACCACTCTGGAGTCCTTACTCCTTCTGCTTCCTCCTTGTTTTAGGGTTCCTTTACAAAACTAGAAGCCACTTGAACTTGTTTGTTTAATCAGAAGTCGGGTTTGGAACGCCAGCAAATTGTTGAAAAATCTGGAGAGGGCATTTGAAACAGAGCTTCCGAGACCCACCCACAACCCTTGGAATCCTACTGTCTCTGTCACAAAGTGGCAAGTGACTCCTGTCACTACAGAAGGTCCTCAGATTAGGAAGCAAGCGATCCCAGCACCTTGTTGCCTCTGTACCGTCAACTGTCAGAAAAATGGATCTTTGTCCAGAAGTCCAGCTACAAAGAAGTGTGTGAATTATAGTTTCCAGCTTGCCAGCCTTCATGGTACAGGTTAGAATGGATGTTGAGCATGTCGGTCCTCACTGCCTCCCTCACCAACTAGCTAGACTTCGAGTTTCCCTGCTCTTGCCCACAATTTCCATTCTCTTTATTGCTTCTGACTCTGATTATTATCACTCCACAGCTCCAAAGCCTGCTATGACTCATCCTCTCCACTGAATCACATTAAAATGCCCTTACTTGTCATTCAAGGCCCTGTGTGATCCAACCCCAACTTGTTTTTCTGTTTGTATATCTTACTCTACTCCTACAATTTCCTTTACACATTCTGCTCTTTCCCACCTTGTGTCTTTGTGCATCCTCTACCCCTTCCCACAGTCATTTCCCATTAAAATACGTAATTTATTTAGACGTGGTGTCTGAAGACAGAGATGTGGGCTGGAATCTTAGCTCTGCCTGGGAAAACAAGATCACCCTGAACTCAAAGCCTCCGTCCTCTGCCCTGTAAAATGGAGATAATAATAGTACCTACTTTAGGCATGTTGGAAGGACTGGATGAGATCAGAAGTCAAGTGGCTGGTGCATGCCCTCCACAGATGGCAACTACAGTATTGTCCTCTTTAGCTTTGCACCCCCTTACTCGGGTGCTCAGTAAATATTTGTGCAATGAATGGACAGGCCAAACCAAGCAGCAATATTGACCTCAGCTAACCTAAGGTCAAACCAGGATGCTACTCGTCCCCTTCCTGGTCAGTATCAAGGCCCTGGGCGGGGTCAGTTTATAACACCGGTATAAGCAGGTGAAGAGTTTCCACTTGTTTTTATCAGATCAGGAGAAATAAAAGCTAAGAGTCTTAACAATTAGGCTGGGGCACAACCCCGGTGTAGGCCACAGCATGTTACTAGTGCCCTATGGATTGAACACAGTTTAGGAGAGATTCTCCTCCCAAGCCTTTCTGTGGGGGGCGCTCATCTCAGTGCTTGGGGAAGGGGCTGTCTGAACACAGAAAGTGGGCGGAGACAGGAGGGCTCCCATCAGGTATGTTCCCATCTGAGCCCCAGTGGAAAATATTCGAGTCATCTCAGATACTGCTGGAGGAGTGAAAACTGATCTGCTCCACTTTGGAGATCCATTTGGCTGTATTTATTAAATATGAAGATGCACATACCCTATGGCCCAGCAGTTCCGCTTCTAGGTCTCTGCCCTAGGAAGACGCTCGCACAAGGAGACTCGCTCAAGGAGATGTTTATCAGATCCAGGAATTAAAGCAACCTGAACATCCATCAATGATGAATACATGAAATGTGCATTTAAACATTAAAATAGCAAATGGAAAGGCGTGAACTAGGTTTTTATACATCACTGTGGATAGACTCCAAACGTGTAATTTTGAGTGAAGAAAACAAGTTGCAGAACAATGCATTCAGAATGTTCCCACTTAAATGTATAAGAGCAATATATAGATTGTTCAGGAACACATACCTGTATAAGCTTTAAACAATGGGCTGAAGGGATAGAAGCTGAATTCATCATAGTCGTTACTTTCATAAGGAGGAATTTGGTCAGGAATCAAGAAGACCTAAATTGTATCTATAATGTTTTTTCTCTTTTAATTAAAAAAATAAAAAGCCTTAAAGGACAAATATTAACAACTGAATTGAGGCTGAAGGTATAAGAACTCTATTCTAAAGGAGAATATTCTTCTCAGAAACAAAGGCATGGCTGATTGAGTCTTTTGTCTCAATCAGCAATATTTGTCTTTTGGGCCGTGTTGGGTGAGGAGGTGCTGGTAAATGACCTTCACTCGGTCCTGGAGGAATGTCCACCTGCAGGCAAGAGAAATTAATCAGTGTCATGGCATTTAAATTTGAACAACATAAATACCAATGGACCTTTTGGACCCTCTGATGAAAGCTGTGTCCTCTTGATTCTGGGAGGGGAAATGTCCATACATACAACCGGGCAGATAACGTTACAGGGTCTGTAGGCCTCCGGCTGAGCCTGCACGACTGCAGGGGATCCAGAGGTTAGCTTTTTTTGACCTCCAGAACAGCTGTTAGAAATGCGTGGTAAAAAGACCAGAGAGACTTGTTAAAATAAAATATAAATACAGTGCTCTCTTTGCAGAAAGTTGGGAAGGGGGGGGGGGGGAGAGAGGGAGCGCGCGCACGCCTGTGTGTGTGTGTGTGTGTGTGTGTGTGTGTGTGTGTGTGAAAGCTGCTGAAACCCTAAAAAATTAAGCACAGCTTCTCTAGAGCTCTTAGTTTGCATCCTGAAGTGTAATGCCAGTGTAAATGCCAGCAGCCCAGCCTTGGAATTAGCTTCTCTCACCCTGAAACCGGAAGTTTACAGAGACCCGTTTGGTCTCGCGGAAGGACCACGATGTCTGTTCCCGCAAGGACCATGCGGTGTCCAGCTTGCTGCATGGCCAGCCTCTTTCGCCCCTTGCTGGAAGCCTCAGGCTTTCACCCAGTATCCCTGATGAGACAGTGTCTCCCCATGCAGGGTCCACGCAGCCCCCTTTGGCCCTCTGACCTCAGGCAGAGACTAAGATGTCTTTGGAAACTGAACATTTTTTTAAAGAATCATTTAGGTATTTGGCATTTTTGAATTGGACTCCCAGCAAAGGAATTAAAATAGAGGAATGTAATTGAGAAATCGTTTGAAAATTTTAGGTAGGCTGCATCTTTTCCAGTTGATGCGAAGGTCCATTGAGGGGAGGGTGACAAGCTGCCAGCTGTCCCGAGGGCAGCTTCCCGACCGTCGCGTTCCCACTGGCAGTACTGTGGCCAAAACACGAGAGAATGCATTAGACGTTTAGGGGAAACTTAATCTCTTCCAAAGACTCAAAGTCAGATGTAGCCTTAAATATTTTATAGGAAAATATTTGCAAAAAATGTGACTTGGCAATAAATCACAAGATGGTAACTCATTAAGGTTACTTGCTGACAGAGACAACTGAAAAAATGATCCAGGCCCAGAATTCTTTTGGAGCCATGAAAAATCTATCAAGATCTATGCATAAAATCTCATTCTTTCATGTTGCCAAGGCAAACGTTTTCGGGTTGGATGAATAAAGCCCGGTTTGTCTGTCCACTCTGAAATCCAGAGAGGCAAAGTGACCTGCATGAGCCCCCACTCTGCTTTTGTTGAAACAGAGGAATGAGCCTCCCAGCCTTACTGCTCTCCTTCAAAGTCCCACTTCTGCAGGTGGGGGCAGACATAAGGATTCCTTGCCTGTAGACAAGCCATGGTTCCCCAGGGCCTCCCCTGGAACCTCCTGTGGGAGGCTCTTGTTTATTTTATTTTTATTTTTTATTCATTTGTTTATTTTTAATGTTTTTATTTACTTTTGAGAGAGAGAGAGAGAGAGAGAGAGAGAGAGAGAAGAGAGACAGAGCATCAACAAGGGAGGGGCAGAGAGAGAGACGGAGACATAGAATCTGAAGCAGGCTCCAAGCTCTGAGCTGTCAGCACAGAGCCTGACGCGAGGCTCGAACTCATGAACCGTGAGATCATGACCTGAGCTGAAGTTGGATGTTTAATCTACTAAGCCACCCAGGTGCCCCAAGGAGGCTCTTGTTTAGAAACCCATCTGGGAAATACACACGGCACTGGCACCAGTTCTCTGGGGAAAATATCTATTTCCAACAAACACCCAGAAGTTTTAGGATCCAGATGGCAGTTATACACTGTGTGGCTCTACCCAGAGAGAATCTCCTGGGTGCCCCTACTGTGCAAGGTGCCTTCTTTTTGCTTACAGGCTCCATTCTGCTAACTTGGTTGCCAAGGCAAATGTCAGTGGCTCCTATCAAGAGCAGTGGTTCTCAAACATTAGCTTTAGAATCACCTGGAGGGCTTATTAGAACAGAGTCTCTTAGGCCCCATCCCCAAGGTTTTTGATTCGGTAGGTCTGGGATGGGGTGCCAGAAGTTGCATTTCTCATGAGTTCCTAGTTGTTGATGCTACTGGTCCTAGGACCACACTTTGAGAAACACCGGTCTATGCTTTTCATCTGAGGTGCCCCTAATTCGTCAGCTTGGTTCCAGTCCCAAAATGGAGCCCTCAACACACAGCCTTCCTCTACACAAACTTGGAAGTGCAGATATGGTTAGCCAGACACAGAGTTCAAAGTTACGTGAAAAACAGCCCTTTTACGTTCAGCAGAAGTTCTAATCCATTCTGGAGACCACAAAGCAAGTCTGGAGTGACTCACATGGTCAGTTCCACCAGCTTGCCCTTCTTGGGGCTCTCTCACTAAAGAGGGACCTCATTGTGACCCTCAGGCACCCAGGTGGCAGTGCCCTCCCTTTGGAGGAAGAACCTCTTCTTCCAGACATCCTGTCCTGTCCCCTTTCCCCACTTGGCCCCATCTTGATTCTTTCTTTCCATCTTGATATCACATTTGGTTCTTTCTTTCCATCTTGATATCACAAGGCTTCAGGACCTGGGGAATGGAAGGTGGAAAAGGGGAAAAGAGGCATTCCATGACTTCTGTCCTCAGGGTAGGTTGTATACAAGATAATCAGAACTTTCATGCTGCCTGATTAACAATGCCACAGTTACGTCCTGGAGTAATACGCTGAAAGAGTGTCCCTTATCTTAGACTGAACTGTTTCCAATCCTAGGGACAATCCCAGGAAGGGGGAGGGGCAGTCTTGCTATTGCACAATAATGGGTCAGTGTGCTGCTGATCTCCATGGTAATTGCTGCCTTACCCCTCAAAGGGTGGATTTAATACCGGGAATCCCTACTCTCACTAGCTGAGGTGATTTCAGACAGGGATATTCATTACCCTGAAACCACACCTGCTAGGCAGTAGTTACCTTTTCGTATGACTGGAGGTGGCTAACACATGGAATATATTCACCCTAATTAATATACTGAGCCTGGGTGGCTCAGTCAGTTAAGCATCCTATTCTTGGTTTCGGCTCAGGTCATGATTTCATGGTTTGTGGGATCAAGCCCCACGTCGGGCTCTGTGCTGACAGCATGGAGCCTGCTTGGGATTCTCTCTCTCCCTGTCTCTCTGCCCCTCCCCTACTCATGCTCTTTCTCTCTCTCTCTCTCAAAATATATATATACATATATATATACTACATATATACATATATACGTATGTATACATATGTAATACATATATACATATGTATAACATATGTAATACATATATACATATGTATACATATGTAATACATATATACATATATATACACTATTTGCTAGCAGTTGTTCCAATGTGGCTGTCCTCAGAATCACCCAGGAAACTACAAAAATATGCTGAAAAAAATACAACACAGAAAGGAAGGGTATCCTTATTTTCTTACTATAGAAAGAACTTGGCAAATCCGTAAGAAAAGTACTAATAACAATAGAAAAAAAGGACAAAAGTATGAATAGGAAGATCATACACATACAAAAATTCTAATATTAACATGAAAATATAATTGATATCAGTCACAATTAAAGTGTGAACATTTGAACATTGAGGTACCATTTTTCACCTATCAGACTGGCAAAGATAAAAATGTTTAACAGTATACTTCATTGTCAAGTGTGAAGAAAGAACATTCTCATACATTGTTGGTGGGAATATATGTTACCATAACCTTTTTGGATGGCAGATTGTCAATCTATGAAAATGTTATAGGCATATACCCTTTGGCCCAGTGTTTCACTCTTGCTAATTCAACATAGTGATATCTTAACACATGAATGAAAATGTATAAGCATGTTCTGTTTCATTAAAAAAATATATAACATATTCTTGGGCTCTCTCCCTAAGACCAACTGGATTTTAGTCACTGAGGTTGAGAGGCAGGAATTTATATTTTGAAAAACTCTACTGGGAGAAATAGCTGATTCTAGAGTTGAGACAGGGAATACACAAGACGAACTTGGGGTATCTCATTAAGATGCTCAAAAAACAGGGGCACCTGGGCGGCTCAGTCGGTTAAGCATCAGACTTCGGCTCAAGTCATGATGTCACGGTTCACGAGCTCAAGCCCCACATCGGGCTATGTGCTGACAGCTCCGAGCCTGGAGCCTGCTTCAGATTCTGTGTCTCCCTCTCTCTCTGCCCCTCCCCCACTCATACTCTGTCTCTCTCTCCCTCTCTCAAAAATAAATAAAACATCAAAAAAAAAATTAAAAAAAAACCAAACATGCTCAAAAAAACAAAAGGATGGGGCTATGTCAAAGGGACACAGGAGTCAATCTGAAAAAGCTCCCAATGGCCAAAGCTGGAAAATTTGAGCACAAAATATATAACATATTATTAGATTATAACCCAGAATATACAATAAATATCTATGAGCCCATATTGGTAAACGTAAATGATGAAATAAATAAATAAATAGGGAAGAAGAGATACATCTCCCTTACAAAAAGATTTCAAGAATTCCAAATAATTTATGTAGATCCTCTCCGCTCCAGGAAGTGAAGCCGAATTCCCACCTCTCCCTTGATTGTGGGTTGTGCTTTATGATTCCAAAGACTACAGTGTTGGAGTAGAAGAGTAACTTCCAGTAGAGAAACATGGCAAACACTATGTTGGCCACGTGATCAAGGTTAGCGTCAACAGTGATAAGTCTTATTGAGGATATATACCTTTGATATGATGTGATAAGAAGAATGCTTCCTCTGAGGTATTCTTCCCCCAATCCATGACCCTGGTTTCACCATGAGAAAAACATCAGACAAACTCAAACTGAGGAGCATTCTACAAGATACCTGGCCAGGACTCTTCAAAACCGTCAAGGTCATGACAAAACAAGGAAACTCGAAGAAGCTATCACAGACCAGAAGAGACTGTAAAACACAATGACAAAATGTAATGTGGTACCCTGGATAGGCTCCCGGAGTAGGAAAAATGAGTGAACTCCACATAAAGTATAGAATTAACTTAATAATTAAAAACACAAACAAATCTCCAGGCAGTTATTTAGCCAGCATGGCTCCAGGCTGCCATTAAGCACTTTAGAATCACATCAATAGACGGAAGTTCTCAAACTTTGGTCTGCAGTAGAATCACCCAGGGAACTTTTTAGCTCCATAGATCCCAGCAGAAAAATTCCAAGTAGCTTCATAGTGGGCTTGAGATACACATATTCTTAAGCCAGCGCCAAGTGTTTTATTTGTTTAGTTTTTGCATTTGAAGCATTCTTCATAACATCCTTGAAATTCTTTGCTACCTTTGTGCTTTACCACACAACTCTACAGGAGTCCCCCTCTCTGTCAGTTTTACAAGGGTCTGCCCATCCCCCTAGTTTCTTGCTGTCTTGAGCCTTAATTAGGTTAAGTTGTTGTTCAGCTACAAAGAACCCCCACCAATTTGACATACATAGACTCATAGTTGGATGCAAGCACACGGAGATGGCCTTGGTGCTGAGACATGGGCAGCTTCACAAATTCCACATGCCAGGACACAGCGGAAGAGGGCAGTCCTCAGCACCTCTTAGAAAGTAGGATTACTGGCCATTTCACCGCCAGTAATCATGATGGTGCATCACAGGTGAAGCCAAATCTTTTTTTTTTTTTTTTTTAATGTTTATTTATTTTTGAGAGAGAGAGGACAGGGGCAGGGCAGAGAGACAGGGGGACAGAGGATTCCCAAGCAGGCTCTGCACTGACAGTAGAGAGCCCGATGCAGGGCTCAAACCCATGAACCGTGATTTCATGACCTGAGCTGAAGTCGGACACTTAAGTGACTGAGCCACCCCAGCGCCCTACAGGTGAAGCCAAATCTTGAAAGGACCTGAGCCTCTGCCTCTGCCCATCTTGTTGATGGCAGGAAAAGATGGAATATGCATTTTTAATAAACACTACAAGGGCTTCTGAAATGCCACATTTTAGACACACTGCACTGGAAACCGAATATGATATTCTACTCGTCATTACTACGTCCATCAATAAGATGTGAGTTTAGTTGGAACAAAAGCCTTCTGAAGATAAAAAGATCACGAACTTCCATTCATTATGTAACATCTCTAGTCTATTTGGGGCATTCAATGAGTTTCTTAATAGAATTCTTACCACCATTTGACATGTGATAAGTGTGGAATGAACAAATACTGAAAATAAGGAATTAATAGGAAACCTCCTGACACATCATCCTTTCTGATTATCCTGACCTGGTATAACCAAGAGAGTTTATTTCCTATGGCACTTAATTCACATTTAGGACATCCTCTTTTATTTTTCAATACAGGTACAATGTCACCCATGAATTTGTTTGCAGAATTAGAGCCTGATGGATATGTGTACTTCAAAGCTGTCCTGTGCCCCCTGTCTTCAGGTTCTCCCTGTCCAGAGTTCTCTATCCCTGGGACTGTCTTTCCAAACCAATCCATAGCACCCTCACCCTCCTAAACATACATTCCTAGTTAATTCCTACTCAAATCTTAGCTTAAACATCCAGCCTCTCCCATTGGCAAGGACTCCTCCAACATGGTCCCAGAGCACATAATCATTCCTGTGATACTACCATTACTTAAAAAGAAATCTAGAATTCCTGTCTTTGGTGTTTTGTTATTGTTTTAATCTGTTGCTTGTGTTTTCACAAGTATGTTCCAGTTCTTCCCAGTAGAACTTTCTATGATGGCAGAAATGTTCTTTATCTGTGCCCAGGTTTCAATCCAGGAAATCTGTTGCCTGAACCACCATGGAAAACTATCTCCTGACACCAAATAATGACTTCATTTGTAATTTACCTTTTCTGTTAAGTTGTGTGTTTCTTCCTATGTTCATTCATTTGGCTGATGGGGCAGGACAGGTTAGAGGAAACTCTCACACAAGAGATGACATTGAAAAGGGTTGAGAGCAATGAAGAGCATTTCCCTACAGAACAGAGAAAGGTCTAGCAGGCAGATAGAACGCCATGGACAAAGGCTCAGAGCATGGAACAGCAAGACAAAGCACAGGAGGTCTCACAAAGATAGTTAATGTCTACAGAAGATATGAATGGAACCCAACACAAAAGTTTCATGTAAGATAGGGAAAAAATTGGGATGCCTGGGTGGCTCAGTCAGTTGAACACCTGACTTCTGATTTCTGCTCAGGTCATGATCCCGGGGTTGTGGGATCAAGCCCTGTGTTAAGCTTCACGCTGAGTGTGGAACCTGCTTGGGATTCTCTCTCACTCTCTCTCTCTGCTCCTCTCCAGCTTGTACTGTCTCTTTCTCTCTCTCAAAATAAATAAATAAACATTAAAAAAAAAAAGATAGGTGAAAAACTGATTAGAATTTGATATTGAAAAGTGAAAAGAAAAATTATAAATACAATCTATGTTGTTATATATTTGATAGAAGTTAGGTAATAGCTGTGGTCAGTCCTAATTTTTAGAATAGACAAAATTAGTTGATTTATGGCTTGAGAGTATGCTTCTTTAAAAAATAAAACAAAAATGTCTGGTAGCTCATTTGAGGACTATGTTGAAGTCCTTCATTTTTTTTCAGCTGCCTCCCTTAATCTATGATTTTCAAATGTCTCTAGTATGTCCATTTCTTCCTCTTTAATTGTTAACTGGTCTCACTCTGAAAGACTCTTATTTATCAGTGTTTGCCTGTGATTCCAGCATTTCTCCTGCGTCCCTTGCATCAATTTCATGAAACCCTGCATCGGGGTTGTTCCCATTATGGTGATTTTGTATCCCGAACCAGAGACATTGGACAATGATTACCAGCTTAGGGACTGCCTACAGTTCAGCATGGCTGGAGTGTTGGGTGTGAGGCAGGGAGCAGTGGGAACACCTTGACATTTACCAGGGGGAGGCATTCAGCAAGTAGCTGACTCTCTGGCCTTCAGATTTCTTCTCTACTTTGAGGAAGCCATTGCAAGAGTTCAAGAAAACTGCAAAAACAAAGGCACCTAACATGTGCCAGGAAGATAATGGTCCCTCAGCAAGCACTCATGTTTTTTCTCTACCATGTTTTGGCTATCTTGCGTTATATTTGATTGACGGATTCATCTGTGCATGATTGGATTTTTTATCTTGTTACTGTGTCAAATAAGCACAAAACCTGATAGATGAACTTGTGTGCTGCCGAGGGACAAAGGAAGGAAATATTTGTCAATTTTTAAGGCGGGGGTTCCCAAGAAGCTAGTTTTCCATTGAAGAGAGAAAAGCAGAACAAGAATGCAGAATATGACATATGCTAAGAATGGCATCGCTGAGACTAAACAGGGCTGGCATCTGCAAGACATGCAAAGATTTTTTTTTTTATTCCAGGGCCAAGGGATTCTGGAATCCAGCCCTTCCTCCATGTCATTCATTCTAAAGAAATAAGTTAATTAGAGAAAGAGGAGGATCAGCATGCCTCCTTGCAGTCTTAAAATTGAATTTATAAATAAAAATAAGAAAATGGAACTCATCCTGGGCTCTTCTGAGGAATTATTGATAAATGTGGGGCTCATTGACATCGAATCTGAAATGCAATTTTTCTCTCTATTGTTTTCTAAAATCATTTTTGTATTCCTATTTTAACGTATTTGTTTTTGGAATGTTTGATTTCCCTAAAGAACAAAAGGGTTCTTGGAAAAGAATTACATGTGAAAATTAGCTGAGTGGTTTGCAGCCATTTACAATGGAAATTTCTATGCGGCGGCAGTAGTCAGGAATGTAACATTTACCTTATCATGCAATTCCCAGTACTTCAAAGATAGCTCAGAGACTAAATCTCAGCAAGGTCCTGATTTCCTAATGAGAAACTGAAAGTAATAATGAGGGTTGTTATGAGATTAGAATCATGAAATCATGAACAGAGGAAGGAACAAATTTGAGATTTTAATCTTTGTGTTCTGTGTTCCAGCCACATAGTAATAGTATCTTAAGAGAAATTTCTTGGAATTTCTGTGAGGTGTGATTTGCAGCTATTTTCCTGCTGTGGGTTAATTTCTTGGAAATAAATCCCAGGGATGAATGATTATGTCTAAAGGGGAGAAATGCTGATAGGCTGTGGCTTAATCATATACATCCTCCTTGGGAAAATTTTAACCAAGAATTGAGCATGTAAGCATTAAAGGAATATCTAAAGACACTATTGATTTGAGAAAAACTGTTTTGGAAGAGCAAGACCAGATATTAACAACAGGGCATAGTGAAAAATCTAAGCTTCCCAACACAAATGTGGGAAAAGTTCCACTCATCCTCTGTTACTGCCATTTCCAATTTCCCCTTAGGAGAACATTCTTTGGGGTTAATTTTATTAATATATAAATAATAATATAACTTTTAGAATAATTTTAATTTAATTTAATTATAATTTTATAATAATTATAATATTATTACTTAAATAATAATAAATAACTTTTCTAAATTAATAAGAGAAAACTCAACAGTTCAACAGAGGACATCAGCATACAGTTCACGGAGAAAGGAACAAATGGCTTTCAAATCGGAAAAATGCTTTAAGTAAGCAATTATTAACTCAAAGAAAAACTAGAACGTTGTCAAAGAAATGCAATCGTACTTCACAACGTGGCTCAGCAACAAATAATATTTATATAAAAATAATAACCTAAATGCTGAACTTAATATACCTGTAAGTAGCTTATTGAACAAGACAGACATGGAAGGCTCCTCTGCCTTTCTCAGTTTTTCAGCCCCATGGTTGAAATATCAGACAATTTCTGTAAGTTTTCTAAGTACTTTTAGGTTATTAACGAATAGTCTCAATTTTTTTCAGGTTATCCAAAGTCCAATGTAATATTATATCAGAACACTAAGCTCTTATCCAGTTTATACTTCTCCTCTCCCACAGCTTGGGGCTGACGCAGGCTTGAAATTTGCAGTGGGCAAGAAGGGTGGGGAGGGCTGCCAAATCAAACACAAAACGCCCAGCTAAATGTAAATTCCAGAATGCAACAGATACTTTTAGGAGAACTGTGTCCCAAATATTACATAGGCTGTACTTATACTAAAAAAGAAAGAAAAAGAAAAGAAAAGAAAAGGAAAGAAAGAAAGAAAGAAAGAAAAATAAAGAAACATTTTTCTCAAATTCAGATTTAATTGGGCATCCTGTACTTTTATTTGCTAAATCTGGCCACCCTAGGTAGAGGATTGACATTTCTTCATTCCATCTGGCTCACTCTGCTGCCCTTGGCTCCTCTAGGGTTAGATGTAGACATGGAAAGGCTAGAAAGGAGGGGAAGGAAAGCTCTTGGCCCGTAGGATTGTCATCTGGCATGAGTACCCTCTTTCAAGGTCTGAAGGAGGCTGACTCATGGGAGCACCTCCATCTCTGGGGGTGTTTTAGCTGGGAAGTGCCTCATTTGACTGACCACACTGACCGTTCGCCAGTTGGCACTTGGCTTCTGGTTGTTCACTCTTTGTTGGAGTCGTTTTTTATCCTTCCATGTGATACTGTTGGGTGGGGAACTTTTGAGAGCCACCTATTGGCAGCTCTTTTCCACAGAATTCAATCTGGCCTGCAGAAAACCACATCCTTGCTCTACTAATCCCCAGAAATGCTGGCCAACCTTGACTCTTTGTCCTGAACTCCAGCCAGCTTCTGGCCTTTGTGCTTTTTTCAAGTGTCAGTCACCAAGTATGCACCTGCCCCCCTCAAACTTCAGGGAACACCTATCATTCTCTCTGAGGGTCCTCTTAAAACCCCCTTTACTAAGTTTAGGGTGAGTGGAAGGAGTCCTCCCATCATGGCTTGGGGATGTGGTGGAAAAACAACACTGCTAACTCTATCCAAAGCATTCCTCAACACAGGCCACTTCAACTCCCTAGTTAATTCTTTTTTTTTTTTTTTTTTTTTTAGATTTTGAGTAATCTCTACACCCAACATGGAGCTTGAACTCATGACCCCAAATTCAAGAGTTGTGTGCTCTACTGACTGAGCCAGCCAGGCACCCCATCCCTTAGTGAATTCTTCAGACTGCAGGTAGTTAGTGGGTAAGGCTGGAAGAATCATTTTGGGGCCACCCTATTTGCAAGCCTTGCATGAATTGTCTATCTATTTAGAATGTGGGAGCTTTTCGTACCCATTGTTCTCATCTTTGGTATCTTCATTCAGTCTCAGAGATTAAAAAATCTATTTTAACAATCACATGACTAAAAATGGTTATATAATCATATTGTGAATATTATGAGAGGGTGTGTGTGTGTGTGTGTGTAGGGATAGAGGTTGTCCTTTATTAAAATCCTCATTTATCATAACAGGAAGGCAGAAGAGTCTCAAACTGATAAATCAAGAAGTAACAGTATAAGCACATTACTTAGAAATATGGAGATAGACAGCGGAAGGAAGATCCAGGTGACCGAAATGTTTACCTTTGTGGAGTGAGACTGTGGGTTTAATGTGGGTGAAGAAAGGTACTGTTATTTTTCAGTATAAGTCTTGAAGTGCTATTTTTTTAAAACAATACTATGGGCTTGATAATATATATTTAAATGACAAATTTTTTCAAAACCACAGGAAAAAATACGCATTCATTAAAAAGCATGAGGCAGGGGCCTCTGGGTGGCTCAGTCGGTTAAGCATCCGACTTCAGCCCAAGTCATGAACTCACAGTTTGTGAGTTTGAGCCCCATGTCTGGCTCTGTGCTGACGGCTCGGAGCCTGGAGCCTGCTTCGGATTCTGTGTCTCCCTCACTCTCTTCTCCTCCCCCACTTGCGCTCTCTCTCTCTCTCTCTCAAAAATAAATAAACATTAAAAAAAATTTTAAGCATGAGGCAGATCTATGTAATAATGGCAGCTAACCCTTCTATAGTATTTGATGACTATCAGATATAGTCTAAAATTCTGGGTATATGTTAACTCAGTTAATCCATGTGAGTTTGTTTGCTAGAGCCACTGTAACAAAGTACAACAAACTAGGTGGCTGGAACAATGGCCATTTATTTTCTCACAATCCTGCAGGTGGAAGTCAGAAAGCAAGGTGTCTGCAGGGCCCTGCTCCCTCTGAAGCCTGTAGGGAAGGGTCCTTCCTATTCTTTTCCAGCTTCTGGTGGCCCCAGACATTCCTTGGCTTTGGGCACGTCACTATCATCTTCACGTGGCCTTCTCTCTGTGTGCATATCTGTGTCCAAATTTCCTCTTTTATAAGATCATCAGTCCTTTTAGAGTAAGGCCCACCCTCATGACCTCATTTTAACTTAATTAACCTCTCAAAATACCCTATTTCCCAATCAGGTCACATTCTGAGGTACTAAGGATTAGAACTTCAACATATCTTTTCTGGGGAGGCACAATTCAACCCATATCACCCATGGAAAACAACCCATAACACCACGCAAACGCCCATTTTGCAGTTGAGGAAACGGGAGCATCGGGTGGTTAGGTAATTTGGTCAAGGGTACATGGCTAATTGATGGTAGTGCTAGAATTTAAACCCAGGAAATCTGGCTCCCAGATTCTGTAGCCACAAGGCCACACCCTATATATGAAAGGCACAAAGCAAGGCAAGAGCAGCGTATGGTGCATGCTGTCATTTGTGTGAGCAAAATTGGGGATGACTGTTACAGACATGCTTACACATGCACAGGACATCTTCGGAAGGGTGCCCAAGAAACTGACAACAAGGTCACCTCTGCAGAGGAGAATTTGGGGGCAGGGAAATGAACCTTTTCTTCAATATATATATATTCAACATATTTACATATATGTATGTATGTATGTATACATATATTGCTGGGTGTTTGTTAGATTACCATTTATTACCATATATAGGAATTAATTTAAAATATTTAAATTAAAAACGAAAGCAAGAAGAACGTCCTTTCACTAGTGCCATCCTCCCACACTACGGGCGACTCAGGGAAGATGTTATGAAAGTGTGTGAGGAATCCGGGGAGAAGTGATCTAAGCATTGGTTCCCAGACAATCTCTTTAAGAAAGACCATTGCTTTAAAGGACTATTTTGGGGGCTGTAGAACATGGGGTAGAACTTTGGATTATGGAATATGGTGCAGCCATTACACTTTACATTTATGTAGCATTTTTTTAAATGATAATGAGACATATGTTTAAAATATTAAGTGAACTCGTATAGATAGATATTTGTCTCTCTTTAAAAACAAAAGTAGGGGCACCTGGGTGGCTCAGTCAGTTGAGCGCCCAACTCTTGATTTCAGCTTAGATCATGACCCAGCTAAGCAGGGAGCCTGCTGGAGATTTTCTCTCTCTCTCTGCCTCTCCCCACCGCCCCCCCCCCCGCCAAAAAGATGAAGTAAAATAACATTCCAAAAAAATAAAAATAAAAACAACGCTGAGTAGAAAAAACTGGAAAGAAATAGACCTAAATGTTAGCCACGGTTCTTTTGGGGGAGGGTGAAAGAATCATGGACGATGTCTATTTTCTTCTTTGCACCCTTTTTTGTTTCGTTTAAGCCTGAAGATAGAATTTAAAACAGTTCTTAAAATGTGCCAGCAGTGTTTCTGGTGAGCTGGAGTCATTCATTCCTACATCGACCGGCACCGACTGCCCTGAAAAGATCATAATGACAAAATGAGTATGTCTGCCTCAGAGGTTTCTCTCCTTCAAAAGTCAGCCTAGAAACCCGTTTCCCCACGTAGGCACTTCCACTCAAACTGCCACTTTCCTAACTTGATTCCTCAAGTTAGAGAGGGTGTGAGGGTGTCCTGCAGGGCATCAGCTTTTATGCTTGGAACTCCATTGGAATTATTCTCTTTCAGCTGGCCACAGGATATCAGTTAGTCCTATGGGCCCAACCCCAGCTGACCAGTGTGGGCCGTCACTTAAGGCAGCAACGCCGCCATGATGCAAGGTTTTGTGCACATAGATTGATGAGGATAGTGTGTCCTCATGTGGTGCATGGGAACAGTCCTCATCATTGCAATCTGCATGGCTTTCTGGAGAGGTTCAGTCTTCTCTCAGCCGGTCACGTGTCACCGTATGGCTGAAATAACATAACCCAGGCTACTCAGTTCAGCTTCACCACCAATGGTATGTGTCTGCATGCTGGGCTTCCACTGTGCCAGCCGGCCACGTGACTCAGATGTCACTAAACCAGCCTCGGCCCAGAACCCACCCTAATTCCCCAGAGAGCTGGGGTCAGGCTCTCACGCCCGAGTCGCTGGCCAGCAGCACGTCTGGGCTTGCATTCTAGGAAGAATTTTTGTGGCATGCTCAGGGATGGCTACGTTAAACATCAGACTAAAATAAAATCTGTGGGGCGCCTGGGTGGCTCAGTCGATTGGCAGCCAGCTCTTGATTTCTGCTCAGGTCATGGCCTCATGGTTCATGAGATCCATGCTGTCAGTGCAGAGCCTGCTTGGGATTCTCTCTCCCACTCGTGCACGCGCGCGCTCTCTCTCTCTCTCTCAAAATAAATAAATAAGTTTAAAAATAGTAAAAACTAAAAATAAAATAAAATCTGCCATGAAGCAAGGCATGAGTCCTTCAGGGACTGGAAGCATTCTGGTCTGGAGTCCCCCCCCCTTCTGACCAGGCCAGGAGGCTCCCATCCGCTCTAACTGTTCTAATAACCAGAGGGATGTACATAATGTTGTGATGCCTATGAAGGGCGGCTGACATCCAGGTGACGTGATAGAGTGGAAAAAGTAAAATACAAGACTGTGTGCTTGATCCCATTTATGCCGCGATGACCGTAAATCAATATGATCCTAAATATATAAATATATGAAGAGATGTTTGGAGAAAGTTCACTTATATATTATCAGTGGTTGTCTCTGGATGGTAGAATTTGGTGCACTTTTTTTTTTAACTTTTAAAAATTGTAATTCTCAGTCTTGTAAGAACTTTATTTAAAAAAAATTTTAATGCTTTGTTTATTTTTGAGACACAGAGGAACACGAGCAAGGGAGGAACAGAGAGAGAGGGAGACACAGAATCCAAAGCAGGCTCCAGGCTACGAGCTGTCAGCACAGAGCCCCATGTGGGGCTCCAGCCTACAAACTGTGAGATTATGACCTGATCTGAAGTCGGCTGCTTAACTGACTGAGCCACCAAGACACCCCAAGAACTTTAAAAAAAAACATAGCATGCATCTTTTTTACGGATGAAAAACAAAAATATTCTTTTTCTAAAGAGCAGTTATACATATCTCTTGATATGTGTATAACCTTAGGCAAATTAGCTAGCCTCCCTGTGCCTCAGTTTCCTCCATTATAAAATGGAGATCATAATCGTTCCCATTGGATGAGACGGTAAGGGTGAAATGTGCTAATATATGTAAAGTACCTAGAACAGTGCTTAAAATGTAGAAATGCTCAATGCTCTTATTATTTGGGTGGTGACGGTGGTTGGTGTTAGTTGTATTATTATAATCTCACATTATGCACCGATGTCTGCAGGACAGGAATTACCTAGGACAGAAGAGCCAAATTATTTTTGCAAGGCCACAAGATAGATTAGTTATGGTTGAAAAGAAGGACATACATAAGTGTGTGGCTATATTTCCACTGACAGCCAAGCAGTCTAATGTATTAGTATAACTGACAATTAGTATGCTAGTAAAGCTAAATGTCAGGGGGTGAAAAAGCTTCAGTCTGGCAACTTTCTGAGCATAACTTTCCAGGAAAAATATAGTGATTTTTGGACAGATGAACTTCAAAGAAAATGTATGAAGGTCATAGTGAGACAGAAACTTCTATGTGAAAGCCTTTACAACACCAACCACCTGCACAGGTTTTAGTCTGTTTCATCAACACAGAACCCTTAAGAATCTGGGAGGGATGGTGGGGCAGTGTTTGGGTATATTAACCCCTAAGATATTTTTTATTTTATTTTATTTTATTTTTATTATTGTATTATTATTTTTTCTTGTAAATAACCTCTATACCCAACATGAAGCTCAAGCTCACAACCCTGAGATCAAGAGTCGCATGCTCTACCAACTGAGCCAGCCAGGTGCCTCATAACCCCTTGGGTCTATATTTGCAGTGGGGGGAGGGGGGGGGGTCTCTGCTGGGCATGCATATGTAGTTGAAAGGCCCAGAAAGTTAGGTTTCTGAATGTGCACAGTTTAGGGCACCAGGCTCTCCACATGGTCGAGACCCTGGAGTCTGACCCTGAAATACTTTGAAGCTCTCCCTAATTCAATTCCTGGCTCCGATGCCTCTGGCTCCTGCTTTCTGGTGGTGAGGGCACCTAGACTTGAATCCCTAGTCCAGGTTCTTTTATCTGATGACAAACTGATAAAGGATGTGGCAGTAAATGTGTGTCATCATTCAAGCTGATTTGAACCAGAGACCCAGGTGAAGAAACCAGTGTGTGTCTTTGTCATTGCCAATGATAAACTCCTGAACAAAGCTGACACCTGCACATTAAGGGTGTACAAGAACAAAGACCCATTCTCATTCCACTTAGAGGAATTCTGTGCTTAAAATTCCACAGCAAATGTAAGCACTTTTCACTAGCAATGTCATGGCTGAAAAGAGGAATTACTGTCCGTGGCATAAATAGATAATGTTTATGAACCCAGCCTCAAGAAGGGCTTCCTTGTGGCAGACGAATTGCTTTGTCACCCAATGTCACCCCATGACAGAAGTATGATATCAGAACCACTGGTGGAAAACAACAAATGCAGACTCTTTGAAAGGAGAAATAAAAACTATTTTCATATATATATACATTAGTTCTTATAAAAACTAAATACAAATATTTTGAAGTAATATTTAGCTTACTGGCCTGCGTGTTGTAGGCTCAATGTTGCTTTCTTTTGTTTATGTACACCATACCGAGGGTAGAAGTGATTACTTGGCAAATGATTTGGAGCCTGGTCTAATATAGACCGTTGGAAAAAGCCTCAAGCCTCCACCTCCATAGAAATACAGAAGTTATTTTGACCTTGAAGGTTTTAGAGAAGTTATACCGATGACCACCTGGGTCAATAAAAGAAAAATCTTTATTGATTTGAGACACACAGCTTCTTGGGGTGGTTTCCAAGATAAACAAGTTGCAAAATATTTGTTTGCTGCTATTTGTTGGCTACTGAGCTGAATCCCAAGAGTTTGGAATAAGATGGTCCTCTGAGAGCTAAACTATAAAATCAAAACATAGTGGATTGACATGGAAATCTTCACTGAAGACAACGCTACCCGGAGGGGCTTGGCATGGAGGGAAATACAAGCATTGCCTGGCCACAGGGTACTGTGTAGGGCACTAAGAAGTCTTAGTCAACAGCTTTTGAATCTTGACTCTTTTTTTGCCTGTAAAGGCCATTTCCCATGTGGGGGTAGAAGCAGGAGATTGTCACCAGGTGGCCACAAATGTTCAAATTCCTGGACAAGGACCTTCCTAATGTGAGCTGAATGTATCATGCTGTGTGTGTGCCTGATACCATTAAATATTCAATTAATCCCACTTCTCTTGTTCTCTTTCCATGTTTATGAGCAATCTCTTGATTACTCTGGCTTCCCGTGTCAGTGTCCCTACAGAGGACTTTTGTAAGGAGAATATAGGCATTATGTATTCCCATCACAACAATTATCTTTGATGTGGTAAATGAATTTAATTGTTACTCAGTTTATGATTTGGCTTCCCACACAACTTGACTACAGGGAGAAAATGGGCTGCTCATGCCCACTTAGGTATTCCAGGCTACGGTCTCCATTATGTTTTGATTTCGTAGGCCAAAGTCTCAGTGGACACCTTCTTTTTGTGGTTCTTAGAAAATATCCTCTTTGTAGCCTCAAAGATATTGAAGCATGTATGCAACATGCCTTTCAGGACATCAGTGCATTGGTGTTTTGGTTTTATATCTAATCTCATATGCCTGGTGAAGGTAAGCGTAACAAAACTAGGTTCCTGAGCCTGTAAAACCAAGGATCACCCAGCAGAACATGGAAAATTGCCAAAGGTAACAGGTGTCACCTGAGGCCTCCTGAGAATCAGTCTGATCACCTTCCCTGGAAAAGCACACTCTCTTGTTTCTAGGTGGGCAGATCATGTCCTTCTTCCTTTTCTGCATAAATCTCAGACCATAAATGAGCTTGCTGGTTTTATGGAATTATCTGAGACAAACTGGTAAAAAGTTGAGGAATAGCTACTCAAAACAGTGAATTTGGCTTTTGAATAATTGACCTGCAGCTCTTCTTTTTGGCACTAACTAGCCATTAGGACCAAATGACTGTTAAGGCCACCCTTAGATCGTGATAAATCTACATGTGTAGTCTGCATACAAGAGAATGTTTGTCTTTCTGTTCTCTGTAACAGGAAGTTAGGCGCATAGCTGACCCAAAAGTAGTAAAAATATTATTGTGATGTAGATTAAGTCTGAGGCTAAAGGAAGCGAGGCCTAAACAAATCCAGTTTTATCCCATTAGAGATTATGAACTGTCTTATCAAGAGAGCTTTCCTACTCTGACTCTCAAGATGGTTTATAATGTAAGTTCTTATGAGAGTCACTGGTCAGGGGTTACACAACTTAGCCCAGACCCATTTGAGGGCCATAAAGTCACAGCCCAACGAAAAGCCTGTCAAGAACCACCTTTTATGTTGTTGGCAGATTTCTCTTCAAGGTAGCAAAGAATCTAACGGTGGCTTATAGTGGAACAGTTACACCTGAAGCCTCTGGTTCCTCATGTTATGTAATGGCCTGCAAACCCAGACTTATATTTTATAACATAAAAACTGGCCGCTCTTTGCCTGGAACATCTGATAAGTTACTAGATCTGTAATCAGGCACAGAAAAGAGTTTTCCACCTTTTAAGTGAAACTTTTTGTTTTGAGATGGCTGTAGGATTCATGTGCAATGGTAAGAAATAACGTAGAGATTTTGTGTCCCTTTACCCAGTTTCCCCCAAAGGTAACATGCTATAAGACTGCAGTACGAGATCACAACCTGGGTTTTGACATTGATGTGGTCGGGATATGAAACATTTCCATCACCACAAAAATTATCATGAAGCCTTTTCATAGCCACACCCACTTCCCTCCTACTCCCTTCTCTCCTTGACCCTTGGCAATTACTAATCTAGTCTCCATTTCTAGAATTATGTCATTTCAAGGGTGTTATGTAAATGGACTCATACGGTATGTAACCTTTGGGGATTGGTTTCTTTCATTCACCATAATCTTCTGGAGATTCAGCTAGGCTATTGCATCTATCAATAGTTGGTTCCTTTTTATTGCTGAGAAGTACTCCACGGTATGGATATACCCCAGTTTGTTTGACTATTCATCCATTGAAGGACAAATGGATTGTTCCATTTTGGGGCTGTTATGAATAAAGCCATTATAAATATTTGTGTACAGGGTATTTATCAGGGGTATATGCCCAGGAGTGCAATTGCTGGGCCATGTAGTTGTTGCATGTTTTGTTTTGTTTTGTTTTAATAAACTGCCAAAGTGTTTTCGAGAGTAGCTGTACCATTTTGCATTCCCAGCAGCAATATGTGAGCGATAACAGTTTCTCCACATCCTTGCCGGCATTTGGTATGGTCACTATTTAAAAAAATTTTTTTTTAATGTTTATTTATCTTTGAGAGAGATAGAGAGACAGAGCACAAGCAGGGGAGGGGCAGAGAGAGAGGTAGACACAGAACTTGAAGCAGGCTCTAGGCTCTGAGCTGTCAGCACAGAGCCTGATGTGGGACTCACACCCACAAACCATGATATCATGACCTGAGCCAAAGTCAGACACTTAACCAACTGAGCCATCCAGGCACCCCTGGTCACTATTTTTTATTAGACATTTTGATAGGTATTAGCAATAGCTTACTGTGGTTTTAATTTGCATTTCTCTAATGGATAATGATATTGAACATCTTTTCAGGTATTTATTTGCCATTTGTATATCTTTTTTTAAACTTTTTTTAGTTTTTAAACTTTACATCCAAATTAGCATATACATCCAAATTAGCATAGCATAGTGCAACAATGATTTAGAAGTAGATTCCTCAGGGCCCCTTACCCATTTAGCCCCCCCCCCCCCCCAACCCCTCTGGTAACCCTCAGTTTGTTCTCCATATTTATGAGTCTCTTCTGTTTTGTCCCCCTCCCTGTTTTTATATTATTTTTTTTCCTTCCCTTATTTTTTTAACTTTTTTAAAAAGGTTTATTTATTTATTTTGAGAGAGAGAGAGACAGAGTAGGGGAGGGGCAGAAAGAGAATCCCAAGCAAGCTCTGTATTGTCAGCACAGAGCCTGACATGGGGCCCATCTCACAAACCACGAGATCATGACCTGAGCTGAAATTGAGTTAGAAGCTTAGCCGAATGAGCTACCCAGGTGCCCCATCATTTGTATATTGTTTTTAGTGAAATGTCTCTTCATACCTTTAGCTCAGTTTCTATATGGATTGTTTGGTTTTCTTTACTGTTGCATTTTGAATTCTTTATATATTCTAGATACTAGTCTTCTGTCAAATAGGTGGTTTGCAAATATTTTCTCCCAGTCTGCAGCTTGTCTTTCCATCTTCTTAACAGGATATTTCATAGAGCAAAATGTCTAATTTTGTCAGCTCTGACTTAGCCACGGGAGATCACAAGGTAAACAACCAATACACTTATAACCATTCTGTACCCATACAACCATTCTGTTTTTTCCTTTCAGTATTCAATAAATTACATGAGATATTTACCTGTTAGGTGATTTATCTTTGTGTTAGATGATTTTGCCCAACTGTGGTCTAATGAATTCTGAACACATTTAAGGTAGACCAGGCTATGATGTTCGACAGGTTAGATGTATTAATTGCATTTTCCACTTACGGTATTTTCAGCTTACGATGGGTTTACTGGGTCTACAACCCCACCATAAGTTGAGGAAGATCTCTACTGTTATATAAATGAGTCAAAGATGGCCTCTGTGTATTGGGCCCTCGGTTGTTTATTCTTCCTTCACTGCAGATGGAGACCCATTAGCTCAAAAGCACACTGGCATCAAACTCAAATTTTTATACAACTAACATGCAATTATTTAAAAATAGTACCAACAAGCAAATGTTTAGCCATGTAGGGCTTGCCTGACTCACATACCCCACAAAATCTAATCCAGCATCTCCTGGTCTTTGATAAGATAGAGACTTGTGGTTATAAGGTGCTGCCTTTCCAAGTTCTATGACCCAGAGACTCCCCACCATGCTGCCAAGAGCAATCACCCAGACTTACATGTCTAGGGACATGTTAATCCTCTGGGGGTTCCCTTGCCCTCCTTCCCTTCTGGATGGTGGCCTTCTTGCCATAAGCCTCTGGATGGTCTCATACTGTGAAGGACTTCTATTCACATGCAGCACTGCCCACACACAGCCCAATAAAGCTTGCATGTTACTTCCTTTGTGGCTTATTTTTTTTTCTTGATCATCCTTTAAATCCTTCAAATCCCCTGTAGATATCAGGGTAATACTTAGCTTCATAAAATGAATTGGGAACTGTTTTATTTTCTGGAAGGGATTATGTAGAATTGATGTTAATTTTTCCTTAAGTGTCTGGTGGAATTCTCCAGTGAAAGTCCATCTGGGCCTGGAGATTTCTCTTTAAGATCATTTAATAAAAAATTCAATTTCTGGGGCGCCTGGGTGGCTCAGTTGGTGAAGCGCCTGACTTTGGTTCAGGTCATGATCTCACAGTTTGTGAGTTTGAGCCCCTTGTCAGGCTCTGTGCCGACAGCTTAGTGCCTGGAGCCTGCTTCAGATTCTGTCTCTCTCTCTCTCTCTCTCTCTCTCTCTCTCTCTCTGCCCCTCCCCTGCTCACACTCTGTCTCTCTCTCAAAAATAAATAAATATGAATTTAAAAAAATTAAAAATTCCATTTCCTTAATAGTTACAAGGCTATTCAAATGATCTATTTCATTCTCGGTATAGTTAGGTTGTTTTTGTTTTTCAAGAAATCCAGTACACTTTCAGTGCTGTCCTCTTCCTCTTCTCCTTCTAGGAGTCTGATGATGGACATGTTAGGTCAGTTATTATAGTCCCACTGGCCTGAGGCTTTGTTGTTGTTGTTGTTGTTGTTCTTTTGTTGTTGTTGTTTTCCAGTCTATTTTCTCTCTGTTGTCCAGATTGGATAATTTCTGTTGCTCTGTCTTCAGCTTCACTGGTTTGTTCCTCTGTCTCCTCTGTTCCGTGATTGAGCCCATCCACTGAGTTTTTAATTTCTGCCATTGTAGTTTTCAGTTCTAAAGGTTCTACTTGGTTCTGCTTTCTCTTTTCTATTCCTGTGCTGAGACTTTTCTGTTTCTTTGCGGGGCCTATTTTGTTTTGTTTCAAGCCTGTTCTTAAGTGCTCAGTGAAGTTTCTTTTTAAGACGGCTGCTTTAAAACCTTTGTTAGATGATTCTGACATCTCTGTCGTCTTGATGTTGGCATCTCTTGATTATCTTTGCCCGTTCAGTTTGGGCTCTTCCTGGATTTGGGCATGATGAGTGAGCTTTTATTTAAACCTGGAATTTGGGGTATCATGAGAATTTGGATTTTAGGAAAACCTGTTTTAGCTGGCCTTCTCTGACATTGTTCTTTTGCGGGGGAAAAGGGTGCTGCCTCATTGCCGCCAAGTAGGGGTTGAAATCCAGATTTCCCAGTCAGTTCTGTTGATACTGATTGGGGGTAGCGGGTGCTCTTCATTACTACTTGGACGGGATGGGAGTGCCAGCTTTCCAACTAGCCTGCATTGGTACTTCTCTGGCTGGGGAAGTTGGGGGTGCCTTGATACTTCTCTGCATGGGGCCTCAACCAACACCACAGGGTGGGGTGTGGCCTTGTTACAGCTGGGCAGCGGTACAAGACCTGACCCTCCACTAAGCCTCTCCTGGTATCACTCCAGTGGGAAGGAAAGGGGTGCCGCCTCACTGTGGGAAGGGGTGTAAGTCCAGGCTCCCCCCCTGGGATATTATAACGGTCCGTTGCTGATGAAATTCTTGGCCCTCTATTCTGCCCTCTCTCACACCACCCTGGCTGCGAGTTTTACATTTTGCATTCACACTTGATGTTATAGCCTCATGAGGGTAGACATCTAGTCTCTCCACTCAACCTCTGCTAGCACTGGTATGGGTGGGGACATAGTTTTTTCTCTGGTGTTTGGCCACAGCAGAGCAGTTTCCAACTGAAAGTTTTCTGTTCTTGCTAGGCTGCCCTTTTTCTGTTCCTTTGGCTGGAGAGAGCAGGCTTTTGTTGGGGCTTTGCTTTTTTTTTTTTTTTTCTTTCCTTAGCTTGTTGGCATTTCTAGGTTGCTGGCTCCAAATCCGAGATACGCAAGGCAAACAGAACTCAAAGGACTCACAACTGTGCTGTTCCTCAGGCTTCAGTGTTCTAGCTGCTCTGCCTTCTCTCTATCTCTGAATCGTCTTACATTTGTTTTATATATAACGTTCAGGGCTTTTTGTTGTACTTAGTGGGAAGAATAAGGAAAAGCTCATCTATATTCCGTCCTCCCAGCCGCATAAGTCTCTACATGCCTATTTTGAAAAATGGACAAAACCCACACCCTGGGTTATACCAGAGAGCAGCATACCCATGGGATTCATGAAGGTGGGCAGATTAATAATCACCTGAGCCAACTGTTCTAAGCGATCCTTCAAGTAACTTCGGGGGGGGGGGGATGGAAATTTCCTCCAAGCATTTATTCAGCTTGAAGGTTTTCATCACCTATTTATTTATTTTTGATCAACTATTTAAAAAAAATTTTTTTTTTAATGCGTCTTTATTTTTGAGAGAGAGAGCAAGAGAGCATGAGCAGGGGAGGGGCAGAGAGAGAGGGAGACCCAGAATCCGAAGCAGGCTGCAGGCTCGTCAGCGCAGAGCCCGACGTGGCGCTCCAACTCACAAACTGCAAGACGGTGACCTGAGCCGGAGTCGGAAATTCAACCAACTGAGCCTCCCAGGCACTCCTTGATCAACTATTTAAAATGAGGTACAGTTACCAGGTTTCAGTCAGGGAAAGATCTGAGCAGTTGACCTTGTTTTGTAAATCAGCGAGAGTCACCCGCATCTCAAGCAGGATCTTTGGCTCCACGACCTTAGTCGTCAAGTTTTTATGTTTGCTAACCGTCCCTAGAATCTACACCCATCACTGTGTCTGACAACCAGACTCTCAACCTCCCACTGGGATTCATATTTTCTGTTTCTTTAGGTGATGAGAAATGTATAATAAGCTTCAAATCTGATGATATTTTAATAACTTGTATATCCCCAATTTTCGTCAGTGCAGGTATTTAGAGAGTATCTACCACATTTACCAAAACACTCCTGTAGATAGAACTGATTTGGGGTTATCGGTGGTTCGTTAGTAAATGGTAAAAGTAGAAATTTCACCTCGAAGGCAGAGTTTTAAATAGATCTCAGCCAGCAATAGGTCACCAATTGCACTGAACGACTTTAGACTTAACCTCCCCATTCCATTCTCATGTGCAGGTAGACTTTGCCTTAGAAAGAAAAAGAGGGGCACGTGAGAGGCTCAGTGGGTTAAGCATCTGACTCGTGATTTATGCTCAGGTCCTGATCCCAGGGTCATGGGATCGAGCCCCACATCAGGCTCCACACTGACAGTGCAGAGCCTGCTTGGGATTCTCTCTCTCCCTCTCTGTCTGCCCCTCCCTCACTCTCTCTCTCTCTCAAAATAAACTTTTTTAAGAAAGGAAGGAAGGAAGGAAGGAAGGAAGGAAGGAAGGGACTTTTTGCCTGATCCAGAATATTCATTCTAAACGTGGAGACTTTATCAGGATTGGACTCAGCTGCAAGTGACACGAAAAATCACAGACAGACAGTAGCTTAAACAAGATAGTAATTTACTTCTCTTTTACATAAAAGTCAGAAAGGGCAGTTCATAGCTGGTGTGATGTCACTGCACTGAAGGGACCCATGTGCCTTTCATCTTCTTGCTCAACATATGGCTTTCACATCATGGTTCAGAGAGAAGTAGGACACACCCTTTCCTACAGTGAGATTGCCTCAAAATCATGACTGTGCCTTCCCACTGGCCTGGCCTGGGTTACTGTAGCAGGATTCTCACACAGAGTCCTGACACCGAGGCTTTTCTTTCCCAGAAGCAGCTTTATTCATGCCGGCACCGCTCAGTTGGGTTCGTACCCGAAGAACTGAGCCCCGAATGCCATGTGATGTAGTTTTTTATATATTTTTTACTTCTTTGTCTCTCTTATATGGTAACACACAAACACGCAGTCTGATTAACTGGTCTCATGTTACAAGGTCGTGAGGGATGTTGTCATGTATGCGTATAGTCAGGTTACCTTGAGGTGTTTTTCTTTCCTTAGGGAGGGGACCCTACCCCATTACAGGGTTACAGTTAATGGCAGGGGAGGCTAGGTAAGGTCGTGCTTATTCTGAGTAGCTTAGGGCCCACACAACCATCCATTCTATTATGAGAAAGAAAGGGAGGATGGATATTGGGGGCAAATAACAATTTCTGACACTGGGACTGACAATAATGAAAATCTATAACGCTAACGATGACTGACCACTCAACCCCGATTTACCTTCATATGCTCTCACTCCTAAGTATCTGAGGGTTTTTCCATCCCCACCTACATCTGTCTTTACGAGTAGGGTCCATAAGGAAGCAGCCCTCTTCTCCAGCAGCTCCAAATGAGTATGCTCTAACCCACCAGCCAGTTTAATATTCAGGTTTCAAGAATGATTAATTCTGCCATGGAGTCTGTGGAATAATACAGAATAAATATTATGGCAAAGAGATCGGAAGTCCAAGCAAATAGCATGCCCTTGGCAGGGGAAATACAAATGTTAAAAAAACAAATCACATCCAGTTTGCCAGAGAGCCAGATCAAAACTACAGGAAGCTCCGGTCTCTCTGAAGCTATCAGAGATTTTAGTGACCAGTTCAGCTTTGTCTTAATCCCACCCTCAAATCTGTGGAGAGACAAATCGGCAAGCTTGGGGAGATTCGTTCTAAAGTCTGGCTCAGTTTTAAGCAGATGATGTGAAAACCCACCTGCAAAACCAGTGTTAAAAGGTTTATAATCTGGGGGTGCCTGGGTGACTCAGCGGAGCGCCCAATTCTTGGTTTCGGCTCAGGTCGCGATCTCACGCTTTGTGAGTTCAAGACCTGAGTTGGGCTGCACACTGACAGCACAGAGACTGCTTGCGATTCTCTCTCTCCCTCTCTCCCTGCCCCTCCTCCCTCGCATGTGCTCTCTGCCTTTTTCAAAATAAATAACTAAACTTAAAAAGCTTTAAAATGTAGGGTACCAGCTTGCTGTGGCACCCAGTGACTCAGAACTAAGTAATTGGATCTGGGGCGCCTGGGTGGCTCAATCGGTTAAGCGTCCGACTTCGACTCAGGTCACGATCTCGCGATCCGTGAGTTCGAGCCTCGTGTCGGGCTCTGGGCTGATGGCTTGGAGCCTGGAGCCTGCTTCCGATTCTGTGTCTCCCTCTCTCTCTCTGCCCCTCCCCCGTTCATGCTCTGTCTCTCTCTGTCTCAAAAATAAAAAAATAGGGGCGCCTGGGTGGCGCAGACGGTTAAGCGTCCGACTTCAGCCAGGTCACGATCTCGCGGTCCATGAGTTCGAGCCCCGTGTCTGGCTCTGGGCTGATGGCTCGGAGCCTGGAGCCTGTTTCCGATTCTGTGTCTCCCTCTCTCTCTGCCCCTCCCCCGTTCATGCTCTGTCTCTCTCTGTCCCAAAAATAAATAAAAAACGTTGAAAAAAAAAATTAAAAAAAATAAAATAAAATAAAAAAATAAAAATAAATAAAAAGAACTAAGTAACTGGATCTGAAATTGACTGAAATCAAAAATTATCTGCTGCTACTTCCCTACTTTACGATAAAAATGTTACCTATTTACAAACTCTCACTTCTCTAAAGCTCGGCAATCTGCAGCCTCTCAGGAACACAGCTGAGAAACACGTCAATGAGAAAATAAAATAGATGTTAAAAGAACTCATGTATTTTTTTTCCCCTAAGGAAGTCAAGACTGTCCACTGGGTCCTGACTCACAGTCCATGTAGTCTTGTACTACACCCAATTCTAATAAGCGTGTTACCTGGCTTCCAACTCCCAAGCATATCGGGACTATAGAAGCAGGAAGAGGGCTGTGCAAGATGGCATATGAACGGCAATAGGAAGTGCTGGTTATCAGCCGGCCAGCAGGGGAAGAGACAGAAATCTACAAACGATAGAAAGGAACTCCCGTAGGGGCACCTGGGTGGCTCAGTCGGTTGAGCGTCCGACTTTGGCTCAAGTCATGATCTCCTGGTTTGTGAGTTCCGGTCCCGCGTCCGGCTCTGTGCTGACAGCTCAGAGCCTGGAGCCTGCTTCGGATTCTGTGTCTCCCTCTCTCTCTCTGCCCCTCCCCTGCTCATGCTTTGTCTCTCTTTCTCAAAGATGAAAACTAAATTTAAAAAAATTGTTTTTAAATTAAAAAAAAAAAAAGAAAGAAAGGCACTCCAATAAATCTGGTTTTGACAGACATGTGATAGAAGGACAAAGAGCCATGCATCTTGGCAAGCACTGGTTAAAATACCATGCCTTCACTCCAAGCATTCATGGAATACTTACCCTGGTACCCTTGCATCAGGACATGGGAATGAATTCTGGCCAGTCCACGTAGACAAAAGCGCTGGGGGACTATATTCAGGTATGGTTTTAAGATTTCTTGTAAAATATTTCAAACTCTCTGTCTTTATGTCCCCAAATTCAGAGGATGCAGGGGGGTAGTCTGAATCCCTGGACTGTATTAAGGCCCCAGATAAAAGAGCCTGATTCCTGAATGACGGCCTGATGCAAAGCACCTCTGCTGACCCACACAGGACTGAGATGCCAGCTAGAAATATGTAGTTGGGTCAAGCCACTGACTTATGGGGTTGGTTGTTTGTTACGGCAACCAGAATTTCTCATCCCAACTGATATAGAAATTAGTACTGGAAAGTGCTTTTAAAAACAGCAATCTCAAAACTCATGGTATCATTCAGTAGGCAGCAAGAAAACACATATTGCAGACTGATGGCTAGAAATCTATGTAACACAGTGGCAAAAATTTGGTAACGTTGTCACCTGTGATATTTTGGATGCACACCACCTCCCTGTTGAACTTGTAGCTCTGTGGGAAGAAATTAGAAAACAACACATCAGTAGTATATACTAGTTGTTACTGGCTGCATTTGACAGGCTATGAAAAGAAAGAGATGAGCAGGAAAAAATTGGCCAATTTACAAGCAAAAGTAAAAGGAAATAGAGAAAAGTCCAGAAAGTCAGGGTCTCACAGGGTTGGAAGATCAAACTTTTGTTAGCCTTCAAACTGGAAGCTATAAGAACACATAAGGTTTTGGGCAACAAAGTCCCAAGAAAACTTTCTCAGTTGAACAAATTGGCTGAGCCTTGCATCAGAGATCAGATGGAAGGCGTGGCCTTTTTGACAGTTTGAAGGTAGCTATCATTAAGCTGAAGAGGCATGTGGGAAGAGGGTGGTTGGGAACAAAAAATAAGGCAGGCTCAAAAACTGTGTCTAGGATGGATTTGGGGTGAGGTTACTGGGAAATGGAACTGGTTGGAAGTAAAGGAATGAGAAGCTCATAAAGATTTTTAATGCAGGAACCCAGACTAAAAACCTTTTGGCTATTCAAGGTTGAAGCCCCCAATCTTACTTCCAAGGAGGGCCTCCTCCCAAACACACACCTCAGTTGTAACCAGAGAAAACGAGGTACAGCAAAGACCGTGCCAGAGGGTAGATCCAGGAGTCGCAGAAAACAATGGAAGGTTCCTCCCAAAGAGCAGAATTAGGACCTAATCAAGGGTAAGAATGCCTAGAGGCTTTCAAATTTTTATTGCCCTACAACTGCTATGTGTTTTCCATTTTGTCTTCCAAATGTGAGTGATTATGCGGCATTTCTGCATACTACCATTTTATATTACTAGGTGCAGAAAGCAGGGTCAGGACCAAGGTGAGGCAAGTGAGTTGCTTAGAGTGCAAATTTGAGCTAAGTACTCACTCCCAGAGGGTGCAAGGGCTGACTTTGCACACATGGAGCCATATATAGCCTGAAGAGGACAGCACATCAACGCATCATCTGCAGATCCTGGTTTTGAGCTGAATGTAGTAACTGACTGTGACTGAATTATTCCTCTCTGCAGGATGAAGGGGTGCGGGGGTGGGGGCAGTGTTCTATGTGTGGAAGAAAGAATGAAAGAGACATTTGGTTACCAGAAGCATGGACATTGGCAGAGACTAGCAAAGCATTCCCAGTACCTATGCTGTCCCTTTGTTGGCACATCGGTAGCCCACATTTTCTTGTCCCTATAATCTGGGTGGGGCTATGTGACTATTTTGTCCAATAGGATGTGTGCTGCCCAACAGAATAGTATGAAATTTCAGGCCTGCTCCCTGAAACCTCTGATGCAATTATCACCTGCCACCATATGCAGACAATGCAGTGAAGAGCTCCCAGGCTCTAGAAGGCAGCAGAACCTCAAGATAGAAAGAGCCTTAAAATCCACCTCGTCAGCAGAACACACATTTTTCTCAAGTTCACATGGAACATTCACCAAGATAGACCACACTGTGGGCCATAAAACACATCTTAACGAAAGAACAGAGGTGCCTGAGTGGCTCAGTTAGTTGGGCGTCCGACTTCAGCTCAGGTCATGATCTCATGGTTCATGAGTTCGAGCCCCGTATTGGGCTCTCTGCTGACAGCTCAGATCCTAGAGCCTGCTTTGGATTCTGTGTCTCCCGCTCTCTCTCTCTCTGCCCCTTCCCCCACTCATTCTCTCTCCCCCCTCTCTCTCAAATAAATAAATAAACATTAAAAATTTTTAAAAATATATAAAAGAATATAAATCATACAGTATGCTTTTAGACCACAATGGAATGAAAGTAAAAATCAGTAACAGGAAGATAATGGGAAAATCCTTCAGTACATGAAGATTAAACAACACACTTCTAAGTAACGCATGAGTCAAAGAAGAAATCTTAAGAGAAATTAAAATATATTTTGAGCAAAATGAAAATGAAACCACATCTTATAAAAATTTGTGGGATGCTATGAAAGCAGTGCTTAGAGAGAAATTCATAGCATTGTAGAAAAGAAGAAAGATCTAAAATCGATCACCTAAGTTTCCATCCTAGGAAACCAGAGAAAGAAGAGCAAGTTAAATCCAAAGTAAACACAAGAAAAGAAATATTAAGAATTAGAGAAGAATCTTGTATGATATTATAATGGTAGATATATGTCACCATAACCTTGTCCAAATCCATAGACTGTACAACTCACAGAGTGAACCCAAAGGTACCCTAAAGACTCTGGTTGATTATGATGTATTGATGTAGGTTCATCCTTGGCAACAGATTTACCCTTTGGTGAGTGATGTTGATAATGCGGGAGGCTGTGCCTATGTGTGGGAAGAGAGTATATGGGAAATGTCTCATTTTTTCATAATGTTTATTTATTTATTTTTGAGGGGGGAAAGAATGTGCATTGGTAGGGGAGGGGCAGAGAGAGCGGAAGGGAGAGAATTTCAAGTAGGTTCCGCACTGTCAGTGTAGAGCCTGACGTGGGGCTTGAACCCACAAACTGTGAGATCATGACGTGAGGTGAGATCAAGAGTCAGACGCTGAGCTGAGTGAGCCAACCAGGCACCCCAATATGGGAAATTTAAGTACCTCCCCTCGATGTTTTTTGAACCATAAACTGCTCGGAAAAAAATGAAATCTTAAACAAAAAACTTAATGATTGGAAGTGATACATTTGTGAAAGGCAATATTATAAAACATGTCTTGGATGGGCTGCTGGAGAGAGAACTAAGAAAAATAAAAATCTTGCCATTGTCACAAATAGTAGTTTCTAATTTATTCTCTCAGCTGGGCGGGCCTATGGTGCCGTGGAAGAAATCTTCATGCGAGCCAGTTGGTTTTCTAGTCCCAAGCTTTGGATAAATCCTGTCCATGCAGATCATGGACTGAAAACTGTTGGACCATTAGCACTAAATGGTCTCTCCTACTATTAAAATACCTCAAAGCATGTAACTATTGATGGTATATGGGTAGCAGTGCCTTCACGTAGGAATGACTTTTACATAATAAAGTTTTTTTCAATGAATTGAAGCAATTTTTTATCGAACCTCCTTCAACCGCATCCAAGTCAGAAGTGCTTGGTCTTTGTCCACATAAAAAAATAAACCTTAAAATACTTTTCGTAAGTACATGGTTGAAGTGTCTCTCTGTTCTTCACTCCTCAACTAAAAGCGCTTTGGAAAATGAATAGAGCTGGGCATTGTATATGTCTTTTGTTTTCATCTAAAAGTTATCCTTAATGCTACTCACCCCTCTAAAAAAAAAAAAAAAAAAAAGATGAAAGAAACCCGAGATCATCTAAACAAAACTGGACTAAGTTCCCCAACCACTTGTAAACAGCAAAACAAGTATATGAAAATCCAGTTGCTAGGAGGGGAAATTAAATGAGGTTTGAAGTTGGGGAAAGAAAGGATGAATAGGTTCATGTATGTGTTTCCACTTAAAGAGTTAAAAAAAAAATCAACGTTAATTGTTACTTAGATTTCTTTTTTTTTTTTAATTTTTTTTTAACATTATTTATTTTTGAGACAGAGAGAGAGACAGCATGAACGGGGAAGGGTCAGAGAGAGAGGGAGACACAGAATCTGAAACAGGCTCCAGGCTCCGAGTGGTCAGCACAGAGCCCGACGTGGGGCTCGAACTCACGGACCGCGAGATCATGACCCGAGCTGAAGTCGGCCACCCAACCAACTGAGCCACCCAGGCGCCTCTAGATTTCAACAACTGGGTTTTCTAGTTATATCTATGGTTTCAAACATTTTTGGAATCATGGGCCACTCTGGGAATCTAATGAGAGCTATGGACTTCTCTCCCAGAAAAGTGCAGATATACACATACATAAAACTTTGCGTGTAATTAATTATATTACCTTGGAGTAATATAATTTCCCCTTCTCTTAGACAATTACAAAAAAGTCATGCTTTCCTAATTTGATTTTCAAGCAAAAACTAATAACCACTTCTTGAAAAAAAAAAAAATTACAGGGGCACCTGGGTGGCTCAGTCAGTTAAGCATCCAGCTTCGGCTCAGGTCATGATCTCATGGTTTGTGAGTTCAGGCCCCGCATCCGGCTCTATGCTGACATCTCGGAGCCTGGAGCCTGCTTCAGATTCTGTGTCTCCCTCTCTCTCTGCCCCTCCCCCCACTTGTGTGCTCGCTCTCTCTCTCAAAAATAAATAAACATTAAAAAAAATTTTTTTTAATTACAGTAAGTAAAAAAAGTGCATATAAAACAAAAATAAGTTAATTCTGCTCAAAGGTAATTTTAATGAAAAAGATGCTGCTCTTCCTTTGGTTTGTCTGTTTTGTTCTTTTGGAGCAGGAGGAGGAACCGTTTCCTTCTTATTTCAGGGTTTCTGTTGGTCTACGCACAGTAAAGCACAGGGTTTCAGAAGTCTATGCACAGTAAAGCTAAGAACCCTGCAGTTGTCATCTGAAGCTTAGGGTATCCTTCAAGGCCTATTCAGATGGTTAGCAGAATTCCAACGATAGGACTGAGATTTCCAAATTCTTGCTAGCTGTTGACTGGGGAGCACTCTCAGCTTCTGGTCGCTGCCCTAAGTTCTTTGCCACATGGCATCCATAGACAACTCCTGGCATAGATGTTTGCTCGCTTCCAGGCCAGCAGGAGAATGTGTGTCTGCCTTCTGAAGGGCTCAGTCCCTTTGAATCACTCACCTGATTAGGTCTGGCCCAGACGGATCATCTCCCTTTGGATGAACTCAAAGACAGCTGATTAGAAACCTAATCTCAAGAGGGCTATCTTATCATATTCACAGATTCTCCCCACCCTCAAGGTGAGGAGATGGTACAAACTGTGTCTACCAGGGGGTAGGATCCTTGGAAGCCATCTTAGAATTCTGCTTACCACAGCTACTTTTCCACAACTGCCTCCAGGGAGACTCCTTTGGTAATATGAAGTTGTGTGTTTTTTGACAAGGTGAGACAAACATCATTGTTATACAACTGACTTTAACAACTTTTGCTTTGATGGAAATGGACTTGGTACCCAGACTCACTAAGGTCCGCGGTAGCAGATGGAATCAATGGCCAGTTAAGAATAGTCTTGGATCAAGAACCCCAGGATTCTCTACAATTCTTCAAGTTGAATTCATGTTACTTCATTTCTTTTGTTCTCAAGTCAATGAAGTCATCTTTGGCAAGGTCTGCCTCACCGCTGCTATCTATGTCAACAAGGGAAGGATTACAGATTCACTTTCCACTTGAAGATGGAGCAGGACCGCTCAGAGGTATTCTGAGGGCTTTCGGGTTGCTAGAGTTTTCTGACCGCAGAGAAAGCAAGAAATCTTCATTGTCCCTCTGAATTCCAGCCTGTAGAAGCATTTGCTTCAGTGATAGAAAGTTTGAAGCTTCTTCCGACCATGTTACTCTTCCAAGTATATAGACTTGGCCAAAAGAGCTTGTAGTTTTGTTTTATTTTTTTCAGCAGAACTGCACCGATGATTCCAGGACCTTGAACTGAAGGATTTACCTCATTCAGTGTGACCAAAGCTATGTGCCTAATAATCTAAGCTGGGAGCAAACCCTTCCCAGTAGCATTGCCTGGGGGGATCATCTTTCCTTTTCCTTTTGTCTTAAGCACCCACACAAACTTCTGCTTCAAGGTCAATAAGCACTTCATGACCTGCCTTATTCTGTGCGCTTGATAATCTTCTTCTACTATTATTTGACAAAGTCTCTTAAAAAGATGGTGATTCAGGGGCGCCTGGGTGGCTCAGTCGGTTAAGCGGCCGCCTTCGGCTCGGGTCATGATCTCGCGGTCCGTGAGTTCGAGCCCCGTGTCAGGCTCTGTGCTGACAGCTCAGAGCCTGGAGCCTGCTTCCGATTCTGTGTCTCCCTCTCTCTCTGCCCCTCCCCCGTTCATGCTCTGTCTCTCTCTGTCTCAAAAATAAATAAACGTTAAAAAAAATTAAAAAAAAAAAAAAAAAGATGGTGATTCAAAGCCCTGGCCTGGGGGAAGATGAAGATATCCACTGCATAGACAAGACTGTCCATGGGGTCTATGGCACCGATGCCTGCTGACCAACATGCAGAGAGCTGCTTTCTTCTAGAAGACAGTGTGAGCACGCAGGCAGCTGAGCTTTTAGGGGGTGCCTCCCAGAACCTGAGCTAGGAGTTTTCTGTCCATCACAGTTTGCTTGGCGAAGACTTTTTTTTTTAAATTACAAAAACGTTTTTAAAGTTTTTATTTATTTATTTATTTTGAGAGAGAGTGAGCACGAGTGGAGGAGGGGCAGAGAGCAAGGGAAAGAGAGAGAATCCCAAGCAGGATCCACACTGTCAGTGTAGGGCCCAATGTGGGGCTCGAACCCACGAACCGGGAGGTCGTGACCTGAGTTGAGATCGAGTCGGACACTCAATCCACTGAGCCACCCAGGCGCCCCAGGACTTCACATAGTTTTAAAGAAGTTAGTAGTATGGGGACACCTGGGTGGCTCAGTCGGTTGAGTGTTCGACTCGATCTCAACTCAGGTCACGACCTCCCGGTTCGTGGGTTCCAGCCCCACGTTGGGCTCTACACTGACAGTGTGGAGCCTGCTTGGGATTCTCTCCCTTTGCCTCTCTCTGCCCCTCCCCCACTCATGTTCACTCTCTCTTTCTCAAAATAAAGAAATACACTTTAAAAAAAAGAAGTTAGTGGTACGTATTTTTTTCAAAAATGAAAACATGTTTTTTTTTTTCCTCTGATGGCATTGGTCAGTGTGCAAATAATGAACAAAACCCAGAAAGTCATGAGGAATGCTTATAGTTTCTTTCTTTTCCATGACAAAAAGAAACATTATCACTTTCAATTATTCAAAGATCTGCTTCAAAATATGAGAAAGGAATATTACATATTTTGGAGTATCAACTGAGATATTCCACCTCAGCTTCAAGCCCCTTCATTGTCCAAGTTCAGGGTATGTGGCTTTGCCAAGGTCTCTCCAGTCACATGGAGACAAGCATTCTTTGCTTGGCAATAGGATGAGTAATCTTGTCAGATGCTTCCAAATAAGGTTCTTGATTTGAGATGAATCTATGTGATAAGATTCTGGTATTTCCCAAACAGGATCCTTCTTATGAATCCACACTGCCTGAGACAGATTTCAGGATGTAGAAGTGTCAAGGGCTCCTTTAGTTTCGTCGGTCTCAGATTCCCATCGGCAGATTCCTGCCTCATCCAGGGTACCGAGCTGTGGTCCTGATTGCATTCAGCAATGAAAGTAGACCCAAAAGCACAAAAATTTGGTCATGCTATGCTTTCTTTCCTTCAACATTTCCAATTTAAGCCAGACCTAATAAAAGCAAAGGCAGATATTTGTATTCAAAGTGACAGAGTATATTTTATTCAATTCTCATCCATGGGAAATGATTTTAGAAATACTCAAATGGCAACAGGGGCAATTGTGTGTTACCCACCACACACGTACTGAGCATGTGATAAAGACGATTTAAGCAAGAAGAAAGTCAAGTTTGGATTTATACCAGCAAATTGCTCCATTCACTAACTGTGTAATTCAAGAGCCAATTGCAAAAGCTTTTTGAATCTTCCGAAAATCTCTGGAAGTTCCCTACTCTTATATAGAACTATTATGTCCAGTTCTGTAGGTTTAGAAAGAGTCACATAGCTTCCAGTGTGTCATACTTTCAACTGCATGTATAAATGTTTCTAGAAGCGCCTGGGTGGCTCGGTCGGTTAAGCGGCCGACTTTGGCTCAGGTCATGATCTCACAGTCTGTGAGTTCGAGCCCCGTGTCAGGCTCTGTGCCGACAGCTCGGAGCCTGGAGCCTGCTTCACATTCTGTGTCTCCCTCTCTCTCTCCCCTCCCCATTCAGGCTCTGTCTCTCTCTGTCTCAAAAATAAGTAAAAACATTAAAAAGTTTAAAAAAAATAAATGTTTTTATATTGCCAATACTTTCACAGATGAGTGAGTAGTAGAAAACAAAGACAGTATTGAGAGACCTGTGACGTTCTTTCATTTCCCTGTAGACCTCATATGACTAATGTAGAGGATGACCATGACGTGGGTACGTGGGGAAATAATCTTGGCTTTTCTTACACTTCACAGAAACTCTTGGCTAACTTGCCGTTCATGTTAGCAGCACTAAGGTAGACATAACCTTATTTTATTCATATTTGACTCTGATTTACTGCTAATAATCTTATAACTATGGAGAGCTAGTCTTGGCCATGCCTTTATCATCTAACTTTCTTTAAGTATAGAATTTGATGTTTTCTGTATCATCTTGCATAAATCAATAGTTGTGTTTTTTCTTTGAACGATCAGTTTTTTGTAACATGGTACTGAATAAGCTGAGGGAAAGGATCCGTTTATCACATCCTGCAACTATCCTGTCCTTATCATTCCAATGATTATGAACTTATACATTTATAGAAATCAACTTATGAATGCTAAACATTGCTTTCATATACAAATGAAATAAACATTTAAAAGTATGTGGTACTTCCCAAGAAAAGTGAAATATTTTCACCTAAGAATTTCAGATATATTTTAGTCTTCCAACTTGTCTTGAATGAGTGAAGGTGTAATCTATTATCAATGGTTTTACCACAAAAATCAATATCCATTCTCGAGTTGCAGTGTGTTCAAATACAGAAGTTTTTCATGCTCTCTGAAAATTGTCAGTGTTTCCTGAAAATTTTCAAAGTTATTTTTCTTCAGCGATTCTTAATGACTCATTTTTTTAAGTGGGGGAGACCAATAGATATAAGTAATAGAAAATGGCATTCTTTGTTGGGTGGAATATTGCATTCCAACCACTGAAACCATTTTCTTAAAGTTTGCAATTTACCTGGGATGTTTTGTAATCTTCAGGTAGATGTGTATTGATACTTCCTATCATGTAATTTCTTTTTTTTTAATTTAATTTTTTTATTTTTAAAATTTTACATCCAAATTAGTTAGCTTATAGTGCAACAACGATGTCAGGAGTAGATTCCTTAGTGCCCCTTACCCATTTAGCCCATCCCCTCTCCCACCACCCCTCCAGTAACCCTCAGTTTGTTCTCCATATTTATGAGTCTCTTCTGTTTTGTCCCCCTCCCTGTTTTTATATTGTCTTTTTTCTTCCCTTATGTTCATCTGTTTTGTCTCTTAAAGTCCTCATATGAGTGAAGTCATATGATTTTTGTCTTTCTCTGACTAATTTCACTTAGCATAATACCCTCCAGTTCCATCCACGTAGTTGCTAATGGCAAGATTTCATTCTTTTTGATTGCCGAGTAATACTCCATTGTATATATATCCCACATCTTCTTTATCCATTCATCCATCGATGGACATTTGGGCTCTTTCCATCCTTTGACTATTGTCGATAGTGCTGCTATAAACATGGGGGTGCATGTGTCCCTTCGAAACAGCACACCTGTATCCGTGGATAAATGCCTAGTAGTGCAATTGCTGGGTCGTAGGGTAGTTCTATTTTTAATTTTTTGAGGAACCTCCATACTGTGTTCCAGAGTGGCTGCACCAGCTTGCATTCCTACCAGCAGTGCAAAAGAGACCCTCTTTCTCCGCATCCTTGCCAACATCTGTTGTTGCCTGAGTTGTTAATGTTAGCCATTCTGGCAGGTGTAACATGGTATTTCATTGTGGTTTTGATTTGTATTTCCCTGATGATGAGTGATGCTGAGCATTTTTTCATGTGTCGGTTGGCCATCTGGATGTCTTCTCCTATCATGTAATTTCACGAACGTCAAACTATATGCAGAATCCCAAGCGGAAGTTGAGTCACAGTCTCACCTATAGATGAACTGCTGTCAGTTGTGGGTGATGATAAAGCCCTTCATTGCCCGTTACCATCTTTGACATCATTTTTCAATTTGCCATGGAATATCAGCACACTTTGTAAATAATAATAAGGGACTTTTTTTCATAATGTTTTAAAATAACTACTGTTCCCAAACAAAATCACACAGGTATACACAACCGACGACAACTGAAATATCACACTTCTAAAGAAGTTCAGCAACAAAATGCACATACCAAGCCTTGCAAAACTGTGTAATTGTTAACAGGAAAAAACAAGTCCACACGAGGAGACAGGCAGAACACCCACTGCACAACAATGCCAGGACTCACTATCATTTTAGGTGAGATGCTCCATAGTGTCCTTAGTGCATTTAGGCTACTATAACAGAAATACCACAGACTGGATGGCTTCTACACAACAGAAATCCTGAAGGCTGGAAAGTCCTTTAGGTGCTGTTAGATTCAGTGTCTGGTGAGAACACACTTCCGGCTGACTTCTTGTCTCTACATGGTGGAGAGCTGAGAACGGAAGGAGGCTGTCTCATGACTTATGAGGGCACTAACCCCATTCATGAGGTCCCCAACCACACGACCCCATCTAATCTTAACTACCTCCCAAAGCCCCACCTCCTAATACCACTCCATTGGGACATGTTAATTTTGCATGCACACAAACATTCCATCCATAGCAGGTCCCTAGTTTTTCTTGGTTTTATTTTTTGTCTACATGAAAAATTGAATAATTTTACATTTTCACAAGACAAATAGAACCATGACTTACATTTTGTACTTCTCATGGCTGGTTTGAGAGATATAATCATTGTTCCCTCTGGCATTTTGTGTAGGCCCAGGCCCACCACATCCCCATCTCCAACCCTACCTCATCGTCACCCTACCTTGACATTATATTTATGCAGTTCTTCCAGAAACCAAAGAATACCCACTTAGGCATAAGCCTGTTTTTTTAGTATATGATACTTTTTATAAAAGCTAAAGTACTTTTTTATTCCGTACTTGAGAAAGGGAGCCTGTGGTGTTCTCCTCTGAGGTCATTAACCAGTAAGATTGTAAAGTATGCTTTCAAGTACGTTTGACAATGATTTCAAAGAAGAAACGACAGGACTATAAAAGGAGCTAGAAAGAAAGGAAGTAAAGCTTAGTAGCAAGATATCGAGGGTCCTTATTTGCCAGAGATCTGCAAATAAGTGGCAGGGGTATCACAGGGGTCCAGAGAATGGTTTCACAAGCACGTGAAGTACTCCTTGCAGAGTAAAGAACTTTCAACGAGGACCTTAAGACAGCCTGAACCATTTCACATGCACATCAAGGACTTAAGGCCAAGGAAACTGACAGAGCTTTACCCCTCCCACAAAAACTGAGAAATGACAACGTGACCAGCTTAGTGGGCCACTGCTATCTGCGAGTGACAGCTTTGTAAGTGAGGCTTGGGAGCACAGCAACATCCCCTAGGGCTTTGGTTCCCAGTTTCTGAGGAAGAACTCCACACTAAGTGGTATTCCTTGCTTCATAAAGTCTCGGGGACCCTTTGGGCCAGGGCGTCCGTTTCTTGCACAAAAGTTGAGCTAAGTTTAACCAATAACTCATGTACATGGTAACCAAAATGAAGAGCAGAGATCTCATATACCGACTGGAGATTCATGTTGGTAAATGAGGATAAGTAAAAGAAACTATTTAAAAAGATGCAAAATAGGGGTGCCTGGCTGGCTTGGTGAGTGGAGTATGAAACTCCTGGTCTCAGAGTTGTGGGTTCAAGCCCCACGTTGGGCTTAGAGATTACTTAAAAGTAAAATCTTAAAAAAAAAAAAAAGACACGAAATAGAAAAAGAAGCAAGGTATTCTGTGAAATATAGTTAAAATCAATAAAAACATAATTAAAATACAATTTTTTAAATTTTAATTTTATTTTTTTAATTTACATTCGAATTAGCATGTAGTGCAACAATGATTTCAGTAGATTCCTTAATGCCCCTTACCATTTTAGCCCCTCCCCCCTCCTAAAACCCCTCCAGTAACCTTCTGTCCTCCATATTTAAGAGTTTCTTACATTTTGTCCCCCTCCCTGTTTTTATATTATTTTTGCTTCCCTTCCCTTATGTTCATCTGTTCTGTATCTTAAAGTCCTCATATGAGTGAAGTCATATGATATTTGTCTTTCTCTGACTGATTAATTTCGCTTAACATAATACCCTCTCGTTCCATCCATGTAGTTGCAAATAGCAAGATTTCATTCTTTTTGATTGCCGAGTAGTACTCCATTTTATATATATATATATATATATATATATATATATATACACACACACACACACACATATACATACCACATCCTCTTTATCCATTCTTCTGTCGATGGACATTTGGGCTCTTTCCATCCTTTGGCTATTGTTGATAGCACTGCTATAAACATGGGGGTGCATGTGCCCCTTTGAAACAGCACACCTGTATCCCTTGGATAAATACCTAGTAGTGCAATTGCTGGGTCCTAGGGTAGTTCTATTTTTAATTTTCTGAGGAACCTCCATTCCCACCAGCAGTGCAAAAGAGATCCTCTTTCTCTGCATCCTCGCCAACATCTGTTGTTGCCTGAGTTGTTAATGTTAGCCATTCTGACAGGTGTGAGGTGGTTTTGTGGTTTTGTGGTTTTGGTTTGTATTTCCCTGATGATGAGTGATGTTGAGCATTTTTTCATGTGTCGGTTGGCCATCTGGATGTCTTCTTTGGAAAAGTGTCTATTCATGTCTTTTGCCCATTTCTTCACTGGATTGTTTTTTGGGCATTGAGTTTGATACGTTCTTTATAGATTTTGGATACTAACCCTTTATCTGATATGTCATTTGCAAATATCTTCTCCCATTCCATCAGTTGCCTTTTAGTTTTGCCGATTGTTTCTTTCGCTGTACAGCTTTTTTATTTTGATGAGGTCCCAAGAGTTCATTTTTGCTTTTGTTTCCCTTGCCTCTGGAGACATGTTGAGTAAGAAGTTGCTGCGGCCAAGGTCAAAGAGGTTTTTGCCTGCTTTTTCCTTGAGGATTTTGATGGCTTCCTATCTTACATTTAGGTCTTTCATCCATTTTGAGTTTATTATTGTGCATGGTGTAAGAAAATGGTCCAGGTTCATTCTCCTGCATGTCGCTGTCCAGTTTTCCCAGCACCACTTGCTAAAGAGACTATCTGTATTCCATTGGATATTCTTTCCTGCTTTGTCAAAGATTAGTTGGTCATGTATTTGTGGGTCTATTTCTGGGTTCTCTATTCTGTTCCATTGATCTGAGTGTCTGTTTTTGTGCCAGTACCATACTGTCTTGATGATTACAGCTTTGTAATACAGCTTGAAGCCTGGGATTGTGATGCCTCCTGCTTTGGTTTTCTTTTTCAAGATCTCTTTGGCTGTTTGGGGTCTTTTCTGGTTCCATACAAATTTTAGGATTCTTTGTTCTAGTTCTGTGAAGAATGCTGGTGTTACTTTGATAGAGATTAAAATACAATTTTAAATGAATTTTAAATGTTTGTTGATTGTTATGGTTGTTTTTTGTTTGTTGCTGTGGCGTTTAGAAAAACCCCAAACATTCAAAACAAAAAAATTCCAAACATTCAAGTCATAGCTGGAACATTCCCAAATAAAATTCTTTACTTCTAAAGTACTCTCTGTGAAATCAGAAGAGTGACTGTCCTTAAGGGTGGCAGTGCTTGCAAAGGGCAGGAGGAGTCTTCTGGGCTACTGGTAAAAGTCCGTTGTACCTGCAGCTTGTTTTATGGGTATGTCCCAGTGCTATGCTGGAGACCCTGCAAACAAGCCATGAGAACCAATTATTTTCGTTTTCAGGAATTGGTGAGCCAGTTGTTAAAGACAGACATCATTACAAATTAAACAACGTAACCTTACAATTAAATAAAGTACACTAAAAACCTTCCAAGGATTTTACTACCTTTTATTATTATGCATGCTCTTGAGGTTATTTATGTGTGTTGTATCTGTCTGAAGGAAATATATAAGATTTATAGGTATATGTGTCACTGCCCATCTTTCCCACCTCTGCATTCGGTGGTATCATGTTGGTAGTTTGAAATGGGTGGTGGTGGCCGATTTCATTTGCAGCACAGACATCAAAAATTCTACACATCAGGGCTTGAGTTTTGTTGATCTTCCAAACTTAGGAAAGTAGTGAGGAAAATGTTAAGGATGAAGATTCAACTTACAAGTACATCGTATCTGTAGCGATTACATTGTAAATAGCACAGAAAAATGAGGAACTATTCTTCCAATATTTGAAAACTATTATCCAATTCAGTGAAGTTGCTCACATCATTGACAAATGAGTGAAGTGTTCAGACATACCTCTTAGTTAGTTCACTTTTGTGAACTCTTAAGGAAAGGAAAAATGTAACCAAGATTCATGTTGGAATTACAGTCATTAGTCGTTTGCAACCTTAGATTGCCTATAGGTACAAGAACTCAGCAAAAATCCATTTTTTCCCGTGATTTCTTCTTTTCCACCCCTTTGTTTCTGTTCTCTTTCTCTGTGATTCTAATTAATGAGATATAGACCTCATTGCCCTTGTATTTTCCACCTTTATCTTCCAAGCCAGTTAATTGAAAAAAAATTTTTTTAATTTTTATTTATTTTTGAGAGGGAGAAAGACAGAGCGTGAGCACAGGAGGGGCAGAGAGAAAGGGAGACACAGGACCTGAAACAGGGTCCAGGCTCTGAGCTGTTAGCACAGAGCCAGATGCGGGGCTCAGACTCAAATCCTTGGGATCATGACCTGAGCTGAAGTTGGACGCTTAACTGACTGAGTCACCCACTCACCCCTTTCTATTAAATTTTTAAAATTTGGCAATCATTTTAAATTTCCAAGAGTTCTTTCTTGTTCTCTAATTCTATTTTTACAGCATCCTTTCCTTGTTTTGAAAGTGCAATTCTTATTTCTCAATTATTTTTGAATATACATAAAAGTTTTTTGTTTTGTTTGTTATCTGCTATTCTCCAAATTTCATATATCTTCTTGGAGCAGTTTCTCTGTTTAATTTGGTCCTTCTTTTTTTTAATGTTTATGTATTTATTTAGAGAGAGAGAGAGGGGAAGAGAGAGAATCCCAAGCAGGCCCCATGCTCAGTGTGGAGCCCAATGCACGGTTCAATCTCACCACCATGAGATCATGACCTGAGCCCAAATCAAGGGTTGGAAGCTCAACTGACTGAGCCACCCAGGCTCCGTGGTCCTTCTTTTTCTTGTTGCAGTCTCTTCTCCAATGTCTAGTGATACTTGGTTGCTCGTGTATATTTAAAAATGAAGCAAGAGAAAATTTCATTCATTGGGAGATTGGCTTTGTGGATGGCCCTGTTGAATGGCAGGCTTTGTTTTCAGATGATCAGTTGTGGATCAACCAATTGCTTGGGAACTTCAAAATGCCAAAATGCAGAGGTGCTGCACTGTTACCTAGTTGTCCTTATGATCAGTTTCCTTAGATAAGTACCTTCCTGTTCATCCTAACCTTGGGGGCAGCCTGGTACTCTGTGGAAGGGACAGGAAAGATGACTGTTCCATAGGCAGACTCCAGTGTTATGCCCTCTTTTGGATCCGCCATTTTTGAATCTTTGTGTCCTGAACCAGAGTTTCTGTAGGCAAATCAGCTTCCTTCTCGGTGGCCGGCCACATCTTAGGTAATCCAAGAAAGTTTCCTACAGTCTGCTCCATCAGTTAACATTCCATTTTCAGCTTGCTTTCTCCAGAAATGTGTGGAAATTCTCAGCAGTTGATAGACTCCCCCCATAAGTTCACCATCTTGAAACAGGAGGCTCAGCTGCTCAACTCATTTCTAACCTTGTTTGAAATGTACACTTCATAAACTGGAGTGTTTCCTTTGGGGTAGGAGTGAGAAGAGTTATGATAGGGATATAGGAGTACTATTGACATTGTTTTTTAAGACCTGAGCTAATATTCCTGTAATTATCAGTCCATGCAAGACCTCTCTCTTGTTTTGTTTTGTTTTTTTTTAAGTTTGTTTATTTATTTTGAGAGAGGTGGGGAGAGAGAGAGAGAGATAAAATGTGAGAGTGGGGGAGGGGGAGAGAGAGAGGGAGAATCCCAAGCAGGCTCTGAGCCACCAGTGTAGAGCCCCACACGGGTCTCCAACTCACGAACCTGGAGATCATGACCTGAGTCGAAATCAAGAATCTGAGGCTTAACCAGTTGAGCCACCCAGGCGCCCCTCCCTCATTCTTTTAACTGTATTTATCCCCTTTCCTCACTCCTCTCTCTCCTTCCACTAGGCAACCATTTTACTGTGGGCGATAAATATCCTTCTACTTGTATGTATGCCAGTAAAATATGTGTCATTATTCTTTGTGAACCTATTTTTAATCTACGCAAATGACATTGTGCTGAAGATCTCATTCTCCTTTTTACTTTCTTCAACCAGCTCAAGCCTATCGATTACATTTTTCAGAAATTCCCTCATCCCTATTATTTTTTTATCTGCTTGATCTGTCAGTTAAAATCTCCAGCTATAATTTTTGATTTGTCTGTTTCTCTCAGTTGTTTATTATATATTTGAGACTGTTTTATTAAGTACTTATAGGTGCATGATGGTTATGTCATGTTGTTTTTATCACCAGACTTGCTAACTTTTATGCTATTTTTTACTCGGATTTGATTTTGTCAGATACTAAGATTGCTACCTCAGCTTTCTTTTAATTTCTCATTTTTGCCTGGTATTTTTATTTCAATGCTTCTATTTCTAACTTTTCCATGTCTTTCTATTTTAAATGTGTATTTTACATGTAACATCTTTCCTTTAATCCAATATCAGCATCTCTGTTTTTTAACCAATAACTGTGATGATTAATTTTATGTGTCAACTTGACTAGGCCACACGGTACCCAGATATTTAGTCAAACATTCTTCTGAGGGGGCCTGGGTAGCGTAGTCAGTTGAGAGTTAGACTCTTGATTTTGGCTCAGGTCCCGATTTCACTTCATGAGTTTGAGCCCCACGTCCGGCCCCATGCTGACAGCTCAGAGCCTGGAGCCTGCTGCGGATTCTGTGCCTCCCTCTTTCTCTGCTTTTCCCTTTTCTCACATTCTGTCTCTCAAAAATAAATAAATGTTAAAAAAATTTTTTTATTAAAAAAAAAGATTCCCTCTCTCTTTCCCTCTGTCCCTCTCCCCCACTTGTGCATGCGCTCTCTCTCTCTAAAATTAAAAAAGGGCACCTGGATGGCTCAGTTGGTTAAACGTCTAACTCTTGATTTTTTGCCTCAAGTCATGATCTCACAGTTCCTGAGATCAAGCCCCACATCCGGCTCTGTTCTGATATCGTGGTGCTTGCTTGAGGTTCTCTCTCTCTCTCTGTCTCTGTGCCCCTCCCCCATTCATTCCCCGCCCCCAAATACATAAATAAACATTTTTTTTAATTAAACTTTATTCTGGGTATGTCTGTAAGGGCACCTTTAGATGAGATTAATATTTGACTTTGTAGACTGAATAAAACAGACTGTGCTTCCCAATGTGAGTAGGCCTCAACCAATCAGATGAAAGCCTAAGTAGAATAAAAAGGCTGATCACCCAGCAAGTGGGAGGGGATTTCTTCCTGTGGGACTGTCTTGAGCAGGGATATTGGTCTTTTCCTGCCATTGGGCCTGAACTGCAACATCAGCTCTTCCTGGGTCTCAAGCCTACTAGCATTTGGACTAAAAATACGTCATTGACATTCCTGGATCTCCAGCTTGCTGACTGCTAATCTTTGGATGTGTCAGCCTCCATAATCACATGGGCCAATTTTATATATTTATATGTCATTATACATATAATTATTTTTTTTAATATTTTTTTCAGCTATTTCACCCATCCTCCTACCCCCCACCTCCCCTCTGGTACCTATCAGTTTGTTCTCTGTAGTTAAGAGTCTGTTTTGTTGTTTGTCTCATTTTTCCTTTGTTCATTTGTGTTATTTCTTAAACTTCACATACAAGTGAAATCGTATATTTGTCTTTCTCTGACTGACGTCTTTCACTTAGCATCCTTAGGATCCCTTAGATCCATCCATGTTGTTGCAAGTGACAGGACCTCATTCGTTTTTATGGCTGAGTAGTATTCCATTGTGTATACATACCACATCTTCTTTATCCATTTATCTATTGATGGACACTTGGGCTGCTTCCATAATTTTGACAACTGTAAACAGTGCTGCAAAAAACATAAGGATGCATATATCTTTCTGAATTAGTGTTTTTGTATTCTTTGGGTAACTACCCAGTAGTGGGATTACTGGGTAATATGGTAATTCTACTTTTAATTTTGGGGGGAACTTTCCATACTGTTTTTCACAGTGGCTGCACCAGTTTCCATTCCTATCAACAGTCATACAGTTCCTTTTTCTCTACATCCTTGCTGACACTTGTTTCTTGTGTTTTTGATTTAGCCATTCTGACATGTGTGAGGTGATATCTCATTGTAGTTTTGATTTATATTTCCCTGTTGATGAGTAATGTTGACCATCTTCTCATGTGCCTGTTAGTCATCTCCATTTGGATAAATCTCTGCCCATTTTTTAATCACATTTTTAAATACATTAAGAACAATTATGTTTTATTAATTAAAATATATTAAGTTTACATGTAGGCTAAGTTATGCATTTCAAATCCACTATGATCCTTGTCCAAAATACAGAATGCAAGCATTCAAGAAGCATTCTTGTGATATAATGATCTGGGAGTAATGATTTCCATAATTTTCAGGACTGAGGTAGTTATGAAGAAACGTGGATATAAGGCTGCCTGGGTGGCTCAGTCAGTTAAGCGTCTGACTCGATTTCTGCTCAGGTTATGATCTCATGGTTCTTGAGTCCGAGCCCCGCATCAGGCTCCATGCTGACAGTATGGTGGCTGCTTGGGATTCTCTCTCTCTCTCCCCCTCTCTCTGCCCCTCCCATGCACTTGCTCTCTCTCAAAATAATTAAAATAAACTTTTAAAGAAATCATGAAGAAAAAGAAATGTGGTATACAATCGTATGCCCTATTAAGGAAGAGTTAGCTATCTTCTGGTATCTCTGAAGATTTCTTCATTTCAACCACATCAACTATTATTCTCTACTTCAAACTATTGCTATTATGAAGACATGTCAGTATTTTACTGGACTACCATCTCTTTTTCTTAAAGACCAATTGGCAAAACCTTTTACTTAATAAATTCAGAACATTCCTTAGTCTTATTAACCCAGAATAATGATGATTTGATCACCTATTTCATGGTAACTTACATCAATATCATAAATCAACCACAAACATCATCTCCATTTAGATTTTCTTCATATATTGTGTATTATATTTTGTTTTTAATTAATTTAACTAAAACTTTGTGTTAAATATACACTTTAGAGAACACTTTAGAGAATATATATAAAGTATAAATATATACTTTAGGTGCATAAAGTAACTTTGAAGATATAGAAATATAGAAAAGTATTTAAGTGAAAATCAAATGTAAATAATTATCACAGAACTCACAGTAGAAAGCAATAAGTCAGTAACTCTTTTCATTATTCTAACTCATTATTTTAAATCAGAGTATTTATTAAAGGAATAATCCACAGCTAAACCCTTAGATGATGTATTTGCTAATATGCGTCAAAAGATTAAGGGAATGGATTTTTGGACAGGTATAATTAATTTCAGCATATGCTTTTTTATATTGACCTTATCTGAGATTTGTGACCAGCATATATTAATGTGTTTCTACTCTCAAATAACTCCATGCAATACTTTTATTCCTAGTAAGTGTGTGAAATCATGTGGTTGATTATTGCTGCATCAAAGATATGAGATGCCCTTTTTCATTAGGTGGGATTCATGCATATCTCATTTTTCATGAAAGATTAAGGGCAACATTATATACAATATGTGAAGAATAAAAAATGTATATATCCATGCCATTGGTTCTGTTTCTCTGGAATGCCCTAATATAGTAACTTTACCATTTACATTTATTTTAATTAATATTATATTGGGATTTATTTCTTATTTGACATTTCTACATTTATTTTCATTTGTCCTTCTTTCCTGCTTTCCTTTTCTTTTCATGAAGAAAGTATTTCCTATAGAATGCCTTTCTAGTCAATGTTCTGTCAATAAAATGATTCTTAATTTTAATATCCAAATTTTTTAGGACATAAGTATATCATGATATAAGATTTTTTTGGCTGATGTTTATATAGGAAAAAAATTTGTTTGCACTCCCCAAACTCAATACGATATTTTTTACAATACAATGTGAAGGAAATCTCAAGTTACATTCCCGATAAAAGTGGTAAAATGTCCAAATCACACGTGGACATTTTGAAAAGTGCACTGTGTGACAAGCAAGGGGACATGTGTTTCAGATATTGTAGAAACAGAGACAGAGGAAACAAAAAATTTAAAGTTGTAAAGCATATGGCCAAGCGGTAGGACTGAGCAGGGAGGAGAGAGCCGAAGCCTAGATAACTCAAGCAAGAAACTCAACATGAACCAGCAGAACTCAAGCAATTGGCAGCATTGGGTCATTCTGAACACAGGGAAAAAGTACGATCTGAAAACAATGGTAGAAAACATTTTAAAGTCTACATTCTGTACCACTGGCCCCATTCCCAAGCTTGGCTCTCACAATACTAGAGGTTGGGCTTCTTCCTATCACCAGCTCCACCCCAGACTGAGTTCTAGAGGATTACCCTCCAGAGAAAGTGATCAGCCAACAAAGAAGAAATCTCAGACACTTTCATCTGGGAGGGTTGCCAAAAAGAGGCTGGGACCCCATCCAATACCCTTTAGAGAATGCCATCAGAACAATCCCCAACCACTGAGAGTTCCCAATCAGCATTTTTCAAGATGATCACATGGCTGTTCTTTCATCTGTTTCACTAGAATTGTGTCAACCGACTTACATTCATCTGATCAATACTCACCATCTCTTGGGGAAATACACTGACAAATGTTTACGCTATATTGCATGCTCACAGCTGGTAGGCTACTCCCCAGGATAATTACAGACTTCTTCTGTTCCTCCGAACTGAGTTGTTGAGTTGTTGTTTGTGCCCAAATTGCTTTTGCCGCTTGTAATTCTTATTTTAAATATTTCATTTAATCAAATATTTCATAACGTGTAAAATATGAGTATAAAGCAAAAGAGCTGTTGATTCTATTTAGCGTAGGCAGAATTCTAAAGATTTTCTGGAAGATTCCCACCCCCTGGTTATTCAAACACTAATCTAGGTACTGATCTAAAGGATGGAATTAAGATTATTAATCAGTTGACCTTAAAGTAAGGAAATTATCTTGGATGTTCTGGAAAGGTTCAAAGTCATCACATAAATGCAGAAGAAGTCAGGAGAGAGGAAGTGGAAGGAAAGGTCAGAAATACTAGAGGTGCAAGGATTTACCCCAGCAGTGCTGGTTTTGAAGATTCAGGAAAAACACCAAGAGCCAGGGAATGTGGGTAGCCTCCAGAACATGAGAATGACCCCTGGCCAACAGCCCACCAGGAAACAGGGACCTCGGTCCTACAACCTCATAGAATTAAATTCTGCCAACAACCCAAATGATTGTGGAAGGGATTCTCCCCTGAGCGCCTCCACTAAGGAATGAAGTTCTATCAACACATCTATTTCAGCCTTGTGGGACCCAAAGCAGAGCCCACTGAACTTCTGACCTACAGGCCTATGAGACAGTAAGTGGGGATTGTTTTAAGCAGCTAAGGTTGTGGTAATTTGTTCCAACAGCAATAGGAAAGTAATACACTATTGAAAACTAAATTTATTACTTCAAAAAGATTTGGTGAGTTGCCGAAAAAGCCACTTTTGAATTTGATGTGAACACCACAATTGTAAAAGATTGGAAAGAAGATTGGAAAGATCTGATAGAAAAAATATGTTTTGTTTGTTTCCCAAATGCCCTTAAGATTTTGCTCTGCTGTATTAGGACCCAAACTGGAAATCGAGGGCAATTCATAAGCCTATGTAGGAAAGACATATGCAGGAAAGGCAACTCAAGAGTTCCCTTGATCCATACTACAAGAAAGTAACTAAGCTCTACATTTAAAGACTGGTGTTTATGCGTTTTAAGTTAAAATAAAATATATAAGGTATCTGTTGTCTTTTTTTTTTTTTTTTTTAAGATTCTGTGCTCTAAGCAAGTTGTGCAATGAACAGACTATCAGTCCTGATTGTCTCTGATAAGAAAGCTTCTCAACCGTTTTCCTAAAATTCTGCACTCCTGCTGTTACTGGCTATGCTAGGTTTGTGCATTGCTGTTTTTCACTATAAGCTCTCTGCAAAATGACGCCTGTTATCCTGAGACGGCTTTTCCTTTCTGGGCTGAACTGTGGCCCCCTCCCTCTGCAGCTGTCTATGTTGTAAATGTGAGACGGTTTCCTTGGTTATCATGAATTTTCAGAAGAATTTTCAGTTCCAAGTTGGGTAGGACCTGAAGTAGCCTCCCTGCTCCACAGAAGTCCTTGAATTGCCGAGGTGATATATTCCTGGCTTTAGCGATTCGGGTTTTTACTGTCTCAGGGGCTGCAAACTGAAATGCTTTCAGGGTGAGGCAGGTAACCTGAATGAGAAAAGCGGGAGAAAGGAATCATGAGAGCTGGCATAAGCAACAGGGAGCGGTAAGTCCAGCGACTAACCAGAATGCCTGCCAAAAAAAAGAACAGAGTGCCTGTTAGTGACCAAGGATGCTAATTTCATGCCCATTACCAGCTGCGTTTTAGATCTTTTTTTTTACTTTTCATTTTTTAATGGCCCCTTTACCTGACCAAAAAAAAAAAAAAAAAAGCACGATGTTGTGAATAACTGAAAGGTATATTAATTATGAGTAGTTGCCTAAAGTTGTATTTTGTAATACAGCACACCATTTCCCCCCACACTTTAGCGAATAACTGATAACACTTTTTGTCATTGTATTGTATTGTCAAACCATGAAAAGGAACCAGAAGGTGTGGGAGGAATGGTATACTTTTTGTGGAGAGAAAGTTGAGAAAAGAAGTTGAAGAAGGAAGAAATGAAAGAAAAAAAAAAAGAGCAAAATAAGAATTTTGAGAAGCACTAGGTAAAGGCCCTTGAAATTTTTGATCACCAACTTGGAAAATAGAGTTTTCTAGATCGTAGGCACACAGCCTGCTCAAAAGTAAGTTCAATTGTATACCTTGACTTTTTAGATACTGCTTTATACCCTGCAGAAGTTCATAAAATATTTCTGTGTGCTTTTGAGGGAATCCTGACTGATTCTTCTCTGATCACTGGTGAGAAATTAATTCTAAATGACTTCTGAATCCCCTGGAGAAGTTGTGTATATTGTTTCCCACAGCTTAACTGCACTAGAACATTAGCACAGAGATTTTTGGCAGAGCAAAAATCTGGAGTATTTGGACTATTTAAGTGTTAAAAGTTTTAGGGCGAGGTTTCGTTTTGTTCTACAAAGTCTGCCAAACTCTGGCTAAAACAAAGCAAACAGGCCAGCAGCATAAATTCAGGCACCAGTCACATGTCTTTCTTCATGAAATCTATTGTAAGTAGATAACTATATAAGAAAATTATGGAGTGGTAGTCGTGATAAGAAATGAAAAACTTTCTGAAAAGCATCGGTGCCAAAGGCTCAGAAAGCTCTGCTTCATGGTTCAAGCAAATGATAATCAAAAGGTATAAAAGTTCATTCCCTTATTCTATTATATTTTGGAGAGCTATTGAAGTTGCTGAAGATTAAGGGTATTGAAACAATTATAATTTCAGAGGCTGTCTCGTGATGTTGTATAGTTTGAAGCAGGACATGATTAGGAGGTAATTTTTCACTAATAGAAAATAGGCAGGAATGTCTAGAAAGAAAATTTAGGATAATTGCACATTGACCCCTTGTATAATTCATGGATTAATTATGAATATGGAGGGTAAAAATATTTGATAGTGAAACCTTGGTAACTAGGTGAAAATGAAATGTTACCCATAGTAGGGGACTTTAGTTTTTGACATTTTACCTCTTATGTGCACTCGAATAAGACTTTTACCGTAAGTATTGAGTTTTTATCTGAAGCAGTAAGCTAGGATAGGAATAAAAGATTAAAGTAATGTCAAAGTCAAATGCCTACAAGAGTCAAGCAGAGGACATGAGGGTGGCCCAGTGTGAGGACGAACTGGGAGTATGCATTCCATCTGAAGGGGGCAATTGTTGAATTATGGGAATCTGGGTGAGGGTTATCTTCAAAAATATTTAAATGATTTTGGATATCTAGATTTATTTGACATCTCTGTTTTTCCTTAATTTTTTTTAATGTTTATTTACTTTTGAGAGGGAGAGAGAGGCAGCGTGCGAGTGAGAGAGGAGCAGAGAGAGAAGGAGACCCAGAACCCAAAGCAGGCTCCAGGCTCTGAGCTGTCAGCACAGAGCCCAACGCGGGGCTCGAACTCAGCAGACCGCGAGATTATGACCTGAGCTACCCAGGCGCCCCATAACATCTCTTTATATTTAATTCGGTGAACAATTCAATTAAAAACAAAACCCTAGAAGACAAATAAAACTCATATACTCTCTGGATTCAGCTTGCAGACCATCCCTAGATTACCAGAATATGGATGACATTAATATTAACTGAGCACCTGTTTAGTGCCAGTTAATAGACATAAAATGAGTTTATTTATCTCTCAATAACTCAGTGCAGTAGATGCAATCATCTCCATAACGCAATTAAGAAATCGAGGCTTATCGAGATTAGCATATTATTGATAACCACTTCCCTGGTTAGCAATATGTTTAATAAGGAAGATGAATAAATCAAGTGATAAATAGACCACAGATGACCTAGCATAGAAGAGTTGTTTAACAATAATGGGGGAAAATCAACGATGAAACTGACATATTTAGCAAAACACACTAATGGAAGACTGTATGAATAAGACTATTTTTATTTAACCTTCCTTGGGGTTTAAACGTGAAAAGGCTTCTTGACATTTGTGATTCGATTTCCATTTCAGAATACTCAGTTTTACTGAGATGGCTCCATGCTCTTTCTCTGAGTTCTGATCCTGTTTTTCTGCATTTCCACTCACAGTAGAAGAGAAAGGAGTGGAACCCCCGAAATACTTCAGAGTTACGAGAGGAATCTCTTCTCTCAGTGCGGTTAAATAAACGTTCCAGAGGGAGAGGTTTTCGGGACTTATGGCTGAGTTGCTGTAAAACTTGAAATGGTAAACATGCTCTAACCATATAATTGCGTTAAGGATTTGAATTCTTCCTTGTATTCCTGAATTTTACTTTTTAAAAATTTTTTTAATGTTTTATTTAGTTTTGAGAGAGAAACAGGGTGGGAGTTGGGGAGGGGCAGAGAGAGGGAGACACAGAATCCAAAGCAGGTTCCAGGCTCCGAGCCGTCAGCACAGAGCCAGATGCACAAGATCATGACCTGAGCCAAAATAGGACACTTAACTGACTGAGCCACCCAGGCGCCCCTAGTCTCTGAATTTTAAATGTATATTATCTTAAAATCAGAAATAAATGCTATTTTATGAAGTTTAATCAATACAGGAAACAGCATATAGCACATATACTTCAAGCATCAAGTATGTAAACATCTTAAAGAAACAACTTTCCTGGACAACTTGGCCACTAAATAAATATTCACTCATGCCACCTTTAACCCCTGGGCTCAAATATCTGTGTCTGGATTCAGGCCTTTCCACCTCCCTAGAATTCCATGACCTTGGTCTCTTTGGAGACCACTCTGGATGCGTTGTTTCCTCTCATCTTGGCCTGGATTTCTCCGTGAGCACTAGACAGTGTGGGTAGGGAATTCCTTCCAGATCTTCCCCAGTGCGATTGCCTTTCTCCTCTCCGAGAACACCATCCATTTTCTTCTCTTCTGATGTAGGAGTCATTCATTCAGTTTCTATTATTTTCCTAGTTACCCTTAAATCTCCAATGAAGCATGTGTAATTTGGCGAAGTTTAAGTTAGCCCATGTTGCCACATCTTTGTCCTCTCTCAAACCAGACTAGGACTGTACAGGGACATTTGCCTTCCCCTAAACACACTTTTTTGTAGTCCCTTCAGTAAGGTTCTGTTGGTGGGGAGCTCTCATGTATGCCTGAAAATGTCTATTTTTCAGTTTTTCTAGCCTCAACAGTAAACGAGGCTGGCAGCTATTTTCTCTCAACACTTTGAAAATATTATTCCATTAGTTTTTAGTTTTTATTGTTGCTCTTGCTGTCAGCCTAAGTGTAGCTCTTATGTGGGTAACCTGTTCTGTCTCTCTCTCACTCTGTTTGGTGTTGTGAAATTTCCTGCAACATGTCAAGGTGTGACTTTAATTGTTATTTATTCTGCTTGGGACTTAGTGTGAATATTGAATTTTCTATTGTAATCTCATCTTCAGCAAGCTTTTGCCAGAACAGTCCCTGAGCAACCTGGGTTGAAGGTACGCTTTTCAGAGGTGTGTGCAAGAGTGAAGGTGCGCGTCTGTGTGTTTGCTTCTGCTGGAGGGGTAGGAGAATCCTTGGCCTAGAACCACATTCCTATGTTAATATCTTAGCTTGAAGATTTGCATATCATAGAAGTGGAATACACCTGGGGCTCAGAACTCACGGGAGGGTAAGTCATGGCAGGAAATAACTAGCTTTGACTCTTTTCTATCTCCACCCAGAGCCTGGACTGAAACAGACATACTTCCTTGTTACCTCTCCATGCTGGTGGGCGGATAGTTTCTACTTCTTCCCTTCCCCAAGGACATAACCCTTCAAGGGGTGTAGCTATAGGCCCGGTTCTCAGTTCCAACTCTCTGCCTACTCTACTGTCCCCTTGTGGCCACAAAATCCCAAGTGTCCTTCCTGATTACCTGGATGGAGGCAAATACCCCCATCCACACAGATGCAGTAGCAACCTTGGCCCTTCTCTCTCTAGTCTTTGGTTCCATCTTTCATTTGGACCTTTGGATCTTGCTTGCTTTCTTAGGAGCTCAGCTACACAGGGATGTTTGCTGTGTTTTATCTAGCATTGAAAGGAGTTTGTGGAGGGAAGGATTTTATGTTCTCTAACCCCCGAGAGTTCTGGAAATGGAAGTCCATGCGGTTCCTCTGCATTCCCTTCTTCTTTCTCTTCTTCCATTGAATCTCTCAGACCGGACAAAGACTCCTGCATCTAGAATGTGGACAGGAGTTCCAAACTTGGTTTAGCATTCTTCTTACACAATAAATCCCACCACAGTCTCCTGGATTAAATATTTTATTGCAGCTATAGTTCTTTATAGAGCACAAGAAGCTGCCCAGAGAGTAGATTCCAGGGAAAGAGCCAGGTTTTCTCTTTTTATTCTACTTTTTGCAGATTCATTTAGAATGGACAAAAAAAAAAAATTTTTTTTTAATTCAAAGGATGCCTATTAAGGTTAGATCTCATCCACATTTTTGAGATTCCCAGGAGTTGGGGAGGCAGCCCCTTTTATTGGGTGTATCAAAATGAGTGGGAGGGCTTAGTTCACAAAGCTGCTCTTTGACACACTGTTTTTTTCACTTTACATATATTTGGAATGAAATTCACTGTAACAGCCTGATAGTCTTGTCTTCTAGAGAGGATTTTTGTTGTTGTTGTTGTTGTTGTTCAGGTCAAGAAACATTGCCTTAGGGTATGTTACTTTCATATAGATTGATTGGAATGATGTAGATGAACACCAAAGGAACTGGCAAGGAAAAAGATTAGGAGCTTTGGATTTGTGAAGTGAGGAAAGAAGGAAGGAAATGCAGGAGGATTTCTGTGAAGGGGCTGGAAAGTAAACAGGTTGAAACCTCAGGAGGAGCAAGCTTTGGGATGGTGTAGTGGTTAGGGGTCTGCCTGAAGTCAATGGCACTCTTAAAAGACGATATATAATAAAATTTAATGAAGGGACTATGTCGAAAAAGCACCGAGTGTTGGCGAAGCCCCTGGGGGAGAGTAGCCCCCAGATTCTCAGCCCAGTCTGAAGAAAGGGAAGGGAACCATAACTGGAACCTGGAGGGGGCCATAGGTGTAGGAGACAGCTGTGCCCTTCAGTCAGCAATGCTACCCTTCTGAAACCTTGGCCTATAGGGAGGGAGCTGGGGGGATAAATACCCATCATTCTCTGTCCTCCAACGCTTTGAACTCTCTTAGTGCTACCATAGACCTAAGACAAGTAGAGGCCAGAGGTCAAGGGAGCCCCCACTGATGCAGAAGTCAATGTGGAAGTCAGCCTCCTAGGACAAGAGGACTGTGAGGGGCGTGGAGGATCTGGAAAGGCAGACAGACTGTCCAGCAGAGGGGCGGGGGGTCTGCACCCTCGATCAGAGGGCATGTAGGTTAGCGTGGGTACAGGACAAACACATAAATCATTAGCGCCGTTAGAAAGCCTTCCTTTCATTTTTATAGTGTTGCTTTTTCACTGCTTCTAATGACTTTTCATGTCAAAATAGCACCTAAATAATTGCGAAGTGGTACCACTTTTGGAGACTGTCTTCAGATGGTGGAAATACTTTTCCTATTCCCCACTTGCCCCTCCTAGCTACACTTTTCAAGGAAAGGTGACAAGAATCAAGCCCATACACTGGCTGGTTTCAGCATCTTGGTAGCAGTCAGAATGGCACTGAACAATAGGAGCAGTGCTGAGTTACCCTCCTATGGATCAAAATATCAGGGCAAGTCTAGAGCTCTACCAACCTTGTCATTTCCCCAATGGAATCCAGTCTCCCCAGGCTACCAGGTGTGGTACGCCCTCGCCAATTTAGTCTCTTTTGTCTCCATGTAGTCACTTATCTTTCTTCTTTGGGTAGCTATAGAAAAAGAGTAAAGAGAAGAGAGGAAGAAGTGAAGAAAAGATAGCATGTGGCCTTGTCTTCCTCCTCTCTTAGTCATTGAAATCATATACCACTGATTTTCCTGTGCATGGGACCATGGGCACTTGAACCCGGTCAGGGGAGGGCTCCAGAGCCAACCTTTAATCATTTGTTGATTCAATAACCATGGCCTGTAATATTATTCTCAGCATCTGATGATGACATTACTCATAATGATTGCTCTCTTTGTACATGAACAGGGCTTGTAGACCAAGGCTAGGCTAATGCTTCTTTTAAGGCTGTGCTATAAAATCTATTTTCTAGTCTGTAGAAACAGCCACTAATTGAAGCATCTGCTGCCATTTGTGAGCCTGCCTTTTTTGCCCTATGGCAGGTCACTTCCCTTCTGTAAAACTAGTCACCCCATTTCTGTTTACAAAATACAAGGTTGGGGGGCGCCTGGGTGGCTCAGTTGGTTAAGCGGCCGACTTCAGCTCAGGTCATGATCTCGCGGTCCGTGAGTTCGAGCCCCGCGTCGGGCTCTGTGCTGACAGCTCAGAGCCTGGAGCCTGTTTCAGATTCTGTGTCTCCCTCTCTCTGACCCTCCCCCGTTCATGCTCTGTCTCTCTCTGTCTCAAAAATAAATAAATGTATAAAAAAAAATTTAAAAAAACAAAATACAAGGTTGGGGGGCGCCTGGGTGGCTCAGTGGTTGAGCATCCGACTTCGACTCGGGTCATGATCTCACAATTCGTGGGTTCGAGCCCCGTGTCGGGCTCTGGGCTGACACCTCAGAGCCTGGAGCCTGCTTTACATTGTCTGTCTCCCTCTCTCTCTCTGCCCCTCCCCTGCTCACGCTCTCTCTCTCTCTCTCTCTCTCAAAAATAAATAAACATTAAAAAAATTAAAAAAACAAAAAACAAAAAAACAAAATACGAGGTTGGTCTTTCTGCCCCTCTCATTTCTCAGATAATCACAAATATGATGTCCCAATTCTTGTAACAGTGTACCAGGAGAATCAGGAGTGCAGAAAACATAGGCTTTGCCCACAGTAACCAGGACAGAATCTTACACATAGGTGCTCAAAAACGTCTGTTGAATGAATAAATGAATGTTCTTGAGAGTTGCATTTATGACTGTAAGATGAAAGGGTGTAATAATGAGACAGCTGGGAATTTAAAAGCAATATTGAGATAATTAATAACAGTGTCTACCTATAAGGGTTGTTGAAGATTAAATGAACTAATACATGTGAAAATAAAACTTTAAAGCCCTATACACACATGTTAAATATTATCATTATGTATGGATATTGTCAATAACTAGTCTCTCTGGAAAGAACATAAGATTTAGACTCAGAAGATACTTGCCTCCTTCACAGTCCTCGATTGTGTTGACTGTGGAAAGTTGCACAGCGTTGCTCTCTGAGACTTATTCTTCACATCTGTAAAGTGGGGATATTGATATTGTCATTTTCTTTCCACGTGAGACTCAGAGGGTTGTTGTGAAATGCTGTGAAAGTTGTAAAGCCCAGCGTAAACACTGATTTTGGTTTGTTTGTTTGTTTGTTTGGGTGATTAGTACCCTGTGACCCAGTGGACAGAGTGTCAATAGGGTGCACATGTTACTACCCCAGAATGACAATAAACGTGAAAATGTATACTTCTCAGAAGGTGTGCCTGTCTGGGGCCAAGACTGCATGATTGTTGAAGCTGTGGGCCCCTCGAGGGTGGATGCCACCACCATGCTGCCCAAGTGGATGCTCCAGGCAGCTGGGCTGAGAGAATTAAATGGGCGGGTAATTCCTACTCGTGGTATCAGGAAACCACTCTCCCATCCAGCTCTTTTCATCACTTCTCACGGATAGCAAAGTGGGAAACTTGCATCCCCTGATGGGCTTAACAGTAACGACACTGGACAGAGAATCAGAAGCCGGGTTCAAGACCCAATTGTTGTACTTTTCTGGCTGTGTGCTCACAGACAAGTCATTTATCATTGCTTAGCTGGGAGAGGAGAATAATGAAATCTATTCCACAAGACTGTTAGGAGGCTAAAGGAAGTTTATATATGTAATGTCATTCTGTAGCCTGCAAAGCACTAAACAAATGTAAGTATTAGTATTCTGCCCAGACACGGAGGGAGATGTTACCGAGCAGTAAAATTTCCTCACACATAAATGGCAGAAGTGGAGAGGAAGAAAAGCAAACGGGCCAGATAATTCACAGACTGGAATAACCGGCTCCTGAATCATATAGACTTGACTAGGCTGGGTCCAATATAGAGCCCTGGTAGCAACTTCAGTGGCTGGAAAATGGCGCTCAGGAGGATCAGCCAAAGGGCTTATTTCCTCAAAAGACAAGGTAGATGGGAAGGAACCTAGTGATCCGAGGACACGCAAAGCAAGCAGCCGTGTGCCATTCCACAGAAAACAGGACTCGCAGGTGGCCAGGATGAGGATCTGTTGGGTCAGTAGATGGGAGTTTTCTGTACGATAGAAAGATGGGGCAGGCCAAAGCCAGTGCCAGAGCTTTTGTGACCTGAATATGTACCCAGCCAGACTGCCTCTTCTGACTTGGGGGGAAGACGCCGTCCAGGAGTTTAATCATGTTGGTCAACAGGGGCTGACCCCTAAGACAGAAAGGTTAATCTTTGTGAGATGGAGCTTAAAGGGGCCCATGGGATAGGAACTTATTTGGGCAGGTAGCTTACCCCAGACCTACCCTGTACGTTCATCCCTGCATTAGTTACTTGGGACAACTTACTAAATACCTTCATAACCTTAAATACAAAACAAAACTTGGAGATAGTCATTGTCATTCACTCACGCATTCATTTTTGCCTCTTGAGCCAGTACTGGTGACAGCTTCTCACTGGCACAAAAACCCAGGTGCCCATGACATAGACATTTCCATGAGCAGGTGCATTGCGTACAGAAAAGAGTTAAGCCCTTTCGTAATTGCTACAGTAGATGGCGAAAGGAAAAGTGTGAAGGGTGAAACTTAGATGTCCAGAGGAGGGAGCAGTCCCACCCGACAGTGGAGGTGAGGGATCACAACACGGAGAAAGTGGCATTTGAACCAGGGAGTGAGGATAAGCAGCTTTGGGCAGGATGTTTGTGGCAATGGGTATTGCATGAGTTTTTGTGCAGAAGTATTTGATTTTTTACTCGTGGTTTTTATTGACAGTGTCTTTTTTTTTTTTTTCAAGGTTATTTATTTATTTATTTTGAGAGAGATGGAGACAGAGAGAATCCCAAGCAGACTCTGTGCCAGCACAGAGCCCGATGCGGGGCTCAAATCCATGAACCGAAACCTGAGCCGAAACCAGAGCGGAAACCAGGAATTGGACACTCAACTGACTGAGCCCCCCTGAAGCCCCTCCTATTGATTGATGTCTGTAATCAAAGTGTAAATAACTTTGTTAAGAATAGTGATTGTGCAGTACACTTCTTTGACGTCTGTGCTGCTTCTACCCAGTGTTCTATACATATCCAGAATGAATGTCCATTCTTTCCACAATTTCTCCTCAGAGACTCTTCTAACAAAACCCTTCCTCTAGGCTTTTATCCGTCATTCTTGTGGTCAAATCATATCCATCTTGTAAGACCACCTTCCCCTTTTTTTTCCTGGTGAGAAAGGACTCTACTGCTCTCTAATGCCTATTTATAAAGCCGAACCACAAGCAATTGTTTCTGTAGATCAAAAATGGTCAGATATTGACCATTTTATATGGTTCAACCTAATGTATTCTCTTCTACTGAATGCACTCACTTGGTCTCACTTTGTACTGCTTCCCATTATCAGAGTTTAAATTATCTTGTTTCTTTCTTTCTTGGCTTTCCCCCTGCCTACCCCCGACTCCCAGCAGATGTAAGCCCCATGAGAGTAAGAAAGGTAGTGTCTTATCTTCACTGTAACCCTATCTCCTAGCAAATGTAGGCGTTCAATATTTGTTTAATGAACAAATAAATGCCCCAGGGTTTGGACATGAAACAAATTTTATCCAGCCTTGGGATTGGGTGAGTCTTTCCAGGCCTCACTGAGCTCCAAAAGCTAAGTTGTTGGGTACATTAGGTCAGTGGTTCCCAAAGCTGGCCGCTCATGAGAGTGGCCTTCAGAAAGTGTTAAAAATACAGATTCCAAGGTCCACTCCAGACCAATGGAATCATGATAGTGAGGAGGGGTTAAAAGAAAACAGGTATTTTTGCCTCTGAAGATGACTCTTAGATAGTCACTGAAACAGGTGTCAGCCTGTACTTGGGAGCTGCCAGACCCCATGAAGTCATGGGGAGAGGACCATATCTGTCTTGCTTGCAACCTGTCACTGCCAGGTTCCCGATACATGGCACAATGGTTAGCAGATGGCAAACAGCAATGATCAATTGTTGGCTGCATATTGAAGGGCTTTTCCATTTCTGAGGGGCATCTTAAGCTGCCAAGCCCCATTCGGTTATCCGAAAGAGGTCTTACGTGGATTGACCTTGAGAGTTTTTTAGGGTCAGGGTACCTGGGCAGTTCAGTTGGTTGAACATCCTACTGGGGCTCAGGTCACGATCTCACAGTTAGTGAGTTTAAGCCCCATGTCAAGCTCTCTTCTGTCAGCACAGAGCCTGCTTTGGATCCTCTGTTCCCCTCTCTCTCTGGCCCTCCTGGGCTCATGCCCTCTCTCAAAAATGAATAAACATTTTAAAAAATTATTTTAAATTTTTTTAATTTAAAAAAAGAGAGTTTTTTAGGGTCTCCTTGGGCTCCCAAACTTGAGATGCTTATATATTTATGACAGTGTGTAATAAGCCACATGTCACTGGGCACTTTAACCTCTCTGAGCCTTAGATTCCTCTGTGAAATAAGAGTATTGGGTACAAAAAGACCACTAGTGTCCTCTTGGACTTTACCTTGCTTTCCTTAATGACTCCCCTAGTTACTAACTATGTGACTCTGGGCAAGAGATTTATCTCTTGCTGAAGTTTCTGTAACCCCATCCTCTCACCCTCCACTGTAGGATTATAAGCGTCCCCCCTCCCCCCAAGAGCAGAGACCTTGCCTCTCCATTGCATCTACCCACAATACTTAGTGCTTGGCATACACTAGTCACTCAGTAAATCAGTCTTTGAGTGATTGATAGAGACTTTTTAAAAATGCAATGAGAAGGTAATTAAAAACTGTACATATCAACCCGAATTCACTGCACTGCTAGAGGAAGTATACAGTGACACAACCACTTTCCTTTCCTTTTTTTGAATAATAAATTTATTAAGGTATAATTAATATATCATAAAGTTAACCATTTTAAAGTGTAAATTCAGTGGTTTTTACTATTTCACAGAATTGGGCAACCAGCACTAATCTAATCCCAGAACATTTTCATCATTCCCACCCCCACCCCCCACCCCCGCCCAGTAACCCCGGGTCCATTAGTTGTCGCTTTCCATGTTCTCCTCCTCCCAGGCCCTGGCAACCGCTCGTCTACTTTCTGTCTTTATGGATTTGCCTCTTCTGGACACGTCAAGTGAATAGAAATGTGCGATATTTGGTCTTTTGTGTCTTCTGGCTTCTTTCACTTATCACAGTGTTTTCAAGGTTCATTCTAGCTGTGGCAGGTATCAGTGTTTCATTCCTTTTTATAGCAAATAATATTCTATTCTGTTGATATACCACATTTAACTTATCCATTTGTCAGTTGATAGACATTTGAGTGGTTTCCACTTTTTCTCTATTAGGAATAATGGTGCTATGAACATTTGTGTTCAAGTTTTTATGAGGACATAAGTTTGGGGACATACCTAGGAGTAGTCTTATGGTAACTGACTTTTTGAGTAACTGTCAAAGCTGTCGAACTGTTTTCCAAAGTGACTGCTTCATTTCACAATCCAATCAACAATGTATGAGGGTTTCCATTTCTTCACATCCTCTCCAATGTTCACTGTTGTTTGTCTTTTTTGTTTTCCCCATCCCAGTAGAAGAGAAGTGTTATCTCAGTGCAGGTTTGATTTGCATGCCTCTAATGACTAAAGATGTTGAGCATCTTTTCATGTGCTTATTGGCCATTTGTATATATTCTTTGGAAAAACATTACTCACCTCCTTTGCCTATTTTTTTTTTTCCTCAAGATGTAAACATTTTTTATTTGCCAGTATGGTGAATGGTTTATCTGCGTCTGGAAGCTTGACTTCATTTAAGACAACTCAGTGCTGATAGTCTTTTTTTTTTTTTCTTTTTTTTTAATCTTTTAGAGAGAGCATGAAGAGGGGGAGGAAGAGGAGAAGAGTGGGGGGAGAGGGGGAAGAGAGAGAGAGAGAATCCCAAGCAGGAATAGCTGATAGCCATCAGCTGATAGCAAGGAGCACAAAGCAGGGCTCAATCCGTGACCTTGAGTCATGACCTGAGCCAAAATCAAGAGTCAGATGCTCAACCGACTGAGCCACCCAGGTGCCCCCTCTTTGATAGTCTTCACTCCTAATCTGAGCTTTAATTGTTCAACCTTCAAAATCTTTTTTTTTTTTAATGTTTATTTATTGTTGAGAGACAGAGAGAGACAGTGCAAGCAGGGGAGGGGCAGGGAGAGGGACACAGAATTCAAAGGAGTCTCCAGGCTCTGAACTGCCAGCACACAGCCCAACTCAAGGCTCAAACTCACTAGCCGTGAGATCATGACCTGAGCCAAAGTTGGATGATTAACTGACTGAGCCACCCAGGCGCCCCCACCTTCAAAATCTTTATTTTCCTGTAGTTTCCAGACTCAGCTCTGTGATGGAACAATCAGGAGGAAAACACTCTGCCTTTTCTCTGCTATGCGTTACCATTTCTACATCTTCACAAACCTGGCTTTATCCTTTCTCATTCTTCTTTCATAAACTGTAGCTCATTACAGCCTTTTCTTTCCCTTTATCCATTTGTAAATTGGATTTTGTCTTTTTATTGTTGAGTTGAAAGATTTTTTATATATTCTGGATGCTAGTCTCATATCAGATAAATGACTTGCAAACACTATCTCCCATTCCGTGGATTGACTTTCTACTTTCTTCATGGTGTCCTTTGGAGTACAAAAGTGTTAAATTTTAATGAAGTCTAATTTATCTACTTTAAAAATTGTATGTGCTTTTGTCGCTAAAAAACAATTGTCTTATTTGAGGTTACAAAGATGTACTCCTATCTTTTCTGCTAAGAATCTTAAGGCTTTAGCTCTTACATTTAGGTCTATGTTCTATTTTGAGTTAATATTTCTGTATGGTGTGAGGTAGAGCCATTTTTCTTTTTTTGTAGTTTAATGGTTTTATTAACACAAATGTGACGTGCACATAAGCTGTCTGTCTATTCATTTTCTTGCTGTGCAGCCTGGCATTGGGATGGGTGACTCTGACAGCCAGCTGGGATGCTCTTTCCGCAATGGCTTTGTGGTTCTTGGAGGAGACACTGTGAACAATCTCTGCACAGTAAGATCTGTTACATGTCAGAAGCACTTAAACTCCTTGATGTTGTGGACTAGGAACTTCCAGAAGCCACTGGGAAGCACGTGCTTTGTTTTCTTGTTGCTACCATAACCAAGGTTGGGCATCAAGATCTGGCCGTTGAATCTTTTGCATACCCTATCGTCAATGCCTCTGGGTTTCAGCCAGTTGCGCTTAAGTTTGACATATATGTCTGACATGCCAGATGAACTTCTTGGTCCTCTTTTTAACAATGTTGGGCTTCACCAGAGTCAGCCATGATGCAAAGTAATGGATGGCTGCCCCCTCCACAGGCTGAGCCATTTTCTTTTTAAAAAAATCTTCCTATAATGAAATTTAGCACACATATAGAAAAGTACACAAAATAAAAATGTATAGCTAAATAGATCACCATAAAATGAACATCCTGTAACCAATATCCAGGTCAGGAAATAGAACATGGTTAGCATTCCAGAAGGTCCTCTGGTGCTGCTTCCCAATCAATATCCTCCCTTCCCCATGAAGTATCTGCTACCGTTTAAAGTAATCTCTTGTTTGCTTTTCTTAGTTTTACTACCTTAACACGCATCCCCAACAATATAGCTTGACTTTGCTTATTTTGGAAGCTCATATCAATGGAACTATACCATCTCTGACTTTTACTCAACATTTTTTTTTTTTGAGATTTATTCAGGTTTTGCAAGTAACTGTAGCTCATTCATATTTATTGTTGTACGATGTTACTTTGCATGAACATACCATAATATTTTATTTTTTTAAGTTTGTTTATTTATTTTTAAGAGAGAGAGCCAGTAGGGGAGAGTCAGGGAGAAAGGGAGAGAGAAAGAATCCCAAGCAGGCTCTGCACTGTCAGAGCAGAGCCTGATGCAGGGCTTGAACTCATGAACCGTGAGATCATGATCTGAGCTGAAATCAAGAGTCAGACGCTTAACCAACTGAGCCACCCAGCTGCCCCCATAGTATTCTATTTTTGATGGTCATTGAAATTGTTTACAGTTTGGAGCTTGGAGTGATGCTGTGAACATTATTTTTCTTGTCTCTTGGTACACTGTGCATGAACATATATTGAATATATAGCTTAGAGTGGAATTATTAGACATGTGTATGCTTCGCCCTCACAGAGAATGACAGTTTTACAAGGTGATTGTTATCAGTCAGTTAAAGCTCTCACTAGCTGTAAATAGAGTCCTTATTCCACACTGTCCCCTGACCAACACTTTTTATTACCGTGAACAGTTTATTTATTCATTTATTTTTTATTTAAATCCAAGTTAGTTAACATATAGTGTAATAATGATTTCAGGAATAGAATATAGTAATTCATCACTTATATATAAACATCCAGTGTTCATTCCACCAAGTGTTCTCCTTAATGCCCCTCTCCCATTTAGCTCATCCCCCCACCCAACACCCCACCATCACCAACACTTTTTATTGTCTATTTGATTACAGTCATCCTGGAGGGTGTTTAGTAGTATTTCATTGTGTTTTAATTTGCTTTTCCCTGATGACCAATGAGGTTGAGCACCTTTCCATATGTTTATTGCTCATTTGAATAAGTGAGCATTATTTGTATTTCTTCAGAGGAGTGCCTATTCTGGTCTTTTGCTCATTAAAATATTTTTTGGTACTCTCTGTTTTACTTTACTATGTAATTTCTAGGAATTTAAAAATATATTCTGGTTATGAGTTCTCTGTTAGTAATATGTATGCAAATATCTTCTTTCATTCTGTGGCTTATTTTTTCAATTCTTAATGTTGTCTTTTTGATGAACAGAAATTCTTAATTATAGTATAGTCTAACATACTGATCTTTTTTTCTTTATGATTAGAGCTTATATGTCCAGTTTAGGAAATCTTCCTCTATCCTAAGGTCATATATATATCCTTTTATATTCTTAGAGATTTTATTATTTGCCTTTTACATGCAGATCTACAGTCTACCTGGATTTTTGTGTATGATGTGGGTAGGGGGTTAAGTTTAATTTTTTCATTTTTTTTTTTTTTTTTTTTTTGAGACAGAGAGAGACAGAGCATGAGCAGGGGATGGGCAGAGAGAGAGAGGGAGACACAGAATCTGAAACAGGCTCCAGGCTCTGAGCTGTCAGCACAGAGCCCGACACGGGGCTTGAACTCGCAAATCGCGAGATCATAACCTGAGCCGAAGTTGGACACTCAACTGACTGAGCCACCCAGGTGCCCCTAAGTTTAATTTTTTTAAAAATAATGATTTCCAATTATCCCAGCACAACTTATTGCATACTTTTCTTCCCAAACTTCTCTAAAGTGCCTATGGTGTTAAAGTCATGTGTTTATTAACCTTTGGTCAATGTCTGTGCTGTTTATTATTTCATTGATTTCTTTGTTTCTCCTTACATTTCCATATAAGTTTGAAAAACAATTTGTGAAGTTCCACTGGGGTGGAGAAAAAAGTGTCAGAATTTTGAGATGATGCTAAAACTATAGATTAGGGAAGATTTACAACTTCGCCATGTTAGTTGTACTAGCCCATGAGCATGGTATATTCCTCCATTTATTTAGACCATCTTTGATTTCTTTCAAAAATATTTTAAAGTTTCTATGTAGAGGTTTTTACACATATCTTTTTTAATTTGTTCTTAGATACTAGATATTTTATAGTTTTTATATTAAATGTATTTACAAATTTTCATTTTCCTAATTCTTTTTGGTTTTTTGATATATGAAAACAGCTCAAGTTTTGTTGGACATTAACCTTATTTCTGATTATTTTGCTAAACCTGCCTATTCTAATTTTTTATATATTAAAATATGTCCTGTGAAAATAATGATGCTTTTATATCTTACTTTCTGAAACCTATATATATCCTTTAAGAGATGAACAGGTTTTATTGGGCTCAGATCAGAAGTCTGTGAGTCTTGAGGACCTCTGTTTATTTGCTGGTTTTCTTCCCTATGTTGTCCTTGGCCTGTTTGAGCTACTCCTTCTGTAGTGAACCTTGGCCTCATTGTACTTCTTCTTCTCCAGAGTGGCTGTCAACATTTGGTACTTCTGGTCAACCTCGTAAGTCAGGTGCCTCAAGTAGACAAACTTATGTGTGGGCTTCAGACACACAGATTTAAGGAAAAATAATCACTTGCTTTTTCTTGTCAAACATCTTGAGGTGTTCTAAAGTGGCCTGGAAATGCTCTATCTTGTGGGGCCACATGCATTGCACAATCTACCTAAAGATGTGCTTGGATATCCAGAAGTAGTAGGGACCATAGGATGGGTTGGTGTCTACGTGCTTGTGGAAGAAGTCCAAAGCCTGGTACCTCCACCTAATTCTGTAGAAGTTGTCAGAAATGTTAATATTCTTATAGTGCATGACCACCACTTTCCAGTCCAGCACTACCTGCCTGGTCATTCTAGCCTCCAGGTGATCCTGTAGATGGTGTCAACCATTGATCACCAGCACTATCCCTCTGTTAACTTTGGCAGCTGCCTTGGAAAATTAATCCCTATAAAATTTTTTTCTTATCTTATTGCACTAGCTGGAACCCTAGTGCAATGTTAAAAACGAGTGGTGAGAACAGACATTCTTGTTTCCAATGTTAGGGGGAAAACTCTCAACATTTCACCACTGTAGAAGATGTTTTCTGTAGGGTTTTTAGAAACATCCTTTATCAAATTAAAGATGTTTCCTTCTATTCATAGATTACTAAGGCATTTTCTTCACGAATAGTTATAGAATTTCAGCATTCTCTTTCTTTCTCTATTGAAATGATTTAATGATTTTTCTCCTTTCTGTTAATATGGTGAATCACATTTGTTGATTTCCATGTTAAATTATCCAACTTATTTATCATCCACTGTCCTTGCTATATATCCTGTTGAATTTGTTTTGCTGATATTTGTTTAAGATTTTTTCATAGACTTTATTTCTTAGAGCAGTTTTAGGATCTCAGCAAAATTGAGAGGAAGGTACAGAATCTCCCATGTACTCACATGTATAGCTTTGTCTGTTATCAGCATCCCCAAACCACAGTAGTCTATTTGTTAAAACTGATGAATCTACACTGACATATTATTATCACCCAGAGTTCATACAGTACATTAGGATTAACTCTAGGTGTTGTACATTCTATCGGTTTAGACTGAAATTCTATCAGTTTAAAATGAAATGTATCCACCATTAGAGTATTATACAGAATAGTTTTACTACCTTAAAAATCCTTTGTTGCTTTACCTGTCCATCCCTCTCTCTACTAACCTCTGGCAACCACTGATCTTTTTACTGCCTCCACAGTTTTGCTTTTTCCAGAATGTCATATAGTTGGAATCATGGAGTAGGTCACCTTTCAGATTGGCTACTTTCTCACTTAGTAGTATGCATTTACTATTCCTCCATATCTTTTCATGCTTGATAACTCTTTTCTCTTTAGTGCTGAATAATACCCGTTGTGCAAATATACAACAGTTTACTACGCATTCACCTACTAAAAGACATCTTGGTTGCTTACAAGCCTTGGCAGTTTTGAATAAAGCTTCTATAAACACCTGTGTACAGATTTTTGTTTGGACATAAAAATTTCAAGTCCTGTGGGTAAATAGCAAGGAGTATGATTACTGGGTCATATGTTAAGAGTGTGTTAGTTTTGTACAAAACCACCAGACCGCCTTCTAAAATGGCTGTACTATTTTGCATTCTCATTCTTGTTGGTCTACCTTTTTGCCAGCATTTGGTATCAATGTTGTGGATTTTTAAGCCCCATTGTTTAACTCAGTCAACATTCATATACCTACATATTTTCTTCTCTTTTCATACTTTTTCATACCTTTATGCCTATCTGAGCTTACACTGGGGAATCATTTTCCTTTTGCTTAAACAATACTCTTTGATATGGATTGACTGCCAAAAATTTCTCACATTTCTTTTTCTTTCTTCCTCTCTCCTTTTTTGGAAATGTCTTTATTTTTCTTTCATTCTTTGGCCTTAGGAGTATGCTTTGCCCATGAGTGTGGAAAGCGTAAAGTGTCAGGGATTTAACCCAGGAACAATCCTCAACCACTGAGGTACGGAGTTGATGGATAAATACCTCTAGCTTCCTCCCTACTCGGTGAGATAATTCTGAGATGTGTTCCCCCACTGTCTCCCAGATTGTCCCCAGTGGGATTGCGTTCCTGTTGCCCACAGTGGTAAAACATGCATCAGCCCATCTTTCATTGAGCTTTCCCCCTTTCCTGTCTCATTTCTCTGTTCATTTGTTTTGAAAAGGAAAATTAGTCCAAATTATTAGAAAAGAACCCTCCTCCCCCTGGTCTTCTTTTCTGGCTTGTATTGCACTTTGATGCTTCAAAGAGATTCTGCTTGAACCCTGCTTATTGCCATTCTCTATCTGTATTCCCTCCTTCCCTAGGTGATGGGCTTGCAAAACTCCATGCCTTTATTCTTGTTTTTCTGTCTGCAAAGTGGGACCCACTAACGTGTTGGAGCTCTGCAAGAGGAAAATTTTCCCTAACATGCCAGCCTGGGATAACAAAAAGATTGCAATGCCAAGACGGTCATCGAAGACCAAATGTGCAGTTTCAATAAGTGAGAAAACTGGCCTTCACTCGTGAGAGAAAGTCTCAGAACTAGGAGACTAGGGGTGAGTAAATCAAGGAAACAGAGTAGAAGAACAATGAAAAGATGAAAAAAGACAGATTTGGAAGAAATAAGCAATGTGTGGGTGTGGTGTGGAGTTTGTTCAGGGGCAAATATAAAATGAGTGAGCTTACGCTAGATATTTTATTTGCCCCGAACATTCTTGAAAGCTCAGCTTAAATGACTTTTCTTAATTGTCTTGGCTTGAATCACTTCCTCCGTTAACTTCCATAGCACTCTTATTGCATTTATCATATCACATTTTTCCTATGGCTTTGAATAATCTGTTCCTTTTAAATTATTAACTGGATGGCAGCTGTGGTATAGTGGAAAGAGCAATGTAATCGGAGTTAGATGACCTGGGTTTAAGTCTCAGCTTCAACACTTAACTGTTTGCACATCAGTGTTCTCATCTATATAATGGGGATATATTATTTACCCCACAGTGTGTTGAATATTAAAAGACGTAAGTATATAAAGTCATACATAGTGAACACTGTTGACTAATAAAAGCTTCCATTTGCTGAGCCTACCAAGTGTTATGAACTGCTCTAGGCGCTTGACAAACACTATCTTATCTAGACCTCATCACAACCCTATGCAGATCTGTTACTATGGGATATTTTACTAATGAGAAAAAAGACATTATGAGAGGGTAAATAATTTAAGCAAGGTCACATAGTTAAGTACCACAAACAGGACACAAATCCAGTTGTCTAGCTCTAAAACTAGCAGTGTCCGTTGGTCTACCCTGCTTCCCTTCTGCTTGTGAGGACTAAATACCAGCCTTGAAATCACTTTTTAGTCGAAACTAATCTGGGCCAATTTTGAAGCTGGTGACCTACAAAACTGTTCCATTATCTGTCTCAAGGGGGTACCTACTCTATCCTGATTTATAAATAAATTTTCATATATTTTGCTCAAAAGAAATTCCTAAGCAGAACTGTGCAAATGTAATGCATTAACAGAAAAATAGGGATATTATACCTTAAGAACTTTTCCCAGGACCCCCGATTTAATGAACATCTACACAAATTGCAGACGGAGCTTAATGTTTTTACTCTGCTTTGAAAGGGGTACTTGATTTTTTGAAGGTGCTATGGAAGCCTTTGAGAAGAAAGCTTATGAACTGGTTCCTTAGAAAAAAGGAGTTCCCTAGAAAAAAAAGATCCATTCAAGAATTTGCCGTATGACCCAAATGATCATGAATTGAAGAACACCTTTGTAGAAGAGGTATTTTTCATTAAACTCATGAATCATTTAAATCAGTAAATTAGTGGAAATTTCCATTTTGTTTTTGTGGGAGTGATGGTGTTGCTGGGGACATTGGGGAGACTAGGGTGATTAAAGAAGTTGCTGCAAAGTCAGTTCTCTGATCCTACGATAGGACCTTCTGGAAAGGTCCTTACATAACTACCTTACTTCTCCAATAAAAAGCTGTGCATTTCTCGCCCCTTAACTGATTTTGCACTTCCACTTTAAATGTAATTGCAGATGAAGGACTGGAAACAACAAAAACCCCCTAAAGGTCCGCAGAATAATTAGGGCTGCCCGAGGGAAATCAGAGCGAGAAACGCAGGAGCCCCTCTTCCTCCCACCTCCCCGGGGACGCACACTTAGCCTCCCTCCCAGACTTCTTCCCCGCCCCAGCGGGCTCCCCTCCGCCTCCTCCTTCCCTAACACGTGCTCTCCGGAACACTCACTCGGGAGCTATCCCACCCCCCAGAGGGCTGGGCTCGGGGCCGAACGGACCAATCCGCACGCGCCTTACAGCGCCGTGGCCCGACAACGTTGAGCCGCCCAATCGAAAGGGCCTTACCGCCCGTTTCCCGGAGCCCCGCCCCCTCGCAGCCGTGCCCCCGCCCGCCGGTCTCCTCCCTCCACCTCCTCCTCCTCCCGTTCGCCCCTCCCCCGCCGCTCGGGAGCGGAGCCTGCGAGACGGAGAAACTGGGGCAGAAGTGAAGATGGCGGCGGCGGTGCTGGCGGCGGTGGTGGCGGCGGCTTCTCGCCAGTGACGCGCGGTGCGGGCTCATCTCCTTCCCCACCTCCCTAGTCCGGACCCCGTCCGCCGCCGGGACCACACCGTCCCCGCAGCCCGCAGCCCGTCCCTCTCCTCCCTCCCCAGTCGCCCCCTCTCCCGACGCCCGGTCGCCGGCGGCGGCGGCGCGCCTGGGTCCCGGCCGCCGGCCTCGCACTCCAGCGCGCTGTCGCCGCGGGAGCGGGTGGCGTGTTGATCCGCCCCGCCGGACCGCCGGGCGGCGGACACACGCCCGGCAGGGAGGCGGCGGCGGCCCCTGCGCATTTGCTTCCCTCCATTTGGGGACTGGGAGGCGGCGGCGGCAGTGGGTATTGGGGAGGGGAAGGGGGTTGGGGGGGGTGGGCGAGAGCGGGAGGGGGCCGTCCTCGGGAGGAGGACTAGAAGGAAGCACCATGACGTCCATCCATTTCGTGGTTCACCCGCTGCCGGGCACCGAGGACCAGCTCAATGACAGGTAATAGGGCCGGCGGGCTGGCGGGCGGGCGGGGGGAGGGGCGCCTCCCCGCCCTCCCCTCCCCCACGGGGCCGCGCCGCGGCGGGCGCCGGTATTTACGCGCAGGCCGGCCGGCTGGCGGGGGGGGTCTTCACTGCTCCCATCTAGGCCCCTTCCGGGGCAAACTTCTGGTCCCGGGGGCTCGGGGCCGCGGGGGGAGCTCGGTGTGGACGGTGCCCGCGGTGTAGACGAGAAAAGCGCGCTGCAACCTTCCCCCCCCCCCCCCCCCCCCCCCCGTCTCTCAACGAGGAGCCGCGTTTAACTCGGCGGAGATGGGGGGGGGAATCCAGCTCCCGGGGGGGGGGGCGGGCTGTAATTACCGCCCGGCCCAGGCCCGAGGAATCCATATTAGTCAAAGTTGAATTGAGACAGACAATGCGGATGGGGGATGGTGGAGGTAAAAAGAGAGGGAAGAGGAGAAACGGGGCGAGGGGCCCCGGGGTAGACTGGGTTCGCCCGGGTCCCCGGGAACTGTGTCCGGTGGGGAGATCTGGACCTGCCAAGCCTAGAGATCCCGGGGGAGGGGGAGGCTGATTCCTGGCAGATCGCGGGGGTGGGGGGGGCGGGTAAGCGCCATGATTATTGTTATTATTATTAAATTTGAGCTCCTGCAGTGAGGTTTGCCCGCCCCGGGAGGGGATGAATTCAGGCGGGGGTGGGGAAGTGGATTGGATTCCCTTTGCTCTCCTTCTTCCGAAACGGGTCTGGTAAGCTCCTTCTCCCAGCCCCTATGGTGCGAGCTTTTTTGTTTCCTTTTTTATTCTAATGATAGTGTTTTCCTGAGTTGTAATTTGACAGCTGAAAACCGTGCGTAGAGTCTAAGGAAAACTCTTACGTTTGCAGTTCGCAATGCTGCTTTCTTAAGCTGTAAATTTCTGGGATGGGTTGCTTTGGGTGGAGGAGGAATTATGATTTTTTTTTTTTTTTTGTCTTTAATAAGAAGGCTGTTTTGGCTGTGTGGATTCCTCCCTTTGCCTCCTCCACCGTTCCCTGCCAGTTTAGGATATTGAATTGCAGGGCCACATGCTCTCAGGGAACTAAGATAAAGCAGGAAAAGTTCCTTCACTGTTGCAAAACAAGAGACTCGGAGAAGGTTGAGGGAGGCCTCCATTAAAGTAAGTCTTAGAATTTAGGACTCTGATCTGATGATGGGCTGAAAAATATGGGGCCAGAAAGTGGAGCATTTTAAGCTTCCCTCTCCCCCGATAATATAAGTTGCTTTCTACTTCTTTTGAGTATAAAAGGCTATTTGGACCCAAGTTTAGAAGTTAGGTATGATTTTTGCTAAGTGACTGGGTGACATAAGTTGCGTGACGCCCTGTTTGTCGAGCGCTTCCCGGAGGGAGGAAGAGGCCTAACTTGCTAAGATACTGGCCTTGGTCTCCGAGTATCTATCAGCCTCAGGTGCGGGGGACAGCTTCTCATCGGCAAGCTGGCCACTCAGTTTGCGGCACTGGGTTCAGATTTGTCTAATCTTTGCTGTAGCTATATTGTATTAACACGTTTGTGCAGCTTTTGAAATCCTTTCTGAAAATATTAGCCATTTGGAGTCGTCACATAGTTCCTTTAAATACCGAAATAAGTTTTGTCATTTATTTTGACATTTTGTTTATGTGATCCTTACTCTGATTTTATTTCATTAGAGATAGAGATCTTTTTTAAGATTTTAACATAAGATTTTTTGGTAAATTTTGGAACCAGGCTGGTAGTGAGGATAGGTCTACTGTCATTCATAGAACAAAGTTGATGGTGCTTGTAGTGTAACTTGGCTTGTGACTTAGAAAATTGAACCAAGCAGGAGAGAAGTAGGCCATGTTTTCTATATTAGTCCTGCTTTATATATACCAAGAATCCTGACTAGCTTACTCAGTTGACTGTGCATGCCAAAACCTATTTTGCAGTTGTCTTGGGCACTTTGATTCATTTTTGAGCATTCCTTTTGCTTCAGCTTGTCTGAGAAATTTCCAAGTAATGTATCCTTTTTAAAGCTACCTTTTTTTTTTTTTTTTTTTTCTTTTTTCTTTCCCATTCCTGGGGTAAACAAGTAGTCTTGTTTTTGATTCCTGTAATGTCAGTATACAATATTAAGAATATTTAGGTCATCTTGAGTTTTCATTTCATGAAATAGAAGCGGATTTGATTTAGTTTATAAAATGTGTGCATCGAGGTGGCAGATAATTTGACAAATAGGAAACTGTCATCCGTAAAATTTGGGGGACATAGTTGTGTCTGGTAGCAGTAAAGAATGGTTTGTTGAGATTTGTGAGGACAGCATTTGAGACAGGCATGCACTCTTGATGTAGCTGACTTAGGATGGAGCTGTTCTGTGTCTCCCCTTCTAAAGGAAGGATCCTTTTTGCATGCCTAGTTGCAGACTAATAGGACCAGACTATTGCTGCATTGCTTGAGAAACATCTGTTTACAAAACAAACTGGCCTTCTGGAGTCTTTTAACTGGAATCAGAAGCTCAGGATGGTTTCATCTTCAGATAAAATCTTTACCAAGATTGAGTAAGTTTTGGTAGTAGAAAAGAGTGTACTACTCTAGCTTGACTTTTATATGAGAAATGTTGTCTGTAACAGAAATGAAGTGATAAATGATAGTTTTGGATGAAAAATAAGTAGACTTTATTCTGTATATGAAAAGCAGTAAGATTGGACAGGGAGTGTGATACTGCAAATAAATTGCTGAGTTAAAACGTATGGGGCCTCAAAACATCAATATTTCCTTCTCCAAATAAGTTTTCTTTAGAAAATAGCCACATCCTGTTAAAAATAAAATATTCTGTTCAGTGTAATGGTGTGATGTATCAAATATCTAAAAGGTACTTAGCATAAAAAAAAGTGTGCTTTTTTTCTTTGCCTTTTCAAAATGCTGATTCTTTAATAGTCTTTGTATATCGGGTTAAAATCTTTGATTATTGCCCTGGGACACCAAATAATGAATGTAGTTGGTGAATATGGGTGGGGGTGGCTAGGGTGGAGAAGAGGAATTCAGAGAGCCTGGGATGTTGGTTGTGGTTTCCCAGAGTGATTACAAGGTTTCTGGTGCTGAGTGGCTGGCTCTATGCAAATATTCACTGTTGAATTGAAACCATCCCTGCTCATATACTTTTGTGACATTCTGATTTTCTCTCTAGTGAATTTCTTGAGTTAGTGCTATGTTCCTGCTTAAGTCATTGTTTCAGAGAAACAGCAAAAGGATACCAAGAACATGGTTCTGCTGTGGAGACTGAGGGAAGGGCTGGAAATGCCTGCTCACTAAGATCTCCCTAAGTGCCAAAAAAGTCCCATAGACTGGTCTTTCACTAATGAGTTGAGAAAACAGGCCCAGAGATTGGCAGAATTTATCCAGGGGCACACAGTGGGCTACCAACAGATGAGGTCCACATGACGGGTCTTTTTTTTTTTTTTTAAAGTCCAGGTCTCTTTCCACTTTTCCACATAGCCTATATTCTGGGATATTCCTGCCTTCTGAGGTATTGCAGCCTTAGAACAGGCATCTGTCTTAGAGTTTTGATTTCCCCTTCCTCTCAAGTCCTCCTTTCACTTACGCCTTTTGTCAGGTGGCTGACCCTCTTAACCCTTTTCTAGAACTAGCCTAAGAGAGGCCTTTTTAAGGTGATGTGGGTATGCCATGACTTGTCCCTGTCCTGAATTAATCCTCAGGATGTAAGTTCGTTACGATAGGAACCAGTTCTCATTGTTTGTCTCTGCGGAATTTTCCTGTGAGCTTTGCTTTTTTGGCATTGTAATGTGTTGTGCAATCAAACAGTCTTGGTTGAGTTTGTCATATCAAAAGGGTTTTTCTTTAAGGAGCTTCCCCTTCAGGGGCTGTAAGGCTGCCAGGTAAGATAATACGGAGAGGAGTTTGAAATGTGGAATTCTTAAATCTGGGTTTGTTTCAGCCAGGCTACTTAACATGGGTGGGTGAGTCATTTAACCACTTAGAACCCTTACTCCCTTGTGTCTCCCTCTGCCGCCAGCACCTCAGTCTCTAAGTCAGGCATAGTACCCATCTCACGGTTGGTGAGAAACAGCTGAGATAGTGGGTAGGAAAACAATTATAATGTAGGTTCTGTGGAAAATACGAAGAGATGGTTACTTTTAACTGCTTCTGTGCGTCATCTGAATTTCACATAGAAAAGCAGGAAATCAAAGGGATTGCTCTAGAATGTCCTTAGCATTGATACAAAATCCAGATCCTTAGTCTTAGATCGCTGTTTCTCAGCTGGATGCTGTTTTGCCTCCCCGGGGTATATCTGGCAGTGTTTGGCGATACTTTTGTTTGTCACCGCTGGGGCATTGCTACTGGCCTCTAGTGGGTAGAGGCCAGAGATGCTGCTAAACATCGCACAGTGCACAGTACAGCTCCCACACCAAAGACTTACCCTGGCCCAAATGCTAGTTGTGCTGAGGTTAAGAAATTCTGTCCTCGATTATCTTGAATACATGTAGAGGTAAAAATAAATAGAAATGACTTTTGTGAAGAAAAATCCCAGCAATGCAGTTGTTAGTCTTATAATGTGACTATTTACATTAAAATGAAAAAGTCAGTTCCTTGGTAACACTAGCCAGATTTCAAGTGCTCTGTAACCACATGTAGCTAGTGGCCACCATATAGGACAGTGCAGATACATATCCGTGCCTTTATCACTGAAAGTTGGCTTGGACAACAATGAAGTAGAAAGTGCTTTTTTGCACAGGCCATTGGCATTTAGTAAGTGGTCCTGATTTTCATTAGGAACTGTTGGGTTTTAAAGACTCAGGGTTTTCTTGCCCTCTCAGTAGGAGCTTGAAAATGGAGGTGAATGAAGGTTGTGATGGGCAGATGTTATAATGGTCGAAAGCTGTCTGAAATTTCAGTATGCTACACCAAAAAACACAAGTATTAGTCTGTGTGGGATAGAGCATCACATTACCAGACCAGAGGGGAAGCTCACTGTTTATTTATTGATCGATTATTGAGATTGTTACCCAGACACAGTAATACTAGAGGACTGTGCTGGGGAAGTACAGGCAAGTTTAACTGAAATGATTAAATGAAGTTGATTAAGGAAAGTAAGATAAAGACAGTGTATGAAATAGCCAAACAAAGTATTGAAAATCAAAACATACAGTGGCAAACCAATTTTATAAATCAAGAAATCAGTGACTAAATCGTAGGCTTGGGAGTAAACAGACACACTTGTGAAGGAAATTACACAGTACACGGAAGTGCAACTGGAAATAATGGGGTGAATTTTAAGAGAGATCAGGCTTTTCCCCTAGCAATTAGGTTATTTAGGAAATAGTTTCTGAAGGAAAGTTGAATCACTGAAGGCTGTGTCAGATTGCACTTCAGTAGGGGCGCCTGGCTGGCTCAGTCTGTAGAGTACGCGACTCTTGATCTCAGGGTTGTAAATTTGAGCCCCACGTTGGATGTAGCGATTACTTAAAACAATAAAATCTTAAAAAAAAAATTATGCTTCAGTAGATACTATGGGGTGTATTGAAGGAAGCAGTTTTATATTGCAGGAGGATTTACTTACGTCTTCTTTCCCCCATTTTTATCATATTTACTTCTAATTAAACTCCGGTTGTGGTCTGTATTTCTGTCATTTTGCCACCTTGGCATCCTAAGTAAATGAAAACGGCCTCTCCTAGCTCTGTGTGATTGTGAATTGTTGATTGATTATTATACTTGATTTTTAACTTTTACTCTGAAAATTATTTTTAATCTTCGTATTATGGAGAATTTCAAGCATATACAGAAGTAGAGGCAATAGGATGATGAAGACACGTGTATAACAGTTATCACATAATCTTAGCACTTACCAAATCAGTGGCCAGTTTGGTTTCAACACTCTCCCCATCAGATAATTTAATCGATAATATCTTCAGTATGAATCTCAAAGATGAAGGCTTTAAAATTTTTTTTAATGTTCATTTATTTCTGAGAGAGAGAGAGAGAGGTAGAGCACAAGCAGGGAAGGGCAACAGCATCTGAAAGCAGGCTCCAGGCTCCGAGCTGTCCACACAGAGCCCCATGTCGGGCTTGAACTCAGGAGCCGTGAGATCATGACCTGAGCTGAAGTCGGAACCTTAACCACTGAGCCAGCCAGGTGCCCCTCAAAGATGAAGACTTTAAAAACACCCACACACCGAAAGCAATTCCTTAATATTAAAATTCAATTTGTTTAGATTTTTCTATTGGCACATAAATGCTTCTTTTTCTTTTTTTAAAAGTTTATTCATCTAGAGAGAGAGCGCAAGTCGGGGAGGGTCAGAGAAAAGGGGAGACAGAATCCCAAGCATGCTCTGCAACATTGGTGCAGAGCCCGAAGTGGGGCTTGAACTCCCGAGCTCTGAGATCATGATCTGAGATCAAGAGTCTGATGTTTAACCGACTGCGCCACCCAGGTGCCCCATAAATGCTTGTTTTTCATTGACAGTTTTACACGATAAAACTAAATGGGTTGTAACAAGTTACAATATTTGACATTTTTTGTAAAGATTTTATTTTTAATAAAATTTACTTAAATTTGTATTTAAGTACTTAAACTCGAACTCAAACCCCAAGATCAAGAGTCACATGGCCCACCGACTAAGCCAGCCATGCGCTCCAAACTTTGACATTTTTAAGAATAAGACAATATTTGTATGGATTGTAGCCTTAGAAGGAGGGGTAGTATCACACTGGGAATCTTAAGGTTCCTTGTAGCTTGATGCTGGCACTTCATAACCTCCCGTGGTAGCATTGTATTAGCAGTCACTCGTAATGGTTATGTAATGAGATTCTTGAAATTAAACTTGAGCGATTTTCTGCAGGGCACACTGAGGAATAATATTAAGTCATGTGGAACTTTGCAACGTTCTTCTAAGTTAATGTATAGAAGTGAGACTTAATAAGTTGAACTTGGCTATAAGAAATTACTCTGTTTCATATTTCATATTATTTCATACTTCTTGATTGAATCAATGTTGTGGTTATAAACCTCTTGAAAATGAGAATTATGGTGAGTTCTTAGATAACTGTTTTGTGACAATCTCATTGTTTTTTCAGGATATTAAATAAGGTGTTAAATTTTAATGTTGTTTTAAGGGTAAAGAATACAGAATTTGTCTTGCCTGTGTGGCAAAAGTAATGTTACTTGTTTAGTTTCTGATGGTATCATTTACCTTACTGAAGTGCTTTCAACCTTCTCTACTTTTAACTTGTAAATTGGCTTTATTGAAGTATAACTGACATACAATGTAACTCACCCATTTGAAATGTGCGGTTTGATGAGTTTCGACAAAGGTTTACAGCTGTGTAACCACCATAATCAAGAAAATGGAACATTTGCATCACCCCAAAAAGTTCCCTAGTGCCCCTTTGCATTCTTAGTCCCCTGTCTTGTTCCCACCCATGAAAAATGCTGTTCTATATTCTCTAACTGTAATTTTGCCTTCTTTAGAATTTTGTAGAAATGGAATAGTGTGTGGCATCTTCTGTTTAGCTCATGTAGCCTGTAGTAGTTTTTTTCCTTTTGTATTAGTGGTAGTATTTCATTGTTTGGATGTGCCACAGTTTCACAAATCTGTTTTTTTGCTGGTGTAAATTTGGGTTGCTTTCAGTTTCTGGCTCTTCCTTAGTTTTTATTTATTTTGAAAAATTGTTGTAAAAAACATTGTTGCAGAAGATATGGAAAATATAGAAAATCAGTGTAAAAAGTTTAATAGTGGGGAGCCTGGATGGCTCAGTTGGTTAAGCGTCTGACTCTTGATTTTGGCTCATGTGGGATTGAGCCCCGAGTTGGGTTCCATGCTATCAGTAGATAGCTATCAGCTATCCTTGCTTGGGATTCTCTCTTTCTCTTGTCTCTCTTTCTTTGCTTTGGTAGATCAATGGTGCTACCAGTGTTAACATTTTGGTGGTTTTCTAGTCTCTTTTTCTGTACATAGAGATTTTTGTTTGTTTGTATAAAGTTGTAATCATCCTGGGTAAAAATTTTATGTACTTGAAGTTTTTTTGACTTTAGTATGTTAAAATATTTTTCATACAAGAAAGCTAGTTATTGTAAGAAACCTACATCTCTTTTCTTTCTTTCTTTCTTTCTTTCTTTCTTTCTTTCTTTCTGTCTTTCTTTTTTTCTTTCTTTCTTTTTCCATCTCTCTCTCTCTCTCTCTCTTTCCTTCCTTCCTTCCTTCCTTCCTTCCTTCCTTCCTTCCTTCCTTCCTTTTTTTAAGTAGGCTTCATGCCCAGCATGGAGCCCAATATGGGGCTTGAACTCATGACCCTGAGATCAAGACCTGAGCTGAGATCAAGAGTCAGATGTTTAACTGACTGAGTCATCCAGGCACCCTGAAATCTACATTGTTCTTACAGCAAGTTTGTGTGTTAATTAAAAAAATACTTGTATATATAAAGCGATGATATTTTAGAATCCATTAGTATTGATGGTATTCTAGATTGCATATAGAGCTATGACAGTGGGAGATAAGTCCAGTGTAGGGAGCACTGTGGATTGAATGAATAGATAGATTTTTATTTCCTTCCCTATCAGTTCAGGCTCCATTTTTTTGTGATTCAGAAGAAAAAGTATTGAGATCTACCATTTTAAAAAACTGGATCTGCTCCAGCATGAGTCTGCTGTTTCACAATTCAGGTGACAAGGTGTTCCAGATCTTTATGTGAACTCAGATACTAGATCTTCCTCACAGATGACCGAAACTCCAGAGATGGCCTGTGTGTGAGCAGCTGGAGACCTTCTTACTTGTGGGCGTGGTGGAGATTCATTTAAGATGTTTTGTGACAGTCTGCTAGCTTTGATGTGAGAAGTGGGGGGTGACTGATGTTTTAAGCCTTAAGAAAAGGCCAAATTTAAGATTAGGAAGTTAATAGGAAGACCATTAAGAAAGCAGAGACAGTATGGTAGGGTTATTTTAATATCTAAATTAGGAAAACAGAGTTCTCTATGGGGCTTTGTGGGGAGAGGTATTGGGCTTTTGCAGCTCAATGTCTGTTTTCTTATTTTGTAAGAATGGCTTTGTTTCTTGTCCAGAAGTAATTTGAACTAGTCCATATATTGCTCTGTATCATCATCTGCACGTAGGAAATCTATTTTGTCTTTAAAGGAAGCATCAAGTGATTGGTCTTAAATTGTAAACTAAGCAGGTTTAAACATTTTCTTAGCATGCTTGTGTTTCTAGTGGTGTTTAACCTGAAGTCTTCATCTCCTGTCAGAAATCCCGTAAGTGATTGTGTTTTCCTTCTTTTTTTTTTATTTTTTTTTTAATTTTTTTTTTTTCAACGTTTTTTATTTTATTTTTGGGACAGAGAGAGACAGAGCATGAATGGGGGAGGGGCAGAGAGAGAGGGAGACACAGAATCGGAAACAGGCTCCAGGCTCCGAGCCATCAGCCCAGAGCCTGACGCGGGGCTCGAACTCACGGACCGCGAGATCGTGACCTGGCTGAAGTCGGACGCTTAACCGACTGCGCCATCCAGGCGCCCCGTGTTTTCCTTCTTATCAGGTGTTCTGATTATTATGTGTAGATGGAGAGTAAGGGAGGGGCAGTGATGCTGCGGACCGTATGCTCTTTCCTTTCCACAGTTCCTCTTCGGGGAGGAAGTATAGGAACTACTTTTTCTTTGCCTCCTGCAGTCACCAGCAAGGGATGAATCCAAATTACGGCCACATGTTCCTCCTGATTCCTTGTTAGGTTTCTGTCACTTCTGAAGGGACGCAAAACCAGGACCGGGTGTCTTCCCCTGGGCAGGCTGGCAGCCCAAGGTCTATAGGTCAGAGATGACGTGTGGGCTGACTTTCTTGGCAACAGCTGCTCATCTTTCTGCCACTCCAGAGAGCTGGAGGCTACTGAAGAATGCACACAGCACCTGCATCCAGACACAGGAGTCGTATGTGCTTAGCAGTCACCCCATATCATTCCAGAATGTTTCTGGTTTCATAAAACTCTTTTGAGTGGAGGGGCTAGGGTATTTTTTTTTTTCTTTTTCTTTTTTTCTCTAGGACCTCTTGACTCCTTAGAAGACTCTTTGGAAATGTAAAAAGCTTTTTCAGTTTTCAGGAAGATTTGCTCATTTGATGAATTCTGGGACATTCTTGAGGGGTGATAGCATGTGTTTTTTGGGTGTGGTGTTTTTTTTAAAGGTTTTTTTTTTGAGATGGAGATTTTCTGACAACACTGAATTTTTATAAGAGTAACATAACCAAATTGTAGTAAAAACATTTGTGGCTTTTCTGAGTAAGTAGTGTTTTTCAGTGTCTAAGTGGACCACCATCATCAGGAGCACAAAAGCTTAAGGATTACTGTTTGAAAGGCTCCTGCTCACATTCCTTTGTATTTAAATTAAAATAACTGATGACAGCCGACAGAGCTCTGCTTGCCTAGCCCTTACTGCCTGCAGCCTTTCTTTTCCCCCTCCGACTACTGCTGCTATAGCTATTGCTTGAGAGTAAGGTATTATCCTGCTCCTCAGCATTAGAGTAAATTGGTTTTTTTTTCTACAAATGAAATTTTAAAAAAGTTTGAGTACAGTTATACACATATTAGGTCCTCCCTACAACTATAAGACCCCCGAGAGGGTAGCTTTAGGAAAACAAAAACACATGTCAATACTCATATGGTTACAGTTCAGTGCGGAGAGTGAACCTGGTCCGGACCACTAGCAGACTTGGAAAGACTGGTAGGAGAGGTAGTCGAAGTTTAGCCTGTGCAAATATTTGCCCTGTGTTGCCAGCACAGAGTTTGACCATGGTGTTAGATTGGTCTTCCTTGTTCCGTAAATGTTTGTGTGCTTCTCACCTTCAAACATTGTGCTAACCAAGGAGTAGGTTTCCCTTGGTGCAACAACTGTGATTTATTTGTTGCACCGACCCTTTTTGGAACTTTTGGGATGAGAGGCAGTTGGAACATTTTCTGGCTTATAGGGCAAGTTTGGAGAATAGTGAGGTGATAGATGAGTGGGCCCAGGGAGTGGCATCAGGTGACTGCCATGTATTTTTTTTTAACTGTTTACTTTGAAATAATTATAGACTCACAAGTAGTTGCAAAAATAGTGCAGAGGGCCTGTGTCCCCATAACCTGGCTTACCCGAATGGTAACATCTTGATCGTATCAAGTATTTTTGACATCCTTGCAAACTATTAGAGATTTAAAGGAGCATTTTCCTCATATTTTTGAAAATTGCTTATTTCTCTGCTAAGATAGCATAGATTAGAAGACATAAATTTAGAGAAGATTTGGTATTCTTAGTTGATTTTGAATTGATGAGATATATTCTAGGTAGTGATTAAGTTTTTAGTCAGTCTTTGACATGATGGTGAGTGGAATATAAATTGGTAGTCAGTGGTCAGGGATTTGTTTTTGTTTTGTATCTGACACTAATGGGCAGTGTGACCGTGAATCAGTGATACAACTTTTTTTTTTTTTTTTTTTTTTTTGGTAAAGTGAGTGGATTGGGCCAGATCATGTAGATTTTCTCCACTCAGTGTCTGTGCTCTTAGGATGTGGTAGGGAAAAGGGTTTTTGTATTGTAGAAAGGCTAAGAGGGAGAAGGAAGTGTGTCTATGGTTGTCTATGATTTCTTTCTCTTAAATTTCATTGATGAATGGAAAAATGAACAAAGAAAGTGGGAAAATAGGGTTTACTCTTTTACTTAACTTGTCAACTAAATTATATACATTGGGATACAAAGATGATGGCCTCTACCCTCATGGGGCATTCATTTTATAGGAGAGGCAAACATGTAATGGAGAATTCAGTGCTACTGGATGGTATAAATGACAGGGAAGAAGGACCTGATGATTAAACCTGATGCTTACAAATGGCTTTGAAATTGCTTTGAAGGCAAAGTTGCAGGGTGTGGACCCTGGTTCATCCTCTTATTTCTGTTCTCTTGAGCCTAATGAATTTTCTTTTAGAGACATGGAAGATACTGTCAGTAACCAGGGTTCATCATAGGTGCCTGTATTTGATATTGATAGAGTTTTAATAGTAGTTCAGAACTCTTTTGCTGTGTGAGAGTAGTTTACATATAGACAGTGGTTTTTTCCTTTGCTTTTGGTTTGTAAAAGATGCTGTCCAGGGATAAGATAAGAAGATGTGATTCAGGGGTGTGTGAAAACAGGTTGCTTTGTTGGAGTTGACTAGGAGGGGCAGGGGCATACTTGAACAGCTTACGTAGAGGGTCTGTACTCCTTTGTGCTCATCCATGGTGCACAGGTTGAGATTGACCCTGTGACCACCTTGAAAACTGCCAGGAGAGCAGTGTCATAGCACAGAGACCCTTAAATGTGAGACTGAGTGTCCTCAGATTCCTTGATTGTTATTGTCTTCATTTAAAATACCCAATTTCAGGGGCGCCTGAGTGGTTTAGTCGGTTGAGTGTCTGACTTAGGCTCAGGTCATGATCTCGCTGGTCCCGAGTTCGAGCCCCAGGTTGGGCTCTGTGCTGACAGCTCAGAGCCTGGAGCCTGTTTCAGATTCTGTGTCTCCCTCTCTCTCTCTCTTCTCCTCCCCCACTCATGCTCTGTCCCTCTCCTAAAAACTAAAAACATTTAAAAAATAAAATACCCAATTTCATATAGTGCTCTGCCAATGAATATGCCAGGATTATTTATGGTTATAGATATTCACGGGATAGAACTATTTTCATGGATATGGAATTTCATATCTGATTTAAGACCCCAAGGTGAGACAAAATAGTCAAAAATACGTATCTAGGAAAAAAACCCAAAAATACATATCTAGGGGCTGGCTGGGTCAGTAAAGTATCCAACTCTTGATCTCGGGGTCATGAGTTCAAGCCCCATGTTGGGTATGGAGATTACTTAAATAGAATTGCATATCTGAATTTATTTTTAAATATTTATTTTTGAAAGAGACAGCATGAGTGGGGGAGGGTCAGAGAGAAAGAGGGATGGAGGGAGGGAGACATAGAATCCTAAGCAGGTTCCAGGCTCTGAGCTGTCAGCATAGAGCCTGATGTGGGGCTTGAACTCATGAACTGTGAGATCATGACCTGAACTGGAGTCAGACACTTAACCCATTGAGCCACCCAGGTGCCCCTTACATATCTGAATTTAGATGTATGTGTTTAATTCTTTAAGTTTTGTACTAAGTTTTTATCTTCAGAAGGTTTGTTCTGTGATACTGACATTCATTATCATGTATTCAAATTCGTACAGAATTTGGGAGTGTTACTGTGTACCTGAAAGACTTTGTGTACCATAGATGGGTCCTGATGGGACAGTTGTGAGAACTAAAAAGCCACTGGACTCAGTGTTAGGAGGCTTGGTCCTTCTGCTAACCAGTTGTGTAATCTTGGGCAAGTCATTTCCCTGCAATGAGGCTTAGTTTACTCATTCGTAAGATGGGGGGATGTGTTTGATGTCTGAAGGTTCATTTCAGCTCTGAATCTGTGGGACTGTCGGCCTGTGGACACTGTTTTATGAGCCATAATTGATGTATATTGCTCAGCTTTGCCACTTTAAGATTTGATTTTTATTTCCTGCCACAGACCTCATGTGCCCTTTTGTCCTCATTCTAATAAGTCTGTAAAAGCAGTGGACATTCTAAACCCAGCCCAACTCTTCTGAGTCTTTTTAAAAAATTTTAAATTGCTAGGGTCGATGTATTTAACTTGATGTGAATGAATTTAGTGCAGTTATATTATCTTTTAATTATACTTCCCGTATAAACTTAATGGGGAAGTTTACATGTGTGGCAAAAACTTACTTGAAATGAGGTATGATAAAGCAAAAGTGCATTGACAGTGTAACACCTCCTGGGGTTTGGGAGTGTGTGCTCGCCTTTGATTTCCAGTGAAATGAGACTGTTCTCTTTGCAAGGCTATTTAGTAGGTTCTAGTACTGTCAGGTGCTTGTCGGGGATTCATGTTCTGTTTTTTAGGATGCCTATTGTCATTCTGTATATTAGGCTATAATAGTTGATCCTAGCTTTTTAGCTCTAGTAACCTTAAGTGTACTTGACATTGCTGAAATGTTCAAAATTTTATACCAAGGAGTATTTTAGAATTTTCATATTTGATAGCTGAGGAAATTGAGGGCTGGAGTGCCCACGTGATGAGTTAAGTGGCAAAGACTAAACTGCATTAATTCAGTTTTATTTCTTTTTTCTTTTTGGGATGTGCATGGGAAGTTACTTGTTTTTCTCATATGTATTGACTACTATATATAAGTGCAATTAAATATTAATATACACGCTTTGTTTACACACACGTGCCATTAAAACAGCAAATTTGGGGGTCTAGTGCTACTTTTCAGTTCTAGTCTTGGTGCTACAGTGGTGGAGCTTAGTCTGTGGGAAAGACAGGCCATTACAGGGCAGTGTGAGTACAGCGAGAGGTTTGGGCTTCTTCACCATAGGCACATAGCGTGATCTTGTGAAGAAGGAAAGCTTGCCAGAAGAAGTGGTTAAAGGGAAGATCAGGATTTTGAATAGTAGGAGGTAGGCTGAGAGGCTGGTGCTGAGGGCATGATGCAGGGCCGGATGTTGAGGACTGGAAGAGCTTTGTAGGCAGAAAGAACTACATGTGTGAAGACCCAGCGGTGAGAGAGGGCAGTACATTGGAGGAACTGTAGGAAGCCCAGAATGCTTCGAGCAGTGAGTACATGGGGTTTCATATCATTTGAGTAGTTTTCTTGTAGAAAGGGATGCAGTGTTAACTGTCTTCAAAAATGAGGTTGGTATTATCATGAAAAACATATTTGATTGTGCTAGGTCATATGCTGGCTGTGACTTGTTAATTTAGCAGGTTAGGGTTAGCAACTGAACCAGTGAAGTGAAGGGTGTGAATTTTCCATCCCAGTTTAGGTCAGTTACTTGATTTCATGACTACAAATAGCATCCTTCACCTGTGTCCAGCCTAGTTTTGGTGTTTGTTATTGTTAATGAGGAGAAGCCAGCTTAGATGGATGGTTCAGTTCAGATGCTTCTTTGCTGTTGGGAAAACCCTGCAAATTCTACAGATGGGTTAGTAGTATCAGTTAGATGAGTAATAATGCATTTTTCTAAGAGAGGAAACAGTCTATGATCTTAACCATGTTAAGAACAAAAGTTTCATAAGAAGTGCTGAAAGAAAATGACAGTGCACTTGTCTTTAGGTTATGGGTGATTACTTTTGATGTCTCAGTGTGATTTAGCATTTTATATGCTTCCATATGAGTATGTTTTTTAAAGACTAGAAACAGAATAAGTCCCTAGTGTAGTGTTTTCGTTTAGTTAACTGTTCATCTAAAATAAGGACATGGAAAGCATTGAATAAAGAATACTTATTTAATTTCATTAAGTTTTTTTTTCTCTAGAAACCTCTTATATGAAATACAATTCTTTGTGTAAAAGTAATTGAAGGATGGTTCCGTACATAAATTTATTATTGTAAAAATTTTATTTTGAGCTTTTATATAGAACAAAAGCCCATTAGGATTAGATATTTGGGCATAATTTTTGATTTGTGCTTACAAAAATTTGTTCACAGCCCTGCCCAAAGGAATGGTGTGTAATGAAAGTCTGTTGGATTTTGGACAAGAATTTATCATTTCCATTTTGCACACATAGTTCACCCAGGAAGAAGACAGCTTGTAAAAAACATTGTGGTAAAATTTAAGCACTTATTTTTTCTAGTAAACTGACAGAATTTTCATTATAACATAAATATAAATGAACACTCTGGAGAAAGCATTTAAAAGAAAGTGGCCTAAAGTTTGTTTGTTTGTTTCATTCATTCATTCTTAGTCAACAAATATTTATTGAGGGCTTATTGTGGGCCAGACTCTTGGGCTACAGCAGTGAACAAAAGAGGCAAAAATTCCTGCCCTTGTGGGGTTTTCGTTGTAGTGACATGCTTTTTGTTAATGATTATGAAACACTTCTCTTGAGATGTGAGGTGTTTAATTTCCGTGTTCCATCTATGTGAAATGTATTTTTATTAAAAATTGCCATCACTTAGAAGTATGGGAAAGCCCACTGAGTTAACTGTTCTTTGTAATATCTCTAAGTGGTTTATTAAACATTTTCATCACTGTGCGGGGCCACTCTTTACAACTTGCTCTTCCTTCAGTTTGAGGCTGTGAGCACCATCTGGGAATGCTGAGAGAAGGCCTCTTTGAAGACAGGCTTATTGTGTGTGGTCTTTGCATTCCAGTGTCGCTTTTCCTAGACCTCATGAAATCTTGCATCTTTTGCAATTTCACTTTGCACATATTTTGCATTGGATTACATTGTCTTGTCAGAAAACATCCTATGATCAGCAACAGCTTGACTCCAAAAGTTGTGGAAATGATAGGCCGGGTTGTGCAGGGATGGTTGGAGACCCTTTTAATAAGAGATAAGTGGTTGGTGAAGGTTTTAGCCTTGTCAGTTTTTGTTTCCTTATGCACTCTCCTGACTGCAGGGATGAGGAAATGATAACATTCTATCAGTATGTTTCCTGGTGTGATTGACAGGAGAGCTGTCCTGTGGGTATTCTGTTAGTTACTAGGGAATATGGAAGTGTAGGGTTTTGTTGATGTTACATAAACGTTGGTTTTTATTTTGAGATAAGATTTACTACTCAGTTAAATAGATTTCGAAATAATCTGCTGGAAAGAAGTGTTTAAAGGAGTTCACAGATGTAGATAGTATAAACTACTGTTTTGTTTTTAAGTTTAGCCCATTTGAAAGGAAACTGGTAAGAAAGATACCAAAGATGAAGCATAAATGAAGCTATATTCATATACCACTGGAACTAGGACCAAAGAAAATGGGGAAGTTTTCTTTGATCTTCATTCTGGTTTTTTATTGCTCTGTAATAAACCACTCCAAATTCAATGGTATAAAGCAACAATCATTTGTTATTATTTCTGGAGATTGACGGTACTCGGCTGGGTGGTTCTTACTCTAGGATTCTTATGCACTTGGAGTCAAATGGTAGCTGGAGTCATGGAGAAGACTCCATCAGCTAGGGGCTGGAACAAGGGAGATTCCCCAGGCATCTCTAACCCCAGTGGTCTCTCTGTGTGGTCTTTCCAGCACGGAGGCTTCAACGTTGCTAGACTTCTTAGGTGGCAGCTCAAAATTTCAAAAAAGTGTGTCCCTGTCCCAAGAAGCACCAGCCTGGAATGCCTTTTTATGCCATAGCTTTAGAAGCCATGCAGAGTCACTTCTGCCTGATATCTTCCTCAAGAAGCAAGTCATAAGGCCTGCATTAAAGGGGAGGGTAATTAGACTCCACCTCTAGGTGGGAAGATTGTCAAAGGACTTCTAGGTTTTTTATGAAGTTTGTTTATTTTGAGAGAGAGAGAGAGAGAGCTTGCGCAAGCATGAGGGAGGGGTGAGCAGAGAGAGAGGGAGAGAGAATCCCAGGCAGTCTCTTTGCTATCAGCGCAGAGCCAGATGAGGGGCTCAAAACCATAAAGGGAGATCATGACCTAAGCTGAAATCAAGAGTCAGATGCTTAACCAACTGTGAGCCACCCATGCGCTGCTATAGATTTTTTTTTAAACCTCTGTGACCATTTAAAAAAGATGATAAACTAATGATTATCAGAAGGAGATTTGGATGCCATGAAAGTTTTAGAAAAGATTGATATCATGTATTTGAAAATAGAAGCAATGAGGATTTGACATTTGTGGCACTGGACATAATGCATTTTGTGATAGTAGGAACTATTAATGAACCTAGTATTTCCAGACAGAGGTACTGAACTTGACATTTGAACAGTTGAACATCGCAGAGGCCCCCACAAAGCATCTAGGTCCAAATCACAAGGGAAGTGTTCTTTTGACATCACTGGTATTACTCCTACAGTCAGGTGGTTGATTTGGTGCATTATTTAGGAAATAATGAAACATTTGATATGTTCCGAGACTTAAAGATTGCAGTGTGGGCAAGTAGTTCTTTACTATAACTGTGCTCAGGTGCAGTATGTATTTTCTATGAAACAGAATTTTCTCTGGATAAGAGCTTCTCGGCTTCATCATCCATTTGATTAGTCAGCTCTGGGATTGAATGTTTTCTATTTGCAGAGACCCATCTGCCTTGAAATGACTAGGTTTTGCTGCTGAGTCTATTTTAATGGTCCTTTGCATGCCTACTATGTGCCAGGCATTGTGCTAGCTATGGCTGTGTGGTGGCATTCCGGAGAAACCTTAACAGCCAGTTCTAAAAGGAGAGTTGCAAGCATTTTTGGGGCAGAGTCATTGTGGTTGAAATAAAGGCATAGCTTAACAGATGATTAATAGGAACACCATGTCTATTTGCATGTAAAGTTTGTTAGAAGTAGGCCTTAATATTTCATAGCTTTGCCTGAGGCGGTATTTTGATATTTGTGGTCAATTTTAAAGGGATGTCAGTCGTGTGTCATTTTTCTCGGTGTTTTGCAGTTTTGTTAAATGGAATATGTGATGAAATTGCAGCATCTTTTGTGTCAGTGTGAAAAAGAAAGACCCTGTATTCATTTTGTATATTCAGTACCTTCTGCCATTTTGTCTGTTTCCGATCAGAAGAGGCCGTGTTGTTGTCATTAGAAAATGAGAATGTGGGATCAGTCAGTTACTAAGGGCCTTCCCAGGTCTAGCACTCAAAGTGGGATGAGGGGCAAGAGACTGGGTAGAAGTTTTGGATGGTAAAGGTGGTAGGAGGTATCAGCTAAGTTAATTTAAGTTGATTTGTATTTTAGGTTTTCTGGAAGCTGAGACAAAAAAGCAATGGCTAAAAAATCACATTGCTTATTATGTTATATCAGAGTGGAACTTTTTTTTAATCGTGCTCTGAGATAAATTTTTAGTGAATCCTTTTTCCAGTTAGAGATCTTAAAAAGCCCAGTGGACAAGGAGTTTTATAATTGACACGCAGGTTTTCTTTATGTGGTACATCACGAGGTTTGCTCATTTTAAACATTATTTTTAGCGTTGTTATTTCTTACTATGTACAAAGCATTATGGCTTCCAAACATCCTCTCATTTAACACTCTGGCAGCACTGTGAAGAAACTGGACTTGCAGGAGGTTAAGCGTGTTCCCAGGCTGCACAGCAGGGAAGTGTTATGAGGGTCTCCAAGCCCAGGCCCTTAGTTATTAAGTGGCATCAATGGGCTCTGCTGCTGAGGCTCAAGGGTACTTTTATGTGAAATGAAGGAAGTTTTAAACATTCTTAGATGAAAACAAAATAGCATAGCAAAGGCCTGTGTTGTAGTCTTTGAAAGCTGTACATTAACATTTATCTTGTGCCTCCATGAATTTTTTTTTTTTTTTTTTTGCTTTCAAATTTTGATCTGTTTGCGGAGGACAGGATCATCATTGTGTCTTTTCTTCCTTCTTGCCTGGGGTTTGGTGGAGGAGAGGGGACCGCTGTATGAAGTGACCCTGTTCGGTTGAATGTTTGTCATTCATTTCCGAAGCCAGTATGCTGGCACCTATTTATTAAGCTCTTGCTGCACTCTATCCTGACATGCTAGTGTGTGAGATGGTGGGCTGGGGGACACATTAGACTCATTCAAATGGTGACACTGAATTGTTTCTGCCCTTTATGTGCTGTTTGGGTAAGGAAGGTTGTGGACAGTTGGTCTCTGGTTTTGTATAATATTCTAGTGTTTTTAATCTATGCGGTACCTACAACGTACTAAATATACAGATGTGCAAAAAGTTCAGTCATAGGTCATTTCCTGAAGTTTACCTATATAGCTGGGAAAATAAAATAGAAATGTAAAAAGTAGAAGAGCAATATCAGAGAACAGTTCAAAGCAGTAAATAATTAATTTGTAGAATTGAATAGAATTGATGAGAAGTTTTGGAGGAAGTCAAAAGACAAAGTGCCTACTGGACCATAGTATCTTAATTATACTTGTAGATATTTGATGTGTAACTTGGGTAGGATAGAAGCAAATTTGGAGAAGTTGAGATAACTGGGATTTTAATAGATATCATAGTTTTCATCATTGTTGTAGTACATAGGAACTGAGAAGTACAGTTTTCTCCACGAACTTCAGTTCTGTCTAGTTGGTATTGTTACAGGTCAGTGAGGAGATATATTTCAGATGTCTCTCAGTGCTTGGTTTTTAAAAGGTTATGACTGTAGGTATTTGGAATTGCTCTTTGCTGTGTTCATCCAAAGTAGTACTGCCCATAGATAATAGAGTTCTGTGTCCCCAAATTCCTTTTGTTACCAGTTCCCATTTAGCAGTTCCTTTTCTTTCATTCGGTCAGAAGTGGTAATGACAGTAATAGCAGGAGCAACTAACATTTTGTACCTGACTGTACTAAAGATGCCGTGTGCTACAATACCCTGTTGGCTCAAGTGTGTGAGTAAAATTTGCCATGATAGAAGTAAATTTACGGTCCAAGTTATTTCTGGGATGTGTTGAGGAACTCAGAAACCGTTTGTGGATCAAAATTCTTGATTAAGTTTAAAGGTCAGGCTTTTTTAAGTCCTGATGGTTGTGGTTAGAGTTTTTCTGGCTTGGTTACTTTATGGACTCTGGTCAAGCCAATAACTCACTGGTAAGAGAGTTTAAAAATAAAGAGATAGGGGTCAAGGTGCTCTAGACTTGGTAATTTCGGGAAGAGTTTGAGAACTTTAGTTTTTTAAAGAGACCTTTGTCCCTAGGGTTTGTTTTGTTTGTTTGGCTCTGTTCCTAGCTCTTGTCCCTTACCCCAAGCTCTTGCTTTGCTGATACTCATTCATCTTGAGAGTATTTAAAGCAGTTGAAAGTTGCACATATACATTTAAACACAAATAGTACCTTTACTTTTCTATCACTTTTGTAGATGAGACCATAATCACTGCTGTGAGATTGAATAAGTGAATCTATATAATTTCCATGCCCAAAAAGGGAGGAGGGTGGATTTTTTTTTTTTTTTTTTTTTTACTTAGTTAACTGTTTTGGTGACATTTTAAGGACTTTTGGATCTAGTTTTGAAAGTTTTAAAGAGTTCTTTTTTCCTTAAAGCTTGTACCTCTTTCATTAGTGTGCTGTTTTGTTCCTTTATTTAGATAAATGCACATTTAAGTTTTGTCTGTATACTGTTATTGGCTAAGATACAATTTCTGGTTGGGAATAATTTTCCCTCATAATTCTGAAGGCATTCCATCATTGTCACATAGCTTACAGTATTTCTTTTGAGGAGTTCAGTGCCCTTTTGACTCCTGATCCTTTCTACTTGACCTGTACCCCCAAGGCTTTTAGGGTCTTCTCTCGATCTCTGTTGCTGAGAAGTTTCCTACTGATGTGCCTTGATGTAGGTCTTTTCCCCGTTTACTGTATTTTGGGCCCCAAACACTTGGTAGGTCTCTTTATTTGTATTTGGGCTTCAGTTCCTGGAAATTTTAGAATTTCTTTAATACTCTTTTCTCCCATCCATTTTCTCATTTTTCTTTTTTTTGGGAGAACTCCTGGTAGTTGGATGTTTGACACCTCCACTGCTACCCTGATTTACTTATCTTTTTACCCCTCTTTTCCATTGCTTTGATTTTTTTGCTTTATATTATGTTGAAGCTTTTTTTCTTCTGTTGGGTCAGTTTCCCCAGAGTGGAATCCAGGGAGGTAAGAGCTTGGCTGCGAATGTCTGGGATGGGAGCTGGCTTAGCCTTCTTTTCAATAAACAGCTTTTACTTCTTCCACTGTGCCGGTGCCTGCCTAGCTGGGTGTCCCCAGGTTGTTACTCTGGTTGAATTTCTGTAAGTAGGGACCAGTTCTGGCAGAGTCTTGAAGGGACAATCTCCTGTTCCTAGGATGGGGATCTTAATTGCTCCTTATGCAAAAGAGTCTTCTGTTTGGGTACCCCCAGACTTCATAAGTACCTGGCACCTCCAATTAAAATTCTTAAGAGTTGTCTGTTCATTTTTGGCATCTCCCCTGCATACTGTAGGTTTCAGTTTTCTCTTGTCTACTAGGTCATTTGCCACTTTTCTATCTGCTTTCCTGCTTCCAGCATTTTGTTGACATGCTGTTTGAATGCATTAGCCTTCTCTTTCTCTTTGTCCTTGTAACTTCTTTTAAAAAAAGGTTTTTTTAATTTATTTTGAGAGAGAGAGAGAGTGCATGCGTAGGGGAAGGACAGAGAGAGAGAGAGAGAGAGAGGGAGGGAGGGAGAGAGAGAGAGAAAGAGAGAGAGAATCCCAAGCAGGCTCTGTGCCATTAGCACAGAGCCTGATGCGAGCTTGAACTTGCAAACTGTGAGATCATGGGCTGAGCCAAAACCAGGAGTGGGTTGCTTAACCGACTGAGCCACCCATGTGCCCCTGTCCTTGTAACTTTAGAATTCATTTGTTGTCTTTTAAAATTCATTACTTGTCTTTTTAGAGGATTGCAGGAGGTAGTGGAGAGAAACACGTTTAATTACAAGTCCTATACGAGAAGAGAGAGACAGAGCACTAGCAGGGGAGAGGCAGAGAGAGGGAGATCCAGAATCTGAAGCAGGCTCCAGGCTCTGAGCTGTCAGCACAGAGCCCATTGCAGCGCTTGAACTCACGAACCGCGAGATCATGACCTGAGCCGAAGTCGGACACTTAACTGACTGAGCCACCCTGGTGCCTCTGTCGTAGATGACTGTCTTTGCATCCTATCTACTCCTCTCTGTGCAGAAAGCACAGAGTGAAGAAGCCAGCTCTCTCCCATCTCTTCTTAAAAGGGCACTAATCCCATCAGGAGGGCCCACCCTCATGCCCTGATTACCACCCAGAGGCTCCATCTCCAAATGCCATTACGTTGGGCATTAGAGTTTCAATATATGAATTTGAAGGAGGGGGGACAGAAACATTGACTCCATAGCACCCAGTGTGATTTTTATATGATTTCTTTCTGTAGCTTGTATATATTTCGTGTAATCTCTGCTTATGTATCTGAGGTTCTTGGCCATGGCACTGTGCTCTCAGGAGAGGCCTGAAGTGTACTGTTGACTACTTCACCATAACCCTGTGTTTTCCTCCTGAAAATGAGTATCCCAGGATGTGCAGACTTAATAATTTTTCAAAATGTACTCAAGCCTGGCTCAACATTTAATGTGGGGAGGCCTCTGTTGGTCTTTTCAGACATGAAAAAAGTTCTTCAAAAGTTACTATAGTCAGGGCTTGTTTTTTTCTTTTACTACCTTTTTTGGAATGTTTTCTTATATTCTTCATCTGGTGAGGAGCAGGAAGAAAGATTTTCTTTTACTGTATTTTCTTCTTTATTAAGGTTCTCTTCCAAGCACTTACGTTGTTCTGTAGAGCCTTCATTTTGTATGATTTCATATCCACACCAGGTAGCCAAGTGCAAGGATTCTTGTGTCTGTGACCCTCGTATCTGCTGTTAGTAACGTCCACGTCTGTGAGGTACATTCGTCTTTCTTTTTTGTGTTTCCGTCCTATCAGCTGCCTTTAAGTAATCTATTTTGATATTCAGCCTTAAAGGGAGATTTTGATTAAAAAAATAGTTATTTGATCACAGAAAGGTGATATATAGTTTGCCTCCGTTATTCATTCTCATAGTTGTACGTTGACTAGCAGATTGCTCTAGCACCGTCCATGGTTTAGATGACTTATAAGGAAAACTAATTCACATCTTAGAATTATCTTCTTGGCTTCCTGAAGTGTTTTTGGAGAACTTTAATTTTTTTAGTTGTGTAAGAGCCAAACATTTTTGTTTGTTTAATAGATAAGTCATTATAAATGTTGTTATTCGAATATGCCCCTTTTTGTGATGAATCCCAGCACCCTTCATGGCCTGTTCCAAAATCCTGACGCTCCTGAAAGCCCTGGCCGTCCCTCACAAAATCTTTTTCTTCCTCCTCCTCCTCCTCCTCCTCCTCCTCCTCCTCCTCCTCCTCCTCCTCCTCTTAACTAATCTCTGCATGCAGCATGGGGCTCTAACTCAAAACCCTGATATCAAGAATTACATGCTCTACCAACTAAGCCAGCCAAGCGCCCCTCTCACGAAATCTTCTAACTCCAAATGAATCCTGTCTTCTCGGTGATTCATGCTTAGAACACTCCTCTCAGCACCTGGTTTACCGTTTTATTATTTGTCTGTCTGTGTGTATAGTTTGTTTTTACAAGTATATTGTAAACTCCTTAAGGTGTGTGGATTGAATCAGTGGGTTTTCAATGTTCCTTTTTTTTCTCAGGCTTCCTAAGGGGTAGATCACACTGTCTTCTGTAGCTGTGGCTCGTGGTTTGATACGGCTCCCTGCCCCCCCTAGGGCATTTTATAGCGCTATTTACTTGTAATACTTCACACCAGGCCTTATACTCTGGATGTTCAGGAAGTATTGTTGATTGAATGGGACCCTTGGCAGGTGTTGGTATGACAGCAAGAGTAGAGGCCTGGAGAGGTTTTGTCTCACACCCTCCCTCCCACCTTTTACTTGACAATTGCAGGTAACCAGTCTCTATGTCTATAGTCTGCTGTTTTCTCAAATGGAAAATGAGGACACTGTTACATCAAGGACTTGATATTAAAAATCTGTATGTTTGTTTTCCTGAAATCAAATTAAATATAATTCTGTGCTGGTGCAGTTTCTAAGAAAATGTTCACAGTTCAGGAAACTTTAACCAGTTCATGGTTAGTGAGAAAAGATTTTTGAGATTGTTTTTACTACTTTCCAAATTTTAAAGTAATCTTTTTATGAAGTATTGGTAATGGTGTCCCTCTCCCCCCCCCCCCCCCCATCTAATTTGGCAGTATGAAAGGTTGGCAACCTTTCCTTTGTCTTTATAATTTGAAGGAAATTTTATTTATCTGTTAAATCCAGAAGTCAGAGATAACATGCTTTTTTATACCTTAAAATCTGTGACTCCCCTTTGGGGACAGGTTTCTATATATTTGTTAGCTCAAGCTTGTAAATATACCTTTTCAAAGTCTCTGTCTTTACTAATATGTATTTTGTCTGCTTAAATTATTAGTTTCTGATAGAGGTATGTTAAATCTCTCCTTGGAGTTGACCATTTCTCAAATGGTCAGTTTTTACTTGGGTGTATTTTTGAGGTTGTGGTGTTGAGAGTATTCAAATTTATGAATGTTAATGTTCTTGGTGGATTATTCCTTTGATTGATATGTAATGTGTCTCTTTATTCCTCTTAATACTTTCTTTTCTTTACTCTGATAAATTTTGACTTTTAATTGTGGGATGAGCAGTTTGAATAAGTAGATTGATTTCTCCTATCTGGATTTCATATTTTCTTATCTTTTATCCTGCTGCTTTTTTTCCTTCTGTTAGAGTCCTAGTTTTCTGCATTCCCTTCCCTTTTTCTTCCTTCTTGGTTTGGAAGCCATAGATTGTATTTCTGTTCTTTTCGTGGTTACCGTTAAAATTTTCAGCTGCAGTGTTTTCAACAAAACCGGCAGCCCATTCCAACTTCCTCGTGAGGAACTCTGCTCTGGTACCGGGTCACTCACTGGGGAGCACTTTGGGCTTCATTTCCCTCCTGAGGAGATGTTTATCTCATGTGTGGTCTCACCTTTGTCTTTTGTTTTTCTCTTCTCTACAGTTGTCTTTCATGGCTGTATATTTAGAGGAGGGGAGGTTTTCCCAGAGTGAACTCACTGTACCAGCTCTGCTCTACCCATTTTTCCTCCCTTTGGTCCGCATACCTGTACATCGTAATCTGTAACTACTTGCTAATACATTTTGTTCCTTCTGTTTGTTTTAGTGTTAGCCACTTTTTTCAGCTTCAGATGGAAGGAAGAGAAAGAACAGGAGCACCCAAACCTGTGGGAGGCCTTTCCACAGGCTGTCCGCATCAGGCTTGGTGAAATGCTCAGGGTTAAGAGGAGGAAAGTACAAAGAACTTAGTGCTGGACAGAGCGACTGTAGGGTCTTACTGTGAAGTGGTCATCTTTCCCAATTGTATTCCCATCGTAGACTGGCTCCGTTTTGTTCGATTTGTTAGCTGTTTTGCTCTGTCAGCATTAAAGCATTATAAAGATGCCGCTTATTTTTGTGGGAAACGGGAGGGCTACGCTGCATGTTTCAGCTCTGATGATGGCGACTGAGTTTTGCAGGCCTTCCTGTTCTAGCCCAGCGCTTGCTAGGACAGGTCTGCGACGGAGGCGGTTCTGAAGAGTGCCAGGCTAGAGATGAGTTTAGTGTCCGGATGTGTTTCACAAATTACTCCACCACCTTCCCCTTTTGGGGGATTGACGTTTATTATGCAGAGAGGAGGTAGCTGATCAAACCAGTAAACCTGCTAGCTCCTGGTGCTGCAAGATTGAGAACTTAGTTCTCTGGCTAGTAAGCGATTTTCAGGCATTAAAAAAAGCATGGGGAAAGAATTTAGCAGTTTGGGAGGATAAATAGGGATTGGCAGGTAGGAGGCTGATGTCCTTCATAATCTTCCCCAGGGTTAGCCCTTTTAAAGCATCATTATCCACACGCCATGTAAAAGCACTGTGTGTGTGTGTGTGTGTGTGTGTGTGTGTGTGGGTATGTGGGTATGTGGGTGTGTGGGTGTTAAGTGGTTGTGAGATGAAGAGAGTGGGACTGAGCTAGGATGCAGAACTCTCTGTCAGTGATGTCAGTCTGGAAATCGGACACTGCCTGTTAAGTCAACTTCTATTGGGTTGAGTGTTTATTGTAAGATGAAGAATGGGAAGCATTTATTGGTGGATTTCTGAAGGCCAAACTTGGGAGCCAGGCCTTGGCTGTGGTAGCTGTGTTGCCAGAAAGAACTTTGTATTCATTTGTGCTCCCTGGTGATAAAACAAAAGGGATCTGGTAAAGCTCTTAAATTTGACCCTGGTGTTTTGTAGTTTTGACATTTGTTTGACTCTTCCGGTTTAGCTCTCTGAATTATACCTAAAGGAAGGCTTTCTGGATGAGAGACCCAATGTTAAGAACTCTTAGTAGGTGCAAATTTCAAAGAAGCTGTTTGATACAGCTTTCACACCCCCTCTAGGTACACTGGTGAACATGTTCTTTTAATAAGTGGGGTTGTCGGGCCGTTTGATTGTAAGGCTTACTTGATTAGTCTGGCTTCATGGAAATAAAGATGCCTAGCAAATGTCTGCTTATATTGTAGAAGGAAAATGATACTGAAATCTTGCCCTCTCCTACAAGTAGATAATTTCAAATCATAAAGATCTTTTATTTTTCCATTTTAAGGAATAAACATGCCTGTTGCCATATTATTTGGATTTAAAAATGATCTGTTGTAGATAGTTGTGTTTTCTAACCATAAAATTTTAGGCAGAGTAGGATGTTAGGAGTATTTATGCTATTTACTTTTTTTTTTTTTTTTTAAATCCTTGAACAATAAGAAAATTGGGACATAGTTTTGGTTTAGGTAAAGGGAAAAGTTTTGGTTTAGGAAAGACAGCCTGTCACTGTTGAGCTCTACATTTTGGAGAGGCTTTCTGTGTGCTAGGCACTCTAGGGTTCTGGGGTAAGGAGATGGTCTCTGCCTTAGGAAACTTGGATTTTTTTTTTTTTATTTAATTTTTTTAAATTATGTATTTATTTTAGAGAGAGACACAGAATGCACGTGGGGAGGGGCAGAGAGAGAGAGAGAGAGAGAGAGACAGAATCCGAAGCAGGCTCCAGGCTCCAAGCTGTCAGCACAGAGCCCAATGTAGGGCTTGAACTCACGAGCCGCGAGATCATGACCTGAGCCAAAGTGGGACGCTTAACCAACTGAGCCACTCAGGCACCCTGGGTACTTGGATCTTAAACCGGTGTCTTCTAGTTCCCCAAGATCTTACTAGAAAAAATGACCTGAACAGTGTGTCCTGTTCAACTTCAGTTTGAGAAGCACAAGATTAAGCATAGTTAAATGGGTTTCTTTATTGCAGTGCTTATAAAAGTGTAAGAGAGATATGTGAATTGTGAATTTCTGAGCAGGAGCTATCCTAAGCAACATTCCTAAAACTTGAAATAGTAGGATTTTAATGCCTCTCTTAATGGACTACTAATCCTATGACTATTTTAAGCAATCCTTACCTGTATTTGTTGTATTTAAGAGTAGTGATTTCCAGGGGTGCCTGGGTGGCTCAGTTTGTTAAGTGTCCCAACTCTTGATTTTGGTTCTGGTCATGGTCTCACAGTTCCGTGGGATCAAGCCCTACCTGGGTGCTGAGCCTGCTTGGGATCTTCTCTCTCCTTCTCTCTCGTCCCATCCCTCCTCGCTCTCACAAAATAAATAAATAAACTTTATACATACATACATATACATATGTATGTATGTATGTATATATAAAAAAAGTAGTGATTTGAGTAGTGATTTCCAAAGGTAGTTAATCATCAGAATCACTTTGGGTGTTTAGAAATGAAAAAAAAAAAAAAAAATCCAGCTTGTGAGTGGATAATATGTTTATGTGCTTTAAAATTCAAAAAGTGTACGTTGGCACACAGTGAAAAGTCTGCCTCCCTGCTCTGTTCCCTAACTGCCTACTTCCTTTTCTCATAGGTGACTAATGTTATTGCTTCCAGAGATACTTCATGTGTGTGCCATAACTTATTTAGCTAAAATATAAACTATAGGGCCTTGCATTTGGAGATTTCTGGTTTAGTAGGTTTGGGTGGAACCTGGGAATATGTCTTTTAAAATGTTCCCTAGAGATTGTGATGATGAGCTAGATTTAGGCACTATTATTTAAGATGGTACATGTTACTTTTACATGTGGTGTGTTACCCAGTTTGTAAGACAACTTTCTGAAACAGATATGGTAACAACCATTTTTGGCAGGGGTGGAAAATTGAGAGCAGATGTTAAATGACCTATTCAAGGTCATGTTCTTTTTTTTTTTTTTTTTTTTTTTGTGATGGTGGAGCTGAGACTCAAAACCCGGGGCTGTTTGCAGGTATCTAGGTAGGACAAGGCTGCCACTCAATGTGACTTTATGGCCACTTTTATGCCGGTGAATGGCTAAATAGCAACAACAACAAAACCAGTCAAAAAATTAATACAGACATTTATATCCAGTTCTTCCTGTTTTGGTATTACCTTAGTTAGAGTGTTTTGTTTGATTACTTGCCAATAAATGTGCAGTGATTAGACTTTCTCTAGTTTGTATTTTAAGGCACTGAGCCCATTAGATCCGTGTTACCAACTTCAGGCGCTTAAATAGGAGGTTGCACACCGACTTTTATCTGTAATTTTGCTTACTGATGAGCTGTCTCTCTCCCTTCCCTTTGCTTCCGACTTCCTTTTGGCCCATTTATCACTTTTCCTTAACACCAACCCAGATTAAACCATCAAGGAGGGAGGGAGGGGAAAAGAAGGAGACTGCTCTCTGGGTGAAGGGGACTGAGAGAGTATCCTAGGCTGAAAAGTACTGAGTGATTTTCCTCACTGTTTGGTCAACTCTTTCTGTAGATGATTCTCCAAGAGTTTCATAAATTCCTCATGGTCTTGCAGGGCCATTTGAATTAGGGCAGAGACTCCAGGGGGTTATTTTGTAGGACAACATTCCTTTGGTGTATTTTTAAAAACCTGGTCTTATAATATTGGTCACATAAGAGAATATATAAAAATCTTTAAAAATAGCTATGAATCCATCATTTTGAGGCAGTGTGCAACTTCGAGCCAAGACATGAATGTCTATTCATTGGTTCAGCCACCCATCCATTGGCACACAGTTACTAGGGATTTGCTCTGTGCCAGGTCCTGGGGATTTAGAAGTTAGTAAAACATGCTTCTTGCCTTCATACAGTTTGTTAGGCTGCGAAAGAGACAAATACTTCATCAAACAAGTAGTTACATCATATGAAGTGCTCTGGAGGAAGTGTGCCCCCAGGTATAAAGTAGGATTCAGAGAAATGCCTAGGTTAGTGTGGAGTGAAAGGTAAGTTAAGGTTTCCCAGGTTGTTTCAGCCTAGCCTTGAGGGGCTCGTAGCTAGATGTGTAGAAGGCAGTGGCATGTAGTTACTCTAAGCTGAGGAAATAGATGTGTTTAAAAAAATAAGAGAGTAGTTTATGAGTATAATCTAGTTAAGGAATTGTGAGAGGATAGTGATGTTTGGAGTATAGAATGCTCTGGAAGAGCGAAGAGATGAAATTAGAGAGGTAGTAGGGGCAAGAAGAGGAATTTTTCATGCTTTTTGAAATAAAAACCCATGCACAAGAAACAAAGGAATTATTGTGCATATACAGATTTCTAACACCAAGAATTCCCGGACTTCGCTCTCATTCTCTGGATCCCATTCCCTGGATCCTCACGTTCCTCCTACCCTTGATCTCAGGATTAGAGTTGGGCCCTATTTAGGTTGGCAACCAGTTAAGCCAGGACTTGGTTTGAGCTGCAAAATATAGCAGGCTATCTGAGGATATAGAATATAGTTCAGTAATGATAATGGTTGCCATTTATTGAGCATTTAAATGCTTAGTTCTTTCCAAGGTAAATCACAAAATTACCTTTAACCCTATAGCAGCACTACCAGACAAGTGGTTTTATCCCCATTTAACAGACCAAGAGACCTTCCAAGTTCTGGGAGGTTAAAGTAAGTTTGCCCGAAGTTACAGAGCCAGTTAATGGTAGGGATGGAGTCAAACCCAGGTTGGTTTGTCTGACACCGCAGCTCATCCCCCCTCCCCCCTTCTCACAAGACTGCAGCTGTGGTTCCTAGGGCAGATGGAATGGCAGCTCAGGAATGTAAGATGACCATTTCAAAAGCAGTGAAACTATTTCATCTTTGATGTTAATGTTATCAAGATCCTTGGTTATGAATATAATGTCCTAATTGTCTTGTTTCTCTGGGAAAGTCAGATTTCATTGCAGGTATTTTACTTCAGTTTACAGTTCTATCTCAGGGATCAAATAACTTGCCAAATGTCAGTAGTTGTCCTGTGATGTGTATCAGTTGTCTCATGACACATTCGGTTTGTATGTAGAGTTAAAATTGGGATTATAATGATTTGAATACATTAGCTGCATCTGGCAGATACTTTAATGAATGATGTTGCCGATATTCAGAATGTAGATATGGCCTAAGGGTAAAGAAAACCAAGAATTTTCTCTTGAATATTTGGCTGGCTGCTATGCTTTTTGGATGGGGGCTCAAAAGAATTCTTCTCAACCTGTTTAGTATAGTTTGATTCTTGTAGGTGTGTATAGTCTTGTTGTTTAACCAAGTTGGAATTAGAAGGACTTAAGCAATTGTCAAGAAGAATTAATGTATAAAGGCTGTATCTTGTATCTTTTTCTACCAAATTTCTTGTCCATTTGGCATGTGTATTTCCCTTTTCCTGTTTTGAATGGAGCTGAAAATAACATGGTATTTTGGCTTTAAAGGAAAATGACTCATTTTGTTGTGTTCGGCATTTAGTTTTTCAGAGATGTGTTTGACTTTCAAATGGCACAGGAGTTTGGGATTTTGGTCTCCTTTTCATTTTATTAGGAAAAATGTTATTCATGACACTAGGTAGGAGTTTGTAAGCGGGATATTTTCCAGGTTAGGGGAAGAAATTATTTGTAAGTAGAAAGCCATTTTTTTTTCTCCTGTGAGAGAACATTTCTGTAATATGAATTTTCTCATTTTAATTTTATAGCACTCTTTTCTTTTTTAAAGGTTATTTATTTATTTTGAGAGAGACAGAGGCAGCATGAGTTGGGGGAAGGCAGTGAGAGAGGGAGACACAGAATCCCAAGCAGGTTCCATGCTGTCAGCATAGAGCCCTACATGGGGCCTGAACTCACAAAACCATGAGATCATGACCTGAGCTGAAACCAAGAGTAGGACATTTAACCGACTGAGCCACCCAGGTGCCCCATTTTTTAGAACTCTTTTAACGGTTTTGACTGAAAACCATTTTAGGGGAAATAGTGTAAAGAACTTCCCATTTAAAAAAATGTGTGACATTTAATGAATTTATAGTATTTATTTAGAAACTTATTTTCTTTTTGGTCTTGAATGCAACTTGAAGGTGAATGTCCTGTATCATTTCTTTAGGGCAAAGTGAACATATTACATAAACTAGCATTTGTCATCTCCATAAGTGTGAAGTATGTATAGAAGTCCTACCTATAATTGTCCTTCAGGAAGCTGACAGATGGGTTTTCCCTCTGTAAAAGCTGTCATTTGTGTGATTTGGGGTCTTTTAATAGTAAAGTCAGATGTTGTCTGCTTGGCTTAGTTCTCTTTGGGTAGGCAAAAAGTGAGAAAAGTCAGACCACTATTTTAGAAATTGTAAAGTCAAATTTAAAGAAATAAAATGTGCTTATGGCTGAGCAAAGATATATTAGGGATCACTGTACACGCTGAGATTTGAATTATAAAACTGTAATCAGATTCCTCTTTAGCAAGCAAATACTTTCTTCAGAGGTTGGGAGGAGTAATCCTTTCATATCAGTGGTCTCAAACCCAGATGCCTGCAGTCCTGGGTACCTCTCTAGTCACCATAAGGGGAATAAGCACAGTTTGTAGATCTCATTTTTCAAAAGCTAAAAACCTGAAATTCTGTGTGAAATCCTCCACGTTTAAATGTTGGCCAAGAATCTTTAAAAATCTTTAGAAAATTTAAAATGCTATGTGATTCAGCATCATGTGTACATCTGTAGGCTGGCAGTTTGTGAGGCTCCCTCTGCCCCCTTTTAGTAATTGACTATAGCTTTTGTATATAAATCTTAGGGAGGCTCTTCTGTATCTTTGTCCCCACTGCTGCCTCTTCTGTTGAAAACCATTGGCAAGTGAATTATAGTCACTTAGTGTCTTTCATAGGAGTTTAATACTATCAGGGAGGCACTATTAAAAAGTTAAATCTGTTTTATGCTACTTCATGTTACTTCACTCTGCCATTGTACATCTAAATGGAATCACGTACGGGCAAATGATTTATTCGAAGTGTAAGACAGACCAGTGGGTTTTAGTATATAACAAATGGGTTTTAGTGTAATAATATGGAAAGTTCATTAATAGGGTTTCAGATTCCACATTGCAATCAACCTTTAAGAAACTATTACTTGTTGAGTTTTAGTGTAGTATCAAAGAATATGCATAATTTAAAAACTATTTTAAAAGTGCATAATTAGATTATTGTGGCTGTATTAGTAAGAAGAATGAACAATTACTTGTTTTCCAACATCGCTTTAGTATTAGCCACTTTAATGGCACCATGCATTTTGGAATAGAGTACTGCAGTTCTCAGAATGTGGTCTGTTGACTCTGTGAATCCCTACCTAAGACCCTCTCACGGCCTTGCAGGTCAAAACTACCTTCATAATAATACTGAGGTTTTGTCTTTTCCACTGTTTTGAAATTTGTGCTATTGTTCAAAAGCAGTGGCGGGTAAAATACTGGCTGCTTAGCACAAATCAAAGTAGTGGCACCAAACTGTATTGAAAATTACTGTATTCTTTACTTTTTTGTACTTACAGGATAAGAAAAGCCAGTTTCACTCAAGGGTGTTCTTGGTGAAGCAGTAAATCTTAACCTGTGGATGTCTGCCCCTTTAATACGTAGTGTGACGAAATGAAAAGAACGTTGGCTGCCTTGAGGAAAACCACCTTTGCAGTTGTTTTAGTTACAAGCCGAACTAACTGCTTTCTTCAAGAATACTATTTTTACTTAAAAGACGATATTTGACAGACATTTTCTCAAAAATGACCGTAGTGTGCCTGTCACTTCAAGGAAAACAGCTGAAGCTATTTGTTGTCAGTAATAAAAGTGAGCTTTCAGTCACATATTAGAATTTTGGGAAATTTGTATTCATCATTGTGTGTTTGACCCTGTAGATCGTTAGTGACTTTAACAAACATGATTTTTGAAGATCTGTTTAAGTCAGTCAACCATTATTTTCCAAATGACCAATGCATGCTGTTCTAGACTCACACACGGGCAAAAGATGTGGTAGGTTTCAGGTTTCACATTGCTGCCAACCTTTAAGAAATGATCACTTGTCGAGTTTTGGTATAATATCAAAGAAGAAAATCTATTGTGACCTGTAAGGAGTATTAAAAATATCACTCCCCTTTTCTAACTTCTAAGAAGAGGGCCAGCTCTTCTTCACATACTTCAACCAAAACAATATACTGTAACATACTGAATGCAGAAGCAATCTGAGATTCTAGCTATCTTATATTAAGACTGATAATAAAGAGGTCTGCAAAAATGTAGAACAGTAGAAATGTATTCCCATCACAAATATTTTTGGAAAAATAGTTATTTTTCATAAGGTAATTTTTGTCCGTATGTAATGAGTTTATTATTTTTGAAATATTCAAATATTTTCTCGGTGTTTAATATTATAAATATCAGTGTTTCTGACTCTTATAAACAAAAGCAATTTGGTGTCCTCAATTGTTAAGAGTGTAAAGTGGTTTTAAGATAAAATTTTGAGAGGGGCGCCTGGGTGGCGCAGTCGGTTAAGCGTCCGACTTCAGCCAGGTCACGATCTCGCGGTCCGTGAGTTCGAGCCCCGCGTCAGGCTCTGGGCTGATGGCTCGGAGCCTGGAGCCTGTTTCCGATTCTGTGTCTCCCTCTCTCTCTGCCCCTCCCCCGTTCATGCTCTGTCTCTCTCTGTCCCAAAAATAAATAAAAAACGTTGAAAAAAAAAAAAAAAAAAAAAGATAAAATTTTGAGAATCCTTAAAGTACGTGAGGAGTTGGGAAGGGAGACTCTTCCCTGTTGGGAAGACTCTTTAGGAATATGTGGGGAGGTGAAAAACATGTATCCAGGGATTCTGATATACTTTCAGAGAAAACCCTTCATAGGAGATAGAAAGAAATAAACTTAATGGTCTCTGTGTTCTTGAAGCCTGAAGTATTTTGGTAAATTTTTAGTTTCTCTTTGGTCTTTACCATAATCTTATTCTTTGGTTCCTTAGTGTTAAATTTTCTGAAGTTTTCTGTGGTCAGCTGTGACATGAGGAAAATTAAGGACAAAAATAGGAGTTTTTAATAGAGCTAAATTTATTTAGTTTATATTTAATATAAGATTATGGCCTCACATTTTTGCTGTGAAAATGAAGTATAGTAATTTTTTTTTTTTTTTTTTTTTTTGCATGTGTGTGTTGTCCAAATAGCTACATTGCTTCTCTTATTATTCATCCATTCCCATTCCCATTCGCCATTTTGGAAATCCTGAAGCTGGGGAACCCATGAGCAGTGTTAATTAAATTCAGTTAGAAGCAGTACAAAATGAATTTAAAAAAAATGTATCCAGAAGTTGAATGTCTTGAAGTAAAATTTCAGACATACAATGAAAAAGTCTTTCATGATCACAGAGATAAGAGAATCATCCCTAATGTGTTGGTGCTTCTTGCTTGGGCCAAGGCAGCCCTAATCTTTCCAGGTTCTTCCCTGCCATCCTGTTGGTCAGGGTATCTGTAGCTCCCAATATTTCAGTCATAACACAGGGTGGGTGGGTAGCAAGAAAGGTTTTAGAAAAACAAATCCACAGTGTAGATGAGAAGACTCTGTTGACCCCTTCCATCTTACACCCAAGACCTCCTAAAGAAGCTTCCCTAGGAACATACCTTAGGTGGTTTCCTGTTGCCTTGCTCTGGGACTGTGTGAAAAGGGGTTTTGGGGTTGGATGCCCTCTGGACTGGATTGAATAAGGCAGCACCAGGTTTTCAGTTATCTGGTGGGGGAGGGTGTGCTTACTAGATGCTGGCACAATTAAATGATGATGTAAAAATGCCCTTGGTAATTTTGCCCAAAACAAAGCCTTTTCTCCCTATGACAGTGGCTGGCAGGTGGGATCACCATGTGATAGCTTTAATTTGATGTCAGTGAGAATGTTGAGCAGCTGGCATGCAAAGAGACTGTTCAGAGGTGGCAGTGTATATAGTATGATGCCATAGTTGTGTAAAAGAACAATGTGAAAATTAAGGACTGAGTGCCTATACTTAGAAAAGTGCAGGGTGATATAGCAGAAAAGGCCTTAAGTTTGACTCCTATCTCTACCATCTGTCTAGCAACATTATCTGTAATTTCATTGCTTCTTGAGTTTTGGGCTTTAAGATTTAGGGAGTTTTCTTCTGGGGAAATGCCAGCAATATTCCTACAGTGTTTTCTTTTTCTACAAGAAGATAATCTGAGCACAGATTTTTATTGTACGATTTAGTGATGTAGGTAAACACTACTGTTGGCTGTTGTTTCTTTATATGGATTATTAAACCATTTATTCAAAAATAAAATGATAGGGGTATGCAAAAGTTTTATTCTGTGGATGGATAGGTAAAGGTTGGAGTGAGGTCACTTTAAAGGCAGTATGATAATAATGATTATTGGGTTAAGTGGTGAGTTATTAAACGTTTTCTGTATGTTAACTCGTCTGCTTATAAGAGGTATATGGGCAACTGTCCTAAAAGAAATCTGTATATTTGCACTTTTCTTGCCCATTTTTTTTTAAGTTTATTTATTTTTGAGAGAGAGAGAGGGAGAGGGAGAGGGAGACATAGAATCCAAAGCAGGCTCCAGGCTCCAGGCTCCAAGCTGTTGTCAGCACAGAACCTGACATGGGACTCAAGCCCATAAATCACAAGATCATGACCTGAGCCGAAGTCAGATGCTAAAACTGACTGAGCCACCCAGACGCCCCTCTTGCCTGTTTTAAACTTTAGTTTGAGGTGGAAGACCTAGGGAGTTAATTTTGTTGAGATTAGGATCAGGAACCTTTTCTTCTTCTGAAATGGATTATATACAAGTATTATTATATATTTTTCACTGTTGGAACTGTGTCTAAAGAAGCGGAAGAGTGGGGAAAGACTTGGTTTATCCCGTCTTTGCTTGGGAGAAGTTGTTGACTTCTGTAGGAAGAAAAGTAGGGCTGTCAGGAAAAGTTCATGGGGGAGGTAATATTTGAGCTGGTCCTGAAATAAGTAGGAGTGATGCTGGTAGAAATGTACTGGTGGCAGATTTTGTCAGTTTTCCACCATTAAGGTAATTACTGGTAAACATGAAACATGGGAAGGTGTAGCCTGTCTTACAGTTGCAGATCTGTGAAGGCTATCATCTTGTAGTAGCTAGCTGGTGTGTCAGGAATATCTTTCCATCCTGGAGAATTGAAGCCTTTCTATGATCTAAATATACCATTTTTTAGTTTTAGAAATTCAGCTAGAAATCCACCAGGTTTCATTCAGTGTAGGGGTATGTAGGTCTGAACATGCAGGTGTGATATGTGACGGGTAGATAGAGAATTCTAAAATGGAGGAGCCTGCATTGATGCTATTACCAGTTGAGGCTCAGTGAGAAGATGAATTATCTTTGAAATTAGAATATTATATTTGGGGAAAAGGAGATTGAATTTATAGGGGATTTTCAGGGCAGCAATGAAATATGTTAGAGTCTAGTAGGTTATACTTTGATTTCTTGTCTGTTTTTTCAAAAGCTTATTTATTGGGGTGCCTGAACAGCTCAGTCGGTTAAGTGTCTGACTTCATCTCAGGTCATGATCTTGAGGTTTGCAAGTTTGAGCCCTACATCAGGCTCTTTGCTGTCAGCATGGAGCCTGTTTTGGATCCTCTGTCCCCCCCCCCCCCCCCCCCCCCCCCCCGCCCTGCTTGTGCTTACGCGCTCTCTCAAAAATAAATAAAACATTAAAAAAATAAATATCTATTTATTTTGAGAGAGAGAGAGTGTGCCCTCATGCACGCACAAGTGGGGGGAGGGATGGGGTGGGGAGGAGCAGAGGAAGGGGGAGAGAGAGAATCCCGAGCAGGCTCCATGCTCAGCACAGAGCCTGACAGTGGGGCTGTGCTGGGCTTGATCTCATGACTGGTGAAATCACAACTTAAGCCAGTATATCGAGATTTGGACACTTGACCAACTGAGCCACCCAGGCGCCCCTCTTGTCTCTTTTTAAACATCAGTTTGCTGTTACCTTACATTGGTGCTTTAAGAAAAAAATTCCAGCCTTTGGATCTGTAAAATCCCTATAAATTTAAAGGAATGAAATAGGTTATTGAATTGGAATATAGAATAAATCTTTGGTGTAGGAGTACTAAGCATTGTCGGGAGCTTATTGCTAGCCTATCCATTGTGTGTTACAGGCACTTCACAAAGGCTTTCCTGCCTGTCCCTGAATGAGATTAAATGTTGAGTTATGAGGTTATTTTGTAATATTGTGCTGTACTCTTAAAATTGTTTTCCATCACAACCACATGTAAAGATTTATTCTGAAATGGAATTTGGTGAGTTCTAGGGTAGTTTTCCTTTTATTTTAAAAACAAGGGAGATTTTTTTGTTCATGTTGCTACAAGAGAGAATATAGTTAATGAGTTTAAGCATTGTAAGCCTTTGGAGAAAGAGCCTTTAAAGTAGATGAGTGCCTAATAATCATGTATAGACATTCAGTAACTTAGTACATGAATGTGATCCTTGGTCTGCGGTGATACTGTGATTTGTGTGTGTGCTGAGGACTCTATGATGTAAAAGGGGGAACTAAATACCCTTTTATTTTATTGTATTTTATTTTATTTTTTAATGTTTATTTATTTTGAGAGAGAGAGTATGAGCAGGGGAGGAGCAGAGAGAGAGAGGGAGAGAGAATCCCAAGCAGGCTCTGGGTTGTCAGCGCAGAGCCCGAAGTGGGGGCTCAATCCCATGATCATGACCTGATCTGAAATCAGGAGTCGGACACTTAGCCTACTGAGCCAGGCACCCCAATACTCCCTTTTTGTTTGTTTGTAGATTTCTTTGTCATGATTATCTGGGATTTATGCTTAGGGGACCAATTTAGTACTAGTAACAGTCTTGATATTTGCAAGAATGATAAATTTTTTGTAAATTTTGGGGTTAAATTTAAGAAATTTAAAAAACTTGATACTTGGGGAAACAGCCTAAATGTCCATGTAAAATCAGTTTGTATATGAAAGTTTCAGATGGGTTAGATGCAATTGAATATGACAGTAGGGGCTATTCTCATGTAAACTGTAGGTATGTATTCCCCACTGATATATGTATTTGCTTTTCATTCTTAAGAATTCCAGGACTGAAAAGAGCCACATTTTCCCTTACAGGGTGAGAACATGAAACCTGACAGACTCAAATGAGCCCTATCAGTAGTAGATGAGCTGGGAGTAAGTCCCAGATTTCTTGCTATCCTGTAGGCATCGTTTCCAGTACAGATGGTGTACATTTCAGATGTGGTGAGGAGTCCACTGTGATTTTTAAGATTAGAAAATTAGTAGTAACCAGCCCCTCAGTGGCCTGAAATTTGCTGTTGAGTTCTTGACTTAGTACTTTTAGCGTTTTTATGTTCTCAAAGCTTATTTAGTGTTACAAGTACTGTGTACATGGAATGATATTTGGAGCCGTGAAAGCGGCATTTAATTTTTAAAATCAGTTATTCCGCAGTTTGAAAAGACTTTGATAAATTTTATCTGCCCCAACTCCTCTCTCTCTCTCCTCCACAACTGTGTACTTTGTGAAAGTTGTCCATTCAGTTTGGTTGAAGAAAAAGGAATGGGGTTGAAATGGGTTTACTTGTATGCAGGAAAACACATACCTTCTCAAAGTGTCACTACTGTTCTGTTTAGGAAGTAAAACCTTTCTTAGCCTTTTCCCTCCAACTCTGCCCCTTTGCTCCAGGAGTTCTGAAAGAGCCTTCCAGTTTATTTTATCCCCATTTTCTAGTTGGTCTTCTTTCAGAGCTCATGAATCCCATAATGCTTTACTCTTAAGGTATTTTATCTTTTCTTGGAACGTAGAAGAAGCATGCCTTGTAAATGAGCAAACTGGGATTTGGTGAAAAGGCTTGACTTGACTGGACAAGGAAAACACATTTTGTTAATGAAAGTAAATCCAACGGTAGGCAACAAAAATGAAAATGTATTTTCTTTGGGGCCAATTCACACATGGTCAAGTGCTGTTCTTTGGGAGTGAGAATAAAGTCACCAGTGAGTGGGAGAGAAGTTAAGTATGGCATCGTCTGAAAGTAATTCTTGCTTAGGAGTAAGATTCAGAATTGGAAAGTAACTGTATATATGTTAGTGTTTGAAAGATGTTCCTCAGCATTAAACAGAGAATAGAATTTATAGGATAAAGTAAAGTGGAGAGACAGCTGGGTCCTACTAGAATCTCTTACCGACATATTATTTGCCCATATAATATGGTTTGTGGCAGCTTTTTAATCCTGAACTGGCTTTAAGCTATGATGTATTTTTGGAGTATGTATACCACTCTCACCTGTCAGTACAAATTATTGAAATTTGAAGTTGTGTATTTTTGTCACTTGTTAGAATGCAAAATTCATGGAGTTTCTTAATGTTTTAATTTTTTTCTATTGCTTTCTAAAATTGGTTTTAAGAGAATTATTTATGAAAAAGTTTCAAAGACCAAGCAGTTGTTTTGGTTATAGAAGTTGACAAAAGTGCCTAGTTTAAATTAGTATTATAATATTTTATATTCAAGACTGTTTCCTTGAGAGAAACTGCAAAATCATAATAGATAACATGAGTTAATGTCTTCTAGTTATTTAGCCCTTTGAGATTTTTCGAAGCATACTTGACACTCTTGGAAATGATGGAGGTGTATGTGCACCCCAGTGTTTATGACATTATCAGCATTAACCAAATTATGGGAAAAACCCAAATGTCCATCGATGAGTGGCTAAAGAAGTGGTATATATGTGCAGTGGAGTAATATGCAACCATCAAGAAGAATGAAATCTCGCCGTTTGAATGACATGGATGGAGCTACTCAGAGTGTATTATGCTAAGTGAAATGAATCAGTCAGGGAAAGACCAGTACCATATGATTTCACTCATGTGGAATTTAAGTAACAAAACAGATGAACATGGGAAGGGAAACAAAAGGCGGTGGGGAGACAAACCATAAAAGACTCTTAACTATGGAGAACAAACTGAGGGTTGATGGAGGGAGGAGATGGGCGAAATGGGTGATGAGTATTAAGGAGGGCACTTGCTGTAATGAACATTGAGTTTTCGGTGTAAGTGATGAATCACTAAATTCTACTCCTGAAACCAGTATTATACTATATATTAACTAAAATTTAAATAATAGCTTGAAATATTAAAAAGCAAAAGAAATGGCAGGAGGTGTTATTCGTGTTTTATAGATGACGTGGAGGTTTTAATTTGTACAGTTTTGCATCAGAAGGTCCTTCAGGAACTTGAGACTGTGTCTTAAGTCAGTTAGGCTTTCATGCTTTTTCTGTCCCATTATGTTAAATTCTTAATAGATCTATGCTCCTCCATAGTTTCATTCCATGGTATACATGTACAAAGAGATATGCAAGAATCTCTTTTGACATATGTAGCACACAGTGTTTAAAAACTGGCTTTCCATCGGTGTTGCTTCAAGAACCAGCTTTATTGCCACCTTTTGTATTATAAATGCTAGGAGCCTCAGTTTCCTCATCTGTAAAAAGGGATTAATGTTGTTATTATTGAAGTTGCTAATGGGGCAGTGAGGGAAAGTAGGAATTGTAGGGAAATGAGGGAAGTGTAGGGAAATGAGGGAATTGTAGAGTTGACTTGTGACTCTTTTCTTGGGACAAAAGTCAAAGACAATATAAAAACATTCTTGCCATAGCAAATTTCTTTGTGTGCTACTATTAGAAATCACCAAATAATGATACGAGTACCTATCAGAACTATTTTTGTTTAAAAATAATTGGTACATGTAGTTTATTCTCCTTTTGTTTTGTTTTTAAAGGTTACGGGAAGTTTCAGAGAAACTGAACAAATACAACTTAAACAGGTAATAGTTTTAAGGTATTTTAAATTTTCTGAAAACGATTTTTCTTAACTAGGAAAAAGAACTCATTTAGGTAGAAGCTACTAAGAATATTGTAAGCTATCAACTTTTATTAATTCGTTTCATTTGAATTATAGGTTCTATTCATACTGATTTTTTAAAAATCTGGCAGACCAAGGACATACAGTAACTATGAGGATATCGCAATTATTATTTTTCACTATTGCTTTAAGATATGTAAATAATAATTTTTAGAAACAAGTTTTGCCAGCTATCTTTTCCTTTGGTTAATTGGATAAAAACCAAACAACCAACCAACCCTAAAATGAGTTTGCCATTTAAAAAATTATTTTTCTTTGTCTTTCTTTTTTATTCCCTAGCCATCCCCCTTTGAATGTATTGGAACAGGCTACTATCAAACAGTGTGTGGTAGGACCAAATCATGCTGCCTTTCTTCTTGAGGTAAATCGTTTACTGTAAGATACAGAAATGAAAAGGAACAGTTAAAGTAACAATTGTGCATTATCATGTGTCTTCCTTTTAAGCCAGAAAATTTTCTGTTTTTAAAATAGAAGGTTCTTGCAAGAGTTATTTCAGAGATCACCCAGTTCTATTTCCTTATTGTGTACATTCTCTGGTTCAGAGAAAGCTTAAATGATTTACTACAGCTTGAAACTAGTTAGTAACAGAATGGAGAAGTTCCTGATATCCAGTCATTTACTTACTCTGAATTCTGTTAGATTGGGATACTTTACCTTATTTTTGCTGCTATCCTGATCATGTATGTAACACATACTTGTGCACGTCAGGTGTGAGTGCCTTCTGGAAAGGAGCTTATATGTTGTCTTATGAATTGACAGTGATGGGGACATAATCTGTTTATTGAATAAATTCATATTTTAATACACATTTTTACTTGGGCCATTTCTTCTATTTTTTTAATTTTTTTTTGCTTTCAGGATGGTAGAGTTTGCAGGATCGGTTTTTCAGTACAGCCAGACAGATTGGAATTAGGCAAACCTGATAATAACGATGGGTAAGACATTATGCCCTTTGCATTTAGTAAGTATTTAGCTCTTAAAAGATATTATATTAAACCTGTGTTTTGATTCTGATAGCCCTCAAGTTTAAGAAAAAAGCATTGTAGAAAATGAGGGACTTAAAATAGTGAACTGGTTATTTTGTAGTTTGATTTTAATTTTTCTGCAAGTGGTGATTTATAGCTAAAATATTAGCATTAAAAATAGCAGAAGAGTGGATCACTTAACAGAAGTTTGTTACCAGAAGAATGATTTATGTATGTGGTAGGTCCCAAGTCAGATCTGCTCTTTGATTGAAATGACTTTTTAGATCTTTTTTTTTTTTTTTTTTTTTTTTTTTAAGATTTTTAAGTAATCTCTACACCTAATGTGGGGTTTGAACTCATGACCCCAAGACTGAGTCGCACGCTCTACCAATTGAGCACTGGCACTCCGTGTTTTTTCCTTTTTAATATTTCCAAATCCAGTAACTCAATTTGAGATTGACAATGGTGTTTAAAATTGTAGTCTTTATAAATGATGATATATTAAAAGAGTTACTGGATAATGTATGATGGATTTCAGTTGATTGCCTCTAAGGAAAGCATGATTCCTTTAAAAAATCTAAAGAACAATTCATTTGCAGTTAAACCATGAAAACGCTTTCAACCAGGAGTGAGTGCTGGATTGCCAGGAGCCTGTGATTTGTTAGGCTTGCTCTTTGATGTGAAGTATACATTCCAGGAGGAGCAGTGGGAGAATTTGTGGGGTTGGTATTTGAGCACAGTCACTGCCAGGGTAGTGAGGCTGGGAGACCCAGGCTTGTGCCTAGGCAGTTTGGAACTGTTCTGTAGCTGTTCTACCTCCCATCTTTGTTTTTGTTTTTTCCCCTCCCCAGGTCGAAGTTGAACAGCAACTCGGGAGCAGGGAGGACATCCAGGCCTGGGAGGACAAGTGATTCCCCATGGTTTCTCTCAGGTTCTGAGACTCTGGGCAGGCTGGCAGGCAACACGTTGGGGTAAGTTGTGACCACTTGATGGCCTCCACTGGTCTGGGCCTGCGCTCTGTGAATGCTCTCACTCTGATTGATTGTCTTCAATATTATCCGGCTCTGTAGTGAGGAAACTCCTGAACTCTGGGCAGGCATTCCCATGGGTCTTGGCGAGGCAGTGTGATAAAAATAACCCATGCAGGCTAATTACAATTAACCCAGGCCCTTGACCTTTTAAAAATGTCTAATGTTGAGATGTGTTTATTATATCACTTACCATGTCATTTGTGTTATTTCAGTTTTTCAGTGATGCCGCCTTTGGTCTTACTTGTGCTAACTCTTGGGTAAAAAAATCTAACGTTTGTTTCTTTCTAGTATCCAAATTTGGTAGTTCTTTCTGAATTAATTTAGTGAGGTTTGAAAATCATGTGACTAAACCTGACAGCCTTTAATAAAGGTATTTTTATGTTTTTTATTGATATATTTGACATATAACATTATATTAGTTTCAGATGTATAACATAATGATTTGATATTTATGTATTGTGAAACGATCACAATAAGTCTACTTAACATCCATTGCCATACATAGTTACAAATTTTTTTTTCTTGTGATGAGGACTTCTAAGATCTTTGAAATAGGCAATAATACAGTATATTAGCTACAGTCATCATGTTGTACATTACATCTCCATGACTTATGTATTTTATAACTGGAAATTTGTACCTTATTTTTACTTTTTAGATTATTTATAAAATGTATACCTCTTAAACTAGATAATCAACTCTTCCATTTTATCTCAAGTTGATAAGCTGTCAAATTAAGGAAATCATATACAGATCCCAAGCTAGATGATTTTACTCATTTTATGCCTTGATTCTTGAATAGCTAGATTTTCTGAAATTACCTGATGAATGATTAGATAATGCCAAATCAGTTAGAAAATATGTTCAAAGACTGATCTGTGAAATATAACTAGAAGCAATTTAAATTGTTTTAAAGTATAGTAAGGGGAGGAGGAAGGTTTTAAGCATTTTAAAAATATTTTGACACTGAAATTCTAGGTAAAGTTAGATTTAAAAATTGAGGGCTCCAAATGCTTATATATATATATATATATATATATATATATATATATATATACACACATACATATGTATATATATACGTATATGGATATATATATGTATATGTATATATATATATACGTATATGTATATGTATATATATATATATATATTTTTTTCTTTTTTGTTTTTATGCTGAACTAAGTTTATTTTGAGGTGAGAGGAAGGTTATTTATTTGAGTACATCCTTTATTTAGCTCATTCTGTGCTAGAACTATTAATAGGAAATGGTAGCTCTGATCTTTACTAAAATATTAAGTATCTCCTTTTAATGGTCCTATGCACATAACCAACAGAACAACAGTGTATGAGAAAGAATTTTGAAAATGATACGTAATAGAAGAGATTTTTTTTTTCATTTGATAAATCTGGAAGAAGTTTGATTACATTTATTTAAGAAAGAATAACTATTATGTATGATACTATGTCAAACTATACCGTATTCTTTTAAAAAATTGCTGTGTTTCATTGCAGAGTCAGCAAACTATAGCCTACGGGCTAAATCCATTCCTTCTTGTTTTTATTGAAACACAGGCGTGATTGGTACTTTTACTGTCTGTGGCTGCTTTGTGCTAAGATGGCAGAGATGAGTAGTTTTGATAAAGACTTAGGCCCACAAAGCCTAAATGAAGTATTTAGTGTTCTGCTCTTTACAGAAAAAGTTGGCTGATCTCTGGTTTAGTTTATGCATTTATATAGTGGCATTTGTTATAGTGGCATAGCTAATCTGCATTTATATAGTGGCATTTGTTATAGTGGCATAGCTAACCTGTACTCTGTATTTATTTTTAAATTAAAGTTTTTATTTTGGAATAATTTGGCTTTCTTTCTGTTGTTCTTGAAGTGCATCACTGAAATAATTTGACTTTTAAAAAGTTGTGAAAACTTTAACCTAGTCTCCTCAAATGTTATTAACATTTTAAATAACTGTAGTACAGTGTTCATAACTAAGAAACTACTAACAGTGGTTAGTGTGCTTAATCTACAGAGTTTATTTACATTCCACTAATTGTCCCACTAACACCCTTTCTCTGGTCCACCCGTTCAATTCAGGATCCCATATTGCATTTAGTTGTCATGCTTCTGTAATTTCTTCCAGTCTGGGACAGTTTCTCAATCTCCTTATCTTTCTTGACCCTGATTAGTTTGAAAAATGGTTGGTCCTGTTCTAGAATGTTTGAATTTGTCTATTAACTCATGATTAAATCCAGGTGATGCCCCCCCCCCCCCCCCCCCCCCCCCCCCGTAAGCGTAACTTTTTTTTAGAGTGGTTTTCAGGTTTGCAGCAAAAATGAGACAAAGATAGAGATTTCCCATATATTCCCAGTCTCCACACATGTACAGTCTCTTATTATCAGCATTTTCCACCTGAGCATTTGTTAAAATTGATGAACCCACATGGGTACATCATTATAACCCAGAGTCCATAGTTCACATTAGATGTTGTACAGTCTGTGGGTTTGGACAAATTTATGACATGTATGTATCCTCCATTATAGTATCAAACAGAGTAATTTCATTTCCTTAAAAATCTTCTGTGCTCTGCCTCCCTCTCTCCCCTCTGACCCCTAGCAATCACTGATCTTTTTATTGTCTCCATTGTTTTGTCTTTCCCAGAATGTCATTTGGTTGGAATCATATGGAATGTAGCCTTTCCAGATTGGCTTCTTTCACTTAGTAATAGGCATTTAAGTTTCCTCCATGTCTTCATATAGCCTGATAGCTTGTTTGTTTTTAGTGCTGAATAATATTCCATTGTCTGGATGGTACCACAGATTATTTGTGCATTCACATACTGAAGGACATCTTGGCTGCTGCCAAGTTTTGGCAATCATGAATAAAACTGTTAATGTTGTGTGCAGGGTTTTGTGTGTGTGTGTGTGTGGGGGGGGGGGTGGAGGTTTGGTGGGTATACGTTTTCAACTCCTAAATACCAAGGAGCACAATTGCTGGAATATATCTTTTTTTTTTTTTTTAACGTTTATTTATTTTTGAGACAGAGAGAGACAGAGCATGAACAGGGGAGGGGCAGAGAGAGGGGGAGACACAGAATCGGAAGCAGGCTCCAGGCTCTGAGCCGTCAGCCCAGAGCCCGACGCGGGGCTCGAACTCACGGACCGTGAGATCGTGACCTGAGCTGAAGTCGGACGCTTAACCGACTGAGCCACCCAGGCGTCCCTGGAATATATCTTAAGAGTATGTTTAGTTTTTTTGTTTTTTTATTTTGGGGAGAGAGCACGTGAAAGTGCGTGCAAGAGTAGGGGAGAGGGACAGAGGAGGAGAGAGAGACAGACACAGGGAGAGCGAGAACCTCAAGTAGGCTCCACGCTCAGCACAGAACTCAACTCAGGGCTGGATCCCATGACCCTGGGATCCCGACCTGAGCTGAAAACAAGTCGGATGCTCAGCCAACTGAGCCACTGAGTATGTTTCGTTTTGTAAAAAACTGACTACTGTTTCCAAAGTGGCTATCCCATTTTGTTTTCCCACCATCAGTGAGTGAGAGTTTTTGTTGCTCCATATCCTCCTCAACAATTGGTATGATGTTGTCAGTGTGCTAGATTTTGGCCATTCTCATAGGTGTATAGTGATATCTCGTTGTAGGTTGCATTTCCTTAGTGATGTACCATGTGGGACATCTTTTTATATGCTCACTTGCTGTTTTTTCCGGTGAGGTGTCTGTTGAGGTCTTTGGCCCATTTTCTAATTGGATTGGTTGTTTTTATATGTTTGAGTTTTAAGAATTCTTTGTGTAATTTAGATAACAGGCCTTTATAATATGTGTCTTGCAAATATTTTCTCCCAGTCTATAGCTTGTCTTCTCATTCTTTTGACAGTGTCTTTTACAGAGCATTTTCATTGTGCCTTTGGTGTCATTGCCATACCTGAGGTCATCTAGATTTTCTTTGGTATTTAGCTTGTAAGAGTTTTATAGTTCTGCAGTTTATATTTAAGTCTGTGATCCCTCTTGAGTTAATTTTTGTGAAGAGTGTGAGGTCTTGTGTCTAGATTCAGGGTTTTTTTGTTTTTGCATATGGATGTCCATTTGTTCTGACACCATTTGTTGAAGAGACTGTCCTTGCTCCACTGTGTTGCCTTTGCTCCCTTGACCCAAAGATCAGTTGACTGTATTTATGTGGGGGATTGGGGTCTATTTCTAGGCTCTGTATTCTGTTCTTTTGACCTGTTTGTCTTTTTTTTTTTTTTTTTTTCCCAATAGCACACTATTTGGATTACCCTAGCTTTATGAATCTTGAGGTTAGATATAGTGTCTGTCCTTTAACTTTGTAGTTCTTCAGGGTTGTGTTGGCTCTGCTAGGTCTTTTTCCTCTCCACATAAACTTTAGAATTAGTCTGTTGGTATCCACACAATAATTTGCTGAGGTTTTGATAGGGATTGCAGGTGATGCATTTTTGGCAAGAATGCACAGAAGTAATGATGGGCCTTTCTCAGTGCATCATGTCAGGAGGTGCATGATGTTGATATGTCTCATCTGATGATAAGGTTACCCCTCATTAGTTAAGGTGGTGTTTGCCAGGTTTCTTAATTATTATTAAGTTACTGTTTTCCTCTGTGTAATTAATGTGTACTTTGTGGGGAGATCTTGATGACTATGTAACTTATTTTATGCTTGATTTTAGCACAATGATTTTTTGCCTTAATTATTTCTGTGGTGTTGGCCAAATATTTTTTTTTAATTTCCAATTTTTTTTTTTAATTTTCATTTGTTTTATATTTACTAATTGGAATTTGTAAAGAATTTTCCTTCCTTGTCCATTTATTTCTTGTTTATTTCTATTTAGTTCTTTATATCATTATGGTCTCATTAACATTTGTTTTATTCTTTAGTTTATAATTCATTACTATTGTGTTGCTCAGTTTGTCTTGGATTTAAGTTCTCTTTATAAATAAAAGTTGGATATGACCAATTATAGTGGAGTGACTGAAATATAGCAGTGGAATTTTAGGACTTTCCTGATAAAATGTGTGACAAATATAATAATAATAAAGTATAGGATATTTGATCTTGAATGAAACCTCTGTAGATCTACTTCAGAAGATTAGGGCTAATCTTAAGACTTTAAAATGCAGAGAGAAGCAATTTTTGAGTCCTCCATACTTATCCTTGCCCACACTGCTTTGTGCACCCACTCTTTTCTGTCCCTCACTCTCTCATCCAAACACATGCGCAGAATAAACTCTGTGTGAGCTTTCTTTGGCGTTTCATGGGTTGAAGTATTGAGAAATGTCACAGGTATCACAGCATCCACTAAGTCATTGTCAGTCATTTGTTTACCTTTATTTGGTCCTGCAGATGTCCACAAAGCATAAGCACTTAAGGGCTAATTGTTTCTGTTTGGCCTCTGAAAAGTCTCAGTTTGTTGATGGTGAAATTGTGATCAAGTTATTTTGTAAATTTTTATAGAGTCAAAAATATTTTTCTTCATAATATATTTTTTCTGTGAGTTGTATAATGGGTGTTTTTTCCTCTTTCTGTGTTGATTACAGTGAACTTTAAAGAAGTTTGCAATTTATAACATGTCATAGAGAATCAAGGAAGGCAGAGCTTAAGTCTCCCAGAGGGGATTTTTATCCACAAATTTACCAAATGCAGTCAAATATGAAAGGGACCATCCCCGAAGACTGTGGCCACCCCTACCCCCTGCCCTTCCTTCAGAGTCCAGTTTTGCTCCCTCTGGGTTGTGAATCAGGGAGTGAATGGACTGTATCTGAGAGCTACATTTGGAAGAGTTGGGGATAGTTGGCTTTTCTTTTTCCATTAACATAGATAATTGAGAATTGATCATTTATTTTGACCGATCATTCTTAGGAATGCATAGTACATAGAATTTATGGGATTTTTAGTATTGTTCCCTTTGGCCTTTTCACTGTTGGCAGGTGTTTGTTTTAAAGATTTCTCATTCCTCCTGTTTTCTCCCTTTCATAACTAGCAAGATTTATCCTGGGAAATATTTCAAAAATCTCCTATGTAATTTTGTTCAACTCATTTCAGACCAGGATAAGGGTAAGAACACCAAATTTACTTGGGAAAGAGAGTTAATTGTGCTCAGTAGTAAATTTTAAATGGAGGTATTTGTATCTAAAGTCTTTTTATTCTGTTTGAGGTCACTGGATATAATAGGTGATAGGTGTAAGCTGCTTTTCATTCATTTGAGCTACTATATTTCCTTTGGAGTCTCATCTGAGTTAGTAATTAGCACTGGATTTGGAATGTAAAAGCCAGGTAGGTCACTGTAAATAATAATTGAAGCTGGCTAGGTGGGTAAGATAGTAGGTAAGTAGTAAGACTGCGACAGACTAAGCGAATGCCCCATTTTTAGAGGAGGCAGCTGATCAGCTGATTATTCCCATAGGAGAATACAGAGTCATTGTTGCCAAATGCAAACTTCTGTGTCCTCTCCAACCTGGTTTTGTTTTGTTTTGTTTTATTTTGTTTTGTTTTTTTTTTGTTTTGTTTTTTTAAAGTAAGCTGTATACCCAGTGTGGGGCTTGAACTCATGACCCTGAGGTTGAGAGTTGCATGCTCCATTGACTGAACCAGCCATGTGCCCCTTAACCCCACCCCTTTTTTTGTCCCAAGGAAAGCTGCAATTCTCTATCCTTATGTGAACATCTTGGCTTAAATATTAGAACTAATTAATATTTTTATGTAAATAAATATATACACAGGGACACACATAACCAATCATATGTATATAGCATATGTGTGGTGTTTATGTGTGTATAAGCTCTTTTTTAAAGTTTATTTAAAAAGTTTGTTCTTTAATGTTTATTTTTGAGATAGAGAACAGGGGAGGGGCAGAGAGAGGTGGGGGGGGTGGGACAGAGGATCTGAAGCAGGCTCTGCGCTGTCAGCACAGAGCCTGATGCAGGGCTTGAACTCATGAACCGTGAGATCATGACCTGAGCTGAAGTCGGATGCTTAATCGACCAAGCCACAGAGGTGTCCCGGAAGTTTATTTGTTTATTTTTTTTGGGGGGGGGGGAGGAGCAGAGAGAGGGTGGAGACAAAGGATCCAAAGCGGGCTCCATGCTGACAACAGAGAGCTGGATGTGAGGCTTGATCCCACAAACCGTGGGTTTTATGTATATATTTTTAACTAACCAACCAGCTGTATGGACAAAGCTTGGCCCTTGACTTTGAGTTTGCAAGCTGTGGACTAATTCCTATGGCGTGATTTCCTCAGTTGATTTTGAGTCATTCTGTTACCTTGAGTGCTATGTAATGGGATCAGAATTGTAGGATTAATTTTGATGACCAAAGTATAGGTAGTAGAAACTGGTTTCCCCAGGAGTTTGGAGGTTTTTTTGGTTTGTTTTTGTTTTTGTTTTGTTTTGTTTTTTTAATGTTTATTTTTGGAAGAGAGGGAGTAAGAGTGTGAGCGGGGAGAGGCAGAGATAGAGGGAGACATGATCAGAAGTGGGCTCTGCACTGACAGCAGAGAGCCCCATGGGGGGCTTGAATTCACAAACCATAGGATCATGACCTGAACCAAAGTCAGGTTCAACCAAAGGCTTAACCACCTGCGCCACCCAGGTGCCCCAGGGCTTTTGCGTTTAGTATTAAACAATATATAGCTTACTAGCTTACTAAAATTATAGATAACAAGAATCGCTCATTCCAGTACTGTCTTTTTTGACCACTGATAAATTTATATTACTGTGTGTTTAGTTCAGTATAGCAAATTGATTACAGAAAGAAATGTAAAAGAGCAATTTGAAGTAGGGAGACTCTGGAAGGTTGTTTGGATTCTGATAGAAGAAACCCTGCATAGCAGGTATGAGTGGGAAAACATGGTATCCTCCATGGTAACAGGTTAATGGACAAACCAGAGATATTTTGACAAATGTCTTTCAACACCTCAGTTCAGGGTTTGTGTAGCAGAGATTACAAAATGGCAGCCGTTGGTGTTTTGATGGATGAATCCAGCAGTGAACTTGGGTGTTTTAGGTAGGCTGATACTTTCCACTCTTCCCTGTTATCTTGACTTCATTTATTAATGTAATCTGTCTACCCTTCATGGAGATTTGAGTTTGTAAGGTCTGCTCAGGAGTAGATGTATACTTCGATAGGGTTATTTTAACCCTTTATATCAGTTACATGATTTATAAATATTTTCTCCCATTTTATATGTTGCCTTTTCACTGTGTTGATTATGTCCTTTGAAGCACAAAGGTTTTAGGTTTGATATAGTTATTTTGCCTGTTTTTGTTTTCCGTGCTTGTGATTTTGGTATCATATCTAAGAGATCATTTAGATTCATGATCATGATTCATGATTCATGATCATGATTCATGATCATTGCCACGTCCAGCATCATGAAGCTTTTCCCCTATATCTTCTCAGAATTTTATAGTTTTAGGTCTTATATTTAGGTCTTGAATCATTTTAAATTAATTGTTCCAGGGACGCCTGGATGGCTAAGTTGGTTAAGTGTCCGACTTCGGCTCAGGTCATGATCTCGCAGTTTGTGGGCTCGAGCTCTGCGTTGGGCTCTGTGCTGACAGCTCAGAGCCTGGAGCCTGCTTTGGATTCTGTGTCTCCTTCTCTCTCTCTTCCTCCCCTGCTCTCGCTCTCTCTCTCTCTCTCTCTCTCAAAAATAAGTAAAGATTAAAAAAATTTTTTTAAATAAAAAATAAGTAAATTAATTAATTGTTCCATGTGGTATAACATAAGGGTCCGGTTTCATTCTTTCACTTGTGGATATGTAATTTTCCCTGTGTCATTTGTTGAAGACACTGTCCTTTCCCCATTGAGTGGTTTTGGCACCCTTATCAAAGATCATTTGACCATATGAGGGTTTATTTCTGGGCTCTCTATTCTGTTCCATTGGTCTGTTTGTCTTTATGCCAGTACCATACTGTTTTAATTATGGTAGTTCTGGAATAATGTTTCAAAATCACAAAGTATGAGTTCTCTAGAATTTTGTTTTTCTTCTTTTTCAAATTTGTGTTGGCTCTTGAGGATCTCTCAAGCCTCTACATGAATTTTAGGATGAATTTTTCTATTTTTGCAAAAAATGCCCTTAGCATTTTGATAGGGATTATAATGAATCTGTAGGTTGCGTTGAGTAATGTGGACATCTTAACAATATTAAGTCTTTCAGTCCAGGAGCATGAGGTTTGTTTTTATTTATTTGTGCCCTCTTTAAATTCTCTTAGCTGTGATTGGTAGATTTCAATATACAAGTCTGACCTACTTGGTTAGGTTTATCCCTAAGTACTGTTTTTTGTTTGTTTGTTTGTTTGTTTTTTTTTTGATGCTATTGTAAGTGGAATTGTTTTCTTAAATTTCCTTTTTGTTAATGCAATGTACTCTTAATGCACCTTAGTTTTTCTTTTGGTCTATGAATGGTTCTTTACTGTTATATTTATGACATCTATTGCATAACTGAGATTAAATGATGGTTCATAGTATAGTCCTGAGAATGCACAATAATGTTTTTCTCTAAAATTATCTTGGGCAGTTCTCAGGCTGTAGATACAAATACCACATAAACAATTGATACAGTGCATCAACAAGTGTAGAAAACCATCAAAAAGGGTGACACCAGGTTTTCTGGAGATTTATTTGTTCTTTTTCCATTTTACTGAGGAAACTTTAAAAAATTTTTTTTTTTTTTTGTTTAGACATAGGTTGTGCTTTCCAGTTAAGTAAGAAGAGAGATCCAGTAGTTTGTTGTATATTAGAATTGTTATGGTTAATATAGTCAGACATTTGTAAGGGAACAAAAGACTTGGAAAATCATATTTAAACTAAATCTGCGTGGGCAAGTTGAAGGTTTCAGCCTTAGATGAGTACCATGCACAATAGTTGAGAATAAATTACCTTTATCTAGATTGAATGATCTCTAAATATTAGATTCATTTTAAAGAGGCATCAACTATACTAAAAAAATTTTTTTTAAATAAATAGACTGGCACTGTCATAATTTCTAAGGCTAATGTGATTTGTGAGAACATTTTCTTTGAATACAGAAAAGCAGTTGTTTATGGTTATCTAGCTTTGTTGATTTGAAAATGCTTAATGCTCATGTTCGGGGCAATAAGTAAAGATGGAAATGTCATGCCTTTTCTAAGTTTTCTCATACTCAAGAAAAAATTAATGACTTTTAAATAACTTTTCCTTGGTTAAGGTGGTTAATAGTGCTAAATATCAATGCCAAATAAATGTTTTATTCCATGCAAAGCAGTTTGAACCCTAAACTCTGAATTACACTTTTTGTGTAACATGTTGTTGGTAGTTATTGTCTGATGAGTCTTCCAGGTAGAGGCAAGGTGTGTCCTATATAACACATTTTAGAATTGTGACTAGAAATATTTGGTATGTGGAGCTTTAAAACATTACATCAAAAGATGCATAAATGTGATACTTATCTTTCTGAAGAGTGATTTTACATGTAAGTTAAGCATTAAAACACAAACAGTTTTAGTTTGAGGCTCAGTTCTGTTGTTCTATTAAAATACGATAAACTGTTACGTCAGTTAGACAAATAGCTTTGTCTTCACTTAGGGGAATGAACGTGAGACCCAAAGTGATCTATTCAGAATGACTGTTAAAAATATTGTCTTAAATTCTCTCCTTTTTTTAGAAGTCGATGGAGTTCTGGAGTAGGTGGAAGTGGAGGAGGGTCTTCTGGAAGGTCCTCAGCTGGAGCTCGAGATTCCCGCCGACAGACCCGAGTTATTCGGACTGGGCGGGATCGAGGGTCTGGGCTTTTGGGCAGTCAGCCCCAGCCAGTTATTCCTGCTTCTGTCATTCCAGAGGAGCTGATTTCACAGGTATGGACTTTGTGGAACACTTCACACAGGCAGCAGAACAATATTCAGTTAAGTACTTAACTGAATATACTGGGCTTTAGTCATGACTTGCAGCATGAATTGTGAAATACTGCTTCTAGAAAGCTGATTTTGATAAAAGTATAGTCACAAGAAAATTAGCATAGCACTCTTCTTTATTTTTTACTTCAGGCCCAGGTCGTTTTACAAGGCAAATCCAGAAGTGTCATTATTCGGGAACTTCAGCGAACAAATCTTGATGTAAACCTTGCTGTAAATAATTTACTTAGCCGGGATGATGAAGATGGAGATGATGGGGATGATACAGCCAGTGAATCTTATTTGCCTGGAGGTTGGTGGATCACCATCATGGTTTTCTTAGCTTTAGAGGGAGAAACTTTTTTTTGAGTGGGTAATGGAATTATAAAGTACAATGGGTTTTCTGATGGTTCTTTCCAAGGTGGTAGGTATTTCTCACTGTAGTGTTTAATTTGTAAAATACTTTTTAGGGAAAATGGGGAAATGTTTTTGCTCAGTGGACTTGTGTTCTATCCCAGTAAAGACATAGATGTATATGCATGGCTTTATCACTGTCTGACAGATGACTCTGGAAAGTTGTTTTCTGATGCCCTTATTACCAAATATGTAATGATTGCATTTAGATTTTGGCTACATTATATCTATAATGTTACAAATATCTTAAATATCTTTTTTTTTTTTTTTTAATTTTTTTTTAACGTTTATTTATTTTTGAGACAGAGAGAGACAGAGCATGAACAGGGGAGGGGCAGAGAGAGAGGGAGACACAGAATCTGAAACAGGCTCCAGGCTCTGAGCTGTCAGCACAGAGCCCGACGCGGGGCTCGAACTCACAGACCGTGAGATCATGACCTGAGCTGAAGTCGGACGCTTAACCGACCAAGCCACCCAGGCGCCCCTAATGTTACAAATATCTTAATAGAGATCTTTTTTTTTTTCTTGTGATTATTTAGGTAGCCCAAGTGACATTCATGCATTTGATGTTCCCTAAAATCTTTATTAGTAACATTATTTCCTAGGTAGTTAGGACATTTTCCTCAGGGTATGTCAGTAGTCTGCATCTCATTCTAATCTGATTTAATTTTCAGAGACCTTTCAGTGGTCTACAGATATTTTCTGTATCTGCTTTATTTATGTTTCTTTCTGTTTATAGAGGATCTTATGTCTCTTCTTGATGCTGACATTCATTCTGCCCACCCAAGTGTTATTATTGATGCAGATGCCATGTTTTCTGAAGACATTAGCTATTTTGGTTATCCTTCTTTTCGTCGTTCATCGCTTTCCAGGCTAGGCTCATCTCGAGGTAATTTTGCATTTATTTCTTTGTGATCATTGGCTGGCTATATGGAGAGATAGTGATAGAGTTCACTATGTTTTAACTTTTAATGTTGTAGTAATTATGCGTTAATACTTATTACTCTTTTTGAATGCTTTGGTATTAAACTAGTTATTTTTGATTTGGAAGAGCCACAAATAGTACTTCACTTTAGAGATGATCTTATCTACATTGTGGAATACCTGTCAAGGGATTTGACTTACCTAAGTGTATTTTTAATTAGGAAAATGGATTCTGAACTAAAAGCAGAATTCTACTTTACAGTGACATGCAGCATTCAGAAAACAAGTCTCTTTAGTTTATTTGATTAAAATAAAGTGATTATTCTGTTCATTTTAAATCCTGGCTAGATGGAAGTGAGAAGTATGAAAAAATTTAATAGAAATGGGATTGGCTAATAATTAATATGTGGAAATGTATAGCTTATCAAATGTTACTTTCAAAAGTTTGAAATTCTTGAAAGGTATAGTACATAGTAGAGGTTAGAAGATTTTGAAATCCTGTGAATGTAAGACTTTTCTCTGTATATGTTGGTATAGATTTAACTTGTATTTTAACTTTATTAAGTCAATTTTTTTAGTTTCCAGAATGTAAAACTGCTTGATTCAAATAACAGACAAGAATCAGTTATATTATCTACTGATCATTAGTAAACTGGAAAAATTGCTATGTTTTATTAAGACCTTGCTACAAATATCGAGTACTTAAAAGCAGAGTTTAAAAATAATAAACCTATGATGATCTTACAATATACTGAACCTGTTACGTAATAGCTTTAAAAAATTTAAATAAATCCATACTTTACTGCCTTTATCAAACATTTCATTTTCAGATATTTAATATCAAGCACAAATAACTCCTTCTAAATTTCTCCCCTTTTTTTGGTCATTCTATGTAGGCATTGCTTTTCACTTGAACCATGTGAAATTGCTGCTGCTTCCATTTTGACCTGCATGGATGGCAGTTTCATATGGTTCAAGTTAATGTTGTTTCTAATCCTTCTTATCCAAGTCTTGGGAAGTATATTTTGATTACTTACTTAAAAAAATAATGAGCAAACAAAAACACCCCCCCCCCCCCCCCCAACAAACTGTCTGTAGAGAGTTTGAAGGCCAATTGCAGGGGAAGCATTTTTGTAAGGAAATCTTTTTATCTTTCTATAAAGATTAGTTAAAAAAAGAAGCTTGTCTGTTTCTCAAAAATTTTTAAATGAAACTGACCATGAACATCCAGTCTATAAGATTACTCTGAGCAAGGGCTTAAATTATTAACATTTTTATAGTTAATGTTAATGGATTTATATTTTATCCTTTTCAGGTTTTTTCCTTGTTTGTATAAGGTTTTGTTTTTGTAAGGCATTCTACTAAATACTCTTGATTTACATATGTATCTGATATATTGAAATTCTTATTTATGCACATTATCTAGTAGATAAAGTTATGGTAACCATTTTTAATGAAAGCCAAAAATTTTCAATTCCATTAAAAATCCATTTTAAAATAAAGTAATTCTGTTCTAAAATTAGTAGTTGGAATTCAAAAAAGTCTGCCTCTACATAGTTCTCAAAAATGCTAGTTTATAATTTTCATAGATTCACTTGAAAGAGTTAATGTTTTGAATGTTGCATGTCAGGCTTACTAGATATACATTTACATTAAATTTTTGTGAGTAGATAAACTGCTGTTAGTTGCATCCTGAAGGGTCTTTACTAGAGAGTGGCTTACTTTTATCCCACTGGTGTGACCCAATTGCATACCAGTTCTCCTTCTTCCCTTAGAGAGAGACTCTGAGCTGTTGCGTGAACGTGAATCTGTTTTACGTTTACGTGAACGAAGGTGGCTTGATGGAGCCTCATTTGATAATGAAAGGGGCTCTACCAGCAAGGAAGGAGAGCCAAACTTGGATAAGAAGAATACACCCGTTCAAAGTCCAGTATCTCTAGGAGAAGATTTGCAGTGGTGGCCTGATAAGGTATTTGGAAAGATTCCCACCCTTTCCATTTAAATGGATTCCTGGCAAACCCAACTGCCTCCCTCCCCCACCAAGGTTTCTATTTTATTTCAGAGTTTTGTACTACCATTATTTAAAAAAACAAAAAAAAATTTTTTTAATGTTTAATTTTGAGAGAGAGAGACAGTGTGAGCAGGGGAAGGGCAGAGAGAGGGAGACACGGAATCTGAAGCAGGCTCCAGGCTCTGAGCTGTCAGCACAGAGCCCAATGCCAGGCTCAAACTCAGGAGCCGTGAGATCATGACTTGAGCCGAAGTCAGATGCGCAACTGACCAAGCCACCCAGGCGCCCCTGTACTACCATTATTTTATTTTAAATACTTGTTTATTTTTGAGAGAGCACGCGCGAGTGAGCATGAGTTGGGGAAGGGCAGAGGGTGAGGGGTTCAGAGGATCTGAGGTGAGCTCTGTGCTGACAGCAGAGAGCCTGATGAGGGGCTCAAACTCACCAATCGAGAGATCATGACCTAAGCCGAAGTCAGACGCTTAACCAGCTGAACCGAGGAGGAGCCCTTGTACTACCATTATTTAAAACACACACACACACACACACGCACACACGCACGCACGCACCCACACACACACACACACACACACACACACACACACACACAGAGACATAAGTGATATTTTTGTTTTGTTTTAAAGTATACATAGAACATCTTTATTTGGCACTACAGGAGTCATCTTAGATGTAGATTCAGTGGTGCTATTATTTGTTGTTGTTTTTCTACTTGATGAAGTAAATTGGAGAAATCGGAATGGTAGTTCCAGATAACACATCAGCGTTCTGTTTCAGAACTTCTTTTTTGGTGATAATTTTGCCAGTAACTGATAACCCTTGGTAGAAATTTGTTTTATAATGTCAAGTCGACCCCTGCTACTGCAGAGCAAATTTGTGGTCATTGATAGAAGCCCACAAGTCAGGGCAAGATAGGGATCTGTGTTTCTTTTGACTAATTAGTTGCCCTGTTTCATGGCACTGAATTCTGACAGACCCTTTGCTCTAAATGCTGTGGGAGACAAAGTAGGCTGAACAGGAATGGACTGGGAGATCGGCTCTGCATCCTGAAAAGTACAGTGACTGGCTTCTAGAAGGCATCCAGGATTTGTTAAGTTGATGTGAATCTTTAAAAATTCATCACTGCTGCAGAGGAAACATAGTGTCTGATCCTGTTGATGCTGTGTAGGTTTCCTTGTCCTGAGTGCTTGGTAATGGCTCCTACAGGAAGCCATGTTTTTCATCTCTCTTTTGATGTGCCTTTTTCTTCTTAATTCCAGAGCCAGTGGGCAGGAAATTTTTTTAAGTAGGAGGAAAAGAACATAAAAATTTTGAGGTTAATCTCTAACAGATAAGGAGATTCTGATAGAGATTTTTTTTTTTCTTTTTTTGAAGTTGAATTTGCATTTGGGATATTAAAGGAAAATACTGTTTAACTTTTAAATTTATTTTTCATAGTTATTGCGAATCTTGATGTAGTTCATTTATTTTCTTCTGTATTCAGCTCATGTGGAAAGCTTGAATACAAGAAGGAACATGAATTTTAATCAGTCTCTTTGTAAGCAAAGGTTATTCTGTTTTCTTTGGCAGCTGACAAACTTTCCCTGTATTGGCATTCTCTTACTTCTTTCCATAAAACTAGACATGTCCTAAGTTCTGCTTTTACTCCATGTGGTAGAAGGTGATTTAAACCTAGGGCTTTTTTTCCCCCTCTCTTCCGTACATTGTTCTGTGTTTCCTATTTCTCTTGCCTGGATCATATTAGCCTGTGTCTACTTCCATGTTGGCAGGAAGTAATAGAGGATTCGTGAATCTTGTTTTAATAGTACCATCGCATATATATTAGTCTGGGCTTCTTTATCATGTACTATTTTTGATGAATAAGTGTTTTAAACAGTACAAATCTAGCAAGCTTTTTCCCTGGCCAGCGTATGCTCTGTTAGGCTTAGACAGTCTTTGTTGCTCTTTACTAATAGGCATGTTTTTAGTACAGCTTGTTTTCAGAAACAGTTAATAAGTACATCGTGATATCTTGAGACTGTGCAGACTTAATAACACTTAATGTGTTATTTCCTTGATGTTTAGACATCAAGGAGGAATAGGAGTGTGTGAAGCAAAATATATCCTTCCTGTACCTTTTTTTCCTATTAAACCCCTAATTTAAAATATTTGCACTGGAAAAGATCTACTTTTTATTAGCTTATGATTGAAATTTAGATATAAAAAAATGCAGTTTAGGGAAAAAATAGCTTAAGCCTAATCAAACTCTTAAGCATTATCATAGTTATCAACAAATACCAGTAGTTGACCATATTGCCCCCCCCCCCCCCCCCCCCCCCAAATTGGCGGTAGTGATCCCTGGGAAGTACAAGGGTTTTGGTGGAGGGGAGCTTGATGTGTGATCAAGTGTCAGGTGGAGGGTGCAGGGAGATAAAGGGTGTTGTCAGCATTCACTACTTAGAAGTAATGTCTCTTTCTTTTTTGGGTGAGGAGGGTTAAAGAATGCCTGCCAGCTTAACTTCAGAAATGACTTAATCCAGTATTTTTAAATTGGAAGTTTGCGTAGTAACCATAGTATCTTCACTCTTCATTGTGTTGGGGTACATGAGAAATTCCATTGGTTAATTATCTTCTGGATTAGTACTGACTTTTCCCTATTCCCTATTTAGAGAAACAGCAATTTCTTCCAAGTTTCACCATTTTGTAGGCTAATAAAGTTTCTTTCATAGTAGAATGAGTGTTCTCTTTAAGCCTTTTATAGTTAATATTGAACTGAAAATATTTCAGGTAACCTTAAACTTTAAATATTTCTATGAGTTATTCCTTGAGTTAAATGTCAAAGCTAGTATAAGAGCATACTTGGGAACTCTTGTGCACTGTTGGTGGGAATGTAAATTGGTACAGCCACTTTGAAAAATAGTATGGAAGTTCCTCAAAAAATTAAAAACAATTAACATATGATCCAGCAATTCTGCTTCTGGGGGTTTATCCAAAGAAAATGAAAACACTAACCCAAAAAGATACATGCACTCTCGTGTTCACTGAAGCATGTACAATAGCCAAGATATGGAAATAACCTTAAGTATTCATCAGTGGATGATAAAGAAGATATAATACATACATATACTCATATATACAATTGAATTTTGTTCCACTATAAAAAAAGGGAAATCTTGCCATTTGTGACAACATGGATTGTACCTCAGTGGCATTATGGCGGGTGAAATAAGTCAGAGAAAGACAAATGCTATATGACCACTCATATATAAGAATGTGGAATCACAAAAACAAAACAAAACACCAAGCTCATACATACAGAGAACAGATTGGTGAGTACTAGAGGCAGGGGGTTGAAAGGTAAAAAGAAAAAGTTTTAAAAATTGTTACATAGGCATAAAAATTTTTCCTTTATTAATTTTTCAATACCTTAAAAATATAAAAATTAGAAATTATTATAAGGATGTCTTCATGAAGACAGGTGAAGGTCAGTCGTTATTAATTTAGTAGCCTTGATTAAATGCATACTTCCTTTTTTTTTTTTGAAGCTTATTTATCTATTTTGAGAAGGAGGGTGAGTGGCGGAGGGACAGAGAGGGCAAGAGAGAGAATCCCAAGCAGACTCTGTGCTGCCAGCACAGAGCCCAACGCGGGGCTTGAACTCCTCAAACCGTGAAATCGTGACCTGAGCTGAAACCAAGAGTCGGATGTTTATCTGAGCCACCCAAGTGCCCCACTGCAATCTTTGTGTTAGGCCTTTTGCTTAGGTGTTAGGGTAATAGTTTTGTAGAAGGCAGAACAATGATATTAATGCTTTGGAGTAAGTACCATTATAGAATTCGGTACAGGCGGCTTTGGGGAATCCTAGGAGGCCAGAGTGATTGCTGAGTGTGGACTCTGGAGTCAGATTGCTGGAGTTCATATCCTGGCCCTGCCACTTACTAGCTGTGTGGCCTTGGTTAAGACCTTTAACCTCTCTGGGCCTTTGTTTCTCATGTATAAGATGAGGATAATAATGGGTTTTGCCTTGTGAGATTGTCACGAGAATTAGATGACCCATTATATATAAAGTGTAAAGAACAAGGAGAACAAAGGGTCTTTGTTCTACAAAGAGAACAGTTTCTGTAAGTCATGGACGGGTGAGACCCCAGCGGCAGCGTTTGGGTATTCCAAGTGGGTCCATGTGGCAGTAAGGATTTTGAGCGCTGGATTCTCTGCTGGTACAGAGTTGAGCACAAGCTGAAAGAGATACGACCATGTCCATTGTCTGCCTTGGCTAAAAATGCAAGAAATGAAAACATTTTATTGCTATAATAATGTAGCATAATAAAAAATTAATGGGTTGTCTGTATCTACCTAAGGGAGAGATGGAGGGAGGGCCTCTAAGTCCAAGTTCCTCATGTTCACAGTTGAACCAGCCAAATCTATACTGGTTTCTGTATAGTTTTACCCCAGAATGTCAACTTTTTTATTATGCTGCCCTGCCTCTTCATCCATCATTCCTCCCTCCCTCCCCAGCATACCACTGTCCCTCATTCCTGTCCTTCCTCCTGTTTGCTTTTTGTACTTTATATTTCTGGAAGTAGCTGTGATAATTCAGTTACTTTGGTAAGAGGATGCAATCTTCCCATTAGCTGATTATCTCACATAGCTTCATTTCACTTCTCAGTTCTGAAATTTACTTTTCTCAGACTAGAAATTTAGTTCTATGTGCTGAATGTCTACATGTAAAATGCAGCTATATATATATATATATGCCAGCTTACTTCCAACAAGAATCTAAGGTGACTTATAAGGGAAAAAAGATGCAGCTATAGTCACGAAACACTGTTACCAAGAGAATGCACGGATAAGAGGGAATAACAGACGTGGGAGGGAGAAGGAGGAGTAATTACACAGAAATCCATGCTGAGTAAATCTGCTGAAACTGAACATAAAAACTTTGCTTTGTGCCCCATAATGCTTTCAGTTTAAAGCACGCACATATCCTTTATTTTTAAGCAACTTGTTGGAGAAGAGTGTGGTGAGAGTTGTGTCGTGGGTGGTGAAGAAACAAACTGACGGAGCAAGTCAGTGATGTTAATTTGCAGTCCCTTCCCTTACTGTCGTGGACCTGTTTTCATATGGCCTAAGAAATAAAGAAAATATATTCACATTGGTCTTTTGAACTGCAGAGTTGCATGTGATTCTCCGTTTGTTTGAATGGTGTTGAGAGCAAATAGGCCATGACATTTGGTTCCTTACTTAAGCTATTTGAGCAGCCTCACTGTTGGAACCAGTTGACCAAACTTGTTGATCATATTGCTTCACCTTCAGGGTTCTAGAAGGGCAAGTTCAGTGGGGAGAGGTCTTTGTTGTTGTGTTATTGACACTTGGATGTTGCAGGTAGTAAGTACCTGTTAAGAATTAGCTAAATGTGTCCCAAACATAATTTAAAAGGAGAAGTTGTCATAGAAAGGAAACGAAGGCAGGCATAAGGAGACTAGGGAAAGTGGATAGGCAAAGAGAAATGAAGTGTGAATAACTAAAGTTGATCAAATTGCACGTTGTAACCCTTGGTTATGTTCCATCCACTTCAGGCATAATATGTGATAATGTTGCTGTTGGTGCTGGTACATCCTGGGAGAGGTAGTGTTGGCTGATGGAACATTTTTTTAAAAAGATGAAAACCAAGTTTTATGGGAGAAATATAGGAATAGAAAGGCCAACGTTTTCAAAATAGAAGTCACTAAATATAGATGTGGTCAGCAGGAATTTACACTGCTGCTGGACTACATGCCTTTTTTTTGTTTTTTTCTTTTCAGTTTTGGCCCCTACATAATTTCTATCATTTTTGGCAGATTTCCATCTCCTTTTGGGGAGACATTTCTAGTTTGATTGATGGCCTCAGTTCAGTTATTTCTTGTTATTCAGACAGTTGCAAACTTATTGAGCAGCTTCAACTTTTAGTGACTTGATTTTTGTTAAAAAAAAAAAAAATAGGGCTACAGAGTACTGATCTTTCAGGAAACATGCACATCTACTTTTTCCAGTTGGGTTGAAGTAGGCCCTAACTTGCTCAGAGGCAGCCATTGTTATTTCATAAATACAATAAAAACAATGTTTTCTATGACGTTATAAAATGAGTGAGCTAAAATACTGTTCTTTTCTGTTGTGTTTGATTGTTTCGTATTTCTTCACATAACAAATCTAAATCGGGCAAGAAGCGATAGGTGATTATTCCATCATCTTCCTTTGGTTGGACACACACATTTTCCACATTTGTCCGTAATGGATTTTCAGTGCCTTTGGCATTCAGTTAGTTCATTCAGGACTTACCCTGGGGAACGTTGGTCTGTCTTGGAGGATATAGGTAAAGTCACTTCTGAGAGGCTTTGTGCGCCATGTTCTTGCTATAGGGATGATTTGTTCAGGATTGTATTGCTCTGGCAAGGCATTTTACTTGGAGAAGTTAAAATTCATCTATTCATTCAGTTATAAGAGTGTTCTTACTGTGTACCATGTGCCAAGCTGGCCTTTGGGAATGTAGAAGTGAGTATGATATGGCCCCTCTCAGTGGGGAAGACATACATTCACATACAGTATAATGTGTTCACAGTGTGTGATCAGTGGTAGACTTGAAGGTGTGAATACAGTGCTTAGAGTTTCACAGTGGAGAATGACTAATGCCACCTGAGACATTTGGTAGAGACTTCACACAGGAGATGATATCTGAGCAGCATTTTTAAGGTTAAGGAGGCAGTGACTAAGATGCAGAGGCATTCCAAGCATATCAAGCATGGGCCTAGAGTCAGGAAAGGGCACGGTGTGGTTATGGAACAATGAGAAAGCCAGTGTGGGTAGGGAGTAGAGAAGAGCAAGGTGGAGCAAGACTGTGAGTGCCCCCCGGCAACTTGCCACGGGGTTAAGACGGTCTGCAGTCACTAGGAACAGAGTTCTTAGAGAAGTGACATGATGGGGTCCATGGGGTTCTGTTTGTTTTTTTATGAGGTGAAGGCTCTGGGCATTGTAGGAGAAAGATAGGAATAGGAAAAATCTGGAGTCTGTTCAGAGACTGATAGAATTGTCATGGAAGGGAATTATGAGCATCTCAACTAAAGTAATGGCAGTGGAGATAGAGGAAGGGAAGAATCTAAGGAATTTGAGGCAAAGGCAGTACTGGTTGACTAGTCACTACATTGTTAAGAGAGAAGAAGAGGAGGTGATGGGAGGGCCCAGGTTTTCATGTCTCTCCTGTTACAGGGTGGGTGGTGGATGTCATTCATGGAGAGAGCAACTGCAAAGGATATGCAGCTTTGGAGGAGATGATGAATTTATTTTGTAGATGTTAGGGTGCTTTACGACATCCAGTAGACAACTCTTGCAACAGGTTAGTTTGGAGGTAGGAGATGTACATGTTTAATAAGCATGATGCCCCAATGGCTGCTGTCAGGCTGAGGGTGGAGCATATTTGAATAAAGGAACAGGGTGGATGGAATCTGGGGCAGGGAGTGGATGGTGGTATGAGGGAGATGAAGAAAATAGCCATGAAAAAAGAAGGAAGACCAATAGGGAATAGTGACCTATGAATAGGGACAGGAGAAATTCCAGAACAGATGAACAGGGTCAAATGGTTTGAAGAGTTTAAAGAGAAGATGGGCTAATTAAATGCATGGGGCATTGATATGACTGTTCGAGGTGTAGTTGTACCTCTGAGTGAAAGCTGGTAAGGTGAAACATGCCAAGCAATTCACTTTACCATGAGTAGGATTGAAGGAAGGATTAGTTTGGTTGATTGTTGGGGTTATGAGAGAGTGTTACATCCTGTGTGTGGGGGTTACCCTTAAATAAGAGAGAAGGACAGTTCTTTCTCTGAGATGAAGGTGGGGGGGAGAGGAGAATGGTGTTTTTTTTTGTTAAATCTAGAAGTAGGAATATTCAGCAAGCTTGTGCTTTTCTGGGTAAGTAGAAGGTGAAGTTGGGGGCAGAGTAATCATAGTTGAATTTGAGCACTAATTTGTGCTGGGCTGTGTGCTGTCTACTTTATATATGTTACTGTCTTTTGGCTTTTATTCTCCCCCCATATATATTATTAAACCCACGTTAGAGGTAAAGAAAGGGGGTTCAGAGAAGTTATAAAACTTACCCAGAGTCACATACTTGATAGGTGTTGGATCCAGGTTTGGGGCTCACCTGGCTTGATTCCATCATCCTTTAACTGAAGGGAGGAGAAGGAAATGTGAGGTAGAGATGTTAGGATTTGATGCAGCCACCTTGGAGAGAGTAGACACAGGTTTTCAGATACGCTTGGCGAAGGATAAGAGAGGAATTGGTAACTTGCAGAGTTTCGAATTTGGTTTCTCCTATCCCTCTGTGGAAGTGACTTGACAATAGGGGTGATTGGTATTGGTAAAATAGAAGATTAAAATTTGGGTTCTTTCGGTACACCTCTGCAGCATAACCTGTTGTTACATTATAAATCGTGGCAGACTTTACAGGCTTTAGCTGACCAGTGTAACCCATCTGACCAAATAAGATTGGAATTTGACAGAAAAGCAAAATGACACCATTAGTTTAGCATACTCCAGAGCCAGAATTCCAAAGAGAAGCAGTGCTTAGACCAGTAGCAAAAGTACAACCAAAAATCTCTTAATGGCAAGTTTTGCCATGTGATTTCTGGGTAGCTTCATGACTCTGATCATATTAACATTATGTTAAAAATAATACTGATACTGGGGCACCTGAGTGGCTTAGTCTGTTGATGGTCTGACTCTTGGGTTCAGCTCAGGTCATGATCTCATGGTTCACGGGTTTGAGCCTGTGTCAGTCTCTGCTCTAAGAGTGTGGAGCCTGCTTGAGATTCTCTCATTCACTCACTCGCTCACTCTCTCTTTTTCTCTCTCTGCCCCTCCCCTGCTCTTGCTCTCTCGCTCTCAAAATAAATAAACATAAAAAAATTATTGATACTGTTCATTTACATTTATTGTCAAAGATTTTTAGAATTTAATTGCATTTAACACCTGGCATGTGCATCACCTTAAAACTAAATGAACTCTCACCTTAAAAAAAACAACGTAGACGTTTGTTTCAGCAGCTTGGAAAAGTCTAGAGAGAAGGAGTCTTCTGTCTTGACACTTGATTTTTCCAGCTTCAGCTTATTGTTTTCTTCATTTATTTGGCACATTTATATCACCTACCATGTGCACTGTTCTAAAAAATGGGGATACAGTGGTGAACAAGACAAAGCTTATATCCAAGTGAATAGACCGTAAATGAGTAATACAGTATTGTGAATATACTATTACTATCATAATGTAGTATAGTTGTGAAATGCTATCATCTACAAAGAAAGCAGAGTAAGGAGGTGGAATATGAGAGTGGTGGTTTTGTAGGTAGTGTGGTCAGAGGCTTCATTTGAGCAGAATTGATTAAGGATAGGGATTGAGTCACTGAGAAACAAGGCAAGAGAATACCAAGGACATGACAGGATCCTGCGGACATGGTCTAGGAGCTGGAAGAAGGCCTGTGTGACTGAAGGACAGTGATTTCACAGAGGAAGCCAGGGCTGCATTACGAAGGGCCTTACAGGCTGTGCTGAAGACTTTGCACAGCTGTGGTTTATATGTTTACTGAATTAATCCCGATTTAATGAAGTGATTAAAGTGATTAGGTTTGGCCAGTTGTACTTACACTACTGTATTATTTTTTACTTTATAGGATGGAACAAAGTTCATCTGTATTGGGGCTCTATATTCTGAGCTTCTGGCTGTCAGCAGTAAAGGAGAACTTTATCAGTGGAAGTGGAGTGAATCTGAGCCTTACAGAAATGCACAGGTATTTTATATTAAGCTTTCATCGAATGGTTCTATATATCAACATACAAAATAGTGATCATTTTTCTTGTGCTTTCTAAGAATCCTTCACTGCATCATCCACGAGCAACATTTCTGGGGCTAACCAATGAAAAGATAGTCCTGCTGTCTGCAAATAGCATAAGAGCAACTGTAGCTACAGAAAATAACAAGGTAGGAAATACTTTGCATTCGTTGAGAAACATTTCATGCTTCAGTTCTTGGTTTTCTTCCTCTCCCTCTGCCCCTTTTCCATCTTCTAATTTTCTGTCTTTCTAAATCCACAACTTCAAAGCATCTCAAGCCTAAAGAGAGTAATCCAGTATATAATCTTTTTGTTGCTGGTTTATCCCTATATTATAATCCAACTTTAGAGGTGGCTTTTTCCCTTAAGGGAAGGACAAAATATTTGAGATAAGTGCTAACAAAAGCTGTCCGAGATGGATTGGGGAAGTATGTGGGTATTTTGCCTTGGATTCTCTTTGGCTTTAGAGTCACTAAATTTTTTTTTTTTTTTTTTAGTTTATGTATTTATTTTGAGAGAGAGCGAGCATGGGGGAGGGGCAGAGAGAGAGGGAGAACTCAAGCAGGCCCTGTGCTGTCAGTGCATGAAACTGTGAGATCATGAAACTCATGAAACTGAGATCATGACCTGAGCCCAAATCAAGAGTTGGACGCTTAATTTATTGAGCCACCCAGATGCCCCTAGAGTCACTAAATACTTTTTAAAGTTGTTGTAGCAAATGTTTACTTTTGATTAATTTCTTTGAGATGGCTTTAGACGATCATTTCAATAGCTGCTACTTCAATTTATTTGTGTAAGGAAAGTATTTTAGATTCTTAATTAAGAGCCTTTTCTGAATTACTTATTTTTCTGGCATTTAGCTCAAAACATTTTAGAATTGCAGTCCGTAGAGTATGTATGTTGTTTCCTAGTTTTGACCACAGTCCTTTCTTATTTATTTAAGCCTCTAATATTTTACTCTTTAGGTTGCTACATGGGTAGATGAAACTTTAAGTTCTGTGGCTTCTAAATTAGAGCACACTGCACAGACTTACTCAGAACTTCAAGGTGAACGGATTGTTTCTTTACATTGCTGTGCCCTTTACACCTGTGCCCAGCTAGAGAACAATTTATATTGGTGGTGAGTAACACAGGGAGGGGGAATTCCTTATCAGTGAATGCTTTTATGTGCATAGATAGGTGCTTTGAGAAGTGGAATACCAACATGAGAAGGTTGGTCAAAAGATAATGCTTTGTAGAGAGGGAAATTTCACTTTGGAACAAAGTAACATTAAAAAAACTTATAAAAGTAACACATACTTTAGTGACTGTAATTATGGAATTTTACAAAAGTATAAAGTGGAAACAAAAATTACCTATCATCCTGCAACCTGAAGGTAACTACTGTTAGCATTTGGAAGTATTTTAAATCTTTCTTTCCTATACATAAATAGGTACTTTGCTTTTACATAATTGGGAACCTAGGCTATCGGGTATTTTTTATGCTTTTTCATTTAACAGTATTACTTAAAATATAATTAAATATAAAATATAATTACAGTATTTCATTGGATGTATATTTTGTGTCTTCCTTTATCCCTTTACTATTGACTTTAAAATGTATTTTTTCTGTTGTGTTTTAAGGAGTTTAGTAAATCTACATTGGCAGAAATAATATGTAGGGGAATCTACTAATGAAATAAAATTATTTGGAAGAAAATTTCAGGTGATCGATTTTCTATAAAAATTTAATCCCTAAAGGTTTAATAAAAACAGGACCAGTTATGTATTAAAGCTATGCGCAAGTTATGATTAAGAATAAGTTGTAAATACAACAAGCAAAAATATTATATGTAATTTCAGATTAATAGGCTTCTTTGCTGCTTGCTTGACCAATTTATACTTTTTCTTTTCAGGGGTGTAGTCCCTTTTAGTCAAAGGAAAAAAATGTTAGAGAAGGCTAGAGCCAAAAATAAAAAGCCCAAATCTAGTGCTGGTATTTCTTCAATGCCGAACATCACTGTGGGTACCCAGGTAAGTGATTAGGGGACGTTGTTACTCTTCAAAATCACTTTCTTCCTCTTTAATTAATTCCCTTCTAAGCAGTTTTATAAATGAATGTTATTTGAAGGACCAGGTTCCAATAGCATGTATATGCTTTTTTATTCAATAGTTGAGTGACATGGAGATTCTGCCCCAGTGTCACGGTAGGTTTCCTTATGGGGCAGGGTTTCCAGATTTGCCTAATTTTAAGAATCATTTGGTACTTGAATGCAAGAGTGTGGAGTTCCTGGGATGTTCCTTCAATTTGTCTGGTGGTAAGGCCTCGGGTTGATTATGTTAACAAGCATCCCAGGTGATAAACAGCCAGGCAGTTTTGAAAGATCCTGCTCTTGGGGATGTTGTCAGCATAGGGCAGGAGGCTTCCTCAGATCTGTTTCCACCAGAGATGGATTCCACTCTGAGACGATTTTAGGCTTCTATGTTATAGAAGGTGATTTTTCTAATACCTCAGTGGATCAAATTGTGGTTGGTTCAAGGACTTCTGGCTCCTCCATTCTTTCAGGGAGTCTGCAGAGCCCTTTCTTTTCTTTCCATTTACATATCTGTGAAGCTGAATTGTCTGCATACACTTTAGTCTAAGTAACTATCACAACAGATTGAATGTGGAAGCAGACGTGGGAATCGAACTGTCTTCCGTTAAATCAAACATTAAGAGATTTGCAAAAATGTAAACAGTGCCATTTTTCTTGCTATTTTTTTTGAAAACCAGTTTTTTATAAAATTGTTTATATTAACACATTTATTACTGTGAAGTATTTAAAAATTTCTCAATTTTAATTACTAATACATTAAATACCAGCTAGATAGGACCCAAATAAACAAAATATTTTTGGGTCCTCAGTAATATTTAACAGGGAAAAAGGGCTCTGATACCAGAACAGTTTGAGAACTGTTGTTCTTTTCATTCATTATCTTGAGGATAGTTTATCTTGAGGATAAAAATTGGTGTATATTCTAGCAAGCACTACAATGACTATTTTGTAAGATCTAGGAAATACAAGATATAAGTTATCCCACCTTGTAGTGATAAGGAAAAGAAAAATTCAGAGTGCAAGATGACACATCGTGTAATAAAAACTACCATTTGTCTAAGTGCAAGGGATTATAAAGTGCTTAAAGAGTTACTACTTCAGTTGTTACTTTTCAACAAAACCCAGCTTATACATACCCGTTTTGTGTTTGTGCCTCTTTGTTGTTGTTGTTGTTGTTGTTTTGTTGTTGTTGTTGTTGTTGTTGTTGTTGTTGTTGTTGTTCTTGTCGTCGTCGTTGTTTGGTCCTAGTCATGGTTGTCTTATTCTGACTTATTTCTTGCTTGGCCTCCCAATTGGGAAGTGTTTAGTGATTACCCATTATTTCGAATTTTCTTCTTCAGCCTTCATTATTTATTTCAGTTGTTTTGGACAGGAGCTTCAAAGAGCTCCCCTTTTCCTGGTTAGTCCAATTACTGATTTCTGTTGTTCTTAAAGTTCCTTGTTCACTGGAGTCACTCAATAGCAAGATATCCTCGCATTTGCCTTATTAGCATGGAGGATGATGTTGCTACAGAGAGAGAGAGCAGAAAAAAACACTTAAAAGGTGCACTGAAGAAAATTTTTAAACGAAATAGCTTGGAACTAAATTGCTAAGAGATAGGTATATTAAAATATTTTGGTATAGAACTAAGATTTTATTTTAAAGCTGTGGAAAACTAGAGATTTAAGATAGTCATAGCCACAGAATAAGGAAAGCCTTCGTGTGTTAACTGTTGATTACTTAGAATTATCAGCTACACCTACACTCTGAGATCATAATGTTGAGAATGATGTATTTAGCAGTTATCCATTGACACGTCTCGTTATATGCTGGACCCCAAATACACACCACCTTGTCTTTAAGGTGACTTATTTTTTATAAGAAGGCACTAATAAATAACCTCCTATCTTCTAATCTTACCACATTTCTCTTTAAAATACAGCCTTCTTTCTTATTGATCCTCTTTCAGACTGTAAGCTTTCACCAGTCTTCTCTGAAAATTTGTGGGTGAAACTTCCCTTTAAGTCACAGCTCAGCAGGACATACCTTTTTCCAGAAGTCAGCTCTTCATGAACTGTACATTCTAAGCCACAGATCTATATTTAGTGACACATAACTATCTGATGGAACTGCAACTCTGCTCCAGGATTTCCAGTTGTGATACTACTCAAATGTATCAGCGTCTTCTGTGTCACTTACAGTTAATTATAAACCACCACATGATCTTCATATGTGCCACTGTCAAGGACAACATAATACTTCATTACTGGGTGACTGAACAGAATGTCCATGAGATTGAGCTGTTGGAGAACTCAAAAGAGATGTCCAGAAATAATCTTTCTCTCTCATTTGGAGCTATTCTTGGTGTGTTTGACGGTGCCACCTTGCAGGTTATTGCTTTCAGAGTATATGACCTGAGGGAGCTCCTCGGCAGTGAGAAGTTGCAGGTTATTTACTCCTGCACTCAATTAACTTCTAACATTGACTCAACACACTCTTTTTTAATGTAAGAGAAAACTTCTGTTATCCAGTGAAGCTTTTGGTTTGTAGAAAACAAGTCTTCTGGGGGAAAGAAACCCCCATAGAGATGAAGTTTATAGAGCCTGTATAATACATAGCATCGTGAATTAGGAAAGTCATTTCAGATGTTAAGAAACTGACAGAATGTGTAATTATTTTGTTATTTTTTTAATGACAATCTTTAAAAAAAGTTCTTTGCTATTTCTATTCTGTTTCTTTATAGCAGAATGGTCAGGATATTTGTTGCATGAAATTTGTTAGGTTGTATGAATTTTTTTTTTTTTTAATGTTTATTTTGAGAGAGAGCATGTGCATGTGAGCCAGGGAGGGGCAGAGAGAGAGAGAGAGAGAGGGAGAGAGAGAATCCCAAGCAGGGATTCGATTCTGCAGGCTCTGCACTGTTAGCGCAGAACTCACATCGATCTCACGAGCTGTGAGATCATGATCTGAGTTGAAGTCAGGAGTCAGTCACTTAACTGACTGAGCCACCTAGGCAGCCCTTTTTGCATGAAATTTTAAAGTTTTTTTTTTTTTAACAAATGTGCTAAAATAATTACTGCTCCTTAATTTTGGGAACAAATTCTTGATAGAGATAATGCTTTTAAGACAATGCTTTAAGAGCCTTATTTGATTGTGTAAGATTGTTTTTGGAAAAACCTAGGAAATAATACTTTCATGTGTTGTATTTTTATGCATTTGGAACAACTCTTCTAGTTTTGAAAATGTCATCTTGATGATTTTTCTTTTGTTTGCTAGGTGTGCTTAAGGAATAATCCTCTTTATCATGCTGGAGCAGTTGCATTTTCAATTAGTGCTGGGATTCCTAAAGTTGGTGTCTTAATGGAGTCGGTTTGGAATATGAATGATAGCTGTAGATTTCAACTAAGATCTCCAGAGAGCTTGAAAAGCATGGACAAAGCTAGCAAAACTACTGAAGCTAAGTAAGTACTGTACTGTAATGAATCGTGATTTTACACCAGTTTCTAGTTTGCTATGTATACGAGAGGGGTAGTCAAGGCAGACTTAGAGGTGTGCAGTGACCTAGAAAATTGCTACCGTGGTGAGGTCTTGTGAAGATGCCCAGAAGTTTTGCAAGGAATTGGTAAAATTTACTGTTTGCCACTTGGTTAATATTTGTATATTATAGTTGTTCTTGATGTTCAGCAGCTAGAATGACCATATATAGCGTTCTCTTTTGATATCTTTGTTTTGTCATTAGAGTGTGTCCTTTGCCATTACTGTGTGGAAGAAGAATATGTTTAGCCTTATCTCTATCAGGCCATCTTTGCCCTCCTCTCTCCCTGTGTAATTATCTTAATTTCTACCTAATGTCTTAACTGCATCCTGATCCTTGAAAGGATTTTATAAGTTAACATTCTGGAGAGGGAAGTTCTGTAAAGGATTTGCAGACTTGCGGGGTGGAGGGGTATGTGAACAGAGTTACCACTGAATTGTGTGGAGCCCGCATACAGAGGCTGGCTTATTGTTTGGGAGTCAAGTATATAGTTACTTAACACCTGTACTTTTAGAAGCATCTATAAGTATTTGTGTGTGGTGTAATTTGGTTGTTTGGTACATGAACTTCAAACCTTTAATAAAGTTTATAAGTAACTTTTTTTTCTTAATCTTATAAAAATATGTAACCATTATAGAAACATAGATGAGTAATAGCATCACATTCCAGAAACAACATTTTAATATTTTGGTGTCTTTTTTTTTTTTTTTTTTTTTTTTTCAATTTAACAGGCATTAAAAAGAAATGGGAATTGTACTATACATTTAGGTTTTTACAATGCTGAAATTTGTTTGCTCAAATGAGTGTAATGATTGTAAATTTACTACCTTTTTTGCTATTTCTCTTAATGTTAAAAATGCAAGTTGTAATTAAGAAAACACAGGGATTACTGTCAGAGAAAGACAAATATCGTATGATTTCACTCATAAGTGGAATTTAAGAAACCCAACAGGTGAACATAGGGAAAGGGAAGGAAAAATAAGATAAAAACATAGGGAGGCAAACCATAAGAGACTTGTAAAGACAGAGAACAAACAGGGTTGCTGGAGGGGAGGTGGGTGGGGGAATGGGCTAAACGAGTGATGGGCATTAAGGAGGGTACCTGTTGGGATGAGCACTGGGTGTTACACTAATGAATGAATCACTGGGTTCTGTTCCTGAAACCAAGACTATACTGTGTGTTAACTAACTTGAATTTAAAATAAGTTAATTAAAATTAAAAAAATGGATGACTACTAAATAAGTTAAACAAATACTCTTTAATAAAGCAACGCTACTGTAATTTATGCCAAATTAAGGCTTTTTTGCTTTGTTGTCGTGATCTCTCTCTCACTGTCCCTGTCTTGTTATACATAATAGATTTATAGACTTCCTCTGTAATTACATTGATTTTTATCCTAAAAATAAAAGTGACAAAACACATTTTCATTTTTTATGAAATTTTGTAAAGAGTGATTGAAATGTTTTTGATGTGCACAAATATAAATGAGTTTATATTTAACACATAGAATATGCTACTGGAATCGTGTAATTTATAAAGTTTTTCAGTATCTTCCTTGAAATTTGCCATCTATATGAATAAACTTAGTAAAAGAGCTTATTGAAATTTAGTGTTAAGAACATAGTCATTTTCATGTGAAAGACTCTTCTTTGCTAAGTGTTGAGATGCGTTCACTTTAATGGCATGCTAGTGATGAGTCAGTATCAGCCTGTTTCCACCATCACAAGATTTGCAGAGCAGCCATGAGTGTTCACGTGTACTTGTACTAAGCACTTCGCCAAGATGCTGGTGAAAATGATACTGGTTTACTGTGGACTGTTTCTAAACTCAGGTGAAATTCCTGGTGGGGATAATAGACGAGGGGGTTAAGATGATGGCCTTGATAACAATATTTATAACAGATTTCTTAGTAATAGGTGACTTTTCTGACTAAAAATTGACTTCTGCCTTTTAAGGACATATATATATATATATATATATATATATATATATATATATAGACATATATATATATATATATATGGACTAAGATATATATATATGTGTGTGTGTGTGTGTATTTTTTTTTAACCATCTGTAGAATATTGTATAGTTGCTGACTGTAGTTATCTTCCTAGGTATAATGAAAGAATTCAGTGACAAAGGATAGTTTATTCTGTAATTTCTCAGTTAGGTTATAACAGGTGATGGTTCTTCATCAGATGGTTCAAGAATAAATTTTTGTAAATCATGCGAGTTGAGTTCCTTCTTTGAACTCTTAAGAAATTAATGATAGATCTAGTTGGTATTTTATTTATTTTCCTTTACCATTTCTCAATTAAATTGCTATGTCCAAGTCAGGGTTTACTGAAGTGTGAAACTTGTTTGCTCAAGAGCTTGTAATAATTGAGTGTAGTTTTTGTTGTTATTCATAGATAAAGCTTATCTGAATCATTGTTCAAAGTTGTTGATAGCTTTATATGGTGTAGTTTTCTTTCCTTTCTTTTAAAAATATTACTAAGAATTTGAAGTATGCACCGTGTACCTTTTTCAGTACCTGGAGTCATAGAAATAGACCATTTTGTACAAGTTTTAATATTTCATTCCCTTATAAGAATAAACTTGATTCTAAAAAATAAACCACCTGACAAGTTCTAATATTTCATTTTCCTAATAATGAGAATCTTATTTCTAATCTCAGGCCTGAAAGTAAGCAGGAACCAGTGAAAACAGAAATGGGTCCCCCGCCATCTCCGGCCTCCACATGCAGTGACGCGTCCTCAATCGCCAGCAGCGCATCAATGCCATATAGTAAGTTTTATGTGTAGTGTACGTTGGTCAAAGTAAGGTCCCAGGCAGAGAGCTGGGTGCAGTCTGTTTATGATTTGAGGCAACTTCTACCATTTTCAGTATTTTTTTGTATAAATTTTGTTTCTAATAGTTAGATTTTATGTGTATGAGCAGTTTTATTTAAATGAAAAAATAGTATTTACAGTGTTGCCTATTCCTGTTGTTTTTTAGAGTTTTATTGAGTTTATAATTTGTAAAATGCATTGCAGTGATAGTGGGAAATAACTGCCACTAATTAGAATATTTTTCCACCTTTGTGGAGACTGTTTTTATTATAAATTGGTTATGGCTTGGTCCCAACTTGTGCTCAGAATTTGCAGAATTTATAAACCTAGACTCACTACTGCACATTGGATTTAAGGAGTTTTTTGAACGGTCCTCAAAATAAATTTATTTTATAGTGTATTTGCTTTGCCCTTGAGGAAGTTGAAACTTAATAATTACATGATAGTTTTAAAAACGGACCAACAGGTCTTTTTTTTTTTTTTTTTTTAACCTTCATCAGCTAACTCTAATTTTAAGGGTTCAAAATAAGTTTTTTATTTCTAATTTGTGTGTTTGCAGCAGTGTTAATATCATTAGGCATGAACAGACGTGATTTTTGCTACTAAGTCATTTGAAGTGGAAATTGGTCATAAAACGTCAATTCGTAAAGTGGTAGTTCACAGAATTGTTACTTAGATATCTCAGTTATGTATCCCTTTACAAATGATCTTTTTTCATATATTTAGATGAAATCTATAAAGTCTCTTTCACATTTTCTTTTTGGTACTTACCATTTTGTTGTTGTCTAAGAACGACGACGGTCCACCCCTGCCCCGAAAGAGGAAGAAAAGGTGAACGAAGAGCAATGGTCTCTTCGGGAAGTCGTTTTTGTGGAAGATGTTAAGAATGTTCCTGTTGGCAAGGTTTGTTCAAAACGTCTAAGAGTGAGTTACTACCAGAACTAGAACAGTATTGGGTATCCAAGAATTTATGGTTGGTGAGTGTTCATCAGCCCTTTCCTCAGAGCTGCTCCATTCCTCACCTTTAGTGAGCCCTTAGCCTGTTGCAGATAGCTTCTGTTCCCTAAAGATGAATAGATGATTATGAGGCCTCTTCTTGAGTATTTATGGTGATATATTGCCTTTTTTTTTTTTAAGTGTTATTTTGGAAGAATTTTAGGTTTGCAGAAAAATTGCAGAGATTATATTACTTTTTGATGCAGTCCATTTTTTGGAACTATCAGAGTTCTGAAGGAGAGAGAGAGATCCTCTTCCATAACACTTAACAACTTCCCTTGACATTTAGAAATCTTACTGTCTTCAAGTCACTTCCAGTTTCTTTTCCCTTCTTTCTGGAGAGGGTTTCTTGCTTTATAAGAAACCCAAGTGGGTAGAGTCCATCAGCTAAAATGCAGTTTCACCTTTCTCTCCACACATACTGAAAAACAAAATGGAACTATATCTGCAAAGTAAAGGTTTTTCTGATTGCTCATTTGTTTCTGAATTGATGGTCCTTCATTTGTACTTTAGGGAAAGAGTAGATATGCTACGCCCTGCAGTTTACAAAGGCCTTTCTCATACATGATTCCATTTGATTCTCAAAATAGAACTGTAGCTTATGGGCAGGTGTTTCTTCTGAGAAGATCACACTGGCTCAAAATCAGAAGCAGTTAGTAGCATAGGTAGGACTCAAGTATTCTGGTTTCAAGTCCTGTGCTCATCTTTCTGTACATTGCTGACTCCCTACCCGTGCTGTTCAAAATGGTAGCCACTAGCTATATATGTGGCTAATTTATTAAAATTGAATAGCATAAAAAGTTAGCTCCTCAGTCACATCAGCTCCATTTCAGGTGCTTCATAGCCACTTATGCTAATATTGGTTACCATATTGGGCAGTGCAGATACAGGACATTATCATCGTCACAAAAGTTCTTTCACACAGCGGGGCTCTAAACTAGTAAAAAGCATAATAAGCTTTTTTGGGGGAGCATTTCATGGGTTATACTTAATTTTTATAGCTGATTGCTAAACATCCCAAAGACTGTAAGCGCTGGCTATGTGGGTCAGTTTTTCTTTAGAAAATAAGTCTCAGATACAAACATCAACAATAAAGCTTTGGTGAGTCTGTTTAGGTCACCCCCCCCCCCCCCCCCCCCCCCCCGTTCAGGTTAATTTTATAACTTGGTGATCATTAAAGAAATAGAAGAAATTAAATGCCTTCAGTATTAAATTAGTTCAGTGAACATAATTTGCATATTAATTTCATATAAGTTGGTGGTAATATTTAGCATATTTACTTGTACTTCCAGGTGCTAAAAGTGGATGGTGCCTATGTTGCTGTAAAATTTCCAGGAACATCCAATAACACAAACTGTCAGAGCAGCTCTGGATCAGATGCTGACCCTTCTTCTCTCCTGCAGGATTGTAGGTTACTTAGAATTGATGAACTGCAGGTAGGTGTAGAGGGATCACTCAGCAGGTAAATGTTGGCACTGACTACTTGAGTGTGTTATGGTTTCTGAGAGCAAAGTTCCTTTTGTATCATGCAGGTTGTCAAAACTGGCGGGACACCAAAAGTTCCTGACTGTTTCCAAAGGACTCCTAAAAAGCTTTGTATACCTGAAAAAACAGAAATATTGGCAGTGAATGTGGATTCCAAAGGTAAAGATTTTGTAACATTTTCACCTGGCATACTTTATATCCTATTAATATTTGTGTAGTAAATGGGTGTAGGCTAGGAGCTGCCTGGGTGGCTCAGTTGGTTAAGCGTCTGACTTTTGATTTCAGTGCAGTTCCTGATCTCAGAGCTCATGAGATAGAGCCGTGCATCGTGCTCTATGCTGACAATGTGGAGCCTGCTTGGGATTGATTCTCTCTCTCTCTCCCTCCCTCCCTCCCTCCCTCCCTCCCTCCTCCCCCCCCCCAAAATAAATGAATATACTTAAAAAAAAAAAAGTGCATAAAATAAGTGATTTGGGGTGTTTGGAAGTTTTGTTCCTTGTGTATAATGTTATGGAATGAGATAAATCTACATTTCACATGTGACCAGAGATGTTAAAATTTGGCAGGTACTTACTGGAGGTTATTAAAGATGCATAAATTTTTTTTTTACATTTATGTGTTTCTGAAGGTGTGCATGCTGTTTTGAAGACTGGGAATTGGGTACGGTATTGTATCTTTGATCTTGCGACAGGAAAAGCAGAACAGGAAAATAATTTCCCTACAAGCAGCATTGCTTTCCTTGGCCAGAATGAGAGGAATGTAGCCATTTTCACTGCTGGACAGGTACTGAGGCTTACTTTTGCTTGTGAAAACTGATGGGACAACATTGGCATTTTTGTAAAGCCTAAAGTTGGGCTCTAATTTGCTTGTTATTAAACTACTGAAGAATTTAGAATATCAAGTACAATTAATACTGGGTTTCTTATTTGGTTAGCATAATCTAATATGAAAATAAATATACCTGTTGTAAAAATCAAAGATCCATTTTTGATTGGGAGCCAGATTTTATTATTTTCCCTCTATTATAGGAGTCTCCTATTATTCTTCGAGATGGAAATGGTACTATCTACCCCATGGCCAAAGATTGCATGGGAGGAATAAGGGATCCTGATTGGCTTGATCTTCCACCTATTAGTAGTCTTGGAATGGGCGTACATTCTTTAATAAATCTTCCTGCCAATTCAACAATCAAAAAGAAAGCTGCTATTATCATCATGGCTGTGGAGGTAACTTGACTTTTGAAACTACTTGACATTTTAATTCACATGATACTGCTAGAAACTAGGGAAACCAATCAAATAGATTATTTGTTGACCCTTCTCTATAGGTGGTAGTAGTTTATTAAGACAAGAGAGATGAGTGAACCGTAGATGGCAGTGTAAGTGTTTGAGTTAAGGCGTGCACAGTGCTGTAGGAGCACAAAAGGGAGGGATATCAATCAGACTGTGACTATAGAGAAGGCTTCTCATAGGAGGCGATGCCTGAACACAGCTTTGAATAGTCAGGGGTCTCCTAGACACAAGATGAGGGCGGGAAATGTTATCCTTGGTGCCAAGTCTTTGTGAATCTTAATGTTTTGGAAGACCACGTACATTGTTGATATAAACAGAAGGTAGGGCTTATATGGGTCAAGTGAGTGGCAAGTGCAAAGACTGGAGAAAGGCACTGGGGTACCTGTGTGCTAACCTAAGGGGTGTGAGCTTCCCCCTGAAAGCTAGGAGAAGGATTTTAAACTGGCTTTTTAAAAAAGGATTAGCAGTGGGTGGAGAACAGAAGTGTAGAGACCAGATGAAGAAACAAAGTAAGCTTGAACTCTTGGAAATGAAGAAGAGGGAATGGATTTCAGAGTTCTTAAGAAAGTAGATTCTCTAAAGCTTGGTGCCAATCTTCAGCAATAAATGAAAGGAAGGAGTTATAAAGCTTCTTATTTGGGTGTGGTTGGTGGGGAGAGGAAAAATAGGAGGAACAAAATGAATGCTGGAAGAGGATGAGTTTAGTTTTGAACATTTGTAGCTGAGGTGTTTATTAGATGTGGCGGTGGTACCACTGGAACTTATTGGAGCAATTTGAGCAGAGATTGACCTGATTTGACTTAACATTTTCACAGGATTGCTGCTGACCTGCTGAGAATAGTAGGGGACAGTGTGGAAGTAGGGAGGCTTGTGAGGGGGCTATTGAAACAGTCCGGGTGGGAGGGGAAGGTGGCTCGGCCCAAGAAGTAGAGCTGTGAGGGAGAAGGGATTCATTCAATTCTAGGTATATTAGATAGGCTGACGGTAGAGCCAACAGGATTTGCCAATGGCTCAGTATAGGGTGTCAAACAGAGGAAGCAATAAGGCCAAAGATTCTGAAGGAATGAAGTCGGCATTTATAGAGATGGAAACTAGGGATGAAGCAGATTCAGGAGGGAGGAGGGGCAGACAACAGGAATTTGGTTTTAGACATGCAGAGTTTAAAGTGCTTGTCAGATAGGTATCCAAGAGAAGGTGGTGAATAGTTAGATGTGTAATTCTGAAGACCCGGAGCAAGATGGAGAATTAGACATAGGAGCCTACAGTACATCTGTGATATTTAGAGGAATTACATGGAATGAGATTACCAAGGTTGTGGAGAAGAGGTCTAAGGACTGAGCTGTCAGAACAGCATCAGCATGTAAATACAGGGAGATAAAGAGGAACCTGCATAAGAGACCGAGAAGGAGCAGCATCCACGGGGTTGGAGGAAAACTAGAATGAGTGTTGTCTTGGAAGCCAGGTGACAAGCATGTGTCAAGTAGGATGCAGTGATCAACCATGTGTGGTGATGCTGTGGGCCAGGCGAGGCAAGTGCTGACTGGGGATTTGGCTCCATCTGGGTCATTCTGGACAGTAGGGATGAAAGCCTGATTAGAGTGAGCCATGGAGAAAATGGAAAAAGAACTAGAGATCCATATGGACAGCTCTTGTGAGGAGATTTTCTATAAAGGATGGAAAGTAGAGCTTAGTATGAGGGCTTATTTACCCTTTATTAGGTTGGAGGTGAAAGCAACTTGTTAGAATTGCACCTAAAGTAGTCTGAATCCAGGTACTCCTGAGAGCTTCCTGTGAGCTTTGTGCATAGAGACACAGTGCTTGTATTCTTAGTTTAGTTTTGATTGCAACCTACTAGACTAGAGGTTATAGACTGGTAGGGGTATGATTAAGGAGGTGGCCATGGCCTCGAGTTGGCCTCTAGAAATAACTTCGTATCATTTTAAAATTCGTAATTGGTTGCCAACATTTAAAAACCACAGGATTTATTTTTAAAATCCAGATTTTTAATTCTTAAAAAATGAGAATATCTGGTAACATTGGGCCACCATAAAGCCATTAGCGTGTCCCCTTTAGAGGCTGTATGTGGTCTCTCCAATTTATTGCAGTTCCTGATACTTAATTGCTTGGAGTCTAAATGTTGCCATTTATTTATGATGCAGTTTATGTTATCTTTTTACCCCCAGCCTCCTCCGCTCATTTGTATTACTTCAGATGCATCTGTAGGCATTTGGTTCTGTGACCCCTGCACTCTGTCAGCATCTCAAGGGTAAAGATAAAATGTGTCATCATCCCATGGGTAGGGGTAAAGTGTGCCATCATTTATCTTTGTACCTCAGCGAGCAGGGCTTGGTGCACAGTAGACCTGTAAGAAATATTTTACTGAACTCTCTCTGCCTTTTGGCTGTAAGAATAAGTGACAAATACAATATATAGTGATGCAGAGTAAACTCTTTTGCTTCTAACACAGTCATTGTGGTATTGATAACTCTCAGGGTGAGAGCCCGTATAAAGCAGGTTGGAGATAAGGGTTCCCTGTAGCTACTTCCAACCGAATGACTGATTGGCTGCTTGAAAACATTTTATGTCACAGAGTATGCAGCAGAATATCTTGACTTTATTTACTTTCAAAAGTAGTGTGCTTTTTATTCTTGGGAGAGACTTTGACATATTCTCTTAGCATATTAATTACTGCATATATGTCACTGGACTTGGGCAAGTTTAATCTTGTGTGTCCCACCTCATACTTTTGAATTGGAGCTTACCACGTATGGGGTCACCTCAGAGTCTTAGTGCGCAATCAAAATAGCCTATCTCAGGTACTAAAATGTGGCAAATACTGGAAATAGTTTAACTGTATTTTTTGTCTTGCCTCCACCCCTTACCCACCCTTCCATACACTTTGGGGGAGGGATGGGATATTTAAGTACTTTGGGAGAGAAGTGGCAAGTTGTTCAAACGCACCTTTCTTCTTCCCTTTGTATTCCCGAACACTCTTTTCCCAGTTCTTAATTCTAGTTGAAATTTACAAGTTCATCTGTAGTCCAAAACTAAAGCTTTATATTTAGTCCAATAAGTGTCCCTTAACTATAGCGTTACATTCTGAAAGAAGTACATTTGAACTCCTTGATATGTTCATGCTGTGTCTTAGTCTGTTCAGGTTGCTATAGACTGGCTTATAAACAACAGAAATTTCTCACAGTTCTGGAGGCTCGAAGTCCAAGATCAAGGCGTGGGCAGATTTGGTGTCCGGTGAGGGCCCACTTATTGTTTCATAGACAGCCATGTATTCTCATATGGTGGGAGGGGAAAACACTGGTTTTTTTCAGCCCCCATTAAAGGTATTAATCCCATTCATGAAGACCCCACCCTTGTGACTTAATCATTTTGGAAAGGTCCCACCTCCACACACCATCACATTGGGGAATAGGCTTCAACATACGAATTTTGGGGGCCGTAAATATTCAGTCTATAGCATGCTGTTTCTCATGTAATTAATGACATGTTCTATAAATTATTAATGCTACCATGTCTTTGACAATGAAGTTACATTAGTTGTAACCTCTGAGGGATTGCACCTGTCGTGGTTTCTGGGGGAGTTGAAGGTATTGGTTTTTACGTACTGCAGTGTAATACAACGTTTATGAGCATGAGGGGGTATGCGTAAGCCTGTATAAAATACACAGAATGTATACCCTTTGCTTAATTGGTTAATAGTACTAATAGGGTTCTAATTTGATAATTACATAAGAAATAATATAGACCAGGTGTTGGCAAAATGACCTGCTGGCCAGATCCAGCCACTCCCATTCATTTGTGTATCGTGTATAGTGGCTTTCCCACCATAGCCGCAGAGTTGAGTTAGTTGCAAAAGCTGAAAATATTTACTGGTCCTTTACAGAAAATTTATACACCCTTCTCTATTCCTGTGAATTGTACATTCTGCTTAAAGGGCACCCTTAATTTTAACTCCTTTGGCAGGCAGGCTACCTGAAATTGTCTCTCCTTACTTGCAGAGCTGATTATATTATTATGTTTTTTTACATGTGTGATGTGCTATTCAAATTCATTGAAGTTTTTTTCGTAATTTGTCTGAGCACAGAAACAAACCTTAATGCAGCACATCCTACGCTGTGACTATGAGGCCTGTCGACAATATCTCATGAATCTTGAGCAAGCGGTTGTTTTAGAGCAGAATCTGCAGATGCTACAGACGTTCATCAGCCACAGATGTGATGGAAACCGAAATATTTTGCATGCTTGTGTATCAGTTTGTTTTCCAACGAGCAATAAGGAAACTAAAGAAGAAGAGGGTGAGAATAAGAACTATAACAAGGTCTTTAAAAGGAATCTTAGGCAGTTTTGGGGTGCCTGGGTGACTTGGTTAAGTATCCAACTTCGGCTCGGGTCATGATCTCACAGTTGAAGTCAGGCCCCACCTCTGGCTCTGTGCTGACAGCTCAGAGCCTGGAGCCTGTTTCGGATTCTGTGTCTGCCTCTCTCTCTGCCCCTCTCCTGCTCACACTGTCTCTCTCCTTTTCAAAAATAGATAAACATTAAAAAACTTTTAAAAACAATAAAAGGAATTTTAGGCAATTTCGAAAATATAACACTGAAAAGGAAATTACTATGAAGAATTTGTGTGTACTTTTTCTGTTTTGTAAAATCTAGGAGTTTTGACATTTCTTAGAAGGTGAAGATGCCTGTCTTACTAGGATGAGTATGTAACATAAGCAGATAAATTTTTATCCGTGTGTTTTGTTGTCTTGAGTTCTATTCTTTGATATATACAGACATCATATGCAATGCTTAAAATGAGATTTAATGATTTTATAATAGCAGATGATTTTTATTACCATGAGAATTATTTAACAAATTAAGGCAAGTTGTATTGAAGCCATCTTTATCCCAGTTTTCATAATGTAGAGGGAAAAATAACCTAGTGAGTTATGAGATGTTTTTGGAAAAATAAGGTTTTTTGCCATAAAGGTTTTAGTTGGCTACATGAAGGGGAAATCTGAAAGTCTAAAAGTGCAACTGGGTGATTCATAATGTTTTTCTTGATTTTGAATTCTGCCAGTGACATTCTGTGGCTGCATTTTTGAGTGGTGGTTTACTTCCTTATCATTAAAGGGGGATGAGTAGTATATAAACCAAGACTGAGGTACCGAATGATGGGTCTTTTTCTCCCTTGGTAGTGAAAGCTAGATTTCAGTCTACTTATGAATAATCTTATGTTTGACCTTTGGGGGTTGAAAGTTAAGGCAGAATAAGGAAATAACTCACATATTAAAAATCATAGTTAAATCTGTCTTCAGTGTCTGTTGCTCTAAGGAGGAAAAAATTAAGCTATTCATTATCTCTAGTATGTGAATTAGAGCACTAAAGTACAGAGTAGTTAGCATTTAATGGCCTATACATACTTAATCTCTTAATTATTTTTGAAGTTTAAATTAATCCTAGTTTTTTCTCTTATATTTCAGAAGCAGAGCGTTCTGAAAGAAATACATTTGCAGAAAGGCTTTCTGCTGTTGAGGCCATTGCAAATGCAATATCCGTTGTTTCAAGTAATGGCCCAGGTAATCGGGCTGGATCATCAAGTAGTCGAAGGTAATGTGATTTTTACCAGGAAAGTTTAATTGGCGGAAACAGAACCCAAGTTCAGAAAAATACATCTTTCACCTATCATTTGCATGAATTGACAGGTCCTTTTGCTTTGTTTTTATTCCTCCAAATATCACCCTGGGAAAAAGATCTGATAATATCTAATTAGATTTTAAGTGTAGAACAGTAGGACCTAGGATGCTTCAGAAACTTGAGATAATTTAGACATGTAGTTCAACCTTGATTCTTTGGATGTGTTTTAAGTTTATCACCCTTGTTTCCTAGGAAATTACTTTCTTTAGTTGGAGAACAAGTAATAACAATAATGGAAAGAATTTCAATCTTTTATTTTCAGATTACTTATTTAGATCAATTTCTCAGATGTCTTAATGATCTGGGAAGAAACAAAAGGCTGGTGTGTATTATGAATGTTTGGTATTTAAAATTTTCAGCTCTCTGGGCTGTGGGATGGACAAACCTTAATAACATTAAAAATCACTAGGTGTTTGAATAGATGAAAAATATAAAGAATTCAGGATATAGTTTTTTTTTTTTTTCTTTCCTTTCCTTTTTTTTTTTTTTTTTTCTGAAGGAAAAAGCACATGTATATTAGACACGAGAGCCAGAGTTCTTGGACACTTGACAGATCACTGACGGAAGCACTGCTCTCTGTGCTAATGATATAGGTTGTAAAGTCTACTTAAAGTGAAGAGTCTCTTTGCCTATTTTCTGTTCCATATCCAACTTTCCCTTTAAAAATGATTCTTCTAAAATTGGTACCAAGTTGATAGCTTCCCGGGTTCAAAAATATCCTGAAATGAAATTTATCAAAAACTATTTATGGGTGACCAAATTGTAATTTAAAACAGTACAAAGACCTCATATAGACGATACAAAATGGAAATTATCACCAGCTTATTTGTTTAGGACTACACTAGGCAGACAAAGTGTTTGGTCTAAAATGGAAAGCAACTTAAATTCTTCTTGAAGAAATTAGTGTCTGAATTATTTCAGGTATTTCATTTCCTCAGGGAAAATACAGGTACAGATCAAGTTGGACTCTGATATGGTTGGTCCAATGCCAGTGCTGCCATCTTTTTTTCATGTAAGGATTATTTTGAAGGCAAAGACTAAAAGGAGCTTCAAGAGTGGGTGATGTGTTGCTCACAGAAATAATTTGCAGAGTAAGCTCCTTTGAGGCATTTGCCGAAGATTTCACTGCAGTGCTCTTAACCAGTTCAAACTCAGGGCTGCCGGTTGAACAGATGAAAGCACAGGAGTCTTATTATCCACGCCGGGCAGTAGGAAGTCCACAGACTCTGCTTCATTGAAGTGAAACCCTCCTCTAGCCTACAATGGATTTTCTAGGCGATGCCCCTTGATGAGTATGCAGGCTGGGATTCATGAGCTGTAAGCTCAAAACTGATGCAATTTCAATATTGAATGGAGTACTGTTAAATGTCTTCAGATGATGATTTGACTCAGAAGTTTTGTTATGTGACTCATAGTTCCTGAGTACAAAGGGCAGATTTAGTGGAAAGCTTGATTGATGCATCTGATTGCAGGTGTATGTACTCTAGAGATTGTTAATCTGGAAGACACATGACCTTCGCTTTTTTGTCACAGTGGTATGTTTGAACATGACTGGATTCTAAGGCTTCTGTAGCATGGATATAACGTGCTTACAAAGAGGAAATTACATCATCCTTGAATTCTTCCATATTGTCAGAAAATACGATGACTCCAGGCAAGCCTATCGAAGAAATGTCAAAACTCTGAATCTTAGCAGCCAAGGTGGTATCTCCTCAGTATTGTCCTCAGCCACTGAGGATACAGGTGAATCTTCATGAATTGTGTACAACATCTTGAAGAATAATTTTCTTTTTTTTGTTTTTTGTTTTTTGTTTTTAAAGAATCTATATGAGGAGCTGGGCATTGTACTTAAAAATGTTCCCAAGACCTAATGAAGAAAAGAGGTTAAGGACAATTTTTTAAAATGACAAAGGAATGACCCCCTCATTTAATATTGAATTGACTACATCACAACAACAGAGTTGGGAGTTTGCAAGTTCAAGATGAGACTATGGTCTCCACTTATCTTCATTTTATTCTTAATCTGCTCTAAGCTAGAGGTTGGAGAATAGCCCACATATGTTTTTTGGCCTGTGCACGGTTAAATTTTTTTTTTTTTCTTTATAATTTGAATGCCTTCACATGAGCATGTATGCTTCTAGTTTGCCATTACTCCCCATTTCTTATACCTGACTGCCCTTTCCTCAATTGATACTGCCTTCCAGGCCCAGGAGGCATTGAGTTTGTGACCCTGATGTAAGCATTCTTCTTAATAGGCCCCAAACATGTATTTATTTTCAGGTTATATGCAGTGCCTCCCAGCTACTACTGATTTTTTTCTCTGTTTTGAGTAAGACACATTAGGATACCAAGTATATATATTGAGCTTAAAATTGTATAGGAACATCACAATGTGAACAGTCACCCTGGTGTGTGCTGTTAACTGGTAAGGAGACTGCCTTTCTCTGTGGGTGATGTCTTCGGACAGGGAAGTGACCTCGACTGACATAATCCCTATGTCCTGTTCCCCTCCATATTATAAAAACTCAGATATCTAAATTGGGAGAGAGAAGATCTCGATACCATAAAAGAATTACTTGTAGGTATTTTTTGATAGTGAATACTATAATAACTAATACATTATTTAAGACATTAAAATTTACTTTGCAGAATCTTCCAAAGAATGTTTCTGTTCCCAGAGGTATATCGTCATACATAAGCTTTATAAAATAGATGTGTTCTTGAAAGTAGCCTCTAAAGGAAATTTTTGTAAAAGTTTTAGAAAATTTGTCCTTTTGAAATTGAAAGTGTATCAATATGGAAAAACACATTTACCCTCGGATTACATAACAATTATAATTAGAAGATTCAAACATTAATAAAAATCTTTCTAAATTAACTTATTTGTAGACATATATATATATATATAATGCTCACCTGGTAAGGTGGTAGGTCTTTCACATCAGAGAAGTGTTGTGTCTGGGATTAAATCTGCATGGGAGAATGAAGTCCCTTATGTGTTGCCTGGCCCTTATAATTGAATTTTTAGTCTTTATTCATTTAGAAGCTCTAAAATTGTGGCTGACGGAAAGGATTTGCCTCATATGCTCTCTCTTTAATTGCTGTTAGTTCGTAATGTGTTAATTTTGTAGGCTTTGTAAGCTTTTATTCAGAGGTATAGATTTTTATACAGGTAGTTACCAGTTCCCCTAACAAGGTCTGTGTTTGTGATTATTTCCTTTTCTTTTTAGTGATGTGCACACCTGTGCAGTATTTTTTTTCCTTGTATAGCAGGAGGAAAAAAAAATCACGCCCAGACATTAACACATTTTACAAGCTCCAGTTGCATTAAATTCCTTGGGATACAAATTGTACTGTTAAAAAAAACTCCTTTTTTTTTTTTTTTTTTTTTTCTTGGGTATAAAAAATAAATCTAAATTGGTCTTTGTTTTAAAACTACTCACTGTGTGGACATTAGTTTAATTGTTTTTGAGATCACAGCAAAGGGATTTTATTTAGTGGGCTAACAATATCGGTTTTGTGCTACTTAGTATGTTTGCTGATGTCTATTATTAAACTTAATTCTCACCGATTATAAACAGGGGACAGAAATTTTTTTGTCTTAATGTTCAGCTGTTCATTTACCTTAATGTATGAAAGATTATTTTCTAGTCTTCACCGTAAGTTTTGTTCCCTGTGCTTAAGTTTGTGTGGGAGCTTAATATAGTGGTTTTAGTGCTGAACTGGGTACTAGGTGCCCCCAGTTTCATTTCTATCCCTCACTGACTTTGTGATTCCAGAATTGGCATTTGTACTTCACTTCCCTTGCCTGGAGTATTTGCTTATAGAACAAACTTTGATCTCAGATGAGTTCTGTACACCTTTTCATTACATTTAGCCATGGTAGTGAGCTCTGATTTTGTCCATGTTCTTCTAGTTTGAGGTTACGGGAAATGATGAGACGTTCGTTGAGAGCAGCTGGTTTGGGTAGACATGAAGCTGGAGCTTCATCCAGTGACCACCAGGATCCAGTTTCACCCCCCATAGCTCCCCCTAGTTGGGTTCCTGACCCTCCTGCGATGGATCCTGGTAAGATCTGTTATTTTATTTAGTGTTTAGCAAAAAAACAAGGTCCTGAGAGAAAGGAGATGGAACACTTGAATGGGATATTTAGAAATCTGAAGTATTTAAAAGTAGCATAATGAGTAAATTGTAACCAGTTTAGTTGCAAAGATTTGGTTTAAGGGGTTTATACCTTAAAAATTAAAATTCTAGAAGCTGTTTTATTGAGATAATATATTTCCCACACTGGCAAGAAGCTAACTAGTAATACATCATAACAAATCAGTAATTCAGAGGATTCCTTCTCTTATAATTTGGAAAACAAGTTCCCACTTAAACCTCTGTCTGATTTGACCTTTGGCTTGCAGAGAAAAGCCTTAAGGCCAGTTAAGAGAAAATGTTAGGGATATGTTGCCTATAATGATGTACATCCTGCTGTTCTGTTTACTGAAAGATGGTGACATTGATTTTATCCTGGCCCCTGCTGTGGGATCTCTTACCACAGCAGCGACTGGCACCGGTCAAGGACCAAGCACCTCCACCATTCCAGGTGAGAATCCGTACTATTTTATCTGCCTGGGCATTTGGGTTTCTACAAAGCCACACTTTATCTCAACGAGACTTACCTTGGCTTGAAAAACATCTAATTCTCTGAATTAGATCTTCATATGTCAGTGAGGTTGTAGTGTTGTAAAATCAGTTGGGAGTTGTAAAATGTGTTGTGTTTAAATTCTGTATAATGAAATTAGCAGTTTATTGCTAATACTAGAATATTTTTCTGTTGGCTTATTTAATGGTTCTTTGTTAATGTTATTTCAGAATATTCTTTTCACTCTTGTTTACTCTTGTTACCAAATGGATTTGCTTAATTACAGGTCCTTCCACAGAGCCATCTGTAGTAGAATCCAAGGATCGGAAGGCCAATGCTCATTTTATATTAAAATTGTTATGTGACAGTGTTGTTCTGCAGCCCTATTTACGAGAACTCCTCTCTGCCAAGTAAGAAGTTTAATATACTTTTTTTAACGAATTTTTTTCTTCGATCTTTATTTATTTTTGAGACAGAGAGCGTGAGAGTGGGGAAAGGACAGAGAGAGAAGGAGACACAGAATCTGAAGCAGGTTCCAGGCTCTAAGCTGTCAGCACAGAGCCAGATGCGGGATTTGAATATACAAACTGTGAGGTCATGACCTGAGCCAAAGTCTGCCGCTTAACCGACTGAGCCACCCAGGCGCCCCTAATATGCTTTTGATATGAAGATCTAGCTTAGCTCCTTTCACTGTTTAAGTTGATGTTGCAATGTATGGGCAACAGTTATCTTATGTGAATTTAAACTAATTGATCAGAATCTAGCATTTATTCCTTCTGTAATTAACTAAGCTCCCTTCAATGAAAGACTCCAGTATAATACAGTGTACACTAAATGAATACAAACCAATTTTACATAAGTTTGATCAGGAGGTGTGTGTGTGTGTGTTAAAAAATCACAGCATAGCTATTCTCCAATGTGAATTCATAAATTCCATCACTGTCACCTGGAGAACTTAAAAAATTTTACAGATTCTTCCCCAAACTTTGCAGCAAAAGTATGACTCAGTAGGTCTGGGATGGGGCCTGGAATCTGTATGCTAAAACTCTGTGGATGATTCTGATGGTTTCTTTGGAAATCTTTTTGGACTTGCAAAATCACGATGAGATTATGCAGTTTTTGATAAGTATTATGTGATAAGTGCTCACTAACCGTTGACAGAGTATAGCTCTGCTTTCAGCATGATTGTTTATGTTCCTTTACAAATTCATAACAATAAGCATTTTTATAAAAGTTAGCTCTTATCTGTGCCAAAGGATTAACTCTTCCAATTCTAGCAATAGCTGTCTGGAGTAGGTAATACTATCCCCATTTTATATTTGAAGAAATGGTCTTAGAGATTAATTAACCCACTCAGGGTCACAAAACTAGTGAGTGACTGGAATTCCAACCGTGGTCCATGTCTTAATTCCAGAACTGAGACTCCCAGGCATCACCCTTAAGCAACCTCTCCATATTTAAGTACAAGAAGGTGTTTTGAGTTTTTTATTATTAAGGGCAAGGAGATTTTTGTTTAAGCCTTATTGACCTTAGGCCATAATGAACATAATTTGTGAACTTACTACTTGAATGAAGGCTGCCCCCGCTAGTAAAATAAGTCACTGACTTGGAAATAAGTTATTATTACAGAAGAAGCTTACTAATTTATTAGTGGTTTGAGGCATAGGTAAAAATGGTATATATGCCAATATATTCTTTCTGTTTCAGAAAGGTATGTCTTTCTATTTTTATTTCCTCACTTGAATTTTTGGTGTTTTTTAAGGGTATTATCAATTCGTTCAGTCATTTGGTGTTGTCTCAAAATTCATTGAATGTTCTTACTTCCTTTCTCTCTATTTTTAATCCATTTTGCATTTCTGCAGTGTGTTTCTAGTTCACCAGTTATTTTAGTGCCCTTTCAATAGTAGTTGCTTTCCCCCAACCCCTTTTCTGAGAAAATACATGAACTATTTGGAAAACACTGAATACATCGTTCTATTAATAAGCTGGTACTGTTGATGACAGCTTTGAAACAAATTAGAGGAAAGGCAAAGTTCTTTTGCCCTTTAGTTAATAAGCATAGGCATTCTCAAATTGGTCATTTGTTTCCTTTTTTATATTACAAATACAGGAGAATTTCCTGGAGTTGCTAATAAAATTTTCCAAGGGGTATAACTGGAAATTGGTTACCATACAGATGACCCAGTTGAGAAAGGTTCTTGGCTTTAATTGTATTTGGCAATATATAAAGTATTAGGAGAATACTTCAGAGCATTGAATCTTAATTTGAGAGCATGCCTGTGATGGTGATGCGTGTGTGTGTGTGTGTGTGTGTGTATGTGTGTGTGTGTGTATGTGTATGTGTGTGTGCGCGATGAGGATGAAGGATTGTTAAAAAATAACATTATTTCCAATTTAAGCATTCCGTACCCCCCTTCCTCCCAACTCCCTCCAATCCTAGGTGTGGGTGGTTGGAGTTTGCTTTAATAACATAAGCTAAAGAAAGTAAATTTTGGTAAAATCCTCCTGGCTAGTAAAGATGTAGAGGATTTTATTCTCAGCTGGCTCATTCTTATCTGAGCAGGGAGATAGTATGAAGCTGGGGGAATAGGTAGGGAGAAGAGTGAGCAACAACATAAAAATGGAGAAGTATAAATACTTAAGGAAACAGTGATGCATCTGATTAGAAGTGGAGGATTAGAAGAGAACAATAGCCACTGAATCTGAAGAAGTAGGTTAAAGCCACCACTTTGGTCTCTATTCTTTGGGCTTGAATCCTCAGATGGCTTTGGTTAGACTATAATAGTATCACAGTGGGTTTATAAGAATAATAATGTGATGGTGGCATAAAAAAAGGAGTAAAATAGGTAAGAGTAGAGACTGGAGTTGAGGCTTTGTTTTTTTATGTCTACCTGTTGCCTTTAGTATATGTGTTACAATAAACTGAACTGGAAAATGGAAAAAAGGGATTAGATGCAAGAGCAAAAAATTGAGTTAGAAAGGGGACTTCATGAAGAATCCAGATTTTTTGTCTTAGTTCCCAGGAACAGTGATGCTGTTGGCCGACATAGGTAGAGAGTGGGTTTGGGGAGAAAGGTGATTTTAGTTGTTAGACATTTTGAAAGTGCAGTATCACTGGGAAATCCTAAGTAGACTTACCAAGTAAGCAAGTGTAGATATTTGAACTGTGTTATCATCATAGAAGTGGTAGTTGCTTTGGTGGATCAGAGAGAGAGAGGCACAGGTGGTTGAGGACTAAATTTGGGGAATTGCAAAGGATCCAGGAGGGAATAGAAATTCAGTGAAGAATATTGAAGGTACATTTTTAAGAGAAAATACATAAAAATAGCTAACATTTATTGAGTACATTTTATTTGCTAAGCAAATGAAAATCTTTTAAGTAACAATTGGCTTAATCCTCATCACAATTGTATGAGATAGAGCCTGTTATCATCACCACATCTAGAAAATATTAGTCTGACTCTAGAGCCCCTGCTGATTTATTCTTTAATGTCACTAAGACCAAGAAAGGAGAGCATGGTTGAGAGAGACAAGGATTCTTAGAGAGGGGCTTCCTTTTTTACATGTGGTAATAGGAGACTAGAAAATACCACCAGGGATTTCCTTTGAGTGGTAGGACGTTATTTAATACAACAAAACGACTTTTTTGCTTCATCTTGAACATTTCTTTTATAATGAAGAAAGGAAATATTTAAAAATTAATATTTTTATGCATAATTTTTCTCATTTTAGGGACGCAAGAGGGATGACCCCATTTATGTCAGCTGTAAGTGGCCGAGCTTATCCAGCTGCAATTACCATCTTAGAAACAGCCCAGAAAATTGCAAAAGGTAATTTATTACAAGTCCTAAAAGAGTTGTTTATTTTTTAATTTGAAAAGATTCTTTTCTACATTTATTATACAATTAATCAAACCTAATTTTTGCATGATGAAATAATTGAGTAGAAGCTATCAAGATAATTCTTTTGTGTATTTGTGTGTGTAAAATTCATGTTTGTACCTTTTTCAAGTATATTGTATTTTCGAACTTTCCACCAAAAAACAGCTGGTATAAGTTTTTAAATTAAAAAAAATGCATGATGGGTAACGTAATGACTTTCTTTTTAATGTTTATTTATTTTGAGAGAGAGAATGGGGAGTTAGGGGAGGGGCAGAGAGAAGGAAAGAGAATCCCACATGGGCTCTGTGCTGTTAGTATAGAGCCCAGTACAGGGCTTGCTCTCCTGAACCGTGACATGACCTGAGCCAAAATCAAGAGTCAGGTGCTTAAACCAGCTGAGCGACCCAGGTGTCCCATGACTGATCTTTTGAAAATAAAGACGGGTTACTGATAGAACCTGCCAGCGGTTAACTGTTGATCATGATACAAATTTATGGAAATAATAGGCCAGATTTCTTATTGTTCTTCCTTCTGACTTGGAATTCTTGCTTAATAGAAAGCAGTAAGGAATATCAGTTCCTACACCCAGCCTTTAGAAGACTCTAAAATTTATGTGATTGTCTATAATTTATTAAATAGAGCTAGAACTTGAATCTTAACTGCATAACATAGAGCTGTGTATTCAGCTGAGGTGTGGTGTATTGTTGTCACGTGGTTATGATATAATTACAGTTTGCTTTATTTTGCACCAGAACTGACTGGATTTCCTTGCATGTTGACTTGTGTATCAGTTTTGGGTTTTTTTTTTTAACGTATATTTATTTTTGAGAGAGCAAGAGAGAGCGTGCGCGAGTGCATGGGGGAGGAGCAGAGAGAGGGAGACAGAATCCGAAGCAGGCTCCATCCTCTGAGCTGTCAGCACAAGAGCCTGATGCGGGGCTTGAACTCAGTAACCAGGAGATCATGACCCGAGCCGGAGTCAGATGCCCAACCAACTGAGCCACTCAGGCACCCTGTATTTCAGTTTTTAAAATTAATATATAGTAGTTTTGATTTATACTGTGTAAATGTTAGAGCTTTTGCATTTGAGTAAAGCAGTAGCTGATTGTGATTAAGGCCTATCTTGGTATGTGAACTATTGTGTTCTTAATCTTTTTAGCTGAAGTATCCTCGAGTGAAAAAGAGGAAGATGTATTTATGGGAATGGTTTGCCCATCAGGTACCAACCCTGATGACTCACCCTTATATGTGTTATGTTGTAATGATACCTGCAGTTTTACATGGACAGGAGCAGAGCACATTAACCAGGTAGGCCGTTTTAGACTTCTTTGTATTTATGCTGTCTTCAGGTATTCTTTTCTTTTTTCCCCTTTCACCATTACTAGCATTACAGTTCTATAGTTCTTAGCTCTGGAATTGTGAGTCTGATATTTCTTTTTATTCTGAGTTATAAAATTCTCCAAAGAAAAATAATTTTTATTCCCAAATAAGTGAGGCAAAGGAGATGATCATTAAATTAGTTATTAGATATCACGAAAATTAGAAATCTTCACGCAGTAGCATAATTTGATTCACAGCTCCTGACACAGATTTTATAGCTATAGCACCTTTTTGGGGGTGGTGATAGGAATTATTTTTGCCCTACTGATAAATATTTGATTTCCATTCGTTGTACCTCCAGTGCTGTACCCGTTTATGATTCTGTTTCCATAGCACATTAGCTTTGCTCTGCTTTCATGGTGATGGACTTCAGAAAATACTAGAAATAATTAAGCTAATGAAATGTACATTATATTCTTCTAAGAAATAAACCCTTCTAATTGTAGGATATTTTTGAGTGTCGAACTTGTGGCTTGCTGGAGTCACTCTGTTGTTGTACAGAATGTGCAAGAGTCTGTCATAAAGGTCATGATTGCAAGTGAGTACAGTTCTAGTTTTCTTTAATTATATAAACTGCTTAGATTCATATTGCTGTATTAAAATAATCTGTACCAAGATAATGTTTTATTTCATTTTTCAGGAAGCATAAGGTTTTCTCAAGTTGTTCTCTTTAAGCCAGTTTATTTATTAAAATGTGGTTCTTGATTTAAAGTGTACTTTGAAATGTTGTTCATTTGCTTTTGTCTATATTCTCTCTCCAGAGTCTCAGTCTATAGTAGGGTCTCCTAGCAGGAGATCATAACAGGTATTAAGTGAAAAATGGTGAATGTTTGGCCTGTGCTTTATTTACTTCTTAAAGTGAATGTAATAACCTTTCATCCAGCAATAGAGTTACCATGGCTAGTGTGTTAATTTTCACAGACTTAAGAAGCAATAAAATACTCCAGCATGAACATTTGCAGTGCCTTAGAGTCTCAGCAGGGATATCAGCTATAATTGTGCCACAGATATGTAGATGTTATGGTTAACAGAGAATTGGTTTGTAAAAACCATCTATTGTGCTTTAAAATAAATGATTATACAGGACAAGTAGAAAATGTTTATAGATATTGCATTGGTGCTTATTTATTACTTTTATTAAAAGAACTTTGGCTAATATGTTTTTCTTCCTTAATTTAAACATCTAAAAGTGAATCTATTCATTGATTGCTTAGTAAGTGCTGTTACACACTAGATATTTGGGTGGTGGTGGACAAGGGAGTCTCTGTCCTTGCAGGGTTTACAGTCCTATCAGGGGACACAAGCAAGAAACATTTGCTCATAAGGGTTTTAGGGCTCATTAGATGCACATAGGAGGACCACTTACACTGAATGGGGGCTATAGGGAATTAAGGAAGATGTTCTGGAAGACGTGACTATATTCAAATCATTACAAGATCCCTCAGGAGAGTTGCTCTGTAGACTTCATGCCACTAAGTAATACTTGTAGTTAAGTATGCTTTAAGAATTATTACGCTTTGCATTTAAATATTAACAAGGGTTCTATCTTGGGTCAGTAAGTTATATCTCCATGATTTCAATAGAGATGTTTGTGGTTTTGTTTTTTTTTTTTTTTTAATTTTGTTTTTTGTACTTGTGTATGAATTCTTTCTAGACTCAAACGGACATCACCAACAGCGTATTGTGATTGTTGGGAGAAATGTAAGTGTAAAACTCTAATTGCTGGACAGAAATCTGCTCGTCTTGATCTACTTTATCGCCTACTCACTGCCACTAATCTGGTCACTCTGCCAAACAGCAGGCAAGTGGGGTTTTTTAGGACATAAATTGGAAAAACACAGCACATCTGAGTAGCCCTCCCCCTCTCCCTGCTCACAATGATGTTCCATTTTGCAGGGGAGAGCACCTCTTACTGTTTTTAGTGCAGACAGTTGCAAGGCAGACAGTAGAGCACTGCCAGTACAGACCTCCTCGGATCAGGGAGGATCGTAATAGAAAAACAGCCAATCCTGAAGGTGGGTGAGTCTGACAATTGTGACACATATAAAAAAGATTTTATTTATTTTTGTCTTACCCACTGTTTCTTTTTCTGCTTAGATTCAGATATGCCTGATCATGATTTAGAGCCCCCAAGGTTTGCCCAGCTTGCATTGGAGCGTGTTCTACAGGATTGGAATGCTTTGAAATCTATGATTATGTTTGGCTCACAGGAGAATAAAGACCCGTATGTATTCATTAAAAACGTTTTAGATTTATGTATTTCCCCTGTTAATGGAGGTGATTACAATGCATTGTCTTTCCTTCCCCCTCAAGTCTCAGTGCCAGCAGTAGGATAGGCCATCTTTTGCCAGAAGAGCAAGTTTACCTCAATCAGCAAAGTGGCACCATTCGGCTGGACTGTTTCACTCATTGCCTTATAGTCAAGTGTACAGCAGATATTTTGGTAAGTTCTTTGGAGGTTTGTTTACAAGTACATAAAAGAATGTTTTCTGACTTAGTTTCCCATAATTTTATTGATCCAACCTCCTAAGTACTGATAAGGTCTAATTACACAGTACATTCAGGGGAATGGAATTTGGGGGTGATTTAAATATCTCAACACAGAAACTCCTTTCATTCTAAACAAAAACCCTAAAATGTGCTAAAAATATAACAGTATATTAAAATGTATGGGGCAGTGTTCAAAATTGACTCAGTGCAAATGTTTTTTTTTTTAAGTACTCCTTTTTGCTCTGAAATTAGAATATAAATCCTAAAACCTAGTGCTGGTGAGGTTATGGGAAAAAGAACACATTCAGACACTGATCGGGTGGCATTGCATTGGTATTCTTTTAGAAAACAACTTGGCAATAATATCACAAGCCATAGGAATGTCAGTGCCCTCTGGGGCGCCTGGGTAGCACAGTCGGTTAAGTGTCCAACTTCAGCTCAGGTCATGATCTCACGGTTCATAGTTTTGAGCCACATCGGGCTCTTGACTTGTCAGCATGGAGCCCGCTTCGGATCTTCTGTCCTCCCCTCTCTCTGTCCCTCCCTCGTGTTCTCTTTCTCTCTTTCAAAAATAAATAAACATTTAAAAGAAGAAAGAAAATCCGTGCCCTTCGACTTATCATAAAGAAATAATTTGTGACATGAGAAAAAAAATCATGTTACAGAATAATAAAAAATATAGAAAAGAAATACTTGATGGAGCCAATAATAGATTATTGAATCAAATTATAGCCCAGCCACTTGCTGAAATGTAATGCGGCAACTTAGAAATAAAGGTTATTTTAAGTAACATTTGAAAACCCCAAAATAACATGAAATTGGATGGTCTCTATAATTAATATGTATATGATAGATGATGCAAAGAAATGAGACCGAGAAAGTAACAATAAAAATGGTTAAGTGAGAGGGATGGGATTATGAACTTATTAATATAAATATTTGAAACTACTTTGCTGTTTCCATATGTACCCTATAGTGAGTGAAATTATTCTTTCTCTGATTTGATATATTTGTTATTTTTCTATGTATGATACACATAGAACTAGAAGACTAAAAACGGAAGTCAGACATTCGAGGCCTACTGTAGGTCAAAGACATGGTAGGCATGGGCATAAATTAATCAGTGATACTAGAAGTGTTTTGGTAAAATTTATTTTGAGATTTTTATTATGAAATGGTAATATTGAAAAGGTGTTTGAACTTTTTGCTTTATAAATGTCCAAACATCTTAAGAGATGTCTCAGCATTAATAGAGTTATCACAATTTTTAAAGCTTTTAGATACTCTACTAGGTACACTCGTGAAAGAACTCCAAAACAAATACACACCTGGACGTAGAGAAGAAGCTATTGCTGTGACAATGAGGTTTTTGCGTTCAGTGGCAAGAGTTTTTGTCATTCTTAGTGTGGAAATGGCTTCATCCAAAAAGAAAAAGTAAGACATCCTTTTTGATCCGAGCTTTTCTATCACTTTACACACATTTTTTGTGATAATGATAACATTGTGTGTATGAAAAGATTTCATAAAAGATTCCTGTTTTTTCCTTTTGCTTCAGTAACTTTATTCCACAGCCAATTGGAAAATGCAAGCGTGTATTCCAAGCACTGCTACCTTACGCTGTAGAAGAACTGTGCAATGTAGCAGAGTCGCTGATTGTTCCTGTCAGAATGGGGATCGCTCGCCCGACTGCACCTTTCACTCTGGCTAGTACTAGCATAGATGCCATGCAAGGCAGTGAAGAACTGTTCTCCGTGGAACCACTGCCACCACGACCATCATCTGATCAGTCTAGCAGGTAAGTTTCTATCTGGTAACAGATTCTAACTAATTCTTTCTTTGGAAATGTCACGTTTGGCTTACTAAACCTTTCTATAAGCACTCTGGAGGGGTCCATGATCGTTTATGTAACAAATGGTAAAGATTTTATTTTGTTTGAAACCTGTGAGAGCGCTTGAAAAATTATACATGGTGCCTACACATCTAAGGTAATAGGCTTATAGTTGTGGGTTTTATTTTTGGTTGGAAAAGCACTGTTTTTATTATGCCAACAAAGTAATCTGGTAAGAAAGTTCAGACTTCTGTAGACATACTTCCTGTCTAGGGGGCGGGCAGGTTGTTATTCTCAACAACAACCATATTGTCTAGGAGAGAGCTAAAACAATTCATCAACTTAATATTTCTAGTTTAAGATTATTTATTTTTTAAATTTTACTTATCTTTCCCATTGGTAACTAGACTGTAACCTTGTTGAGTCAGAATGTTTAGAAACTGAAACGTTTTGGTGTCTTTTAGCACAGTGCTTGATTAAATGTGCATGCAAATTACTTGGGGATTTTATTAAAATGCAGAGGCAGATTTTGGAGGTCTGGGTGGGGCCTGAGGTTCTGTATTTGTTATAAACTCTCAGGTAGTGCCAGTGTGCTCACGGTTTAGCGGTCATACTTTTGAGTTGGAGGGCTATAGTGATCTTTAGCAAATATTTGCTTATTTGGCTTTCTCACGTCTGATTCTGTTCCTGTGTGTAATCATAATGATGTTTAATGAAGATCTTTGGGACTTAAAGACCCTCTTCTTCTTCCCTGGAAAACATCTCTGTGATACTAAGGCACGCCTTCCTTATTAAATTTAGCACAGTTTCCCTAGACTTCATTCCTGGGTTTCATCTGAGTTGATGTGTTCAGTATCTGCTCTCTCACTGTTCTCATTATTCCATGTGCCAGTATGTATCCCAGCTTTTCCTTTATTGTCAGGTCTCCTAGGATACCCTGAAATGTAAGTCCAGGTTTGTCTGTCAAAGCTTTCTCATGGTAGCTTTGTCACTGATAGGCTTTCAGGATTTGCTGGAAATGGTTACGAATCAAGCTGTATATTTTCAGACTTGCTAAACATACCCCATTATCCAGTGATTCTGTTAGCAAAATCTGCTTGGGCGCCATATGATGTCTGCTGAGCCTGATAGCCCTGTGAGGAGCTCCCTGGTTACTTAAGTGGTATTACTTTGTGTTTATGTTCCGGAACATAAACACTTTTTATCTGTTGAAAAGATTTTTGGGGTGATCTTCACTTTAAAAAGTGCCCATCAGCCTGTTCTTACTAAGTATCAAGATTTTTGTGTCCCTTTGCCCTGCTTCTTAGGCTCTTTATTTAAGTATTGTGCATTCTTCAGCTCTCCACTTTATCCACCTTGATTGATTGAGTCAGTCTGTCATGTCTTCCCAGAAGGAGATCTCATTGGATCATCAAGAAAGATAATAGTGTAATGTTTTCTTCAACTGTTGATATAATGTAAAAGTCCTTCATTATTATACGGTACAATCACTCCCTCTTGTAAGGATGTATTTTGATCAGTGTTTCAGGCATGTCTTAAGTAAAAAGTACACATTTGACTAGTCTCTGCGATTTCCCTTGTGTGGGGTGGTAGGTGGTACATTATCACTCCACTGAACGTAAAGTTTTGAGTTTAGTATTTTTCCTTCTTCTGTCCCTTCCCTTCACCTCTTTAAAACTCTTAATGTCCTTATTAATCAACCTGTTTCTCTGTCTCCATGCCTCATACAAAAATTGTTAACTGAAATTTTAATATGAACTAGGAACTTTTAAGCGTTGTAAATGCATCACCTGTTTTAATCTTCCCAATAACTCATAGATAACCACTATCATCCTAATTTTAAAAGTGAAGAATATGAGACTCAGGTTACTTGTCCAAGGTCATACAGTGATTAAAGTTTAAACATATGTAGAGATAATTCTAGATGGATATTTACCTTTTTCCTATATTCCTGAATATTAGATGGCACTGTAAGGGGAGATAATTGCTGTTTGGTCCTTATTGATAGTGTTGAGACTTTGGATTAATCATCACAAACCCACCATACCTTACAGTACAAATTGAAGTCCTAAACTTTAATGAGCGCAGGTTTGTAATTAGAAGTTCCCTGAAGAGGGGCACCTGGGTGGCTCATTGGTTAAGTGTCTGACTTTGGATTAGGTCTGTGATCTCACAAGTCGTTAGTTTGAGCCCCACATTGGACTCTCTGTTGTAAGCATGGAGCCTGCTTCAGAACCTCTGTCTCCCTTTCTCTCTCTCTGCCCCTCCCCACCATGCTCTCACCCTCCTTCAAAAATAAAACCACCACCACCACAAAAAGTTCTCTGAAGAGATATTTTTCCTGCCCCATCCAGCCGTGGCTAATATAGATAGGTAAGTCTCTTGAAGTAGGTTACCCTTTCCCGATTTATGTTTGGCTTTATTTATGTGGGGGGGACAGAACAGATTTCTATGCTGTAGAAGCTTTATACTCCAGACTGTCTCCTGTGAAATCTGTGGCTCCTTGGAACCCTTCTTGCCTAAGAGACATCAGCAGATGGCTTTGGTGTTAATGGTGGCACCATTGCTCTCAAGCTTATTCAGTACAATTGTTTCCCTTTATCACCAGGATAGTTGTGCTTTGTTTTTAAATATTTAATGTATTTAGGTGTTCTGCACCAAGAGGGATTTCTCTTCAGTTGGCAAATTGCTGAAACTAGAAGTTCCCAAAATTTGGAAGTATTTTAACAACTCCTGTTAGACAGGGCTTCAGGACTATAGTTGTGCCAGGAAGTCTAGTGGGAAAAAAGTTGAATCGTGGTATGAAGAAAACTGAATGGGGGGTATCATATATTTTGGGTGTTATTAGTATTATACATACTAAGTGCATAACTCCTTAATGTTCTTTGAGGGGACGATAGATCTTGTGGATGTTTGTTCCAGGATTTTTTTTTTTCTTTTTAAGGAATACTAATTAATTGTGGCTTTACACAATGTTGACTTTTATCTTTTAATACTGGAAATATTGAAATCTTAGTTTGGAAATACCCTTTTTATCTCTTCAGATTTTCTTTGAGCTTCCTCATATGTTTTGTAATTCACTGGCTCTGTGAAGAACCAGTTACTTAAATTTCTAGTATTAAACGCTATATTGAGACTACTTGTGTATTTGAAGGTGGAGAGTTTGAGTGGATTCTTCATGTGTAACTGGTTTGATTCTTATTTCTAAGAGCAGCTGAGGTGAGGAAAGAACAGGATCAGTGTAAACATGTTTAAAGGTCTTTAACGTTTCTTAATTTGTAAATAAAGGATAATAGTAGGTCATAGGATTATTTAACAACCATCTTCTGATCTCTGACCTGCATTTTAAGCTGCATTCTGTCATTCTCCCCTTCCTTTTATAATGGAGGCATCTGTCTTTTCTTGGCTGTTTGTTTCCAAGGCAGATTTTTAAGGAAGTAGAACTTTTTGGCCACCCACCTTTTGTTATGGTTCTATTTTCAAATTCATACTTTTCAACTAATGTTTTCCCTCTACATACAAGTCAGTGGTTAATAAGCTGATGCAAAGTAGGTCATGTCAGATCTCTTAGAAGAGTAGATCACTTGTAATAAGCATACTTATCACCACCATTCATACTTTGTTAATGGATGAATGCTGCTGTCGGAGCCTTTGGAAGTTGAGGACTGTTGTTACTGAAGGCAGTGGAGAAGGAAAAATACTTCCTGGAGATTATTTCAGTGGGAAGGACTCATGTGCTTCAGTTATGTGCATTAACAAATATGAAATGACTTACAGAAAAGTAGAAATAATTCTGAGGTTTCTAAGTTAAATCTCTATGGTAAAATTAATTTCTCTGGGGTCCATCTTTTCTGATCTATGGATTATTAGTTTCCAAGAATTTTTAGGTCAGATTTAAAATAACATCCTAGTAAGTGGGTCACACCGAATGACACTGAGAAGCATAAAAAGTGTGCCGTGTGGCAGCAGTGGCCTCATAAGCTCCTGATTCTCCACAGCTCCAGTCAGTCTCAGTCTTCTTACATCATCCGGAACCCACAGCAGAGGCGCATCAGCCAGTCGCAGCCTGTTCGGGGCAGAGATGAAGAACAGGATGACATTGTTTCAGCAGACGTGGAAGAGGTGGTTGTAATTGTTTTAATTGTGGTAGAGGAGACGCTTTTATTTGGGAGGGAAGAAGTTTCACTAATAGTAGTTTACTACCATTACATGTGTTTGCTTCTAACGTTTAGAGTTTTGTTATGTGTTCTCATTTGTGGTTGTATGTGTTAAAAATACTTTAATTTAAATCCTTGATTCAGTGGATAATACAAAACTGGAAACAGAAGCTTGCTTTTTACTTAGGGTTAATAGAAAGGATATCCTCAATGTTAAAAAAAGTTTTAGCAGTTTTGTGCAATGTATTTGAAGGCAGAATGGATACTGCATATTCATTAGGTAAATTTTATTACTGTGGAAGTTAAAAAAAAACATACACTTTCCATCCAGTTATTAAACTATTAATTTTAAGGTTCTGCACAGGGACGACAATTACAAATTTTAGGATATCTGACATAATTTTTGATTGCACGTTGTCACTAGCCAACGATTTTCAAACTCTTGATTGCTAATATTCTCTGTAGTTAGCGATCTTTGTATTTAAGTTTACGTTGCTGTGGAGGAACACTGGTAGAGTTGTGGGTTTATTATGTACTTTGATTGTCTACAAATGAGATTCTGGATTTAGGTTGAGGTGGTGGAGGGTGTGGCTGGAGAAGAGGATCATCATGATGAACAGGAAGAACATGGGGAAGAAAATGCTGAGGCAGAGGGACAACATGATGAGCATGATGAAGACGGTATGCAGGTTATTTGAGAAATTATTCAGTATGAGTACATCAGGTATCTTTAAGGATATTAACACAGAGAAAAGCCCCATTTGACTGTAATGTTCAACATATTTCCAGCCTAGGGATTCTGTAGCATCTGTTTCAAAATTCTAGGAAGCAGCTACACACCTATAAATATATATGTATATGCTCATATATATTTATATGTATAAAATAATGTATCCTCTTTCTTTACCCTTTTTTTTCCTTTAAAAAATTTTTTGGTATCGTTTGTTTATTTTTGAGAGAGAGAGTGTGAGGGGGGGAGGGGCAGAGAGAGACAGAGACACAGAATCCAAAGCAGGCTCCGGGCTCTGGCTGACAGCACAGAGCCAGACATGGGGCTCAAACTCACGAGCCGTGAGATCATGACCTGAGCCGAAGTTGGATGCTTAACCAACTGAGCCACCCAGGCACCCCTGACTTTCTCTTTTCTTTTTCTTTTCTTTTAAATGTTTGTTTATTTTTGAAGGAGACAGAGACATAGTGTGAGCATGGGAGGCACAGAGAGAGAGGGAGACACAGAATCCGAAGCAGGCTTCAGGCTCTGAGCTTTCAGCACAGAGCCCAACACAGGGCTCAAACCCATGAGCTGTGAGTGAGATCATGACCTGAGCCGAAGTTGGACACTTAACCGACTGAGCCACCCAGGCGCCCCTAACTTTCTCTTTTCTTATAAGGAAGTTAAAATAGTCATAATCATATTAGGAAATATTTGCAAATTAGAGAAAAGGAAAACAAATGACCCATAATCCCACCTGGACCTAACAGTTTGTATTTTTACTTTCAGCCTTCCCCTTTGCTGCCCCATTCCCATGCATGTCTTTTAGATACTGTATGTGTAATTTTTGTGCCTTTTTTTTTTTTTTTTTTTTTCCCCCACTGACTAATTCTTTTGGCCTTTTTGCTACCACCATAACCATTCTTACTAGTAGCCATTGGATAGACTTTTGGGGATCATCTTTGTTGAGGTGTAATTGACATACAATAAACTGCACAAATTTATAATTTTATGTTTTGATGTGTATATACCATGAAATTCTAGATAGACGTTTTTAGCTTTCATCCTTCCTCTTTTGGAATCCCAATATGTAAAACAGATGAAAATGGAGCAGTGGTCCCAGCCCAGAGTTCTACCCATTGGTGGAAGTTCTCCTGCCCAACCCTTTTTACCCAAGGTTGTGCAGAACAGATTTTGAATTGCTGTGTAATAGTCTACTGAGGACCATAATTTGCCTAGTCATTTTTCTCCTTCTAAGCAGGCAGTTATGCTTACTGTAATAATAATCACTTTTCCCTCCCCCCCCCCCCCCCCCCACCGCTAACTTAGGATATTCTGGTTTATTAGACCCTATCTGTTCCAGAGTGCGCTTATATTTTTTTCCCTCCTTCTTATTTAAATATATTTCCTAGGGAGTGACATGGAGCTGGACTTGTTAGCAGCAGCTGAAACAGAAAGTGACAGTGAAAGTAACCATAGCAACCAAGATAATGCTAGTGGGCGTAGAAGTGTTGTCACAGCAGCAACCGCTGGCTCGGAAGCAGGTATGTTACCTTTTCCTTATCCAGCTTTCTTGCTTATACCAAGGCCATATTTATATTCAGCATGAAATGGTTAAACTATACTTATGATTTGTACAAGGGGTGGCTAAGCTTTTTTATAACTTTATCCTTTTTCCCTTATTTTAGAGAGCACATGAGCAGGGGAAAGGAGCAGAGGGAAGGAGAGAGGGAGGGAGGGGGAAGTAGAGTGGGGGGAAGAGAGAGAGGGAGAGGGAGAAATTAAGCAGGCTCCACGCCACACCCAGTGTGGAGCCCAACACAGGGCTCCATCCCATGATCCCAGGATCATGACCTGAGCTGAAATCAAAAGTTGGATGCTCAACTGACTGAGCCATCCAGGCACCCCAGTAATTAAACTATTTTATGATGAGTTTTGTGGACTATTGAGTATAGCCTGGCATTCTGTTTAATATATGTAATATTTTCCTGAATGACGGAGTACACTGTAGTTTTAAATATCAACAGGGGCGCCTGGGTGGCTCAGTCAGTTGGGCGTCCGACTCCAGCTCAGGTCGCGATCTCGCGGTCCGTGAGTTCGAGCCCCGTGTCGGGCTCTGGGCTGATGGCTCAGAGCCTGGAGCCTGCTTCCAATTCTGTGTCTCCCTCTCTCTTTGCCCCTCCCCCGTTCATGCTCTGTCTCTCTCTGTCTCAAAAATAAATAAACGTTAAGTATCAACAGACTGACATTGATTTTGGTTTTAAAAATGAAAAATTTAGGTGCAAGCAGTGTTCCTGCCTTCTTTTCTGAAGATGATTCGCAATCAAATGACTCAAGTGACTCTGATAGCAGCAGTAGTCAAAGTGATGACATAGAACAGGAGACCTTTATGCTTGATGAGCCATTAGAGAGAACCACAAATAGCTCCCATGCCAACGGTGCTGCCCAAGCTCCCCGGTCCATGCAGTGGGCTGTCCGCAACACCCAACATCAGCGGGCAGCCAGCACGGCCCCTTCCAGCACATCCACACCAGCAGGCAAGTCTGAAAACTTGGTATTCTCGAAAGTGCTTAAGTAGGTTTTAAAAATTATGTATGTTCATCTAGACAAATCAAGTAGTTTCATAATAGTTCTTCATTGTTTTACTGAGTTCAAATACAAAAAAGTATTCACATATGATTATATCAAGGTTTCTCAGTCTCTGTACCATTGTTACTTTGGGCTGAATAATCCTTTGTGACTGTGCATTATAGGATGTTTAGAAGTATCCTTGACTTCTATGCATCAGATGCCAGTAGCAGTCTCTCCTCCAACCCCACCCCCCTATTGTGACAACCAAAACTGTCTATAGACATTGCCAAATGTCCCTCTATGGGCAGGGGCAGTAGCAACATTGCATCTGGTTGAGAACACTATAGTAATTCTTGTCTCTCTCATCATTGCCCTCCCTTAAATTAGTGTGGTTTTAAGACCACGTTTTTCACTCCGTGACCATATTTGCCGTTAACAGTTGATCTTTTAAATATATACAGTGCTAGAGAAACACAATTAACATCTGACAGCTTGTTGTGGTTGTTCTTTTTCCTTTGTAGCAAGTTCAGCGGGTTTGATTTATATTGATCCTTCAAATTTACGCCGGAGTGGTACCATCAGCACGAGTGCTGCTGCTGCAGCAGCTGCTTTGGAAGCTAGCAATGCCAGCAGCTACTTAACATCTGCGAGCAGTTTAGCCAGGGCTTACAGCATTGTTATCAGACAAATCTCGGACTTGATGGGCCTTATTCCTAAGTATAATCACCTAGTGTACTCTCAGATTCCAGCAGCTGTGAAATTGACTTATCAAGATGCAGTAAACTTACAGGTATGAAAACATTGAAAAGTTACTCCAAATAAATTTTGGGATGTCAATTATGAAAATTCCAATGTAATAGGAATTAACATTACAGATATTTAAATGTTTATAGATTACTACTATATATCAAATTTAACTTGATTTGGATAGTTTTAACTATTTTAGTTTGGTCTTCATAGAATTATGTAGAAGAAAAGCTTATTCCCACTTGGAACTGGATGGTCAGTATTATGGATTCTACTGAAGCTCAATTACGTTATGGTTCTGCATTAGCATCTGCTGGTGATCCAGGACATCCAAATCATCCTCTTCATGCTTCTCAGAATTCAGCTCGAAGAGAGAGGATGACTGCACGAGAAGAGGCTAGTTTACGAACCCTTGAAGGCAGACGGTATGAAATTCTTAATATATATGCTTAAATGTTAGAGCCCTGATATCCCAGGAAGTTAGAGCTTTTTGATTGCTGTTACATTAGACCTCACTTTGTTTTGAAGGGGGGAAGTGTATTACTTCTTTTTAAATTGTTGTGTGGTTGAAGCAGAATAAGTTAGTTTATAATCCAAGCTTTTTTTTTCAAAATTCATTCATATGTTAGGAATCTGATACTAAATACTTCTCATTTTTGAAGTAGTTGATCTACATCCTTGTTTCATTGTCCTCCAAGCTTCCCCTCCTCCCTCCCCCGTCCCTTGAAAGACATGTATTTATAGGAAGATTTTGACCATGATTGAGTATGAATGCATTTTGTATTCGGGAAGAGGAAAGTATGTGGGATTACCAAAGCTGTTCTTTGATTTCCTCGAATCCAATTTCTTTTTCTACAGCCCCCAGTCTGTTGAATTGTATTTAAAGTATATTTCTTTATGTATTTGTTGTCTTCTTTCTTTCAGTTATAAAATGACCTTTTTCAGGAGTAGGAATTAGCCCAAACATTGAACACTGGGGCTGTGCCATATAGTGCAAGGGCCCGGTACCTGAGGTCAGAGTCCTAGGATTTGGTTCTAGCTTTGGCTCAGGAGAAATAACTTTGCTACTTTGGGAGGATCATAACAGGGGAAAGACAAGGGCCTAGGAGACTGCTTAGGAACCTTAACAAGATTATGGTTGGAATTGGCCATTGAAAGGTAATAGATTTATTTAAGTGGGGCTGGTGAAGGCCAGGAAGGAGGAGAGAGAGAAGCATTGAAATCATCTAACAGTGGAGGGCCTTGTTGAGGGGTAGAGCAGGAGGAGGCAGAATTTACAGCTAGACTTTGATTCTCAATAACTAATAGGAAAATTAAGAGAAAAATCTAGAGCAGTAGAATGGACATACTTGGCTTTTGAAAATACTGAGGAGCTGAGAGAGGTTTTGGTGGAAATGTCTAGAAGGCAAAATTGAATGCTTGGCAGAGAGATCTGGACCACTTGGGAGGCCTCTGCTTTCCTGTCCTAGGAAGGCTGCTCCACCAATAGACACAAGCCTTGTCTTTGTAAGGCTCGTCACTCCCCGAATAACAGAGTTCTGATAATAGATCTAGATTGGTGACTTGTTCTTCTCCCTTTACTTCTCTGTGGCTCTCACCCTAATATAATAACCTTATTGAGATATAATTCATGTACGTTTCACCCATTTAAAGTGTACAGTTCCATACTTTTGAATATATTCAGAGCTGCACAACCATCATCACAGTTAATTATGGAATATTTTTATCATCTCCACAAAAATACCTACTAGTGGTCACCTCCCATTTTGCCCTACTTTCCCATCCTAAGCAACCACTGATCTATTCTTGGTCTCTATAAATTTGCCTGTTTTGGACATTTCATATAGACGGAATCATGCAATATGTCGTGTTCTATGCCTAGCTTTCTTACCTAGCATAATGGTTTTAAGGTTCATCAGGTTTGGCATTATCAGTCAATATGTTACTTTCTAGTAATATTTCATTGTATGGATGTGCCACATTTTTATCCATTCATAAGTTGGGTTTTTCATCTTTCTGACTTGTGAATGAATAATGTGGCTGTCAGCATTAGTGTACAGGTTTTTATATAGATACGTTTTCAGTTATGTTGGATAATATACCTAGTTGTAGAATTGCTAGATCATATGTAACTCTGTTACACTTTCGGGCAACTGCCAGACTTTTCCAAAGTGGCTGCATCATTTTACATTCGCAGTAGCAACATGTGAGGCCTCTAATTTCTCTAAATCCTTGCTAGCACTTGTTACTAGTGGTTTGTTTGTTTCTTGGGTTTTTTTTGTTTGTTGGTTTTGTTTTTTTTTAATTGAGCCATCCTAGTGGGTGTGAAGTGGTAACTAATTTTGATTTTGATTTGCATTTCCCTAATGGCTAAATGTTGTGCATCATTTCATGGGCTTATTGGTCATTTGTATATCTTCGGAGAAATGCCTATTTAGATCCTTTGCCCATTTTTTAATTGGCTTGTCTTTTTGTTATCGAGTTGTATGAGTTACTTAACATTTTCTGGACTTGAGTTCCTTATCAGACTTGCAGAAATTTTGTCCCCTTTTGTATGTTTTCATTTTCTTGATGGTATCCTTTGAAGTACCTATGTTTTTAATTTTGATAAAGTCTAGTGCTGTGTTTTCTTGTTGCTTGTGTTTTGGTATCATGTTAGACAGTGGTTCTCAAAGTGTGATCCTCAGAACAGCAGCATCAACATCACCTAGGAGCTTGTTAGAAATATAGATTTGGGGACCCTACCCCAGACCTACTGGGGTCTTCTGTAGGGAAGGAGTTCCTTGTCCATTTCCAAAGGACACTAGAATTCCTTTCCTGTATAAAGTACATGACAGTAAATCATGCACAATGTTTTTATCTCTAAAGCAGAGTCACAGGGTTAAGGAGTTTTTATTTACGGATATTCTCAGTTCCTAATTTTGCATATTTATGATAATGGTAAGTTTCACATTTGCTTTCTTTTTTTTTAAACATTTTCATTTCTTTTTACTCCTACAGACGTGCCACATTGCTTAGCGCCCGTCAAGGAATGATGTCTGCCCGAGGGGACTTCCTAAATTATGCACTGTCTTTAATGCGGTCTCATAATGATGAGCATTCTGATGTTCTTCCAGTTTTGGATGTTTGCTCATTGAAGCATGTGGCATATGTTTTTCAAGCCCTTATATATTGGATTAAAGCAATGAATCAGCAGACAACATTGGACACACCTCAACTGGAACGCAAAAGGTATCCATACTTGCCGTGGGATTGGTTTAGGAAATACTTGTTTGCTCAGTGTGGTCTCTTAGTATATTGTCTGATTTTTGGAGTGAAGAGAACAGTGAACTAAAGAGAAAATAGTATAGGAATGTTTCATTTGGGAAAGTGGGTTTGAGTCTGTTCACCCTTTCTCCATTGCTGCTCCTCGCTTAAAACAGGAAACCTAAGAATTTAGTTAAGCTTTATGCCTGAGATAGTTTGTCATGTTTTCTATTAGAGTCTGTGTAAGTCCTCACTATTTTTTAATGTGGTTATCCTTTTGCTTTTCTTGAGCCTCTTTTATAATTGTAGTATAATTTGGCTGGTCAGTCTAACATTCCCCAAGTCTAAAACTTGATCACAGTGTTTGAAATTGGCTAGATACTTAACTGACTTTTTCAGTGCTTTTTTGCTTGTAGTTCCCATCACCTTTGCTCCATACTTCATATAAAATGACTCACTTGTCTTTTTAAAGGACGCGAGAACTCTTGGAACTGGGTATTGATAATGAAGATTCAGAACATGAAAATGATGATGACACCAATCAAAGTTAGTGTACAGAAAATCTGCTAATCTACTTCAAGAAATGGCTGCCTCAGTATTTCCCCTTCAAGCTTTTTAACTTCATTATTTTCTGTCTGGGTGGGAATTTCTCTTTTCTTCTCTATGTCCCATTTCTTGCATTTTCTGTCCATTTTTCCTTATATATCCTTGCATTATTTGCTTCATAAATAAGGATGAATTAAAGAAATGTAGTGAACTTGTTAACAGTCAGTATTTTTTGTTTTTGTACCTTTTGCATTTTAGTTTTATGTTTACCTTTATTCTTAGGTGTGTAAGTACTACATTTTTAAAGTCTTAGCAGAACCTTTATTGATATTGGTGCAAGATATATTTAGTCAAGAAAATGAGAAATATCAGTTATAACTCCCAAATATGAAAAATCTTAACAGTTATTAAATGCAATAAAAAGAAAATATTCCAAACTCAAGAAATTTTGGGGTCTTCTGCAATCTCTTTGTAATTTTTAGCTGTTCTTTGAAGTAGAATTTAAAAAATTTGTCCTCTTGCCTATTTTCTTATTATCAACTAGTGCTTTTATTCAGCCCAGGGAAAGACAACTGACATAACTGCTGTTGTTTGAAACCCAGCCATAGCTCACTATTTTTACAGCATGTACTGTAAGCTTACTGTTGAAAGTTGTATTACATTAAGGGGAGATGGTGTTCTTGTGCTGACTTAGTGTTGAGGTGAAGGAGATGCCCAGACATTTTTGTTTTGTAGAGAAAGCAGAACTTGGAAGTAAACAAATGCTCATATCTCAGCTCCTGACCATCTCCTCCTTTTAGACTCCTCAGTGAGCCACATCCTGAATGTGCTTAGGAATCTAGCTATATTCAGGTCTGAATCTTCTAGAAAGACAGAGGATATGGGAAATGTCTGTCCAGTACAAAGTGAAACAATATTTGTTATTCCTAATACTTTGTAAAAAGTCTTATTGTTGTGTTAAAATATACCTAATAGAATTTACCATTGTAACCGTTTTAAACTGCTAATATTTTCAATTATCACATAAAAATACCATCAAAATTTTGGACTATTGTTTTTGAGTGGCATTAAAATTTTGTAAAGAGGGAACAGGAATTTCAGATTGAGCAGATTAAGATTCTTTTATTGTTCCCCAATAACTAATTTTTTCTAAAAAACAAATACTTTATCTCTTTATGTTTAGGTGCTACTTTGAATGATAAGGATGATGACTCTCTTCCTGCAGAAACTGGTCAAAACCATCCATTTTTCCGACGCTCAGACTCCATGACATTCCTTGGATGTATACCCCCAAATCCATTTGAAGTGCCTCTGGCTGAAGCCATCCCTTTGGCTGATCAGCCACATCTGTTGCAGGTGATTTAAATAAACTAGTCTTAGAAGGTTTCTTTTTAAGTGACTTTTTTTTTTTTTTTTTTTAAGTGTTCAGTGTAACTAGAATATTTCTGTTAAAATTCCAGCCAAACGCTAGAAAGGAGGATCTTTTTGGCCGTCCAAGTCAGGGTCTTTATTCTTCATCTGCCAGTAGTGGGAAATGCTTAATGGAGGTTACAGTGGATAGAAACTGCCTTGAGGTAAGATAGTAAAGATCTTCACAATATAATATTTGTGAGGACTTATCCCAGTGTCTAGAGTTTTGGAAATGCATTAATCCAGAATATTGTGTTGCCTCAAATAATGTTAAGTATCAGAAATTCCTGCCTTATGTCATAATTCCATATAATTTCAGAATTCCATCAGTGTCACTAGCCTGCCTTGATACTAACTTGTTTTATCAGGTGACTTCATCTGTAAAATGGCAGTTTCCTTTTGTGTTTTGCCTGTTTCACAGAGTTGAATGTTGTAATGCTGCTGAAAATTAAAATCTTTAAATGTATATATAATGTGAATATATCTTTTTATATATGAGCATACACAGTATTGACTTGAAACTTTTCTTTTTGACTGTAGGATGTGAATAAATAAGGTAATATTAATAATGACTTGTTGAATAATTCTGTCTCAATCTTTATAACCATGTTGGGTAGAAAACATTTTTATCTTGATTTTATGGGTAAAAAAAATTGAGGCTTGCAGAGTTTACATACATTTCTTGTGGGAATGTCTGTTATTACACAACTAATTAAGTGGCGTATCTAGTTTTTAGATAGAAGGTTGATTTGAGAGCCTAAAATTATACCATCCATACTATTTCTCTAGTGAAAATGTAATGAAACGTTTAAGAGCAGGCACTGAATGTAGTTGAATAGAATTTTTTTCTTTATTATCTAAGTGATAAAGGAGAGTGCAGTCCTGCAGATATTGAAAATATGTAAGACATTTGAGTAACCACAGGTAAAGAGATTCCTTTAAAAGTTCTCTGAGGCTACTGTGGTGAATGCACTGAAACTGCATTGGGTGGTTTCCTGGTGGTCAGCCCAGGGAATCAGAGAAAAGAAACAGGCTGCATCTTTTTAGTTGAAACACCAGAAAGGAATTACGTAACTTCCGTGTGATTTCTGTGGAATATTAGTAAGTTGAAAAGGAAATCTAGTGAGTTTTTTTTTTTTTTTTTAATGTGTAACTTTTAAATGTAAAAATTCACAGGTCCTTCCAACTAAAATGTCTTATGCTGCCAATTTGAAAAATGTAATGAACATGCAAAATCGACAAAAAAAAGAAGGGGAAGAACAGAATATGGTGCCAGAAGAAGCTGAAAGTTCAAAACCAGGGCCATCTGCTCATGATCTTGCTGCACAATTGAAAAGCAGTTTACTAGCAGAAATAGGACTGACTGAAAGTGAAGGGCCACCTCTTACGTCTTTCAGGTATTTGCTAAGTAGAGATAGTTCTTCTGTTGCATTACTTTATGGATACTATAATTCTTGTAAGAATTTTTATTTAGGTATTTTAAAATTTCGTTTGTATGTAAATAATAGAATTAACCGTAATCTTATTTCTGTGTTTTCCTCGTTTATAATCAGATGTTTAAATATTAAATTTGAATTTTCTGGATTTTTTTGGTGACTTTAGTCATTGATTGACATTCTGATTTTCTTTTATTGAGGGTATTCTGACTGTGTTTTTTAATGTTCAGTACTGAGTTAAAGTATATGTCCATGTCAGATTGCCAATTATAGACTTGTTACCAGCAGCTCAGCAAAGAGGACCATGTGAATGACTAGAAAGAACTTTCTAGATTTGTGACTATCTCAGTTGCTTGGGCTTCTTTTCCAGGTTCACAGTCAGTAATTACTTTGCAAGAGGTAGGTTCTTTGCTTTCCCAATAAAAATTCGCTAGCATATACATACTGTGGCTCAGTATGGTTAATCACCTAATGATTTGTTGAGTTTCTGCTTTATGCTGTTTTTTGGTTATACTGTCAGATAATTAATTTTGCTTAGGAGGAGTTAAGTGAGTTTAGGAAGCTATATGCATTTTATATACACAGTTTAACAACCATAAAAAACAAGGAAGAATTGTGGGCTGGGGTGGCCCAAGTTTTCCAGAGGCAATATGGCTTGTGCTGAGATGTGTAGAATGTGTAGAAGCAAATAGATTGAAGGAGAGAAGAATTAGAGTTAGGGAGACAAGTTAGAAAGAATACTGTTACTAGGTTCTGGCTAGTGGTAAAAGGGGGCTGAAGTGTAGAATATTGCCTTTGGGGATGAGTTAGGAAATTATGGAAAGGAAGAGAAACTCATGAAGTACTTATTCACTCAGGAGGAACAGGGGAAAGAAAAATTAAAATTTGTTTCAAGTTTGTGCAGTAGGGAAATAGATGGTACTACTGAAAGAAATCAAGAGGCAGTGGCATTGAAGTGAAGAAGCCATGTTCAATTTTCCCGTGTTGAGTTGGGAGTTACATGTCACGGACATGGGTATATTCAACCCATGGGCTGTTGTGGAAATTCTGGTCTGTTGTGGAAATTTGAACTAGAGAGGGATCTGGGAATCCTCCAAACGTAGATGGACCCTGGACTTTAGGGGAAGAGGTAAAATTGAAGATAAAAGGCAGCTGGGAGATGTATCCTTATGTAAAGGACAGAAGGAATAATGGAGTAAAAATGAGAAGTTCTGTGAAGAATGAGTAGTTATAAAAAGATTCTCTGTTAGAGAGGATGTGGACTGAAGTGCTATGAAGAGTTCAGAATATGAAAAAACCAACTAAATTACTGTCATTGACCAAAAACCAGGGGCTTCTTATAGTTGGCCAAATTACTTCCCCCCTCTTCTCTTAAACCTCTTGCAGGCCACAGTGTAGCTTCATGGGAATGGTTATTTCCCACGATATGCTGTTAGGACGCTGGCGCCTCTCTTTGGAACTATTCGGCAGGGTGTTCATGGAAGATGTTGGAGCAGAACCTGGATCAGTATGTGTTGTGAGCACTTTTAATTCTGTTCTGCCTGATAAGAACATACGTCAGAGAATAATTCTGTCATGCATTTTTTTTTTTTTAAAGATCCTAACCGAATTGGGTGGTTTTGAGGTAAAAGAATCAAAATTCCGTAGAGAAATGGAAAAACTGAGAAACCAGCAGTCAAGAGATTTATCACTAGAGGTAAAGGTATTTAGATTTTCTAATACTATATATGTAGTATGTCACTCATGAAGTTTGAAAACTGTTATAACAACCATGTTTCATGTTTAGGGATATATATGTTGTATAATTAAAAATTTAAATAAATGGTAATCACCAAATTTAGAGTAGTACAGTTGGTTTCCTAACATCTCATGATGATCAATGAATTTTTCAGCCTTTTGTTGTTGTTGTTGTTGTTGTTTAACATTTTTGATGTCCTTCGTTCCATTAAGGTGATTATTTTCCACTGATGATCCAGTGGTCTCTGGGTAGTGGGAGTCCTGAGTCTTTTTTGGCTCCTCAGTCCTTTTCACAGGACTCCAGTAATCTTTGATAACTTCCTTACTTTTTGGTATGTCTCATCTTGTGTATATCCTGTCACAGACCTTAGATCAGCCATTTCTTCAAGAAGCCCTGGTTCCTTTTGGTAGGAAAAAAGGTACTTTGAGTTTATACTCTGGGCTGTAGGGTTGCTCACTACCTACTAGGTTGGTCGTTGTTTCTAGGTCTTTTCATCGCACAGAGCTAGGAAATTCTCCTTTAAAAAAAAATTATATCCTAAGTACATACTGATATTTCCAGTTCAAATTCACGATTTAGGATCACGAGGTTGTTTTATTTCCACCTCTTAGTCTTTATCTCCTTTCTTCCAAACTGAATATCCAACTTCCCAACAACACTAATAAAAGTACTCATTTGCTTTTACCCTACAGCATGTACATAGCAGTCTTGGAATCACAACATCAACACTACCACCCCAAAATAATTATCAAAAAGAGCTTAAGATTTGCAGGGTTTTGTTAGCATATCCAAGTAGAGATGTAGTCCAATTGCTTTGTTTTAAAGTCATTTGAAATAATTTTTCTTAGTGTGGTTTTGCTACTAATTTCCATACAACCAGGGTCTTTGTTTCATTTTGCTTTCAGTTTTTAGGGATTGCTTTCTCTTTTTTTTGGTTTTGTTATTAATGTAAAATATCTACATAGTGCATGATCAGCTCTACTGAAGAAGATATATTTAGGGAAATCTAGTTTCCATTTCTGTCTCTTTCACCATGTCCCTCCTCTGCCTTTCATGTTTTTGTTCTTTTGTTGTTTTATTTTCCTCCCTCCTTAAAAAAAAAAAAATACAATCGTGTATGTGCGTGCATATAATTCATTGCCCATCTGTGTCCCCTACTCCTGACTCTGAGTGTGCTACACATTTTACTGTATCTTGCATTTCCCAGTTAACAGTACATCCCAGAGGTAAAGCCATCGCTGTATAGAGCATTGTTCTGTCTTCCTTTTACAGCTGCTCATCTTTTGCTGTTACATATAGTAGTGTGATGAATAGCTTTAGGTGTGTTTTTCTTTTGGCAAGTGTGTCTTTGAAATTCTTAGGGGCACCTGGATGGCTCAAGTTGGTTGAGAGTCCGACTTCAGCTCAGATCATGGGTTCATGGGTTCATGGGTTCAAGGGTTCAAATCCCGCATTGGGCTCTGTGCTGACAGCTCCGAGGCTGGAGTCTGCTTTAGATTCTGTGTCTTCTCTCTGCTCGTCCCCTGCTCACGCTCACTCGCTCTCTCAATAATAAATAAAACAAAACAAAATTTAAACAAAAAAGAGATTCTTAGACATAGAACCTAGACGTGGGTTAAAGGGCATATGCGTATATAATTTTGGCAAATACTGGAAAATACTTCTGCCTGATGGTTACATATTTTTGCACTTGCAACATTAACACAAGAATGCCTGATTCTCTATAGTTCTGCCAGCAGTTTGTCAGAGTTTTAGATTTTTGCCCATCCAATATGTGCATCTTAGAGTAGTTTTAATTTGCTTTTTCTTATGAGCAAGTTAAACATTGTTTCATATGTCTAAGAATATTACTTTTTCTGTGAACTATTTGGTACATTTTGCCCATTTTCTATTAAGTTTTTCTCAATTTTTTTAGAAACACATCTTAACAGTAATATGTATACTATTCGTGAATACCTGTCTGTAATAGAAGGCACCAGTTGCTTTTCCCAGCTTGTCATTTTTCTTATACTTTGTGCTTTTTTGTCACCAAAGGAATATCCCATGTTTTCTAGTATTTGCTGTTTTTTACACAACACATACTTTTGATTCACTTGGAATTGATCCTAGTATATTCCAAAATTGAACAGATTGCTGTTTTCCAATGAACTTACTTAGAAAATGTTAGAATTTAGGGGGCGCCTGGGTGGCTCAGTTGGTTAAGTGTCTGACTCTTGTTTTTAGCTCAGGTCATGATCTCACGGTTTTATGGGATCGAGCCCCAGGTTGGACTCTGTGCTGGCAAAGTGGAGCCTGCTTGGGATTCTCTCTCTCTTTCCCTCTCTCTGTGCCCCCTCCCGCTTGTGCTCTGTCTCTCTCAAAATAAATAAATAAAACTTTGAAAAACAACAACAACAACAAAGAAAATGTTAGAATTGAGTTTAATTCCATTATCCTGATTTAATGCAGGACATTCCTGTATGCTTTAGAATGTTTCTTATGTGGAATGTACAAGCTTCTAAGAATCCACATTACTTTGTAGTTAAACTGTCAACAGGAAGCTAAAATTACATTTTCAGATTTTACATAGGAAAATTTCAAGGTGGTCTCTAACATTGAACTTTACTACTCTCTGGTGTTTTCATAGGTTGATCGCGATCGAGATCTTCTTATTCAGCAGACCATGAGGCAGCTTAACAATCACTTTGGTCGAAGATGTGCTACTACACCAATGGCTGTGCACCGAGTAAAAGTCACATTTAAGGATGAACCAGGAGAGGGCAGTGGTGTAGCACGAAGTTTTTATACAGCCATTGCACAAGCTTTTTTGTCAAATGAAAAACTGCCAAATTTAGATTGTATCCAAAATGCCAACAAAGGCACTCATACGAGTAAGTACAGATAATAAACATCATAAAAATTATTTGGATAGACGGACTTGGTGAAGGGGATTGAGAGGAAAAAAACATTCTTATTGGAGCAAAAACAATTACAGTCACAGTTAAATGTATTTATAAATGTATTTATAGTGGGAGAACTTTACTGCACATTTCCATTTTTATACAATTATATTCTAGATTAGTGATTTATTCTTATTTAACCTATTCTAGTCAACAGCTTAGGACTTTGTTCTTTTACTGCCATATTTTCATAAATGTTTGTGATGGTACTAGTGAGTTTCTCCTCTCAATTGTTACATGGTTTGAGGAGTGGGAAGTTGTAAGCTCTATGGTAACAGAAAAATTCAGTGAGCACATTACATTATTTCCATCACCCCTGTATATTTAATTAGTACAGATACTGAAAATCCTTTTCTCTAGAGCAGTGCTATTCAAAGGACAATGTGCAGAGTTGATACTGGTCCCCAACGAGACACAGAGCTTGCAACCAAATGTAGATTCGTTGACTGTGTTACTAACCTCACTGTATAATTTAACAAGACATTGTTTTTTTGGTAATAAGATTTTCTTTATTAATATCCTACTGTAAGCTCTACCTCTTTGAGGACCAGCACTTTGGGATTAGGATTCTTACCTAATTTTCAAATTAAAAAGATCTGTGAAAATGACAGATGCCTTAAGTGGGTATAATTGGGGATTCATATAAATAAGGGGCAGAAGATTGTCATTTCATAGGTGGATAATTCAGCGAGAGGGCATTACTAATAAGAAAATCCTGTATTTCACCTAGGCTGTAGTGCTGTTGTATTGAGTTCTGAAAAATGCCACCATAGACTAGGCTCGATGAGCTCTAGGAAGGATTGAGGATGAAAAGATGGGGAGAGCCCTGCAGCCTTTCATCATTAGTTTTACCGTTTGACTTTCTATAGTCTTACAATAAAAAGAAAATGGCAGATGTGAATGAGGGAGCCTTGGGAAGTCATAACATTTCAGAAATCACTGTCTCCTGCACATTCTTTCGGAAACCATACTCTGGCTTATGGTTAAGGTTTTGAAAATAATAGTAGCTGATGTTTTGGGTGGCCTATATTTTGCTTAATGCCCAAAACTAAATAAATCTGACTCTAATCACATACGAAACTTCAGCATTATTTATGGTAAAGCTAACAGCCCCAGTTGCTATATATCATTTCACAACTGTGACATAATTCATTAAATACATACTGATCGAACATCTATTACGAGCGAAGTACATTCTATATAATTACCCCTAGCCTTCAAAACCATAGGGAGAATGAGTGGAAGCTACTAACAGATGTTAAGGGAGGTAATTTTCACCTGTCATGTTCTTAAGTTGGTCTCATGTCCTCACATTAACTTTGACAGTTAAAATAGTTTCATTTACATTTATCTAAACAAAGTATGTTTTATATTTTCTTTCAGGTTTAATGCAGAGATTAAGGAACAGAGGAGAGAGGGATCGGGAAAGGGAGAGAGAAAGGGAAATGAGGAGGAGTAGTGGCTTGCGAGCAGGTTCTCGGAGAGATCGAGATAGGTGAGATAATTTTGTATCTTTTATTGAATACCACCTTAGGGAATGAAATTGGAGGTAGGCCTGTAATGAGAGGATCTCAATTATGGACTATTTTTTAGAAAAAGTTTTAGTATTTGGGTATATGTATAGTAACTGTACTGTTATTAAAATATTCTGCTTTAAAAACCCAGGGGCAGTTGAAATTACATAATTATCATTCTTTCCTAAATTTGTCTTAAAATTTTAATTGTGGCAATTATATTATATTTAAACCTTAATTTTTGTATTAGGGTGGGTGGCATTTAATTTGGACTAAAACTTCTAGGAAATGTGAGTGGATTCTTGATAATCTGGTATTTTATGGTCCTACTCCCTTAGAATCAAATTGAACTATGTATTACAAATTTATAGATTTTTGAGTATTAATGTCTAGAAAACCTTTATTTCCCAACCATCGTCTATTAAGCATTCTACCATCTTGATAATTAGAGCTGCCTGTATGCTTTGGTTTCCCATCTCTAGTACTGGTTGTGCTGATGTTATTTTGCAGACAAGGGAGATGAATTATAATAGCTTTGTTCTCCTTTCAGAGACTTTAGAAGACAGCTTTCCATTGACACTAGACCCTTCAGACCAGCTTCTGAAGGGAATCCTAGTGATGATCCTGATCCTCTGCCAGCACATCGTCAGGCACTTGGAGAGAGACTTTATCCCCGAGTGCAAGCAATGCAACCAGTATGTATGGTACATTTAGTCCCTCTTAACTGGCTGTGCCATTTTTGTTTTTGAAAGAGAGAGACACAGTGTGAGCAGGGGAGGGGCAGCGAAAGGGAAGGAGACACAGAATCCAAAGCAGGCTCCAGGCTCTGAACTGTCAGCGCAGAGCCCGACATGGGGCTCAAACCCACAGACTGTGAGATCATGACCTGAGCCGAAGTCGGACACTTCACCGACTGAGCCACCTAGGCGCCCTCATTTTTGTTTTTGGATTAAAGTTGGTATTTTAAAAAGTTGTTAGCTACTGGCCATTCAAGTGGTTGAGGACTGTAGTAACAAAATGGAAGCTTAAGAGGGAAAGCTGCAAAATGTGCTGGAGGGTAGCTTGAGGTTTGTTTTTTCTACCTATGTTAAGTTGGCTTCTACCTGATAAGTTCCTTGTGTGCTAAAGAATTATCTGTGCATTCAATTTGTACCTTTATTTGTACAAACTGTTACCTTTTGAAGCAGACTTTTTAATCTGTTAACAAGTTGTAGCTAAAACATTGCAAATACTGTACTTTCTTTATTGCTGTTACCTGTTGCTAGGAGATTTTTATATTGAATGTCCTGTCAGGTTTCTTTCATATAATATGAAACATAAACTAGTGCTTTTTTGTTTGTCTTTATACATAACATATTTCTTTCAGTAAATCCTTAGCCTTAAACATAGGCATCTTTCATCTCCCTCCTTTACTTCTTCCCTCCCTTTCTTTTCTTCTGCCCTACATGTAAGAAATGTTTCTGCCTCTCTGTAGTGAGAAAAAATGGAAATCAAGTATTTGTGTGTTTACTCATGGATATCAAAAATAAAAGCTTGTCATACAAATTTTAAACTAGCTTTAACAAGACTACCAAAGTTCTCTATAATTAAGCTTCTCATTTAAATAAAATGCCTTACTGGTTTAGAAATGTTTTGTTTCCAGGTTTCTTAATTTTCTTTCTCCCTTTTTTTTTTTTTTTTTTTTTTTTGGGGGGGGGGATAAAAGATTGTTGATTTAGACAAGAGGTTTCAGAGAGTAGGGGCAAGTAACATTTGCTCATTGTTTGCAGGCGTTTGCAAGTAAAATCACCGGCATGCTGTTGGAATTATCCCCAGCTCAGCTGCTTCTCCTTCTAGCAAGTGAAGATTCTCTGAGAGCAAGAGTGGATGAAGCCATGGAACTCATTATAGCACATGGACGGTAAAGTATATAATTGGGAAGGTATTTCAGTTTAAACATCAACTACTTTAAGATATGGTGGCACTACATCCTAAAAATAAAATTTATACTATAAATACATGACATTAAATGTTTTTTGAAGAGATGGCTTAAAATTCACGAGTGACAGTTGAGTTTCACATGTATTAGAAAGGTAGAATTTTAGCGTGACTTATGCTCTAAAAATCTTTTATATACCTGAAATTTAGAAATTACTTGAAAGAAGTACATCCCAAATTCTCTACCAGAATACCCCTGATGGCAGAGGCCAGATACTTCAAGGAATTGTTGTGTAGTCCCTGAGTTCTTGCCATAAGCATGAAATTTCTTTTAGGACTTCTGATTTGTTTTAAAAATTCCTGTAAGTTTTTGCTTTCTGTTGTGTAACATATTTCTTTTACTGTAAAACCTAAAATTATCTAACAGCTAAATAATTCTTTTCCCAGGGTGACATCAGGAAGATATGCCAAACTTATTCGGTGCCTTCTGTTCTGGGGCCACTCTTATATCCAGTTTGGCTTTGAAATGTTAATAATTATTTTTTTAATGTTTATTTTTATTTATTTTTTTTTCAATATATGAAATTTATTGTCAAATTGGTTTCCATACAACACCCAGTGCTCATCCCAAAAGGTGCCCTCCTCAATACCCATCATTTTAATGTTTATTTTTGAGAGAGAGAGACAGATCGCAAGTGGGGGTGGGGGGTGGGCAAAGAGAAGGGGAGACACAGAATCTGAAGCAGGCTCCAGGCTGAGCTATCAGCACAGAGCCCAATGCAGGGCTAAAACTCACAAACTATGAGATCATGACCTGAGCTGAAGTCAGACACTTAATAACCAACTGACCCACCCAGGCACCCCAAAGTGTTATTTTAGATGCAAATTTCTGTCTTTTCTTCCTAGTCATGATTTTACATGAGGAACTTGGATTGGATATAGTCCTAAGAAATGGATAAGTGGGTAGGTTAAGCACTGAAACTTAATAGCCACTTATCTGTTTCATAGCCTTTGAATGGTCGAAGCAAAAAGACCATTGCTAGAAGTTTATTTTCTTTACTGTTAATTATTTTTTTCCTTCTCTGGGCTTTTATGTACTGTTTCTTCATTCCTTTTCCCAGTCTCTGGACGTAATCAACACCATGATAGAGCTCAGCCCATTATAGGAAAGGTTTTGAGGAATGTGCATTTTGATAAAAAGATGGTTATAAACAGGGGCTCCTGGGTGTGGCTGAGTTGGTTAGGCATCGGACTCGACTTTGGCGGAGCCTGCTTGGGATTCTCTCTCCCTCACTTTCTGTCCCTCCCTGGCTCATGTGTGTACTCTGTAAATCAATAAATAAATTTTATAAAAATCTTTCTTAAACATACGTAAGGTTTGCATTATTAGTAGTGTTTTCTACTGAATGCAAGTAAAAGACTTGCATTCAGTAGAAGACTTGAAGACTGCTTTCAGCTGGCTTTATAAAGTAAATAGTGAATTTATTAGTATTCTAGAATAATTAAACACACTAAGGAATTCAGTTCCCATTGTGATTGCTTTCTGAACATTTTCTGTTCTCTTAATAATGCTCCCTGTGAGCCTAATCTTCAGTCCCCCTGTGAAGACTGCATTTATTTTGTCTTAAACCAGGTAGCCTTTATCTCATTATCTTGAATCACACATGTAAAATCTGTTTTTTGTGTGTATATAATACTGACTTCCCTGCTCTTACATATGCACTAAGACTAGTAAGTGCCCTAGGTATTTATTTCAAAACTTTAAATGTATTTATAAATTCTTATAAATTCAAATGCATGTTTCTCTACACTGAATTTTAGAAGTTTCAGTTATCTGGAATGTGAAAGGTTATTTTGTTTGTTTTTAGGGAAAATGGAGCTGATAGTATCCTGGATCTTGGATTATTAGACTCCTCAGAAAAGGTACAGGTAAGAGATATTTTGTACATGTGCTAGTAATAAGCACTTGGAACTCTAATTTAGCACAGCCTGAATTAAGCTTGAATTTAGAGATGTCATGAATTTCTTAGGGCTTATTCCTTAAGGAAGAATTGAGTGCCAAAGATGCAGAGAAAATGAGACATGTGGAGGAGAGCAGTAAAGAAGGCTTTTTTAGCACATGATGTATTTCATTCTTGAGCTACCTGAGAACTTCACTGCCACTCAAGGTGGAGCAAACCCAGTATAATCTTATCTCTTCCATTACTACAACTAAAAACTGAACAAAATGTGAAAAGGAACTGCCTGAGGATTCTAAAAAGTAGACAATAGCATACTGATTATAGAGGAAAGTCAAAACTTGAAAAACAGCTGGTGCGGTATTGTTTCAGGCACGAGAGTAAGCTGATTCCCTTTTACTCCCACCATAGTTGGAAGATAGAAAAGGCTCTGAGAACTAAACTGTGGTATGAAACCGTTGTCCAAGTCCCAGACTATTACAGATGGTGCTGGGCAGATCCAAACAGTATGATAAAAGACTGTGAAAATTTGTTACTGGAATCATTGCACATAGATGTGACATTTTAGTCTGAATCTAACCAGGTTGATTGCCTCCTAAAACCACAAAATATCACCATTCTCCCTATCATTTTAACAAGACCCAGAGTTTCACAACATAATATTTAAAAGGCCCGGGAGGCATTCCAAAATACAAAGAGCCAGGAAAGACCAACCAGTTTTCCTGGGAAAAGACCCAGTAGATACCAACTTCAAGATGAACTACCACAGATTTTATCTCATACTGTATGAGACAAACACTAATGAACTGAAAGAGGAGGTTCACAGCAGAGAAATAGAAACTTTAAAAGAGAACCAAGGGAAAAGTTTAGAATTAAAAGAGTATCTAAAAGAAAAAAATTCGCCAGATAAGTCAATAGCAGAATGAAGATGATAGGAAAGTGTCAACTTGTAGATAGAAATTATCTACTCTGAAGAACAGAGAGAAGATTCTGAACAAAAGAACAATTTTTGGATCTGTGGGACCATATCAAAAGATCAAACATCCAAGTCATTAGAGTATCCAGAAGAAGAGATATTCCTGTAGCAACAGGAAAATATGTGAAGAAACAGTAACTGAAAACTTACCAAATGTGGTACACGACATAGATTTATAGATTCAAGGTACTCAGTGAACCCTAAATAGGATAAAGTGAAAGAAAACTATATATTATCATCGAACTGCTGTAAAACTAAGCAAAGAATAGTGCCTTATGTATAGAGAAACTGATTTGAAAGACCATGGATTTCTCATCAGAACTGGTATAGGCCAGAAGACAGTGGTTCATCATCCTCAGAGTGCTTTAAGAATTGTCGATCTAGGGGCGCCTGGGTGGCACAGTCGGTTAAGCGTCCGACTTCGGCCAGGTCACGATCTCGCGGTCCGTGAGTTCGAGCCCCGCGTCAGGCTCTGGGCTGATGGCTCGGAGCCTGGAGCCTGTTTCCGATTCTGTGTCTCCCTCTCTCTGCCCCTCCCCCGTTCATGCTCTGTCTCTCTCTCTGTCCCAAAAATAAATAAAAAACGTTGAAAAAAAAAAAAAAGAATTGTCGATCTAGGGGCACCTGGGTAGCTCAGTCGGTTAAACATCTGACTTCAGCTCGGGTCACGATCTCACAGTTGTGGGTTCAAGCCCCATGTCAGGGTCTGTGCTGACAGCTCAGAGCCTGGAACCTGCTTCAGATTCTGTGTCTCCCTCTCCCTCTGCCCCTCCCTTGCTCTCTCTCTCAAAAATAAACAAACATTAAAAAAAAAAAAGAGAGAGTTGTCAATCCAGGGACACCTGGGTGGCTCAGTCAGTTAAGCATCGAACTCTTGGTTTTGGCTCAGGTCATGATCTCATGGTTCATGAGATCAAGCCCCACATTAGGCTCTGTGTTGACAGTGCAGAGCCTGCTTGGGATTCCTTCTCTCTCCCTCTTCTTCTCCCTCCTCCTCCCCTGCTTGCAGTCTGTCTCTCAAGAAGTTAATCCAGAATTCTATATCCAGCACAAATATCTTTGAGGAATTAAGGGGAAAGAAGCTACCATTTTCATTAGTGATTTTTTTAAATGGACAGAGAAGGATTTAACAGGCATGAGCTTCCTGTACCACAGTTCTGAAAGGATGAATTTAAAAGTTTATTTACAGGGGCGCCTGGGTGGGTCAGTAGGGCATCCAACTGGATTTCAATTCAGGTCATGATCTCAGAGTTCAGTTTGTGAGATCGAGCCCCTCGTGGGCTATGCACTGATAGCATGGAGCCTGCTTGGGATTCTCTCTCCCTCTCTCTGGGCCCCTCCCCCATGTGCATGCACTCTCTCTCAAAATAAACTTTAAAAAAAGTTTATTTACATTTAAATGTTGCTTTACCTGCCTGACTTCACTTTCAATGACTTTAGAAATGACTTTAGTCATTTCAAACACTAGTTTATATGTTTTGTTTTAAAAATCAGTTTGGGGACTTAATCTCTGATATTCTATTATTAGGAAAACCGAAAGCGTCATGGTTCTAGTCGAAGTGTTGTAGATATGGATTTAGACGATACAGATGATGGTGACGATAATGCCCCTTTGTTTTACCAACCTGGAAAAAGAGGATTTTATACTCCACGGCCTGGCAAAAATACAGAAGCAAGGTTGAATTGTTTCAGAAACATTGGCAGGTAAAATAACCCTAATCTTACATTTGAATTTTTATAAAATTTCAGTTCAAGACTTTTCTAAAACAGTTTTTAAAATGTGTATATGCTCTATTTCATACTGATTAGAAATGAGGCTGTAGAAAATTTCTCAAAATACTGTATATATATTATGTATGTATGTGTGGGGTTATATATGTTCTAGAATTATTTTCAAATTTAAATATATTTCCCTGTTTTTATTTTTAGGATTCTTGGACTATGTCTGTTACAGAATGAACTATGTCCTATTACATTGAATAGACATGTAATTAAAGTGTTGCTTGGTAGGAAAGTAAGTGATTTTAATGAACCTAACTGCTTTTACAATTGCAAAATTTTCCTTTTATAGCCATTATAAGTCCTTTTCAAACCTTTAGTGACATGGGAAAAAAAATCTCAATACATGGAGGAGATAGCATAGTAGAGTGGGTGACACAGGTGGGTTTGACAGTGTCTGACAGACCTGGATCTTGTTGCAGACAAATCCCGACACCTATCGCAGATTTTCCCATTTAGAAAATGGTAAAACTATATAGTGCCTGGTAAGTGCTCAATAGATTTTAACGATTATTATTTGTTCAAACAGGTGGTAGTGGAAGTAGTAGTAGTATTTTATTGAAAAGAGCATTGTTGGCTTCAAAACTCTATGTAAGATGTACAGGAGGGGGGCGGGACAAAAGAATGTAAGAAAATCCAGCATAGCATGCTTGATCTTTATCTCTGGGTGATAGAATTAGCTTAATTTCCTTATATGCTTTGATAGTTTGCCTGCCTGCACATTCTTTTTATACTGGGAGGAGGGGAAAAAACCACATCCTTTAAAATTAATGTATAATACCAACTATGCAGCTTTTGGTTTAAAATGTAACTGCCAGTGTTTTAAAGGTAGTATAAAGAAATTACTCGACACAAAACAATGAGATATTTTAGTCTTTTCCAGCAATGTATATCGCACATCTGATACAAATTAACACTGTTAAAGCTGTAGTCGATTTTTTAAATCACATTCACTGATGAATAGTTTTCTATTAATACAGCATATCATATGTATGTGGGTGTATGTGTATACATACATATATATGTATATATGTATGTATACACACACACATGTATATATTTTAACTCTGACCCTGTTGAATTCTTAAAATATTCCAGCTAAATGTTCTTGTCCAAAGAAGAACTAGGTTTAAAGCTCAGCAACAGCTCAGAAATGTTGATATGTGGATTCTTTAACGAGGTTTATGGAAAAGATCATGGAATCAAATAGACTCCAGTATAACCCAATGATATGACTGTCAACAAGTTATTGAATTCCTTTGAGCATCAGATTCATCATCTAGAATTAATAATCTATTTTATTATAATCAAGACTAAATAGGATATATATTAAGGACCAGCTGCTTAGCATAATCATTGTTTAATAATTCAGGATTTTTGCAAATTATTTTGTAACTTAAACTCCTCCATTACTGGCTTTTTTTTTTTTTTTTCCAAAATACATGTTACATTTTTTATACCTTGAAAATTAAATATGTTATCAGAGCCAAAGATTAAAATTTTATCTTTTTAAATCAGTTTTAATATACTTAGTGGAATATTATTCTTTATACCTTCAAATTAGATAAAATTGTAGTGAAGATGTTTTATGATTGAGTTCTATATGATTACTTCCTTAGGTCAATTGGCATGATTTTGCTTTTTTTGACCCTGTGATGTATGAGAGTTTACGGCAACTTATCCTCGCTTCTCAGAGTTCAGATGCTGATGCTGTTTTCTCTGCAATGGATTTGGCATTTGCAATTGACTTGTGTAAAGAAGAGGGTGGAGGACAGGTAAAGCAAATATGTAACTTTCTGATTCTGGCAAGAGAATTTGGTTAGTCTGTTGTGCTTATTTTATACAGAAACAGTTTGGATGGGGACATAGAGCGAGAGACACACACACAAACATGCAGAGAAAAGACACACTAGACTGACAGGCATAGAGAGAAGGATGGAGGGTTAATGAGACAGACTGAAAAGTAGTTTTTAGTGCTTATTTAGGCCTAAATTTTTGCATCCCTTAGATATTGGTCAGCAATTTGTGTTTAGATTTTAGAATTTCAGGGAATTATTTTATGAACTGTAGACTTACTACTGCTTTGACCAAATTGCTTTTAAATGGCAGTGCTAAATTATTACAGGTTGAACTTATTCCTAATGGTGTAAATATACCAGTCACTCCTCAGAATGTGTATGAATATGTGCGGAAATATGCAGAACACAGAATGTTGGTAGTTGCAGAACAGCCATTACATGTGAGTATTTTCTCAAAAGTGTTATTTGATCTGATGAGGCTATTTGTGTCTTCATGTGGTAAACTATTTCAGAGTGTATTCAGCTTGCCTATAAAAGGTTAAAATTTTTAAACCAAATTAATGTATGTACAGTGTAAGTTACACCTGAATCCAGACCAAGCATTCACCTTCTGTTGGGTAAAACTACTTGGATTAACTATATGATCATCAAAGTCAATTTGGTGAGTAAAAGTTCAGAAAGGATTCTTGTGGAACTGAAATGACTACTGTTTTGGGGTCCTACCACCACCCATACTTGAAGGCGACTGACTTGAAGGACTCCAAGGCAATAGTACTGATAGTTATGGTTTATTGTAGCAAAAGGACTCCCGGCAAGGGAAAAAGTACATCAAACCAAATCTGGAGGAATCTAGGTGCAGGCTTCCAAAGTTCTCTCTCTGGGGCCGTGGGTTGTCACAAAGAATATACTTCTTTCCTCCAACAGTGAATTAGAGACACATGGACAGTGTTTGTGTTTAGAGAAGCCTGCTTAAGAGTCACAGCTCAGGTTTTATATTAGAGGCCAGTCCTGTAAGCATTTTCTGCCTATGCAGCCAGCCCTGATTACTGAAATTGAGACTGTTAGAGGCATGTGTTCATCATAAGTCACATTGTCTGCACAAATAGTCTAGGTAAGCTGGCACAGCAGGGTTCATTGCTCCAGGCATTCAGAGCAGCCGTATCAGTAATGTAGGGGGAACATTCCAAAAACCAAGTTTCCAGATGCCAGCCAAGGACCATCCCCCTCCAGGAGAGCCTTCTAAAGAGCAACATCAGGCCTGCTGTATTTGTCAGGTGTTCTGATCTCTGTGCTGGGAATAATTGTGCAGGCTCTGAAGTCCTACTGTCAGGATTCAAATCATGGCTGCAACGCTCTTTAGCTGTTATATGACACTAGCAAACTACTTACGTATTTTGTGCCTTGGTTCCCTCTTCTGCAAAATGAGGATAGAATTAAATGCATTAATACGTGTAAGGTGCTTAAGAACAGTTCATGGCACATTGTAATTTCTCAGTGAGCCTCTAGATTTTGAGTGTGTGTTCTTTTGTCGTACTTTTCATAGCATGTGACAGGATAGCATGTTTGACAAATTGAAGCTATTCTTACTTCATGAGTAGCCTATTTTATTAATGTGTAAATTATTTCAGTTAAATCCTGGTGTATAACAATATGGTTTCACTTTTGAACCTATTGCCTGCCTATTCATGATGCCTTTTTTCCCCCCTCTGCCTCTCTTTTGAATCTGTCAATTTAAAAATACTTAATTTTATTTCTTTCTCTCTGGTTTAAATGAGAACTACTATTCTTAGGCTGCTAAAGTTAGATATTGGGCTTTAACAACAAAAAATGCTACATGGAAAATAAAGTACTCAGGGTAATAAAAAGGTAATTTTTAAAATATTCTGTAGGCAATGAGGAAAGGTCTACTGGATGTGCTTCCCAAAAATTCATTAGAAGATTTAACAGCAGAAGATTTTAGACTTTTGGTAAATGGCTGTGGTGAAGTTAATGTGCAGATGTTGATCAGTTTCACCTCTTTCAACGATGAATCAGGTAGGAAATTTTGTGAATGTTTATTTAAGGAATACACTTGATAAATTTACAGGGTTTAGAAATAGCTGTATAACTCAGGTGTTCAAGGCTTTTTGTGTACATTTTTAAGATATTACTGAACTATGATGGCTTAGCATTAGGTTATTCTTAAATCTTTGGTTAACATTTCTAGGTTTTAAAGAGTATATGGTTTAGATTGAATACAAGTAAAAACTTCATTGTGGTGAGCAGCTATGTAAATGGATTTTGTATACTAAGAAAATATAATCCATGTGAAAGTTCTATTGGCCTTTCCCAATTCCTCCTAATCTCTTAGACTCTCTAATTAAAGAATTTGACTGCATGGTGTTTGCTCTGTAGAACTGGACCCAGAGCTCACTTACAAAGACTTAATAACATACAAACACATGGAAAATCCAGAAAGAATAACAAGAGGTAGTGATATTCGTCCTAGAATAACATTTACCTTCAGCGCCTGATTTTCTGTAACACTTTGTTTTCAAGTGGCCTAGGAATAGAATTTGAGCTGTGACTATACCATAAAGACACTGGAAGCCATGAAATTCCTTATGGAAGGATTACACCTATAGTCCAAAATTATTGCCTACGTGAAGGCACTGATTTTTTCCCCCTTTTTCATATTTTGCAAACAGCTTCAGCTAAATTATAGCAAGTTAAATTTTGTTTTTTCTTCATGCTTGACAACGTATAGATTCATTGTAAAATAGTTTCTGTGCTACTTTTTAGTATAGTTTTCAATACTGGTGAGATGAGAATTTGTCTCATTTACAAACCAAAAACCTAAGAGGGAAAAATAAATACCTAAGGACCCTCCATATATGATCCTCAGATTAGCAGCATCAGTGTCATCTAGAAGTGTTTTAGAAATGCAGAATTTCAGTTCTTTTCCTCCCTTCTCCCAGACCTAGTGGATGCGAATCTGTATTTTAAAAAGATCCCCAAGTAATTTGTAAACTCATTAAAATTTGTGAAGCACTGGTGTGAGTTCAACAGATAGGATTAAAGTATTGATTATCAATTTTGAGGCTGATGATCCATTTTTCTTGGTCATCTTAAGTCAGGATTGAGTAATGAACTATAGAAGTTTTACATTATGCAAATGGTCCTAATTTCCTATATTAGGAATTAAACCCCTGATCCTAAATAACAGTTCTGTATCTATTTTTTATAAGAAGCAGTGTTTTAAAGTAATAATTGGTACAGTATATTGGATTTATATTTTTCATAGGAGAAAATGCTGAGAAGCTCTTGCAGTTCAAGCGTTGGTTCTGGTCAATAGTAGAGAAAATGAGCATGACAGAACGACAAGATCTTGTAAGTTAAAATTTTTACAAAATTTGCAAAACAAAATATGAAATGTTAAAATACTGTGTATGATAACCTTTTAAGTTTGTAATGGTCATTTTAATTTTGGTTAAGGAAAATTATAGAAGGTCAGAAATATAAGGCAGTTTTGGTTTTTCTACTCCAGAACTGAAAACCTGTAAAGCTGTAAGCAGAATGAAATACGTTTAGCTATTGATACGCTGTCCTTAGTCCCAGAAGAAAATACCAGTTGATTGTTGAGACAAATGTTTCTTTTTCCCTATAGTGCTTACATATGCTGGCTGCTCCTTTTATATATCCTTAATCCTTTTGACCAGTGGCAAGCCTTTGCAAAATTTCTAAATAGTATCTTGATTGCTATCTGTATAGTGTACTAAGAATAGAGTAGCTTATGATATGTATTAAGTCTGTGATTTTAATGTTACTACTTATTATTAGAATCATAAATTAGATAATATAAACTTTGATCATAGTGAAAGCCTACCAAGTCAGTGGAATCTAGGTCTATCCTTGAGTATATCCATAACCAAATCAACCTGTCCATCAGTCTTGAAAGGTAGTCTTCACTAGACTTTATTTGAGAAATTTGTGGGATGTTCCTTACCCAGAAAATTCCAGAGATCCTTTCTGCCATATTCCTCATGGTTCTTTGCAACATCTTCCCTATCAAACCAGCCTTAGTTCTTAGTAATTGACAACCATACTTCTTGTGGAATATATTTTTAAAAATCCAGTGTCTAGATATATTCTCCAATTTTATCTGAGAGAGGGGAAATGGTTAGTGTGTGGGAAAGCACAAAACTTGACAGTTTCCCATTTATCTCCAGCTCAGTAGTAACTTATTTTTTGGAGTGGGGGAGTCTGCATTTAGCATCCTTGATTTTTTTTTTTTTTTTTCATTAAATTTTTTTAAACATTCATTTTTGAGACACAGCATGAGCGGGGGAGGGGCAGAGAGAGAAGGAAACACAGAATATGAAGCAGACTCCAGGCTCTGAGCTGTCAGCACAAAGCCTGACATGGGGCTTGAACCCACGAAGCATGAGATCGTGCCCTGAGCCAAAGTCTGATGCTAATTAACTTAACGACTAAGCCTCCCAGGTGCCCAGCACTACTTAATTTTTAAGTGGCCCCAGGAGCCTTCCAATATTTCTGCACTATAGTGAAACAAGTTGTTCAGTAGTCCTTTTAGCTAGTTCTGTTCTTGGTTTAGCCACTCTGGTAATTTCTACTTCGGTTGTTCCCTAGGTGGATTCCATATAATTCAACTTTCCCAGTATTGTGGACCCTAAAGTCTCTACCAGTGTGCATGGTTTCAGGACCACCTGTACTCAGTTTTTTGATTCAGTTACCTTGTTTCTTTAAGAGCCCATTATCGGTTCAGTAAGACCTATCAAAAACAGAGATAAAAATGATTGGCTATCTGGGGCGCCTGGGTGGCTCAGTCGGTTAAGCGGCCCACTTCGGCTCAGGTCATGATCTCACGGTCTGTGGGTTCGAGCCCCGCGTCGGGCTCTGTGCTGACAGCTCAGAGCCTGGAGCCTGTTTCAGATTCTGTGTTTCCTTCTCTCTGACCCTCCCCCGTTCATGCTCTGTTTCTCTCGTCTCAAAAATAAATAAATGTTAAAAAAATAAAAATAAAAAAAAAATGATTGGCTATCTGGTATAAATTCTAAGGTTCTAATGGACTTTTTTTTTTTAAACTATTCCCTAGTACTAACTTTGTTTTTAAACCTAATGTATCCTTAGTCCAGTCAGTCAAGTTAAATTTCACTGTAGTTTCTGCCTTCCACTGGAAGAAAATTTGCTAACTATTCAGTCTTTAAAATGAAAGATCTCCCTTTGTAAAGGGCCTCAGGATTTCCTATTAACAGCTTTAATTTGAGGGTCACTCCTATTTACAGGGCTTAAGCATTATATCAAGGGGTTTCCCCCCTCCTCTTTTGAGAAGGATGCTTCACAATTGTTGGTTTTATCCTGATGTGCTGAGGAGAAAAACTAAAGGACATAAGAATATAACAGACCATTCAGAGCAAACTCTTCTTCCTTGGGTTACTAGTCTTGCAAATTATAGGGTTTTTGGGTTAATGGGTAAGACCACATAGTTTATCCTCCTCTTAGAGAGTCACAGTTCACTAGTAAAAGTTCTGAAAAGTCCTGTAGTATTTCTTTTCTTCTAGCAATGGTAGTTATCTACCCTACCTAGCCATATACAACCTTGGAGAAACATTTTACATTAACTTTGTTTTTTTTACCTGTAAAATGAGTAGATTAGACCAGCTTTATCTCTAGAGCATCTTCCAGTCCTTAAAGTTCTTTGCAGGGGTATCTAGATGACTCAGTTAAGCATCCAACTTCAGCTCAGGTCATGATCTCATGGCTCATGAATTCGAGCCCACATTGGGCTCTGTACTGACAGCTCAGAGCCTGGAGCCTTCTTTGGACTCTTGTGTCTCCTTCTCTCTCTCTTCCCCTTCCCTGCTCGTGTGCGCGCGCTCTCTCTCTCAAAAATAAACACACACACATATACATATATATGTAAAGTTCTTTGAAGATTTTGTAGACCTGACACTTAGAGTTTCTTTTTCTGCCCCTTCTAGAGAATTAGATAAGATTTCTCATAAAACCATTCTTCGGGAAAGCAAATCATTATGGGGGTTAAGGGCACCAATCTACTGCACAGTTGAAAATCTGAGTATAACTTCTGACTCCCCCCAAAATTTTACTAAAGTTTTTATATTAGTAAACAGTGCATTACACATATTTTGTACATTATTGTATTTTTTTTAAGTTTTTATTTATTTTTGAGAGGGAGAGGGAGAACAAGTGGGAGAGGGGCAGAGAGGAAGAGACAATCCCAAGCAGGCTCCATACTCTCACAGAGCCCAATGCAGGGCTTGATCTCACAAACTGTGAGATCATGACCTAAGACAAAATCAAGAGTTGGACACTTACTGAGCCACCCAGGCGCCCCATATAACTGTATTAAGAAAATCATAAGGAAAATATATAGTATCGTACTATATTTATTAAAAAGTTTGCCTGTGGGCTCCTGGCTGGTTCAGGTTGCTGGAACATGTCATTCTTGTGAGTTCGAGCCCTATGTTGTATGTAGAGATTACTTAAAAAAACCTTTTCTATGTGGAATTTAAGAAACTTAACAGAGGATCATAAGAGGAAGGGAAAGAAAAATAGAGAGGCAAACTATAAGAGACTTTTTTTTTTTTCAACAATTTTTGAGAAAGAGCACAAGCAGGGGAAGGGCAGAGAGAGGGAGACATAGAATCTGAAGCAGGCTTCAGGCTCTGAGCTGTTAATGCAGAGCCTGATGTGGGGCTCGAACCCATAAACTGAGTCTTTGAACTTCTCTTTAGAGATTTTGTGCCCTATTTCCACTAAACGATACTTTGTGGAATTTAACCACTAGAAAGGCCCACAGAGAAACTGAGGCCCTGAAATATAGTCACTTTTCTACATACCTGACACTTTTTTCTCTTTTGACCCTGAACCTTTCTTGAGAGGGGCAGAGAGAGAGGGAGACACAGACTCCGAAGCAGGCTTCAGGCTCTGAGCGGTCAGCACAGAGCCCTATGCAGGGCTTGAACACACAAGCTGTGACATCATGACCTGAGCTGAAGTCAGACACTTAACCGACTGAGCCACCCAGGCGCCCCAGTGCAAGAAATAAATTTAAAACCCCATTCAAAATCCTATCCCTTTGTAGGTTTTACCTTAAGAATAGGGTTCTGTGTAGATGTTGGCAGAATTAATGTTATTATATTAAAAGCCAAAATTGTAATTATTATACTCCTGTTTAGGTTTACTTTTGGACATCAAGCCCATCATTACCAGCCAGTGAAGAAGGATTTCAGCCTATGCCCTCAATCACAATAAGACCACCAGATGACCAACATCTTCCTACCGCAAACACTTGTATTTCTCGACTTTACGTCCCACTCTATTCCTCTAAACAGATTCTCAAACAGAAGTTGCTACTCGCCATTAAGACCAAGAATTTTGGTTTTGTGTAGAGTATAAAAAGTGTGTATTGCTGTGTAATATTACTAGCTAATTTTGTAGATTTTTTTCCATTTGTCTATAAAAGTTTATGGAAGTTAATGCTGTCACACCCTGGTGGTACCTTAAAGAGATTAAATGCAAACATTCCTTGCTGAGTTTGTAGCTTAAAGGCCTGAGGAGCACTAGCAACATTTGACTATAATGGTTTGCTAGTCAACAACTTCTGGGTCTAACCCCAGCCAAAGATGACAGCAGAACAACATAATTTACACTGTGATTTATCTTTTTGCTGAGGGGAAAAATGTAAAATGTTCTGAAAATTCACTGCTGCCTTTGTGGAAAGTGTTTCAGCAAAGGTTCTTGTATAGAGGGAATAGGGAATTTCAAAATAAAAAATTAAGTATGTTCTGTGTTTTCATTTTAACTTTTTTTATGGTGTTTAATTTGTGGTTGGCTGCAATTGTGTATCATGTATATGGAACTTGTAAAAAGTTCTGGACATTCAGATCTTAGAGATGAAATCACTTTTACCTATGAAAACCACTTTTATTGCGGTTTATTTTAGCTGCATTGAGCTCTAGGATATTAAATGATATCACTAATATTTTGCATGTAATTTGTTCATTTGAGTAAGGGCACTTTTTTTGTACATATGATGGGGCCAATGCACAATACTTTATCACAATCAACTTTTTTTTCTTTGTATCCCTATTTCAATGAGCAGTCAGTCAGGAGGTTACTGCACTTCAGTTCTAACTAGACATTTGTACTAAGGTATTTCAGTTATGTAAACTCAGCCTGGGCACTTTCTGATAACTGTAAAATGTTTTATAAGATCATGATTATTGAAGATACATTTTGGAAAATTTTAAATGTTCGTGAGCAGCTTAACTACTTTTGTATCTAGCCTTTTTTAAGTATCTTGTTACATTTACTTTTTTAAATAAAGAAATTACAGAAGAAATGTCAAGTAATATTGAAGAAACAATAGTTTTTATTTATGTAGTTGTACATTTTTAAACTAAGGGTAATACACCAACATGGTTGTGTGCATAAAAATTTTTGATTTAAAGAACTGAAAGTTTATATACACATGGACTATAAGAAAGAGAAGTAAATTAATCCACATTTTACAGTTAGCAGAGAATCCTGAATGGCACTGGCCAGGCCACCTTTTCTTTTTACAAATGAGGGACGTGAAGTGTGACCCTTACTTGGCATAGGAAGTTAACTCACTCACTTATACTTAGTAACTAAGTGACAGGTTCTTTTTTTGATGACCCATTAATTATGTAGCCTAGTACCAATCTCTAAATTCTTATGGTTTTAGTAGCTTTACTCAATGGCATAAAGAACACTGTTTTCTTCACTAAGTCTTCAAAAGGTGACTTAAAACTAGTCACTTTACATATTGAAAATGAGAGAAATTCTCTGAAATCTCTACCTTTCAATTCCTTTAGAGGACTCCTAGCCTTTGGGATGTTTTTCATGTTCAAAGGCACTATGCTTTTATTATATAACTTCCTGCAGAAGACTGAACCATGTGATATTCTCAGCCCTGCTGACACAAATATTAAAAACTAAAATGATAGTAGTGAAACTCATTGTATTACTTAAAAGTTACACAACATGCTGTATTAGATTTGTGTAAATTAACCAAAGGTTATTTTACAAAGTGAGACATTGATTTTTATGTCTAAATGCTATTTCTGAATAAATGAAATAGTAATTAGATTAAGAGCTAATTATCATCAGTGTGTCTGAAAGAGATAAAATTTATTTATCATCTTAACTTCTGTATGCACATGATGGGATAAAATATTAAATGAAAACAAACTAGATATGATTAGGACATTTGAAACCCTAATTGTGAACTTATTTTTAATAGTTATTGAAAGAATGAAAATATTTAAAATGCACAATGTCTTAAGTCTTCCTAAATCAAGATTTTGGTTAAATGCTTTTAGGATTATTAAAAGCAGAGTGAGTTTTTTTTTGTTTTTTTTTTTTTTTTTTTTTTTGGTTTTGTTTTTTAAGTAAAGCATAAAATGGTTCTAAATGGAAAATAAAGTCATGTAAAATAAAGTTCTCTTTTGGTCTTGTTTAGTGATTAAATCTAATAGAATTGAAAACAAATTTAGGAAGAGAAGACCAAGAATGAACTTTACCAAGGGGTTTTCAATGTTTTCCTATTTTTGCCTTTTTTTCCATTAAATCATCTGAATATCTTGACTATCCAGTATAATAGTAGCTTACTGAGACAGACTTGAGTTTTTAAATAGTATGGTATCAGTCACTAGTACTTAAGATGATTATTTTTGTCTGTTTAAAGGTAGCCAGTGATTTCTAGGTCTGAACTCCAACAGATCTTCCCGTGAAGTAGTAGTTCTCATGGTACTTTATGCCTAAGATTCCCTGGTAGAGCTTGTTAGTGCAGATTTCCTAATCTTTGCCCATCCTTTCAATCACATTCTGATTCAGTAAACCTTAAGTGGAGTACAGAAATCTTCATTCTTAAAACAGAATCCCAAGTGATATTTTCAGTGTTTACATTAACCTAAGTGGGTAGGCATGGACAGAGATGAATTCTCCTCTAAACATCATTTAAGGTAGAGATGTATTAAAAATGTGACTTGTCTATTCATCTCAAGATAAAGCAAATTGTTACCTCTTAGAGTTAAAAAAAAAATTAACTGCATTGCTAGGACTGTGCAACATGAAATTTCTCCTTTTATTATTTCCTGTGTGCCAGGCACTTTGTCAAGTGCTTTACATATAATATCTCATTTTATCCTTTGAGATAGGGGCTACTGCCATCCTCACAGACAGGAAACTAGACACAGGTTAAACAACTTGCTCCAGTTTACACAGCTAATAAGTGCTGGAGTAAAAGATTCTAGGCATTCTGGAGCTTGCATTCCTAAACACTGTGCTATACAATTTTGTGGAAGGTATGGTTACAAGCAAGTGAGTTGGTCATTAAGGGTTCTGATACCCAATTCATGTGTGTGTATGCACATATGTGTATGTAGGGGATTTCTTCCATACCACCAAGCATTGGGCTGTAATATTTTGTGGATGGTATGCTTATAAGCAAGTTGCTCATTAAGGGTTCTGATAGTGTGTGTGTGTGTGTGTGTGTGTGTGTGTAGGGGACTTCCTCCATCCACCAAGCGATGCAGCAACACTAGCACAATTTACCTCATTCTGACGCTGTCTACCTGGAAGTAGCATCAGATTCCACAGGTCAAGGGCTCAGTCCCACAAGACTGCTCTGCCCTTCACTTCAGATATCAATTGCAAGCCCAGGTTGTTACCTGTACTTGTGACTGACGAGCTGTAAATCAGAGGTTCCTATGAACCTCTCATTGGGTATTAATGATTCTCTAGAGTGGCTCACCAAATTCAGAGATCACTGGTTTATTATAAAAGGCTATAACTCAGGAACAACCAGATGGAAGATGAGCACAGGACAAAACATATATTAAAGGGTATGGAGCTTCCATGCCCTCTCAGAGCATGCGACTCTTCCTGCATCTCCACATGTTCACCAACCTGGAAGCTCCTTGAACCCTTTGGGTTTTTATGGAGGCTTCATTACATAGACTAAGTCATTGTCCATTGATGACTGATTGAACCTTCCAGCACCTTTCTCCTCTCCAGAAGTGTGTGTGTGCATGGCAAGGTGGGACTGAAAGTTCCAACCCTGTAATCACATGGGATCAACTGGCAACTAGCTCCCAGGCTTAGATGTGGTCCAGAAGGTAGCTCATTAATATAACAAAAGACACCTTTACTACTCTCCTTACTTAAATTCCAAGGGTTTTAGAAGGTCAAAAGATACTGGCTTATTACTAGAATTCCATTCAGTCAATATCTAGTCCATCAATCATATCATGAAAAATATTTCCCAGGGCAAGACCACTCAGGTCTGTAAGCTTCCATTGTATCTTGTCAGGTTCCAAAAGCAGGAGTAGTGTCAGAAATAAATGCCTTCACCCTTTCAGGCAGCTGGTATCATCAGTGGTTCCTGTGTGGTCACTTGCTCTGAGTCTCTTTCTAGGTGTTAAAGTAATACTGGATTTCCTTCATTACATAAACCATTTATTCATCCTTTTACCCATAGCTGCTATTTTTCCTTCTCTCCATTTATACCCAAACTTTAACTTTGGAAGGGATATTAGGTTTGGCCACTGTGCTTGTCTAGATTGCATGCACCAACAGTGGTCTGGCGTCCCTCCCCTCAAGTCCAGTTCTGTTCAAATAAGGTTACACAAGTGTAAAACTAATGGACTATTTTTATTCTCAGGCAATACAGCTGAATTCAGTTAGCCCTAATTTGTTAGACGGGGTGAAGGTACATCCTGCCTCATCAGGCCCTTAGGAATTGTGACATAAAGATTAAAAGCACAGTTACAATCTCTTGCTTAAGAATCATCCCTGCTTCCAGCCCTTGTAGTTGCAATAGGCCTGAGCTATGACCAACGCATCAAGTTGGAGGAAAAAAAGTGGAAGTGATGTCAGAAAGAGTATCAGCACCTTCCCCCAGCCTCTTTTCCCTGGATCCAACAGAAAAACAAACACAAACACGAATCTATCTAGCAGGGACACTCCCTTAGCCCCACTCATGTTAATGTTGAGTGTCCGTGCATAACTCATAAAGGCATGTAAGCCTTCATCCATTTACTTCCCCGTTTTAGACAACCAATGTTTTAACTGACCATTCCAATCCTCTAGCAAACTATTTTTCTGAGGGGGAATATCTCTGCCCATTGTTGGATATTATGGGCTGTAAAGTATGTTTGCTCCCTGGTCTGAAGCCGTGACAACTAGTTATCCAAATTGGTGCAATATTTGTCCTGGTTCTTCCATAATACTCTGAGTATCTGCATCTACCACTGGGTATGCAAAGCCCACTCCACAGTGAGGATCTGTTCTTGTCAGGACCCATCCGTAGCACCCCCACAGCTACCAGCATCATTCTGACTTGCCAGCTATGTTCAGGGCCATCCAACCAGAGAACCTGCTACTACATTGCCACCCATAGTCTCTGCCTCTTGTTCGCAGACAGAATAGCTCTTACTGGCATTTTGTGCCTCAGAAGGTACAAGAGGGAAACATTTAGATTCATCCCATCTGTTCATTGCTGCAGTGTCCTCATATCCATTCATTTCACGGATCCACGTAGCTATCTCAAGTGAGCACACAGGAATATATGCTGGTCGATTCCACTCCCTTTCCAAACCTGGAAGGGAATTCTGATGGGCATCAACATGTCCTACTTTAATTCATTCCTCCAATTTCCACAGGACTATGTCCCATGTGGGCATATCTTTAATGGGCCAGGTTTCCCCAATGGCTATTGGCCACTGCCCAGAAGTCAGTAAAAACCAAAATTTAGGGACTTTTACTGCCATTCAATTCTTCCATCACTGCCAGGAAAACAGCATGCAATTCAGCACAACAAGACTGATCTGTTTTTAACTTCTTTAATCAGAGTGGCGGCTTTCCAAACAGAATGCTGTCTATTTACCTTGGAACTGCCATCCACAGACCCAGTGGCTCTTTGTTGGTCAGTCAAGAGCTGTCTATAGGGCACTATCCAAGTGACAGTAAAATCCACACAGTTCCAGAGTCAGTCCTATGGAATAAGGGCCTCCTTCCTTGTAAGTATCTCCTCTTTGCATTCCCCAGGTAGCATGATACTGCATAACCCATTTCCATTTTATTATGGAAACTTTCTGTGCACTATCCTCTCCATTAGAGAATTTCCTAGACATCACCTAAGACCTGTGGCTATTTCAGACTTCAAGATCATGTTATGTCTTTCAGTCATGGGAATAGCTTCAATAAATAATGTCAGATAGCAAGGTAGTAAATGCCCCTCAAATGAAAGAAGATTCTCTTGTCCCAAATCCTAGTGGTCATCCTTAGGAGGCACTCGCAGGTTCTTGCCATAAGCCCCAGTCTATGCTCCACATAGGGCTATTGTACAGAGAATTTGACCCTACCAGTACTCCAGCTTCTATTCCACACTGTGTGGGCTCAGGCAATCTTATTGGTTCCCACCTAGCACGTCCAATTAACATTGCTTGAAGGGTGGATTTACATGCCTTCTGTTTTATAGTACGAGGTAGGGAAAACGTTCTCAGTGCGATACAACATCTATCCCCAAATACAATCAAGTAAAAGAGACACAACCACTTCTCATAAAGCCTATTCAAACATACCAATTCTTCTACAAACTTTTACTGTAATTCCATCAACTCCTATATTCCTGACTAGTTTCCATTAGGATTTCATTGACAAATTTTGGTTTTACAACACTAGACGGAAGAAGTGATTTGCAGTCGAACATGATATCCATTCCCATAAAACATCCAGGTAACAGAGACACAACTTTACAAGTAGTCCCCAACTTACGGCAGTTTATCTTATGATTTTTCAACCTCATAATCGTGCAAAAATGATACGCATTATAAGTAGAAACTGTACTTCAAATTTTGATTTTGGGTCTTCTGCGGGGGCTAGTGGTATATGGGAATGATACTCCCCTGTGATGCTGGGCAGTGGCAGGGAGCACAGCAGCTACCAGTCACCCACATGATCACAAGGGTAAATCACCAATACACTTACAACCATTCTGTACCCATACAATCATGCTGGTTTTCATTTTCAGTACAGCACTCATTAACTTGTGTGAGACATTCAACACTATTATAAAATAATAAATGATTTTGCCCAACTATAAGCTAATGTAAACTGTTCTAAGTACATTTAGGGTAGGCGAGGCTGAGTTACGATATTTGGTAGGTTAGATCTATTAAATGCATTTTTACTTACAACATTTTCAACTTAGGATGGGTTCATCAGAACATAACCCCATTGTAAGTCAAGGAAGATTTGTATATCATACCTGCTGAAACATTCCAACTTTCATAATCCTATCACCCAGGAGTCAGCGCTTCACCACTGGGTTTTAGTATCACAGTTCAAGAGACCCAGAAGTCCTGAAAACTTTTCACCTCCTGATCATTTTACTCACTCTTATACAAAAGACTGGATCTCCAGTGAGATGTGGAGCCAAGAAACCCTGGCCCTTTTGTCAATCTTTAACTTTATTAACCTCCCTAACCCCTGCCTGAAGTGAGTCCTGATCAAGTTTCTCATAGTAATCTCTACCTTCCTGCTTTTTAAATTTCTCCAAACAGGGATAAATACAGTTGACTTCTTTGGGGCCCTTTAAATTAGGGGGATCAATCAGGACTCCATTTGGCCCAGCCAACCTCAGGTAGTGCTGTATTAAAAGCTCTGTTTTAACCCCATCAATGTCCATTTTATTCATCCCATTTTTTGATAAACATCTGAAGATTTCTACCCTGCTGGGAAAAATCCCCTCTCCCTTGCACTCCTCTTTGTTTTGCCCCTGTCAATATTTGTTTTATTCACTTTATTTCTTAATAATCATTTAAGAATGTCCACCTAGTTGGGAAGAGTCTTTTGACGCTCTCTTGGACCTTTTGCCATTCCCTTGTTAATTAACCTAATGTTTATTAACATCTGGAGGACCCATGAGGGGAAGCTGGGACAGTAAATTTAATGAGGCTTCCTTAACTATTTTTTGGTTTTGCAGCAATAGGGTTATATGGGGTGCCTATGTGAAAGGAACCCTTTGAACCTGGGTAATAGGCATAGTTAGTGGGTGAATATCCCAGGCATCATAAACCAGTCACACATGGCTTGCATGTGATGCATATCAGCCGTTTCATCTGGGGTGCTCCACTTGGCAGTCCTAGGGGGAGGACAGTCCCCCTTCTCAGGATAAAGGGAACTTACAGTGGCTTTTATATAGTTCACCAGGCTGGCTGTTCCTTCAGGAATAGCCCCCTGTGTGTACGGCCATCGGTGATTGTTCCATAGTGAGCTGTGGGTCCTGTATCAACCCAAACGTGGTCGTCCATCCTGCAGCATTCAAAACCAAAGACACAGCCATATTTGCTAGTCTCACAATCCATTTCAGTAAAGATCCCTCAGGAAGCCAATGATACCGATTCATGAAGTGAAACAACTCTTTCACAGTATATACTCCCTGGTTTTAAGATTTCTTGATTTTATCCTCCGAAAACCTACACATTAACAAATGCTTGACCTTTCTACCTTAAAGAAACTTTGGCTAACTTGATCGATTTATGAACCTGTTTTTGCAGAAGTTGACTAATGAGACTAGCTAAGACTGGAGCAAACCAGAAATAATTCTTGCAGTTGCACAGAAGGGACCAAGAGTGAATGAAAGGAACCTCTGTGATGACACATCCCAAGATCTCTACCCCTCTGTTAGTCACACTTATGCCGCCATAATTTGGACATATGTCCCAGGAAGAGACAGGATTCCTGAATGCACATGCTCAGAAACAAGAACACCATCCTTTTCCCCTATATTTAATCAGCATATTCCACATCCTGACCTTATCCTTAAATACTTCAAACCCCAACCCTTTGGTGGGTTGTGGATCTGAGGCTTGCCCTCCCATCACCTCATTTGTCTGTCTCCCAAATAAACTCTTCCCTTGCTTTGTACTCAATGTCTCAGTGATTGGCTTTGCTGAACATCAGACAAATGGGTTTGGTTATACTCTCCATGCACTGACTACCTTCCTGGTGACCACAGGTCCTAGAGGTACTTTCTATTGCTCCTGAATAATTTTTTTCTTCTCTCAGTGGCTTTTAGGCAAGTGGCCAAGGCACAGAGCCAAATATGAGCTTGGTTTACCATCAATGCTCTATCCAGCACTTGCTGTTAATTTCATTTTTGCTATTATAGATAACAATAGCCAAAAGATTGTATATGTTAAAAAAAATAATAAACATAAGAGGTCCAAAAGCAATTCATTTGTACTAAGCCCACATCACCAAACCAAGGCTTAAAACCTAACCTAATTGCAGTTTCAAAGGCTTCTCCAGAAATGTAACACTCAGTGTAAAATTTTCTGGTCAGTACCAGTGAGGTAATCTGCCACATAAACCCTTTCCATCCCTCAAAAGAAAAGAAGGTAATCCGCTCTCTCCTTATCCCTTCCCACGCATAAAGCCTTCCACCTAGTTAGAAGGAGTACCCAGCTCCTTGGAGCTCCTTTCTATTTGCTAGATGGGATGCTGACCAATTAACAAATCATTGAATAAAGCCAATTAGATCTTCAAATTTACTCAGGAGGACTTTTGTTATTTAACAGATATGGTGGCAGTAACAGTATCCAAAGCAAACTGCTAATAACATTATTCAGAAAAATGAGAAACATAGATGTAGTCCCTGTGAACCCCTTTTAGAGTTCTTGGTGTTTCTGAGGGCCAAGGGTAAGTTCTTCTAGGCTCTGAGCTCCTCTCTTGGCATTGACCTTCAGATCTAATTGGCTTTCCATCACTGGGCAGGTCAACTTAAAATGGCAGATGGTTCTGCCCAGAGGTAAGCCCCTAGCCTTTCAGACCACAATCCCCAGGTTTTTGAATGGAAAATCTCTAGCTCTTAATTCTGTCCTGAGATCCACATGGGAACTGTTAGTGACAGCATGCAGCTCTCCATCCATGTAGAGCCCCCAGTTCAAAGTTCCCAATTGTTGAGGTCTGCTGGTTCAACTCTTTCCCTAATCCCCAGATTCCACACTGAAAACTTGGTGGTTACTGGCTAGAATTGGACTGGGTCCAACTTAAAAACCAGACTGAAATCAGAATTGGGCTGGGTCTGATTTAAGCTGGACTGGATCCAGGGTGAGGGATCAGGAGCATAAGATTTTGTTTTACATAAAGGCTACTGCTAAATGGAAATGTCACAAGTAAACAAAACAAAACTCACAAAATTGGTGGGCACAGGGCAAGCATTTAAAAACTGTGAAGTGCTCGCCACCAAACTCAAAGACTTCCATGTTCAGATCAGTTGATCATGGAATGGATTAGACTGACACTAGTTCACACACCAACTTCAAGAAAATTTCTGTGCAATGAAGTACACTGTAAAATCACACAATTCCCAACCCAGCAGCATATCCCTTTCAGATACTAGTTTGGATCCAACTGACCCAAAGGTTAGCTAAACAAATAAATTATTTAAAAAATGGTTTTCTTGGGGACACCTGGGTGGCTCATTCGGTTAAGTGTCTGACTTCAGCTCAGGTCATGATCTCACGGTTCATGATCGAGCTCTGCATCAGCCTCTCTGCTGTTAGCACAGAGCCCGCTTCAGATCCTCTGTCCTCTAACTTTATTCGTGCCTTAATGTAAATTCGTGCCTTGTAAAGGTCAATGATCTCTTTGAGTCTTCCAGCACAATAGATAACATCTAAAGAGTGACCAGGCAAGGTCATCATGAACTTCTAAGACCACTGACTCCAGATACCTTGGCACCAAGACCCCTGGCTCCAGGGCATAAATGACTTGCTGAGGACACCTGAGCACCTATCTTTGTTCAAACAGTTCCTGGATGCATGAGAGGACACATACACTAGATGACCAAGCTTAATAAAAATCCCAGACCCGAGGCAAATACGAGACTCATTCTCCTTTTCTTTTCTGAGCCTCTCAGACCTTCCATCTGTATCGACTCTCTCTAGATCTTCAAAAAACTTCTCTCATTTCCTGCTGGCTCATGTTTGATTTCCACACTGTGCAAAGCCAACAACCCTCTTTGCTGGTCCTAGAGGACCATCTCTGGGTCCTCGACCTGGCCTGCCTGCATCAAAACCACCTAATTAATGGTCCATGTCTACCTTCCAAGGTAGGCCCCCATATGGGCCCTACCCAAAGTTGATGAGACTCAAGGGGAATAATGTAGCAGTTTACCAGAAAATCCCTCAAACAGCCAAAGTAAAACTGAAATTAAAAATTAATAAGAACTAAGGTGCCTGGGTGGCTCAGTCCATTAAGTATCCGACTCTGGATTTTGGCTCAGGTCATGATCTTAGGTTAGTGAGTTCAAGTCCCACATGGGGCTCTGTTTTGACAGTGTGGAGCCTGCCTGGGATTCTCTCTCTCTTCCTCTATGTCCCTCCCCCACTCTCTCAAAATAAATTAAAAATAATTAATAAAAACCTTGCCAAATTCTGATAAATACTGGAGCTATACTCTCCACTTTAAATACTGCTCAGAACCTATAGATGGGATCCTGGAAAAACTAGCAAAAACTGCCTACAGTACAAGGCAGAGAAAGGAAAAGAAAATATCTTTTGCATCCTCTCTGGGGACACCTCATAAGTCTAAGAGGTTGTCAATACTGCCAGTAATATTTATTGTTTGTCCTGGCTGGAAACCGACAATATATTTAAATTAAAAGAAATTTTAAAATAGCTCTCTAGTCAAAAAATGGGTAAATTAGAAGCTGATATTCAGGGCCTGATATGAACTTTTTTTTTAGGCCTTCTCCCCTAAGCAAATTGAAGATAAAGGACTTAGATGGGTGGGTCAACTTATGAGATCTTTTAAGTGTCAACCCAATCCTTTGAGGAATTAGAAGCAACTATCTTTATCTTATAATCCTTGCAAAACTAGAAATGTACTTCTAAAGGCAGTTCAAATTCACCCATTTCTTTTTCACCAAACCCCAAACCTCCCCTATTTATCTTAAAGGGTTGTAACCTGCATTCTTCCCTGTGCCATTGAGATGTAAATGTTCAAATACAAATGTCAGGGAGGTTATTATTACTGTTATTATTACTGTTATTATTTTAGGGAAGTAATTCTTATCATAAGAAAAACAAAAGAGGGAAAGGTCTTTTGGAACTTGGGCTAATAGGAAATCTTAAGTGTACAGAAGCAATAAGATCCCTATGTTTGTGTGTATCCATATATATATATATATATATATATATATATATATATATATGTTGTAGATGCAGTATTTTCTAACTCTGGATGATACTAAAATTAATTTGTAAAAGAGCTATATTTAATTGGCTCAGGGAAAATCAAGTGCGTATATGAATTAAGTATACACAAAAATTTCAAAAAAAAGGAAATTAACCCAACAATTTTTCAAGTTCACATGATCTGGGATAATCTTTGGCAAATAAAAGCTGGTTTAAGTTTGGTTTACTGAAAATAGACGTCTTCAGAGTTATCAGCATTAAATATAATGCAGACACACAACGTCCATTCTAACTGGGTTTACTAGTCAAATACATTTATGTTATTCCTCACGAAATCTGTCAGCAAGAAAAATAGCTTGGGATGAATACCTGACTTTATGTAATGTCTCATCAAGCTTTTGTAGGTAATCTAAATATAATTATTAAGAATAAGTGAATTAAATAGATGTAAGTAGGACAAAAATGTTTGAGGCGAACTTTTTACGTAGTTTTCCCAAATCTTTTAGTAACCTTAAATCTTAAAATTTTGCTAAGTTAAATGGTGAGTTAAGTTCAACTCATTAAATATCCATCCAGATCATTCCAAGTAAGATAAAATACTGAAAAGTATGTTTCTAAAAATTATAAAGAGTATTTAAATGTTTGCCAAGCCAGGGGCACCTGAATGGCTCAGTTAGTTAAGCGTCTGGCTTCAGTTCAGGTCATGATCTCCCCCCTCGTGGGCTTGAGCCCCGCGTAGAGTTCTGTGCTGACAGCTCGGGGCTGGAGTCTGGAGCCTGCTTTGGATTCTGTGTCTCCTTCTCTCTCTGCCCCTCCCTGCTCACACTCTGTCTCTCAAAAAATGAATTAATGTTAAACAAATTTTTTTTTAATATTTGTCAAGTCATAGAATGCTAAAAGTTCATGATTGTTTACTTCTTTATTTTCACTAAATTAAGGATTTTTAGGGCAAATATTCTAATATATGTAATTAAAATTAATAGAAATGATAAGGAAAAGAAATTTTTAGTGGTCAGGACTGGCTAATATTAAAATTTCAGTATCAAAAGTAAGCTGGTGCAAAATTTGGTTTTTCTCTCTGTTAAAAAGACAAAGTTTTCATGGACTACTGGGTTGCTCTTGATAAGAGGCTATAAAGAATTTTATTTACCTTTATTTAAATTTTTTTAAATGTTTATTTTTGAGACAGAGAGGCAGAGCACAAGTGGGGGAGGGGCAGAGAGAGATGGAGACACAGAATCCAAAGCAGACTCCAGGCTCTGAGCTGTCAGCACAGAGCCCCAAAGCAGGGCTTGAACTCCCTGAACCGGGACATTGTGACCTGAAGCCCAAGTGGGACGCTTAACCGACTGAGCCACCCAGGTGCCCCTATTTACCTTTTTAAGTAATCTTCGTAGAAAGCAAAGACTTTGTGTTTTATCAAAATCATTTCCCTTGCTTCATTTTATCTTCATTATCAGGTCTTTGATTATTTAACAAAGATGAATCTGTTCTATTAAAAAAACTAAGGTTTTGTGGGTTTTTTTTTTAACAACTATTTAACTTTCTGTATTTGCCTGTAAAGCCTTCAATTGTCACTATCTTTTTAAATTGTCACTATTGTTAAATGGATAACTAAGTATTGTTTCACAGCGACCTATGCTACTATCTGACCAAGTATACTAAAATCTTTTAATATTTTTGACAAACTTTCCCCACATCAAATTTTAAATAAAGTCTTTTTGACCTCAAACTAACTTTGGAATTTCCAGAGGGTCCTGGAACATCTCAAAAGATTTGTTCACTCTCCTTACAAAGAAAGAGATATTGAATTAATTAGGCTTGTTTGATATGTTAAGTTACATGAGAAGCACTGTCAAATAAGTGACCCCAAACCTTCTTAGATTATATTTGTGTAGATATATATTATTACTATGTGTTACAAAATTAGGTGAAATTCCTAGAAATCTGAAATGTCTTAGTATAATGATAATTAGACATAATTCTTTTTAAAATGTTGTATGTTATAGAAATCACTGAATTTCCTTGTCAATTCCATTATAATGAACTCTCAACATATCTTTGACAATGGGAATTTTTAAGTCTTTTTGTCATTTACAGTTACTGTTTTACTCTGATGTTTTGCAAAAGTGTTCTTGCAAAAGTACTTTATCTTCAAGAAGATTCAAGGAAAGGATTTTTGACAAGCACATGTTTCTGATAACTTTAAGATCATAAACTTGGGGTAAGAATTTCCAGAACAACTGAAAAAACTGGATTCAAGAATAATAAGAATTAATTACATGGGACTGAAAGAACTGAAGAGGACAATTATCATTTTTATAACTTTTTGTCTGAAAGAGTGCTGGTTCTTTAATGCGCTGTCTTTCCAGATTTAAGAAAACTTTTTAAGCTATCAATGACACACAATTTGGTAAAAGCATACCTTTGTAAACAAAGATGAAATATTTACTTTTACTTCCTCCCTGATCCTTCTGGAATGTGGAAATCTTGAGTGTTCTTTTCCTGACAAAACAGTTAGTTATGTAAGTTCAGTAAGAATCTGTTCTTGTAACAGGACACAATTGGAAACACAAGGTTATGGTACCAAGGCTTTAACTGGAATATCATATTTGAGACAGATGGGTATAGACTCAAATATGACGACAGTTTTAGGGAAACTAAGGTTGACTTTGTGGAGCCACTAAAGGTTGTTAGAAAATCAACCTGTGCACCTTGCTTGCTTAGAGATTCCAGCAAAGCTGTGTTAGAAAGAGCTTGTATGGCCAATCACTATTCCTGCTGTACTTCTACAATCAGGCCAAGTTTAATGCAAAAACAAATTAGTTTTATGATGATTATCTTTGGTAAAAAAATGGGGGCAACAGCCGAGACAAAATTTTATTTGCACCTTTGTCTATATTAGATTATGATCCTGTTACTTGTCATTGACATTCTGTTATATACCTGTAAACTAGACTGGATCCTGAATTTTTTGTGGTTTCCTCAAATATCTGATTACCAAGGTTCACCAAACTAATGTTTCCAATTTTCCTCTCACCCTCTTGATTTGTAATTGCTAAGAACAAAGATTGTCCTTGAATCTCCTTGGAAGGTCCTTCTCACTACCAAGATGACAATAAAATTTCAGGCACCTGAAACTTAGATACACATCTCAAAAACTAAAGAAGGCTCCACTTGATATCTGGTCCAGATAGTTGGGAGTTGGGGACCAGACTCCAACTAGGAAGAGAAGTAGCCTATAGGGAGGTAGACTACTTCCTCCAGAGACACAAGATCAAGACTTCATATTTTAATTAAACATACTTTCCTTTTTTTGGCATTGATCTGAAAAGATAACAACATCATCTGTATCATCCAGGTCATTGCCAAGGGGGACAACCTCTGGAATTTAGAACAACTTTTCATTTCAAGTTAGGAGAAAACCCAACTGATCCCTGGCTTGAATGGGCAAATGCAACAATCCTTGTGAATGAATCCATTAACAGTGCCACCTTAATGGAAGTGGTTTGCCCAATCCTTCCAACAGGGTTTATCTTTGTGGTGGTTATCACTCTCCTTGGGCCTATGAATGCTTAGATGGCTGTTGCATAACAGGGCAATGCCTCTTAGGTTATCCAATTATACTCCTAACTGTTACACCTCATTGGTCAATCCCCCTGAATTAACACTGTCAAGTTAGAAAGGAATTATCAGATTGCCTGGGAAAATGGCAGAGTAAGAGGATCCTAAGCTCACCTCCTCCAACAGACACAAGTGGATAATACCCATATTAGCGTAAATAACCCAGGAAACAACCCAAAAATTGGCAGAACAAACTCCACAACTAAAAGGCAGGGAAGAGATAACAAAGAAGATAGGAAGGGTGAAGATGCAGTCTGGGAGCAAAGTGGACTGTGGCCACCTGCAGTAGAAGGGAGCTGGTGGTGTGGTGGAAGGCGGAAAACAGACTTTTGCTCCAGGGAGCTCACAAATGGGGAGGACAAATCTCTGTAATACTTGCCTTTGAACGTGAGAGGGGCTGAATTCCATGAGTTTTCTAAACCAGTGGGACTTAAAGCCTGGAATTTTAAAAATCAGTGGGCTCAGCTCTAGGAGAGCTTGGAAGTGTTAGGAAACTGAGTCCCTGCAAATAGCCCATGCAGATAGAGTGTAGAAGTAGCAGTTGGAAAAACACTGGGGGCAGACAGGAAGGAGAATGATTTGTTAATCTCAGAACGTGGCCTGAGAGACAGGGATCATGGAGAGAACCCTCCAGAAACAAAGGAGCTGGCAGGTGCCATTTTCCTCCCGTTGCCCAGCATAAACATCCACCTGTCGGAACAAGCACAGCCCCAACACTGGTTACCCTAACTTGCTTGCACCAAGCCCTGCCTCCCTGAGCTTCCTTGGATCCACCCTTCTCAGTCATGCTCACCTGAGTCCCAGCACTGTGGGCCCCTACTCCAGAAGACCAGCACAAATCCTGCCCACACCACACCTCCTGACTTAGGATATTTGTGGAACCTCAATTCTGGCAATGGCAGGGATAGGTCTAGTTTTGCAAGCAGACCCCCACACACTTTGCTATCCACGATAGGCAAAGAGAGCCTCTGCAGGCAACTGGACTGAAGAAAAAAAGAAGCCAAGACTCAACAGCAAAGCACACACAACACATTGGAGACACCCACTGAAGTGCCAGGCCCTGGGTAACAGGGAAAACTGCACTGCAGGGCACTACAGGACCTCTTCTTCATAAAGCTATTATCATTAAGAGCAAGAGAAGTAGCTGACTTTCCTAACACAGAGAAACAAACACAGAAAGCCTGGCAAAATGAGGAGACAGAGAAACATCTCCCAAGTGGAAGAACAGGGCCAAACCACAATAAGAGACCAAAATGAAACAGATGTAATATGCCTGATAGAGAATTTAAAGTAATGACCTTTGCTGGACTGAAAAAAAGAGTGGAGGACATCAGTGAGACACTTAACAGAGAGATAAAAAAGAACCCATCAGAGATCAAGAACACAATAAAGGAAATTAAAAATACACTTGATGGAATAAATAGGCTAGATGAAGAACAACAACAAATTAATGACCCAGAAGACAGAGTAATGGAAAGTAACCAAGCAAAACAAAGGAGAGGGGAAAAATATGGAAATTGAGAAGTCTTAGGGAACTCAGTGACTCCATAAAGTATAGTAACATCTGCATTATCAGGATCTCAGTAGAAGAAGAGAGGGATAAAGGGACAGAAAATTTATTTGAAGAAATAGCTGAAAACTTCCCTAATCTGGGGGAGGAAACATATATCCACATCCAGGAGGCTCAGAGATCCTCCCCAAATTCAACCCAAGAGAAAAAAATTCAACCCAAGGAGCTCAACACCATGACAAAGAGTAACTAAAATGGCAAAAAGTAGCGATAAAAAAATTTTAAAGCACCAAGAGAAGACAGTTACATACCAGGGAAACCCCATACGGACATCAGTAAATTTTTCAGCAACAACTGTAGGCTAGAAGGGAGTGGCATGATATATTTAAAGTGTTGAAAGGGAAAAAGCCAAGAATACTCTTTCTTTAATTCAGAATAGAAAAATAGATAAGAGTTTCTCAGACAAACAAAAACTAAAGGAGTTCATGACCACTAAAACAGCCTGCAAGAAATATTAAAGGGAACTCTTTGAGTGGAATGGAAAGACCATAAGTGTAAGTATAAAAAGTGGAAAATATAAAAGCAGTAAAAATAATTATTTCTGTAAAAATTAGCAAAAAAACCTCTCATAAAATAAAAGGATGTAAAATATGACAACATATGCCTAAAATGTGGGAGGAAGAAGAGTAAAGAATGGGTTCAAACTTAAGCGACCATCAAGTTAACATAGACTGCTATATGCTGAAGATGTTATATACAAACTTAATGGTAACCACACATCAAAACCCAGTAATATATATGCAAAGAATAGAGAAAAATGGATCCAAGGATATCACTAAAGAAAGCCAATGAACCAAGAAGGCAAACAAAAAAGGCTCAGAAAAAAATCTATAAAAACAACCACAGAACAAGTCAAAATAGTAATAAACACGTATCAATCACTAATTACTGTGAATGCTCCAAGACATAGGGTAACAGAATGGAGAAAAAACCAAGACCCATCTATACGCTGCCTACAAAGGATTCATTCTAGACCAGAAGACACCTGCAGATTGAAAGTGAGGAGATGAAGAAACATTCATCATGCAAATGGATGTCAAAAGAAAGCCAGGGTAACAATTCTTATATTGGACAAAACAGACTTTAAAACAGACTGTAATGAGAGATAAAGGAAGGCACTATATAATAATAAAGGGGACAGAAAGGGAAAATGGCAGCAGAGAATAAGGACCCTAAGCTCACCTCATCTCATGAATACAACTAGATAACTATCAAGTCATCCTAAATATCCCAGAAACCAGTCTGAAGACTGGCAGAACAAACTCCACAACTAAAGGTAGAGAAGAGCCCACATCGAAGAAGGTAGGAAGTGTGGAGATGTGATTTAGGAGAGAAACAGATTGTGGCTGCTTCTCTAGGGAGGGAACAACAGTCACAGAGATGTGCAAGACACAGACTAACACATGGGAGCACAAAGGGAAAATGAATCTCCATAGCAATTGTCTTGGAAAGTGAGAGGGCCAGAATTTTGTGAGTTCTTGCAACCAGCAGGGCTTAAAGCCTAGAGTTTTAAAGGTCAGCATCCTTGGCTTTGGGAGAGCTTGGAAGACACTGGGGCTACTCTTGGACAGTAGGCAGGGCAAAGAACCTACAGATGTACAGCATGGAAACAGCTATCTGAAGACAGCCTAAGGCACACAGTGGGGAGGTTATTTGCTCATCTTGGAGCATGTCCCAAAGAAGCAGTGTTCATGGAGAGACCCCTCCTGGAACAAAGGGACTGGCAGGCACCATTTCCTTCCCCCACACCTCAGCAGAAGCACAGTGTAGACACTTGCTATGTAACTTGCTTGCACCAAGCCTCCCTCTGCCCCCCCACCCCGCTTTGCTATGGTGGAACTACCCTTCCTCGTCATGCTTATCTCAGTCCCTGCTTGGCAGGCCCCTTCCCCCAGAAGACCAGCCCAAACCCCTGCCAAGACTGCATCTCCCAACTTGAGAGTTTTGCCAAGCCTTGGTTCTGGTGACACATCTCATTTCACAAGCTGACAAGAGCACACCTACTTAAAATACACCACATTCAGGCCAGAAATCAAATGCCCACAACAGGCAAAGAGAGAGCCTCTACAGATGACTGGCCTGAAGGATAAAGTGGCCAAGACACAACGAAGAGAGCATGCAGCGCACACTGGCGACACTCTAGGAAGTGCCAAGCTCTGGGGACACTACCCTGAAGGGCACTACAGGACCTTTTCTTCATAAAGCCATTGCCCTCAAGAGCAGGAGATGTAGCTGACTTTCCTAACACAAAGAAACAGGTACAGAGACTTAGACAAAATGAGAAGACAAAGGAATTTGTACCAACTGAAAGAAAAAGACAAGGCCATAGCCAGAGATCTAAGCAAAACAGATATAAATAACATACATGCCTGATGGAGAATTTAAAGCAATGGTTATAAGGATACTCACTGAACTTGAGAAAAGAGTTGAGGATACCAGTGAGACTGTTACATGAAAAGAAGGAATAACATAGCAGAGATAAAGAGCTCAATAAACAAAATGAGAAACACGCTTGATGAAATGAAAAGCAGGCTAGAAGAAGCAGAAAAACAAATTAATGACCTAGAAAAAAGTCAAACTGAATAATGGAGAGAAAAAAAGAATTATGCAAAACAAGAACAGACTTAGGGACCTCAGTGACTCTATCAAACACAGTAACATTTGTACTATAGGAGTCCCAGAAGAAGAGAGAGAAAAGGAAGCAGAGAATTTATTTGAAGAAATAATAGCTGAAAACTTCCCTAATCTGGAGAAGGAAACAGATATGCAGATCCAGGAGGTATAGAGAACCCCAACAAAATCAACAAAAGCATACAAGACATATTGTAATTAAAATGGCAAAACACAGTGATAAAAATATTAAAAGCAGCAAAACAAACTCTGAACTATAGAGAACAAACTGAGGGTTGCTGGAGAGGAGATGGTCAGGGGATGAGTTAAATGGGTGATGGGTGTTAAGGAGGACACTTGTAATGAGCACTGGGTGTTATATGTAAGTGATGAATCACTAAATTCTAGTCCTGAAACTAATATTACACTATGTATCAACTAACTAGAATTTAAATAAAAACTTGAAACAAACAAAAAGCAGCAAAAGAAGACAATTACATACAAAGGAAACACATAAGCCTATCGGCAGATTTTTAAGCAGAAACTTTCCAAGCCAGAAAGGAGTGGCATGATATATTCAAAATGGTGAAAGGGGAAAACCTGCAGCCAAGAATATTTTACCCAACAAGGTTTTCATTCAGAATAGAAAAAGAGACAGAGTTTCTCAGACAGACTAAAACTAAAGGAGTTCATGAGAATTAAACCAGCCCTGCAAGAAATATTAAAGAGGAAGGAAGACCAAAAGTGAGAGTATGAAGGTAGGAGAAACAACAGCAGTAAAAATGAATATTTCTATTAAAAAAAGGCAGTCAAGGAACTCACAAAATAAAAGGATGTAAAATATGACACCATATACATAAAATGTGGGGAGGAGAGAAGTAAAGATTGGGTTCAAACTTAACCATCAACTTAATATAGATTGCTATATGCAAAAGAGGTCATATACAAACTTAATGTAACCACAAATCAAAAACTACCAATAAATACACAAAGAATAAAGAGAAAGAAATCTAAATAGATTACTAAAGAAAATGAGCAAACCATGAAAAAGACAACAAAGGATCAGAGAAAATCTTCAGAAACAACCACAAAACAAGCAATAAAATAGCAATAAATACATATGGGTCAATAATTACTTTGAATGTAAATGGACTAAACATTCCAATCAAAAGACATAGGGTGACAGAATGGATTAAAAAACAAGATCCATTTATATGCTGCCTATAAGTAACTTATTTTAGACTCAAAGACACCTGCAGATTGAAAGTGAGGGGATGAAGAAACATTTATGCAAATGGATGTCAAAGGAAAGCCAGAGTAGCAATACTTATATCAGACAAAACACTTTAAAACAATGACTGTAACAAGAGACAAAGAAAGACATTATGTAATGATAAAGGGGATAATTCAACAAGAAGATATAACAATTGTAAATATTTATGCTTCCAGCTTGAAAGCACCCAAATACATAAAACAGTTAATAACAAACATAAACGAACTAATCAGTAATACAATAATAGTAGGGGGCTTAACACCACACATCAATTAACAGATCACCTAATTGGAAAATCAACAAGGAAACAATGGCTTTGAATAAGACACTGAAACAGATGGATTTAACAGATACATTCAAAACATTCCATCCTAAAGCAGCAGAATACACATTCTTTTCAAATGCACATGGAACATTCTCCAGAATAGATCACATATAAGTCCATAAAAAAAGCCTCAACAAATTCAAAAAGATCTAAGCCATACCATGGCATTTCTGACCATAACATATAAAACTAGAAGTCAAGCACAAGAAAAAATCTGGAAAGACCACAAATACATGGAGGCTAAATAACATGCAACTAAACAATGAATGGGTCAATCAGCAAATAAAAGAAATAAAAAAGTACATGGAAACAAATGAAAATGAAAACATAATGGTTCAAAGCCTTTGGGACACAGCAAAAGTAGTTCTGAGGGAGAACTGTGTAGCAACAGAGACGTATCTCAAGAAGCAAGAAAAGTCTTAAATAAACAATCTAACTATACACCTAAAGGAGCTAGAACAAGAACAACATATAAAACTCAAACCCAGCAAAGGAAAGGAAATAAAAAAGATAGAGCAAAAATCTAAAAACATTAGAACACTAATCAAATAAAATCAGGAGACTGTTCTTTGAAAAGATCAACAAAATTCATAAACCTCTAGAAAGACTCACTAAGAAAAAAAGGGGGCCCAAATAAAAAAAAATGACTAATATAAGAGGAGAAATAACAAACACCACAGAAATACAATTATAGGAGAATATTACGGAAGCTTATATGCCAACAAATTGGGCAACTTAGAAAAAATGGATAAATTCCTAGAAACTTATAAGCTACCAAAACTAAAGTAGTAGGAAATAGAAAATTTAAACAGACCAATCACCAGCAATGAAATTGAATCGGCAATCAAAAAATTCTCCAAAAACAAAAGTCCAAGACCAGATGGCTTCACAGGCAAATTCTACCAAACATTTAGAGTTAATACCCATACGTCTCAAACTACTCCAAAAAATACAAGAGGAAGGAAACTTTCAAATTTATTGCATGAAACCAATATTACCCTGATACCAAAACCAGATAAAAACACCACAAAAAAAGAAAGAAAAAAAGAAAGAAAGAAGTTAAGAAAGAAAGAAAGAAAGAAAGAAAGAAAGAAAGAAAGAAAGAAAAAAGAAAAGAAAAGAACGAACTACAGGCCAATATCTCTCATGAGTATACATGCAAAAATCCTCAACAAAATATTAGCAAACTGAATTCAAAAAATATATTTTAAAAATATACACCACTATCAAGTAGGACTTATTCCTGGGATGCAAGAGTGGTTCAATATTCACAAAACAATCAATATGATATATCACATCAATAAGAGAAAGGATAAAAAATCATATGATCACTTCAATAAATGCAGAGAAAGCATTTGACAAAGAACAACATCCATTCAGAATGAAAACACTCTGCAAAGTAGGAAAGAAATCTAAATATACTACTAAAGAAAATGAGCAAACCATGAAAAAGACAATATCTCAACACAAAAAAGGCCTTATATGAAAAACCCACAGCTAACATCATACTCAATGGGGAAAAACTAGAGCTTTTCCCTTAAGGTCAGGAACAAGACAAGGATATCCACTTTTATTCAACATAGTACTGGAAATTCTAGCCACAGAAATTAGATAACATAAAGAAATAAAAGGCATCCACATTGGTAAGAAAAAAGTAAAACTCTCACTATTTGCAGATAACATGATACTATATATAGAAAACCCTGAAGACTCCACCAAAAAGCTACTAGAACTGATAAATGAATTCAGTAAGGTCACAGGATACAAAATCAAAGTACAGAAATCTGTTGCATTTCTATACACTAATAATGAAACAGCAGAAAGAGAAATTAAGAAAACAACCCCATTTACAATTTCACCAAAAAAACCAAAATATATAGGAAAAACTTAACCAAAGAGGTGAAAGACCTGTACTCTGAAAACATTGATGAAAGAAACTGAAGATGACAAAGAAATGGAAAGATATCCCATGCTCATGAATTGGAAGAATATTGTTAAAATGTCTATACTACTCCAAGCAACCAATGCATTTAATGCAATCCCTATCAAAATATCAAGACTATTTCTCACAGAACTAGAATAAACAATCCTAAAATTTGTATGAAACCACAAAAAAAAAACAACCAAAAAGCTAAAGCAATCTTCAAAAAGAAAAACTGGAGGCATTGCAATTCCAGATTTCAAGTTATATTACAATGCAGTAATAATTCAAATAGTATGTTACTGGCATAAAAAGACACATAGATCCATGGAATACAACAGAAAACCCAGAAATAAACCCATAATTATATGGTAAATTAATCTTTGAAAAAGCAGGAAACAATATCCAATGGGAAAAAGTCAGTCTCTTTAACAAATGGTGTTGAGAAAACTGGATTGCCACATGCAAAAGAATGTAACTGGACGACTTTGGCCATACACAAAAATAAACTCAAAATGGATTAAAGACCTGTATGTGAGACCTGAAACCATAAAAATTCTTGAAGAAAGCACAGGCAATAATCTCTCTGACACTGGTCATAGAAACACTTTTCTAGATATGCCCCTTGAGGCAAGGGAAATAAAAGCAATAAAAGTTGCTGGGACCACAGCAAACTTACAAGCTTCTGCACAGCAAAGGAAACAATCAATAAAACTAAAAGACAACCCATGGAATGGGAGAAGATATTTGCAAATGACATATCCGATAAAGGGTTAGAATTCAAAATCTATAAAGAACTCCTGCAACTCAACATCCAAAAAACAGACAACTAAAAAATAGGCAGAAGACATGAACAGACATTTCTCCAAAGACAGATGGCCAACAGACACATGAGAAGATGCTCAACATCACACATCATCAGAGAAATGCAAATCAAAACTACAATGAGATATCATCTTACACCTGTCAGAATGGCTGAAATCAAAAACATAAGAAACAGCAAGTGTTGGCAAGGATGCAGAGAAAAAGTAACCCTCTTGCACAGTTGGTGGGAATGCAAATTGGTGCAGCCATTGTGGAAAACATTGTGGAGGTTCCTAAAAATGTTAAATATAGAACTACCCTATGATCCAGTAATCACACTATGGGTATTTACCCACCAAAATACAAAAACACTAATTCAAAGGGATACATGTACCCCTATGTTTACTGCAGCATTATTTACAATAGCCAAAGCATGGAAGCAGCCCAAATGTCCACTGGCAGATGAATGGATAAAGAAGATATGTATGTGTGTATATATATATATATATATATATATATATATATATATATATATATATATATACACATATACAATGGAATATTATTTAGCAATAAAAAAGAAAGAAATCTTTCTGTTTGCAACAACATGGATAGAGCTAGAGAGTATAATGCTAATGAAATAAGCCAGAGGGGGGAAAATACCATATGATATCATCATGAGTGGAATTTAAGAAACAAAACAAACAAGCAAAGGAAAAAAGAGACAAACCAAGAAACGACTCTTAACTATAGAGAACAAACTGATGGTTACCAGAGGGAGGTGGTGGGGGAACAGAGGAGATAGGGCATGAGGATTAAAGAGTACACTTCTCGTGATGAAACAAAACAAGGCAAAACAAAATAAAATGATGAAAAAATTAAAAACAAAACAAAACAAAAAAAAAAACAAAAGAAGAAAAGAAAGAAACTACCATGAGGCTTTCATGATTTAGAATTCTCTTCCTTTGGCAGGGCCCTACTTCCATGGTTGGAGTAAATGTAAATGAGCCTATGATTAGAAATCTCTCTTTAACTCTTTAAGATATTGCATAATCCACTGACAAGACAATAGCTGCCCAAGAAAAATCTTTACACTTTCCTGCCAAAGTTGCTCTTGGAGACAGGATATTCTTAACATCTTTTAGTTGAACAAATAAGTATCTGCTCTGTGGCCAACACCACCTGCTACATCTGCATTAACACTTCTGGGGAAGTTAAAACTCAGTTACATAAGATCTGAGCAAGGCACTAGGCTTAAAGGGTGACTCCTTCATCAGGGTCTTTCTTTGATTTATTTGAGTTTGATTGGTTTGGATCTTGGGTATCATATTCCAAAGTGCACTCCAAACACTGGTAATTATCCTGATCATAATCAAAATAACTCCCTCATATATTGTACTCTCTCAAACGCTTTACATGCATGTTTGCAGCTGCTAACCACCAGGAAAATGATCTCCCTAATACTGGGACATCATAAAAGGAATGAAAAGAATAACCAACTTACAGGTTGTGAACCTAAAGCCATGACCTATGTATATCACCGGGAATAAGCAAAAAATGCAATGACTTATGGATACCACACAAAGAACCAAGAAAAGCTGCAAGTAATAGCAAAGAGTAGTGCTAATGCCTTAAATTTTTATTGTATCTCTCTAAACTATTATCAAAAGAGGGAAAATATTAAAAAGAAACAAGAGGCCCAAAAAGAAGTCACTTGTACTAAGCCCATGTCACAAAACCAAGGCTTAAGGCCTAACCTAATTGCAGTTTCAGCTTTCTCCAGGAATGTAGTCTTAACTGTCAGACTGTAATTTTCTCGTTAGCACCAATGAGGTAATCAATCTGCCACATAGACCTTTTTCACTTCCCAAAGAAAGATGAGGTAATCTGATCCTTCCTATCCCATCTCCCTTCTACTTACAAAAGCCTTCCATCTAGTGTAGGTCCTTGGAGCTCCTTTGTATTTGTTAGAAATGGAATGCTGCCTGATTCATGAGTCACGGAATAAAGCCAAGTAGATCTTCAAATTTACTCACTTGGATTTTTGTTATTTAACAGATATTTCTCCCTTTTCTTATTAGTTTGCATTGCCTTATGCATCCAGTGAATCAACTCTGCAGGAGCTGGATCCACCTCTAGATTTCATTGATAACTTTACCCTTAGTAACTTAGTACAGCACAGCTGCTACCCCATACCATGATTTCACACGTGGCCATCCAAAAAACCAAGATTATTCATGCTCTGCTCTTTCATTTTTTTCTCTTCCCAAACAACATTTTTATGACCAGGACCAAGCTACAAATCCCACTTCTGACACCAATGAAAGGTTCTGATTGCCCAATTCCAGTGTGTGGGTGTGGGTGTTCCCCCACATTACCAGGCATTCCACTGAGACTGAGTGTCCTACAATTCAACTCAACTCTGACACTACCTATCTGGAGATAGCATCATATTCCACAGGTAAAGGGCTCAGTCCCATAAGGCTGCCCTTCACTTCAGAGGTCAATTGTAAGTCTGGCTTGTTACCTATAGTTCTGACTGGCCAGCTGTACATCAGAGGTTCCTATGAACCCCTCTTTGGGTTTTAATGATTTGCTAGAGTGATTCACTAAAGTCAGGGGAATATTTGTTTACTAGATCACTGGTTTATTATAAAAGGATATAAGAGCCAGGTAGAAGATCAGCCTAGGACAGAGCATGGGGAAAGGGTGCAGAGCTTTCAAGCCCTCTTGAAACATGTGACTCTGCATCTCCACATGTTCACCAACCTGGAAGCACTCAGAACCCTGTCCTTTTGAATTTTTATGGTAGACTCATTGCATAGGCATGGTTGATTAAATCACTGGACACTGGTGATTGATTCGACTTCCCAGCCCCTCTCCCCTTCCAAGGGGTGGGTGGGGGTTGGGGAGTGGGACTGGAATTTCCAACACTCTAATCAGATGGTGTCTCTAGGCAACTACTCACCATCCTTAGGTGCAGATCAAAAGTTACCACATTAACATACAAAAGACACCTTTATCACTTTTTTAAAAAAATTAATTTACTGTCAAGTCAGCTAACATACAGTGTATACAGCATGCTCTTGGCTTTGGGAGTAGGTTTCCATGATTCATCATTTACATACAACACCCAGTGCTCATCCCAACAAGTCCTCTCCCCCAGCCCCCTATCAACCCTCAGTTTGTTCTCTGTATTTAAGAGTCTCTTATGGTTTGCCTCCCTCTCTGTTTGAAACTATTTTTCCCCCTTTTTTTCCCCCATGGTGTTAAGTTTCCCACATTCTACATATGAGTGAAAACATATGATATGTCTTTCTCTGATTTATTTCACTTAGCATAATATCCTCCAGTTCCATCCATGTTGTTGCAAATGGCAAGGTTTCATTCTTTCTCATTGCTAAGTAGTATTCCATTGTATATATAAACCACATCTTCTTTATCCATTTGTCAGCTGATGGACATTTGGGCTCTTTCCATAATTTGGCTATTGTTGAAAATGCTGCTATAAACATTGGGGTACATGTGCCCCTGTGAATCAGCATGCCTGTGTCCTTTGGATAAATTCCTAGTAGTACTACTGTTGGGTCATAGGGTAATTCCATTTTTAACACTGTTTTCCAGAGCGGCTGCACCAGTTTGCATTCCCACCAACAGTGCAAGAGGGTTCCCATTTCTCCACATCCTTGCCAACATCTGATGTGTCCTGAGTTGTTAATTTTAGCCACTCTGGTGTAAGGTGGTATCTCATTGTGATTTTGATTTGTATTTCCCTTATGATGAGTGATGTTGAGCAGCTTTTCATGTGTCTGTTGGTCACCTGGATGTCTTTTTTGGAAAAGTGTCTATTCATGTCTTCTACCCATTTCTTCACTGGATTATTTGTTTTTGGGGTATTGAGTTTGATACAGTCTTTATAGATTTTAGATACTAACTCTTTATCCAATATGTCATTTGCAAATATCTTCTCCCATTCTGTCTCAGTTGCCTTTTAGTTTTGTTGATTGTCTCCTTTGCAGTGCAGCTTTTTATCTTGATGAAGTCCCAATAGTTCATTTTTTATTTTATTTCCCTTGCCTTTGGAGACATGTCAAATAAGAAGTTGCTGAAGTTAAGATCAAAGAAGTTGTTGCCTGTTTTCTCTTTCTGGGGTTTTGATGGTTTCCTGTGTCACATTTAGGTCTTTCATCCATTTTGAGTTTATTTTTGTATATGGTGTAAGAAAGTGGTCTAGTTTCATTCTTCTGCATGTTGCTGTCCAGTTCTCCCAGCACCATTTGCTAAAGAGACTGTCTTTTTTCCACTGGATACTCTTTCCTGCTCTGTCAAAGATTAGTTGGCCATACATCTGTGGGTCCAATTCTGGGTTTTCTATTCTATTCCATTGGTCTATGTGTCAATATAGTATTGGCACAAAAACAGTTTTGGTGATTACAGCTTTGTGACACCTTTATCAGTTTGATCAATTAGGGAATTCCAACGGGTTTCAGGAACTCTGTGCCAGAAATGGGACAAAGATCAAATATATATTTCTTATTATAAATCATAGCATCATAGTCACAGAATAATGTAATGTTCTAATATGAATCTAGCTGCACTATTATGAAAAAATAGTGATTCATGTATTTTTTGCTAAAGATTTCTAAAAAACATATTTGTCATTCAGTAACTTTCTCTAAGAATAATAATTAGAATTCTGGAGATGTGGGAATTTTCTAAAATCAACCATGGCACCTACTTTTAAGTCTAAAGGTCTTAAAATGAAAAGTACTATACACCATGAAAAGTTTTTTAAGTTTTCTCATCAATTATAAAGTGAGTTGCTTGCTTTTAAAGACGAATGTCTTTCATTAGCAAAATAACTCAATTTCCTCAATATTTTTTCAGAACGCATCTTTGATTTCTAGTTGTGGAACTAGATTGAGTCTTTGAATCAATACTTTGCATTTTTACATAGCAACTTTGATGCATGTAAAAACTCTTCAGAAAAAAGATACCAGACCATATACTTCTATTTACAATGCTTTCTTCAAGGGGAAGATGAAATTTGGCTATTTATGAATATTAAATGCACTACCATTCTATTGCAAACTTATAGCATGGTTCTGGTTATGTGTGTTTTGAGTAGTAGAAGTTAGCTCTAAGAAAGTAATTTGGTAAACAATAATGCCTCAAACTCTCAGACAGCCAACTACATTTAACTATTTTGTGTAATGAAATCATAGGTACAGTTATGACCTATAGAAATGCAAGGCTTATGTGATTATCACTTTTGAGGCATTTATTTAGTACTTTAAGTAACAAACACTAAATTTTGTGTTGTTTCCTTAAGAATTCTGCCCACATAAAAAGATAATAAACCTCTCAATTACTAAGAAATAGATTGGGGTGGGAGAGAGTGAAACTAAAGCAGATATAACAGCGTCTCAAAAAACAGGAATCAAATCTAACTACAATAATGAAACCAGAGGCTTTGATTCTAGAGTGATCAGATTCCTGCTTCACTACAGATTAGAAGTAGCAAATTAAAATCAAAGAAGATATCAAACACTCAAAAAGCATAGCAGAATGGAACCATTTAATGTAGAAACATTTGGTAGTGTTGGTGAAGGTCATTGAGAAGACATGACCATCAGTTGACCCATGAGTGGGACCTGGGCAAGAGAGGCTCCTCCCTCCCTCCCCTGTCCTTGGAATGTGGATTCCATTTGCCTTTCCCACTCCTAGAGGATGTTCCAAGGACATAGCCTTGAGAAAGTCCTGTGACGTTGAGGACACCTGCAGGTATACATGACTGAACCCAGTTAAAGCCTCTATATACGCTTTTTTAAAAAAATCACTTTAAAAAAATATTTATTTTTGAGAGATTGAGAGAGAGCACAAGTGGGGCAGAGAGAGAGAGAGGGAGACACAGAATCCAAAGAAGGCTCCAGGCTCTGAGCTGACAGCAGCAAGCCCACCTGATATGGGTCTTAAACTTACAAACTGTGAGATCAGGACCTGAGCTGAAGTTGGATGCTCAATCAACTGAGCCACCCATGCTCCCCTCTATATAAACTTTTAAGATTTGATGGGTGGGTGAAGGAATCCACTCTTCTTGCTGCTGCCCAAGACACCCCTTGTATGTAAGTTCCCTTTCTTTATTAAAACTGCCACCTACCAACCTGGAGTGGCCTGCCTCTTTCTGTCCTCTGAGAACAGCAGCCATTTTCAGATTTCACCTAGGAAACTAACAAGGTGGTTGCAAACCAAGAGGTAATGCCAAATCTACAAGTTTGAATACCGCAAACATGTCTGCTACATAAGTTGACATGCCAGCAGTCCTTCAAATTCAAAATCAGCACCCAAAGCTAACTAATAATTACTTCAACTCAGGATAATTTTTCATTCACTAAAAACTATTCTATATATGTTGGAAGAAGGCACAGAACCATGCATTTTATTTAAAAACGTATATCCAAAGTTGATAAGGTTTAGGATATTTCTAAAAAATTATGTAAGCTGAAATAAGAGCCTTGAACAAAGCACCCTCATATGTGTTGAGTGAAAGAAAAAATTTATTCCTTAAAGGTGTTTAATAGGTAAGAACCTACTATATTATTTACAATAAGTAGTAAAGCACAATAGAGAAAAAGCTGTGATCCTTGGGTTGGGTATGAACTTTTCTTGATTGTATGAACTTTTTAGAAGCACCCTAAAGATTGTAAAACATGTTTATTCACTTAATTTTTATTTTATATTTTAATTTTTTAAATTTAGTTTGAGAGAGAGAGAGAACAAGGGTGAGTGCACACTTGGGAAGGAGGGGCAGAGAGAGAGGGAGAGAGAGAATCCCAAGCAGGCTCTGCGCTGTTAGCACAGAACCTGATGTGGGGCTCGATCCTATTGAACCATGAGATCATGACTTGAGCCGAAATCAAGAGCCAGACGTTTAACTGACTGAGCCACCCAGGTGCCCCATATTTCCTTAATTTTTAAATAAAATTTTATCTTGGAACATTAAATGAGGGCAGAAAAAAACTTGCCAACATTATTTTTTAGGTAGAGCAGCTGAAAGTTTAAGTGATTTGAGGAAGTAAAAGAGGAAAACCAAGGTTTTCATGCTATTTTTTATCATTCTGCCCTTTTCCCCTACCACTATGCCTTAGACATCTGGAAGCTGATAAGAGTAACTAAGGACTGGCAGTCTCTGCCCCACAGCTATGACCTTACCCTTAAAGTTTCAAAGGCATAGGCACAATTCATACCACCCCTGGTCCAAGAACTACCTGAAACTAGTTCACTTGCTTATTCTTTAACTTCTCCAGTGACCCTCAAGAGCAAACACTATCAGAAATTCTATCCTTGTTCACTTTTTTTAAATGTTTATTTATTTATTTTTTGAAAGAGATAGAGCACGAGCAGGGGAGGGGCAGAAAGAGAGGGAGACACAGTATCTGAAGCAGGCTCCAGGCTCCGAGCTGTCAGCACAGAGCCTGATGAGGGGCTCGAACTCACGAACTGAGAGATCAGGACCTGAGCCAAAGTCGGACACTCAACAGACTGAAGCACCCAGGTGCCCCACTTGTTCACTTCTTTAAAGCCCAGTACTTAGAATGATGCCTGGCTCAAAAACAATTTATGAATAAATTATCTAGTTCCCAAGTCAGAAACAAAGAAACATGCTTAATTTCTTCTTCTTTAGCCCCACATTCAAATTGATCATCAAACCCTATAATTATTAAATCCTTATCTCTTGAATATGCCTACTTCTCTTCAGGTCTACAATCCTTACCTAATTTGCCTACATTACCAGCCTACATTACTTCAACTAACTCGTTTCTGTTGTTTTGTTCCTTTTCAATATGTAGAGATACAGCAATCTTTCTAATATGCATGTTAAGCATGTCACTTACCTGTTTAAAATATATTGACTTACCATGGCCCTTAAAGTCCAGACTCCTTAACACAACATACAAGTCCCTTCATGACTGTAATTGTTTTACAGACTTATCTATACTTGTTCCCTTATTATACTGAAAGACTTGCAGTCCTCTGATGGGTTATATCCTCTGTTACCTTGGGGCCTAATCACATACTGCTTTGATGTTCCTGCGATCTCTTCATGGGTCTTCATCTTGGAATGGTTAATTCCTATTCATACTTCAGAACGTGGTTTAGCCACCTCCTGAAGAAGCTCTCCCTGACCTGCCCTCTCGACAAAGCTGGTTTAGATGCTCCTTTCTGCTCCTCAAGAACAGTGTATTTGCTTGATTTCCCACTCTATAAGTTCCTTAAGAGTAAGAATTGTGGCTCATTTACCTTTGTCTCTCCAGGGCTCAGTATATTTATTAAATAAATGAATGAACAAATTTTAGTGACCAACTTCACTCCAATTTAAGAATATAATGCTGTAATCTCATTGTTCATTTTTATCACCTGGAACTCTGCATCTCTGAAACTTTGTCTTATTGTACCATCCTGTGACCAAAAACTACTGTCTTTCCAGTGCTCTCACACTTATAAGTAAAAGAAAAGGGGCCTTTGCTTTCTTTATTCTGCCAGCCTAGACATGTCAGCAACTTACTCTGAAATAGTTGGGAGGGGGGTAGTTTTTACACTGTATTTAAAAAGAATGCTTGCCAATTCTTTTGAGACAAATGATTTATGGTGAATGTAAAATATGGCTAATATAGCTTTGAGGTTGGCAGCTAGATCAGATCTATGGGCTAAGCCTGTCACTTGTGGGCCACATTATTAGATACCTCCAGTTGGATTTGTCACAGGCACCATGATCTGAACATGTCCAAAACTGATAGGAAATTTTTCCTACTAAACCTGTGTGGATGAAAGGCTTGCTAACTGCCTAGTCTCTTGGCCAGAAACTTGTAGTTATCCTAGAATCATCCCTCTACCATATACTTCATATCCAAACACTGGCCAAATCACCTTGAGTTTATGTACCTAACTCACACGCATATCTCCTTGCGTTCCCCACTGCCACAGCCTTATTTTAAGCTTGCATTATCCTGCACCTGGCCTACTCCAATTAGCTCTAAATTAACCCCTGCCTCCAAATGTGCCTTTTCTTCCCACATTGACTTCCTTCATGATAAACACATGGCTTATTAAATATAGAACCATCTATTCTAGTGATTTTCAAGCTAGGGTTCAGGATCTGCCAATTTTGTGCAAGGCTTTTATTTTGATTTTTAATACAGATCTCAGATTATCAGGATGACCATTTATGATGGCATTAATGTCAAGCAATACTCCTTTTAATGACTGAAAGGTAAGGAGGCAAATTTAATATATAAGTGACACATTTGTTCCTCATGAAAGGCAAGTTATATATAGAGCTGTGGTGGGAAAATGGAATCCACTATCCAATGACTGGAATGCAAAAGACCACACTGCATTAATGGTCACTACAAAATTCACACTGATGCAATACAGTTTCCTCAAAACATCATCCATTGCTTAACGTCATAAATTTGAATTTTACCATTCCTATAGTTCTCTTTGCATTTATTTTTACTTTTTAGTTGTATAAAGCTCTAAGTAGTTTATAACTGGTCTTTATGTTTGTACATACTTACGTACAACAGATGCAGTTTAAGTCAATACTGAATGGCTGTGAGAAATTTCTTTAAAAGTGTTTGAGACATCAAGTTTGAGAAACGAGGATCTACCCATCGAATCATACACATTAAGTTGAGAGTAGCTTGAAATTACATATTTTCTGTGCCATAGGCTAAATTGCCTTTTTAGGTCATTACCACACAAATCTCTGTGAGTGGAATGGAGGCTGTTCCAGTTACTATAGTTGCAAGACAACCCCCAAATTTAGTGGTATAAAACAACCATTTATTATGCTCATGAATTCTGTGGGCTAGGAATTTAGACATAACACAGTCATGACATCTTATCTCTGTTCCAAGATGTCTGGGGCTTCAAGTAGAAGACTTGGAGCTAGACTATAGATGAAGAAGAAGAATGTAGCTAGAAGACGACTTTCAAGTAGATGACCAGGAGCTAGAATACTGACAGTTCGTTCATTAACACATCTAGAAATTGATGCTACCTGTTGCCTGGGTGCCTCACTTCCTTACCACATAGACCTCTCCATGTCGTCTCTCTTTGTGGGCTAGTTTTTGGTTTCCTATAGAATGGTACCTAAGTTCCAAGGGCAAGAGAGAGAGAGAAAGAACCAGGCAAATACTATCTCTACTGTACTTTATAAGCCAGACTTGGAAGTCATAGATTTTATTCATTAAAAGTTACTCCAATGGAACAGAATCAAGAGCCCAGAAATGAACTCATGCATATTTGGTCAACTAATATTTGACAAGGGGTCCAAGAATACTCAATGGGAAAAAAAAAAGCCTTTTGAATAAATGCTGCTGGGAAGACTGTATATTCACATGTAAAAAAATGAAACTAGACTTCTATCTTACAATACTCACAAAATTACCTTAAAACAGATTACAGACTTAAATATAAGACCTGGAACCATAACACTTCTAGACAATATAGGAAAAGAGTTCTTTGACATGGGTGTTGGTAATGAAAAACTAGCCGAACTATATACAACAAAAAGGCTGCACAGCAAAAGGAACAATCAACAAAATGAAAAGACAATCTAGAATGGGGAAAAATATTTGCAAACCCTATATCTGATAAAAGATTAATATCCCAAATAGTTAAAGAATTCATACATCTCAATAATAAAGCAAATAATTCAATTTAAAAATGGTCAAAGGACCTGAACAGGCATTTTTCCAAAGACATAGGAATGGCCAATAGGTACATGAAAAGATGCTCAACATCAATAATTATCAGGGAAATGCAAATCAAAACCACAATAAGACATTACTTCACACCAGTTAAAACAGGTTGCATCAAGAAGATAAGAGATAACAAACACTGGCAAGGATGTAGAAAAAAAGGAACGCTTGTGCCCTCTTAGTGGGACTGTAAATTGGTACAGTCATGATAAAAAACAGTACAGAAGTTCCTCAAAATACTAAAAATAGAACTACCATATGAGCCACCAATTCCACTTCTGGAAATATATGTGAAGGAAATGAAAACACTGTTGAAGAGATACCTCCATCTCCATGTTCATAGCAGCATTATTTACAACAGCCAAGGAAGGCATGTGAACAACTTAAGTAAGTCTCCATGACCAGATAAACGGATAAAGAAAGTGACATATACATACAAAATGGAATATTATTCATCCATAAAAAAGAGGTAATCCTGACATTTGTGACTGAGACCATTATGTTAGGTGACATAAATCACAGAAAGACAAATAATGTATGATCTTACTTATATGTGCAATCTTAAACAAAACAAACTCAGGGCGCCTGGGTGGCTCAGTCAGTTAGGCTTCCAACTCTTGATTTTGGCTCAGGCCATGGCCTCACAGTTTCATGAGTTCAAGCCCCATGACGGGCTCTGTGCTGACAGTGTGGAGGCTGCTTGGGATTCTCTCTCTCCCTGTCTCTCTGCCCCTTCTCCGTGTGCTCTCTCTCTCAAAATAAATAAATATTTAAAACAAACAAACAAAGGGAAATATCTTAGCCTGTTAAGGTTGCTATAACAAAATATCACAGATTGGGTGGTTTATAAACAACAAATAATAAACAACAAACATTTATTTCTCACTGTTCTAGAGGCTGGAAATTAGAACAGGGTGCCAGTATGATAGAGTGAGCAACTTCTTCTGAGTCACAAACTTCTCACTGTACCCCCGCAAGGCAAAAAAGGCCAGGGAGCTCTCTGAAGCCTCTTTCATAAGGGCACTAATACACTAAATTCTCCAAACAAAAGACATAGAATGGCTGAATGGATAAAATTAAACAAAACAATATTCATTTATATACTGCTTACAAGTCAAATGTAAAGACATACACAGACTAAAAGTGGAAAGATGCAAAAGATATTCCAAGCAAATGGAAACCAAAAGAAAGCTGTGGTAGATACACTTTTAACAGACAAAATAGACTTTATTAAAGACTAATAAGAGATAAAGAAGGGCATTACGTACTGATAAAAGGGGTTAATCCATCAAGAGGATATAACGTTTATAAATATTTATGCACCCAATATAGTAGCACCCAATTAATAAAGCAAATATTAATATATCTAAAGGAAGACACAGCATTACAATAATAGTAGGGGACTTTAATAGTCTGCTTATATCAATGAATAAATCACCCAGACAGAAAAATCAATAAGGAAACATCAGCCTTAAATGACGTTAGACCAGATGGACTTAACAGACATATACAGAACAGAACATCCAAAAGCAACAGAATGCATGTTCTTGTCAAGTGCACATAGAACATTCTTCAGGACAGATCATATGTTAGTCCACAGAATACATCTTAATTTTTTTTTTTTTTTTTTTTTTTTAAGTAGGCTTCATTCCCATTGTGGAGCCCAACAAAGGGCTTGACTGAACTCATGACCCTGTGCTCAAGACCTGGGCTGAGATCAAGAGTCGGATACTTAACCAACTGAGCCACCCAGGCACCCCAACACATCTTAAATTTAAAAAGATTGTGGGGCGCCTGGGTGGCGCAGTCGGTTAAGCGTCCGACTTCAGCCAGGTCACGATCTCGCGGTCCGTGAGTTCGAGCCCCGCGTCAGGCTCTGGGCTGATGGCTCGGAGCCTGGAGCCTGTTTCCGATTCTGTGTCTCCCTCTCTCTCTGCCCCTCCCCCGTTCATGCTCTGTCTCTCTCTGTCCCAAAAATAAATAAAAAATGTTGAAAAAAAATTAAAAAAAAAAAAAAAAAGATTGAAATCATATCAAGCATCTTTTCTGATGACAATGGTATAAAACTAGAAATTTTTACAAGCACAAAATGAAAAAATTCACAAATATACAGAAATTAAACAATATGCCACTGAATAATCAATGTATTAAAGAAAATAAAAGAGAAATAAAAAACATATTGATTGTACACTGAAGGAAACCATCAACAAAATTAAAAAGGAACCTACTGAATGGGAGAAGAGATCAATAAGTGATATATCCAATAAAGGATTAATTCAACATATATAAAGAACTCCGACATCCAAAACCAAAAACAAACAAACAAACAATATCATTAAAAAATGGGTAGAGGACATAGACATTTTTCCAAAGAAGACATATAGATGGTTGATATAAAAAGATGCTCAGGGTGCCTGGGTGCCTCAGGGTGCTGTGCTAACAGCTCCGAGCCTGGAGCCTGCTTCAGATTCTGTGTCTCCCTCTCTCTCTTCCTCTCCCCTGCTTGCACTCTGTCTCTGTCTCTCAAAAGTAAATAATAAACATCAAAACATAAATAAATAGAAAGATGTTCAACATCACTAATCATCAGGGAAATGAAAATCAAAACCATAATGAGCTAGCCCCTCACATCTGTCAGAATGGCTAGTGTCAAAAGACAATAACAAGTGTTGGTAAGGATGTGGAAGAAAAGGGAACCCTTGTGTACTATTGGTGGAATGTAAATTGGTATAGCTATTATGGAAAATAATATGGAAGTTCCTCAAAAAAATTTTAAAAAATACCACACAATACAGCAGTTTCACTTCTGGGTATTTACCCAAAGAAAACAAAAATACTAATTTGAAAATATATATGCACCCCTATGTTCAATGCATCATTATTTACAACAGTCAAGATATGGAAGCTCCCCAAGTGTCCATCAATGGATAAATGGATAAAGAAAGTGTGGTATTATATATACAATGGAGTATTACTCAGCCATAAGAATGAATGAAATCTTGCATTTATGCCAAATGGTTAGACCTACAGGGTATTCTGATAAGTGAAATAAGTCAGACAAAACCAAATGCTATATGATTTCACTTATATGTGGAATATAAAAAAACAATCAAAACAAAAACAGACTCAAATACAGAGAACAAACTGGTGGTTGTTGCGGGTAAAGAGATGGGCAAAATAGGCAAAGGGGATTAAGAAGTACAAACTTCCAGTTATAAAATAAGTCAGTCACAGGGATGTAAAATATAGCATAGAGAATATAGTCAATAATGTAATAATTTTTTATGGTGACATGGTAACTATATTCGTTGTTTTGAGCATTTTCATAATGTATATAAATGTTGAATCATTATGTTATATGCCTGAAATTAATATTGTATGTCAACTATATTTCAATTAAAAGTAAATTAATTTAAATAATATCTTGAGACAAATGAAAATACAACATCAAAATTTATGGGATGCAGCATAAAGTGCTTCTAAGAGGGAAGTTCACAGTGATAATTGCCTACCTCAAGAAATGAGAGGCCCCTGAGTGGCTCAGTTAGTTGAGCATCTGACTCTTGAGTTAGACTCAGGTCATGATCCCAGGGTCATGGGATCAAGCCCAGGTGTCGGGCTCTGCACTGAGCATGGGGTCTGCTTGAGATTCTCTCCCCCCTTCTCTCTCTCCCCCTCTCTCCCCCCTCCCCCATCCCTCTTCCCCTCTCACAATCTCTTGTTCTCTCTCTCAAAAAAAAAAAAAAAAAAAGACAAATCTCAAATAAACAATCTAAGTTTATACCTCAAGGAACTAGAAAAAGAACAAACAAAGCCCAAAGTTAGCAGAAGGAAGGAAATAAGAAAAACCACAACAGAAATAAATGAAATATAGAGTAAAAAGACAATACAGAAGATCAATGAAACTAAGAACTGGTTCTTTGAAAAGATAAATGAAATTGACAAACCTTGAGGCACCTGGGTGGCTCAGTCGGTTGAGCGTCCGACTTCAGCTCAGGTCATGATCTCGCGGTCAGTGAGTTCGAGCCCCGCGTCGGGCTCTGTGCTAACAGCTCAGAGCCTGGAGCATGTTTCAGATTCTGTGCCTCCTTCTCTCTCTGACCCTCCCCCATTCATGCTCTGTCTCTCTCTGTCTCAAAAATAAAAATAAAATAAAATAAAAATTGACAAACCTTTAGCTAGACTCACCAAGCAAAAAAGGAAGAGGACGTAAATAAAATAAAATCAGAAAGAGATGTTACAAATGATATCACAGAAATACAAAGGATCAAAGAGACTACAATATCTGAATGATTATACGCCAACAAATTTGACAATCTAGAAGAAATGGATAAATTCCTAGAAACATATACCCTACCAAGACTGAATCACAAAAAAATAGAAAATCTCAACAGACCAATCACTAGTAAGGAGGTTGACTCTGTAATCAAAAGCCTTCCAAGAAACAAAAATCCTGGACAGTTTCACTGGGGAATTCTACCAACATTCAGATAAGAATTAATACCAATTTTTCTCAAACTACCAAAAAAGAGGAGGGAGCTCTTCCAAACTCATTTTATGAGACTAGCATTACCCTGAAACTGAAACCAGACAAGGACACCACAAGAAAATTACAGGCCAATATCTCTGCTGAACATAAATGGAAAAATTCTCTACAAAATATTAGCAAATCAAATTCAAAAATACATTAAAAAAAGCATACACCCAGATCAAGTGAGACCTATTCCAGCAATGCAAGCATGGTTCAACATCTGCAAAATCAATGTGATACAACAAATTAACAAAATGAAATAGAAAAATCATATGATCATCTAGATAATGCAGATGGAGAAAAAGCATTTGACAAAAATTCAACACCCACTTATGATAAAAATTCTCAAAGTGAGTAGAGAGGAAACACATGTCAACATAATAAAGGCCATATATGACAGGCCCACAGCTAATATCATACTCAACACTGAAAAGTTGAAAGCTTTCCTTCTAAGATCAGGAACAAAACAAGGATGCTTATTACTCTTGCCACTTTTATTAAACATAATATTGGAAGTCCAAGCTGGAACAATTAGTTAAGAAAAAGAAAGCCAAGTTGGAAAGGAAGAAATAAAACCGTCACTATCAAGACATGATATTATATATAGAAAACACTGAAGACCCCACCAAAAAAAGCATTGGAATAAACGAATTCAGTCAAGTTGCAGGATATAAAGTTAATATACAGAAATCTGTTGTGTTTCTATACAATAATGAACTACCAGAACGAGAAATTAGAAAACAGTCTCATTTACAACCGCATCAAAAAGAATAAAAACCTAGGAATAAATTTAACCAAGGAAATGAGAGACTTGTATGCTGAAAACTATAAGACATTAATGAAAGGAAATGGAAGACACAAATAAATGGAAAGATATTTTGACCTCAAGGATTGGAAGAATAATGTTAAAATGTCTATACTACTCAAAGCAAACTATAGACTCAACGCAATCTATATCAAAATTCCAATGGCACATTTCACAGAAATAGAACAAACAAACCTAAAATTTGTATGGAGCTACAAAGGGCCTTAAATAGCCAAAGAAATCTTGAGAAAGAACAAAACTGGAGGCATCACATTCCCTGATTTCAAACTAAATTACAAAGCTGTAAATAATCAAAACAGTATGTTATTCACATAAAAACAGATACATAGATCAATGGAAAGACTAGAAAGCCCAGAAATAAACCTATGCATATATGGTCAATAAATTTATAACAAAAGATCCAAGAATATACAACGGGGAAAGGACAGTCACTCCAATAAATGGTGTTAGCACACCTGGACAGCCACATGCAAGTGAATGACACTGGTCCACTATCTTACAGCATACACAAAAAATTAACTTAAAATGGATTAAAGACTTGAACATAAGACCTGAAACCATATAACTCTAGAAGAAAACATAAGTGGTAAGCTCCTTAACACCAGTCTTAGTGATGATTTTTTTTGGATCTGACACCAAAAGCAAAAGCAACAAACTCTCAAATAAGCTAAAAAGCTTCTGCAGAGCAAAGGAATCCAACAACAAAATGAAAAGGCAACCTACTGGATGAGAGAAAATATTTGCAATCATATCCTTTTTAAGGGATTAATATCCAAAATATACAAAGAAGTCCTATAACTCAATAGCAAAAACAAAAACCAAAACCAAACAAACAAAAAAACCCACAGACACAAACAAAAAACCAAAACAATCTAAGGGCACTAATTCCAATCATGAAAACTCCACTCTCATGATCTAATTAATCAGCTCCCAAAGATCCTACCTCCTAAAAACATTAACTTGGACATTAGGTTTTCAACATATGGATTTTGGGGGACACAAACATGTAGACCACAGAAGAGGAATTAGACTCCACCTTTTAATGGGAGGGGTATCAAAGTTCTGCAACAGCATGTGGGATAAAAAAACATTGTTGTGGGTATTCCTCGAAAATATGCCGCAGAGGCTACATGAAGATGAAGAATCCTTATTCCCAGACATCTTTCAGTTATACATTTTATAACTGCCCTGTTAATTCTAAACATCTTTAGAGAAACTAATACATACTGCCTATTATGCACCAGGCACTGTTAAAGGCACTATAATGTGTTTTTACTATATTAAGATTATTCAATTCTGCTGTAAAAATTGAAAGAAACTAAGTGTGGGAGCAACTGGCTTGTAAAACACAAGAAGATTCATAAGATATGTTAAGTATAAACAGTAGAGGGGTGCCTGGGTGGCTCAGTTGGTTGTGTCTGACTCTTCATTTTGGCTCTTGTCATGATCTCACGGTTCCTGAGATTGAGCCCAGGCTCTACACTGACAGTGTTGAGACTGCTTGTGATTCTCTCTCTCCCCCTCTCTGCCCCTACCCTGTTCATTCGCTCTCTCTTTCAAAATAAATTAAAAAGATTTTTTAAAAGGATAAATAGTAAATATGTTTTTAACCTATGAGGCATATTACAGACAAAATATGTTGAACATAGATAAAAATAATGGAAGAAATGAATGTCACAGACAGAAATGGCTGGAAGGAAGGGCGCCTGAGTGGCTCAGTCGGTTAAGTATCCGATTTCAGCTCAGGTCATGATCTCACAGTTCTTGGTTTCCAGCCCCGCATCAGGCTCTGTGCTGACAGCTCAGAGCCTGGAGCCTGCTTCTGTGTCTCCCTCTCTCTCTGCCCCTCCCCTGCTCATGTGTTGTCTTTCTCTCTCTCAAAAATAAATACAAATGTTAAAACAAATTTTTTTAAAGAAATGGCTGGAAGGAGTAAGTAGATCTTAAATATTCATAAGGTAAAGATCATGTCACTTCTAGATTGACAACTATCTTATCCCTAAATCAGCCGCCAATTGGTGACATCCATTTTGGCCCCACAAGGGCTCTTCCCAAGAAACACAGATAAAACTCAGCTGATCAGCAGGTTAATTTATGGCAAGTTACACCTGTGAGCAGGCCTACCTGCTCCTGCACCTTTCCAAAAGAGCATGTGTTGACTTCATCTTCTGTCTGTTGAGATCCCTTCCTAATCCTTAACTCTGTTCTTAATAACTTCACCACCCGTCAGGAAAGCTGATGCAGCAAGGCCAGGATATATGAACATTGAGGAACATTCAGATTTGGATGGTAAGGTCTTTCCTTCCACTCCTTCCCTTCCCCATACCCTGTTTTAGATAGGTTAGCTACCTCGTCTCTTTCCCCTTGATGTAGGTTTTAAATTAATAAACTGTGTAATCCAAGCAATTCAGTTTGACCTCAACCTTTCTGTTCCATGACCTCTAGGATGGCCTGATTAGTAGCATAAGTGTGCTTGGAAGCTACCACTGTAATTTCCCACCCCATGAAGAGCTTTACAAGTGAAGTGTTATTAAATTCACACAACAATCTTATTAGGAAGGAATTATTACTCTTATCCTACAGGTGAGGACACTGAGTCTCACAGAGGCTAAGTAACTTGTCCAAGGTAGCACAGCTAATAAGTGGGGGAGCTAGAACTCATGCCCACGATGATATAGCTCCAGGATCCACTTTCTTTTTCACTAAGCTCATTCATTTTTGTATCTTCAATAGCAAATACTATGACTGACCTATAGTAGACATATTGTTTGATAACCTTAATTAAATGACAGAATCTTTGCTCTTAATTTATTTGCCATATGGCCAATGATAAATTATCTGAGCTCCTTAAGACTCGGGGGTGCCTCACAAAATTTAGCTATTATTTAAAGTCAATATATGTGGGGCGCCTGGGTGGCTCAGTGGGTTAAGCATCAGACTTCAGCTCAGGTCACGACCTCGCGGTCCGTGAGTTCGAGCCCCGCGTCGGGCTCTGGGCTGACGGCTCAGAGCCTGGAGCCTGCTTCTGATTCTGTGTCTCCCTCTCTCTCTGCCCCTCCCCTGTTCATGCTCTGTCTCTCTCTGTCCCAAAAATAAATAAACGTTAAAGTCAATATATGTAAAAAATTTTCCTTAGCACCTGACCCTTAGTAATTGCCTGAAAAAGGATACCCCTCATCCCCGACTCTAGGGCGGGTTTTAGAAAGAGCTGTCCGGGGTGGCTCAGTCCGTTAAGCTTCTGACTCTGGCTCAGGGCATGATCTCACGGTTTGTGGGTTCAAGCCCCACATCAGGCTCTGTGCCGACAGCTCAGAGCCTGGAGCCTGCCTCAGATTCTGAGTCTCCCTCTCTCTGCCCCTTCCCAGCTCATGCTCTCTCTTTCAAAAACAAATAGTGAACGTGAAAGAAAGAAAGAAAACGAAAGAAAGAAAGAAAGAAAGAAAGGGCGAGCTGTGAGGCATTTTCCAAGCTTCATCTTCTATCCCATCTACCATACTCCACATGGCTATCCACAGAACAGGCGCATGTTGTTTGTGGTTCAAGGCTCCCTCCACATGTCAGCTTGAAGCTACTTCATCTCTTTTCACCTCGCCTTTATTTGCTAGACCAAACCATGCTTTCTTTCGGTCGTAGTTCTCAGATTCGTCCCCCCCCAACCCCCGAGAGATGGGCAGGAGTCCTCCAATCACACTGTCGTGGCTGTCAGCACAGCGCCTGCCGCCCACGCCCCGGGGAGGGAGAACCTCGTCTCTCCACTACTTCAACTTTTCAGCCTTGAACAGATCACTCAGGGAGGCGGGGCAGCCCGCCGCTCTCTAGTCAATCACCCCTAGTGAGGTCTCCGGAGGCCGCGCGGCTGCATCTGCAGGAGGAGGGGCACGGCTGTACCCGCCTCACGCCGAGGTCCCGAAGATCAAGGGACTGCCTCACCAGCGCGCTCAGCATAACGCCCCCTTGGTGAGAGCCCAACAGCCGCTTCCAAACGCTTAGTTTGTTGAAACAATTTCACGGGGCTTCCACAACGTCTCCCCGAATTGAGTCCTTTTCCTCCTCCTCCTCCTCCTCGCTCTCAAGCCCCACCTACCCCATCCACAAACACACTTTTCCCTCAACCGCTTCTTTTCGGTTGCCGAAATACGAAACAAGACAGCCCTTCCTCCTCATTAATTTTTTAACGGTGCGGTTTTCTTTTTAAGCCAATAGTGTGGCTTTGCCCAACACCGCTTCACACACGAATAGCGTTTGCTCCTCATCTCCTCCAGCGAGTGGTCTTACCGCGCCCCCCCCCCCCCCCGGCAGTCTCTCAGGACAGACCGACTTAGCGCGACATACCGTGTTTCTGAGGCAAGGCGAGAGCTAGCTGGAGAATCCGGACCGGGAGAAGTAAACCAGGCGCGTCCGGGCACCTCCGGGACCAGGGAGTAGAGCCCGGACCCCGCCAGGCGGGCGGGGCCGAAAGCCGCAGGCCGAATCCCTCACGCCGCGAGCGAGTAGGCGAGGCCCGCGGGTTCCGGGCTGGTTCTGCTGGGGGCCGGCGGGAGGCGGAGCCGGGAGGTCGGTGGGCGGGGCCTCCTGGAGCGGGCGGGGCCTCGAGACGGGGGAGGCGGGGACGGCAGGCGCTGGGAGTCCCTCACTGGGCAGGCGGGAGGCGGGGTCCGCGCAACGGTTGGTGCGGGGTTGGTCGAGGCCGAGAGATGTCCGCAGGCCGCAAGCGAGAGGCGGGGCCGGCCGGAGTAGGCGGGTCCCTGAGGCCGGGAGGCCGGGCCAGGCGGGTGCAGGGGGGAGTTGTTCAATCGGCCTGCGAGAAAGCGGAGCCGACGGGAGTGGGAGGGGTCTGTGCAGCAGGAGGCGGGGCGGGCTCAGTGGGCCAGTGGGCCACCTGGGTCCTGTCAGAGTTGGAGGTGGTCCGCTGCTCTTGGTTCCTTCAGCTCCCGTAGCTCTGGCGGAATCTGCGCGATGGGTGACCCGGAAAGGCCGGAAGCGGCCAGGCCCGAGCTGGGTGAGGTAAATGTTGCTGCCGTTCCCTGTCCCGCCCCACAGTCACGCCTGGCCTTTAGGTTGCAAATTGCAGCGGGGACCTGCAAGGTGCAGGACAGCTGTAGGAAATTTTACCCATTGTGGTCGGCAATCCGGTGCAGGCCCGGCCGCGAGCCCTCGCCGCAGCCTGGTTTCGTGGTTGTGAGTTCCCGGGAGGCCGTCCCAGGGGAGGAGTGACGAGGGAGCCGGGTTTCTGCTCCGCTGCTCTGCTCCGGAGCCAGCCAAGGGCAACGCTCTGAGGTTTCAGGCCGGGCCGAGGAGCCCCTCCCCCCAATCCTTGCATGCCTGGAGCCCTGGCTAAGGAAACCCAGGCAAGGAACGAAGACAGGTAGATCTACTGGAGAAATGCATCCCATCTCTGGGATGGTTAAAAGGAGTGGGAGGACGCATGCAGAAATTGACACAGGTGGATGGGGTGGTGATGATAGGTAGAAGGGCGACGCGAAATCCTCACAATGAAAAACCTCAGGTTAGGAGGCCAGATTTGCTCAGACTGGGCCACTTAACTAGCTGTGACTCTATGAGGTGTCACTTTCCATTTATACAGTGGAAGTGATACTTCTCTCACAGAGGATTAAGTAAAAGGCTTTATGCAAAGTGCCAGGGAAATTGTGGGTGCCTCACAAAACCTAAGTTAACATGTTTATCTTCTGCTTCTATAATAAAAGTGCATAATAACAGTAAATCAATTTATTAGACTGTTGTAGGGTAGTTAAAATTGTTGCTTTATAATTTTTGTACCCTGTTACTTTACAAATACTTGTAAACCATTTGTGTCCAAGAGAAATACTGTTTGCATTTATCTTGAACCTGTTGCTGTGTGTGGTATCTTCAAGTTTCAGCTTACAGAGACTCATACTTTGCCCTACATTTCTTTAGAAAGTTGTAGAGTCCAGATTTGGGGTTTTATTTTATTTGATTTTGATTTTGTAAACACTTAGTAACTAATTCACAACTTGTAAATATTCCTTAAACTCTTTCTTGTCCCTTTGAAACAAATACATTGAGTACCAATAGCCCCACTCCAAAAGGACAATTCAGAGTTTTCTTTTTGTGTTAATGGCACCAGCAATGATTCAGACTTAAGACCTAGACGTTAACTTTTGTTTATTATCCCTTTCTCAATGACACAGGCCCACAAAGACAGAAGCAGAACTTTAGCTCTGGAATGAATTCTAGTGAGCATCTGGTCCAAAAGTTTTTAACTTGAGATGCCGGGATGCCTTAAGCACTTTGTTTCTCTAGCTATGATGGTGTAGCATGGGCCACCTGCATTAGAATCAACTGGAGTTGTAAAAAGTATAAACTACAGGGCCTGCATTCCAGACACAGTAAATCAAAATCTCTTAGGATGGATTTGGGCCTGCATTTTTAACAAGTACTTCAGGTGATTCTGGTTCACATATTTTAAGAAACACTGCCTTAAAGCATTCATAGATGGGCTTGCAGGGGGTTTATGAATCAATCTCCTGGAGTTTATAGATTTTGTATGTGCGTATATGAATCTCCTGAGAAAGAGGTCCTTGGCTTTCATCAATTTCTCAAAGTGAACTATCATTAATCCAATTGATAGTACTGTTTTCAAGGTAAGAAAGTTTAGGCCAGAAAAGGTAAACGACATACCCAGGACCATATGACTGAATAGCGGAGCGGGGCTTAAAACCAAGTTCTTGCTTGTGGGCCAGTATTCTGTTTTGTCAGATCTGGTGGGAATATAAAAATGAAAATGAAAGTGACACCTGGGCAAATACAAATAGTATATGACTATATCAGCATCCAAATAATTGTCTTCACTCAATCTTCTCCAGGCCAAGGCAAACAAGTGAAAGTGGTGGGATTGGGGCTGTTTGGGAGGGAGGGGCCTGATAGCATGCCAGCCTAGACCAGTGAATGGTGAGGACTAGCTGGGGAATCTGCCCTGGCATGTCCTGTTGTGATGAAGTGAGCAGAAACTAAGGCAGGCAGGAACTAGGGTCACCATTCTGGATGAGACCATAGAATGTTGCCAAGGAATGCCCGTGTGGAACTTTATTTCAGGGTTTTATCACTTCATACCTGTGCAGCTACAACAAATTGTCTACCTTCAGTCTTACCCACTGTTTAATCTTTTTTTTTTTTTTTAACCATTACTAAATTAATCCTTCACTAAACCAGTGCCTCTATGTCACTCCTCCCAAGTAAAAATTCTTGAGAGGGTCCCGATTCGCATCAAAAATGCCCAATCCCTTAGGCTGGCAAAGCCCTTATAAGCAGCTTTTTCATGCTAACCACTACATCTTAACTCAGGCTGCCATTTGCACCTTTGAGATCAATACCATAGTTGCTACCAACATCTAGGGTTTTTTATTTTTTTTTCTTTTCCAGCTCATTCTGCACATAGGTATCCAATGAATCCTCCTCATGCCACTCCTATTCATGTTAATTTATATTCAGAAACTCTCCATGACCACCCACAGGAATGATTTTCAAACTGCCCCACAATGAATGCCAGTCCCTGGGGGCTAGAGAGCAAGTGGTGAGAGTTGGAATATGAACCTCTCAGTCCCCCAGATGTTCGAAAATCTTTGGCCCACACAATTAATTCCTAACCTCTTAACCTGATTGATATCCAGAGTGTGGATCCTTTACAGTTCTCTGTTTCATCTGTGGACAGAGCATGGCTTTAGCCAAATCAGATCACTTCTGTCTTTGCTTTTGATTGTCCTACATTCGTCTCAGCCACTTTTAATCCCAGCTGGCTCCTCTTCCATCTGTCCTTTCAATGTCTGCGTTTTCTAGGCAGTATCCTCAGCCATGCTGCTTCTCTAGATGTTCTCCCAGGATAATCCCTTTGGTGACTACTAATGGGATAGGTCACCACCACTCCTCTGCCGCAGTGTTATATTTTTAGTTGCCTTCTGGATATCTTCAAATTGAACAAATTATGTTTTTTATTGACCAAGTTGACCTTTTAAAAACTACTGTGTTTGTAACTCTTTATTGTTGTTATGGCTCGGGTCTGTGGAGGAGTTCATTCAAATTAAGCTTTTGTTAAACATCTAATGTTTGGGCGCCTGGGTGGCTCAGTCGGTTAAGCGGCCGACTTCGGCTCAGGTCATGATCTCGTGGTCCGTGAGTTCGAGCCCCGCGTCGGGCTCTGTGCTGACAGCTCGGAGCCTGGAGCCTGTTTCGGATTCTGTGTCTCCCTCTCTCTGACCCTCCCCTGTTCATGCTCTGTCTCTCCCTGTCTCAAAAATAAATAAAACGTTAAAAAAATTTAAAAAAAAAATCTAATGTGAGAAGCAAGTGTTTTTGTCTGATTTATTCAGTTATTCTCCAGATGCTGAACACTTTCTCTCTCATTTCTTGTTATGATCATCCAGTTGCTGGACCCATCAAGGGCATCTTCAACTCTTCCTTATCCTGTTACCTAAAATCCAAAATTTTAACAAGAATGATTAATTCTACTTCTGACTGTCTCTTTTGTTTGTTTGGTTTTTAATTTAATTTTTTATTTTTTAAAATTACATCCAAATTAGCATATAGTGCAACAATGATTTCAGGAGTAGATTCCTTAGGGCCCCTTACCCATTTAGCCCATCCCCCCTCCCACAATCCCTCCAGTAACCCTCAGTTTGTTCTCCATATTTGTGAGTCTCTTCTGTTTTGTCCCCCCTCCCTGTTTTTATATTATTTTTGTTTCCCTTCCCTTATGTTCATCTGTTTTTTCTCTTAAAGTCCTCATATGAGTGAAGTCTTAGGATTTTTGTCTTTCTCTGACTAGTTTCACTTAGCATAATACCCTCCAGTTCCATCCACGTAGTTGCAAATGGCAAGATTTCATTCTTTTTGATTGCCGAGTAATACTCCATTGTATGTATATACCACACCTTCTTTATCCATTCATCCATCGATGGACATTTGGGCTCTTTCCATACTTTGGCTATTGTTGATAGTGCTGCTATAAACATGGGGGTGCACGTGTCCCTTCGAAACAGCACACCTGTATCCCTTGGATAAATGCCTGGTAGTGCAATGGCTGGGTCCTAGGGTAGTTCTATTTTTAGTTTTTTGAGGAACCTCCATACTGTTTTCCAGAGTGGCTACACCAGCTTGCATTCCCACTGACTGTCTCTTAAAGCAGTCTTCTTTTGTGTTTCTACTGCTGGTACCCTAGTTCAGGCAGGATATGGGTAGGGTAATAATCTTTAAATTGTTCTCTCCACCTGCAATTTCTCTTCTAATATGATCACATTTCTGGAAAAGTGATCTTAAAAGGCGGATCTGATTATGTCTCTTGTCTAATTAAAAACTTTCTAAGTCTTGGGGCACCTGGGTGGCTTAGTCAGTTGAGTGTCTGACTTTGGCTCAGGTCATGATCTCACGGTTCTTGAGTTCAAGCCCCACGTCAGGCTCTGTGCTAACAGCTCAGAGCCTGGAGCCTGCTTCAGATTCTGTGTCTTCCTCTTTCTCTGCCCCTCCCCACCCCAACAATAAGTAAACATTAAAAAAAAAAAAAAAAAGGATTTAGAAACTTTCTAAGTCTCCTAATAGTCTATGTGATAGAGGCCAGATGCTAAAGTGTTATATATCAAAACAGAACACTTTCAACATTTTTTGAAAACCAGCATCTTAATAGCCATTTAACATGCAAAATACATACCTACCTTAACTTCAGATAAAGCTTAGAGACAAAGTATATATCTTAAAAGTGAAAAGTTAAAATTTTTTGCTTGTTTCATTTCAGCAGAATGATGACTTTGAGGTAAAAAAGAAAGTGTCAAAACAGTTGTATCAAAATGACTATAGAAAAACCACTGTGGCAAAATTCATATATATTTACACTGACAGCCCTCTTCCCATGGCTTTAATACCTGACCGTATTTTCCAAACAAAATTGTAAGCCCAACACTAATAGATAAAATCCACCTTTGTTTTATTAGTATAATTTTACTTAAGTTAATGTATAGAACATTACTTATAAAATCAGTTAATAGAATAGTGAGGCTGTTTTGATGAACCCATCATTTTGAATTGGGGTACAGATGGTAAGTGAAGATTTATATCAAACTTAGCAAACAATTTCTTTGCATATTTATCACAAGTTGTGTGTTTTTTTTTAAGTTTTTATTTATTTTAGAGAGAGATCACAGGCGAGCAGGAGAGGGGCAGAGAGAGAGGGAGACAGAGGATCTGAAGCAGGCTCTGTGTTGACAGCAGAAAGCCCAATGCAGGGCTCAAACTCACAAACCACACGTGAGATCATGACCCGAGCCGAAGTCGGATGCTCAACCAACTGAGCCACCCAGGGGCCCCTTATCAAAGTTTTCTTAATCAATTTACTACTAGTCAGTCTTGTGGATTTACCAACCCTATAAAATAAGTGGATAGCCACTGGCTTTAAAATGTAAGAGTAGTAGATTCTTCTCTGATGCACCCACATACTTCTGTTCCCACTGGTTGAGTTATACCTTACCAAATCAGTTGTCTTGTTTCCAATCTCATTTATAATACCTATTGTATTTGCATTGTAATTATTATAATTTAATTAAATGTGTAAACTATGAGAATGAGAAGGAAGTTGTTTCTGTGAAAACTTAAATTGGAAGCTATGGAGAACTCAGTGAAGATGACTCATTAAAAACAAATTCTGTAGAAGAGATGTAAGCAAGACAAGTATAAAAAGATTGGGAGGGAATCCTACAAGAGATAAGGACTCTGCACTCAGTGTTCCACCTTAAGTATGTTAAAACTAGAAAGTGTAAATGATGTGTTATATCATGTTTATGTCAGAAAGACTTGGGAGTCCAATCAGTGAGCCAAATTGACAACAACAAAAAGCTTTGACTTTATAGCAGAAAATGAGTAAGTAAATGTAAATTACATGTTTTAAGTTAAATACTTTAAGGCATATATCATTTTCTTATGGTTCCTTCCTTTAGCCAATTTCTAACTGCCAGTTTGGATCACTTTGCATAAAAGGGCTTCTACTGTTTTATTATTATTATTGTACTATTGTTTTATCCTTTTTATTTGGTTTTGAAAAAAATCTAGATTCACTCTAAATCACAAATACAAATGATTTTTGTAAAACAAAATACAAATGATTACAGATTCTGTTTGTTTGTTTTTGTTGTTTTTTTAAACTGCCCGTCTCTTAATCTCGTGTGTTCTTTAGTTAAGCAGAGATGGCTAGAGAAACTTTTATCTGAGGTCTCTCCCCCTCCCCGCCCAAAAAAGGAAAGAAAAATGACAACCTGGAAACACAAGTGCATGCATTCGTGGCATTCTTTCTGTATATACAGAACATCTGTTGTGTTTTAACCTGTTAAAATTGTAGTAAAAAATATTTCATAATGAAATTTTAATCTAGCATTTGTGACATTAGAGGGACCCAGAGTTCTTTAGAACGTATTTAGAAAGTCATCGGGAAGTGTTTTCTGCTTTTTATTTTTTTTCTGGTTTCTTCTCCTTCTATTGTCCCACACATACGGTAAGGTCTAGATTTAGAAAGTACATGCCATCATGACTTTTTTTCACATTGCTTTCTCTTGTAAAATTCTTAGGTCCATAGAGGATATTCTAGAAAACCTAGACCTCTGGGATGTATGCCCCTCCTGACATTGTATTAAAGTGTGTGTGGGTTTTTTTAAGGATCATGGAAATAAGTAATGTGTCATTTCTAGTCCAATTCAGAGGTTTATGTTGATTAAATCCTCCTCTCTTCATACTGCAAACTCTTTCATAATGCCTTCCTAATCCAACTACTTCTCTTAACAATTCACAAATTATCAGAACGGAACAGGAAGAATATATGTTCAAAAGTGACTTTCATTCCAATTTAAAGGTGCTAGTCTTATGCCGTTTTCAAAGATTCTGACATTGATCAATTAATCAGCATTTAAAAACTTTCAGGGCCAGAGTGCTTAGCTGCTAAATGGTTACTGTTTATGATGGTTCACATAGCAAATACACTGAAGGTAAAGAATTCCAGCTCCAAATATATACCTGTACCCCAGTGACAAAATATATAAAAGCGACACAAACAAAAAATGACTTCCATTTTAAAAATTTGCTTGAATATTTGGGGAATGAATATCAACTAAACCCCAGGTACTGTGCTAGGTTCTAGGGATTCCACAAGAGTAAAGTTAGTTTTTACTCTCGAGAAGTCTAGTCTAGAGGAGACTACAGACGAATAATAAGGAATTAAATTACAGTGAACTATGTGCCGTGTGGGGGACCAAATCCCCCCTTTAGGGGCCTGGGGGGAAGGAAATGTGGGAGTACTCAGAAAAGGCTTGGTTTGAGTGGTTGTTAGGGTATCTCACTGATGTCTTGTGGTCTTATGTTAAATTAAATTCTAAAGGTATCCAGTGATTTGAGTACAGGATAAAGAGAAATTAGCAGCCCCTTCACTTACTTAGCTAATGTGTATTGATGTTATGCTTGACACAGTACTCTGGGAACACCACAATAAATAAAAACTGCTTTCTACTCCCCAGGGCTCAAGTGCTTTATCTGGGGAAGCCTACACCTTCAAATAAGTAGTTATGAAATAAGACAGTCTAAAAAATAAGAGCATAAAAAACAAAAAAAAAAAAACAAAATATGAGTCTATATACACTATAGTGGCAGTATGTGTGCAGTGTATAAGCCCTACCTGTATTGGGATAGCCTCAGGCTTCAATTTTGAGCCTTTTTCTCATCTTGCTTTGCTTTAGTTTCATCTGTGAGAGTACACTTGCTTCGGAGAGTTGTGGTTGGTGGAAGCAATGAAAAGGATGAAGGAACATGATGGGCCTGGCACTGGAGAAAAAGAGACAGTTTGAATTAGGAGTCTGGAATAGAAATTTATCCCAATAATCTTGATTTATCTATTTTTTAGCCCATTTGTATGTACTTTGTATATATTCATTCTCATGCAAGGCACAACTCTTCTGATACTCTTGCTGACTGTTAAAAAAACAAAAACAAACAAAAACCTGGCACTGTCCCCTCGGAATGCCATCATTTCCAAGTTGTATGTATATAGGTGTGTGCTTCTCACTCAATTCTACAACGCTTTGAGCCAGCCCACAGTAAGACCATCTGTGGTAACGTTAACAAGCAAATAGTAATAACCAATTGGTAAATGGGAAGGTTCAGATGAACAAAGGTTGATAAATTGCTGGTAAGGAGTTTTCAGTTAAGTATTCTAATATTTCAGTTCAGATTAGGAAAAAAAAACACATTAAAATAAGAAAGTAGCTTATGATAGTAGCCTATTCATGCCAGCATCCTATCTCTGAGAAAGGCACTGAAGGGACATTTTGTGCACAGACTTAGAGATTTGCCCACCATGACACTTAGGGATCTAGTTTTGTGCTTATCCTTAAAGTAGCAATAATGACAATTTTGCTGAGTGCTCCTTATGCACCAGGGTTGGTTTAAAGCACTTTTAACCATTAAGATTAACCTGCGAGTTAAGTGTTATTTTACTGATAAGGAAAAAACCAGGGCTCAGAGAAGTTAAGCAACTTTCGATGGTCACAGAACTAACCAAACACTATTAACCAGGTACCAGATAACAGCAAGGATTCAGCCCAGGCAGACGGACTCCTCAACCTGTGCTGTCTGTTTAATTCCCCCAAACTGGTGTTTAGATATGTATAAAGAGGTAATGTCTACACAGAATGTGTGTATTTTATTTTCCAAAGAGGTTGTCTTCAGATTCCAATGAAAATGAAGTGAAATCAAATGAAGAGCCACTCCTACGAAAGAGTTCTCGCCGATTTGTCATCTTTCCAATCCAGTACCCTGACATTTGGAAAATGTATAAAAAGGCACAGGCATCCTTCTGGACAGCAGAAGAGGTAAGTGGCATTACCTTTGACAGCAGTCATATTCTAGTGCAGTGTTCATATCTTCTGTCATAGGACGTTGAAAAATGTTAACTTATATTGTAAGATATGTTGGATAAGATCAGTTGTTTAAGATAATGTTTGAAATTGCTGAAACTAAATAACAGTGTTCTCCAATGTTTTATGTTTAGACTGCCGTCTATGCCTGTAAACATGTTTCCTGCTGCAAAAGTGGCCTCAGTCTCCCAGGCTTTTACTTTCAATATATTTTAGAACATTTTCTATTTTTTTAATTAATTATTTTATTTTTATTTGAGAGAGAACATCGGGGGGGGGGGGAGAGGAGAAAGACACACACACACACACACACACACACACACACACACAGAGAGAGAGAGAGAGAGAGAGAGAGAGAGAGAGAATTTTAAGCAGGCTCCACGCCCAGCACAGAGCCCAACCTGAGGCTCTATCCCACGACCCTGGGATCATGACAGGAGCCAAAATCAAGAGTCAGATGCTTAACGGACTAAGCCACCCAGGTGCCCTAAACATTTTCTATTTTTAAAGAGACTTTTGATTTGCTATGACCAAATAAAACTAGTCTTTATTTCTGGCCAGCAGAATAAAAAAAATTCACCACAGCCAAAAAATGGCAGTGAAAGCCTTAGAGACCCTGCTTTCCATTGAGAGACTTACCTGATTGTGCAGAAAGAGCTGTGCTAGGGAATCTGACCACTAAGGCAGTGCTCTCCCTTCTGAGCTGTCAGCTCAGATTCTGTGCTCCTCCCAGTTTGGCCTCCTCCCAGTCTGGCCCCTCCTTCAGCCACATCAAACCTGGCGCTGCTGCTCCAACAGACAGGGTGGCTGTAGAATGCTGTATGTTAGGGGCATTTTCCGTCTGAAAAAGAGTTGAAAACAATAAATTAGAATCCTTGCTGGTTTGGTAAGGACAGGTGGTCATGTAAGTGGTTGCTCCATAGTTTGAACACACAAATAGTCATTATGTTCCTCTCTGAATATAATGGATGATACTTGCATACTTGCTCTGTGTGTACGTGTGTATTTATCTATATAAATAGATCCAAATCTATCTAAATATATCCATTTGTCTATTTTTCAGAAGATTGATTTCACACATGTAAACATGCACTGTTAAGAATCGAGGCCCTGGGGGCGCCCAGATGGCTCAGTTGGTTAAACGTCTGACTTCAGCTCAGGTCATGATCTCATGGTTTGTGGGTTTGAGTCCCACATCCGGTGAGCTTGAGCCCTGCTTTGGGTGGGTCACTCTTTCCCTCTCTCTCTCTCTCTGGCCCCCATGGATTCTCTCTTTGCCCTTCACTCACTTGCTCGCTCTCTCGAAAGAAAGAAAGAAAGAAAGAAAGAAAGAAAGAAAGAAAGAAAGAAAGAAAGAAAGAAAGAAAAGAGAAAGAAAAGAAAAGAAAGAATGCAGGCTCTGGAGCCAAACTGCTTAGGTACCAATCCTGACTCTACCACTTATTAGCTGTGGAACCGGGAACATTGGTTAACTTCTCACAGTCCTCATTGGAAAATCAGAAGGCATGAATTGTTGAAGCTTCTATTACACTAATTTTACCCACTTATCCATCTGTGTTATATTGTTAATATCTTTGTTATATTATAATTAACATACAGAGCAAAAATCTGAAACAAAATAAAACCCCAGTATTTTCAAATTGGGTCATACTGCTTGGCACGTCTGATTGTTTCTAACTGTCGTTTTTAGGAGGTGTTTTGTTAGATATGGTTAACTGAACAAATGGAGTACACAGGTGGCTTTTTCACTCGTCATGTTAAAAAGCTACTTGTGATACTTGGGTTTCTCAGAATTCATTTGAAAATTACTTGCATCTTTTAGCAAATATAATACATGTTGTATTATGACTAAGAAATACTAATTTAAAAAATTAAAATACATAGGTTGGTACATATTTTATAGGAAGTTTATAGGAAGATTTAAATACCCATTAAAATTTTTTTTTAAGTTTATTTTCATTTTTGAGAGAGAAAGAGAGCATGAGTGGGGCAGGGGCAGAGACAGAAGGAGACACAGAATCTGAAACAGGCTCCAGGCTCTGAGCTGTCAGCACAGAGCTTGACGTGGGGCTCGAACTCATGAATTGTAAGATCATGACCTGGGTTGAAGTCAGACACTTAACTGACTGAGCCACCCAGGTGCCCCTAAATACCCTTTTTAAAAGGAAGTAAGACACATTTAGTTCCACATATTTTTCCTTCAAACATATTATGTTAGTTCCAATTTAGTCATTGTGTTATCTGTAGTTTAGGATTATTCCTAAATATTTTTGATCATCAGAAATCTTGATTCAGAAGTAAAAGGTCTAGGGTTTTGGATTTTTCTTTTAAAGCTACCAGGCAGTTCTAATAACGAGTAGTTTAGGATCAGTATTTAGATAGTGAAATTGAGAATAAGTGAAATTTATAAGACTATTTGAAGTTGAGCGTTTGAAGGGGTAAGTTTAATGTTTAAGAGTGAGCATATTATAGTATTAAAATTTAATATCAGGAGTAGAATACACAAAAACTAAGAAGGTACCCTTAAGTTAATCCTGAGTTGAACTCTTAAGAGAATAGGATCTGGTTATTAGCTTGCATGTTTTAAAAGATATATACAACATATCCCCCCCCCCCCCACCACACACACATACACACACACACACACAAGCATTGTATCTCTAACACTTTTTACAGTGTCTGGCATGTTGTAGGTGCTAAGTAAACATTTAAAGAATAAAGTAACAGGAAAAAGATTTCAAAAAAGAACACAAATAATGAAACATTAATCCTTTTTGGAATGGTGAAAGAGATTAGGGCTTTGTAAGAATAAATAAAAGGAGGACAAAGGACAGTTATATATTTCAAATGTTTATGAAGTTATTGTGAAAAATACTTCAGAGATCTTCCTAAGACAAAATAATATCTACAAGATACATTTAAATCCTATTTTACATTATAGAGTCCATCAAACTCTAGAGTACCTTCCTCTATTAACTGCAAGGACTAGTTCTAATAAGCATTTTCAGAAATATTTCTATTCCCAGAGGAAGCCATACCTGTAAATAACTTTAAAACCTGGGTCGTTACATGCCTGGCATTACTTTCTGGGTATAAAAGTAGATTAGCTGCCAGTAAAGTAGCAGCTACTATTGTTTACGAGGTAGTTAATCTAACACTACAGTAAGTATTATATACCATGTTAAAGCAATGGCAGCTGAAAGTCATTAGTTTATTCTGCCTCAGTTCCTTTTTTTTTTTTTTTTTTTTTTTTTGAATTTTTAAATGTTTGTTTATTTTCGAGAGAGAGACAGAGAGCAAGCAGGGGAAGGGGAAAGAGAAAAGGAGACAGAATCCGAAGCAGGCTCCAGGCTCTGAGCTGCCAGCACAGAGCCCATCATGGGGCTTAAACTCATGAACCGCGAGATCATGACCTGAGCTGAAGTTGGATGCTTAACCAACTGAGCCACCCAGATGTCCCTGCCTCAGTTCCTTCTTGATCAGTTTTTAATCTCTTTCCCCCCTTTGGCCCTTCCTTCATTTTTTCTAGAGCCACTAGATTGTTTTTGTCCCTAGATTTATTGAGATATAATTGACCTAAAATATTGTGTAAGTTTAAGGTGTACAACATACTGATTTGATACACATATATTGCAAAATATGTTAGCTAACACCTGCATCCTGTGCAATAATTACCGTTTCTTTTTTGTGGTGACGATAGTTATGCTAATTTTAATACTTTGAAAGAATATCCTGGCCAGTTTCTAAGTCAGAATATAGAGTCCTTCATAATGCTTTTATTGTGTTCCTTTGTAATAGTCTCGTTGGTTTGGGTTGCTATAATAATACATTAGACTGGATGGCTTACAAACAACAGAATTTTGTTTCTCACAGTTCTGGAGGCTGGGAATTCCAAGATCAAGTCTCTGGAAGATTTGGTACCTGGTGAGGTCTCAGTCCCTGGTTCAGAGATAACTGTTTACTTTCTGTGTTTCACATAGCAGAGGAGGTGCGGAAGCTCTCTGGGGAGTTTTTTTATAAGGGCACTAATCCCATTCATGAGAGCTCCCCACTCATGACCTAACCACCGCCCAAGACTTCACCTCCAAATACCATCACACTGGGCATTAGTTTCAAATATATGAATTTGGTGGGGGAACGCAAACATTCAGTCTATAGCAGTTATGTTAACATTTTTTTCCTTTTTCAAATTTTATTGCTACTGAGATGTCTCTCCCGAACTTTGAGATGAAAGTGAGTTTTCTAAACACTTTGAGAAGAATTAAACACCAAGTTAAAATTCTTGAAAATCTTTTTTATTTCCAGGTTGACTTATCAAAGGATCTCCCTCACTGGAACAAGCTTAAATCTGATGAGAAGTATTTTATCTCTCACATATTAGCCTTTTTTGCAGCCAGTGATGGCATTGTGAATGAAAATTTGGTAAGGTTTTTGTTTTATTTCTGCTTCCATTCAGAAGCTAAATCATGATAATGGTGGTAAAACAGTCTGAGCCTGAAAAATAATGTCTAGGAAATTAAGTAGATGTAGCTTAACTCTCAGAAATGTTTTTCTGATGAAGTGTCAGAGAAAAGGATACATTTCTCCCATTTGACCAGCAAAATATCATGAAATCAAGCATATTGTGCCAATCAAAACTACTTACAATGCATAGACATGAGTTTGATTTTTACCCTTAGATAGTAACCTTAATAGAGAGCCTGCACCTTAATAACCTTTCTAGAACTGTGTAATTGAGCTCTACATTCTGGTTCCCCTTGTTTAAACTTGTATTCTGGTTGGCCAGGAGGCATGCTTTCTTGTTAAAGAGAATTAGAAAGATACAAACTTTCATCATGAATTAGAAGGGGTTTTGTTCAATCTATCTGCTGTTGGTGAAAACAAAAAGACTTAAGGTCAGTTTTACAAAGCAAAGTATTTACTTTTGATGTTCTACAATGTACTTGGCTATAGGGAGTATCTCTACTTAATAGATCAATTCATTTAATTGCTTAAGAATACATGATGCAACTGGATCCTGAGAAACTTAACAGAAGACCATGGGGGAGGGGAAGGAAAAAAAAAAAGAGAGGGAGGGAGGCAAACCATAAGAGACTCTTAAAAACTGGGAATAAACTGAGGGTTGATGGGGGGTGGGAGGGAGGGAAAAGTGGGTGATGGGCATTGAGGAGGGCACCTGTTGGGATGAGCACTGGGTGTTGTATGGAAACCAATTTGACAATAAATTTCATATTAAAAAAATATTTTAGAATATTTAATGCTTTGGCAAATTGTGCATAGTATTAAGTGAGCAAAATAGATAATAAAAGATATAGGTCTGAATCATTTGTATATATGCATAAAATAATTTGAAAAAATACATTATGCAACTAATTTATTGTGGACGGTTGATAGATAAACAATACTGCTTAAAATAATCTATAAGTTCTGTCTAACCTGTTCATGGCATGACATAATTCTTAAGTGATAATTATGATGTCCAGATTCTGATTTGCAATGTTTAATGAGAGCCCACAGAATTGGATATATATGTTTCCCTTATTTTCATAGGTGGAGCGCTTTAGTCAGGAGGTTCAGGTTCCAGAGGCTCGCTGTTTCTATGGCTTTCAAATTCTCATCGAGAATGTTCACTCAGAGATGTACAGTTTGCTAATAGACACGTACATCAGAGATCCCAAGAAAAGGTATTACCACTGGGATTTTATTTATAAAGGTTTATGCTATTGCTTATGTTAAGAGCAGAATTGGGGCATCCAGGTGGCTCATTCGGTTGAGCTTCTGACTCTTGATTTTGGCTCAGGTCATGATCTCAGAGTCCTGGGATCAAGCCCCCTGTCAGGCTCTGCACTGAGCATAGGGCCTGCTTGGGATTCTCTCTCTGTCTGTCTGTCTCTCTCTCCTTCTGCCCATCTCCTCTGTTTGCATGAGCACTCTTGCTCTCTCTCCCTCTCTCAAAAAAAAAAAAAAAAAAAAAAAAAGGCAGAATTTACTCCAAAACTAAATGTTAGGGAAAGATTATTCAAATGTTTTCTATCGTTTAATAATGTGTTGAGTTAAAAAAAAAAAAAAAAAAAAACTTGTATAGGGGCGCCTGGGTGGCATAGTCAGTTGATCTCACAATTCATGAGTTTGAGCCCCATGTCTGGCTTGCTGCTGTCAGTGCAGAGCCTGCTTTGGATCCTCTGTCCCCCTCTCTCTCTGCCCCTCCCCTGGTGACACTCTCTATCTCAAAAATAAGTAGACATTAAAAAAAAAAAGCCGGTAGAAAACCAGTTCATCTTTGAGTATTATATTTAAAAAATTGTTTATTAGCATAATCTTTTTACAAGTTGAATATTGACTTTAGCCAATTTTGTATCAGCACAGATCCAAACCACTAATTTGAATTTTAGTTTCGTTTTAAGGCTTAATCCCTCGACCCTGGGATCATGACCTGAGCTGAAGTCAAGAGTTGGTTGCTCAACTGACTGAACCACCCAGGTGCCCCGAGTTGCAATTATTATTGATGATTAAACTATGAAAATTATTCTGATTAAGAAAAACAAATTTCTTAATTCTTTTGTTTTTACAGGGAATTTTTATTTAATGCAATTGAAACAATGCCATATGTTAAGAAAAAAGCAGATTGGGCCCTACGATGGATAGCAGATAGAAAATCGACTTTTGGTAAGTAGCTTTAATTTAAAACTCATCAAATTTGGCTCAGTTGATATAACACTTTCTATGTGGTATGACTATCAGGTACTAATCAAAGTCACAGAATGGAAAAGGAATACAAATGTCACCATAAGCACCTTTCGTGGAATCATTCCTAATTCTTAGGAACCAGTGATAAAATAATCTAAAGCTGTTATCTATTTTGTTTAATAAGTTGTAAGTTGAAAGGTTAAGATACTAGTACATAATTACAGGTAAATAAAAGTCACATAGAATCTAATAAGAATATTATAGCAAGCACAGTTTGTCTCTGCTTTCATGAATGTTGATTTTAGAAATTTAAAGCAAGTCAAACTCACATTTTTTTCAGGGAACAAGTGTGTAGTTTCTGAAAAACTATACATAGTAGTTGCTCAATAAATATTTATTAAATTTAATTAAAATATTCAGATACTTTATTTGAATATCTCTAAGTACCTTTCTCATTCTCATCTATTTAATAATTGGTGGTCTTTACTTTCTGGTTGTATTCATTATATAGGGAAGCAAGTCTCAAAATTTTTGGTCTCAGGATTTCTTTATGCTTTTAAAAAATATTTTTTTTTAATTTTTTTTAACGTTTATTTATTTTTGAGATAGGGAGAGACAGAGCATGAATGGGGGAGGGTCAGAGAGGGAGACACAGAATCTGAAACAGGCTCCAGGCTCTGAGCAGTCAGCACAGAGCCAGACGCGGGGCTCGAACTCCCAGACCGCGAGATCATGACCTGAGCTGAAGTCGGACGCTTAACCGACTGAGCCACCCAGGCACCCCTATGCTTTTAAAAAATATTGAGGACTCATCTGTTTGTGCGGTTTGTTGATACTTCCATATTAGAAATTAAAACAAACTTACATCATTGAAATTTGGGTTATTAAATCATTTTAAAATAGCAGTAATAACCCATTATATTTTATTATAAATAAAATAACAGTAATACCTCATTATATTTTATTATAAATAGCACATATTTATGAAAAAACACTATTTCATACCCCCCAAATTTTTGCAACCTTTTATATGTCTGATTTAATAGACGACAACTGGATTATATCTGCTGCTACATTCAATTTGTTGTAGAATATTTTTGTAGTTTATTGTATAGTTATGAAGAAAATCTAATCTTATTCAGATGGGTAATTAGAAAAGGGAGCACTACTTTACCAGGCTTCTTAGATTATTGTGGATGAACACCAATGTATGCTCATGAGAGAATGGTAGTAAAAAATAAATAAATAGTGCCTTAGCATTGTTATGAAAATAGTTTTGACCCCAGACCTCCTCAGTGTGTGGATTTCCAGGGACCCTCTAGACCACATGTTGAGAACCAGCAATGTAGAGAAGGGTATGGGGCAAGCCTGTTTCATATCAGGGAAGAAACAGATGTCCGCATTGCCTTCAGTTCATTTCAAGAATGAGAAAAGTGATGGTTCTCAATGGGCATAAAAAATCACCCAAGAGTTTGTAGAAAAACCCTGCAGAATCCTGGTCCTCACCAGAGAGTGATTTAGGAGGCCCAGGTAGGACTGGGGAATCTGCATTTTATATCAAGCTGATTCTCTCATGAGTGGTTTAAGAAATACCAGCTTTAAAGAAAAAAAGGAGGAGGGGCCCCTGGATGGCTCAGTCGGTTAAGCGTCCTACTCTTGATTTCGGCTCATGTCATGATAACGTGGTTGTGAGATCCAGCCCTGCATCTGGCTCTGCGCTGACAGCACAGGGCCTGCTTGGGATTCTCTCTCTCCACCGTTCACTTTCTTGCTCTCTCTCAAAATAAATACACATTTTTGAAAAAGGAGGAAAACGTCAAGGTGTTCAATATGCGTCAAAAATATTAGTATGGACAGGTACCAATGGCAAATGATGATCAGGCTCTCAGATAGCATATATTTCATGATTACCAAAGAAAGTAACTTAGAAAGAGAGAAAATAGAGGAGGGCAGCAGCCACCATGTAGCAACATGAGGGCTCCAGTGAAATTCTCCATATTGCTTGTCCCCAAGGCAAACCTATAGTGCAGATACAGAAAAAGCACCTGACAAAATTCAATATCCATTTATGATAAAAACTTTCAAAAAAGCAGATATAGAGGAAACATACTTCAACATGGTAAAAGCCATACATGACAGACTCACAGCTAACATTATACTCAAGGGCGAAAAGCTGAAAGCCTTTCCTCAAGATCAGGAACAAGAAAAGGATGCCTACTCTCACCACTTTTATTCCACAAAGTGTTGGAAGTCCTAGTTGGAGCAATTACGCAAGAAAAAAAAAAAGGCATCCAAATTGGAAAGGAAGAAGTAAAACTCACTGTTTGCAGATGACATGATATTATACATAGAAAACCCCAAAAGTTCCATCAAACAAACAAACAAAAAACTATTAGAACTAATAAAAAGATTCAGTGAAGTTGCAGGATATAAAATTCATATACAGAAGTCTGTTGTGTTTCTATACAATAATAATGAACTATCAGAAAAAGAAATTAAACAATCCCATTTATAATTGCATCAACAAGAATAGAATACCTAGGAATAAATTTAACAAAGGAGATGAAGACTTGGATATTGGAAACTATAAGCTATTGATGAAAGAAAATGAAGACACAAATAAATGGAAAAATATTCCATGCTCAGAGATTGGAAGAATCAATATTGCTAAAATGTTCATAATACCCAAAGCAATCTATAGATTCTGTGCAATCCCTATCAAAATTCCAATGGCGTTTTCAAAGAAACAGAATAAACAATTCTGAAATTTACGTGGAACCACAAAGAAAATCCCAAATAGCCAAGCAATCTTGAGAAAGAACAAAGCTGGAGGCATCATGCACCCTGATTTTAAACTATTTTACAAAGCTATAGTAATCAAAACAGTATAAAAAAACAGACACACAGATCAATGGAACAGAAGAGAGAGCCCAGAAATAAACCCATGCATATATGGCCAATTAATTGATGACAAAGGAGCCAAGAATATACAATTGGGAAAAGATAGTCTCCTCAAAAGATGGTATTGAGAAAAGTGGACAACTACAAGCAAAAGAATAAACTGAATCACTATTTTACACCATATACAAAAATTAAATAGATTAAAGATGTGAATGTATGACCCCAAGCCATAAAACTCCCAAAAGAAAACATAGGTGGTAAACTCCTTGACATAGGTTTTGGTGATGATATTTTGAATCTGACGCCAAAAGCAAGGGCAACAAAAGCAAAAATAAACAAGTGGGATTACATCAAACTAAAAAGCTTCTGCACAACAAAAGTAACCATCAACAAAATGAAAAAGCAACATACTGAATGAGAGAAAATATTTGCAAATCATATATCTGATAAGGGGCCAATATCCAAACTATATAAAGAACTTAGATAACTCAATAGCAAAAAAAAAAAAATTAAAAATAAGGAGAAGATCTGAATAGACATTTTCCCCAAAAATACAGATGGTCAACAGACACATGAAAAGATGCTGAACATCATTAATCATCAGAGATATGTAAATCAAAACCACAATGGTATCACCTCACACCTGTTAGAATGCTTATTATCAAAAGATAAGAGATAAGAAGTGTTGGTGAGGATGTGGACAAAAGGGAGCCCTTGTACACTAGTGCTGGGAATGTATATTTGTTCAGCCACTGGGGAAACCGGTATGGAGGTTCCTCAAAAACTGAAAAATAGAACTACCATATGATCCAGTGATTCAATTCCTCTTCTCGGTATTTATCTGAAAAAAGTTAAAACACTAACTCAAAAAAAAATCTGCACCCCCATGTTCATTGCAGCATTATTGATAATAGCCAAGATGTGGAAACAACCTAAGTGCCCATCAATGTATAAATGGATAAAGAAAATGTGGTGTGAATAATATATATGTTAATATATACACACACACACACACACACACACACACACACACACACACACATATATGAATAATAATGGCACAGAATTTAGCCATTAAAAAAAACAATGAAATCTCACCATTTGCAACAACATGGATGGACCTTGAAGGCATTGTAAGTGAAACAAGTCAGACAGAGAAAAACAAATACTACATGATCACTCTTATATGTGGAAACTAAGAACAAAAAAACTAAAAACTAAAATCCAAGCTCATAGATACAACAGATTGGTGGTTTTAAGAAGTAGGGGCTAGGGGGCAGGAGAAATGGGTAAAAGGAGTCAAAGTTTAAAAGAAAAGAGGGTCTATTGGGCAAATGTCTATAATCAGAAAAGCAAATAGGCTAATGTATAAACTTTTGGAAAAAAAAGAATCATTTCCCATGAACAACATTTCAGTTGACCCTTGAACAACATGGGTTTGACTTAGGTGGGTCCACTATACACAGATTTTTTTCAATAAATACAGTATATGTAAATGTATTTTTTCTTCCTTATTTTCTTAATAAAATTTTCTTCAGCTTTATTGTGAGAATACAGTGTATAATACATATAACACAAAATATGTGTTGATTGATTATTATCTGTAAGGTTTCCATTCAACAATGAGCTATTAGTAGCTAAGTTTTGGGGAGTCAAAAATTATACATGGATTTTCAAAACAAAATCTATAATTCCACATATTTTAGAGAAAATCCTGAGAACAAAAGATTGAGAGTATCATTTTAAAGAATAAGCTTTGCGCCAACTCAGAGAAAAAAAGGTATAATAAAAAACTGAATTTCCTGAAATGAAGGAAGAGAGAAATTTGTATGTCATTCATTATATAGGACATACATAATAAAGAACTATACACTCTGAGTGAAATTGTTGAAAGACAAAGTTAAAGGGAATATGGCAGAAATAAAGTTACCTCCTAAAGAAAAAAAATATATATCCTACTTTCCCATCTTTAAAACAAATCATGAAGCCTTCATATTCGTTATATCTTTTAGAATAAATATTTTGGAAGTCTTTTAATTTACATCTGTCTAAACTTGTCAAGTTTACTTCTCTTAATCCTTTAAGAGAAGTAGCCTTCTGTAACTATTTCTGTCATGATTTTCATTCTTTAGTATTCACGTGAATACACAGAATAGTTAAAATAAAGATTTCCTCTTATTCATAATGTTTGTGTTATAGTCTAGTTCTCTTAACAGTTAAATATCCATATGACATTGCCTTAATGACAATGAAACATGCATCAGCTGTAACTATCCATTATCTTACTAATAGCAAGATAAAAATATAGAAATCTGTATGTTAAGCTAAGGACAGATCTTCATCTTAAAAAATGTAGCTGGTCTAAAGAGCCATTTTTGTTTTCAAGAGTCAGCAGACCACAGTGATTATTATTACATTTAATATTTAGTGTATAGTACACTAAAGATTCTTCTCTTGATAATTCCTTCTAAACAGTATATACTCAATAAGTACTTATTTAATTTACATTTCTTTTGTTTTTTTTTTCAAAGTGACTTTTAAAATTGTGTCTGTATAAGTAAAATACTCTAAAAGTTTTTCTGATGTTTGGGGCCAATAATACACAATTATTTGATAAAATTGATCTGATTTGATTTATTTAAGATAATCAGGGAAAAGAACAAGGACAAACCAGAGCACTAGAGACTGCCAGAAATATTAAAAGTTCTCTTTCTTTTTGGAAATTAAATATTACAATTACATTTGCTCGGGCAGTTATAAATATTCTGGATCAGATTTTAGCAGTTTTCATAGAATGCATGGTAATGTCTTTTATCACCTAGTGCTTATATAGCTTCCATTGATTCAGTTCAGAACACGTTTATTAAGCGCACTCTCTGTGTTTGGTCCTGTGACAGTACTGGGATACAAGCTATGATGTCATTGTTGAAACAGGTCTGTGGTTGGTTCAAGCACTCAGCTGCCCTGCCTTTATCTCACAGTCCTATAGACCAAACCTTTCTCCCTAGACAGACATGTCTATAAATATTTCTCCTGAGCATATGAAGTGTGGTGACATTTGCTGGGGTCAGACTTCTAATCCGTCCCTAGGGATAGTGTTACAGAGATGGTTCCATTATAGACCTTTTAGGAGATGGGCTTCTGTAAAGTCCTTGCATAATATTGAGTAACCTTTGAAAATTGGGCCTTATTATTTAGCAGAAGATAGTATTTTTGCTTATATGATGGGGTATTTTATCCAATAGACATATTTGTTATCTTTAGCTGGATGTATCTGGTTTGTTTGTTTTTTTTATTGTAGATGCATGGCAATGTTTTTTGGAATGTTCACTGCTAATCTATAACGTATCTTAGGTTTCTAAAAATAAAAACCTCAGCAACATCCCCTCCCTCAATCGTCAAGAGGGAGACATTTGTCATAAGATCTTCTCTTCTACTCTGTATTTCCAATACATGCACACATTTATATGTACATACTACACTCATAGGCACTTGTGGCGCACAGATAAATTGCCTCTTTTTTTGAGTAGGGAAAGATCTCCTCTGTCCAGATACCAAGACCCACAGGAGTGCAGTGTCTGACATACGATTTGAATTCGACACACCTACGTGTTTTTCTGCAGTAGTAGGTAGAGGTGGTGGGTCTCCTCCTCTGAACATGCTTGGATATGTCACTAATTTGTTGGTTTTGTTTCTTGGCAAAATAGTTGTGATATTGGTATAAATATATATGTAAAAATATGTGTGTTTTATATATGTAAGCTTGAAAATGTCTGCAGTATATGATATTTCAGAAAAGAAAACTATTTTCTGTCTCCAGGGGAAAGAGTGGTGGCTTTTGCAGCTGTAGAAGGGATTTTCTTCTCGGGATCTTTTGCTGCTATATTCTGGCTGAAGAAAAGAGGTCTTATGCCTGGACTCACTTTTTCCAATGAACTCATCAGCAGAGATGAAGTAAGGAAGGAAGTATTCTTCTAGTTATATTTGTATTCATTTTTGGTGTTTATTTTTCTTTCCCCTGGAAAATGCTTATAATGACACATATCCTGGTAATTAAAAGAAAATAGGAAGTAATTTCTTACTTGGTTTTTAAGACATTGTGTTTTTCTTCTGCCTCTTGTTCCTCCTCAGTCTTCCCTGCTCATCCTTAAATATCATTAAATCCTAGGTTCCCACCTTGGCCTCTCTCCTTCACTGTACATGACCTCCTGGCTGATCTCTGTTTCCATGGAATCAGCTACCATTTAGATGCTCATAACAACCCCAACTTTAGCGCAGACATTCTTTTTTGATCTCCAAACCCATATGTTCAAGTGCGTGTTAGATAGTTTGTCCTGAAAGGCTCCACAGATATCTCAAACCTAATATTTCAGAAATAAAATGCATCCCTTTTCTCCCAGATTCATTCTTCGGTTTTCCCTGTATCATTGAATGATACTACCTTCTATCCAGTCATCCAAATTTGAATTCTGGGAGTCATTTTAGATTGCATTCTTTCTTTCTTAGCCACATCCAACCAGTAAGTAAATCTTGTCTCCATCTGCCTGCACTGCCCTTTCCATCTTCCTACCAACTTTTCCATCTGTTGATTACCTTCTCACAGGTGACAACTCAAAACTTTCCTGACTCAATTAGGTAGAATGGACCACTCTTTCCTTTATGTGTCCCTTTGAAACTGGTACCTGTCCCTATATTAGAGTCCGTACATATTCTGTACTTTATTCCTCTCTCCTCTGTTGGACTCTAGGCTCCCTGTGTGCAACACCTTGTCTTATTTGTCTTTCTGTTCTCAAGATTTAGCCCATCACAGCCTTCAGTTCATATTTATTAACTGCACTAACCCTGACCCCTCAGCTTATTTCTTTTCTTTTTTTTTTTTTTTTCAGTATATGAAATTTATTGTCAGATTGGTTTCCATACAACACCCAGTGCTCATCCCAAAAGGTGCCCTCCTCAATACCCATCACCCACCCTCCCCTCCCTCCCACCCCTCATCAACCCTCAGTTTGTTCTCAGTTTTTAAGAGTCTCTTATGCTTTGGCTCTCTCCCACTCTAACCTCTTTTTTTTTTTTTTTTTCCTTCCCCTCCCCCATGGGTTTCTGTTAAGTTTCTCAGGATCCACATAAGAGTGGCAGAGAATCTAAGGACAGCTTATTTCTAAGTGACACTGTCAAGTTGTTAACTTCTCTGAGCCTCAGTTTCTTCCACTATAAACCTTGATAGGATTTTGTTAAAATAAAATGAACGAGTATGTGTGAAAATACTCTTTAAGTGCCATAAAATGCTTTCTATAATTTTTGTTATTTCATGTCTTTAAATTTCTAATAATTTTTATCATAAATGTCTTATGTGGTGATTATAGAGACGTCAGAGAATAGAATCACTCAATCTTAACACAGAGATAACCACGTTTAGTATTTCATTGTATTTCTTTTTAGACTATTTTCTACATTTAAATCTATGTAGATATATATGAACATCATAATTTTATGATTTAAAATACTCTGCTTTTTGCATATTTTTATGAGCTGAGATTTATTAGAATATTGTGAGCATTTTTCTATGAAATTAAGGAATTTTAGAAAGAGTAGTTATGTTAGATATATAATATTCTAATGAAGGAATGTATCAATTATTTCACTATTCTATAATTGGGAATTCAGGTTATTTCTGGGTTTTTTTGTTTAGTTCTTTTGCTATAATGCAAAATGAATGTCTTTGTATATGAGCTTTGTCCCAATTTCATATGATTTTCCTACGCTAGATTGCCTATACATAAAGTTACTAGATTATAAGGCTTAAACATTTAAAGATTATCCATATTTATTTGCAGATTTCTTCCCAGAAATTTTATAGCAAGCCCTACCCAGCAATGTATGAATGTGTCTTTTCTTACCATAACCTCACCAAAATTTGGATTCCTGTTTTAAATATTTGACAAATTTGATAGGGGTAATGGTTTCTTATTTTTAGTTTTATTTGCATTTGTTTGATTACTACTTAGATTGAACTTTTTTTCATAATGATATTAGTTATTTGTTATTTTTTTTCCCTTTTATCTATTCTTGTCTTTTGCCTCTATTTCTGTTGATATACATTCCCAATGCACAGTGACTGATGGGGCTCTTTCAATAAGTGTTTGTTTTTTGAATTTGTTATATTTATGCATAAATATTATATAAAATATTAATTGTGTCATATTTATTGTAAATACATTCCCAGTTTGTCCTTTGCTTTTTAAATTTTTTTAAATTTATCTTTATTATAATAATTATTATTTTTTAAATTTACACCCAAGTCAGCATATAATGCAACAATGATTTCAGGAGTAGATTCCTTAATGCCCCTTACCCATTTAGCCCACCCCGCCCCCACAACCCCTCCAGTAACCCTCTGTTCTCCATATTTAAGAGTCTCTTATGTTTTGTCCTCCTCCCTGTTTTTATATTATTTTTGCTTCTTTTCCCTTATGTTCATCTGTTTTGTATTAGTGAGGTCATATGATATTTGTTTTCTCTGACTGGCGAATTTCGCTTAGCATAATACCCTCTAGTTCCATCCACGTAGTTGCAAATGGCAAGATTTCATTCTTTTTGATTGCTGAGTAATACTCCATTGTATATATATACCACCTCTTCTTTATCCATTCATCCATCGATGGACATTTGGGCTCTTTCCATACTTTGGCTATTGTTGATAGTGCTGCTATAAACATGGGGGTGCATGTGTCCCTTCGAAACAGCACACCTGTATCCCTTGGATAAATACCTAGTAGTGCAATGGCTGGCTCATAGAGTAGCTCTATTTTTAATTTTTTGAGGAACCTCCATACTGTTTTCCAGAGTGGCTGTACCAGTTTGCAGTCCCACCAGCAGTGCAAAAGAGATCCTCTTTCTCCACATCCTCACCAACATCTGTTGTTGCCTGAGTTGTTAATGTTAGCCATTCTGACAGGTGTGAGGTGGTTTTGTGGTTTTGTGGTTTTGATTTGTATTTCCCTTATGATGAGTGATGTTGAGCATTTTTTCATGTGTCGGTTGGCCATCTGGATGCCTTCTTTGGAGAAGTGTCTATGCATGTCTTTTGCCCATTTCTTCACTGCATTATTTGTTTTTTGGGTGTTGAGTTTGATAAGTTCTTTATAGGCTTTGGATACTAACCCTTTATCTGACATGTCATTTATAAATATCTTCTCCCATTCTGTCGGTTGCCTTTTAGTTTTGCTGATTGTTTCCTTTGCTGTGCAGAAGCTTTTTATTTTGATTATGTCCAGGGGCCAGGGGCGCCTGGGTGGCTCAGTCAGTTAAGCGTCCAACTTTGGCTCAGGTCATGATCTCACGGTTCGTGGGTTCAAGCCCCACATCAGGCTCTGTGCTGACAGCTCAGAGCCTGGAGCCTGTTTTAGATTCTGTGTCTCCCTCTCTCTCTGCCCCTCCCCCACTCACACTCTGTCTCCCTCTGTCTCAAAAATAAATAAACATTAAAAAAATTTTTATTTTGATTAGGTCCCAATAGTTCTTGTTTTGTCTCCTCGAGGATTTTGATGGCTTCCTGTCTTACATTTAGGTCTTTCATCCATTTTGAGTTTATTTTTGTGTATGGTGTAAGAAAGTGGTCCAGGTTCATGTTTCTGCATGTCGTTGTCCAATTTTCCCAGCACCACTTGCTGAAAAGACTGTCTTGATTATATTGGATATTCTTTCCTGCTTTGTCAAAGATTAGTTGGCCATACGTTTGTGGGTCCATTTCTGGGTTCTCTGTTCAGTTTCATTGATCTGAGTGTCTGTTTTTGTGCCATGTCCTTTGCTTTTCAATTTTATTTGTTCTTTTAACATACAAAACCCTGAAATTGATGTGATCCACTTCCAGAGATAATTAAATAATCACACATATTTTCCTCTTGACTTTTGAACATTTAACTTTAATACAATTGGAATTTGTCTAGTATAAGTATAGAATTTGGTACAAATATAGGATAAGTTAGAATTTAACTTAACTTTATTTCACACACTCTTAGGAATTTTTTCTAGTTCTTTTTGTTAAGTAATCCATCTTTCTCCATTGACTTGTGATGGCTTTTTTATTATATATTAAAGTTTTTAAGTGTACTAAAATCTGTTTGGGGGCTATTTTTTCTTTTCATTAACCTATCAAATTCCATGCCAAACAATTTTAATTATTGTTGTTTTTTTATGTTTTGATAACTACTAGGATAAATCCCATAACATTAAATCCTATTGAAAATTTAAATCCTATTAAAATTGTTCTTATAAGATTCTGCCCATATATTCTTAAGGATTAATTTTTTTTTTAAGTTTGTGATGTTTCCTTAATTTATTTTTGAGGGAGAGATGGAGTGCAAGTGAGGGAGGGCTAGAGAGAGAGGGAGACACAGAATCCAAAGCAGGCTCCAGGCTCTGAAATGTCAGCACAGAGCCCGAAGTGGGGCTTGAACTCATGAACCATGAGATCATGACCTGAGCTGAAGTTAGATGCTTAACCGACTGAGCCACCCAGGCACCCCAGATTAGTTTTTTAATTGAAATGTATTTGACATACAATATTGTGCAAACTTAAGATATGTAACATATTAATTTTATACATTTTTCTGTTGTGATACGATTGCCATTGTAACAATAATTTGGACCTCTATCACATTACATAATTATATCTTTTTGGTAGCTCAAATAATTAAGTTCTCGTCTCAGATTAATTTTTTTAATGTTTATTTACTTTTTGAGAGAGAGTATCCATATGTGTGTGAGCGGGGGAGGGGCAGAGAGAGCGAGCAAGCGAGAGAGAGAGAATCCAAACCAGTCTCCATGCTGTCAGTGCAGATCTCAACATGGGGCTTGAACCCACAAACCTTGAAATCTTGACTTGATCTGAAACCAAGAGTCAGACGCTTAACTGTTTGAGCCACTCAGGTGCCCCTCAGATTAGATTTTTTTTTAATGTGGGGTTTTTGTTTTTTTGTTTTTTGTTTTTTTTTTTTTTGAGAGACAGAGAGAGAGAATTAGAGGCAGAGCAGGGGAGGAGCAGAGAGAGAGAAGGAGACAGAGAATCTCAAGCAGGCTCCACACTGTCAGTGCAGAGCCTGATGTGGGGCTCTAATTCACGAACCGTGAGATCATGACCTGAGCTGAAACCAAGAGTCAGATGTTTGACCATTTGAGCCACCCAGGAGCTCCATAATTTTTTAACTAGAAACAATCCCATTGAAATTTTGATTGGAATTACTTTAAACCTCAAAATTAATTTTATCTACTTATTGATTTAGCAGAATGAGTGCCTACCTTTGATTTCCTCATCTCTGTAATAGGTAGCTAGCTCTCAGTTCTAATCAACACTTTCTGTAACAGCTTTCACAGTTTATTTGAAATTCAGCCTTTGGTAATTTGAAGTATCCTCTTGAGTCCAGTCTGGGAAAAATGTTTGACTAGCAAAGCTTCTAAGATTAGCTGTTCAAAGGGGCTTTTTTCTGATGGTTTCTTCTGGGAATGATAACTAGGTAAATAATCCTTGGAATACAACCTTTGATTTGAGTCTTATCTTTAATTTGTCTTTGGTTTTTGCTGATTTATTTAGAAAAACCCAAGTAAACTCTGATTTAAAGTGCACATTCCTTCCTCCGCCTTCTGCCCCTCCTCCTCCTACAAAATTATTTCTTTTTCTTTGCAGTTTAGAAATGTTCATTGACTCTGCCTTGAGGTCAGTCTCTAGCTTAATTTTGTTTGGCACTGCATCATCTTTCTCTGTCTCTGGCCTCTCTCTCTTTTTCTTTTGACTTTTTGCAATTACTCCTGTTGTTTTCAGCTTTTTACCATCTATTCTGTGTTTTGGAATCCTGATCACTGTAGGTTGGATCTCCTTGCTCTGTTCTCTATTTAAAGCTCTCTACGATTTCTTGTATTTGCATAACCATTCTGTTCTCAAGGTATCTCACAAGTTTATTTTCTTTGGTTATCTGCAGTGTCATTTCTGCTTTGTATAGCTTCAAATGGTTTTCTTAATTCTTCAGTCTCCATTTTCATTGCACTAAATTTATTTTTATCTTGAGCTGTTCTTATTTAAGATAAATGTCTTTCTGAAATCTCATGAGCTTCATCTTTTCTTTATTTTTTTAGTTATTATTTTTAATGTTTGTTTATTTTTGAGAGAGAGAGAGAGAGAGAGAACACAGGTGGGGGGGGGGGCAGAGGATCTAAAGCAGGCTCTACACTGATAGCAGAGAGCCAGAAAGGGGACTCAAACCCATGAGCCATGAGGTCATGGCCTGAGCCAAAGTTGGATACTTAACCCACTGAGCCACCCAGGTACCCCTCACCTTTTTCTTTAAATACTTATTATTTTCAATGATTTTTAATTTTTTTTATACATTAGAAATTAATGAATTTTCATTCTAGCTCTTGCTTTGTTTTCCTTTCTGAAACGATTTTGGTTGCAGATTTTTATTGTTGTTGTTGATTAATTCATCTGTCATGTTTATGAATTAAGATTGGCTGGCACTGAAAAATTTTCATGATAGGCTATTATAATTGGCATTTTAATGAGATTTGAAGGAAAGTAGTTCCTGGTACTGTGAATTCTTTTATCTTCCATAAGTTCTGTGTTGCATCCCTAGAACCTACTTATATGATGCCTGACACATGACTGTGTGAAAATTAGACGTTCTTTGACAGTGGTACTTTTCTTCTATTTTAGGGACTTCACTGTGACTTTGCTTGCCTGATGTTTCAATACTTAGTAAATAAGCCATCAGAAGAAAGGGTCAGGGAGATCATTGTTAATGCTGTTGAAATTGAGCAGGTAAGCAGGGTAGCTTATATGATTAGCACATCTCTTTTTCTCTGATGTTTGTAATTATTGTGTTAGGTTGACTCATTTGAAATTGCCACTTAAAGCCAAAGCAAATATCAGTAATTTTATATAGTCAACCTGACAGTACGAAAAGATGATGCATTTCAATTATTATGTCAGTTTATAATTTGGTTCATAAGTAAATGTTATACATTAAGGTTTATGTATATATGTCAATTTATAATTTGGTTCATAAGTAAATGTTATACATTAAGGTTTATGTATGTATGTTATGAAAAGATGATGCATTTCAATTATGTCAGTTTATAATTTGGTTACTAAGTAAATGTGATATATTAAAGTTTATGTATATTAAAACCTATTTCAGGATTTTTTTTTTTCTGTCCCTTTGATCTGTCACATTCTGTGCCATAGCAAACTATTTTAATCATTTCAGCTTTATATTTTTTAGATTTTCAGCTACTGGAGGGAAGTGATAGTTTCTTATTTGTTTTGTATTTTCAAAACCAAGCAGTGTATCTAGCTTGAAGCATGCACCAAATGTTTATAGAATTAACAAGTCAATGAGTTCACAAATAGTAAAAATTTATAGAATGTAAAAATTTCTGACTACAAAGACCTGGATGTTCCACTTAATGTTTTTATCATTTGAAAATAAAATAAAAACTTTTGACTCTTTAAAAAAAATACCATACAGTTCAATAGCCATAGTTTTCATATTGGGAGGGGTGAAAAGGAATGAAATTCATTTTAGTATTTTTAATCATTTTGAGAACTAAATCCAAATGGTTAGTATTTTTATTTTTTTCTCGATTAACACTTTGCCACTGTCTTTCAATATAGTTGGAGTTCAGTTTAACCCCCAGATCCATTTCTCTTTCTCATTTTCTTTGTTAAATGTGTTTCTCTCTTTCCTAATCCCCTTCCATAACCATGTTCCCCACAGTGATCATCTCTGGTGAATCTTTTTCCGGATATTTCAGGACAAAGTATGCCTTCTTTTCTCTCTGGAAAGTCTGTGAATTTAGGTCCTATATATACTACTTTGTAAAATATAAGTAATTTGACAGTTTCAGTTTACTTTGGCTATTTGAGAATGTGAAATACTGTGAATAGTAAAACCCCAAACATTTTTAAACAAATGGATATTGCCATGTTGAAAGAATTTACCCTAGTGAACTTTCCTTAGGGACTTAGAAGATTAAAACTAATACCCTGTTTTTATTTGGAAAATACTTATTTATTGTTCTGTCTTTGTACTTGATTCTGTTTTTGTTCGTATCTCAGGAGTTTCTAACAGAAGCCTTGCCAGTTGGCCTCATTGGAATGAATTGTGTTTTGATGAAACAATATATTGAGTTTGTAGCTGACAGATTACTTGTGGAACTTGGATTCTCAAAGGTAAGATGTTTAAAAATTTATTACTACTAGCTAAAATGTTAGTAAGACCACTAAAATACTATATTTCATTGAAAGCATTTGTATCACATCAGTCTACTTTTTAAAATTACTGTGACAGCCTTGTTTTGCATGAACAAATTTGTTTTGCAAAATCCTTTGAAACTTGAAATTCATAACAGAAGGAAGAAGCTGATAAATCTTAGAATTAATAAGTTCAATAAATTACTTGTAATAATTGCAGGTATTTAATAGGATTATCTTTAATTGGATTTAATATGTATATATATATATGTTACCCTCATAAATCCTCATGGGTCTGTGTTGTAATTTTTGCATTAATACTTTTTTTAAAGACTGTTTAACTTATGGGACACCTGAGTGGCTCAGTAGGTTAAGTGTCTGACTCTTGATTTTGGCTCCGGTCATGATCTCATGGTTCATGAGTTTGAGACCCTCATTGGACTCCCTGCTGATAGTGCAGTGCCTGCTTAGGGTTCTCTCTCTCTCTCTCTCTCTCTCTCTCTTCCCCTTTCTCTCTGTCCCTCCCATGTGTGCTCTCTCTCTCTCAAAATAAATAAAATAAGCTTATAAAAATAAAAAAGAAACGTGTTTACCTTTTACTTATTTAGTGAGATTGGTGCATCCAAACGTTTATACTTTTAAATACAAATGGTTATTAGGAAGACATTAACTGTCATAATTTGGTCCTTTGAACTCAGTTGCCTTTTAAGTTATTTTTCATTTTTTTTTTTTATCAGAGATAATATACCTGAATTTCATAAAGTCGTGTGCTTCTCACATGACGTAACAGATGGAGGCTGCAGCCAGTCTACCTGGGTTTGAATCCTGGCTCTGCCACTTTCTAGCTCTGTGACCTTAAGCACGTTGTTTAACCTCTACCTTCATTTCCTCATCTACGAAAGGGAGATAATAATAATACTTACCAGAAAGGATTGTTGATGAGTTGGGATACATAAAGCACTTAAAATACTATCAGACATACAGTAAATACATACTAAGTGGTCATGTTGTATTCACCATAATTGGATATTCATGGAACTTTACAATGTACTGTATATGGTAATTAGAAATTATAGGTTTTAACTTCTTAGCATGGAAATGTAAGCTTAAGTTGTATTTAATGAGAAGCCTTGTTAGTTATGTGTTGTTGTTCTTATGGGTGTAATTTGGCTTCTTCAGAATGTCTAATAACACTTCTTTTCTTTTTAGGTTTTTCAGGCAGAAAATCCCTTTGATTTTATGGAAAACATTTCTTTGGAAGGGAAAACAAATTTCTTTGAGAAACGAGTTGCAGAGTATCAACGTTTTGCAGTTATGGCAGAAACTACAGATAATGTCTTCACCCTGGATGCAGATTTTTAGAACTCTCCCCATAGATAAACCTATCACTGGTAAATAGCAGTCTGTTTTTCTCTGCTTTAAAAAACAAAAAAACGAAACAAAACAAAAAAACAAAGTAGCTCCCTTAGGCAACACAAGTTTGCTTAAAAGGAAACCCAAAACCAAATTTCAATAAGTTGGATTTATAGAAATACACTCTAATTTTCCCATTTGACATTCAGGATGTGACTTCAGTTCTATTGTTTTGTCACGAAAATATAAGATGGTGATATGTAGTGATTAAGAGCATGAGGTGAGGGGTCAGATTTGAGATTCTGCCCTTACTGCTTTGTGTGATCCTTGGCAAGTCAGTTAATCTCTCTAAATTTCAATGTATGTATCCTTAAAGTGGGTGTAATAGTAGCTCCTAAATTTATCATGTGGATATGAGGGTTAAGCCACAAAATAGGTGCTTAGCCCCACCAACACCATTACTACTTATTAACAGTCTTAAGTATGGCGATGTTGTGATAAAATGCTCCCCTGTCCTCAAAGTAATTTTGATTCTAGGTTCTAAGATCTAGAATTAGATGTTTATATTTTAATGTTTGAGGGAGAATATAAAGATTTCATTTAAAAATTATAATTCTCATTAACTTGAGAATTGCTTCTTCAAATTCCTCAGCATGTAGTAAAGGAAATTTAGTTCTCAGTTGCTTTGGGCAGGACACTTATGAAGTGAAATTTGGGAGATCAGCCTGGCAGTTGACCTTGTAAGTAAAATGATTTTGCTCCTTTAGAAATCAAAAAGGTAACAATTGCCAGACATAGCTAGCCCTGAAATGTTTAAACCCCGGGTGAATTAGCTAGAATAGCATTTCCCCAAGAATGTTCTAAAAGCTGTGAGCCCCTCTAGATATTTTGTGGGGAAAAATGGGATTCTGTGGTCAGATGAACCTGGGAAATGCTATCCTCCCTTCTTCCTCTCTGAAGTATATAGTCAGTACCTCAAAGAGAGAAATTCTTCAGGACGTAAAACTTATTTCTCCCTGCATATCCCAGACTTACTTAACAAAGATCTGTAGTTTACCTGTTAACATCTCACCTAACTAGTATTCCTCTGAATATAGTTTGGAAAGGCTGCCCTAGAACCATTTTGTACACAGAGGAAGGACTTGTGGACTAGGCAAAGGAGACCTGGAGGGATTTACTAAACCATTCATATTTGTGCCGAGCTGAGTAATGTACCTGAGACTGACCTCAGCTGTGCTTCTTTAATACTCTTCAAACTCTTTTATGCTGTTAAAAGGTAGAGTCCTAATAATGGAACTATGCATCCTGCACAATAGCAGATGGCAAGGGAGACAAAGGTTTCTGCAAAGGAGACAGTGAGGAAAGGCCATGGACCCCTCTTTATCGTTAGGAAGAGCCAACAGGTAGCCTGAGTCCCCAAAACAGTGTGGTTCCCCACTTAACAGCAAACTGCTTTATAACATTCTGCAACCTAGAATTTAGAGGTTTTTCACTTTGCAGAAATTTTTGCTCCATTCATTCAGCAACGTTCTAATGACTAAAAATGGGAGTTCTCAAGTGGATGCAAGAGGACCAGGCCATAACCTTGTTAGGGAAACTGTCAGAAGCCTGTGATATTTCGGCCTATGACAGTGCCATTTGTTCAGTTTGTTCAATGCTTCATGGTTGGCCAGCTGGTTTTACATCATATCACGTGATCACACAACAGCCTTATAAGCTTGACAGCTAATATTGACATTTTACTGCTAGGAGAGAGTGAGGCTCAGAGAAGTTAAATGACTTGGCCAAGGTGGGCTCTTATCACTGTCCTTGCAGTAGAATTCTTTTTCCCTAGAGATTATCATCTTTCTTGTATTTAGTCCTTTACATCCATCTTGATGTGATTTTGCCTATTTTCTCATTCAGGTATCATGTACTTTATTAAGGTGTTATGTAAATTATTTACCTATATTCAGGTAGTATGCTCAAAGATGTGTATACTACTGTAGAAACACTTAACATTATAAATTGAGAATATCTGCAATAATATTGGAATGAAAGAAAAAAGTTTTCAGTGCATATTCCCTTTGTTTTGAATCCAGATCTTTCTCATAGGTAATGACAGGTGCCTTAATATGAAGCTTATTTATAGTAGCAATAAACCTAACTGTGTTGAGATGAAGAAGTTTTAATACTGAAATACTGGATTTTTAATACACTGGTTTATTATATTCAGTGTTCTATATCCTTTTCCAGGCCTTCAGGTTGCATATTTATTTATTATGTTTAATATTTTGGTTCCTAGTTCTTAAGGAATGAAGAAATTGTGGAATTGCCTTTTAATACTATCTCACAGGTAAAGAAATTCAGAGTATGTTTACAACTTTTTTTTAATAGCACATGTACTTAAGTCATTGCTATAGTAAAGTTAAGTTTGTTATTTAGGAATGTAAAAAGTTGTAGTTCATGACAGCACTTATTAAAAATAACTTCATTGTAGTATGTAGAATCATGACTTGGAAGGACTTGGGAAGACAGTTTGATTCAGTGCTTTCAGACAAGGCTATTTTGTTGTTCAGTTACACACAATAATAAACAATTGTTTTTACCTATAAGCTTACTCGAGTCATGTCTTAGTGTCTCATTTTGGAATATCAAAATTTTCTTCTTCTTTTGACATTTTATTTTTTATTCATAAAAAGTGATTACCGTTGGCCCTTGAACAACATGGGACTTAGGGGCACCAAACCCCCGCACGGTTGAAAATCCACATGTAACCTTTGACTCCCCCACAACTTAACTATTAATAGCCTACTGTTGACTGGAAGCCTTACCAATAACACAAACAAGTTGATTAGCACATATTATGTGTGTTATATGTATTGTGTACTGTATTCTTACAATAAAGTGAGTTAGAGAAAAGATGTTTTTAAGAAAATCATAAGGAAGAGAAATACACTTACAGTACTATACTCTATTTATTGAAAAAAATCCACATATACGTGGGCCTGTGCAGGTCAAACCCATGTTCTTCAAGGGTCAACTGTATTGAGAAAACATAGCAGTTTGCATATTTAAAACACATATTATTTAATATTCATAACTTTGTATTTTACATTTAAATATGCTAACTTCCATGTCATAGAATTCCCAAATTGCATTTGCATGGATTAGGCTAAGGGCTTAATGTCGATAACTGATTTTCAGTGATAAAGAAATCTGTTCCCGAGCTGCATAAAAGCCAGTTTAGTCCTATAATCAGGTATTATGTTTTTGAACTAAATTGCATGAATTGGTAGCCAACTCAGGAGCTCTTCTCAGTGGAATCTGCATGAGTGGTACAGAAGTGAAATCTAGTTTTCCTTTGTTTTTCCCAGCCTTTAGATAATCTCCTTTTTAGATGACTGTAAATTTGAAGGAAAACTTGATATTCCCAGGGCCTTAGAAAGAAAGGATTTAAGCTTTCAAATTTGGGGTCTAAGGAAAATATAGGTAAAAATGGAAGGATAGAGATTGATTTTTTTGTACAGATAAAAATACAACAATTCAAGTCTTTTTCTAAGTTCACAAGATTGTTAACTTAGTGCATTTGATTCTTTTATAATAATGTTTTGTTTTTTTCCAAATGTCTGGTAATTTAGCAAAGTTATTTGGTATTTACTGTGTATATAGAGAGCTTTATTAGGTGTGGTATACCTAAGTCTTTTTGCTAAAATGCATTGTGGTCAATCAAGCCAACCCTGAATATGTAGAATGTTGGGGGGTTTTTTCCCCAAAGAAATAGGTTGTTTTGTTATTTTTGGGGGTTAGTGTGTTGAAATAAACTGTATCATAGCTACATCATTGTGTGTGTGTCCTTTTTGAGTAAGAGTGTTTCTTTATAAGTGAAGGGGCTACCCTAATCAAGAAATGTATATGTTTTCTCTTTGTGCATACAGATAAATACATATTGGTATTACTTTGTTCAACTCCCTCCCTCTCTCTCTCTCTCTCTCTCTCTCTCTCTCTCTCTCTCTCACACACACACACACACACACACACACTGTTCTTTTGACATAAGTGGGATTCCCCCAGTTCTCCCTCTCATCTGCCTTCACCCAATCCATGTCTCTTTATAGCCAGCTGAGATTCCACAATACATAATATTACTAGGGGTAATATGTGTACTTTACCAATACCCTGAACTCTGTTCCTCTTCTGCATTTGTACCATACATAGAAAAGTCAAGGAGATTTCCCCACCCTGTTGCAAACATGACAATCAGTTTTTCCATATTTCCCTCAATAAGCAGCCAAATGCTGCCAGAGAAAAGGGCATGTAAGACAAATTGGATCTCCTTACTATAAATCCATGTAAACATTTACCTCCTGTCTTAGTCCATTGGGGCTGCTATTGAAAACTACTATAAACTGGGGGGCTGAAATTAGGCATTTACTTCTCACAGTTGTGGAGGCTGAGAAATCAAGGTGCTGACAGATTCGGTGTCCCGTGAGTCTCGCTTCCTGGTTCATAAACAGTTGTCTACTCACTATGTACTCACATGGAAGAAGGGTGAGGGAGTTCTCTGAGGTCTCTTTCATAAGGGCCCTAACCCTGTTCATGATCCAGTCACCCAGGCCCCACCTCCAAACATCAGCACACTGGGGATTAGGTTTCAACATGAATTTTGGTGGGACACAGCATTCAGTTTATAGCACCTACCTCAGCACTATCTGATAACTCTAGTACAATTTCCTGGTAAACTTGTTCTCCATTCTCCACAATTGCTTTTCCACACTGTGCCCACCTTCTGCTACTACCCTCACTCCCCAAGAAGGTGCCTTTGTCATCTGCTTTTTCTTTGTGAATTGTGGGCCCACGAGCGATATTCTGGGCTGAAAAATTTGACAATTAGAGGAGTCCTAAATCTAGAACCTAAGAAGCCGCAGTATAACTCAATATACAAATGTCTGTGCATGATTTCTGTCCTGTGGAGTCCTTGCAATCAGAGAGTGATTGAGGGCATTAGCTGTTCTTTTTTTAAAATATTAAATATACTTTATTGTCAAATTGGTTTCCATACAACATCCAGTCCTCATCCCAACAGGTGCCCTCCTCAATGCCCAACACCCACATTCCCCTCCCTTCTGGGAATAAGAGCCACTTATTTGTGGGAGCTGCTGTTCCCTTTCCCACTGCGTGGGGTTCCCAGGGCTGCCAAGCCAAGTGCATACTCCCATCTGTCTCTGCCTGGGGTCAGGCAGGCGATCCAGGAGGGAGCCACATCCTTACTTAAGTCATGTCTAAATGAAACTAAAGGCACAGAAGCACTTTTATTCGAATGACAAAGCTAGAGAAAAAGTCCTAGTTCCAGCTGCCCCCACGGCCTAACGATATCCCCATTCTTTGCAATTTTTCATTATCTTCTATAAACGTTAATAAATGACTACTTTTTGCCTAAGATAGTGTAAGTCTCCTGATTTGAAACCCAAAGGACCCTAGGTAGAACAAAAATTAGCCCCTGGAAACAAAAAAGGAATTGGGAAGAACCAGGGCGTCCGGGTATGTATCAGTCAAGAAGCTGAGAGCCCTGGAGAGGCCCCTGAGAGCCAGGTGAAGTGTTCAGTGAAACTGAAGTACTGTGGAGAGGGTGAGGTGAAGAGGAGAGGGAGGCACAGTGGAGTTGTGAGTTTTAGAAGAGCAGGGTTGTTACCAATGAATGTGGTGTCCACGATCTGCATGGTCATCCTGTAATAAGAAAAACAGCTGTCCTCGTTTTATGGGACCTTTCTAGGAGCCTTGAGCACCTGGGCTTTCTGCACACTGTGCCAGCACTCAAACCACATCTGCTCTGCTCATTTCTCCAGGTTAGCATGTTTCCACATCACGGGAAACAAGAGCATCCTCCAGTTTGTCTGAGTAAAGGCCAAGGGGTATGTTCTTGATATTCTCTCATTGTTCATGATAGTGTCCAAATTCTGTGCGAAAAATTAATTCCCAGTGAGATAAGTATTTGTACATACTTTAGTGCTTGTGAGGTGATTTTGCAATCCTATTATTCTAACCACTTCGTTGGTTCACTCATTTTATAAGAAATTGCCATGTCCCAATAATATTAAAAAGGGACCTGAGGCTCAGGTTAAGTTACTTGCCTGAGACCGCACAACTAGTAAAAGAGGCAGGTGTTATGGCTTTAAATCCCATCATCTTTTCGCTGAGTGCACCCAGGTTTCTATTCCTACTGTTGGTGATATTTTTCATGGGATAGATCTCCTTGACCTCTACGCTTTCCTAACACACTCTGTTGGCAGGTGTCAATTTAGAGCTTCACTTGTTCTCCCCCAAAGCCTGCTGGGAATTGTGTTTAAACATCACTTAATGGAGGGGGCAGAGAGGGCTTACCTGCTGAGGCCTGGTTGGATTGGCAATAATGTTTGAAGACATCAGAGCTGCAAGGGCAATTGATACTTATTTTCTAATCATATTTGGGACATATATCTTCAAAAATATTGCTTTAAGTAAAAAGTAAATTTTAAAGAATTAGATAAAGTAATAGTACAGGTGGAACTCAGAATGGTATATCCTGGCAGTGGTTGCATATGACAATTTTGGAAACCTGAAACCAAATCTCTCATGTCTAAAATGTTGAGATGTCCAGATCAGAGCTCCCCCAGAAGTCCTTCTCGGAACTCAGGTTATAAAGTGGTAGCAAACAAAGACATACTTGCTTCAATTTGTTTAAATTTCAGATGATAGGGGAGCACATGCCTCTAATTCTTGTCATCTGTTGGTTTGGGTCTCTAGGTTTAGAGTCCCAAATTCCAGAGGATGTACACCGTCCTTCATGTGGCTAAGAGGGAGTCAAACCCACTGAAGGCAGCATCCAGATACAATCAACCTTTACGTCTCTGAGAAAACAGTTGAGTAAAAATCTGTTGCAAGCATCTCTCCTGTGTGTGATACAATTATACTTATCTCTAGGAACTCAGCTTCATCGATGGGCCATAGAGTTTGACACAGAGTTTTTTCCCTTTCAGATTTTTTCTCTGCTCCTACCTTCTTTACTGGCTGGCTTCTACTCATCCTCTGGGAAAGTCCTTCCTCTGTGTGCTCATAGCTCTCTATATCTGGCTAACATTTAACTGAGCCACTTTCAGATGAGAAGTTGGGTTTTTTTTTTTTCACATTTGTGTTTTCCGTGTGGACGTAGCAGTTTATCAGTATTTCCTCACTGAATGAATGAATGACAGTCATTATTAGTTGAATCATGAAGCCTGGCTTCATGTAATCAGAATAAGCTGGTCGCTAGAAACTGTCATTTACAGAGCACATGTGCCCTGTATGCTTTACATATATCACATCATTTTATGCTCTTAATCCTATTGGGAACTTATTTTTCCTTCATCCCTTCAAAAATATTTATTGAGTGTATCCTAAATGTCAGACACTGTGCCAGGTGCCGGAGATCAAACCATAAAAAAACAGACCTGACGTCTGCCTCATGGAGCATAGTGGGGTAGACACATAATAAAGAAAGAGTTATTTCCTCTATTTTCAAGGTGACTTTCAGAGAGGGTTTACTCCTTATCTACTCCTTGCTTAAAGTGGTACAGATAAAGCCAGGATTCTGCCCCAGTTTGGTTTGATACAGTTCATGATTTTCCTAGACTCCCCTGATAAAGACATCTCTGCAGCTCTGATGAGCAGAGTCCCAGGTCCCATGGGAGGTGGGTCCCAAACCACCTCAAAGGGCTGTGCAGCCTGAGATGAGGGTCAGCAGCTGCAGGTGCTGCTCAGGCTGCAGGGGAGAAGCCCATGGAGGTGAGGGTCAGACACTGCCGCATCCTACCCTCAGCTGCCGGGCGGCTCTGTTGCAGTCAGTGGGGCATTTGGTGGGCAGGGCTGATGGGAATTTAGCAAAGCTAATTCCATCTAATTCTCCACAAGGGAAGAATAGCTTCAGCATCTTGCTAGCTGCTACCAGCGTAAAGCTCAGAGTTGCTAGCCCCCATGTGTCCTGCACGGAGCTGGAAAAAGACAAAGGAGGCTGTCGTGGCCCGCCCCCCCGCCTTCCCTGAGGTCGGGTGAAGCAGAAGTGACTGTGGCAGAAGGTGGGGGGGGGGGCACACGGTACCAAGTCCCCTTTCTTGCTGGACAACTGTGACCTGGCTGCCCCACTGGCCTTCTGTTCGCCATCTGCACCTTTGACTGCCTGCAGGTGCAAGATCACGATGTTTTGCCAGAGGTCTCATTTCCTGATTTCCTCATGGTGGAGCCCTTGAGCCACTGGTTTCTCTGCTCAGAGGTTGCTCCTTCACTGTGGGAATTAAGGAGGTAGATTTTTTTTCTTTTTTTTTTTTTTAATATATGAAATTTATTGTCAAATTGGTTTCCATACAACACCCAGTGTTCATCCCAAAAGATGCCCTCTTCAATGCCCATCACCTACCCTTCCCTCCCTCCCACCCCCCCATCAACCCTCAGTTTGTTCTCAGTTTTTAAGAGTCTCTTATGCTTTGGCTCTCTCCCACTCTAACTTCATTTTTTTTTAAGGAGGTAGATTTTAAAGAAGAACGATGCTGTTTCCAGATGAGCTTGGGCTACTGGGCGGGAGGGAGGCCTCTGGACACACAGAAGAAATTCCTGCTCAGCACCGACCCTTTAGAAAGGCAAACTCCCTTGGGCAATTTCACCCCTGGCTGGTTGTACAGAAATGAAAGTCTAGGTGACAGTACCGTAAGGGAAAGCCCCGCACTTTGGTACCAACTGAAAGAGGAAAAGCCTCTTTCCATAGAGGGATGCTGAGCACTTATGAAGCAACTGACAAAGCCACACATTTTTATGAAGTATCAGGAGCCCTGGACTAGTCACAGAGTTACCTGTGATTTTGTTATTTGCTCATCCATCACTTTGGGGGAGGGGTGGTGGAGAGGGGAGGGTCAGAAATGGCAGAAAGACAGCACTTACCCTCTGGCCCATTCTGAGAGGATCTGAGAGTGGAGGGGAAGGTACTAGCTCTTGTCTGTTGTACCAGAATGGATCACGCCATTCCTTTGGCCCTGGATACCTGAGGCTCCCATCCACCTCTGTCTGGGGAAGGTGATATCTATGGTCAGGGCAGGATATTTTAACAATTCAAGTGTGGGGAGCAGGTTTCTTGAGAGCTAGGGGTCATTAAATGATACTCCATCCTATGACCACTAAGTCCATCTTGCCTCAGTTAACTCCCTTGCAACTCATAGGAAGTACCTCCAGGTATGGGACTCTGCTATGGTGAGGTGTGGAAGAACATAGGCTTTAGAACCAAACCACCTGGGTTCAAATCCTGGCTCTAGCATTTTACTGGCTGGATGACTTTGGCAGGTTAAATATGCAACTGGGAGGAACAACAGTGTGGACTTCTTGTGTCATTGTAGAAATACGCAGAACACTTAAAATAGACCCAGCACATAGAAAGCACTCAGGAATTGAAGCTATTATCTCAAAGCTTCTGCTTAGCATTAAAATTTCAACATTTCCATTAGCTAGAGTGACCTCAGAGTCAATAGCTCCTCCAAGGCTGAGCTATGGGCTTCTTCCCATGTCACCTTTAACAATTTCATCATTATATAGGTTTCATTTCCCTCTTACAGGCTGGTCATCCAAATTTTTAGTATAGACTTATAAACAGTCTTAGTATCTGGCATGTTCATTGGCTGGGAAATAGATTTTTGTGCTTCCTTAACAACTAAGATAGTTTTACTCTTCCTACAACATTAGGAGTAAGTTAAAGTCAGTTCACCTTAATTATACTTACAGGTTTAACATCCGTTGTCATTATCATTAGCCTTTTAAGGCTAATGAACAAATCCCAATCCCTAATAATGAATAATTCCTATTTGGTTCTATAAGTAGCAAAGTCAAGTAGCTTTAGCGCCACAGCGTATCACTGCTCTAAGGAGAACCCTGGGTCCCAGTAGATCTGGTCCTGTTGTTCCCGCAACTAGATTGAGAGTTTGAGGGGCGCCTGGGTGGCGCAGTCGGTTAAGCGTCTGACTTCAGCCAGGTCACGATCTCGCGGTCTGTGAGTTCGAGCCCCGCGTCAGGCTCTGGGCTGATGGCTCGGAGCCTGGAGCCTGTTTCAGATTCTGTGTCTCCCTCTCTCTCTGCCCCTTCCCCGTTCATGCTCTGTCTCTCTCTGTCCCAAAAACAAAAACAAAAACGTTGAGAGTTTGAGGGTGCAGACTCGCTGGTCCTCTGCCTTAAAAGTCCCTTCTTGCACCAGGTAGGATTCAGACTGGTTATCATTTGCAACAGGGAGCTCAGTTTGAGCTTAGGCCCTACCACTGGCCTTTAGGATTGGCTGGGTCATGACTCACTATTCATATGGTGACTCAACTGAAATTTCTTAGCCTGGGGTCTCCTGGGAGAGAATCAGCCCTGAGGCAAGGAGGAGACAGATCTGATAGGTCTGACCCAAGTGATAGGTTTGGGCAGAGATTTTGAATGTAGCATGGAAGCCACTACACAAACCCTACCAGGCGGAGCAGAGGGGAAGGTAGACCTTGAGTGGTTTCACACACCCTTGCCCATGTTGGGATGCAAACCACACAGAGGGGAACACAAAGGGAGGGGTCGGTTCTCCTTTCCAGACCAATTTTGTACTTGACTTTGGTGCCTGGCAGAACATTGTGAAGTAGGAGTGCCTAGTTGTTCCAGCTTGTTGCTATTGCAAACAATAGGTGGTGAACATCCGTATATATTTATACATATACATGTACATATACAACTTTATACAGATCCGTGATTTTCTCTGGGATAAATTGGGTCAGAGGAATGTAGAATTCTGAAGTTGCTTCACTTTTTTTTTTTAAACTGTGTATGGAAGTAAAATATGCAGCCAGGCCTGTCTTTTTTTCTTTTAGATAATGCAGATGTTTACATACAAAACTTTTTTCTTTCTTTCTTTCTTGCTTTCTTGCTTTCTTGCTTTCTTCATTTCTTGCTTTCTTGCTTTATCTTTCTTTTTTTACTAAAACTGTTGATATATTTTAAAACTTTTATCTCTTTTTAAAATGTTTTAAATGTTTATTTTTAAGAGAGAGAGACAGAGCACAAGTGGGGGAGGGCAGAGAGAGAGAGGGAGACACAGAATTCGAAGCAGGCTCCAGGCTCTGAGCTGTTAGCACAGAGCCCAACGTGGGGCTCAAACTGACGAACTGTGAGATCAAGACCTGACCCGAAGTTGGACACTCAACCGACTGAGCCACCCAGGCACCCCTAAAACTTTCATCTTTGGACTTAGGTGAAAAAAATTTGTTTTTATTTTTATTTCTGGCCACACTTCTATTTATCCCTATGGCAGATACTCTTAGTTGTCTACTCCAAAGCCATTCCCAACCCTTGCCCACTTCAATGCCACATACTTGCTTTCTCAGACTCCCTTGTAGCTAGAAGCGGCTAAGTGGCCCAGTTTGGCTAAAAAAATACATAAAGCAAAGCCTGTTGGGTCTTACGGGGAAATGTTTTTTCCTCACTGCTCAGAGTAAGGCTTATGAGAAGAAAATCTCTGCCAGGACTACTCCTTTGTGCCCTGCCTTCAATAAGTTGTGTGAGGATGTAATCTTGCTACAGCGGCAGCCACCTTATAATGAGTGAGGCAACATGCATGAGGAAGAACAAAAAAAGCTAAGACACTAAAGATGGAAAAGGTAAAAGGCAAAAGATGCCTGGGTTTTGAAGATACTGCTACATGGACCAGCCATGATAACTCCTACCTCCCATTCTCTGTTCTGTGAGACAAGAAGTACCAAGATTACCTAAGCCATTCTTACCCATGGCTTCTATTATAACAAATACATCTGATTTGAAACAACCTCCCCTTTTTAAAACAATTCAAAATGAATTCATCATCCCTTCCCTTTCATCCTGCATTCCTCACCCATGGGGTGGTTTCTTTTATTTATGTATGTATGTATGTATGTATGTATGTATGTATGTATGTATTTCTTTACTTAGAGAGGGGGTGGGGGAGGGGCAGAGGGGTGGGGAGAGAGCATCTTAAGCAGGCTCTACCCTCAGTGCAGAGCCCAACACGGGGCTCCATCTCATGACAATGAGATCATGACCTGAGCTAAATCAAGAGTCAGACCCTTAACCGACTGAGTCACCAGACGCTATAGGGTGGTTTAAATACTCCCGGCCCGATTACATTCTTTACAGAAAGTTTAAGAATGTAAGACACCGGGATCCATTTCTCAGCAATTCTGGCGTCCTTCACAAACATTCCTGCCCACCCAGCCCTGGTTCAGCCTGGCTTTTCCATGCCTTGGCAGAGGGCACAAGGGAGCCCTGAACAGTCAGCCGCCTTCCTTGTGGCCCCTCCCTTGGGCCGCACCCCTCCCCCTCCATGGCAGCGAGGTCAGAGAAGGTGTCTGAAGCCCTCCTGAGTTGTCATGCCCTGCCTGCTCCTCATGTTAGGCCTGTGCCCCCTTCCTGAGGAGGAGTCTCAGTGAGTGGGATCTCTGTGTTAGTGCCTTTTAGCTGAGACCAAGTTAGAAAGGCTTAATGTTCAAACAAGAACCTTTGTCCTGAAAATAGTGCATGAGGTGCCTGTGCTGGAAGACAACGAGCTTAGCGATTCCTTTAGACTCAGAGACGGCTGGGATCGGTTTCCCTTCTGCAGGTATGTTTGGACTGAGTGAAGTGTTTGATTGCATTACTCCTGAATGGCTGGTTTCCTGTTGTGATTTAGCTAATATTCAAATTTCCTGCAACAGAAATAAATTACAGGGCTTATTCCACCCTACAGCCCAAACTTTCACAAACAGCCAGCAGAGGGGGAGGGAGGGAGTGGTGCAGAAATGTGTGCTCACGCTGAGCAGCAGGGGTGGAAGGGACAGGCTGTAAGGAAAGCCTGCTGCCTGGTTCAGGGTTAGATACTGAGGAGAGAGTGGGAGGAGGGGCAGAAGATCCAGTGAGGCAGAGACCAAGTTCTCAATGTGTGGTGCAGTGAAAACAGTGCTGGGTTGGGAGTCCCGAAGAGCTGTAAACTGGAAAGATGAAATGCTTTAGTCAGATGGGAAAATGGGATAGGAAGTCTCAGTTCTACTATTTATTAGCCCTATGACTTCGGGTGAGTGACTTAAACTCCTCTGAACCTCAGTTTTTCTATCTGTAAAATGGGAATGCCTATTGATTCAAGATTTAAAGGAGTTGTAGTATAGGGTGTGCACTTCACTGCAGTGAATTAAGAGACACACAGATGTGAGCTGAGAATGGAAAGAGGAGCGTGCTGGGAGAGAGGGGTGGGGGCCAAGTCCCAGTTGTGGCTGAGCTGGTCCTGTTTGGTTTTAACTGTCAAATACAGTTAAATACAGTTATCGAGTGATCACTGACTCTCATGTGGTCAGGCCAGGCCCTCCTTAGAGCTCTGTGACTCTCAGAATGCCACCTGATAATCTAGTGCAGGCTTCTTCTGTAGACAAGGGAACTAAGGTCCAGAAAAGTCAAGAAGCTTGCATAAGGTCCCATAGCTATTGCAAGGTAGAGTAGTCACTGCAACTAGACCTAGGTCTTTAGTTTTCACATTCAATTTTGCTTGGTAACTTGGCTTTTAAAACCTTTCACGTCAGGGTACCTGGGTGGCTCAGTCAGTTAAGTATCTGGCTTTATTATTATTTTTAATGTTTGTTTATTTCAAGAGTAAGACAGAGCATTAGCAGGGGACGCGCAGAGAGAGAGGGAGGCACAGAATCCAAAGCAGGTTCCGAGCTCTGAGCTATCAGCACAGAGCCCGACACGGGGCTCGAACTCATGGAACATGAGCTCATGACCTGAGCTGAAGTCGGACGCTTAACTGACTGAACCACCCAGGAACCCCATACCGGACTCTTTTTTTTTTTTTTTTTTTTTTGAATTTACAACCAAGTTAGCATATAGTACAACAATGATTTCAGGAGTAGATACCCTTACCCTTACCCTTTGAGCCCATCCCCTCCTCTCACAACCCCTCCAGTAACCCTCTGTTTGTTCTCCATATTTGTGAGTCTCTTCTATTTTGTCCTCCTCCCTGTTTTTATATTATTTTTGTTTCCCTTCCCTTGTGTTCATCTGTTCTGTATCTTAAAGTCCTCATATGAGTGAAGTCGTATGATTTTTGTCTTTCTCTAATTTCACTTAGCATAATACCCTCTAGTTCCATCCATGTAGTTGCAAGTGGCAAGATTTCATTCTTTTTGATTGCCGAGTAATACTCCATTGTATATATATACCACCTCTTCTTTATCCATTCATCCACTGATGGGCATTTGGACTCTTTCCATCCTTTGGCTATTGTTGTTAGTGCTGCTATAAACATGGGGGTGCATGTGCTTCTTCGAAACAGCACACCTGTATCCCTTGGATAAATACCTAGTAGTGCAATTGCTGGGTCCTAGGGTAGTTCTTTTTTTTTTTTTTTTTTTTTAAATTTTTTTTTTTTTCAACGTTTTTTATTTATTTTTTTGGGGACAGAGACAGACAGAGCATGAACGGGGGAGGGGCAGAGAGAGGGAGGAGACACAGAATCGGAAACAGGCTCCAGGCTCTGAGCCATCAGCCCAGAGCCTGACGCGGGGCTCGAACTCACGGACCGCGAGATCGTGACCTGGCTGAAGTCGGACGCCTAACCGACTGCGCCACCCAGGCGCCCCTTTGGTAGTTCTAATTTTAATTTTTTTGAGGAACCTCCATACTGTTTTCCAGAGTGGCTGCACCAGTTTGCATTTCCACTAGCAGTGCAACAGAGATCTACTTTCTCCACATCCTCGCCAACATCTGTTGTTGCCTGAGTTGTTAATGTTAGCCATTCTGACAGGTGTAAGATGGTATCTCATTGTGGTTTTGATTTGTCTATCCCTGATGATGAGTGATGCTGAGCAATTTTTTCATGTGCCAGTTGGCCATCTGGATGTCTTCTTTGGAGAAATGTCTATTCATGTGTTTTGCCCATTTCTTCACTGGATTATTTGTTTTTTGGGTGTTGAGTTTGAGAAGGTCTTTATAGGCTTTGGACACTAACTCTTTATCTGTTATGTCGTTTACAAATATCTTCTCCCATTCTGTTGGTTGCCTTTTAGTTTTGCTGATTATTTCCTTTGCTTTGCAGAAGCTCTTTATTTTGATGAGGTCCCAGTAGTTCATTTGTGCTTTTGTTTTCCTTGCCTCCAGAGACATGTTGAGTAAAAAGTTGCTGCGGCTGAGATCAAAGAGGTTTTTGCCTGCTTTCTCCTCAAGCATTCTGATAGCTTCCTGTCTTACATTTAGGTCTTTCATCCATTTTGAGTTTATTTTTGTATATGGTATAAGAAAGTGGTCCAGGTTCATTCTTCTGCATGTCACTGTCCAGTTTTCCCAGCACCACTTGCTGAAGAGACTGTCTTGATTCCACTGGATATTCTTTCATGCTTTGTCAAAGATTAGTTGGCCATACGTTTGTGGGTCCATTTCTGGGTTCTCTATTCTGTTCCATTGATCTGAGTGTCTGTCCTTGTGCCAGTACCATACTGTCTTGATGATTACAGCTTTGTAGCGCAGCTTGAAGTCTGGGATTGTGATGTTTCCTGCTTTGGTTTTCTTTTTCAAGATTGCTTTGGCTATTCAGGGTCTTCCTGGTTCCATACACATTTTAGGATTATTTGTTCTAGCTCTGTGCAGGATGCTGGTGTCATTTTGATAGGGATTGCATTGAATATGTAGATTGCTTTGGGTAGTATCGACATTTTAACAATGTTTGTTCTTCCAATCCAGGAACATGGAATATTTTTTCCATTTTTTTGTGTCTTCTTCAATTTCTTTCATAAGCTTTCTATGGTTTTCAGTGTATAGATTTTTCACCTCTTTGGCTACGTTTATTCCTAGGTATTTTATGGGTTTTGGTGTAATTGTAAATGGAATCTATTCCTTGATTTCTCTTTCTGTTGCTTCATTGTTGGTGTATAGGAATGCAACCAATTTCAGTGCATTGATTTTAAATTCTGTGAATTTGCTGAATTCATGGATCAGTTCTAGAAGTTTTTTGGTGGAATCTTTTGGGTGTTCCATATAGAGTATCATGTCATCTGCGGAGAGTGAATGTTTGACCTCCTCCTGGCTGATTTGGATGCCTTTTATTTCTTTGTGCTGTCTGATTGCTGAGGCTAAGACTTCCAATACTGTGTTGAATAATAGTGGCAAGAGTGGACCTCCATGTCTTGTTCCTGACCTTAGGGGGACAGCTCTCAGTTTTTCCCCATTGAGGATGCTATTAGCAGTGAGTCTTTGATATATGGCTTTTATGATCTTGAGGTGTGATCCTTCTATCCCACTTTCTTGAGGGTTTTTATCAAGAAAGGATGCTGTACTTTGTCAATTGCTTTCTCTGCATCTAGTAAGAGGATCATGTGGTGCTTGTCCTTTCTTTTATTGATGTGATGAATCACACTGATTGTTTTGCAGATATTGAACCAGCCCTGCATCCCAGGAATAAATCCAACTTGGTCACGGTGAATAATTTTTTTAACGTACTGTCAGATCCAGTTAGCTATTATGTTGTTGAGGATTTTTGCATCCATGTTCATCAGGGAAATTGGTCTATAGTCCTTCTTTTTAGTGGGGTCTTTGTCTGGTTTTGGAATCAAGGTAATGTTGGCTTCATAGAAAGAGTTTGGAAGTTTTCCTTCCATTTCTATTTCTTGGAACAGCTTCAAAAGAATAGGTGTTAACTCTTCCTTAAATGTTTGGTAGAAGTCCCCTAGAAAGCCATCTGGCCCTGGACTCTTGTTTCTTGGGAGATTTTTGATTACTAATTCGATTTCCTTATTGTTCATGAGTCTGTTCAAATTTTCTATTTCTTCCTGTTTCAGTTTTGGCAGTTTTATGTTTCTAGGAATTTGTTCATTTCTTCCAGGTTGCCCATTTTATTGGTGTATAATTCCTCATAATATTCTCTTAGTATAGTTTGTATTTCTGCAGTGTTGTTGTGATCTCTCCTCTTTCATTCTTGATTTTATTTATTTGGGTCCTTTCCTTTTTCTTTTTGATCCAACTGGCTAGGGGTTTATCAGTTTTGTTAATTCTTTCAAAAACCAGCTCTGGTTTCATTGATCTGTTCTACTGGTTTTTTCATTTTGATAACATTGATTTCTGCTCTAATCTTTATTATTTCCTGTCTTCTGCTTGTGTTGGGTTTTATTTTCTGTTCTTTTTCCAGGTCTTTGAGGTGTAAGTTTAGGGTGTATATCTGAGAACTTTCTTCCTTCTTTAGGAAGGCCTGGATTGCTATATACTTTCCTCTTATGACTGCCTTTGCTGTGTCCCAGAGGTTTTGGGTTGTGGTGTTATCATTTTCATTGGCTTCCACGTACTTTTTAATTTCCTCTTTAACTTCTTGGTTGGCCTGTTCATTCTTTAGTAGGATGTTCTTTAGTCTCCAAGTATTTGTTATTGTTCCAATTTTCTTTCTTGTGGTTGATTTTGAGTTTCATAGTTTTCAGTTTTGGTCTGAAAATCTGCAGCGTATGATCTCGATCTTTTTGTATTTGTTGAGAGCTTATTTGTGTCCCAGTATGTGATCTGTTCTGGAGAATGTTCCATGTGCACTCGAGAAGAATGTGTATCTTGCTGCTTTAGGATGAAATGTTCTGAATATATCTGTAAGTTCATCGGGTCCAGTGTGTCATTCAAAGCCATTGTTTCCTTGTTGATTTTCTGTTTAGATGGTCTGTCCATTGCTGTAAGTGGGGTGTTGAAGTCCCCTACTATTATGGTATTACTATCAATGAGGAGTTTCTTTATGTTTGTGATTAATTGATTTATATATTTGGGTCCTCTCACGTTTGGAGCATAAATGTTTACAATTGTTAGGTCTTCTTGGTGGATAGACCCCTTAATTAGTATAATTATGATAATAATGCCTTTCTTCATCTCTTGTTACAGGCATTATTTTACAGTCTAGATTGTCTGATAGAAGTATGGCTACTCCTGCTTTCTTTTGTTGACCATTAGCATGATAGATGGTTCTCCATCCCCTTATTTTCAATCTGAAGGTGTCTTTAGGTCTAAAGTGGGTCTCTTGTACACAGCATATAGATGGATCTTGGTGTCTTATCCATTCTGTTACCCTATGTCTTTTGACTGGAGCATTTAGTCCATTGATGTTTAGAGTGAGTACAGAAAGATATGAATTTATTGCCATTATGTTGCTTGTAGAGTTGGGGTTTCTGGTGATGTTCTCTGGTCATTTCTAATCTTTGTTGCTTTTGGTCATTTGTTGTTGTTGTTTTTATCTTTTCTCCCCTCAGCAAGTCCTCCTTAAAATTTCTTGCAGGGCTGGTTTAGTGGTCACAAACTCCTTTAATTTTTGTTTGTATGGGAAACTTTTAATTTCTCCATCTATTTTGAATGACAGCCTTGCTGGATAAAGAATTCTTGGCTGCATATTTTTCTGATTCAGCACATTGAATATATCCTGCCATTCCTTTCTGGCCTAAGTTACTGTGCATAGGTCTCTTGTGAACCTGATCTGTCTTCCCTTATAGGTTAAGGACTTTTTTCCCTTGATGCTTTCATGATTCTTTCCTTGCCTGAGTATTTTGTGAATTTGACTATGATATGCCTTGTTGATGGTCAGTTTTTGCTGAATCTAATGGGAGTCCTCTGTGCTTCCTGGATTTGATGTCTATGTCTTTCTCCAGGTTAGGAAAGTTTTCTGCTATGCTTTGCTGACTAAATTTCCTACCCCTTTTTCTCTCTCTTCATCATCTGGGACCCCTATAATTTTGATGTTGTTCCTTTTTAATGAGTCACTGAGTTCTCTAATTCTTAAATTGTACTCTTTTGTCTTAGTCTCCCCCCTCCCTCGTTTTCCTGCTTCATTATTCTCCATAAGTTTGTCCTCTATACCCTGGATTCTCTGCTCTACCTCATCCATCCTTGCCACCACGGCATCCATTTGAGATTGCATCTCAGTTATAGCATTTTTTATTTCATCCTGACTAGCTTTTACTTCTTTTATCTCCACAGAAAAGGACTGTAATCTATTTTCACCCCCAGCTAGAATCCTTATTATCGTGATTCTAAATTCTCATTGAGACATCTTGCTTGTATCTGTGTTGGTTAAATCCCTGGCTGTCGTTTCTTCCTGCTCTTTCTTTTGGGGTGAATTCTTTTTTTTTTTTTGTAATTTTGAAGGGAGAAAAGGAATTAATGAGGTAAAAAAAAATTAAAATTAAAAACAACACAAACACACACACAAATAAAATAAATGATGGTATATCCTAGGTGTGTTTTGGTCTGGGTGTTGAAAGGTGTTTGATGCATTAGAGAAAAGAGGGGAAAGAAAAGAAAAGGAAATAGTTTGAAAAATTTTAAAGAATAGAATAAATAGAAATGATTATTCTGAAATAGAATAAAATGAAATGATGGAAGTAAAATAGAATTTGAAAAAATTTACACAAAAGTAAAAAATATAGTAGAAAAAAATTAAAGAATAATATTTTTAATATAAATGGAAAATAAAAGTAAATTTTTTCTCTTTCTGTATTTAAGAAAACGAAAAGAAACGAAACAGAGAAAAAAAAAAAGAAAATTGAATATATGGACCAACGAACAGAGTGAAGTATGATTGAAATTACTTTGTTTCCTCTAGAAGTCAAATATGAAGCACTTATAGTCCATAGACTAAGCAAGCAGAGAGATTTATGTTCCTTACGAGCGAGTTTGGCCCAGTGGGGCGGGGCTTAGTGTAATGGCTTCATTCTCCACTAGATGGCGCTGCTTAGCTTACTGGGCTGGAATGTTGTGGTGCCTGTAAGTGTGTATGCACATGCGCCGTAGCGGTGAAAATGGCATCACCCCGCTAACCCGTCTCTAGTATCGGAACTCTGTTCTCCCTGATCAGCAATCGCACACCTGTCCTTTGTCTTCAGCATCCGTCCACTCCCCACTTTTACACTGTTGGTAACCAAGCCCTTCTGAGCACCTCCCTTCTGAGTTTTATCTCCAATGCAGCTGTGTTTCCCGACCCCTTATTTCTGAGGGACTGCAGCTTTGACCTGTTCTGCCCCTCTGCAGGAGGGTCTTACCGAGTGACAACTGGGTGCCGGCCACACCCAGGAAAGCTTGTGAGACCGTGCTGCTGCCGATGCCCAGAGAATGAGGCCAGATGCCAGCCTGCCCCAGAAAAAGTTTACATGATTGTGTAGCAGCAGCGTTTCAGAGATTCTGGAAAATCACAACACACATCTGGCACCAGGCTTCCCCCAATGACCTTGTTCTGGCACCAGCAAATGTGGTTGTTCTCCTGGGTCCACTGGGGTCTTTCCTGTGGGGGGGCCATTCAGCCTCTACCAGATTTCCTCCCAGCAGTGGAACCGCTTCTCCCTGTGTGGTCTGAGAACCTCCCAGACCCCACTCTGCTCCTGTGGATTCACCGTTCCCACCAGAGCACCGCCAGGTATCTAGCTGCAGTGTTTCAGACTCTGCACTCCCCCTGTTTATAGAGTCTTAATGGAATTTAAACCCTCTCCTTTCTCCTTTCTCCCTTTTAAGTTCAGTCCCTGAGGCTGTTTCCACTTTTCCACTTTCTCTCCAGCTGCTTTGGAGGGGGGGGGGTGCTTTTTCCATCTCCCCCCACTGTCTCTGTCCTCTCTCTGCAAGCAAAAACAGTTCCCTGCCCTTTGCGGCTTATCTCTCCCCTAGTTCACCTCTCTGCACTGCGCACCTGCTGAGTTCTGTGGTTCAGGTTGTACAGATTGTTGTGTTAATCCTCAAATCAGTTTTCTAGGTGTGCAGGATGGTTTAGTGTTGATCTGGCTATATTTCATGGACACGAGACACACACAAAAAAATCCATGCTGTTCCACCATCTTGGCTCCTCCCCCCAGCATGTGACTCTTGATTTAAGCTCAGCTCATGATCTCACCATTTGTGAATCTGAGCCCCACACTGGACTCACTGCTGTCAGTGCAGAGCCTGCTTTGGATCCTCTGTCTCCCTCTCTTTCTGTGCCTCCCCCACTTGCATTCTCTCTCTCAAAAATAAATAAACATTTTTTTTAAAAATCTGAACTTTTCAATGGCCACTGAAATCACATTGTCCACAGAATTACTTGGCCCACCTGCAATGTCACATATTGCCTCTTGTCAGACCTCTTCTTTCTCCTTTCTCCAACTTCCTCTTATGCTCCTCTTTTCACCTGTTTGAGGGAAGGATGAATTATATCAGTTTCTTAAAGTGATACCCACATCAGCAGTCGCATCACCTGGGAACCTGTAAGAATGCAGATTCTCTGGCCCTGTCCCAAGTTTATGGAGTAAGAAGACCTGGGTTGAGGTCCATAGATGGGTGTCTTCATAGGCCCTCCATTTATTTGCATTTACAATGCAGATAAATGTTTGAAGACCACTGGACTGTGGAATGGAGTAAAACTGGTAATTTATTCCTGTCAGAGGATGTTGGAATATTAGCCAAATAACAGCAGGAATGTTAAAGGCAATACAATCAGACATGTTGCACACAGAATGCCAACCCTGGTTAAGCTTGGTATTTCTGCCTGCTAGGCTATTGGCCTGTCTCCTGCTCAGCCCCAGAGTATTCCCTGGGCTCTGCCTGGCTCTCTCATCAGCCTGTCTTCTTCTTTCTCTTCCCACCTCTTCATGCACTATGGCCCTTTCCCAAGCCAAAGCAGATACCAACCCCCTCAATGTGGTAACACTGTTTTCTAGATAGCCCCCTTCCATCTATCACCTTCCATACCACCCCACATTTGGTCCTGGGGCTCTGAAATCTTGGAGGCTGAGCTTCTTGAACATTTAGTTATCTCTCACAAGCTCATGAAAAGAATTGCACAGAAGTCTCCATCACTGGAGATGGTTCCTGGTGCCTTCCCTGTTATTGGGCAACTTAACACATGTTCTTCATCGCAGCTTTCAGAGCAAAACAATGGCACCTCACTTATCTGCCTAATTCATTTGTTCAAGGACCCTTTCACTCCTGATCTCATTCTAATCAAAATGCAATTATATGAAGAGTGGCAGATGCCTTTGGATGAAAAGTTCCTGCTTTAAAAGGCCAGCTCTCCACCTGGCAGCCAGGTGGCACTTGTGTCACCTTTGAGCCTAGAAGCAGCATGACCATCTTCAAATGTTATTCCTGTGATTCATGTAAGGAGAGGCACATGGACAGTGAACCCTGGCAGTAATAGTGTGCTGATTTGTTTTCAACCTTTAATTTCATCATGGAAGTTAAAATGTCCCCAACTTGTGGCTTTATGTACAAGCCTAGTGGTACATTACTATAAGTCAGTGTTTGCCAAAGCATGTGCCTCAGTTCACTAGCTTCAGAAGCACCTGAGGGTCCTTGCTAGCAGATTCTTGGGCCCCAGATCCACTCAGCCTGACTTTCTGCATGTTTTATTTTATTTTTTAAGTAGGCTTCATGTCCGGTGTGAAGCCCATCACAGGGCTTGAACTCACGACCTTAAGATCAAGACTTGAGCTGAGATTAAATGTCAGGTGCTTAACCAACTGAGCCACCCAGGTGCCCCAGACTTCTTCATGCCTAAAGAGAATCTGAAAGTGTTTCTTGTGCACTCCAAGGTTTGAATGGGTAGTGAACTTGTTTTCAGTACAGGATTTTCCCCAGAATAAGCCTTAATCCATGCAACGTGAATCATGTTATATCCAGGTATATTTTGTAAATGGCTCCTTCTTGGTTCAGTGTCACGAGATTACTCATGGGTGCAAATACAGACCACTGTGATCAGTCTCCCAGATCCCAGTCCTTCCTTCACCTGTTTCCATGAAATCTCCTAGACCCAGGTAGTCTGAGAGGCTGGCAAAGTTGCCTCATGTGGCTCCCATTTCAGTCTCTCAGGCACAACCACCACAGGGGTCTTCCACATCTCCTGTCTGCCTCTCACTCCCTCTGCCATGTCTTCCATTCAGCAAAAGACTTTCAGTGGTGCCCTGTGAGAGTAATACTGTGTGTGCCCAGTGTCTCCAATTCCCTTGTGAAAACAGTTCCTCCAAGGTCTGCCTCAAAATTTTCTTCAGAGGGATTAAAGAATAGTACAGGGGATTGGGTAGGTCTGTACACACACACACACACACACACACACACACACACACACACACACGTATGTATGTATACAGATGTCTTTTAGATCCATCGGCTCATGAAAATAAACTCCTTGAACAACCCATGAGTTCTTCAGGGAACCAGATTTCAGATTCCAGTGTGGACTGAACTAGGACATTCTGGTAGTTCAGCACATGCTAGGACACCAAGTTTATTAGAGTCCTTCGGGGCAGGAGCACGAAGCCTTTGACTTTAGGTTTTCTAGTCCATTGTCCAGTGTTATAGCCAAGATTCCAGTAGCTAGAGAGATGTCTTTCCTTACTATACATCTTCCTTGCAACTAAGGACAGTGGGTAATTTTGCTTTGCAAACTCAGTTTCATCCCAGACAGTTGGTCATAGGGTTTGGAGAACAGAGGGCGTCTTTGGAGACCTTTGCATGCTGAAATTTGGATGTTCAGAGAAGAGATACTTTTTGGAGATTGTTCTGTGGTTAGCAAGGGAGAATCTGGGTGGGATTTCTCAAAATGTTAAATAAAGTTGTAAAAAATGTAATTATAAGAAATTCACTTTCATCTCACAGCCAAATGCCTTGGGGTTTCTCTCTGTCACTCACAGGGTGTTTTTTAAATTGATGTATTAACACTTGGTTCATTAGCCCTGGGGCAATTACCAACTTGATGGAAAGAACCACATCATCACAGACTGGACCAGAAGGTGGCCTGCCTCTCATGGAGCCGGTGTCTGAGAGAGTCCTGATCTGACCTTCAACTTGGTTGCCTAACAGGTCCTGCAGGGATCTGGGCAATGTTTGTTACTCAGTGAACTTTGCTGTTGTCTTTTGTATTAAATCTAAAAAGAGAATTATGATTTTCCCTGAAGCTTAGTCTTAATGCTTTTGTTACTAGTAGGAGGGGAAGAGTGACTAAACTGGATGTAACTGGGGCTTAATTTCAAAAGACCACAAGACAATGGCCATTAGATATGAAAATGCATGCAAGACCAATCCCCCAGATGCAGAATGTACACACGAAATGGTGCAGAACAATTCCACAGTGCTTGGGCCCTTTAGCCAGATATAAGTAGGGGTTGGAGTGGAACAAAGAGAGGATGTGGGTGGATTTCTTTGGAGAGAAATGCTGTCTTTGTGTGAATCACTCATGGGTGCAAATAAAGACCACTGTGTCCAGTCTCCCAGATCCCAGTCCTTCCCTCACCTGTTTCCATGAAATCTCCTAGACCCAGGTAGTCTGAGAGGCTGGCAAAGTTGCCTCACTGCTCTCCAGGAAAGGATGAGGGCTACTTCCATTTCAGGTTTAGTGAGGGATCCCTTGGAGAGCTTAATGTGTGTTCCCTGCAGCAGAGAAACACGGCAGGTGTGGGGGGTGCTGTGCTCACAGCTGAGAGAACTCTGGTGCTGTGGCAGCAGAATTGAGGTGGTTGTGCAAGGCTGGCCTTGCAGGAATTCCCATGGACCAGAGAGAAAGAGTTGGCCTGGATCTGGCTCAATCCTAACCAAGAGTGAAGGAAGGGTACATATCAGTGAGGGTATGTTTGGGTTGTCCTCCAAGAGACTGGAAGCTAAAGGTGATGGAAAGCTGCCAGAGAGAGGAAAGTTGGGATCACCCATGTCATGAGATTGCAACTGGAGTGGCTTATGGGAGACTCCTCCCCAAATCTTCAGAAGAGCCCACAAAAGAAAGAGCTAGCTTTACACGTCTGCCAGACCAGAAAGTGCAAATCTAGCTGCAGGATGTACCAACTGCCGGAGGCAATTTTCTGTTCCTTTCCATACTTCCTTCCTCCTCTTCTGACACAGGCAAGCTGGAGAGGGGGAGAGGTAGAGAGGAAAAACAAAGGGCCCTCACCAAAGAGCTTCTTTGTGAAAATCAGAGAAAAGTCTGTGGATATGAGTGGTGGCACTCTTCCCTTCACCCAACTTGCATAATTGTGATGATCCTGAGACAAAACCAAACACAGAGCTTTTTTCCACTGCAAGAAAATCTGTTTGAACTGAAGGAGGGGGATGTATTTGGTATATTTAATAATCAAGTTAGAAATTTTGATTAATATCTTTTACTGGATATTCAAATTACTCATCTGATCTGTATTTGCAATTTATGGACCCTAGGAGAGTCTATAATCCAAGAAGGAACTGAAAAAACCATAGCATTTACTAAGTTTTCACCCAGGGTCAGGGAAATAGTATGCTCATTGAACATATTTTAAAAGGTCATTGGGGAACAAAAATAAAGTTTCGTTTTGTTTACTACTCAATTTAGCATATGAAAGAGGAAGAACAGAGAGATCCTGAAATGTCAAGTGCTTTGAATTGACTGGACTTACCTTACAGGTCTAAACAATTGCCTGTATTGGAAAAAATAGCAAAAAAGGTTTAATTTTATGTACTGGGACTTCTTTAAATTGAAGAGTTACATGTGATCAAGGAGGATTCCAGAGAGGGCAAGGAAGGAAGATAAAGTTGAACCCCTGGGAAGAGACTGATTGATATTGCTGGGAAAGTGAAGTTGAGTTTTGCTAGGGAACGAAATTACCGTCTTCAGTGTGGGAACTGGTGGACTGATAACTTGTTTTGTATAGGACTTTAGGGAAAAGTTTAAAAGGAGAACTTAAGTGCATAGTTCCTTTGCTGCTGGCAACCAGACACAGATCACTGGGTACATGGCTACCTAGTTAAGGGGAGACCTTGCAAAAGACATCAGGATCAAGGTGCTCAGCTGGGTTTGCCCAGGCTTCGAGACTGAGGATTGGTTTACAGTATCTGAAGGCATTCTTGAATGCTCCAGTCTTTGGAAAAAACAAAAGGAATGAGCTGAGAACAAAAACATGACTATAGATGAATGATACAAAGTTTGCTTTAAAAAAAGATCATTCACATGCATGTCAACAGTACATATACTATACATTGCAGGTGTTTTTGCTTAAATTCCAATACCTTCTCAAGATTTTGGTAAAATCTTCTAGCCATGAACAGCTAATCTCAAATCTGGTCCTAGCCCACTTTTCCTGAACTCTGTACTTCTGGTCCCAGGCTGTGTTCTTTGCTAGAATTTCATACTGGTCTTTACTTCTCAAACTCCTAAATATCCTCAGTACCTCTCAAGGAATCACAGGGGTTTACCACAAGGATACACTGCATTCTTATGCAGCTATCTGGCCTTGCCTTCTCTTGGTCTGTGGACTTTCTCATGTTGAGCTAGCTTTAGCTCACATTTTCTTCCACAGTTTGCCCTCTGCATGGCCTCTGAAGACTTTTTCTTAGGTATCTGTTCATGAAAGCCACACCAGATTTCAGGCTTCTAAAGCAGTGTTTCCCAATCTTTCACCCATCATAGCACACTGAAAAAATGATATTTTTGTTATGTACTGTTGCAAACTGGCAAGATCCGGGGGCTTAAGGGTATGAGGGTGACCAGGTCAGGGTTCCAGTCACTGGAAGATTGAGGAGTCGGTGTCTTGGGGTACACTTGTAGGGATACTCTGCTCTAGTAGAGATTGTTCACTTGGCTATGAGGTTAACATTTGCACTGTTCTCCTAGTTCTTTCTTATCGTGCTTACCCCCCTGATCACTATGGGATGTGCTGTCCCACCCAGCTCATCCTGACCTCAAACTACTTATACCTTTCTTGCTCTGAGTGTGGTTCTCATGCCCGCACTGTACATGTCACCCAGGAGCTTGTTAGACATGCAGAATCTCAGGTCACACACAGATCTACTGCCTAGAAATCTGCATTCTTATTCCCACCCACTTGGTCATATTCCTACAGCTTATTCTGGTTACTTTCCCCCATCAGTCTGTTGGTATGTTTATCTTCTCTGAAAACAGAGTAACACGAGTTCTCTCTTTGAGAAAGAAAAATAGGAATCAGAAATATGAGGCATCCTTTAAGAAGGAAATTCATTTTAATAGTGAAACTCTGAAGGAAACATTTGAAACTTTTATTCTAAAACTGCTTGTGAATTTCTTTCTTTTCTATTTGCTGATAAGAAAAGTCAGAGGATTCAGTATATTTTTCACCTTCAGGAGCTAAATATTTATTCAGTGAATATGAATTAATTATAGAATGAATAATTAATGAAAACATCTCAAACTTTACTGTTCTAGGTGGTGAAGTTCTTTGCTATTCAGTGTAGAGTGGCAAGATGAGGACTAGCTTGATGTCAAATTATTTTATTACAAGAACCTATTTTTACTTACCTACTATATAAATTTGCCATGTGCTTGTGCCCCTCAAGAACCATAAAGTACGTTCTAGATAATTATGAGAAGTCACAAAACATGACTAGAATAATAATGGTTCATAAACTGTGTATGTTAGTCAATTCAGATATAACTAAACTTAAAATAAACCTTCAAGAGTTTAAATTCTGTTCCTGCCAAAAGCTAAGTTTTTTGTTCTAACACTCTTAAAACTATGTTCTAATTTCTGGTATGTAAAACACCAGTTCTCGGTCTCCCTTTGTATAGTGGTTAAAATAAAACCCAAACACACAAGACCAAGCTGTTTATTCTTTACTTCTCATTCTTAACACACTGATCCTATCATCTTTGGCAGAAAAAAGTATCTTTGGGACAGAGCATTGTTTTTCTTTTTTTTTGATTTTTAAATTTATTTATTGTTTAATTTACATCCAAGTTAGTTAGCAGATGGTGCAACTATATTTTCAGGAGTAGATTCCTTAATGCCCCTTACCAATTTAGACGATCCCCCCACCCCTGTTTTTATATTATTTTTGCTTCCCTTCCCTTGTGTTCATCTGTTTTGTTACTTGAAGTCCTCATATGAGTGAAGTCATATGATATCTGTCTTTTTCTGACAAATTTCACTTAGCATAATATGCTCCAGTTCATTCTTTTTGATTAGCAAGTAATATTCCATTGTATATATATATACCACCTCTTTATCCATTCATCTGCCAATGGACATTTGGGCTCTTTCCATTCTTTGGCTATTGTTGATAGTGCTGCTATAAACATTGGGGTGCATGTGCCCTTCAAAAGAGCACACCTGTATCCCTTGGATAAATACCTAGTAGTGCAATTGCTGGGTCCTAGGGTAGTTCTATTTTTAATTTTTCAAGGAACCATGATACTATTATCCAGAGTGGCTGCACCAGTTTGCATTCCCATCAGCAGTGCAAAGACATCCTCTCTCTCTGTATCCTCGCCAACATCTGTTGTTGCCTGAGTTAATGTTAGCCATTCTGACAGGTGTGAGATTGTATCTCATTGTGGTTTTGATTTGTCTGTCCCTGATGATGAGTGATATTGAGCATTTTTCATGTGTCGGTTGGTCATCTGGATGTCTTCTTTGGAGAAGTGTCTACATTCATGTGTTTTGCCCATTTCTTCACTGGATTATTTGTTTTTTGGGTGTTGAATTTGAGAAGGTCTTTATGGATTTTGGATACTAACCCTTTATCTGTTATGTCGTTTACAAATATCTTCTCCCATTCTGTTGGTTGCCTTTTAGTTTTGCTGATTATTTCCTTTGCTTTGCAGAAGCTCTTTATTTTGATGAGGTCCCAGTAGTTCATTTGTGCTTTTGTTTTCCTTGCCTCCAGAGACATGTTGAGTAAGAAGTTGCTGCCGCCAAGATCAAAGAGGTTTTTGCCTGCTTTCTCCTCTAGGATTTTGATGGCTTCCTGTCTTACATTTAGGTCTTTCATCCATTTTGAGTTTATTTTTGTGTATGGTATAAGAAAGTGGTCCAGGTTCATTCTTCTGCATGTCGCTGTCCAGTTTTCCCAGCACCACTTGCTGAAGAGACTGTCTTGATTCCACTGGATATTCTTTCGTGCTTTGTCAAAGATTAGTTGGCTATATGTTTGTGGGTCCATTTCTGGGTTCTCTATTCTGTTCCATTGATCTGAGTGTCTGTCCTTGTGCCAGTACCATACTGTCTTGATGATTACAGCTTTGTAGTAGAGCTTGAAGTCTGGGATTGTGATGCCTCCTGCTTTGGTTTTCTTTTTCAAGATTGCTTTGGCTATTCGGGGTCTTTCCTGGTTCCATACAAATTTTAGGATTGTTTGTTCTAGCTATGTGCAGGATGCTGGTGTCATTTTGATAGGGATTACATTGAATATGTAGATTGCTTTGGGTAGTATCGACATTTTAACAATGTTTGTTCTTCCAATCCAGGAACATGGAATATTTTTTCCATTTTTTTGTGTCTTCTTCAATTTCTTTCATAAGCTTTCTATGGTTTTCAGTGTATAGATTTTTCACCTCTTTGGCTATGTTTATTCCTAGGTATTTTATGGGTTTTGGTGTAATTGTAAATGGAATCTATTCCTTGATTTCTCTTTCTGTTGCTTCATTGTTGGTGTATAGGAATGCAACCAATTTCAGTGCATTGATTTTAAATTCTGTGAATTTGCTGAATTCATGGATCAGTTCTAGAAGTTTTTTGGTGGAATCTTTTGGGTGTTCCATATAGAGTATCATGTCATCTGCGGAGAGTGAATGTTTGACCTCCTCCTGGCTAATTTGATGCCTTTTATTTCTTTGTGCTGTCTGATTGCTGAGGCTAAGACTTCCAATACTGTGTTGAATAATAGTGGCAAGAGTGGACCTCCATGTCTTGTTCCTGACCTTAGGGGGACAGCTCTCAGTTTTTCCCCATTGAGGATGCTATTAGCAGTGAGTCTTTGATATATGGCTTTTATGATCTTGAGGTGTGATCCTTCTATCCCACTTTCTTGAGGGTTTTTATCAAGAAAGGATGCTGTACTTTGTCAATTGCTTTCTCTGCATCTAGTAAGAGGATCATGTGGTGCTTGTCCTTTCTTTTATTGATGTGATGAATCACACTGATTGTTTTGCAGATATTGAACCAGCCCTGCATCCCAGGAATAAATCCAACTTGGTCACGGTGAATAATTTTTTTAACGTACTGTCAGATCCAGTTAGCTATTATGTTGTTGAGGATTTTTGCATCCATGTTCATCAGGGAAATTGGTCTATAGTTCTCCTTTTTAGTGGGGTCTTTGTCTGGTTTTGGAATCAAGGTAATGCTGGCTTCATAGAAAGAGTTTGGAAGTTTTCCTTCCATTTCTATTTCTTGGAACAGCTTCAAGAGAATAGGTGTTAACTCTTCCTTAAATGTTTGGTAGAAGTCCCCTAGAAAGCCATCTGGCCCTGGACTCTTGTTTCTTGGGAGATTTTTGATTACTAATTCGATTTCCTTATTGTTCATGAGTCTGTTCAAATTTTCTATTTCTTCCTGTTTCAGTTTTGGCAGTTTATATGTTTCTAGGAATTTGTTCATTTCTTCCAGGTTGCCCATTTTATTGGTGTATAATTCCTCATAATATTCTCAGTATAGTTTGTATTTCTGCAGTGTTGTTGTGATCTCTCCTCTTTCATTCTTGATTTTATTTATTTGGGTCCTTTCCTTTTTCTTTTTGATCCAACTGGCGAGGGGTTTATCCATTTTGTTAATTCTTTCAAAGAACCAGCTTCTGGTTTCATTGATCTGTTCTACTGTTTGTTTTTTTTTGTTTGTTTGTTTGTTTGTTTTGTTTCATTAGCATTAATTTCTGCTCTAATCTTTATTATTTCCTGTCTTCTGCTGTTTTTGGGTTTTATTTCTTGTTCTTTTTCCAGCTTCTTAAGGCGTAAGGTTAGGTTGTGTATCTGAGATCTTTCTTCCTTCTTTAGGAAGGCCTGGATTGCTATATACTTTCCTCTTATGACTGCCTTTGCTGTGTCCCAGAGGTTTTGGGTTCTGGTGTTATCATTTTCATTGGCTTCCATGTGCTTTTTAATGTCCTCTTTAACTTCTTGGTTGGCCCGTTCATTCTTTAGTAGGATGTGCTTTAGTCTCCAAGTATTTGTTATCTTTCCAATTTTCTTTCTTGTGGTTGATTTTGAGTTTCATAGCGTTTTGGTCTGAAAACATGCAAGGTATGATCTCGATCTTTTTGTATTTGTTGAGGGCTGATTTGTGTGCCAGTATGTGATCTGTTCTGGACAATGTTCCATGTGCACTCGAGAAGAATGTGTATCCTGCTGCTTTAGGATGAAATGTTTTGAATATATCTGTAAGTCCATCGGGTCCAGTGTGTCATTCAAAGCCATTGTTTCCTTGTTGATTTTCTGTTTAGATGGTCTGTCCATTGCTGTAAGTGGGGTGTTGAAGTCCCCTACTATTATGGTATTACTATCAATGAGGAGTTTCTTTATGTTTGTGATTAATTGATTTATATATTTGGGTCCTCTCACGTTTGGAGCATAAATGTTTACAATTGTTAGGTCTTCTTGGTGGATAGACCCCTTAATTAGTATAATTATGATAATAATGCCTTTCTTCATCTCTTGTTACAGGCTTTATTTTAAAGTCTAGATTGTCTGATAGAAGTATGGCTACTCCTGCTTTCTTTTGTTGACCATTAGCATGATAGATGGTTCTCCATCCCCTTATTTTCAATCTGAAGGTGTCTTTAGGTCTAAAGTGGGTCTCTTGTACACAGCATATAGATGGATCTTGGTGTCTTATCCATTCTGTTACCCTATGTCTTTTGATTGGAGCATTTAGTCCATTGATGTTTAGAGTGAGTACAGAAAGATATGAATTTATTGCCATTATGTTGCTTGTAGAGTTGGGGTTTCTGGTGGTGTTCTCTGGTCCTTTCTAGTCTTTGTTGCTTTTGGTCTTTTTTTTTTTTTTTTTTTTTTTTCATCTTTTCACTCTCAGAGGGTCCCTCTTGAAATTTCTTGCAGGGCTGGTTTAGTGGTCACAAACTCCTTTAATTTTTGTTTGTGTGGGCAACTTTTAATCTCTCCTTCTATTTTGAATGACAGGCTTGCTGGATAAAGAATTCTTGGCTGCATATTTTTCTGATTCAGCTCACTGAATGTATCCTGCCACTCCTTTCTGGCCTGCCAAGTTTCTGTGGATAGGTCTCTTGTGAACCTGATCTGTCTTCCCTTATAGGTTAAGGACGTTTTTCTCTGGCTGCTTTCATGATCTTTCCTTGCCTGAGTATTTTGTGAATTTGACTATGATATGCCTTGTTGATGGTCGGTTTTTGTTGAATCTAATGGGAGTCCTCTGTGCTTCCTGGATTTTGATGTCTGTGTCTTTCCCCCAGTTAGGAAAGTTTTCTGCTATTTTGCTCACGTAAATTTTCTACCCCTTTTTCTCTCTCTTCACCATCTGGGACCTTTATAATTCTGATGTTGTTCCTTTTTAATGAGTTACTGAGTTCTGTAATTCTTAAATCATGCTTCTTTGCCTTAGTCTCTCTCTTTTTTTTCTGTTTCATTTTTCTCCATAAGTTTGTGTTCTATATTGCTGATTCACTGCTTTGCCTCATCTATCCATCCTTGCCACTGTGGCATCTATTCGAGATTACAGCTCAGTTATAGCATTTTTTATTTCATCCTGACTAGCTTTTACTTCTTTTATCTCCGCAGAAAGGGATTCTAGTCTATTTTCAACCCCAGCTAGTATTCTTATTATCATGATTCTAAATTTAGTTTCAGACATCTTGCTTTTATCTGTGTTGATTAAGTCCCTGGCTGTCATTTCTTCGTGTTCCTTCTTTTGGGGTAAATTCCTTCGTTTCATCATTTTAGAGGAACAAACAGAATTAATAATGTAGGAAAAAATTAAAAGTAAAATATTAAAAACAACAGAAAGAAATCAAATAAAGGATGCTACATCCTAAGCGTGTTTTGGTCTGGTTGTTGGAAGAAGGTTGATAGAGAAAAAAAGAAAAGAAAAAAAAGGAAAAGAAAGGAAAAAAAAAGGAAAACGTTTGAAAGCTTGAAGAAATTAACTCAATAAAATAGAACAAAATGAAATGATGAAAGTAAAATAGAATTTTAAAAATTTACAAAAAATACAAATATAGTAGAAAAAATTAAAGAAAGATCTTTTTAATAAATATGGAAAATAAAAATATTTTTTCTCTTTCTGTATTTAAGAATAAGAATAGAAAAAGAAAAAAATTGAATAAAAGGACCAGTGAACAGAATGAAGTACCATTGAAATTACATGTTTTCCTGTGGAAGTCAAGCTCTGAAGCACTTTATAGTCCATAAACTAAGCAGGTGGAGAGACTTGTGTTTGTCAAGAGTGCAGTTGGCCCAGTTGGGCGGGGTTTAGTGTAACTGTTCCATTCTCCACTAGATGGCGCTGCTTAGTTTACTGGAGTGGATTGCTCTTTTGCAGGTGTAGGCATGTATGTGTATGCATAGGAGGGGTGAAAATGGCATTACCCTGATACCCAGTCTCTAGTATTGGTACTCTCTTCTCCCCAGTCAGCAATTGCTCACCCATCCTTTGTTTTTGGCTTCCATCCACTCCCTGCTTCTACACTGTCTGTGACCAAGCCATCAGGCTTCCAGGTGGTACCTCCCTCCTGAGTTTTATCTCAAATGGGGCTGTGTTTCCCAACCCTTCACTTCTGAGGGACTGCGGCTTTGACCCACTCAGATCCTCTGGGGGAGGGTCTTGCTGAGGAATGCCAGGTGCTGGCCACACCCAGGAACATTCAGAGACTGCGCTCTTGCCAATGCCCAGAGACTACGGCTGGGTGCCATCCTGCCCCAGAAAAAGTTTGTGTGATCTCGTAGCCACAGTGTTTCAGGGTTTATGGAAAAATCACAATACACATCTGGCTCTAGGCTTCACTCTTAAGTCCTTGTTCCAACACCAGTGAATGTGGTTGTTGTCCAGGGTCCGCTGGGACCTTGCCTATGGGGTGGCCCCACAGCCTCTAACAAATGTCCTCCCAGCAGGGGACCACCTCTCCCTGTTGTGGCCTGCGATCCTGAGGACCTCACTCTCTGCTTCTGGTGATTCACCCTTCTCACCAGAGCACTGCCAGCTATTGAGGTGTGGAGTTTTAGACTTGGGCCCCCCTGTTTACAGAGTATTAATGGAATTTAAAACCTCTTCTTTCTCCTTTCTCCCTTTTTTTGTTCAGTTCCTGTGGCTGTTTCCACTTTTCCACTTTCTCTCCAGCTGCTTTTTGTTGGGGGGGGGGTGCTTTTCCTGTACTCGCCCCCCCCCCCTCCCGCCCCTATCTCCATCCTCTCTCTCCAAACAAAATAGCTCCCTGCCCTCTGCAGCTTCTTTCTCCCCCAGTTCACCTCTCTGCACCGCATACCTGCTGAGTTTGTGGTTCAGGTTGTACAGATTGTTGTGTTAATCCTCAAATCAGTTTTCTAGGTGTGCAAGATGGTTTAGTGTTGATCTGACTGCATTCCAGGGATGAGAGATGCAAAAAACACTTCCATGCTCTGCCACCATCTTGGTCCCTCCCCCCTGGGACAGAGCATTGTTAAGAACACTGTCCCTCCTGTCACCCAACAGACCCTTAACTTTTATTTTACTATTTCCCTTTATAAACTTTCTCCTCTGGTCATTCACAACCAGTGTTTTAGAGCCAAATTGTGCTCTCTATGACTGATAGAAATTATGTTTATGGCTAAAGAAATACCTTGTATCACTTTTTAAAATTCTGTGAATAATCCAATCCTTCTTGGGTTGGGTTACTTGTACTATTCTGTTGAGGGACTTCTGTAGCTATGCCGGGAAAATTTTGACCTACTCCTTCTGTTTTGGTAGTTCCATTACCCTCATGCATTTCACACAGTATCCTTTAGCCACATTGACCTTGTATTTCTTAATACAAGGTGGCTATTTAAGTTGTTTTGCATTTGTCAATGTCATAAATGAATTTGTGCTGAATTTCTTCATATATAGAGCAATAGCTAACATTTATTACTAGTCTCTGTGTTGTGAATAGACTATATGATGGTATCCCTAATCTCCAAATCCTGGGATTCATGGCTTTGGATAATTTCCTCACCTTGAATGTGAGCAGGTCCTGTGACTTACCTCTAATCAATAGAATATGACAATGGTGATGGAGTGTGCTCATCTTACATATATAACGCTCAGTTTCTCTAGCAGTCTCATTCTAAAGGTTTTCTCCGTGGCTAGATTTGAAGAAGTGGCCATGTTGGAGGGCCCGTGTGGCAAGGAGCTGAGGGTACCTTTTAGGAGATGAGGATGGCTTTCATTCAAGAGCCAACAGCAGACCCTTCTCCAGTGAAGCTCTTAGATGAGAATCCAATGCTGGCTGACACCTTGATTGTAGACTTGCAGAGAATCCAGCAAACCATGAGCAGACTTGCAACCCACCCAAAACTGTGAGATAAGAAATATATATTATTGTAAACTACACATTTTATGGTAATTCATTATGCTCTGTGATAAATATTTTACAGTTATTATCTCAATTGATTTTCATGACAGACTTAAGAGGTTGATGATTATTATTACTCTAGTGTTTATAGATGAGGCGAATGAGGTTCAGGAAAGCTGAGAAACTTGTCCAGAGTCACACAACATGTAAAGGGATTTGAAGGCAGATTTCCAACTCTAGAGGTCATGGTCTAAGATTTCCAGATTCTTGGTTTTGGAGACATAGCAACAACCTTTAGAAAAGTTTGTATCAGTTTATAGTTTTACCAACAGTGGATAAGTGTACCTCTTTCTCAATATTCTTGCCAGCATTATTTGTTTTAAAAATGAAAAATTTACAAGTAAGTAAATCACAATTTCTGAAATGTGTGCTTTTTAAAATGTGTCTCAGATTTTTTGTTTCTAGCTCTATTCTCTTTTTCTTGAAACACTTATAGATAGCACTCTCTTTGGGTACTATGGGAAGAGAGGTGAGTTAGTAAGGAAGCATCTCCAATTTTTGTCTTTTCAAGCAAGAAAATAAATTATTGATTAAATGAAATTCTTGATGAAATGACTAAACAGACAAGTGACATAAATTGGCATTTTGAAGCCTAACGTGCGCACCCATTCATGGACTATATTCCAATTATATAGCCTGTGAGTATAAGAAAAATTCATTCCTATCTCAAGAAGGGAAATATTCAGGCGCCTATGGATTCTAGTTAGTCACTTATTAATGTGTATCTTCTTTGTGCTTGGGTAAATGATGTCTGGATCTCTATAGTTAATTTTCTCCCTTGTGTCTTCCTAAAAAACCACAAATTGTGCTTCACCCAGTAATGGTCTGAATATGCAAAGATAATAGCTTGGCAGCAATTAGGTTTAGAACGCAACATTTTTTGATGGATTTAAATGTCTCTTTTCCCTTGAAATAATCCTATATAGTTATGAAGTTTGCAAATATACCCAAGGAAAAAGTACAAAATGACTGATTTCTGTAGTAATTTTCCATGACATTGTTATTAGAGAGCAGATGTTTCCTCTTTCTGAATGAAGACAAAGAAATCATTTCAGTTCATGAAATCACAAACTTCAGATATGTTTCAATGAGGATGGAAATAGTTCAGTTAAGAAGACATGCATTTTTGTGGTGGTGTGGTTGATGCTAAATTTAATGGGAAAAACAATTAGAATGTAATACTCAGATTTCAAAAACCCTTTAAAACAAAGCATTAAATCATTAATCATTTAATTAATGAGATAGATTGCAGCATTTCCAAAATCAGAAACACTATGAACATGTTTGTGGGAACAAAAATTACCTCCCCAGCCTGTGTAATGTTTTGTGATTGAGGTACCATTGTTCCTCCTTAATTAATTTTTTTAAAGATTTCATTTTTAAGTAATCTCCAAACCCAAAGTGGGGCTTGAACTCACAACCTTGCAATCAATAGTTGCATGCTGCATGACTGAGCCAGCCAGGTGCTGTACCTCCTCCCTAATTATATAGACTGACTTACCATGATGAAGAAGCTGATGAAGCCAATGATTATGATGACTAATGATGACAGCTACACTTTAGTAAGGGGTGTCACGTGCCAGGAATATTTCATGTATTTCATTTAATCTTCATGACAAGTAAATTAATAAGTAATATTATTATCCCCATTTTACAGATGAAGAATCCAAAGCTCAGAGAGATTAGGTTGCTCAAGGTCATGTGGCTGGTGGGAGTCAGAGATAGGAATCAGATTCAGGTATGCTTGACTTCAAAGACCACTAACTTTGTTAAACCAAATTATGCAACTCCACAAAGTTGGGTTAGTTCTGGATTAACTCAAAGGACTGAATCTCACATTTTGATTCAAGACAGGAATTTCTTTTAATTTTCTTCTTCCTTCTCAGGATCACCTGTCAAGCATTTCTCTGACACCTGAAGATACACATGTGTCTGTAACCCCACTAAAATGCTTATGACTTGAAAATACCCTCTTTTTATTCCAAGTATATTTGGATTATTAGATACCATGGGTGAAGCAAATGGTCCCCTTACTTGGAAAGGTGATAAACCTGGCTGTTCACTCCAGAACTCCACACCTCTTAACTGTGAGAAGTATGGTTACTTTATCCACAGCAGACACCCACCATGGGAACTGTCCATGGTGGTTCCTTGCAGAACTCCCAAGTCATAATAGGACTTCCTAGTATTAAACCTCGTGCTGAATTTCTAGCGACGCCTCTCTCTCTCTCTCTCTCTCTCTCTCTCTCTCGTTCCTCTCTCCTTTCCTCCCTCCCTCTCCTTTCTTCTCTTTCTATATGTATTTATGGATTAAATGTATATCTATATAACTTGTCCTCTTACATTATGGATTTCAAGATTCTAATTTTCAGATGATTAGAAATAGCAATATGTTTATTATGTGCTAAAACAATAAAATAATGATCTTTCATGAAAAATATAATAGGACACCTATAACATACTCAAAATATGTGGTATCTTTATATTAATTATCTTATGTTGTTTATCTTTAAATCTGAGGAATATAGAAATGCAAAGAGCACTATAGTTATACATCCAGTTAGATTGGATTTATGCATATATGGACCACTCTTTAAGGAGAAAAATAAATCACCTTACTGTGGTAGGCTATACTACTGTTTACCAGTAATTTTGTGCTCTTTTCTATGGTATCTCTGTCTATAAGAAGATTATACATCCTTTCCCTGTTGTACTCAGAAGTGGTCATATGACTTGTTTTGACCACTCTAATGTAGGCCACTTCTGAGTAGAAGGTATAAGCCAGTATGTGTGGTCCACAATGACATAACACGACTTCTTCATTAGCTTGAGTTCCAAAGTGAACTTAACTGGATCAGAGCAGAACTTGATCCTAACTTGATAAGTAGAATAAGGGAGAGACAAATCTTTGTTGCTGTAAGCCACTGAGGTGTTTAGAGACACTTATTGCCACAATATTTGCCACTGCAAAACCCTCTAGGGAAGAAGCAGCCACAAAATAACTTACTAGTAGTGATAAACAGACTTTGAATTTAATATAATAAAACCCACGTGGATTACAAAATTCTCAACCTTTTTTTCTCTTTGATAGCTTGAACCAAGCCTTCTTTTCCATGCTGGGATATTCCTGATAGTGCTTCAGACTAGTCTCAGGGCTGCTTATATTGGTTTTCCTAGGCTGCCATTACAAAATACCATATATTGAGTGGCTTGAACAAATTTCATGGGTGCCTCACCTGCCAAAAAAAACATGGGTGGCTGTGAGAATTCCAGTCACTATGCACAATATTTCCCTTTAAAAAACAAAGTTTCCTCATTTCAAAACAGAAGTCTAATTGCACCTACTACTAACCTAAAATTAAAGTAATTCCTTGTTTTCTTTTCCATTGTGTTTACTTTGTTAGAATGAATGGAGGTTTTAGATCTTATTTTGAGTTCCCTTGGAAACAGATTCTGAGACAGAGAGTTATATACAGAAGGCAAGGGGAGTGCTCTTGGTACATATACTTGCAAGGATCTGAGGAAGGCAGGATTGGTCAGATTGAGAAGCTAACCAGCAACATGGTTGCAACTGAGGCTTCAGGTCATCCTTTGAGGATCCCTGGAGGGGGGAAAGCCCTTTATAGTTGTGCCACATGGAGGCAAAGGGATCTGGCCTTCATAATCAATCGGTCATGGCTGTGGGCTGCCTTCTGGGAAGGGTTGTAGCTCTGGGCAAGGTGTAACCCTGTGAATGAGAACAATGTTCAGTGGGGGGCACAGCTATGAGTTGTCAGCAGCTGATATTAGCAGCTGGGAGAATAAGTGCATCTCCCAAGAGGAGATCTGGGTGGAGTACCACAGGATCCACTGCAGCCCACCCTCATGCCATTTATATTGACTTGCTTCTTATAGTAAGTTTGCCCCACCTTGGAGCAGCTTTCTCAGGATTCTGGTTGATTGTGTGTTCTGGAAGTAAGGGTACGTGAGGCTACTCCTACTTCATCCCTTGGTCTCTTGAACCCATGTATTCTACAAATTGGGACATAGCTCCACACAATGGTCATTCATTTGGAATGACACCCAATCCTTTCAGTTTATCATCTCTGAACTAGCACCTAGTTATGTCTTTAAGAGACTGTTCTGTTGCTGTCAGGCTGATGGCTTTTAGTGGTGTGCAACCTAATAGGACCAATGGATGCCATGGTCATGTTCCCATTACTCTACCTTCTTTCCTGGAGAATGAGTCTCTCATTCAAAGACAATGTTACATGGCATTTCACATAGGTGATCAAACACTCTGCAAACCTTTGGTGGGTGATTTTGGGACAAGATCCTGCAGGAAGGAAAGGCAAATTTATGTCCAAAATATGTATTGATTTCAGTGAAGATAAATTGCTGCCTCTTTCAGGGTGAAAATAGTTGATCTCTGTGAGAGATGGTGTTATGCCAGGGGGCTTAGCTCTGTTGCTGACATGTTGGACACTTGGCAGTGACAGTAGCTAGATCAGCTTTGGTGAGTGGAAGTCCATGCTGTTGGGCATAACCTTCATCTCTACCACATCTATCAATCATGAGCCTATGATTCCGGCAGTAGGGTGGGTGATGTTAGAAGCTGGCTGATGACAACTGGCCAGTCATCCTGACTGCTTGGTTGTTTACTGCCACTTCCATCGTGGATGATCTCTGTCAGGTGTTAAGATGTGATACATTGATATTTTTTGTCAACCATCATAAGTCCAAATGTCTCTTTCTCAGATCTTTTTGACCCTGGTATTCCAATCTTTTTCCAGTTCCCTGACCAACCAGGCAAGCTATTGCCACTCGCCACAGGTCTGTATGTATTCTTACATCAGTTCACTTCTTTTTTCCACATACTGTGAATGACTAGATACACTGTTTGGAATGTTGCACAATGGAGGATTTTCCTATCTTTCAGAATCATTACTAACTGGTGTTGTAAATCAGCGACAGGTTCACATAAAGCTGTGAGTCTTTTAGATCTATCATAATAAAATAACACAAAGTGGGTGGCTTGAACAGCAGAATTTATTTTTCACAATTTTGGAGACTATCTCAGACGAGAGTGCCAGCATGGTTAGGTTCTGGTGAAGGCTCTCTTCCTGGATTGGAGACAGCCATCTTCTTGCTGTGTGCTCACGTGGTGGCAAGAGGGATAGAGAGAGGAAGAAAGCTCCCTGACGTCTCTTCTTATAAAGGCATTGGTCACATCATGGGGGTCCTACCTCACGACCTCATCTAAATCTAATTACCTCTCAAAGGCCTCATTTTTAAATACCATCCCATTGGAGGTTACAGCTTCAACATATGAATGTTGGTGGGGCACAATGCAGTCCGTAGCACAGAGCAACCCATCCATGAATCAAGATCAGCCTATTTTCCTCTTCTCTCAGCTGGTAATAAGCCTCCCTTCTCCCCTTATGTAGCCATATTTTTGAGTTAAAGTAGAGAGATTCTGGGCCTTCTGTGTCTGCTGATTACTGGCCCTACTTGTGCCTGATCCTGGATGTACCACTTCCATCTTATGATGGCTTGCACACCTTTGACAGAACCTGTCCCATGGTGGGTCACTTGATGCTCCATGCTCCATTTCTACTATGGCCTGGTAGCATGCAAGTAGCTGCTTTTGAAATGTATATAGTACATATATTACCCATAGTGATTTACATGACTTTTGATTCTTTTTTTTTAGTTTTATTTATTTATTTTGTGTGTGTGAGAGAGGGATAGAGAGAGAGAAAGAAAGAGAAAGAGAGAGAGAGAGAGAGAGAGAGAGAGAGAAAATTCTAAGCAGGCTCTGCATCGTCAATGTACAGCCCAACACAGGGCTCAATTTCACAAACCATGAGATCATAACCTGAACTGAAATCAAGAGTCAGACACTTAACTGACTGGGCCACCCAGGTGCCCCACAAATGACTTTATAAATGTACTCTAGTGATTAAAAAACTGGCTTCCCAATACCTTCACGATAAAATCTTTACTCACTCCTTACAGAGAACCTAAGGCCCCCAAGGACCTACTTCCTGCCAACTTCCTGTTCTCATCACTCTTGTCACATGCAGACATACATTCTATGTTTCAGCCCTGCCATTTCCACGTAGTCCACACATGTATCAGTCAGGTTCTGTCAGGAAACCGATGATTCACACAAAAGGAGTAACTGAAGAGTTTACTAGACTATTTACAAAGGTGTGGACAGGGTTAAGGCAAATGAGAATGGAAGGTCATTACCACCTCTAGACCTAAAGAGGCAGGTGAGAAAGCTGTTCCCAGGATGTAGGGTGAGATGGATTAGCCCGGGAGCTGTGACCTCCCTGCTCCTCAGGGAGGGAGCTAGGGGATACATCTCTGAACTTTGTCCCTCACTTCCCTCCATTCTTCACCTGGTGTACCTCATTGGCTGAAATCAGTTAGAATCCAGAAGGCAAGGGAGCTCCAGAGATGCATTCCACAGAGGCCATCCCCAGGGCAAGAGCAGAGTGGACAGGAATAGAGAATGGATTTGGAGAGGCAAACAGAATATGGAGCATGTACACTGTGCTTCATGCCTATGCATGTGTTTTTCCCTCTGCCCAAAATGCTTGTCTGACCCTGATCCCCTTTCCTTTCTGCCTTGTTCATGTGAAAAACTCATCTTCAACCATCAACACTCATGTCCAACCTTTCAATTCAGACAGCAGCCCATGCATGTCTCAGTTATAGCATACAGCACATTGCACTGATTGTTTATTTATCTACCAGTCTCCCATACATGGGAGCTCACTCAGGATAAGAGCTGGGCCTTTTGTGTTTTTCTATTCTTAGAGCCCAGCACTGTGCCTGGCACTTAGTGGGTGCTCAATAGATATCTATTGGTGAGCATCTTTATTTTCCTAAAAGTGGAAGCTCCTTTTTTGTAGCTTTTTGTAATGTAAACTTGAAAAGGTTAGTTACTAGGAGCACCTGGGTGGCTCATTCAGTTGAGCGTCCAATTTTGGCTCAGGTCATGATCTCGCGGTTCATGGGTTCGAGCCCCATGTCGGGCTCTGTGCTGATAGCTCAGAGCCTGGAGCCTATCTCGGATTCTGTGTCTACCTCTCTCTCTGGCCCTCCCTGCTCACACATTCTCTCTCTCTCTCTCAAAAATTAACATAAAAAAAAAACTAAATTAAAAAAAAGAAAAGAAAAGCTTAGTTACTTAACAGGAACAATATTCCCTTGATTTACATGTTGTAGCAAAGTTTTAAAAGCCCTTTCTTCTTTTGGCTTTTGGCTCAGAAAAGGCTAAGGTGCAACAGCCTTCAGTCATCCCAAATCGGGGTTCATCCAACACCAGCCACTTCCACCATGCTGCCTAAGTTCAACCCCAATGAAACCAAAGTCATACACCTGAGGTGCACCATAGGCAAAGTCGGTGCCATGTCTGTCCTGGGCCGAAAGATAATCTGTCTCCAGAAAAGGTTGGTGATGACATCACTAAGGAAATGGGTAATTGGAAGGGTCTGCGGGTTATAGTGAAACTGACCATTCAGAACATACAGTATCTTCTGCCTCTGCCTTGATTATCAAAGCCTTCAAGGAATCGCCAAGAGACAGAAAAACATTAAGCTCTGTAGAAATATCACTTTTAATGAGATTGTCATCATTGCCCGACAGATGAGGCACTAATCTTTAAAAAAATTTTTTTTACATTTATTTATTTTTGAGAGACAGAGCACTAGTGGGGGAGGGGCAGAGAGAGAGAGAGAGAGACAGACAGACAGAATCCAAAGCAGGCTCCAGGTTCCAACCCATCAGCACAGAGCCCGACGCAGGGCTTGAACTCACAAACTGCAAGATAATGACCTGAGCTGAAGTTGGACGCTCAACCGACTGAGCCACCCAGGTGCCCCATTTTTTTAAAAAAAATTTGTTTTTACATTTATTTATTTTTGAGAGACAGAGCACTAGTGGGGGAGGGGCATAGAGAGAAAGAGAATCCAAAGCAGGCTCCAGGCTCTGATCAGCACAGAGCCCGGAGGCACCAATCTTTAGCCAGAGAACTCTCTGGAACCATTAAGGAGATTCTGGGGGCTGCCCAGTCTGTGGGCTGCCATGTTGATGGCCACCACCCTCCTGACATCATAGATGACATCAATAGGGGTGCAGTGGAACACCCAGCCAGTTAAAAACTACAAAGGAAAATATTTCAATAAAAAATCATTTGACAACCAAAAAATAAAATAAAAAATAAAAATAAAATAAAAAATAAAAATAAAAAATAAAATAAAAAATAAAAATAAAAAATAAAATAAAAAATAAAAAATAAAATAAAAAAAATAAAAATAAAACCCCTTTCTTATTTAAGGAGAAAAGTCACTTATATTGCATCCCATTACTAGTGATGGCTGAGAAGTAGGTAGAAGCCAGGTCTTCTGTCTCCTTATCTATTGCTAATTCCTCTCGTTACCAGATATATCCAAATGAAAGTGGATGCATTATATGGCTCCGTGGAGACAACTGACACAATTTTAACAGGCGGCAATGTCAGAGGGAAGATTTGAAATGAATGAGGTTAAATGCCTTATTGAAGAAAATGAACCATTTTAATAACCTCTCACTTTCAGAACTTTGCTGCGTCAGTAAGAGTTGAACTCTAAGAAGGGAAATATCCAGTTATATGGACTAGGTGTTTTTCTTTTCTTTTCTAAAATGAAAATATATGTTTGTTGACTGGATTGTTGTAAGCTGCTTGAGGTCAGGGAGCAAGTCTCCCTACCATATGTCTCTATAAGCCTTAGACAGATGTGTCAAACTAATGGCCCGTTATACAAAACAACCAGATGGGGTCCTTCTGGCAACATTTGGAGTGATTCCTGAGATGCTTGCCTTTGGTTAGCTGCACTAGGAGAGTAGCGGCCACCACTGGTTTAATGCCAGCATCTATTCTCAGTATTGTGGTTTGGACGTGATTGACTTTAAACCCCAGGTCTAGAGGTGGGCCCGGACTGTGCCTGCGTTCAGCTGCTTCAGCCTGTGCCTCAGAGTTCTATTCTGTCCTTCTTGGTGGCCTGTCCTACAGATTTGGGACTTGTCTAGTCAGTTGCCACAATTGTGTAAACCAGTTCTTTGCAATAAGTCTATGAAAATATACTGCCTACTGGTTCTGCTCACCCGGTTGAACCCTAAGTAAAAATGGCTAAAATGATATTGACAAGGTGTCAACAATGATTATTTCTCAGGAATGGTACTGATTTTAGGTGATGTGTTTTTTTACTCTCTTTTTTGTTTTCTCCATGGTGTTCAAGTGTTTTAAGAGAGATTTTAAAAACAAAACAATAGAGGGGTGTCTGGGTGGCTCAGTCAGTTAAGCATCTGGCTTCAGCTCAGGTCATGATCTCACGGTTCGTGAGTTCCAGTCCTGCATCAGGCTCTGTGCTGACAGCTCAGAGCCTGCAGCCTGCTTCAGATTCTGTGTCTCCCTCTCTCTCTGCCCCTCCCCTGCTCATGCTCTGTCTCTCTCCCTCTCAAAAATAAACATTAAAAAAATTTTTAAAAATAATAGTTTTTTTTTAAATCAACAATTTAACAAAAGTATCTAAATGCCAGATACTAAATGTCTGTATCTGACTAAATGTCAGTATCTAAATGACAGAATTCTAGGAAGTTTTTGTAAAACCTAGTTGCAAAAGAAACCCTTTGAATTTTTTCACAGAATTAAACAAAGAAAATTCATCTACATTATAATCTATTGCGTCCTTTTTGTTTTTTGAATGTTTATTGAGCCCAGGGACCATATCCTACTCTTGCTTTTCCTACCTGGTATGCCTAACTCAGGGCTGAGTACATTGTAAAGTCCCTGTCAACATTTCTTAATAAACACACCCCATAGACATAAATGTATCTGTTCTAATTTTCCTTAACTGTTTTCCCAGCAATTCCCCACAGTATCTGCTTTATCCTTTCAAATTAGGATATCAAGCACTTCAATTTTAAAGCACACTAAATATTAAACTGTTGCATACACATTTTCTTTATTTTATGAAAAATATATAGATGGTACTTGTTTTAATGGAGTTGAAGTCGCTATATACTTACCATTTCCTACTTTGCTCCTTTATTAATGATATTTCAAGCCCACATAATCTTGAGTCAACACAATCCATAAACTTGTCTTTTTTAGTGATTATAGAGCAGTCTGTCATGTAAATATACCACAGTTTGTACATCCAAATCTCTATTTTTGGACATTTGGATTGTTTCCAGTTTCTTTCTCTTATAAATAATGTGACCATGAAGGCTTGTTTAGATGAATGGCTTTTTAAAAATTATCTCTTTGGGGTCATTTCCTTAGGTCAATATTCCTAAAGATAAACTATTTGGAAAAAAGACACAAACATCTTTTTACCTATCACCAGACTACTTTCTAGAAAGCCTGAAACAATTTCACAGCATTGTCAACAATATGTTTCGTGAAGCCACATTCAGATGGGATTGTTAGCATTATTATTTATCTTTCCTAGTTTACTAGTTATACACCAGCATCAAAGTTGCTTTAACAACCTTAATATGCTTGGAAGCTCTATTGCTGGGGGTCTACAAATCATGCCCTTAAGATATTTAGAAGTATTTTTGTCTGGCCTGAGGGTCACTTAGGCACCAAATCAAGTCTTTTTGCCTTTGCAAAAGATCTTGCATCTTTGTTCTGAATTTCACACTGAAGCTATGTTTTATTGATAGCACCCTAGATTTGATCTTTGCCTTAAGGCCATCTCTTACTTGAAGAACATTTGCTACCTTGAAGACTTCCCTGTACCCTCTATTTTTCCTCCAAATTCTGCTCAAATAGTTGTTTATTTAGTTCATTCCTTCCTTCTTGTATTTTATCAAAGCACAGGAAGCTTAAAGGAGCCATCTTACACTTTTAACATTTTGCCTGGAAATCTTAGCCAGATCTACAGGTTTGTGAAGCACCATTTCTGTTTGTAATGTTAACACCGGCGACAGTTGTAATAAAATTTCTCCTGGTATATAAATGGTATCCCCTTTATTCCAGCATCCAATAGTGATGTCCTCACTGCTCTGCCAGTCTTCACCAATAGACTTGTGAGAATCTTCGGGCCTCCCCCGACTATTTGCTCTCAAAGCCAGTCCTTCATGTTTTAGGTTTTTCTTATAGACCATCATGTGACTAGGTGCCAAATTCTGTTTGTCATCTGTCCCTGTGTAACAAATCACCCCCAACTTAATGGCTTAAGACTACTACTGTTGTATTATTTTTCACAATTTTGTTGGTCAATTATCTTAGCTGAGAGGTTGTTTTGTTCTGTGTGATGTTATTGGGGCTGCAGAGGTAAGACTGGGCTGAAACGTCCAAGATGGCTCATTCATATGACTGGTGGTTGGTGCCGGCCGGAGCTGCCAAAGAAAGGACTTGAATTCTCCTCCATATAGTCTCTCCATGTGGCTTGTTTCTGCATCATGGTCTCTGAGTTCCAAGAGAAAGGAAATAGAAGCTTGTAGTCTTTTTAAGTCCTGGGTCAAGAGATCCCAGAATGTATATACTTTTATTGCATTTTATTGATGAGAGCAGTCCTAGGGTGTGCTTAGATTCAAAAGAAAGAGAAATAAGCTACACTTAATGGAAGAAAGGTGCAGGCCTATGGGAAAGAAAGAAAGTGATGGTAGCATCTTTGGAATTGATCTATTAGGCCAGGGTGACTGGGTCACTTACCAGCTTTTCTCAGGAGTCCTTGGAAGTAAAAGAAACCTACTCCTCCTCTACCTGTTCCCTCGCTCATTCATTTGTTTTCAGCTTTTTGCTGATCAGCTACTATGTGCTGGGCTTCGTTCTTGCCATTTTGGATATAATGGTTAGAAAGATAGACAAGGTCTCTGCTCTCATGGACCTTACAATTTAGTTGGGGAAAAAATAAATAAATTTAAAAATAGGTATATTTAAATAAACAAAATTAGTAGTTATTGTGGATTGAATTTTGCCCTCCGTCCAAGCCTGTTTACATATGTCTTTCCCAATAAACATGGAATTCCTCCAGAGACCATTCACCTTCAGTATTATAGAGGTCTCCAACTCATTGACCCCACCACTGTCAAACACATTATGACCTCACTTTTCTTCTTACCCAGATTAAACCCCAAGCCCATCATTTTCAACACTCCTTCCTTAACCCTCACTCAATTACACTTTTCTGGCATATTCCAAACATAATTAGATCCAACTATCTGTGGACTCCCTGCCTGAACCCACGCTTGTGATGTGATCAGTGAAAGTGACTGGAATTGATGTATGCTATTTCTGAATGGAAGCTTTAAAAACCGATGCTCAATTTGGCTCTCTCTCTCTCTGGCGTGCTCTCTCTCTCTCTGTCTCTCTCTCTTTTCCCTGCCCCAGTGCCTGACAACACTGCAAATCAGACTGCTCTATAAGCCTTGGTTTCTGAGTAAGAAAGACTCAGCAGAACCCCCAGCTGACTCATCATGGGGAGGTAGTATGATTGAGAAATAAACCTTGAGTTTTACATCACTAGAGTAATATAAAGAGTTTGTTGTTTGTTTCAATAGCACAACCTAACCTGTAGCTACTAGTGCAGTGAGTACAAGTCTGCTGGATGGAGAAAACAATAAGAGTATCTCATGAAGAAAGAACACTGTGTAGGGGCACCTAGGTGGCTCAGTCGGTTAAGCATCAGACTTGATTTCGGCTCAGGTCATGATCTCATGGCTCATGAGATCAAGCCTCCCATTGGGCTCTATGCTGACAGTGCAGAATCTGCTTGGGATTCTCTCTCTCTCTTTTTCTGTGCCTCCCCCACTCTTGCTATCTATGCTCTGTCTCTCTCTGTCTCTCTGAAAATAAATAAATAGAAAAAAAAGAGCATTGTGTAAAAAGGTGCAGGAAAGTCTGGGGACTTCTGGGAATATAATCCATAGTTGAGCAGACTGAAACTGCAAGAATGAACTTGGAAGAGGGAGTTAGGACTCATTTGTGAAAGGCATCAAATGAAATGGCATGGACCTTCACTGACACATCATAATCACCCCAAATCCATAGTGATTATATAGTGATTTCTCTTGGTGTTGTAAATTCTATGGGTTTGGATAAATGTATAATGACATGAATCCATCATTATAGTATCATACAGAATATTTTTACTGCCCTGAAAATCCTGTGTTTTACCTGTTGATCCCTCCCTCCCTGCTAACCCCTGACAACACTGATCTTATTACTGTTTCCATAGTTTTGCCTTTTCTGGAATGTCTTATAGTTGGAATCATATGATATATAGCCTTTTCAGATTGTCTTCTTTCACTTAGTAGTGTGTGTTTAAGGTCCCTTCCTGTCTTTGTATGGTTTAATAGCTTATTTCTTTCTAGTGCTGGATAATATTCCATTGTCTGGATGTACCACTGATTATTTATCCATTCACCTACAGAAGAACATCTTGGTTACTTCCAGGTTTTGACAATTATGAATAAAACTGCTATAAACATTTGTGTGCAGGTTTTGGTGTGGACACAAGTTTTCAAATCCTTTGGGTAAATAACAAGGAACATAATTGCTTGATCATATGATAAGAGTATGTTTAGTTTTCTATGTTCACTTTTCCAAAGTGGTTGTGCAATTTTGCATTCTCATCCACAATGAGTGAGAGTTCCTGTTTCTCCACATCCTCATCAGCCATTTGATGTCAGTGTTCTGGATTTTGGTCACTCTAACAAGGTGTAGTGGAATCTCATTGTTGTTTTCAATTCCATTTCCCTGATGACCGATTACACGGAGCATCTTCTCATATGCTATTTGCCATCAGAATACCTTCTTTGGTGAGCTGTCAAAGTCTTTGGATCATTTTTTAATTGACAAGACAACCAATTTTATGACACCCAGTTTCCTTGTCTACAAAATAGGGGCCTCGATGCCAGGACTGTCTCCATCACAGGGCTGTTGAGAGGTTCAAGGTGTGATAAGATATGTGGAAATCTTTTATAAATGATGACGTTCTAATGCATGGAAAGTATTATTTATCCGGTTGTCCCTTTAACTGTTATTCAGCATGATTCTATTCTTTGTTGTGTTATTTCTGACATGTGATTTAAGTTCTAAGACCATCCAATTAGAAAATTAAAATCCAAAAGATGAATTTCACAGCCAAAGAAAGTAGCACTCAGCAAGTTCTGAATTCTTCAGACTCTGTGGCTCCTGTGATGACTGGCATATCCTGCTTCCCAAGGGCTTCAGTGATGCAGTCTTGTTTCCACCCAGATGACAACAGTGGGTGCCTCAGAGAATAGACAGGGAACAAAATGAGCAGAACTTCTGCTTCCTGATGTGCCCAGAGCAGGTGCCCTACCCCAGGCATAGCTTTAAAAGGATAGTCTTGTGTGGTGTCTGTTCCCTGGATGTCAATGAAAGCAGTGCCAATTGAGAGAAATGCTGAGCCAAATCCACATTTTAACATTTGAGAGTTTACTTCATATTAGCTACACCAGTAGTTGCACACCAGGGTGGCTGTGTAAGACTCATTTGGGGGAACTTATAAACAGTTTTATTTATTAAAAATACTGATTATGTTTCTCATATGTTTTAGTGCTAACACATTCTCTAAACATGGGGATACAACAGTGAACAAAAAAATTCTGGCTCACATGGAGCTTACACTTGAGCATGGGAAGATAAGTGATAAAGAGACACATTAACATATTTCCGATGGTCACAAGTGCTATGAAGGAAAATAAAACAGAATGAGGGTCATAGATAAGTGACAAATACACACATAAAAATATGTCAGGTGGTCACGAGTGCCATAAAAAAATAAAGTGGAGTGAGGGTCATAGAGGTGATGGGAATGGAGACATGTTATTTTAGACAGGGGGTCAGCGAAGACCTCTGATAAGGGGCCTAAAGGAAGTGAGGGAAGAAGATATGTGGATATCTGGGGGGACATCTGGGTAAAGAGCCATTATGCAGAAGGAATAGTATGTGCAAAGGACCTGAGATAAGAGCATGCTTATTTTATTTTATTGTTCTTTTTCAAGAAACAGCAATAAGGGGGTGCCTGGGTGACTTAGTCGGTTAAGGGTCCAACTAGTTTCAGCTCAGGTCATGATCTTATGGTTCATGAGTTTGGGCCCTGCATCGGGCTCTGTGCTGAGAGCGTGGAGGCTGCTTGAGACTCTTTCTCTCTCTCTTTCTACCCTTCCCATGCTCGTGCTTTCTTTCTGTCTCTCAAAATAAATAAACTGAAAAAAAAAAGAAAAGAAAAGAAAAGAAAAAACAGCAATAAGTCCAGTGACTAACAATCAGTAAGTTGGGGTGGAGGGAGACTTAGGAGGTGAGAGGTGGAAGCTGGAGGCTGGGTGCAAATTAAGATGGACCTCTAGGCCGCTGGAAGGATTTAGGATCCTACACTAAGTGAGATAAGAAGACACTGAAAGTTTTGAGCAGATAACTGACAAGATTGAACTTTGGGTTTTAAAGGATTCCTCTGGCTGTCCTGAGGAAGAGTATACACTATAGGAGAGGGCCGGGGATGGAAATGGGAACCCAGTATATACACGTGCCATATTTTGGGCGAGAGATGATGGTGGTTTGGACTAGGGTGCTAATGGTGGAGATAGTATAAATATCTGAGTTTTTACTGCCTCCCCCATCCACTCCACTTCCAATTCTATAGATTTGTAAGCATCTGAATTTGGCTCAGGTCATGATCTCACAGTTGGTGTATTTGAGCCCTGTTTGGGGCTCTGTGCTGACGGCTCAGAGCCTGGAGCCTGCTTCAGATTCTGTGTCTACCTCTCTGTCCCTCCCCAACTTGTGTTCTCTCTCTCTCTCAAAAATAAATAAATGAACATTAAAAAAAAGCAGGGTGGGGGGGAGACACCCAAGTGGCTCAGTTGATTAAACCAATTGTGTAAATCTAGTATAGGAACTAGGACTCAGTATTTAAAAAAATTTTTTTTTAAATGTTTATTTATTTTTGAGACAGAGAGAGAGCATGAACAGGGGAGGGTCAGAGAGAGAGGGAGACACAGAATCTGAAACAGGCTCCAGGCTCTGAGCAGTCAGCACAGAGCCCGACGCGGGGCTCGAACCCACAAACCGCGAGATCATGACCTGAGCCGAAGTCGGACGCTTAACCAACTGAGCCACCCAGGTGCCCCGAAACGAGGACTCAGTATTTTAAAAAACATTCTTTAGGTGAATCTGAGGCATGGCCAGCTTTCAAAACCAGCAACTGGGGATAAGAAACCACACCCTCCTTCCCTCCTTCCCAAGGTCTTGCCCTTGGATCTTTCTGTCTACCTCTGTTACCCCCTCATCCTCTGGCTCAGACCTCTTCTGTAGAGTTCTGCTGCCCTCATTGTTTGATTTTGTCTGTCTTATTTTCTGCTATTTTCAATCTGCCAAACCCCAGGCAAGTGCCCACTCACACCCTGGGGGTTAAGCCCACGCTGCTGCTGGATTTCTCTTCCTTCAATCCCCTTTTCTTTTGTCTTGTTTCCCTGCCAGAGTCTTTCTCAGGGTTCTGTTTTGCCCCCTGGATAAACTCCAGTCTGCCAGCCCCTTACAGCCTGGTCCCCATCAATCATCCCACCTGGAGGATCATCCCATTGTGCCTTCTCGGTTAAGCTCAGGGAGTCCAAATGATTTGTTTGCCTGGCTTCAGAAACAACGTGGGAGTTTCCATTTCTACCTCTTTCTTCGTGCAATTTATTTCATCAGCCAGGCTGCTGTGTTTCCTTTCGGCCTTAATAAATCCTATGTATGCATCCTGCAAAGGTACTGCACAAATTCTTATTAAAAACATATTTTTAGAATGTTTGAACGGTTAATATATGCATGTGGTTCAAAATTCAAAGGATTGGAAAAGGATGTATATTTAAAAATTACTTTTCTGATACCATAACTTCCAGCCAACCAGTACTTCCCTGAAGAGGCTTGACTCTACAAGCTATTGTGCATCCTTTCACAAATATTCTATCATATGTAATCACATAGGTATGTTTATATTTTGTATTTACAAATAGCTCTTGTTGACAGATACACATACACACACACACATGCAAGACTATTTGGGTTTGTTTGTTTATGCTAATGGCAAGATGTTATTCACATTGTCTTGCCCTCACTTTTTTTCATTAAAAATATTCATCATTGTTCACACAGAACTGTCTCCTTCTCCTTCCTCTTCCTCCTCCTCCCCCTCCTTCTTCTTTTCTGTCTCTGAGCTTAGTAGTTGCATCATTAAATGATTTTATTTTGGAGTAGTATTTTGTCATTGTGGCAAAATACACATAACCTAAAATTTACTGCTTTAATCATGTGTAAGTATACATTTCAATGGTATTAAGTATATTCACATTGTTGTACAACCATCACCATCATCTATCTCCAGACTTCTTCATCTTCCTAAACTGAAATCCCACATCCACTAAACACTAATTCACCATTCTCTCCTCCTCCCAACCCCTGGCAATCACCGTTCTAGTTTCTGTCTCTTAAGAATTTAACTACTCTAAACAGCAAATCATAGTTAAGATTCATTGAGCACTGCTCTGTACCAGGTAACAGGTGAGATAAGAGGTATATTCTACACGTACAGATGACACAGGCAGTATAAGTGAGGCCAATCCTACTGTTGGCTAACCTAAAAACTATCCCCAGTCCTAACTTTTGTCTTCCTCTTGCTGTAGACAAACACTGCTCAATAAAACTATAATGCAAGTCATAAAAATAAAAATAAAAAGAATTTAACTACTCTAGGAACGCCTGGATGGCTCAGTTGGTTAAGCCTCTGACTCTTGATTTCCACTCAGGTAATGATCTCACAGTTTGTGGGATCGAGCCCTGTGTCAAACTTTGCGTTGACAGTTCAGAGCCTGCTTGAGATTCTGTCTCTCCCTCTCTCTCTGCCCCTTCCCTGCTCGAGCTCTCTTTCTCTCAAAATAAATAAATAAACATAAAAAAGGAAAAAAAAATAATTGAACTACTCCAGGGGCACCTGGGTGGCTCAGTTGGTTAAGCAACAACCTCTTGGTTTTGGTTCAGGTCATGATATTGCGGTTCGTGAGTTCAAGTTCCACATGGGGCTCTGCAATGGGAGTGGAGCATGGAACCTACTTGGGATTCTGTCTCTCCCTCTGTCTCTCTGCCCCTTCCCTGCTCTGTCTCAAAATAAATAAATAAACTTAAAAAAAAGGAATCTACTCCTTGTAGATACCTCATACAATTAGAATCATACAGTGTTTGTCCTTTCATGACTGGCTTAATGTTTTAACTTCAGTTAGCATAATGTCTTTAAGGTTCATCTGTGTTGCAGCGTGTGTCCAAATTTCTTTCCCTTTTAAGGCTGAATAATATTCCATTATATGCATATACCCTATTTTGTTTATCCATTTATCTGACCATGAACACTTAGATTGCTTCCGCTTTTTGGCTACTCTGAATAATGCTGCCATGAACATGAGTGTACGAGTACCAGTTTGAGTCCCTGTTTCAATTCTTCTGGGTAGAGACCCAGAAATGGAATTGTTGGATCATATGGCAATTCTGTGTTTAATTTCTGAGGAACGCCATACTGTTTTCCATAGTGTCTTATTCTTTTAAATGATTGCTTTATATTCTATTATATGGATGCAGCATAATTGATTTAACCAATCCAATACTAATGAGTACTAAGAATGTTCCCGAGGTCTTGCTGTAAAAATATTGGAATAAAATTCCTTAAAAAGTTTTGTGTACATAGGTGTATCTGTGAGGTACATTCTTAATACAATTGTTAGGTTAGAGATAGAAAAGATAAAACAGATTTTATTTTTTTAGAGCACTAGGTTCATGGCAAAATTTGAGTGGAAGGTACAGAGATTTCTCACTTAGCCCCTGCCTTCATACATACACAGCCTCCCCCATTAGGTTATTCTCTTCCAGAGTGGTACCTTTGTTACAACTGATGAATTTATATTGACACATCATAATCACCCAAATCCAGGGTTTATGTTAGGCTTCTGTCTTGGTGTTATACGTTTTATGGGTTTGGATAAATGTCTGACGACATGTATCCACATTATAGTAGCATACAGAGTATTTTCACTGCCCTAAAAATCTGTGCTCTGCCTATTCCTACTGCTTTCCAACTCCCCCTCCCCTGCACCTTGCTAGCCGCTCACAACACTGATTTTGTTACTGTTTCCATAGTTTGCCTTTTCCAGAATGTTGGGATGTTCTAGAATGTTGGAATCATATAGTATGTGGCCTTTTCCGATTGGCTTCTTTCACTTAGCAGTGTGCATTTAAGGTTCTTCCATGTCTTTTTATGCCTTGATAGTTCATTTCTTTTCAGTGCTATTAATATTCTATTGTTTGGATGTAGCACCATTTATCCATTCATCTATCCATTCATGTCCTCCTACTGAAGGACATCTTGGTTGCTTCCAAGTTTTGGCAATTATGACAGGGCTGCTAAAGTTTATTCAAACCTGCTATGCAAGGTTTTATGTGGATGTAAGTTTTCAACTCCTTTGGTCAGATACCAAGGAGTATGATTGCTATCTATATACACATATATAAAATAAGAATATGTTCAGTTTTGTAAGAAACCACTAAACTGTCTTCCAGAGTGGCTGTACCATTTTTTTACATTCTTACCAGCAATGTGCGAGAGTTTCCATATATTAGGAAAAAAGAAAAATCTAGTTTCCTAAGTTAGAAATAGTTTGCATCAATATTATTATTATTATTATTATTATTATTATTATTATTATTATTACTATTATTTGCTTAGGGTTTACCCTTTATGCAAGTTGCTGTAGTTGAAATCATAGTTTATGGTGTTTGTTAATTCCCTGGGTGATCACTGAGGACCCTTGACCCTGGCTGGTCAGAGCTTTTGTCTTTGTACCATGTATGAGCTCTGGGGAATTTTATGTTTTCAACTCTGGTCATTTTTGGCCTCACTTTGTGAAATTTCATTCTATGTATGCCTAACTCTGTGCTCATTAAATAAGTAGAGCTATATGCAAAATTCTGTCTTCTTGCATGATCCCCTCCAGTCCAGATCCCTGCCCTCCAACTTCTAGCTGCCTTGGTCTCCCTAAACTCTAATGTCTATATTTTTATTTCAGTGAGGTCACTGGGCTCTGTTTGATTCCCTCTACCTGTACCTGTGGACACAAATTTGCCTTCCGGCAAAAAGCTGGGGAAAGTCTAATCCCCACTTGATCGTTTCTCTCCTCTCATGGATCACTGTCCTGTGTTACCTGTTGTCCAATTTTTGAAAATAGTTGTTTCATGACTGGAAGCAGAAGCTTTTCACCTTGGCTTTTTTTTTTTTAAGTTTATTTATTTATTTTGAGTAAGACAGAGGTAGTGCAAGCGGGGAGGGAGAGAGAAAGAATCCCAAGCAGGCTCCTTGCTGCCAACTTGGAGATCAATGCGGGGCTTGAACTCACAAAACTGTGAGCCAAAACCAAGAGTCGGACGCTTAACTGACTGAGCCACCAAGGCGCCCTTCACCTTGGATTAAAAAAAAAAAAATTGTTTTAGATGTTTATTTATTTTTGAGAGAGAGAGAGAAACAGTGCGAGTGCGGGAGGAGCAGGGAGAGAGGAAGACACAGAATCTGAAGCAAGCTCCAGGCCCTGAGCTGTCAGCACAGAGCCTGATGCAGGGCTGGAACCCACAGTGAGATCATGACCTGAGCTGAAGTTAGACGCTCAACCTACTGAGCTGCCTAGATGCCCCTCACCTTGGCTTTTTAAACTCTTTTTATTTATTTTTTATTGATTGCTCTAGGGATTCACCATACATCTTTAACTTAACACAATCTTCTTAGACTTTTTGTTGAATTACTTCAAGAAAGATAGTAATTTTGCAGTAGTACAGTTATATTTTCCCCCATGTTTTTTTATGCTATCTTTATCATATATATTATCTCTATATACATTTTTTAAGATATGATTCGTATACCATAAATTTCACCCTTTTAAATATACAACTCAGTGTTTTTTTAAATTATATTTAAAAAGTTGTGCAACCACCACCATCATTTAATTCCAGAACATTTTCATCATTCCAAAAAGACACCCCATACCCATTTGAGGTCATGCTCCTTTCCCCTCTTCCCCGAGCCCTGGCAGCTACTCATCTATTTTTTGTCTATATGGATTTGCCTATTCTGGACATGTCTTATAAATGAAATAATATAATACCTGTATATATATTAAATCTAACAACACAATGGCATAATTTTTGCTTTAAAAGGTCAAGTGAATTTTACACAGATTAAGAGGAGAAAGAAAAACCTATAGTTTTTATATTCATCCACATACTACCATATTTGGTGCTTTTCATTCTTTCCTGTCGATCTGAGTTACCATGTGGTGTCATTTCCTTTTATTCTGAAGAGCTTCCTTTAGCATTTCTTGTAATTCTCCCTTCCCTGTTTAAGATCATGTGCCAAACAAGGGCTGAGGAAGCTTCTGTCATGTGCCAATTCCATTACTTGATGAGTTGAGTTTTTAAAGGAATTTGCCCCTTTAATCTAAGTTATTGAATTTATTGACATAAAATTGCTGATATTATTCTCTTTGTATGCTTTCAGTGTTGTGGTTCCTGTAGTGATTTTCCCTCTTTCAATACTAATATTGGTAACTTGTGTTTTCTCTTGATTAGGATGTGCTAAGGGTTTATCAGTGGTTATCTCTTCCAGGAATCCATTTTTGGTTTTCTTAATTTTCTGTATTTATTTTTGTATTTTTATTGATTTCTGTTGTATTTTTACATTTGTCTTTGTATTTTAGGTTCAATTTGCTTATCATTTTCTATCTTCTTTAGGTATCAAATTATGTCATTGATTTTCAACCTTTCTTAATCCTTCATATAAACATTTAAGGTTATAACGTTCCCTTTAATTACGGCTTTGGAAGCAGTTCACAAATTTTCCTATGATGCATTTTCACTATCAAGTCTGTTTAAAATATTTTCCAACTTTCGTTGTGATGCCCACCCCCCCACCGCCATAGTCTGTTTACAAATGTGTTGTTTAATTTCTAAATATTTGGAGCCTTCCCAGTTATATACCCCTTCAGGGTGGACAGCTGACTTGCAAGATGGCCCTCAATGGACCCCCACCTCCTGGTATTCATGCCCTTATGTAATCCTCTCCCCTTGAGTGTGGGATGGACCCAGTGACTTGCTGCTGCTGCTTCTTTTTCTTTCTTTTCTTTTTTCTTTTCTTTTCTTTCTTTTTTTTTTTTTGAGAGAGAGAGAGAGAGAGAGAGAGAGAAAGAGCGAGAGACAGAGAGAGGAAGAGAGAGAATCTCAAATAGGCTTCATGCTCAGTGCAGAGCCCAATGCAGGGCTCCATCTCATGATCCTGAGATCATGACCTGAGCCAAAATCAAGAGTCAGACACTTAACCAACTGTGTCACCCAGGCGCCTCTAGTGACTTGCTACCTTTTTTTTTTTTTTTAACATGTTGCAAATAGTACTTTCTGTTTATAATCATATATGAATGTTCAATTTTAGTAAATGTATTCCCTTCATTATAATTTTTTTTATTTAAATCCAGTTAGTTAACATATAGTGTAATAATGGTTCCAGGAGGAAAATTTAGTGATTCATCACTTACATATAACACCCAGTGCTCATCCCAACAAGTGCCCTCCTTAATTCCCATCACCCATTGAGCCCATCCCCCCACCCAACATCCCACCAGCAACCTTCAGTTTGTTCTCTGTTTTTAAGAGTCTCTTGTAGCTTGCCTTCTCTTCTGTTTTTATCTTATTTTTCCTTCCCTTCCCCTATGTTCATCTGTTTTTTTTTTTCTTAAGTTCCACATGAGTGAAATCATATGATATTTATCTTTCCCTGATTGACTCATTTGGCTTAGCATAAGATATTCTAGTTCTATCCATGTTGTTGCAAATGGCAAGATTTCATCCTTTTTGATTGCTGAGTAATATTACATTGTATATATACAGCACATTTTCTTCATTTGTCAGTTGATGGATAGTTGGGGTCTTTCCATAATTTGGCTATTGTTGATGGTGCTGCTATAAACATTGGGATCCATGTGCCCCTTTGAATCAGCATTTTTATATCCTTTGGATAAATACCTAGTAGTGCAATTCCTGGGTCATAGAGTAGCTCTATTTTTAAGTTTTTGAGCGACCTCCATATTATTTTCCAGAGTGGCTGCACCAGTTTGCATTCCCACCAGCGGTGCAAAAGGCTTCCTCTTTCTCCTCATTCCTTGCCAACATCTGTTGTTGCTTGAGTTGTTAATGTTAGCCATTCTGACAGGTGTGAGGTGGTATCTCATTGTGGTTTTGATTTGTATTCCCCTGATGATGATAAGTGATACTGAGCATCATTTCATGTGTCTCTTAGCCATCAGGATGTCTTTTTAGGAAAAGTATCTGCTCATGTCTTTTGTCCATTTCTTCACTAGATTATTTGTTTTTTGGGTTTTTTTTGGGTGTTAGGTTTGATAAGTTCTTTATAGATTTTGGATACTAACCCTTTATCTGATATGTCATTTGCAAATATCTTCTCCCATTCCATAGGGTGCCTTTTAGTTTTGTTGATTGTTTCCTTTGCCTTGCAGAAGCTTTTTATCTTGATGAGGTCCTAATAATTCATGTTTGCTTTTGTTTCCCTTGCCTCCAGAGACATGTCTAGTAAGAAGTTGCTGTGGTTGAGGTCAAAGAGGTTGCTGCCTGTCTTCTCCTCGAGGATTTTGATGGTTTCCTGTCTTACATTTAGGTCTTTCATCCATTTTGACTTTATTTTTGTGTATGGTGTAAGAAAGTAGTCCAGGTTCATTCTTCTGCACATCACTGTTCAGTTTTCCCAGCACCACGTGCTGAAGAGGCTGTCTTTTTTTTCCTTTGGGTATTCTTTCCTGCTTTGTTGAAGATTAGTTGGCCATATATTTGTGGGTCCTCTAATGACTTGCTTCTAATCAATAGAATACAGCAAGAGTGATGGCATATCACTTCTGCGATTAGGTTATAGCATGTTATGACTTCTGTCTTGCTAGCAGACTTTCTGGCTTAGATGAGCAAGCTACCATATTGGAGAGGCCTGTGTGGCAAGGAACTGAGGGCCACCTCAAGTCAGTAGCCAAAACAAGGAATAAGGCCCTTCGTCCAACAGTCCTTAAGGGACTGAATCTTGCCAACAACCAGGTAAATGAATTTGGAAGTGTGTCCTCCCCAGTTGAGACTTCAGGTGAGACACAGCTCTGGCTGCTGCAAGCCTTGTGAAAATCCTGAAGGAGAGGGCCCATGAATGGATTCCTAAGCCACAGAAACTACAAGAAGATGAAAGCGTGTTGTCTTAAGCTGCTAAGTTTTGGTGTTTGGCTGCAATATATAACTCATACATCCATCATTGGCCAAAGAGATGCAGTGAATCCTTATGTATACTTCTGGTGCCCCTATCTAGCTCCCTCTTCATAGGTACCCTGCCCTGGAAATTCCAACAGCCTTAGTAGCCCAGAACTCTGATCTATGTATATGTTTGGATATTTTAAGGGCAAGAACTGAGGTATAAACGTCTTCATATCCTCCACAGAGCTTAATTTAATACCAAATTGCTAATAGTGTTCCTTTAGTAGTCATTGACTGGCATGCATTCCAACTTGAACTGCCCTGAAACAGCTTGATCAGAGGCACATCTTTTTTTTTTTCTGTTTCATTTTAATTCCAGTTGGTTGACATACCGTGTTATACAGGTTTCAGGTGTACAGTATAGTGATTCAACACTTCCATACATCACCCCGTGCTCATCATGACAAGTGCACTTCTTAATCACGAGGGTCACATCTTAATGGGAAGTCATGAGCCCTTTGCAGGGCTCCCCAATTTGAAACTCCAGGACTTCGTGAGCCATGTACCTCACACACAGAGCTCATCTGCACTGAGTCACTCCTTTGACTTGCAGACCTGGATGGAATTCCATCCTGCAGGTGTAGAATTTGATTTCCCCAGTGGCCTCCAGGGATTTGGATGAAACAGTGTGGCAGTGCAGGGGAATTAGTTCTCCATGGAGTCAACCTTAACTAACAGGAAATGGGAGATGGGAGCAAGCTGGGCAGATAAATCCACTTTCTTTCTTCCTTCCATAGACTTTGATGATGTGTAGTTGTTCTTTGTAGCCCTTCTAGAAAAGTCTCATAGCCTCAGCAAGTGAACCTGAATGACCCGCAACAGCTCTCTGTGACTCATTAAAGGACTAGCAAGTGCAGTAATGAATCACATAGCACTGCTTTATATCTTTCTGTGTCTTCTTCCGTTTTTCTTCCCCCCACCTCCTGATAGGCTCACACTTCTCAAAGAAAACATTCATACCTTAATCCTTGCCTTAGGCTCATCTTTCTAGAGAACCTGGGATTAGAGAAAGATGGTATTCATGGCTGATCTTTGCTTTGCGTTTCCAGCTCATCGAACACTTTCTGAGGCATATACTTTACCCTAACAAATAGAACCGCAACTCACCCTTGATAATTCACAGAGCCAATTTCACGTATCACCTTGTGTCACATTCTGTCATGTTTTGAACATCCTCCCACAGTGACGGCAGTGAACATCAACATGGACTGACTGAAGAAAGAATCAAGTTGATGGCAATGTAACTGAATATGTTGTTGACTGTTTGTTTCTAGATGTCATATTGACTAGCTAGATGGAGCTAAAATACTTTTTAAAAATGTACAATTTTCAAATTTACTTGGTGAAATTCTATTATGGTCCAGGACAAGCTTTTGCTTGCGTCCCATCTCACTGTCTTGCCGTAGCTACTTATATTTTGTGCCATCTCTCCTCAGTCTCATGAGAATGTCAGGGGATTTGTTGAAAGGGCAACCCACAGACAAAGGCACAGACCTCTTCCTTCTCTAATCAGTTTTGAGTTTCAGCAGCATACCAGGTAAAAGTCAAACTCAGAAACATTGTAGGCTTTTCCCTCCCAAATTAAACGGGAGCCTAAAAGCAAAATAATTACGTGTATGTGCTCGTTTCTCTCCTTCCACAATAATGCATGCAGTCAGATGAAAATGGTTCTCTCTAAGCCTTTAACTTTATGTAAATTATGTGCAATTTATTTTTCCGTTAGCCTCAAAGCTTGATAAGTGTAGCCAGACCGAAAAGGCTGTTAATTAAGTACACCACAGACATTATGCAAAAGTGAGTCTGTTTTAATGCTTTTCATTGTATCAGAGCAGCAAATTACAGACTCTTTCATTAGCATATGTAGGATTGAAGAGAGGGTGTCGGAGAGGGTAGAAGTTACCTAGTTTCTTCCCAAGTCTCACTTCTCTGCTCTGCCCTGCCTCCCTCATGGTTTAATGGAGTTTATACCACAGTTAGGGGGCGTCCTTCATGGTTCTAGTAATCAAGTGACCATGTGGTGGTTGTTAAAAGGACTCTGATCCTCTTATGCAGGAGACATTATGAGATGTCAAAGAGGGGACCCTAATTTAGCTTGGGGGTGGGATAGGGTTGAGGAAAAATTAAGGGACACCCTTCTAGAGTTTGACACCACTGAGCTAATTCTTGAAAACAAAGTAGGAGCTAGTCATATAAAGAAAAAGGATGGCGTATAATCATTCTTTGAGATATTGAGTTCCTACTTTGCCTCAGAGGCACTTTCTCTGGATAGTAATAGAGGTGTACATATAACAGGAATAAAATGTAAGACACTAGGTATTACCTCAGTTAAATAAATTAGACTCTATCACTCACTTCTCTTATGTTATTATCTCCTGCATAATTTTCTTCTCCACTTGCCTCCTTTCAACCTATGAACACGTTCAAGTCATCCGTATCCAGAGAGAGAAACCTCCTATCCATCAGGATTCCTTCAGGTACAAGTCGGGGTTGAAACAGGAAATCAAATGTAATCGACTTAACTAGAAAGAGGGTTTGTGGAGATTGTTGAAGATCTAGGGTTGTCTAGCCAAGAGGCAGCTGGATTCAGTGGCTCTGATAATGTCACCAGGACTCGGTTTCTGTCCTTCGCATCGCTCTGATTTCTGCTGTGTTGGTTTCGTTCTCTGCTAGCCTCTCTCCTTATACAGGGACAAGGTGATTGCAGGACTCAGAATTGCTTCTCGGTTCTAATCTTCCTCCCCTCCAAAGAGGATAGCTGCTTTCCTAAAAGTTCAAGTGAAAATCCCAGAATTGTGTCTATATGCCTTAGAGTTCAAAGGATTTGGGTCATCACCCATTCATGCTAGTCCTTGGGTTATTTTCCCAAAACATGCTTGCAAAGAGAATTCAAGTGATATGAGCTGTGGTGGTTGAAGCCTAGATCACATGCCCACTTGTAGGTTACCTGAAGCCTATGGGATGAAAGTTGAGAATGTGTAGTTTACTTACAGCAATTCAAGAATTGTTACCAGAAGAAGGGGGAGGTAGGTAGACCCTGAATAGCCCAAACAATCCATGTCTGCTCTAGGGCCTGTGTGTTGCTTTTTCATCAAGCTCGTGCTCTGTCTTCCTAGTTGTGTGACTTTTAGCACATTTCTTAATCTTTCTAAGCCTCACTCTATCTATAAAATGCGGACAATAATACCTCACAGGGTTGTTTTAGGATGCAATAAAATAAAGTATATACAGAACCTAGCAAACCTCTTAGCCCTTAGGAAACTCTTGGTAAAGATTAGTTCCTTTGCTTTTCCACTCTCTTTATCCTCTTCACTTTACTGTCAGCACTTTCCAAAGTTTAGTCTATACCTGCTTTCCATTAATTTATCACCTTTTGTTTAGTTCTTAATCTAATCAATCCAACTTCTGCTTTAACCACTCCATTAAAAGGCCTCCAGACAAATGAATTCTTCATGAGCTTCATCGTATTTAATCTCTCTGTTGAAATTGAAGTTCTTGGCTACCTGCTTTTTTTTTTTTTTTTCAAACTCTCTCCTTCTTCAGCTTGGAGGAGAGAGTAGCCAAGAGGATGAACTGTGTCAGTTATTAAACTATTGTCTCTCAATTTTAATCCACTCTATACTCTACTGCTGGAGACTTCGACACTCCTTTTGTAATTGATAGCATAAACAAGTAGGCAGAAATTCATTAAAGATATAGAGGTCCTAAAAAATACTATGGACTTTATAAAGCTGACATTTCTAGAACACTCCACTTAACAACAGCAGAATACATAATAATTTAAAAACTGACCCGGTTCATCCATTTAGCTAGTGAGCATTCATAACCACCCTTCTATACATGTTTTAAACTTCCATACAATAACAAAAACTTCCTCATGCTTTCACCTAACAAAAGGCAACTAGTTTTTGCATAACTAAAACCATTTCTCATCCTCTCCCCAAAATGAAGAAATGAAAAATTTCAAAAGTTATTGAATCAATCTTTATGAGACAATCATGGTAGGTATCTCTAGGCTACATTAATTACTTCTCAAATGTAGTCACAGTGCCAACTGAGTATTTTTTTACCTAAAGGTGAATTATAAAATTAATTAACACTGTCAATCCTTGTATGTAATAATAAGGGACAGGAGAAGAGTAGAGGGAATTACAATACATGCACACACTAATAATGAACTGATAACTACCATATGTACTATTATAGTAGATATTACGTTATTATATATTAGGGTGTATATATACCCATATATATACATATATACACACAAATATATATATACATACACACACATATATATAGACACACACATATAAACATACATACATATACATATGTACATACACACACAAATGCACATAAAAAGCAAGGAAGGAACTATTCCTGACTGTTAGAGTCCTCATGTTTATAAATGGCCACAAGAAGACTGTTGGACTTCCTTCTACTCCTACTATTCCATGTTTTCTTTTTCCTTAGTCAGAATCTCAGTTGATCAGAGTTGTTTATTTGAAGGGGTGACTCAAACTTTCATTCCCAAAGGATCTGCATCCTTTGGAGTCCTGAATTTCTTTTTAAAAATAAATTTTCATTAACTTTTACTCTTGGATATGTATTAAGAAGCACCTCAGAGAACTCCTTGGGTTCCAGATATATTCCTCCTCACTCTCATTGTGTAGCAATCTATTTACCTTTGGTAGTTGGGATAAATCATGCCAGCCACAAAGATAATCCTATTCTTTGGCTATTGGTTCAGAAGTACAACGAATCCAGAATGGCCAAGTTGCATTTAAACTTCCAATTCAATGGAAGTTTTGTTGTGTCTGATGGTGGAAACGTTTCTCTCTTAATAACCACAATCTAAACCAGCAGAATTCAAAGTTGCAGAGGAAGCAAAAATTCTGAAGGAAATTTTTAAGTGCAATAGTGAGAGAAGCTACTCTCATTTCTACCTCTTGCTTCTTGGAACTTTTAAAATTCTGCTTATTGAGGACACCACTCTTCATCTTGGTTGTTAACTTAAAGCATAACTGCATCTTGCCTCATCCATTCAGTTTTGTCTCCCAATTGGTGCCATAACTCAGTCTATAGTAGGCCCTTCCAACATTCTAGTAAACCAGCTGCTTCTGGGTGATGCTGTGTACAAACTCCATGGGCATGAATCTACTACCACACTTGTTAGTGTACTACAACCAGAAACTACAGCATTTTAATATGAATGGCAGTACCAGCAGGAAAGATAAGAGGATCCTGGAAATATCATGACTTGTTCTAAATTTTGTATCTCTGTGTCAGATCATCAGTTTTACCTTCAGACTTTTCATAAGGACATGAAAAATATTGATCAAATCCCATTGCAACTGGAGTCCAAGTTGTTTTGTCTATTAGTATTTTTTTTAATGTTTATTTTTGAGAGAGAGAGAGTGAAAGCGAGCAGGGCAGGGGCAGAAAGAGAGGGCGACAGAGCATCTGAAGTGGGCTCTGTGCAGACAGTAGCGAGCCTGGTTTGGGGCTTGAACTCATGAACCATGAGATCATGGCCTGAGCTGAAGTCGGATGCTCAGCTGAATGAGCCACCCAGGTGCTCCTGTTTATTAGCATTTCTTGAAATAAATGGGCTCCTAAATGGATGAGTCTTATCACCATACAATTTTAATTACCCTGGAATTTGCTATAGCAGGACTTCAACCTCTAAAACCATGTAAGAATTAATCTAGAGCAGTATTTCTGAATCATTTTGGATATAAAAGTTCCTAATACTAGTCAATGTAAAATGGAATGTTTCTTGATCAGCCTATGGCAGATAAGGGTTTGGGTAGGGGTGCTTTTTAAGTGGAAATAAAAAATGTGATTTGTGAAGAAATCACAGGGGTAAGAAGGGAGCATTGATTCTCCTTTTGATTTGAAAGAAATCACTAGCAAGACCCAAACCTGTCAGAAGCAGAATGTAACATAAAAATCATTATCATACTTTGAATTTTAATAATTATCTTTTTGCATACAGTTCAGAATATTTTACAGCTGTTCCATTTATTTCAATTCATTCCTAAAATTTAATATGCTGCCCCAATACCTGGAACGCAACTTTTGCTTTCTGCATGTTTAGATGTATTTTCTCTGTTTCTATTTCTTTTCTTTAAAGTTTATTTATTTATTTTGAGAAAGAGAGTGTGGGCATGAGAGCAGGGGAGGGGGAGGGGGAGGGGGAGAGGGAGAGGGAGAGGGAGAGGGAGAGGGAGAGGGAGGGAGGGAGGGAGGGAGAGAGAGAGAGAATATCCCAAGTATCTGTCAGTGCAGAGCCTCACTCAGAGCTTGAATCACGAACCATGAGATCATGACCTTTGAGCTGAAATCAAGAGTTGGACACTTAACCTACTGAGCCACCCAGGTGGAAACAGGGGTTTCCATTTCTTTAAACATGTTCATGATACAGTCTTGGCTTTCAAACATAATCATAAATGTACTTTGCAAATATATCTATGTATGGCTCATAGGATCTGTAGATTAGGAATTCAGGGCCAAATATTTCAAGCTATACATTCAAAAATATTGGCTTGCAGTCTTCTAACTTAAAACTCAGGAACAGGGTTCTGGAATCAAGGCCTTGTACTCTGAAATGAGAAAGAGTTGGGTCTATGTATAGGTTTCAGGTTACTATTGTAACAAAATACCACAAACGTGTGGCTTAAAAAATGCAAATTTACTATCTTATAGTTCTGGAGTTCTGAAGTCTGAAATGGGTCTCACTGGGTTGAAATCAAGGTGTCAGTCTGCTGTTTTCCTTTCTGGAGGCTCTAGAAGAAAATGTTTCCTTACCTTTTTTAGTTTCTAGAGGCTGCCCACATTTCTTGACTGTGGGATCCCTTTTTCCATCTTCAAAGCCAGTGATGCTACATCTCTCTCTTTTTTCTGTAGCTCATATCCTCCCCCTTCCCCACCTCTTCTGCCTTCCTCTTCTATTTCTATTGACCCTTGAGGTTGCACTGGCCCACCTGGATAATCTAGGATAATCTCCCTCTCTGAGGTCAATGGATCAGCAATCTTAATTCTATCTACAACCTTAGCTCCCCTTTTCCATGTAGGGTAACATATTCACAGGTCCTAGGAATTTGGACATGGACATCTCTATGGGGTCGTTATTGTGTATAATGACCTTATTTTGGGTTCTAACCCAGCATCTTCAGAGATGTGTGGTGTTGGGCAAGTCACTAATTTTTCAAAAGGCCTCATTTGGTAGTGGGATAGTAGTGGGCTTTTGGTCAAGATTAAATGTGCTGATATGGGCCATGTGCTTGAGTCCCTACCACAGGACTGCCTGGGTGGCTCAGTCAGTTAAGTGTCCAACTCTTGTTTTTGGTTCGGGTCATGATCTCATGGGATTCTCTCTTTCTCTCTACCCCTCCCCCACTCATGTGCACACATGTTCTCTTTCTCTCTCAAAATAGATAAATAAGCTTAAAAAAAAAAAAAAAAAGTCCCTAGCACATAGCAAACACTCAGTGAATGTTAGCCAATTTTGTGTAAGAATTTAGGTATGCTTGCTCACCATGGGTCCGGATTAGAGACACTCTTCAGAACTCTTATAGACGCCTGTCCTTCTTTGACCCTGGCATACCCAAAACTGCAATGTCACCATCTGTTTATATGCCTTTTTCCTCTATTAAACAGAATTTCCTGATGGTAGGGAAACAAGCTTATATGTCTTTGTAAACCCCCATGCGTGGCACAAAAAAAGGCTTCCTGATAAATTCCTGGTGTAAGGTATGTTACCATTAATTGGGAGAAATGAGTCTTTTCCTAACCATAAGAAAAATTAATGGATAAAATTTTCTTGATTGCATAATCTTCTCTTATTACATATTCTTCAAACTTTTGGGACTTTTTACTATTGTCTTCTCTGAAACCCTTTCAGATTAAGCATTATTATTATTATTAAATGTATTAATTGATGAAAATTATTTTGGAAAATCCTTATTAATGAAGACATTTACAAAATAATTGATTGTTCAGGTACCACTGTCAAGAAGCTACTGGTCTACTTTTCCATATACCTACTTTCGAGATAAAAAGCAGTACTGTGTTAGCAGCAGAAGATAATGCATTTGAACAGAAACTGTTCTCTCCTTAAGCCCCCACAGTGATGTTGTGATTTTGGTGGAGTATGTTAGCATAGACTTAGCTAGTAGGCATGAGATAGAATTACATGAAGACTATATAATTAAATATACACGTAGGAGGGAAAAAACATGATCCACATGTGAAGTGTGAGGATATGATCATCCCTGACTGGAGATGAAGAAAGAGACATTTAAAAGAAATAAGATCACTTTATAGAGCTTGTAAGATGAAGAGGGGAAACAAAAAAAGAAATCTGAGGAGAAATTTTTAAATTTTAAATCTTACTTAAGAGGACAGACTCCAATTATCTCAAAGGGAGTCCACAAATTCTGAGGCTCCATAACCAAGAGGAAAACTCCTCTGTGGGCAAAATCCAGAAAATACTGGGTTAGGTAGCTATGAGGAGTATAGCTTTGATCTAAGTCGCAGTGGATTCAGTTAGATCTCAGTAGGCAGACACCCCTCCTTCCTCAAGGACCTAGTTAAGATCGAGTAAAGTGAGTACACAGAACATTTACATTGCAACACCGACTTACATGTGAGTCTCTCCCACTAGACCTTAAGGCTGGTGAGAGCATACGCCGCTGAGCTTTAATTTACGTATATAGAGACATAAAATTGTGCCTGGCATATAGAAAACACTGAGTAAATATTTGTCATTAAATAAAGGAGCTTGTCTCACAGAATTTATGAGCCAGAGGGAACTAAAGTTATCTTCTAGACTGTACATCTTCAAATCTGTCTGGGCATCAAAATCACCTAAGGAGTGTGTATGGTGAGTGCTTTTAAAGAATACTGAATCTAAATTACATAGAGAATATGCCCATTACTCCCTCCAAGAGAGAGAACTCAAAGTACCCTCCTAATCAGACTACATACTTTCTGCCTAAGATTAAGATGTCTGCTCCTTTCATTTCCATTCAACATAAAACTGGAAGTTCTAGCAAGTGCAGTTAAGACAAGAAAAAGAAACAAAAGGTATACAGATTGGAAAAGAAGAAATAAAACTCTATTCACCAATGCCATGATTGTTTTCAGAGAAAAATCCCAAGGAATCTACAAAAATTTCCTAGAACTAGTGAGTGACTTTATCAAGGTCCCAGAATACAAAGTTGATATACAAAAATCAGTTGTATTTCTTTAAGTTTATTTATTTAGAGAGAGAGAGAAAGAGAGGGAGAGAGCTGGGGAGGGGCAGAGAGACAGAGAGAGAAAGAATTGCAAGCAAGCTCTGTGCTGCCAGTGTGGAGCCTGACATGGGGCTCGAACCCACGAACCATGAGATCATGACCTGAGCCCAAATCAAGAGTCAGACATTTAACCGACTGAGCCACTTGGGTGCCTCAATCAATCATATTTCTATGTACAAAACATAAATAATTTGGAATTGAAAATTACCTTTTCAATAGCACCTACGGAAAAGAAAATACATAGTTATAAGATTAATCAAAATGTGCAGGATGTTTATGTTCAAAAGTACAAAATACTGATGAAAGAAATCAAAGATGACTTAATGGAGATATTCATCACGTTTGTGGATTATAAGACTGAACGTTGTTACAATGCTAATGTTCCCTAAATTGGCCCACAGACACAATGCCATCATAAAATATCAGAAGAAATTTTGTAGTTATTGACAAGACTATTCTAAAGTGTATGTGGAAAGGCAAAGGAACTAGACCAGCCAAGATAATTTTGAAAAAGAAGAACAAAGTTGGAAGACTTGCATTGCTTGATTTCAAAATTCATTAAAAACCTACAGTAATTAAGAGTGTGGTACTGGCCAAAGGACAGACACGTAGATCATTGCAACAGAATAGTGAGTCTAGAAATAAATCCACACAAATAGGATCAATTGATTTTTGGCAAAGGTGCAAGATGATTAAATGGAGAAAAATAATCTTTTAAAAATAAATTGTGTTGGAACAATTGGATATCCATGCACAGAAAGAGCTAGTATACTTTATGCAAAAACGAACTAAAATGGGTGACAGACCTAAATATAAAATGTAAAACTATAAAACTTTTAAGAGATGACCTATGTGGCATGGGATTAGGCAAAGAGTTAGACAAGATACCATAAGGATAATACATGAAGGAAAAACTGATAAATTAGATTTCATTAAAATTAAAACTTTTACTTTGTAAAGGACCATGATAAGAGAATGAAAAGACAGGCCTCAGGTGGGAAGAAAAATATTTGCAAATCACATAACCGACAAAAGATTTGTGTCCATTGTATGTAAAGGACACTTAAAACTCAACAATAAGCAAGTAAATGAACCAATTAAGAAATAAGAAAAGTTTTGAAAAGGGACTTCAATGGAATTAAACAAGTGACATATAAGCCCAAAAAAGATGATCAACATTAGTTATTAGGGAAATACAAATTAACACTGTTATATACCCTTTAAAATGACTTAAACCAAAACAACAAAAGCCTAGCAATATCGGGTCCTGGAATGGATGCCAAACAACTGGAATGCTCATATGTTGCTGTGGGGTGCAATTTCAAAAGCAGTTTGGCAGTTTATTTTTCACTGAGGTATGAATGACATATAACACATAACGGACAATTTCTTAAACAGGTAAACGTACACTTATCCAGCAACCCTAGACCTATGTATTTACCTAAGGGAAATGTAACTTCCATTCACACAAAAACCTGAGGCCCATATTACTGTAGCTCTATTCATGATTGTTCCAACCTGGAAATAACCTAAATTTCCTTCAACTGGTGAATGAATAAACAACCTGTGGCCCATTCATGCAATAAAAGGAATAAACCACAGATGCGCTCAGCAACACAGACATATCTCACTTACATTATGCTAAGCGAAGGAAGCCAGACTTGAAAGGCTGCACACTATATGATTCCCCTGATATGACATTCTCGAAAAGACAAAACTGTAGAGGCAAAGGATACATCATTGGTTGCCAGAGGTTAGGGTTAAGGGAAGGCCTTGACTACTAGGGTAACAACATCTTTAGAGTGAATATACTGTTTTGGATGTTGACGGTGGCGATGGTTACACAACCATGAATTTATGCATTTACCAAAGTTTTCAGAGTTGAAAAAATTTTTTTTCAGAGCTGTTCCTTAAAAAAGTGAATTTCAGACAGTATTCAGCAGTACGCGGCACGGAGATGTGAATTTGGGAAGTGATAAGCTGCGAAACATAGGGAACCACTTTTGCGGGGGGAGAGAGGATAGAGACTGGAGGGCGGAGAGAATACGGGAGAAGCACCCTTCCCCAAAAGCAGCTGGAGAGAAAGTGGAAAACTGGAAACAGCCGCAGGGACTAAACTAAAAAGGGAGAAAGGAGAAAAGAGAAAAGAGAAAGGAGAAAGGAGAGGGTTTAAATTCCATTAAGACTGTAAACAAGGGGAGCGCAAAGCCTGCAACTCTGCAGCTCCATACCTGGCGGTGCTCTGGCGGGAAGGGCGAATCCCCAGGAGCAGAGTGGGGTCCGGGAGGTTCTCGGGCCACACGGGGGAAAGCGGTTCCACTGCTGGAAGGACATTTGGTAGAGACTGTTGAAGCCACCGGGTCCCAGCAGACCCCGGAAGGTGGGTATAGTTGCTGGTGCTGGGGCAAGGTCATTAAGGGTGAAGCCTAGTGCCAGATGTGTGTTGTGATTTTCCATAATCTCTGAAACGCTGCTGCTATACGGTCTTGTGAACTTTTTCTGGGGTGGGCTGGCACCTGGCCACAGTCTCGGGGCACCAGCAGCAGCAGGGTCCAGCGAGCATTCCTGGGTGCAGCCAATATTCGGCCGTCGCTCATTTGGCCATTGCTTGATGAGATCCTCCCTCAGAGGGGCGCAATGGGTCAAAGCCACAGTCTGTCAGAAGTAAGGGGACGGGGAAAACAGCCGCATCTGAAACAAAACTCAGGAGAGAGGTGCTGCCTGGGGCCTGGTAACGGAGAGTGAAAAAGCGGGGAGTGGAGGAGAGCTGAAGACAGAGGACAGGTGCCCGATTGCTGATCTGGGAGAACAGATTGGGTAGATGGCTGGCGCCATTTTTTACCGCTCCCGCGCATGCGCCCACGCACCTACGAGCCCTGCAACAATCCACCCCAGTAGGCTAGCAGCGCCATCTAGTGGAGGTGCAGAGCTGTTACACAGAGCCCTGCCCAACTGGGCCAACCTCGCTCTTCAAAGAACACAAGTCTCACCACCAGCTTAATTTATGGACTCTAGGGAGCTACATAGACTGATTTCTAGGGGAAAGGGAAGCAATTTCATTCCTACTTCAATCTGTTAGGTTCATCTATTCAATTTTCTTTTTTTTTTCTGTTTTTTTTTCTTTTTTCTTTTTCTCTTTTACAATTTTTTTCTTTTTCTTGAATACAAAAAGAGAAAGAAATCATTTTTATTTTCATTTTTTATTAAAAATATTTTTCATTAATTTTTACTACTATATTTTTTACTTTTGTGTAATTTTTTTCAAATTCTACTTGACTATCATCATTTTATTCTAGTCTACTTCGTGTATTCACCTTTTCAAATTTAAAACAGTTTCCTTTTTTTCTTTTTCTTTTTTTCTCTTTTTCGTTTCTTTTTCATGAATGCAGAAAGAGAAAAACTTCATTTTTTCTTTCAATTTCTATTAAAAATATTTTTATTTGATTTTTTACTATATTTTTTGCTTTTATCTAAATTTTTTCAAATTCTATTTTACTTCCATCATTTTATTTTAGTCTACTACAGTGTATTCACTTTTTCAAATTTTCAAATGATTTCTTTTTTCTTTTTATCTTTTTTCTCTTTTTTGTGTTTTTTCTTTTTTCTCAAAGAAAAAGAAAAAAATCATATTTATTTTTAATTTTTATTAAAAATATTTTTCTTTAATTTTTTTCTACTATATTCTTTACTTTTGTATATATTTTTTCAAATTCTATTTTACACCCAGCATCTTATTTTAGTCTACTTCAGTGTATTCATTTTTTCAAATTCTCAAACAATTTCCTTTTTTCTCCCCACCCCCCCCATTTTTCTCTAATCTGTCAAACCACTTTCAACACCCAGACCAAAACACACCTAGGATCTAGCATCATCAATTCGATTTGTGTGTGTGTGTGTGTGTGTGTGTGTGTGTGTGTGTGTGTTTAATTTTTAATTTTAATATTTTTTAATTTTAATTTTTTTAATTTCAATTTTTCTACCTCATTAATTCCTTTTCTCCCTTCAAAATGACAAAATGAAGGCATTTACCCCAAAAGAAAGAGCACAAAAAAACGACAGGGATTTAACCAACACAGTTACAAGCAAGATGTCTGAACCAGAATTTAGAATCACGGTAATAAGAATACTAGCTGGAGTCGAAAATAGATTAGAATCCCTTTCTGCAGAGATAAAAGAAGTAAAAAATAGCCAGAATGAAATTAAAAATGCTATAACTGAGCTGTAATCTCGAATAGATGCCACGGCAGCAAGGGTGGATGAGGCAGAACAGAGAATCAGTGATATAGAGGACAAACTTATAGCCAATAACGAAGCAGAAAAAAAAAGAGGGAGATGAACGCAAAAGAACACAATTTAAAACTTAGAGAAATCAGTGACTCATTACAAAGGAACAACATCAGAATCATAGGGGTCCCAGAAGAGGAAGAGAGAGAATTAGGGGTAGAAGGGTTATGTGAGCAAATCACAGTGGAACTTTCCTAACCTGGGGAAAGAAACAGACATCAAAATCCAGGAAGCACAGAGGACCCCCATTAGATTCAACAAAAACTGACCATCAACAAGGCATAACATAGTCAAATTCACAAAATACTCAGGCAAGGAGAGAATCATGAAAGCAGCAAGGGAAAAAAAGTCCCTAACATACAAGGGAAGACAGATCAGATTTGCAGCAGACCTATCCATAGAAACTTGGCAGGCCAGAAAGTAGTGGCAGGATATATTCAATGAGCTGAATCAGAAAAATAAGCAGCCAAGAATTCTTTATCCAGCAAGCCTGTCATTCAAAATAGAAAGAGAGATTAAAAGTTGCCCGCACAAACAAAAATTAAAGGAGTTTGTGACCACTAAACCAGCCCTGCAAGAAATTTTAAGGAGGACTCGCTGAGGGGAGAAAAGATAAAAACAAAAATAAAAACAAAAAACGACCAAAAGCAACAAAGACTAGAAAGGACCAGAGAACACCACCAGAAACCCTATTCTATAAGCAACATAATGGCAATAAATTCATATCTTTCTGTACTCACTCTAAACATCAATGGACTAAATGCTCCAGTCAAAAGACATAGGGTAACAGAATGGATAAGAAACCAAGATCCATCTATATGCTGTGTACAAGAGACCCACTTTAGACCTAAAGACACCTTCAGATTGAAAATAAGGGGATGGAGAACCATCTATCATGCTAATGGTCAACAAAAGAAAGCAGGAGTAGCCATACTTCTATCAGACAATCTAGACTTTAAAATAAAGCCTGTAACAAGAGATGGAGAAAGGCATTATTATCATAATTATACTAATTAAGGGGTCTATCCACCAAGAAGACCTAACAATTGTAAACATTTATGCTCCAAACATGAGAGGACCCAAATGTATAAATCAATTAATCACAAACATAAAGAAACTCCTCATTGATAGTAATACCATAATAGTAGGGGACTTCAACACCCCACTTACAGCAATGGGCAGACCATCTAAACAGAAAATCAACAAGGAAACAATGGCTTTGAATGACACACTGGACCAGATGGACTTACAGATATATTCAGAACATTTCATCCTAAAGCAGCAGGATACACATTCTTCTCGAGTGCACATGGAACATTCTCCAGAACAGATCACATACTGGCACACAAATCAGCCCTCAACAAGTACAAAAAGATCGAGATCATACCTTGCATATTTTCAGACCAAAACGCTATGAAACTCAAAATCAACCACAAGAAAGAAAATTGGGAAGATAACAAATACTTGGAGACTAAAGCACATCCTACTAAAGAATGAATGAGCCAACCAAGAAGTTAAAGAGGACATTAAAAAGCACATGGAAGCCAATGAAAATGATAACACCAGAACCCAAAACCTCTGGGACACAGCAAAGGCAGTCATAAGAGGAAAGTATATAGCAATCCAGGCCTTCCTAAAGAAGGAAGAAAGATCTCAGATATACAACCTAACCTTACGCCTTAAGAAGCTGGAAAAAGAACAAGAAATAAAACCCAAAAGCAGCAGAAGACAGGAAATAATAAAGATTAGAGCAGAAATTAATGCTAATGAAACAAACAAACAATCAAAAAAACAGTGGCACAGATCAATGAAACCAGAAGCTGGTTCTTTGAAAGAATTAACAAAATGGATAAACCACTAGCCAGTTGGATCAAAAAGAAAAAGGAAAGGACCCAAACAAATAAAATCAAGAATGAAAGAGGAGAGATCACAACCAACACTGTAGAAATACAAACTATAATAAGAGAATATTATGAGGAATTATATACCAATAAAATGGGCAACCTGGAAGAAATGAACAAATTCCTAGAAACATAGAAACTACCAAAACTGAAACAGGAAGAAATAGAAAATTTGAACAGACTCATGAGCAATAAGGAAATCGAATTAGTAATCAAAAATCTCCCAAGCCACAAGAGTCCAGGGCCAGATGGCTTTCTAGGGGAATTCTACCAAACATTTAAGGAAGAGTTAACACCTATTCTCTTGAAGCTGTTCCAAGAAATAGAAATGGAAGGAAAACTTCCAAACTCTTTCTATGAAGCCAGCATTACCTTGATTCCAAAACCAGACAAAGACCACACTAAAAAGGAGAACTATAGACCAGTTTCCCTGATGAACATGGATGCAAAAATCCTCAACAAGATATTAGCCAACTGGATCCAACAATACATTAAAAAAATTATTCACTACGACCAAGTGGGATTTACACCTGGGAGGCAGGGCTGGTTCAATATCCGCAAAACAATTTACATGATTCATCACATCAATAAAAGAAAGGACAAGAACCATATGATCCTCTCAATAGATGCAGATAAAGCATTTGACAATACAGCATCATTTTTTGATAAAAACCCTTTAGAAAGTAGGGACAGAAGGAGCATACCTTGAGATCATAAAAGCCATATATGAACGACCCAATGCTAATATCATCCTCAATGGGAAAAACTGAGAGCTTTCTCCCTAAGGTCAGGAACAAGACAGAGATGTCCACTCTCCCCAATGTCATTCAACATAATATTGGAAGTCTTAGCCTCTGCAATCAGACAACACAAAGAAATAAAAGGCATCCAAATCGGCCAGGAGGAGGTCAAACTTTCACTCTTCACAGATGACATGATACTCTATATGGAAAACCCCAATATATTCCACCAAAAAACCACTAGAATTGATTCAGGAATTCAGCAAAGTCGCAGGATATAAAATCAATGCACAGAAATCGGTTGCATTCTTATACACCAACAATGAAGCGACAGAAAGAGAAATCAAGGAATTGATCCCATTTACAATTACACCAAAACCCATAAAATACCTAGGAATAAATCTAACCAAACAGGTGAAAAATCTATACACTGAAAACCATAGAAAGCTTATGAAAGAAATTGAAGAAGACACAAAAAAATGGAAAAAATATTCCATGTTCCTGGATTGGAAGAACAAACATTGTTAAAATGTCGATACTACCCAAAGCAATCTACATATTCAATGCAATCCCTATCAAAATAACACCAGCATCCTGCACAGAGCTAGAACAAACAATCCTAAAATGTGTAGGGAACCAGGAAAGACCCTGAATAGCCAAAGCAATCTTGAAAAAGAAAACCAAAGCAGGAAACGTCACAATCCCAGACTTCAAGCTGCGCTACAAAGCTGTAATCATCAAGACAGTATGGTACTGGCACAAGGACAGACACTCAGATCAATGGAACACAATAGAGAACCCAGAAATGGACCCACAAATGTATGGCCAACTAATCTTTGACAAAGCAGGAAAGAATATCCAGTGGAATCAAGACAGTCTCTTCAGCAAGTGGTGCTGGGAAAACTGGACAGCGACATGCAGAAGAATGAACCTGGACCACTTTCTTATACCATACACAAAAATAAACTCAAAATGGGTGAAAGACCTAAATGTAAGACAGGAAGCTATCAGAATGCTTGAGGAGAAAGCAGGCAAAAACCTCTTTGATCTCGGCCGCAGCAACTTTTTAATCAACATGTCTCTGGAGGCAAGGAAAACAAAAGCACAAATGAACTACTGGGACCTCATCAAAATAAAGAGCTTCTGCAAAGCAAAGGAAATAATCAGCAAAACTAAAAGGCAACCAACAGAATGGGAGAAGATATTTGTAAACGACATAACAGATAAAGGGTTAGTATCCAAAGTCTATAAAGACCTTATCAAACTCAACACCCCAAAAACAAATAATCCAGTGAAGAAATGGGCAAAAGACATGAATAGACACTTCTCCAAAGAAGACATCCAGATAGCCAACCGACACATGAAAAATTGCTTAACATCATTCATCATCAGGGAAATACAAATCAAAACCACAATGAGATACCATTTTACACCTGTCAGAATGGCTAACATTAACAACTCAGGCAACCACAGATGTAGGCGAGGATGTGGAGGAAGAGGATCTCTTTTGCATTGTTGGTGGCAATGCAAGCTGGTGCAGCCACTCTGGAAAACAGTATGGAGGTTTCTCAAAAAACTAAAAATCGACCCAGCAATTGCACTACTAGGTGTTTATCCACGGGATACAGGTGCGCTGTTTTGAAGGGACACATGCACCCCCATGTTTATAGCAGCACTATCGGCAATAGCCAATGTATGGAAAGAGCCCAAATGTCCATCGATGGATGAACAGATAAAGAAGAGGTGGTATATATATATACAATGGAGTATTACTCGGCAATCAAAAAGAATGAAATCTTGCCATTTGCAACTACATGGCTGGAACTGGAGGGTATTATGCTAAGTGAAATTTAGTCAGTCAGAGAAAGACAAAAGTCATATGACTCCACTCATATGAGGACTTTAAGAGACAAAACAGATGAACATAATGGAAGGGAAACAAAAATAATATAAAAACAGGGAGGGGGACAAAACATAAGAGACTCATAAATATGGAGAACAAACTGAGGGTTTCTGGAGGGGTTGTGGGAGGGGGGATGGGCTAGATGGTTAAGGGGCATTAAGGAATCTACTCCTGAAATCATTTTTTCACTATATGCTAACTAATTTGGATGTAAATTTTAAAAAATAAAAAATAATATTTAAAAAAAAGTGAATTTCACTGTACTTGGACCTTTGAAAGACATCATTAGCCACTAGTAAAATGCAAATCAAAACACTACAACGAGATATCACTTCACACCCACTAGGATGGTATCACTTAAAAAAATGGCCAATATCAAGTCCTAACAAGGATGTGGATAAATTGGAACCGTCATACATGGCTGGTGAGAACGTAAAATGGTGCTGCTACTTTGGGAAACAAAGTGGCAGTTCCTTAAAAGGTTAAACATAGAGTTACCATGTGACCCAGCAATTCCAGTCTAGATATAGAATCCAGAGAAATAAAAACATACATCTACATAAAAAAATCTATCTATGAATATTCATAGCAGCATTATTCACAACTGGCAAAAAGCGGAAACCACCCATATGTCCATCAACCGATAAATGGATAAACAAAATATGATACTATTTCTCTACCATGCGATATTATTCACAAAAAGAAATGAAGTATTGATGACATGGACGAACCTTGAAAACATTATGTTAAGTGAAAGAAACCAGTCACAACAGGCAAATCTGTAAAGATTGAAAGTAGATTAGCAGTTGCCAGTGGCTGGGGCTGGGGAGAACGAAGAGAATGTGTGCTAATAGGTACAGCGTTTCTTTTTGGGGTGATCAAAATCCGTTCTAAAATTGTGGTCAATAGTTATACAACTGTGGAGTATACTAAATGCGGAGTATCTTAAATGGGTGAATTGTCTGCTACAAATCATATCTCCTAAAAGCTTTTAAAACGCAGACATCATTGGGGCGCCTGGGTGGCTCAGTCAGTTAGGCGGCCGACTTCAGCTCAGGTCATGATCTCACGGTCCGTGAGGGCTGTGAGTTCGAGGCCCGCGTCGGGCTCTGTGCTGACAGCTCAGAGCCTGGAGCCTGTTTCAGATTCTGTGTCTCCCTCTCTCTGGCCCTCCCCTGTTCATGCTCTGTCTCTCTCTGTCTCAAAAATAAATAAATGTTAAAAAAAAAATTAAAAAAAAAATAAAAAAAACGCAGAGATCATTAAAGCAAAATTGAAAAATAAAGTGGGTTTTTAAGTCACCATCGCAGAGACACCGTTGTCCCCGAGCACTTCCACCTTCCTACTATTGTCTTGGACCAACCAGTGTTCTTCCTGCAGTCTGTAAGCAAGGAGCACCTAACAGCTGATGACCTGGGGACCCCTCATGGCCTACAAACTCTTCTTTCTTGGCCCCTAGCACATTTAAAAGATTTTCAAGCTTAGTTACCAACATTGCACAGCTAGAAGAGTTCACATTAAATGTGGATTTCTGGCTTCTCCAGAGAACAAAACAAAACAGAGTGAGAAAATAGATCTGACTTGATGGCCACACTGGACCTACATTTCCCACGTGCAAAAATGACACTACCCTCTTTAGGGCATGATGCCCTTCCTAGTTTGCCCCTGTACACCCAGTCTGCATCATTTCGTTGTCACTTCTTTTTAGTCCCTTAGGGACATCTGAGTTTACACTGCCAGCTCAGACCTTTCCCTGCATCACAATTTTCTTATTTTGCATCCCATTCCCTCAGGCCCTATTTGATGACTGGAGAATCCTGGGGTTTCTAACCTTGGTAGCACGTCAGAATCTCCTGGGGCCAAAGTAAAAAATCCCTATGTAAAGGTGCACCCCTGACAGGTTAAATCAGAATCTTCAGGGCAAGGGTGGGGGGTGCAGGCACAGGCCTAACAGTAAAAACCCAAACAAAAAATCCTACTTCCTAGGTGATTGCAATTTGTATCTAGGGAAGCGAGCCACTGGGCTAATCTGCTAATTCAACTCAAGGAAAAGATTTTAGTATCCAGTAAAGGTTTAATGGCCTTTCAGATAACTTTTATTTTTCAACCATTGCCTCAGTGAGTTAATGATGTGGAAATTAAAGGCAAAACTAAAAGGATGTTTTGGTTAGGTGAATGTTTTACTTGATTTTCAAAGCAGAGTGGGTGGCTGATTGGACCTCAACATAACTGTCATTTTTATAACTAGTCATATTAAAAGATTTTGTAATCATTACACCAAGCATGGACAAGTCATGATGCCTTTACAGTGGGGCCTTTCTGTTATTTTTAAAACAACAAGGTTTTTAATCAATGAATTTGAGTTGTTATTGAGACCTTCTGTGGGTCCTGGCAATGTCACTGGGGCTGACAAGACAAGAAGTTAACAGGGGTTTGTGAGGCCATGAGTGGTCAAAACAGCAAGACAGGAACACGTGCTGGCAGCCATTGATAAAGACTTACTAAAGTGACAAGACTTTTGTTTCTTATCTCCAGTTCAGATGGAAGCTTTGAAGGCATTCTGCAGTGGGCGATGGGGTCGGGGTGCGGTGTGGGGGATGGGGAGAGCTCCTCTCTTCCCCCCCCCCCGCCCCCCCCGCTCCTCCCCCCAGAGGTCCTTCCCCTAGAGGATTCACAGAAGGCTCTAGGTAGAGAAAACATGTGTTAGGCACGAGCAGTCCCCTCCTACCTTGCAGGCCTGTCCTTCAAGGTACTCTTGAACTTCACTGCTTCGAATCAGGAATCCAAGGCTCTCCTTAAAGCCTACTAGAAAGTGCTGTAGGTTGAATCTCCCCACCCAGGACCCCAACAGGCAAACAAATGGCACCCCTTGGAAAGTGCGAGTGCAGCCTAGCTAGGAGCCTGGGCCGCGGGCTGGGACCGGGCGGTCACTGCGGGGATAATGCCCGCGGCCGCACCCCGGGGCAGGTGGGGCGTCCACTGCACCTGCAAACCGCGCGCCTCGGCTCGGCCCCCTTGCATCCCCGCAGTCCAGCCCACCCGGGAGAGGCCGCCTGCGGGGCCGCAGTGGGGAGGGGGCGTCGGCTGCGGCGGGGAGGGAGACACGCGGCGAGGCAGGGGAGGGGGGCGCGGCGGGCGGCGGTACTGTCCAGGGGGAGGCGGGCGGAGGGAAGGCGCTGCCGCCGCCGCCGCTGCCGCCTCTCTGGCGGCGACACAGACGCCGGGAGCGGCCAAAGCGGTGAGTCGCTGTGCCTTCCCTCCGATTCTCTGGAGCCTGGGCACATCGGAGTTGCAGGCGGGGCGGGGTGTGCGGGGGCCGGCGGCGCCGGGAGCGGCTCCTGTGGGGACCCGCGTGCTCGGAGCCCGGCGGCACAGGGGTGGGCGCGAGGAGCGCGCGGTCCTGAGGACCTGGTCCCTGCAGCCATTCCCGGTGCAGCTCACCCGGTCAGTTCCCCTGTCCTGCCCTCAGTGCCTCGGAGAGAAAATAAAACAAAGCCAAAGACCCTGAGGGTGGGTGGCCGGAAAGGGGAGAGCAACTTTGCGGACGGACGCGCTGAGGCGCGCGGGGCAGGCAGTATGGGGGCGCACTAGGTCGGAAGGGGGCGTTCGTGCGCCTGGTGGCCCCGGGGACTTCTGGAGCAACCTTTCAGGGCGGGGGTTGGGGTCGACGGCACTCGCTGGTTCCCGGGGCTGCAGAGTCCGCCCTGAGAGTCTACAGGAGGCGTGTGTGTGATGTGGGGACCTGGGGAGGGGGCTTGGGGAGCCACCGAAGGCGGTAGTTGAACCCAGAGGAGTTAGTAGCATGCATTTGGGACTCCGACCTGAAAGATTTGCGACTCTTGCCCTCGGGGACTCGGGAAGGGGTGTGCTGGGGAGATGTGTTTGAGTGTTTTTCAGTGCATACCGATTTATTTTTAGCTTCCAGAGAAGCAGGATGTGCAAAGTGGGTTGTATCAGCCCGGGAGGGGCAGGAGGTCTCCCTGTCCGCAGGAAATGCACAAGTTTCTTGCTGCAGATGCTTGCTTTAAGCCCAGAGAAAGAAAGCCTTTTGGCTCTCTGAAGACCTCCCCGCCAGGGCCACTTTCTTCCTGAGGGTCTGAGGCTGCAGGTCAGGCCGGTCAAGCGTGCCTCTGTTGTTAAACGCTGGACCCAAATGCTGGTACGCGTTCTGTTCGCAGGGCAACTGGTGTGAAACACAGACGTAGGGCTGCCAAGGTCTCGCTTGCTGAGAAGGAAACCACACAAGCTTGCTCAAAGTTTTCCCAGCTTTGTCTGACTTGAAAATAACAGACTTAAGCAGCTGTATTACCAAGAGCAGGATTCTCGGTCTAGGCTTCTCAGACCTAATTGGCAATGCCTGTGGGTCTTTACCTCGGCCCGGGAGACGCCTGTGTTTGAGGGTCAAATGCAGGACGCAGGGGCGGCAATGGAGGAGGGGGTGGTGTGATGGGAGTGTGGGCGTATGGGAGGGGAACCATTGGGAGCTGAGTACAGATCTGGGGAGGGGCTTCCGTCAGAGGAGGAGGCTCGAGAAGCTGAAACCCAAGTGTTCTGGTGCCCCAGCTAGACCCCTGGAAATTGCCCCGGAGTCTCCCCCGTTTCAGCTAGTCAGCAGCAGTCCTGAGGACCCGCTCTCTGTAAGTGTGCCAGGTGAATGGGCTGTGAGGAGCATGGGCTGTGCCGCCAAACTGCAGGCTCTGAGTTCTGGCTGGGACACGAGTAGCTCCCAGACCCTGGGCTCCTTCTCTGTGTTTCCTGATCTGTGGCATGAGGTTGATAAGAGGTAGCGGACCTATCTCTGGTTCGTTGGGCAGATAAAATGAATTAATACACGGAAAGCACTTCACACAGTGCTTTGTCATTAGTAAGTGCGGCACAAATGTGAGCTCTCGTCGTTTGTTGTTGTTGTTATTATGCCCCCTTTTCCCTTTTCCTGCTGCCACTGATTTAGTTGACGACCTTATCTCTTGCCTGAATTGCTCCAGTGGCCTTCACACCAGCTCCTTGCTCTGCATCAGGATGCGCCTGCCCCAGTCCATTCTCCGAACTGCAACTAGAATGCTCGTTTTGAAAGCAAAAATCTGACTCCAGTCATTCTGCTTAATTTCCTTCAGAGGTTTTCTGTGGCTTTCGGGGTAGAGTTCGGGCTCCAGGGAATTTCATGACCTCACTCTTGTTTCCTCACCAGCCTCATCTCCCAAGCCTCTCCTCGTGTAGCTTCAGCTCAGCACTGAGCTGGGCTCACCCTTCCTCGTCTGGGCAACTCCTGTGAATTTTTCCCTACTGCCTACCAGCAGACCTCTTGCCCCCACCCCCACGTTCCCAGCTAATTGTGCTGCCCTTGCTTGGCGCCCTGCATCATCATCTACACATCAATCAGTCTTCCCTACCTGCAGGTGCCTTGCGGGGTGGATTGTGGGCCTCAGAAAATGTTTGTTGAATGAATAAATAAATGCAGGTCAAACAAAGTTTAATTCTTCTCACTAAAGCCAGAAGCAAACATGGAGAATAATAGAAAGACAAAACCAATCTTTAGTACCGTACAATAAAAAACATTGGGAAATAACTAAGGAATCAGATGTTGGTCAAAAGCAGTGGGGCATGCTATCTTGTCACCATTTCAGAGGTATTTGTTTAAATTATAAAGGGTCAGACTAATAATGGAGAGATGTAGTGATTTGAACTCTTCCCTTTACTCGTAAAAAGGTGCGGGATCTCACATTTGGCTGTGACGGATAGAGGTCTAGCGCTTTGAAGAGGACGTGCAGTGAATTTGGTTCTGGAGGCAGAGGTGAATGTTACCACATGCATGGACTTTGTAGCTCTTCCTGGGATTGTGGCTTCCCCTGGAGTGTGGATTTCCGCTCGATTTGGGATTGGTATGAAGAGAGCAGAGTTCTTCTGTTACATTTCAGGTGATTCAGTATGTTCTGTGGGTGCATTTCTGACTGAGGCAGCATTTCCAAGCGTTCCATTACCGGGTTCCCGGGATCCATGCAGAGGGAGCTAAGGTGGTTCCCAGTTCTCTGGAACAGCCTGAGTCTAATTTCTAGGCTCCAGAACGGGCGTGGGGGTGGGGGGGGGGGTTGTATAGCTGAGGAATCAAGAATGCTTGTTTACATTTTTAAAGGGCCGTAAACAAAACAAATCAAAATACAGAGAAGAATATGCAACAGAGACCATGCCTAAAATAATTACTACCTAGTGGTTTATAGAAAAACGTTGTCAACTGCTGTTCTGGAGCTGAGACCCTAGGTTTCATTTCTCATATCATCTTTGATTGATTGATAGTGGCTGCCTAGAGACCCGGGCTGAATAGGAATCCAAGGCTGAATCCAGGCTCGGCAGGAAAGAGTGCTGTGGTCAATTAGTGGTGTCTGTTGGGGTGTGGGATTAGAAAGTGGTGGCATATAATCTTTGTCCTTACCACCCCTCTATCTGTGTCATCGTGAAAGAGAGTATCATTGAAGGATAATGAAGGCAGATGTCAGGGACAGAGCACGCCAATTTAAAAAGTCATCCTTAGGGGCGCCTGGGTGGCTCAGCCGGTTAAGCTTCCTACTTCAGCTCAGGTCACGATCTCACGGTCCGTGAGTTCGAGCCCCTCATCGGGCTCTGGGCTGATGGCTCAGAGCCTGGAGCCTGCTTCCCATTCTGTGTCTCCCTCTCTCTCTGCCCCTCCCCTGTTCATGCTCTGTCTCTCTCTGTCTCAAAAATAAATAAACGTTAAAAAAAATTTTTTTAAATTCATCCTTAGAAGAAGCCAGGAAATTTCTACCATTACCATAAACTATCACTATAGTTAATATTAGTAGCTTCCATTTATCAAGTGTGTACTATGTATGTACATGAGGATCCCATTTAAACTTTGTAATAATTTTTCAGGAGATACTTATTTTAATTAGGACTCAATTCTGTTGCAAGTGTCAAACAACTTAACAAAAAAAAAAAAAAGGAACGTTATTTTGTCTCTTATAACTCTTCAGTCCAGAGAAATATACTTCAGGTATGGCTTAATCCAGGGTTTAAGCATCATTATCAGGACCTGGTGTCTCTCTCTCCATTTCTTGATTTGTTTTTTGAAGTTGGCACCATTTTTAGGCTCTATTTAAACCATTGTGGGCTTAAATCCAGCTAGGAAGTGAGAGCCTCTATTCCAAGCATCGCTTGCAATGACTAGCTGTGACTTTATTGGCTTTGATAGGATCCAGTGCCTCTTCCTGTGGCTGGAGGGCCATTTACTAGTAGAGCTTGGGCTTGGTCACAGGTTTTATCTTTGAGCCATAGGCTAAGGAGTAGGAGCGGGGTCATTTTCCAGAAGAACGTTCTTAGAATACGTTGTTATACTGTCACCAGAAGATGGGCCAATGGATGTTGGATTGCAAAGCAACAGATGTCCACTATAGTGCTGTTAGTATCCCCCTTTCATAGATGAGGGAAACAAGTTTAGGGACACTCAGTAACTTGCACAAGGACACATGGCTAGTAAACAGTTGAGTTCTGACTTGCAACCCACAATTTCTACACTTAGTATAATTATTCTACCCTTAGTAGAATTGTTTGTGAACAGAACAATTTTTTTTTAAGTAGGTTCCATGTCCAACGTGGGGCTTGAACTCACGACCCTGAGGTTGAGAGTCTCATGCTCCACTGACTGAGCCAGCCAGGCGTTCCATTAATGGAACAATTTGAAGTGAGTTTAGTAAAAAGCTCTGACCTCTTATTTCTGAAAATATAGCTAACTAACTTCAAGAAATGTTAGGTATTGGCTGGCTGGCTAGAAGATAGGAGGAAAAGGAAGACATACACTACTTTGGCTGGATTTTTACTCACATTTTCAACCAATATCTTTTGGCAGTTTCCACATGTTCAACACTGTGTTAAGTACCAGTGATATGTGATGAATAAGATCTAGTCTCCTACCTTTAAGGAGTTCAGATTTCAACATGAAATTGCAAGACGTCATTAGGGGACAGACTCATTGGAAGGAGGACCATGTGGGAGGAGGTGCAGGAGCAGAGCCCCCTTGGTGGGGACAGTGACCTTCCAGTGTGTTTTGCTGACATGTCCCCAGTACAGTGTCTTGTGTGATAGGCAAGCGATAAGCATTTCTTGAATGTTATTTTTTTTATTGTGGTTAAATATAAATAACACAACATTTACCATTTCAACCATTTTTAAGTGTAAAGTTCTGTGGCATCAAGTACATTCATATTCTTGTGCAACTGTCACCACCGTTCATTTCCAGAACTTTTTCATCTTTCCAAACTGAAACTCTAAACCCATTATATAAAAACTCGCCCCGCCCCCAACTCTCCCTCCAGCCCCTGGCAACCACCATTCATTCTTTCTGTCTATATGCATTTGACGACCTTAGGTGCCTTATGTTAAGTGGAATCGTACAGTATTTGTCATTTTGTGACTGGTTTATGTCACTTAGCATAATGTCTTGGAGGCTCATCCATGTCGTATCATGTGTCCAAATTTCTTTCCTTTTTAGGGCTGCATAATACTCCACTGTATGGATAGACCACATTTTATTGATCCATTCATTTGTCAGTGGGCACTTGGGTGACTTCCACCTTTTGGCTATTGTGAATAATGTGGCTATGAACATGGATGTGTAAAATATCTGTTTGAGTCCCTGCTTTCAATTCTTTTGCGTCTGGGCCCAGAAGTGGAATTGCTGTATCATATGATTTTTCGAGGAACTGCCATACTGTTTTCGACGGCAGCTACCATTTTACATGCGCACCAGCAGTCTACACAGGTTCCAATCCCTCCACTTCCTTGCCAACACTTGCTGTTTCGGTATTTTAAAAAATATGTAATAGCCGTCCTAGTGGGTGTGAAATGTTTAGTATAGTATTAAAAGTAGGTTGGGATCAAATTGTGAGGGACGGTAGCAGAATCTGAATTTCATTTGGAGGAGCTATTGAGTATTTGTGGCAAGAGCATGATCACTTTCCCACATTAAAGAGAGAGTGAAGAGAAGAAAGACAGCAGAAGAGTTAGGGGGTTATTTTAATTATTCAGATGAAAGAGAACCTAATAGTTTTCTCCACATTTATACAACTGTGGATATTACATTTATTGCCACACTAAATGGTATTGGACTTGGGGAGGAAAGGTAAATGTGGCACCGAGATATCTCATGACCAAAGATGCCACAGACAAGTTAAGTTGACTGATGTTGCTAATAATGACAGTAATGATTCCAAATGCCTTTATGCACTTTCTGTGAACATGGCAGTGTTCTAAACATTAATTAATTAATTGACTCTGATAAATCCTTTCAACGGTTTATCAACCAGGGTCCCCTAAGGAGGCAGATGACATACTCAAAGGGTATAACTGAAGAAAGTTTAATGAAGGGACTATTTACAAAGATGTGGGCAGGGTTTTTTCTTTTTTAATGTTTATTTATTTTTGAGAGACACAGAGAGAGAGAGACAGAGCATGAGTGTGGGAGGGGCAGAGAGAGGGAGACCCAGAATCAGAAGCAGGCTCCAGGCTCTGAGCTGTCAGCACAGAGTCCGATGCGGGGCTTGACCTCACAAACTGTGAGATCGTGACCTGAGCAAAAGTCAGACACTTAACTGACTGAGCCACCCAGGCGCCCCATAAATATGTGGGCAGGGTTAAGGGAAATCACCAGGAGTGGCCAGCAATGCATGTAAATCTTTACTACCCCAGCCCTGAAAAGGGGATGTGAGAGAGAGGTTTCTGGAATTACTCTTCAGTAGAGGAATACAGCTACACTCAAACTGTGGCCTGATGTGGAGGCATCCAGATGAAGGTCCCCAACCACTCTTTTCTCCCTCTCTGATTTCTGCTGGTGCCTCTCAACTGCCTGTCAACCTAACCAGAAGCCAGAGGACAAGAAAACTTGATGTAAGGACTACCTTGTATCTAGAAATCAGCCTCCTAGGGCTGAGAGTGGAGTGAGGCTGGATCTGGAGAGGAAAACAGAGAGGATCCAGCAGGAAGGAACGCTGCTATGATGATCCTTATTTCACAGGTGAGGGAACTGAAGCATCAAGAGGTTGAATGACCTACTCAAAGTCACTAATAACTAATGGGGCTGGGATTCAAACCCAGGGAATATTTCCACTATACATCCAGTCAGATCTGGAATGTTAGGTTTCCCCCAGACCTGTGTGTTTAGATTCTTTGGGAATAATCTGATTTGTACAAATTTAGCTTGGCTCTCAAAATGTAGAGGAAGTGACTGCTCAGAATTTCCCCCTTTCCCCCCCTAAATAACAACACGTATTTCATATGTGTCATAACTGAATGATTGTATTGAGATTAAAAAAATATTTTCTGGGACGCCTGGGTGGCTCAATTGGTTAAGCATGCGACTTCAGCTCAGGTCATGATTTTGTGGTCTGTGGGCTCGAGCCCTGCATCGGGCTCTGTGCTGACAGCTCAGCGCCTGGGGCCCGCTTCAGATTCTGTGGCTCCCCCTCTCTCTGCCCCTCCCCTGCTTGCACTCTGCCTCTATCTCTCTCAAAAATAAATAAAGCATTAAAAAATATCTTTTCTATGTAATTGGTGGGGATAACAATAAGTCCTTGAAACCCGTGTGAGAAAGATATGTTTGTTTTGTTTTGCTTTTAGCGAAAAGCTCCAAAGGAGTTGACAGTGTAACCTGGCCTCTTAAACATTAATGAGACCTCGGGCTGCATTATAGAAGAGTTTCCAGTACCAGGGAGATGGTATTTCCCTCTGTGCTATCCTGGCAGGAGTGAATGGAGAAAGAAAGCAATGTCTAGTGTGGGGTCACTAGTGGGCCCACCTCCCCCAAGGCATGACTAAAGAGCTTTCTAGCCAGAAAAAGCTCTGTGCTTTTTTAAAATTTTTTTATTTTTTATTCTGGGCTCAGAAGTAGGCTCCCTGTGCAAACAAAATGGGCTGCATTGGAAGGCCTCATATTTTCCATTCCCGGAGGTTGTGAGGCTGAGGCCATAGGTGAGAGATGTGGCTGAGGGCTTATGTTAGTTTCCTGTGGCCTCTGTAACAAATTACCACAAACTGGGTGGCTTAAAATAACAGAAATGTTTGTTCTCACCGTTCTGGAGGCCAGAAGTCCAAAATCAAGGTATTAGCACGGCTGACCCTCCAGAGGCTTTGGGGGAGAAGTCTTTGCTCGCCCATGCCAGGGGCTGGTGGCTGGATTCTGTCATGATGCCCCTAGATTTGATTTACTGCTTGGGTTCTAGGTTCCTTGACACAGTAGGGGTTTTGTAAACACTTTTGACCTACTGAAATTTTTTTGTAACTTTAAACCACCAAACAAACAAGACAGCTAAAAATCTACCAAAGAGGCTATCAAAAACCAGTCTGACCCCTGCCTCAGATGGAAGTTTCCTTGCTTTGCTTTGCCCAGTGGCCTTCGAGGAAACGAATGGGAGAGAGACACTGACCCTGTTCTGGCTTCTCACCTGAGGCTTTCCCAGATGCTTTCAAAACGATGCTCGGAGGAAGGCTGAGGATTTTGGCATCTTTCAGGAAATGGAAACAGAAGCAGTATAGGCTCTAGTTTCTAGGCTTTCGGAAAGCATCAGTTTAGAAATATAGTTTGTAAGTTTTGCTGACCCATCAATGAACCTTCTATGTGTGGGTTTTCAATACGTTGTCTCAAACTGGGGCTTATGTATACCAGGAAAACAAGGCAAGGTCAAGGGTAGCTTTGGCAATTACCTGGCTAATTTGAAGACTATATCCCATCAAGTGGGGTACATCAAGAGTCCACCCCAGGGCATAAATTATTCTGCTTATTTGTCTGCATTGATCACATTAACTGAATAAAGAGCCAAAATCCATTCCCTCCGTGCTGTGGAGAGGCCCTTGTTAAGTTCCGTTTCTCTCCAGGGGGCAGCTTACTTGGGTTTCTCAGCCACTTTGCAGTTTGACTTCAAAAGAGAAAGAAGAAAGAAAAAAAAGGTAAAATGTTCCCTCATTTTATTGTGTTATATATTCTGCTGTATCATTGTGACTCTGGTTAATATTAACTTTGGGTCTGTCTGCTTTGAATAATTATACCTGGAGTCTTGTGATACTTATAGAATTTAGTCTTACCAGCTGAGGAAAATGGTTTGCCTTTCCCGAAGACCAGCTGCATAATCTGTGGGGCCCTGGTTTAAAGATTATCAAGAATTTCAAAATGGTGTCAGCAGAGCATTAGACCAAGTGTGGGGCCCTTCCAAGCAGGGGGCCTAGTGTAACTAACTACCTAGGGCACTTGCCCATGAACTGGCACCAGCCTCACACATATGCCGAGCTAGACCCCTTCTTACTAATATAGCACCTCACATGCTCCTGCAAAGGTCAGTAAACTGACCAGGCCAGTTTACTCTGCCTCAGTGGGAACACACTCTTATGTAGGAACAAGGACATGGCAAGCAGGCTGGATATCCCTTAAAAAAAATTTTTTTTTAATGTTTATTTATTCTTGAGAGAGCGAGCAAGCAGGGGAGGGGCAGAGAGAGAGGGAGACACAGAATCCAAAGCAGGCTCTAGGCCCTGAGCTGTCAGCAAAGAACACAATGCAAGGCTTGAACTCAGTAACTGTGAGATCATGACCTGAGCTGAAGTCGGATGCTTAACCGACTGAACCACCCAGGCGCCCCAGGGTAGACATCTCTTGTTGGCTCTTTCTTCCATGTCCTCTTTCCTCCTGTATCCACCTGCTCTGTGCCCTGAGACGCATCAAGGGCGATCTTTGTCTTTGATTTCTGGTATAATTTGGCCAATGGTGGATCCAGCCCACCCCTGGGAGAGTGGGAGGAGAGTGGGGGAGGGTGCGTTCCCTCCTGCTGGGTTGCATACTGCAGGTTGGTTTCTTCTGTATGCTGAAGGCCACAGCTCATGCCAGGGGTCTTCTCCATCCAGCCTCCATCTTTGGAATTCCTTTATCCCCCACCCCCAGTCATGCACTCAGGCGTAGGGATGGTAATGACTTCCTGCTATTGCCAGCCTTCCCTGCTTTTCTACACCCTTCATTACACTTTTCTCAGTAGTCTCTCCAATAGGACTCTTCAGTAGGATTAAAAAGCACCCCCTGTTTCCTACCTGGGCCTCAGCTGGTTCAGCAGCCCTCTGCCAGGGTTGGGCCATACCTTGCAGTGCTACAGAGCAGAAGGAGAAGCTGATGGCTCTGGTAACTGACTTTTGCGCCAACTCGTGGTAAGCTTGGGCCAGCAGGAAGCCATATGTCCGCATTCACAGTGGCAGGGAGCACACACTTCGGAGTCAGGCATTTGAATTCTCAGGTCATACTTGGGACGAGTCCTATAAAAATGAGCATAATGCTAGTTCTTCACTTCTAGGGTTGTTTTGAGCATGGAGTGAGATCACCAGGCATGATGCCTGGTATACAGTAAGTGCTCTGGAAGCATGGGTGTTTTTACACAGTTTCTATGGAGTGTCTCACCGGAGGGGATACGCTGTCTATACTCTGTCTCTGATCAGAACTGCAGCACTTACTGCCTGGATTACACCGATGATTATCAACTTTTCACTGCTTCATTGTTGTTTTGGGTATTACTTCTGTCTTCTCCATTAGGTTGTAGTAATCTGGGAGTTAGGGATTTTATCTCATGCAATTTTTTTGAACTGATCTAAGTTCTCAACCTGGTTGCCAGCACATTGTTAATTGGTCAAGAAATATGTCTTGGTTAAATATAAGGCCATATAGTTTATTATTTCAAAGGAAGCCTTTGAAAGTGGGGGAGGAGCACTTTTTAATAATTACACCAAAACAAGAGGGACAAGCAGGGGCGGTTTTAGGCAAACCGGGCCACAGAGGCCCTCTAGTTAAGTGAGACTTAAGATAGTTTTCCAAATGTTGTTTTAAAATTTGCCAGCCGACACTCTTTTGTATTAGTCTGCTTTTGGTTTATGAGATAAAAACATGAGTTTTAAAAAACATAGGAAAGGTATGTTTAACATTCCTAATAGATTTTTGGGCCAAATTTGAGGCAATGAGTTAGGATTTCTTCCTCTCCTCCTCCTTCTCCTCCTTCTCCTCCTTCTCCTCCTTCTCCTCCTTCTCCTCCTTCTCCTCCTTCTCCTCCTGCTCCTCCTTCTCCTCCTTCTCCTCCTGCTCCTCCTGCTCCTCCTGCTCCTCCTGCTCCTCCTGCTGCTGCTGCTCCTCCTCCTCCTCCTCCTCCTCCTCCTCCTCCTCCTCGATTTTATTTTTTTAAGTAATCTCTACACCCAACGTGGGGTTCAGACTCACAACCCTAGATAGAGCCGTGTACTCCGCTCACTGAGCCAGCCAGGCACCCCAAGGGTCCGGGCTTCTTGTACAGTTAGATACCTACCTTTGTATCTTACTATCCTACTTTACATTGGATAGCTACTTATACAACTTTCTTGTGTGCCTACCTTTTTTCTTTTTTCCATATATGGTCTAATGATTGTCCTTCTTGCAATAGTGATCATTTATGTTCAGAGATGGCAAAAATAGATGTGTATACATGTATTTTTCTGAGCATCTTTTTGTATTTCTGGTTGCCTAGGTGACATTTCCAAGAGAACGTGTGCTAATCTGCTATTATTACAGCAGAGATAAGACGGCAACTATTTTTAGTCCCTTTTATACCTCTCTTTTTCCCCACCAGCCCGTTTCATTGGTTTATTTCTCCCGTTTCCATTATTGGAAGGCCACATATAACTTCCTTCTTCCAGTTCTGATCTGGGGATTGTAGCTTTTGGAAAATTGATGTAGTAATTCAGTACCTCCTTCATTCAGAATTACTAAATCTGTGCTGATAGTCGATTCTGTTGGCTAGTTGATACCAGTTGTTTTTCTCACAGATCGTCCGAGCCAGCCTTAGGCAGGAGATATTTTTGGTAGAAGTAAAAAAGAACGTGGATGCAATCTGTAGTGCTATAGCAGAAAGCGCCTATCCACTCTGGGGCTGGATTAGCCTGGTTTCGGTCTTGGCATTGTCCGGTATTAGCTGCGTGACCTCCTGGAGCTTGTACCTTTAGGTAACAACTGGGGTGACAGTGGTGCTGCTTCCTGGGGTTGTTGTGAGGGTTGAGAAGGTTAAGTGTGTAACACATGTGAGCATGATCTCAACATCTCACATGCAGAAGTTATGCTGCTGCTGTGGCTGTTCTTTATTAACAAAGGTGTGGGGCGCCTGGGTGGCGCAGTCGGTTAAGCGTCCGACTTCAGCCAGGTCACGATCTCGTGGTCCGTGAGTTCGAGCCCCGCGTCAGGCTCTGGGCTGATGGCTCGGAGCCTGGAGCCTGTTTCCGATTCTGTGTCTCCCTCTCTCTCTGCCCCTCCCCCGTTCATGCTCTGTCTCTCTCTGTCCCAAAAATAAATAAAAAACAACAACAAAAAAAAAAAAAAAACAACAAAGGTGTAAGTGTACCACCTTTCAGAAAATAATGTCACGCAAGATATTGCAAATACTTGAATTTACTAAGGAGATGTATTGGAGGGATCATTATTTTCTTCACTAAATTTTGTTTTTACTAAAATCTTTTACCGGGATACCTGGGTGGCTCATTCGGGTGAGCATCTGACTGTTGGTTTCGGCTCAGGTCATGATCTCACGGTTCATGGGTTCGGGCGCTGAGTCAGGCTCTACGCTGATAGCATGGAGCCTGCTTGGGATTCTCTCTCTCCCTCTCTCTCCCTCTCTCTCCCTCTCTCTCCCTCTCTCTCCCTCTCTCTCCCTCTCTCTTCCTCCGTCTTCCTCCATCTTCCTCCATCTTCCTCCCTCTCTGCTCCTCCCCTGCTCGTGCGCTTGTTCTCTCTCTCAAAAAAAAAAAAAAAATCTTTCGCTAAGATTTTCTTTTATAAGTCAGTGTTAATATTTGGAATATTTTCTTTCATTACTTTTTTAAAGATTTTATTTTTTAAGTAACTTTGCACCCGACGTGGAGCTCGAACTCACAACCTTGAGATCAAGCGTCACATGCTCAACTGACTGAGCCTGCCAGGATCCCCATTCTTTCATTATTTTTATGTAAAGATATATATGATACGTATCTCTGAAGTACTATGTAATAAGGGATTTGGAGTGTCTATCTGACCATTAAATGCACCTGAAGGGGAAATATTTAGCCTAACTCAGTATTAGGGAGAGGGCCTGAAATACTGCACCAGGAATCTGAGCTATTACTTTGGATTGTATGGCAAGTGTGAGAGGAGAGATGGACTTTAATCTGTTGTTATTTAAAATAATTTAATATTGGGGCACAGTCCTGGCTCAGGGTCCTATGGTTCTCACTCTTTTGCAATGTTATTCTATTTAGGTAAATAGATTTATCATTATCACTTAGATTAATCATTTGATAAATGAGGTAGACTGCTGCATCATTGTCCTGCAGTGTGGCTTGGTGCCCTTGAGGACAGAGAAGGTGAGATGGACAGACAGACACACACACACACACACACACATACACACATTTCTTTAGACATGTGATCTAAAGTTTCTAGTAGAACATTTACAGGAAGTGCTCTTTGATAGGGTTTTGCACTGGGACTTGTCCGAAGAGGTCTGGGATGTGGGAATCCTGTGATGTTAAGTTCCCACTGCCTCACCCTTTGGAAGACATGACAGTCATTTCCAAGCCAGGCCAGAGGACAAGCAGTGAGAATCAGAATGCAGTTCTGGCCTCTGAAGTGTCTTGAGAGAGCAACAGGAAGGCTGTGCCTTAGATTTTTTTGAATGCAGTCATTTAAAGTATATGTTCCCTAGACCTTGAGCACTGTTTCCTCCATACCCTCGACTTTGTCATTATAACAACAGTAAGGCATTGTCATGAAATAAGATCTGCATACTTTAGAAAATTAGAAGGAAGGAAAAAATGTTACCATAACCCAAACAGTCAAAGGCAAACATGGTTAATATTTGGAACATTTCTTTTCATTATTTTTATAAAGAAATATTTTTCTTAGTCACCTAGTCATATTTTTGTGTAATTTAAAAATTAATTTTCTATTTTGCCATATACCCTAAGCTGTGATATTGTGATATAATAAGAAATGTATATTGGGTCCCTGTCTTCAGTTCCTGGCACAGAGCTCCTTAAAAACCCTTGGAATTTCTGAGTGATAGGGGTAAGAAGAGTATGTCCAGGGAGGGAAAAGGGGCTGGAGAGCCAGTTCAGTCACCAGTGGCCTATAATTTAATCAATCGTGTCTACATAATGGAGCCTCCATAAAATACCGTATGATTTCACTCATATGGAATTTAAGAAACCAAACAAAGGAGCAAAGGGCCAAAAAGATAGAGGGGGGCAAACCAAGAAACAGACTCTTAACTATAGAGAAAAACAGGTGGTTACCAGAGGGTAGGTGGGTGGGGAAAGGGGTTAAAGAGATGATGGGGATTAAGGAGCACACTTGTGATGAGCACTGGGTGCTGTATAGAAGTGTTGAATCACTATATTATACGCTTGAATTTACTAATATTACACTACATGTTAACTAACTGGAATTTAAGTAACAACTTAAAAAAAAAAGCTTAAACAATGGGGTTCAGAGAACTTCCAGGTTGCTGTGCACATCGAGGCGCTGGTAAGGTGGCTTGCCCAGAGAAAACATGGAAGCTTTACACCCCTTCCTCCATACCTGGTTCTATGCAGCTCTTCCATCTGGCTGTTCTGGAATCATATCCTTTCACAGTAAACTGGCAATCTAGCAAGTAAATTGTTTTTCTGAGTTCTGTGAGCTATTCTTGCAAATTATTGAATCCAAGGAGGGCATCATAGGTACCCCTGATTTATAGCCAGCTGGTCAGAAGTACAAGTATCCGAGACTTACAACTGGCATCTGAATTGGGGGGCAGTCTTGTGGGACTGAGCCCCCCAGTCTGTGGGGTCTGCGCTAACTCTGGGATTATAGGACACAGTCGGCATCTGGAGAGTTGAAGAATTTGTTGGTGTGGGGGGAAAAAAACAAACAAAACCCTCACACATTCGTGTCAGAGGTAAAAAATGAGAGTAAAAGAGATGGAAGTTTTTGCTTCTATGAGAATTTTATATTTTGCTATATGTTTTTTGTAGACAGTGTTTAATTGGGCATGTAATATTCCATCGAATGGATATACCTCAGTTTACTTAGCCGTCCCATTTGGTCATTTGGTCAAAATGTTAAATAGTTTTTTTGTTCTATTTTTGCACAAAATCTTTTTCTCTATATAAGATTATAGCCTATAATATATTTCCAGTGGATTTAGTAGGTTGGATGTTTGAACTTTTTTTTTTTTTTATGTTTATTTATTTTTGAGATAATGCGCAAGACAGAGTACACGTGGTGGAGGGGCAGACAGAGGGAGACACAGAATCTGAAGCAGGCTCCAGGCTCTGAGCTGTCAGCACAGAGCCGGCCAGATGCCAGGCTTCAACTCACAAGCCGTGAGATCATGACCTGAACCGAAGTCTGACACTTAACCAACTGAGCCACTCAGGCGCCCCGGATCTTTGAACTTTTGTTAAAAACTCTTGACTCACTTTGCCATTTGCTTTCTAAATGCAAATTTGGAAAATAATTTGGAAATTTAAGCAGTTTGTGTTGTATGATTGTGTGGGTTTCATCTACTTTTCTCTTACCTTGGATATCATCACTTTGACATTTTTTTTTCTAATTTGGTCACCAAAAATACTTTATTTGCCTTTATATTTCTTCGATTACTAGTGAGGCTGAACATTTCTTTTTCATATTGTATACTAGCTGCATTTCTTCTTTTCCTAATTTTCTGTTACGTATTCTTTGCCTTTAGATGTTTTTCTCATCAGTTACAATTTTTTTTTTTTTTTTCAAATTACAATTCAGGACAAAGACACACAAAGGAAGGGCTTTCCTGGCTGGCCTTTACTCCCATGCCTCCCTGGTAGCCAGTGTTAAAGGCCTGAGTTGTGTCTCCTCCCCTTTCTCCTTGTTGGAGCATATAAATACAGTCTTCTTAAAATACAAAAGGGGCTCATTTTTTATTACCAAAACAGTCATAGTATACAAATTTTTCTGTAAACTTGCTTTGTTTTTCCCTTAAAACATATGGGCATAAGATCCTTAATAATATGTAATAAAATATCTTCAAACACATTTGCTATGATTATTTCCCCAGTGTATTTATTGCTTGCCCATTGATTATAGTTTTTCTGTTGTTAAGTGGGTAAATGTTTCACCATAATTTCTTCCATTGATAGGACAGCCTGCTGCATTCTTTCACAGGGTTTGATAAATAATCAGCTCTGTTTTCTACGGGTTTTAAAGAATTCTTCACATTAAAAAACCCGTATTATTATTTAACTCAACTATAATTTATTTTGGTGGAGAGCAAGGAGGAAATGAGGAGGTAAAGTGATTATTTCTCTCTTTTAACTTGCGAACCAGTTGTCCCAACACCCTTTACTGAATGGTGCTTTGTGTGTGTGTGTTTTTTTAAAACTTTCCATAAAGCAAATGACCTTTCTTTTTTACTTGTGCATTTTTTCCAACTATAAACAAGTGGCATTATAATCAGAAGGGTCTTTTCTAAGGGAAGGATGATTTTTTATTTTCCTAGAATGAGGTGGTTACACTGAAAATAACTTAGTCCCATTGGGCCCAGATTTTGCCTTGTAACTTGGACATGACCAGGCAGCTCGTGGGTGTTGTCTGAGAAGGCTGGAGTGCACCTGTTCATCCGTCTCTACTGCGATGCCACATGGTGGTCGGGCTACAAATATAATCTCATTTTACAGGTGAAGAAGTAAGCAAATCTCAATGAGTTGCTCAGGGTTATTCTTGCTTTTCAATCTGACGGTTCGCTATTTTCTATTATGCTATCTGTTGTTCTGTTGTTTCTTCTGATTTCCTTTTATAGTGATAAATTTATCTTTGAAACTTCAAGTCTGGTTGGCTAGTTTGAGCACCACATGGAGAATCTCAGGGAGGTCATAATGGTTTTGCCTAGAAACAAGGGCTCTTCCAAGAGTATTATTATTTATTTAATAAGCATTGTTGTGTGTCTGCTCTATTCAAGGCACTCTGCCAGATGTCATGGGAAATATAAGGTGAATAAACACTTTTTACTCTCCTTAATGGATTTACACTCATTACTTTAGCATTGTTTTAGTTACTTTTCTTAAATTGGGTCCTTCACTAAAGGATATCAATATTTTATGTTACACTCACTGTAATGTCTTGAAACCCCATGACAGGGGATGATGTTTTCTATTGAGCAAGTCTTGTGAGTGCATTGGATCCCGGACCCTATTCAAGCACTGCTGTGAGGTACTTAAAACACCTGAGGACTTGACTGATGCATATTTTATAAGCTAAGACGGCCTGGAGACCTGCAGTATCAGTGTCTCCTGTTTCTAAATACACTTTTCAGCCCCAGCTTCTCTTCCTTTGGACATTTAGGTTACTCATTTGGCCAACCAGGATCTAAAAATAAACCTAGAAACTTTGAGAGGTTTTTTTTTCGTGGCTGATTGATGTGTGTTTTTGTGTATTCCAAACTGCGCTGTGTAACTATTTACTTTTGCATTATGTAGAGCACTTAGCAACCAACAGTGGAAATGAAAGCTAAGAGCACAGGCAGTCCCTGGCTGAGCTGGGGGAACGGGCCAGCCCAAGCCTCAGAGAATTCTGCTCCCCTCCCCCCTAATTCCTGCACACTGTGGCCCTGGCATTCACCCTGCTGGCCTCAAGTTCCTGCTTTTTGCCTTCTCTGCTGGTGACCAAGTGGGGACCAGAAGGAGGGACCAGAAGGACCCCTCCTGCTCCTACCCTTACCCATTTTGGTGCCCTTAGCTGGTCAGTGTGGGTGGGGTGAGAGGAAGGAGGGCAGGCCTTGGCCACCACTGGTGTCTTGGCACTGGTGACAGTCCTGTAGGGTCAGAAGCCCTGAAACACTATGTCTTATTTGGAACTCTGAACGCATTTTCATAAAGGAGGGTCACAAGTTATGTCTGGACTGTGCAGGACCCACAGGACAAAACTATGTAATCCCCTAGGAATTCTGGGGTTAGAATGGCTGTTTTAGGGTGACATAGTCAGTGCTTAACATTGTTGTTAGGGGAGAAGACATTCTAGATTCTAAACATTCCAGGTTGGACCTTGATCAGAAACTTAGAACATGATCAGCTTGTAAGTCAAGGGACTGACTGTAGAGTCAAAAAGTGGCTTATTCCCACACGGAAATGTCTTCTAGCCTGAAACACTGGAGGGTTCTGACACATTCAGTTCTTCTCTCCCTTGGCCCTCTTCTGCAGCTGTAAGAATACACGAGTTCTCTGATTTTTAGAGTAGTGATTGTTCTCAAAAACTCACATCCTGAGTCTACCAAAAGGAGGGAGAGAGAAAGACCTAGGGAATATAGATTTAATCCTTTGATTATTACCTTTCGGCCAAGAATGCAAAACCCAATACACCAGGGTCTTCGCGAAAAGTTCTTTTTTCCTTATGAAAAAACTTCTGTCCTTTCTCAGGGCTCCTGTATGCCTCTTATTCTTCATGCATGTTGGGGAACAGATTTGAAACATATTTGTGTGGATTTAAAAAATATATACATATATTTTTTGCTGTGGAAATAGAGGGTTTTTTTTTCTAAATAAAAAAGGATCTTTGAAAGGTGGTTTATATTATCTTTCTTTTTTATTTTTTTCACAAAAAAAATTTATTTATTTTTGGGAGAGAGAGGAAGAGACAGAGCGTGAGCAGGGGAGGGGCAGAGAGAGAGGGAGACACAGAATGAAACAGGCTCCAGGCTCTGAGCTGTCTGCACAGAGCCCGATGCGGGGCCCGAACTCACAAACCATGAGGTCATGACCCGAGCTGAGGTCAGATGCTTAATCAACTGAGCCACCCAGGCACCCCAGATTTATATTATCTTTCTTTAGCAAAATCTTTTTTTTTTTTTTTTTTTTTAAGGCCGGAAAGCATGGATCGATAGTTCAGAATGATAAAGTCTGTACAGTTGTTTGTGTAGCTTTCACAGGAGGGGACAAAACAGAGTAAAACCCTCAGCCACTAGGTGAATGTTTTTCCAACCTCAGAAGGAGTGGGCCTGCTCAAAACAGGAAGTAATCACAGTACAGTCGTTTGAGTAATGAGAGAAGGCTTCTGGATTTGGCTTAGTTGTTTCCTTCACGCGAAAAGCCAGGACAGTCTATAGACATTCTCCTGTTTCTCGCAGCATCTGCATCTTTTGTGGGGCACACACAGTGCACCCCCAGGCAAGCTGCAAGCAGTTGCAGACAGAGAAGTCTCGGGAGTTGGCCTATCAGCCCTTGTAAATGGAGTTAGCTAGTGCTGGGGGTCAGTGTGGGACCCAAGAAGAACAGGGCATGATACAGAAAGAGGACGAGAACATCGTACTCTTTCAAGTGTTACCAGCTCAGCACTTTCATGGCTAAGTCTTTCCCCTGTTAAAGAGGATTTTACACTGTAATTATATCTGGACATTGACAATTCTATATATGTTGTGTAGAAACAGAGTTATATTTAAGTTAATCATTTAGTGAATTGTTGCTTTAGTTTGGGCCCTCTCAGTTGTCAAGGACTAGAATATCACTACACTAATTCAAGTACAAGGGGCTCATCGTGACAATGACTACTACTACCATTACATTATCCAGAGTATATTATCACATAGACTTTTCTCCCATACCCTGGGAGGTAGGGTGTTATTATCCCTATTCTACTCAGTAGAAGGGCAGGTGTAGAGAATGTGGCCTTAGGCATGTGAGTGGGCAGAAGGAGTCAAGACTCACGCCCAGGTGGTCACTTGGGAGCCATACTCTCTAACTCATGTACGACACTGCCCCTTGAAAGGATTCTGTGCCTGTGAAACAGTATAGCTGGGCTCATGGGGGCCAAAACAGCAGACAGGAAAACTGGGAATAGGGTAATTATCTTTCTCCGAGGTCATGTGGTCTCTGCTCAATTGGCTTCTCTCTTTTTCTTTCCTATCTTCTTTTGTTGCTTCATTTTACATTTGGCCTCTGAATCGCCAACCCATAAAGCCGCTGGCTGAGACCTCAGTATCTCCTGGCTCTAACTCATAAGTGAGAGTTTGGTCCAGCTCACTGAGCCAGGCCATACAATCAATGGAGCCTGGCCAGCAAAATAATTAGCTACCTTTGGGTTGGTTGTTCCTTCCAGGTCCATTGGTGACTGCTTTGTGCACAGACTTCTTCAGCACCGTTTCTCTGAGCAGGGGATTGTGGGTAAGGCAGCTCATGCTGGAATGGGAAGTTGTTCATAGCAGGGATTTAACATCTCTGGTACAAGCTTATTTTATACTTTAATATTTGAAGCTAAATACTTTAACGCTTCTGCTATCTTTATAAAGTCTTAGCTTAAAGGAATCTGTATCTGTTAAGACTCTTCAGGTTGCGAATGTTACAAACCTGATTCAAAGGGCCTTAAAAAAAATCAAATTAATTGGTTCTCGTAACTGTAAAGGCAAAGGTGTGGCTGGATCCATGTCTCAAACAATATTGTCAGAAATCTGTCTCTTGCCATCTCTTTGCTCTATATTCTTCTGGGTTGGTTTCATCATCAGGCTCTCCTGATGCCTGTTGGTTTCATCATCAAGCAGGCTCTCCATGATACCAAGACACTAATCAGAAGCTCTAAGGCAATTAGATGAGACACCCCAACAAGCAGCTTCTCTTTCTCTATAGTTCCATCAAAATTCTTTATTCTCATTGCCCTAAATTGATTACATGCCAGTCTTTCAATCAAACATGGCAGCCATGCTGCTGACCTCCGGAAAGGGGTTAAACCACCTCCTTATTGAAGCACATGGACTGGAAATGAGGGAGTATGGTCTCCAGTGACAGTGGAGATGTTCGTACTCAAAGAAATGGGAATGGATGCTGCCCAGGCAAAAAATATGTCTACTTTGGAATACTTTCAGATATATTATAAATAACTGGATATCCATAAGCAAGGTTTTGGGACTCAAGGTAAGGAGTCTGGGTCACTGACCTTATCTTATTTGTGTGTGATAAATCCCAAACCCTAGGAAATCCAAAGTGTTTGGAAAGGCCTACATCTTCATTTGTTAGGTCATTAATCCTGAAAGAGAATGTTATTAAACCAACGGAAATTATTGTTAAGACTTGTATCTTTTTGAGAAAGCCCATTGCAGGATGGTTTTGTCTTCAGTTTTTGATCAAGCATGGTGATAAGACTTGAAAGTCTTTTGTTAGGTGCCCTCTGTTTCAAGTCTAAGTTGTTCTGGCATTGAAATGACTTTGGTGAATTACATAAAGGTTTTATGTAAACTTTTCTCAGAGTCTAGGATTTAAGACCCAGTTTATCTAGGTAATGATTAAATTGCCCTGTTTAGATATCGCTGATCTTAATACCCACTGGGAAGTAATAGCTTTGTTTTTAACTGTCTCGTAAATCAGGAATTTCGAGTCCAGGAGAGGTTAAAATAGCAAGTCCTCGTGCTCACAGATACAGGTTGAATCTATGCAACCTCAAGTCTTGAGTAGTAGTAGGTTGTGTGTAGGTGTGCTGACAAAGTCACCACATCAATGGTCCAGCTGTCCTTTGCAACAGACGATCAGCTTCCTTTGCCTATCAAAGTTTTGTAGACAGCTGCCTTAATTTCTTTTACTTCTTTAACATTTTATATTTATAGGATTTAAAAAGCCCCCTCATATGCCAAAATGTGTTTCTTTTCTCTTGACTCATTTAATTGTACAACTGTTATTTGGTTTTATGCTGGTTTGAGGTTCTCAGTTGCAAACAACAGTGCTCACTCTGGCTAGTTTACACAGAAAGTGAGTTCTTTTTTTTAATTTATTATTTTTTTAATGTTTTTATTTTATTTTTGAGAGAGAGACAGAGACAGAGAGAGACAGAGATAAAGGGAGACACAGAAACTAAAGCAGGCTCCAGGCTGTGAGCTGTCAGCCCAGAGCCTGATGCGGGGCTGGACCTCATGGACCGTGAAATTATGACCTGAGCCAAAGTCAGATGCTCAAGCAACTGAGCCACCCAGGCGCCCCCTGAAGGGAGTTCTTTTTAAAGGATATTAAGGAGCTCAAAGGATTTCTGGGAGCACCAGAGTCAGCCTTGGAGGGCATGCAGCCGGGAACACTATGCAAATTATACCACTAGTGGCTCCAGTGGGACCCTAGTGTGACCACCAAAGAACATAGGTCCCTCTGCTCATACCAGAGAGTAAGTTTTTCCTGGTGGGGTCCCAGGGATACCATCACTGTTGCCTCTGCAAACTGGGTATTTCTCTGCCATACTCCACCAATCCCCACTACAGTGAATTCCACGTGGTACCTCTTTCTTTAATCCCACTCTTCTGAAAAGAATTTTTGCATGGATGCCGCTGATTGGTGGAGCCAAGGTCACATGCTTGCACCTTGGGTGCAAGGCAGGCTGGGTAGGCAAATTCCTGACTTCCATCTTGGGGAAGTGAGGATTCACAAGGTAGGCAGTTTCTCAAATGTGGAGGAGTATTCCAAAGAATGCCGTTTGGCCACAAAATATGAGAAATCCCTACATACCCTGAAGAAAAAGGTCTTGTCTTATCTCTGGATACTTTGTTGTTCTAAAACAGTGATTACCATTCTTAGTAGTAGGGCTTTTCCCTACTGTATATGATTTGAATGACCCCAGGAAGCACCCCCTGGCCTGATGCCATAGAGGATATTCATTACTTTTAATTAAGCAGAAATCTAGTTACCTCCTATACCACCCGCCTCTTTACTGCCCTTGGTTGCCTCATCAGTATCAGCTAAATCAGTCTTTATCCCTTCCCTGTACAAAGGCAGGGGACAGGTCTAAAAAGCAAAGAGGAGGCATCCGATGCTCTGAGAGGGTAACCCATCTGCCTAGAGCCACACAGCCATCACTGAATGCAACCCAAGTCTGTCTCCAGAGCCTACTCTGCAATATTGCCTTTGGAAACTTGAGGGTTTTCTTCATCAGTGGTGCGTGATGGACCTCTGCTGACCCTCAACACTGTCCTTCTGAGTTATTTGCAAATGAAAGCCTTAAAGGCATTCCTGGAAAGTTCCAATAATATGATTTTCTTTATAGTATAATTCGCTATTAGATGCTGCCATGGGCTGACTTGTGTTCCCCTACTCTTCCCAAATTCATGTATTGAACCTTAACCCCCGATGTAATTGTATTTAAAGATTGGTCTTCTAGGAAGATAATTACGGTTAAATGAAGCCATAAAAATAAGAGTTGAGCTCTAATCTGATGGGGTCCTTCTGAGAAGAGGAAGAGACGCCAGAGATCTCTCTCTTTACATGCACAGAGAAAAGGCTTGTGAGGACACAGGGAAAAGGTGGCCCTCTGTAAGCCGTGAAGAGCACCTCAACAGCAAAAACAAACAAACCCCAACTTTAATGGCACCTTGATCTTGGACTTGCAGCTTCCAGAACTGTGAGAAAATCAGTATCTGTTGTTTAAGTCACCCAGCTGGTGATATTCTGTTCTGGTGGCCTGAGTAGGCTAATATAAATAGAGTTGCCTTAAATCTGGGGATGGTAGTTACAAATGCAGCAAAAGCTAGAGGAGCAACGGGGCCTGAGGAGGGTGAGTCCACATCTGGTCAGGGGATCATGAAAGGCTTTACCAGAGGCAGTGCCGCATGAAATGGCCCCTGAGGGAATTGGAGTACCTGTAGGCAGAGTAGCATAATGGTTAAGAGCATGGGGTCTGGGGGCTGATTTGCTGAGTTTGAATCCTGACAGTGGTTTGCTTAGTTGTGTGACTATGTGAAAGTTGACTCTTCTGAGTCTTAGTTTCTGTCATTATTCTCCCTTTAAAAAAATTATCTTACAACACTGGGGAGATCAAATGAGATCATGCATGTTAAACTATTAGACCTGTACTCAGCCTGTGTAGGCATTCAATAAGTTATTCATATTAGCTAGTTGTTAATATTATTTTAGCCTGCAGAGAAAGGGACAGGGTGTGTTGGGGAAGAGAGGTGGCAATCACAGGCTGAAGACGTGGGTAGACACTGGAGGGAAGATGTGGCAGGCATTTTGTGAGTAGCTATGTGGTTTGTCTGAAGCCCCGTCCACCAAAGCCCTCTTTCTTTGAGTCTGTAGTTTCTGAAGCATCTCCTCTTCCTGATTTGGTTTCCCCAAAGGGGTTGCAAAGCAGAATAGAAGCATATGTTGGCCCACCAAAACAATCCATTTCTCATGGTTCATAAGTAAATTTGCCTTCTGGTTTATTAGTCTGTGTCTTGAGCGTGAGTCGGTCCCCCAGGGTTTCATCACCCTTGAAGGAACAGAGAAAATCAAATTTCTGAATTTGCAGAGCTGCAGACCAGGAATGGACCTGTAGTGACCCCTCAGAGGTGCAGACATTGTGAGGCACCACCGAACACAGAGAGCTTGTCTCTTCTCTCCTCCCCCTTGCTCTTGCCTTTAAACTTTCACAATGTGACAAGCTGAGCATCAAACATCTGGTGGGACTGGGTAGAGCTTGCCACACTGAAGGAAGACACTCGTTAAATGCCTCTTGCATGAGTGAAGAGTATTTGCTGCTGGTGATGCAATGGGCAGTAGACTGGGGACAGGTGGGGTCATGCCTTGGAAGCAGAGGTCTGGGTTCTGGTCCCTTCTCCCACATACTATGTGCTTTGGACAAATCCCTTACCTGAGCCTCAGATGCCTTATCTGTGCAATGGAGATAAAATCCTTACCTACCGAAGGTGGAAGATAGCTGAATGTCCTCTGGTCTCTTCCAACTCTGATATTTATGCCTTAAGAAGGCGACTCTCTGGGAGCCTGGAGGGCTCAGTCGATTGAGCGTCTGACCTCAGCTCAGGTCATGATCTTGCCCTTTGTGGGTTTGAGCCCCACATCGGGCTCTGTGCTGATAGCTCAGAGCCTGCAACCTGCTTCAGATTCTGTGTCTCCCTCTCTCTCTGCCTCTCCCCTGCTCTCTCTCTCTCTCAAAAACAAATAAACTTAAAAAAAAAAAAGGTGATTCTCAACAAGGGTTGAGGATATTATAGCACAAAATGTTTCTACCGTGTGGACCCCAGGGGAGCTCCAGGATGGATTCTGCCCTCTCCTGACCTCTCACTCGTTTGTGTTTGCTTTCCTTGTTGCCCCATTTGAAATGTAAGGTAGCTTGTTTGGGGGGAATGTTAATGGTGGGGAAGGCAGATGGACACAATCCTTATGTATTTTCTATGCCCATTACAACACTGAGCATACAAAATGTGCTCACTAAACACTTGTGAATTTTATTTGAATATTACAGCCTAGCAATCAATGAATTCAGATTGCATTTTTACCCTAAAGACATTATTTGCCTCATCTATCAAACAAGAATAATAGGATAAACATAAAAAATAAAATTCGCTATTTTGAGGAACGGAAGATGCATTTTAAGGGCTATTAATTCTGTTCCAGAGTTGTATTTTTCAAACAATGACTTTTACTGGTAGATGTTAGCTTATTCTAAGATGTTTTATTATTTTGAAATTATCACTGCCTGTCTCCCAACTTTGTGAGACAGAAGATTAAGCCACGGATTTTATTTTAGAATTCAGGTTCCCACAGCCCCATTTGCAAGAGTTAGGGGTATTAATACTGCTGAGTTTTCCTTCATGTGATTTGGAGAAATGCTGCCCACATTTTATTACACCCTTTCTTTAATGGCACATTCATTTCTTATCTGAGACTACCGTGGGCATCTGTTAAACTGGCCACTAACTGAACAGTCTGTCCTTACATGTTCAGGAATTCTAAAGGCTGTCATTTTAGGCATACAAATGCAAAACTAAACACACGTAAAACACCCCATTTCCACTTGTTTGTAGCTTCCTAGAATAAGGGTATGCTTGTGATATATTTGTAGGCTTTCCATTCGGTGCCTAGGTCCACTACACCGGCTGGAAATAATTCCTCTGCGCGAGCTGATGTTGTTCCGGACTCCGCCCGCTTCCCTGGATCATGTGGCCTTCATTCCTAAAGAGAATGATGTCAATTCGCTGTCTAAACCAAAAGGTTTGGAGGCCTGCACACATGCTTTATTTGACCTGTAGGGTTTTTTTGAACTTTAAAAAATTTGTTGCCGACTTAAAAAGAGAAAATAGAAGAGGTCTCATAAAAATGTGGATTTTAGACTTCTCTTGAAAAATCATAATATCTACCTAGAATACTAGGTTCAGTTTCTACATGGCAGCAATCGGCAAGTCAAGCAACACCTTTCTTCCTTCCTTCCTTCCTTCCTTCCTTCCTTCCTTCCTTCCCTCCTTCCTTCCCTCCCTCCTTCCTTCCCTCCCTCCCTCCCTCCCTCCCTCCCTCCTTTTCTCCTTCCTTCCATTCTCTCTCACTTTCTTTTTTTAGGTTTATTTATTTATTTTTAGAGAGAGAAACAGTGTGAGTGGGGGAGGGGTGGAGAGAGAGAGAGAGAGAGAGAGAGAGAGAGAGAGAGAGAGAATGAATCCCAAGCAGGCTCCAAGCTGTCAGCGCAGAGCCTGATGGGGGGCTTGAACCCATGAAGCCATGAGACCATGACCTGAACTGAAGCCACGAGTCGGATGCTTAACTGACTGAGCCACCCAGGCGCCCCAAACATCTGTTCTTTTTAGAGAGGACACATGCCCCCTTGCTCGCCAGAATCTCTACTCTTCCTGCTGTTCTAAAACTTACTTTTTTATACTTTTACTTCCTCCCCCCCTTCCTTAGGCCTGCCTGCCCTGTAAGCATTTTTTTTTTTTTTTTTTTTTGGTGGTAAAATATACATAATATAAAATGTGCCATTTAACCAGTTTAACTATACAGGTCAGTGATATTGAGTATATTCACATATTGTGCAACCATCACTCCCATCCATCTCCGAAACTTATTTTCATCTTTCCCAACTGAAATGAAACTCTGTACTCGTTAAATAACTTCTTACTCCCTCCTCCCTCCAGCCCCTGGCAACCACCATTCTACTTTTGTCTCTGAATTTGGTGACTCTAGGTACCTAACATAAGTGGAATCATACAGTATTTGTCTTTTGTGACTGGCATATTTCACTTGGTATTCATGTCTTCAGGGTTCCTCCATATTGTACGTGTGTCAGAATTTTTTTTCCTTTTGAAGGCTGAATAACAGCCTATTTGTACGTATCTACTGATGAGGTTCTTGGGGTGACGGTGGTGCTTGTGGGTCCACAGCCGATGACCAAGAAAGGAGATTTTATTGAAGCCCAGGGACAGGACCCGTGGGCAGGAAGGGCTGCCCTGGGGACCATGAGGAGAGGCTGGTTATATACTATGGGGTTGGGGGAGGTAAAGTCCAGGGGAAGTTTCCAGTGAGATTTTCATATGCTAAGAAGACTCCCAGGATTCGGGAGGCCTAGCTGTTGTCAAGCTAAGGTGGTTTTTCCCTCTAGCGAAGCATTCACATTAAGACAGTATTCCTGGAGAAACGTTTTACTCTGCCAGCCTCAAGTATTTGTCATTGGGCTGCAGGTTGTAAGGAAATTTAGTTCTATCTGCCATTTCCTTCTGCCTTTGTTTCCCACATCACTATGGAGGGGTGATGGAGACTTAGGTCCTGCAGGACTATGACCTCAATCAGTTAACCGTTTGTTTCCCCCCTTTTCTTTGTTCTTGGGTAGCCAGGAGTGCCTGAGGAATATCACATATATCCCACCTGGTTGGGGGGGGGGGGAGGTGTTGCGGCCTGTCATCTTGCCTCATCATATACCACATTTTATCTGCTCACCTGTCAATGGACATGGGTTGTTCACCTTCTGGCTATTGGGACTAATGTCGCTATTAACAGTGGCACACATATCTGTTTGAATCCTTAAGCATTTGCAGTTGGGGACAATTTTCTTGACAGTTTCCCAGCTATGCTCTTGTCGTGTGAGCTTTGCTTTCTTCCCCTGGTCTCCTAGAGGCAAAGCCCTCCAGGACTAGGCTTTGGCTTAAATGAACTTCTTCCGGAAGCACTTTGAAAAACCTTCTTCAAGACATCTCATAAAAATAACTCAGATTCTTTAAAATTGTAAAAACTGGTTATTGTGGGATTTTCAAAACTTAATATCATATTAATAAAAATATCTGGAAGTACCATCTTGTGAGTTATTCAGTCTTGAATTTAGTTATAAAAAGCTCCTGTTTGAGGAAGAAATTTGCGATGTATTTGGCTTTCTTGATCCGAACAAAGCTTGTTCATCTTGCTTTGGTGTGCTGCGTATGCTAATCAGACCTTTTTCTTGTAGGTGTTGATAAATGGGAAATGTGAAAATAATTTAGATTTTATGTCTGAGTTTTCAGGTTGCATTAAGATGGGAAAGTGCGGGGCGCCTGGGTGGCGCAGTCGGTTAAGCGTCCGACTTCAGCCAGGTCACGATCTCATGGTCCGTGAGTTCGAGCCCCGCGTCAGGCTCTGGGCTGATGGCTCAGAGCCTGGAGCCTGTTTCCGATTCTGTGTCTCCCTCTCTCTCTGTCCCTCCCCCGTTCATGCTCTGTCTCTCTCTGTCCCAAAAATAAATAAACGTTGAAAAAAAAAAAAAATTTATAAAAAAAAAAAAAAAAAAAAAAAAAAAAAAAAAAGATGGGAAAGTGCTTTTTTTTTTTTTCCCACTGAGTGCGAAATGTAAAGGTCAGATAAGTTTTTGCTCTTCTTTTTGACAGAGTGCTATTTCTGACTTTTTGTTAATGATAACATCAGCCTGAATATCATTATCTGACATTAGGCATATGGCAATTCCATTTTATAACACTGTGAACGAAATCTTGATGTCAGTTTGGAATTTTGGTTGTTTAGGTAGGCACTGCACTAGAATTGGGCTTGCTGATACGTATTTACCATTTTGGACTAATGCAGTTGTGGACGTAAGTTTATGAAGTCAAGAGTGCAACTGACATTGCATAGAGGAAATTAAATTCTTTAAGAAACAGATTGCTTCTAAGTACTTCCAGAAGAAGTTAGAGTTTACAGTTGAGATGCAAATCTCAAATCCTAGTCCCTTCACTAAAGCTGGTCCCCTCCTCATAGCTGTTTTTCTACTACATAAGATTTTAGAGCCTCCAGGCTTCGTGTTTTCTTAAAAGCTTTATGATTGCATTTCTTTAAGAGTGTTTTGTAACCTAGACTTTTAAATTAATGCAGCAAACCTTCATCTGAATTACTGAATTCCTGCTATAACTACTTTTTATTATTTTCGATGGGCTTGCAGTTTTAAGAAAACATGCCAGTCTTAATGTGTATGGGTACGTTTTTCACTTCAAATGGGCTTAGTCATGAAATCGTATTTCAAGGATCAATTCTGTATCTTGATATAGACTTACTGCCTTTCGATAAAAGATCTACCTTTTTTAAAAAACTTATTTTTTCTAAATTTTCTAAAAAACTAATTAATACATTTAAGTTTAAGACATAGGGGAAATCCCTTCAAGTTAAGTGTTTGGAATGAGTTCCTCATTGGAAGGGCAGGGTGTGATGTCAGAAGAAGAAGAAAGATGCCCAGGACAGACTCTCTACAGTGAGCTACCAGTTTTATTCATTTTTATTTCTTTTACAGCATATCACAAAGGCCTTAACAGAGTTGCTCGATTAATGATCACTGAGTAAATGAACCTATAAAAGGGGTGATTGAGGAGAGTTTAATTAAGAATTATTTATAGGGCCCCTGGGTGGCTCAGTCATTAAGCATCTGACTTTGCCTCTGGTCATGATCTCACAGTTTGTGAGCTCAAGCCCTGCTTTGGGTGAGTCCCACCTCTGTCTCTCCTTCTCTCTCTCTGCCCCTTGCTCACTTGTGCTCCCCCTCCCCCAAATAAAAAAAAGAAGTATTTATAGGATGTCAAGAAGGTTAGGGAAACCACTGAGGGATGGCGAAGCACCTCAGGGCCAGGAACTACTAGAAGTGGGAGGATCCTCAGACCTAAAGGGCTAAGGGGAGGAATTGTTCTCGAAGCAGAGAGAGTAGTAGCTGAGGAGAGAGAGGCCTGACGGGAGCCAAGGCCTCGGGCAGAGAAATGTACCAAACTGTGGCCTGGCGGGGAAGAAATGGGGAGGAGAAATCCCCTAATCTCTGTCTCTCATCTTGAATTCTAGTCTTCTCCTGTGCTTCCTATTGCCTGAACCCATCTAGAAGCCAGAGGGCAAGAGAGTCCCAGGAGGTTAGCACACACAGGTCAGTCTCCAGGGATGTGGAAGGACGAATAGAGGTTATTTCAGTGTTCTTTCTCACTCTTGGTCTTCTTCCGACCTAGCCCTCATGCAGATCTTCTTAGATGTACTCATGCACCTCCTATGACTCATACCCCAAGCACAGACTACTTATTCTACGGCCTCCTGCCACTTGCCTTTGCCAGGGAGTGACTGGGGCTGTGTGGAGAGTGCCATTCACATCCTATGAAAGGTATGCTCTGAAACTGTGCAGTGTGTGGCCTGCTTTGTGGCCCTGCCTTTGCAGTACATTCTGAATTGTGTTGGCTGGTTGGGGGGGCTGGGGGTGGGGTTGAGGGTGGGAGAGTCCATGGGAAAACGAGAGAAAGAGATAGGGTGAACGTTTATTATGCCGTAATTTCCAATTTGAAAATGATGACTTACGTACCTGTCAGGGCTGCAGACTCTGTTTTGTCTGATTATCAGACAGGTGCTGTCAGGGCAGAGAGCAGGAAGACTAAGGTTTCAGTGGTAAAAATGATGGGATAAGTTGATGAGAGCACGGAATAAGGAGGTACTTTGAAAAGAGGTTACTGAGTATTGCCAGGGAATGGATGCTAACAAAGAAGCTCTATCCGGCCTCATGTGGGCATCCAGAACTCATGGCCTTGGCCTTTGTAACTCACTCAACTTCTGTTGCAACAGCGTCTGTGTGTGATGACCTTGTCAGGAGTAATGGATCTGGAATAAACATGTTATAGTTATGAGCCACAGAAGGCACAAACACAATAGCAGAGGATAATAAAATCACCTCGGGGCGTCTAGGTGGCTCAGTTGGTTGAGTGTCCTACTCTTGATTTCCGCTAAAGTCATGATCTCATGGTTTGTGGGATTGAGCCCTGTGTTGGGCTCTGTGCTGATAGCATGGAGTCTGCTTGAGATTCTCTCTCCCTCTGCCTCTCTCCCTGCTCCTCCACAGCTCATGTGCTCTCTCTCAAAATAAATAAACTTTAAAAATAAAGTAAAATCACCTCCTGCTTGAGCACCCTTGGGTTTGGATCTTGGTGTGGGGTCCCCTTGGTTGTGACTAAGAACTCTGAAAAATAAGCATAGACTATCAAGTGTGATATGAACATTCGATGTAGTGAGTGGGCCAATTTTTTTGCCTTTCTTCATTTTTTTTTTCTCCTGTCCTAGTTGCTTTCAGGTCTTTAGTGCTTAGTTGACCCTTTTGTAATATCTTAGATTATGGGGCTTAGATAGGCTAGGACTTAGGTGAGTTAAGACTGTGAAGCATAGGTCAGTTACCTGGGAATTGCCAGCCTTCTCAAGTCCTTACACATCCATGACTTCTGGCTGTGCCCATGTTTTCAGGGCTGTGATTGTATTTCTAGAAATCACTAGAGAAGTAACCCATTGTGTCTAGTTCATCTTCACCCTGGAGAAAAGGTAGCACCTCTTCCTTGAATGTGCAACTCATTTGTTTCAATAGAAATAAATATTTATCAAGCATCTACTCTGTGCCATCCACCCTTTTAGGCTCTAGGAATTTGGGGTTGCAAAAGACAGGTAAGGGTTCTGGTCTCAAGAAAATAGACTTAAAGTAGAATTAAAGAGAATTAAAAGTACAATTCTAGGGGCTCCTGGCTGGCTTAGTCAGTAGAGCATGAGACTCCTGATCTCCGAGTTGTGGGCTCAAGCCCCACATTGGGTGTAGAGATTCCTTAAAAATAAAATCTTAAAGTAGAATTCTAATTAAAGTAGAATTATATGATCACTCATATAGAATAGAATGATGATAGGACTATATTTTGTTAGATGGTCAGGGAAAACCTCTGTGAGGAAAGAGGATTGAAATTGAATTATGAATAACAAAAAGGAATATGTCACAAGAATAACGAAGAGAGCATTCCAGATGGATGCATGGGCGGTGCAGAAGCCTGGAGATGGGGATGAGCTTGATGTGTGGGAGGAGCAGAGAGGTCAGTGTGTCATTGGGTTTAGCCTAGACAGCAAAAGAGACATGCTTAAGATAAGGCTACGCAGACACACAGGGTCTTGGAGGCCAGGGCAGTGGGTCTGGATTTGTTCGAAAGGCAATAGGAATCTATTGATGAGCTTTAGGTAGGAAAGTGTCATGTTCTTTTTTACATTTAAACAATGGTTGCTTTTGATAAGAATGGATTGTAGGGAGTAGAAGCTAAAGCAGGGAGACTCCTTAGGTTTTGCGGTAACCCAAGATATGATGGTGGTTTGAAAAGTTGTAGTAATGGAGTAGGAGAAAAGGATACCAGCCCTAATCCAATACTGGTGTTCTTATAAGAAGAGTTTAGGACACAGACATACACAGATAGAAAACAATGTGAAGACACAGAGAGAAGACAGTTGGCCATCTACTAGTCTAGGGGAGAAGCCTTAGAGGAAAAACCCTGTTGACACCTTGATCTTGGACTTCAAGCCTCCAGAATTGTGAAAACATCAGTATCTGTCATTTAAGCCACTCAGACTGCAATACCTTGTTATGGCAGCCTTAGCAAACTTACACATGTTAAGTTAAGGTGCCAGTTGGACCCAAGTGGGTATGTTAAGTCATCAATTGGATGTGTGGACCTGGAGAGGCATGAATGCCAGAGAGAGAAAGATTTGGGGGTTGTCAGTCTAGAGGTGGTACTTAAATCCTGGACTGGTTGGGATGACCTGGGGTATGAGTGTAGAAAAGAGGGTCCATGGCTGAGCCCTGGAATAGTGAGGGCTGAGGAGAGGGAGAGTGAGGAATGGTCAGTGAGAAGCCAAAGGTTACCAAGGTGAGTAAACTTGAAAAGTGGCCTTTGATTTTCAGCCTGTTGGCTTCATTTTGGATCCATCTCTTAGACATATTTGACTCCTAAGATTTTTCCTTGAATATAAGTTTTGGATCTTTTCATCCCTTTCCTACCCTGAGGTGCTTGCTCACGTGACCATCTCTCATTTATCAGAGGTAGGGTGACAGACAGTTTCCCTAGGACTGAGGGGTTTCTGGGATGTGGGCCCTTCAGTGCTAAATGCAGAACATTTCCAGGCCAATTGGAATTAGTTGGTCACCCTAATAAAAGGAAAGTTTTGGCAACGTTTATTTCTTTTATCTCACTGGCTTCATTGAAAGGTGACTGGTCTAAGAGAATGTCACAAATAGGAGAATTATGGTCTTTGAAATGTTTCTTTTTTCCTGGAAACCATCTAGAAATGGGTACTTCCACCATGAAACAAGCCTAATAATGAAAAATGAGTTTATACACCATTCAGTTCCATTACCCCCTACTCCGTTTCATTTTAACAAGAATATTTTCTTGGCTTGTGTTTGTATCATTAGTAATTCTATACATTTCAGGGTGTACATTTTGAGTAATTATCTCCCCAATGATTTTAAGCATTGGCTTCAGTTAATTGAACCTTTTAATGAACCCACTAACAACATCTTTGGCATTATACAAAATATAACGTTGGAGCCAGCTGCTGTTCATTGGGTTTCAGCTGGTCCAAACCTAACAGATGTTCAAAATCTAAACACAGGACTAAGTTGGTTTACCTTTTGTGGCCCTAATATGGGTGAGTGGAAAAAATGAGGTCCTTCAAGTCTTTGGATAAGGAGGGATCCTGAGTCACCATCCTGAATACTTGTTATTTGTTCACATCTCACTGGCCCAGCTTGGTTCTTGAGTCCAAGCCTCTCACCACACTTGGTTCTGCCTCCCTCCTTCCATCTCTTCCATCCTCTTCAGTTGCCTTCCTGGACTGGGCAGGAGGAAATACTAGACACATTCCTAGCTTCATCTGACCAGTGCCTCACTCCCACATCACATGACATGGACATAACTTTATACTCAGCCAAACATATGCTCCTGCTAAGGCCAAAACAGCCCAAAGTCAGGGCCAACTTCTATATTAGTTTCCTCTAATAACTGCTGTAACAAATCATGAGTTGGGTGGCTTAAAACAACAGAATTTTATCCTCTTCTAGTTCTGGAGGTTAGGAGTCTGAAATCAAGATGTTGCCAGGGCCATGCTCTCTCTGAAGGCTCTGGAGAGAGTCCTTCCTTGTCTCTTCCTAGCCTCTGGTGGTTGCCCACAATCCTTTGCATTCTTGGCTTTCAGACACATCACTCCAATCTTGGTCTGTGTCTTCAGATGATGTTCCCCTCCCTGTGTGTTTCGTGTCCAGTTTTCCTTCTTCTAAGGATACCAGCCATTGAATTACGGCCTTCCCTAGACCAGTATGACCTGAACTTAAATTGATTTCACCTGCAAAGATCTCATTTCCAAATAATGTTTTGTTCACAGGTACTAAGAGTTAGGACTTCATTATCTTCACATGTTTGTGGGGGACACAATTCAACTCATGAGAACTTCTTACTGATTAATCCTGTGAAGAAGAGCATTTGCTCATTAACAAGACTTGGTGAAGTCAACCACACAGTCAGGATAATAATAATTGCTGGCTTTCAGGCTTCGATTCTGATACCGACTCCAGCATGTATTTTTTTCCCCACACCAGCAACAATTAATTCGATTCTGACATAATCTACCTGGAGATACTGACTGACCCCACAGGTTAAGAGCTTAGTCCTAAAGTCTGCTCTCCCCACTCAGATGCCAATCACAAGTCCAACTGTCATTTGTGCGTTTGACCGACCAGCTATAAATCAGAGGTTCCAACAGGCCCCTCCTTGGGTTCCATTAATTTGCTAGAGTGGCTCACGGAACTCAGAGAAACATTGTATTTACTAGATCACCAGTGTATCATGAAAGGATTGAACTCAGAAACAGCCAGATGGAAGAGACGCATAGGGTGAGGTATGTGGCAAGGGACTCAGAGCTTCTGTGCTTTCTGGACATGCCACTCTCCCCACATCTCCATGTGTTTACCAACCCAGAAGGTCTCTGAACCCCATCCTTTTGGGTTTTTATGGAAGCTTCATCATATAGGCATGACTGAGTAAGTCATTGGCCACTGAACTCAATCTTCAGCCTCCTCCCTTCCCAGAGGTCTATAAGGGACTGAGTTCTAGCCCTTTTATCATGGGGTTGGTTTCTGTGGCAGAGATCAGCTCTCATCCTGTGATGACTAGGGACTTCCCAAAAGTCACCTCGTTAGCATAACAAAAGACATCTCTATTGCTCTCAACCTTAGAAAATTCCAAAGGTTTTAGGACCTCCTTGCCAGGGACTGGGATGAAGATCAAACATTTATTTCTTAATACAAATCACAATCCCACAAGGCAGCATGGGGTAGTGAAAACAGTACAGGACATGGAGTCAGGAGTACCATAGTCCCCTCTTAGCTGAGGTTCCTCTTGCGGCAGTTTGGCTTCCCAAGGTTTCAGTTTTCCCAGGACAACCTGCAGGGAAGAAAACGTGCCTCCTTCTGACAAATCATCAGCCGCTCAGACGTAGCGTAAGACCCCGTCACAGTGCTTGCATCATTCGTCACTCACCTCACTTCATCTTGTCAGGTAGACATTTTGTCATCTCACAGCATTTCTAGAAGAAGGGTGAGTATATACTAAGATATTCTGAGAGAGACCCCATTCATATAACTTTTATTACAGCATATTGTTATAATTGTTCTATTTTGTTGTTCATCCTTTACGGTGCCTAGTTTGTAAATTAAAAGGTATCATAGATACGTGTGTTTAGGAGAAAATACAGCATATACGCGGCTCGGTACCATCCGCAGTTTGAGGCATCACTGGGGGTCTTGGAATGTATGCTCTGTGGACAAAGGAGACCACTGTGTTTGAATCCTAGCTCCACTGCTTGTTTGAGAAGCCATGGGCAAGTCACTTACCTTCTCTTGAAGATTTTTTAAAGTTTATTTATATTTAGAGAGAGTGGGGGAGGGGCAGCGGAAGGGAGAGAGAGAGAATCCCAAGCAGGCTCCACGCTCAGCACAGAATCCAATGTGGCACTTGGTCCCATGACCCTGGGATCGTGACCTGAGCTGAAATCAGTAGTGGGACGCTTAACCAACTGAGCCACCCACATGCCGCCACATACTGTTTTTCTGATTCTCAGTTTCTTATTTATAAAATGAGCGCAACCTCTATCATACATAGCTGTTGTGAGGTTCACATGACGTAGGTTACACAAAGCAGCTGGCTCAGTGCCTGATACAGACTGTTTGATTAATGCTCTCACTTCCCTTTTATTTTATTTATTTACTTATTAAAAGATTTTATTTTTAAGTAATTTTTACACCCAAAGTAGGCTCAAAGTCACAAGCCTGAGATCAAGAGTCGCATGCTCTACTGACGGAGCCAGCCAGGCACACCCCCTCACTTCCCTTTTAAATCAAGCTGATGTCATGTAAATGGATTTGTAAGTTTCTTTGCACTCTTCATAGAATTTATTATAAATGCATGGCTCATGATGAGATTATTAACCAGTCTGAGCATTACCTGAGTTTTGTATTTTAAGAGTGACTCTTTTTGGGTGTGATTGATAATTTTGGAAATGGAGTAGGGAATGGCTTTTTCATCATGAAAGGAGTAGTATAATGTCCCTCCCTGGAAACTTTATAATCAAATACCTTGGTTCCATTGGAAACCACTGCCTTAGGAATTTGGTTGGAGTTGATTAGCCCTGATGATTTCTTGTGGCTCTGGGCCATCTATCTTATCCTCAGCAATTTGTGAGGTATTTAAGGGCAGGATTTGTTCCTTGCTATTAACTATCACATCAGTTAGGAATTATGTTTGGTTGCTGGGAACAGAGCTAATTTCAGTGGCTTGAGGATTTATTATTTTTTCTTACAACAAATATTGGGAAGCAGTCAGTCCAGGGAAAGTGTGGCCGCATCTTGTGACCCAGGCCTCTTCTAGTTTTCTGTTCTATCTTTAGTGCACATTTCTGTTCTCGAGATAGCCTTATATGGGAGAAAATATTTGCAAATCATATATCTGGTAAAGGATTAATATCCAAATATATAAGGAATTGACACAATTAAGCAAAATAATAAGAATAATTTAAAAATGGGAAAAGGATCTGAAGAGATGTTTTCCCAAAGAATATATAGAAATGGCCAACAGGTACATGAAAAGATACTCAACATCACTAATCATTAGGAAAATGCAAATCTAGACCCCAATGTGGTATCATTGCATACCTGTTAGAATGGCTATGATAAAAAAGACAAGATAACAAATGCTGATGAGGATGTGGAGAAAAACATACCTTTGTGCAGTGTTGGTGGGAATGTAAATTGGTACAGCCATTATAGGAAACAATATGAAGTTTCCTTAAAATATTAAAAATGTAACTACCATATGTTCCAGCAATTCTGCTTCGGGGTATATATCTGGAGGAGATGAAATCAGGATCTCAGATATTTATGCTCCCAGGTTCATGGCAGCATTGTTTATAATGCCAAGACATGAAAACAATTATGTATGTCAGCCATAAAAAGGAAGGAAATCCTGCCATTTGCAATGACATGGATAGACCTTGATGGAATTATGCTAAGTGAAATAAGTCAGACACAGAAAGACAAATACTGTATGATCTTACTTGTATATGGAATCTAAAAAACTGAACTCATAGAAACATACAGTAAATTGGTGGTTGCCAGGGGTGGGGGAAATGGGTAAAGGTAGTCAAAGAGTACAAACTTCTGGTTATAAGATGAGTAAGGTCTGGAGGTCTAATGTGCAGCAGGGTTACTATAGTTGACAATACTGTATTGTATATTTCAAAGTTGCCAAGAGAGTAAATCTTAAAATATTCACTACATACATAAAAAAATGGTAATTATATGAGGTGATTGATGTATTCACTAACCTTATTGTGATAATCATTTTACAATATATATATATCAAATCATCATGTTGTACACCGAACTTGTACAATGTTACATAGTCAGTTAACATCTCAATAAAGCTGGAAGAAAAAAGATAGCCTTATAGTCCAAAATGGCTGCTGGAGCTGGAGCCATCACATCCATGCTCCGGGGAGAAAGATGGAGAAAAGAGGAGGCAAAGGGCCATAACCCCCAGCTGAATCAACCCTCTTAAGATCCTTACTCAAAACTCTACTTTCCGTTTTATTTTTGTTTTGTTTTGTTTTTTCAACCTTGGTAATTATACTGGTCAGTAAGGGAGGCTAGGGAAATGCAAATATTTTTAGTAGGGCACTTTGCCACCCAAAAATATAGATAGGAGAGAATGGATACATTGGCAGCTAGCAATCTCTGACTCGACTCCCTCAAATCATGTGATCATACCCTGTATGATAAAAATACATTTCCTTTTATCCAACTACAATTATCAATCATACTGAAGAGTCCCTCATAAAGAACTAAAGAGTAGTTTTTTTTTTCTATGGCACATAGGGTAATTCTTTAACTCATGGAAACTTAGTGAAATCGTTCATTTATACAAGTGGTATGTTGTTTGTGTCTCCTAAGTGTCTGGGAAGGTACGAGACTCTGAGGACAGAGCAATGAGTGAGACAGGCATAGTTCCTTTTCTCCTAATTACAGTCTAATGGAAGAGCAGAGGAGCATGAATCAAAGTAGCACATAAAGAAATGAAGGATTCCTGTGTGATGACAAAAAAATGACAGGTTTTAGTGCTGTAAAAGGAACACTCTGGTTATAGAGTTAGGGAAGGCTCTTGACTCCAAGGATGAGTTGAAATTTGATGGATGGGTAGGAAATAACTGGTTGAAGGGGCTGTGTGGGTAAATAGCATTCCAGGAATTCCAGGCATTCCAGAAAGAAAGAATAGTACAAATGAAGGCCAGTGGTGGGAGGAGCATGGAAAAAGGCTAGTTAGTGTGACTGGAGCACAGGAAGCAAGAGGGAGCACATCAGGCCAGGAGATTACAGAGGTGGGCAAGGACTAGCCTTGTGGGGATGTTAAGGATTTCAGTCTTCCTCCCAAGAGCAATGGGAAGTCACTGAATTTGAAGGTGGAGTGGGGCTAGGGGCATGTGAAATGAACATACTAGCTCTTTGAAAAGATCACTGGGATAGAGGATGGACTGGACTGAATTGAATAGTGACAGACTAGACAGGAGTACAGGTAAGTGATGAATGGTGGATTGGTGCAGGATGATGGTAGTTGTAGGCGTGGAAAGAAATAGATGGATTCAGGAGGACAAATGTAGTTTCTTAGGGCCGCTTGACTTGTGAAGGCTGCCGATGTTCCTTGTGTCTTTCTGAGGTACAGAATTGCATCTTTAATATGAAAGAGAAAGTGGTTACAGTAGATTTATTGATATTAACAGGATTTTATTCCAGAGATTTGCTCAATCGCAAAATAACCCAGGCTTTACCAGCCCTGGGTTGAGGTGAGATTTGGTCTGGTTTGGTCTTAGTGCAGTATTTTTTATTTCGTGTATTTTTCTAAACAGCAACTCTGGGATTTTGACAAAAAGTACATGAAAGACCTGTATGTATGCTCTTGTACAGTCATGAGAGATGCTTAGATGATGTATTCCTTGCTGCTATGAGAGTTAACTTTCTTCATTTACCAGAATCGGAGAATTAAAGAATTGAGAGGTTTCAGGTTAAAAAACATGACACCCAAATGCAGTGTTTATTGTTGGCTGTCCCCCCTCCTAATATCACTAAAATGTCAGAAAAAGGATTATGTAGCATTAGCTCAATGAAGACAAAAGGAATAGGAAAGGAGATGACTATATACAAGAGATGCTAACTACATTTCGAGATCTGGAAAGTAGATGGAATAATGGTAACTGATTTGGGTTTTAGCTTTTCCTACTTGGTTAAAAGCCTATAGCCAACAACAAGCAAGATGGCTTTGTGTCACAAAACTAAAGGTAGGCTCAGATATTGGTGGCACTAGATACCTCTGAAAGTGGGGCTGATAGGAGCATTAATTAGTTTACAAAGGATTCCTTCCCTCTGCTGGTGATGCTAGACAAGTACCTCCCTCCACTCTGCATAGATAAGTTTATGTCTAGAGAGGATGAACTTGGGAGTTCCCAGACTGTAGGACAAGCCAACAGATACTTAGCAACGCTTGGAGACATTTTTTGTTGTTGCAACTTGGTGGAAATTTCTTACTGGCATCTAGTGGGTAGATGCCAGAGATTCTGCTAAATATTCTATAATACACAGGACTGCTGCCCCCATAACAAAGAATTATATGCCCTCAAATGTCAATAGTGCTGAGGTTGAGAAACTGTGAGTTACGTGAAAATCTGGGGTGAGACTCTGTGCCTCCTTACCCAACATAGACATGTGCATGCACAGGCAGTACAGGAGATGGAAGAATGTCTTTGCTGGGGAGTTGAGTGGCAAAGACGAAGATACTGACATCTGTAAATCTCCCAACAATATGACAGGACCCTGCCGATCACTCGCCGTAAGTTGTACCCACTCTCCCAGAACTTCCATTCATCTTTTTGAGACCATCTTAACTATGAACAGACAGCCAAATCTCACCAGATAGTCGAGGAGAGTCCCTTCATGAAGAATAGAGTTAAAAATGAAGAAGGGGAGCCTGGGTGGCTCAGTTGGTTAAGTGTCTGACTTTTGGTTTCGGCTCAGGTTATGGTCTTACAGTTTCGTATGTTCAAGCCCCACATGGGGCTCTGTGGTGATGGTGAGGTGCCTGCTTGAGATTCTCCCTCTCTCGCTCTACCCCTCTCCCACTCGCACTCTCTGTCTCTCTCAAAATAAATAAGTAAACTTTTAAAAAAAATTTTACAAAATGAAGAAGAAAAAAGAGGAACTAGAAGAAAAGAATGCTAGCAACAGAAGAAAACATTAACATTAAAAGTATTTCTGGAGAGGGGCGCCTGGGTGGCTCAGTCGGTTAAGCGTCGGACTTCAGCTCAGGTCATGATCTCACGGTTCGTGAGTTCGAGCCCCGCGTCGGGCTCTGGGCTGATTGCTCAGAGCCTGGAGCCTGCTTCCGATTCTGTGTCTCCTTCTCTCTCTGCCCCTTCATGCTCTGTCTCTCTCTGTCCCAAAAATAAATAAACGTTAAAAAAAAAATTAAAAAAAAGTATTTCTGGAGAGATAAGAGATGCTATTGCACTTCTTAAACTAGAACATTATGGTATTAACAAGAAAGGGATCTTAAAATAACAAAAGTTATCGGAAATTAAAACTATGAGAGTAGAAATAAAAATGAAGTGTTGGAAAGTAAGGTTGAAGAGCTCTTAGAAAGTAGAACAGAAGGGCCAAGAGATGGGGAAATAGGAGAGAAAAGATAGCAATGGAGGAAAGTCCAAGAAGTTAACATCCAAATAATAGGGATTCCAAAAAGAACATGATGAAAATTAGAAGAGAAAAAAAAATACAAGAAAATTCCCCAAAGGGTATGAATTTCCAGACTAAAGGGCCTGTTGGGTGCCCAGTACAAGAGATGTCTGTCACCATGAAATTTTATATCGGGAATGAAGAAAAATCTTAGGAGCTATTAGAGATGAGAAGAAATCAGCTATCAGAGGTGAACTAGACTTTTCTACACCGGAAACTATAAGATAATGGAGCATTACCCTCAACATTTTGAGGAAAAATCATTTCCAGTTAGAATTCTGTATTTTGCAGAACTTCAGGCAAATGTAAAGGTAGAATAAAAGCATTTCCAACGTTGTATGACTGAAGGAATTTACTTCCATGTATCTTGACTTAGGAATATGCTGGAGGATGTGCACCATCAAAAAGGAATATAAATCAAGAAGGAGGAAAACAGGAGACACGGGATCAGGTCAAGGACCCACACAGTAAATGGGGAAGGGAATACCTGATTTAATTTAAAAAATTTTTTTAACGTTTATTTATTTTTGAGAGAGAGAGGCAGAGTATGAGCAGGGGAGGGGCAGAGAGAGAGGGAGACACAAAATTTGAGGCAGGCTACAGGCTCTGAGCTGTCAGCACAGAGCCGGATGTGGGGCCCGAACTCACAAACTGCGAGATCATGACCTGAGCCGAAGTCGGATGCTCAACCGACTGAGCCACCCCCAGGTGCCCCGTTGATTTAATTTTTTTTAACGTTTTTGTTTATTTTTGAAAGAGAGAGAGAGACAGAGCACGAGTGGGGGAGGGGCAGAGAGAGAGGGAGACACAGACTCTGAAGCAGGCTCCAGGCTCTGAGCTGTCAGCACAGAGCCTGATGCAGAGCTTGAACTTACAAACTATGAGATCGTGACCTGAGCAGAAGTTGGACGCTTAACTGACTGATCCACCCAGGCGCCCTGGGAATACCTGGTTTAAAGTGTGCATCAGGCTCATGAAGCTTGGGCAGATTGTAACGGGAGGATGGGGCACTCCAAGAGGGATGTCCTTAAGGAAAACAAACAAATTTGGAGTGCCTGGGTGGCTCAGTTGGTTAAGCATCTGACTCTTAATGTTGGCTCGGGTCGGGATCTCCTGGTTGTGAGATCAATTCCCACGTCCAGCTCTGCCTCGGGCTCTGTGCTGAGCACGGAACCTATTTGGGATTCTGCCTTCCTCTTTTTGCCCCTCCCCTGCTGAAGAGCGTGTGCACATGGGTGTGTGTGTATGCTCCCTCTCTCTTTCTCAAAATAAAGAAATAAACTTTTTTTTTTTAAAGGAAAGCAAACAGCTAGTACATACTGTAATATAAGCAATGAGGAATTTTAGGGAATTCTGGGAGTTTTCAGGCTATCATAGTGAAAGTTATATAGAAAATTGAGTAAATGAAAAATGAGACAAAGAAAAGAGGATGAACAAGAAAGGAAATCTATTCTGATTGTGCATTTAGAGAGCACTCATTCTATTCCAGGCACTCTTTGCAGTGCACATAATTATCCATTTAAGCCTCACAGCAACTCATGAAGTAGGTGTGGATACAGTTTTCATTTTACAATGATGGAAAATGATGCACGAGGCCACATAGCTGGTACCCATTGGAGGCTGGATTAGAACCAAGGCAGTCTGGGCTCATCGTCCTAACAATGTAAATTCTGTATTGCTTTATTCAAAATAGTGATACTGCTCTCTCGATGTGATGGTGGGGTGGGGAAATGGGAGGAAGTAATGTAACTGCTAAATTCAAATCTTTGACCGTAGGAAGTGGTAGATAATGTCCACATGGGAAAAGAAATCAAGAAATAGCAATAAAGTATTTAATATAAAAATATGGAGGTTAATATTGGGAGGAAATAGCTAAAAAGAGTTAAGAGTTGTTACCTGTGGGGAATGAGCCTGGGAGGTGGGAAAGGATGGGGTCACAGGCTGCTCTTTTTTCCTTTTAGCTTTATAGTGCGATTTGACTTTTTAAAACAATTACATGTGTTATTTGATTAAAAAAAACAAGATAAATAAAGATAAAAGGAATAAAGGAATTGTTTAGCCTTATGTTGGATCACCCAGTTGGAATCCAAGGTGCTACACAAGAAAGGGTCACTGTCCCCATCCACAGGGCACTACACCTTTCTTTTATATTCATGACAGTAGCCATCATGCTGTGACTGGTTATGGGAAGGCCTGTAAGGGGTTCCAGAACAGTGTGTTTAAGTCCAAACCATGCTGAGCTTGTTTGAAATTCTATTCATGGATTGTTTGAATTGAAGGAAAGTGTCTTCTTGCTCTGGGTTTTTAGATTCAGTTAGACAATTTCAGAGTCAAAGTTGCACTGGTTGCCATTTTAAGGTTGAGTCAGACTTGATGAACTCATCAGCAGGGGAGACACTCAGGTCGTATTTTTTTTTAAGAGTCTTGCCTCCTGCAGTTATTGTTTCGATCCTTATACCCCAGAAGAAAAAGAATCATTGTTAATAAACACAAGAAGTGAAATACATTGATTTTTCTTTTGCTTTTTGGAAGCAGGGGGAGGAGATGGTCACGTCTCAGTAGTAATTCTTGTTTTTGTTTTGAGTCCTTTTATTGCACTATTCAGCCACGGACTGGAGAGTGATCTGATCAGAGCCTTGGTAGAAGGGCCTCAGCCAGCATTGGAGAGGCAGGCCAAATGTTCACATGCATTCACAGCCCCATTACAAATGCACCCTGCTGGGAGGGAGCGCTCAATTTCTTTTGCTAAAAAGCTTTCTGAACAGAATAGGATTCTGTTTAACCATGTGTTATCTTAAAAACTCTCTCCTCTCATTTTTTTTTGGTTAAAGCTGGAGAGTTCTTTAGTGATGACCTCCATCTGAAAGAAAAACAATGATTCTAGCCGTGGCTGAGGAAATACTAATTTCAAATATTAAATAACACAGAGGGGTGTTTTCTTTGTGGGACATTTATGGAAGTTGCATGTTTAGACCATTTGGAATGGAAGTTGGGGGGAGGTGAATCCTCCACATCTATTTTAGTTGGAGAAGAATTTGGGGAGCAGACGCAATTTAAAGAGGCCTTTTAATTTTTATCAATTTCTGTCAGGCACAGAGAGCTCATGTGTCAGTCATATCTCCAGAGAGAGCTTTACTTCTCAAATTGCTACTGTATAAAGGGCTGTTACCTGAAAATAATAAACACAAAGAGACAGTGTCTTAGGACAAATACTGATGCCTTTTTATTCCCTTTTGCACTCTTCAAGGTGGAACCCAAGAAGCTAACTTAGCTATGGTAGTATTAGTATCTTCAAGGAGGGAGTGTAGAGTGTGGGTTAGGAAGGCAGTTTAAATGCAATGCTCAGGTCTGCTCCTTTCGGGATGTGATTGCTGCAAGGCAAAGCAGTGGGTTATGATCACATGCATAGGACCGTCAGCCACTCCTTTCCCACCAAACAGACCAAACTGTTGGCTCTAGGTTGCCTCTAGGATGGTGGCTTCCATGAGGCTTGGTATTGGTGAAAGCACCCGCCATGCCCAGCGGAGTGTTTCTCCAATGCCTCGTAAGGGGCTTGTAGCCGAGCTCTTCAATTTTTAAAATATGTTTATTAAATGATTTCTGTCTTAGCTGGGGCTCTATAACAAAATGCCATAGAGTGGGTGACAACAGATACCTATTTCTCACAGTTCTGGAGGTGGGAAGTCCAAGATCAAGGTTCCACTCTCTGGCCTGCAGACAGATTCCTGGCTGTGTGCTCCCAGGGCCTTTTCTCTGTGTGTGTGTGTGTGGTGCGTGAACATGGAGAGAGATTCTCTCTTCCTTTCTTATAAAGTACTAATCTTACGAAGTACGAAAGGACTGCACCCTCGTGACCAAATCTAAGCCTAATCCCCTTGAAAATGCCCCACCTCCAATTATATCACATTGTGGTTACGGCTTCAACATAGGAATTTTGGGGCCACATAAATATTCTGTTCATAACGATGTTCTATATTTATTTTTCCTCTTATGATGAAAAAGGAATCATCTTTAAATACCAGTATGATGTCTGGCCTATGGTATGTGCACAGTACTTTATCTGGCTGGCCAAACCAGTGGGAGAATTTATAGGAAAGGAGTGCTAATTCGGAAGAGGAGAGAAAGCGTGCATACATGTGAGGGGAACCACTGGGCTTTTACCTTCCCATTATCTGAATGCTCCTCAACATTCAATCAATCATTGGCGTAAGTGGGCTAAGCTTTTTAAGCTCAGGGACAGTTTGTGCCAAGGCATAGTCTTGTTTTCGTCCATATGACAGCAGTGCTATTAAAGACTAGTTTTCTGTATGAGAGGGGCTTTGTTGAGACAGTGAATACTAAAGGACTCATTAGAGATTTAACCTCAAAAATAATGTGCTAATCCATTTGAATTCTAAGCAGACCCAGTTGTAGGCTGGTCATATGGTATTCGTGTGATTTATTGACATTATGGTAAACAGTACATTTTCTAACATTATTGAAAGCATGAATATTTTGTTCTACTTTTTTTTTCTTTTGACAATAAGAGACAAACCACCAGGAGAAGAGATCATAAAAGACCCCCTTCATTGCTTCTATTATTTTCTTTAAAAAATTTTATTTTGAATGTTTATTTATTTTTGTAGGAGAGAGAGACAGACTGTGAGCAGGGGAGGAACAGAGAGAAGCGGAGACACAGAATCCAAAGCAGGCTCCAGGCCGTGAGCTGTCAGCCCAGAGCCCGATGTGGGGCTCGAACTCACAAACTGCGAGATCATGACCTGAGCCGAAGTCGGCCGCTTAACCAACTGAGCCACCCAGATGTGCCTCGTTGCTTCTACTCTTAAGGGAGTGGTTCTCAAACTTGGAGAGCTTCCACAAAATACAGATACCAGGGCTCAGAGTCAGAACAAAAGGCTAGGGGCCCACAAATCTGAACATTTAACCAATGCCACAGGTGATCATGCTGCATATGGTCTAAGCATCAAACTTTGTAGGAAAAAACGCCAAACCAAATCACACAAAAACTCCTCCTTCAGACTTTCTCTAGCACCAAAACTTGTCCCATGTATCAAAGCCTTAGGCCTTAGCGTGCTCTTAGAAGCTTGGCCTTAGGGTGCCTAGGTGGCTCAGTCGGTTGAGTGTCTGACTTTGGCTCAGGTCATGATCTCACGGTGGTTTGTGAGTTCGAGCCCCGCATCAGGCTCCGTGCTGCTGCCAGCGCTGAGCCTGCTTCAGATCCTCTGCCTCCCTCTCTGTCTGCCCCTCCCTGATGCGTGCTCTCTCTTTCAAAAATAAATAAAACATTTAAGAAAAAGAAAAAAAGAAGCTTGGCCTTAATGCCTAATGAGTGGGCTGGAGACCTAGATAGACTAGCCGGAGTGGCTCAGAACCCACTGGTAGTAAATAATTTGAGCACCATTGGTAAGGTATGACTTATGCCAGTCCTTACATCTCCTTATAATTACAGTTTCTGTGGAGGCTCAAAGCCCTTCATGCCCATCGTGTGGAGTGGTCACAGAATTTTAGTATCCCCCAGAGGCTCTGCGGAGCCCATCCTTTTATTTGAGAGTCTTTGTTCCAAGTAAAATGAAACTCGCAAGGCTTTCTCTTTGAATCATGGGAACACCTGTGAAATTCCCTCTCCTACTCAGCCTCTACCAAGAATACTTTAATCCAATGGGATTGAGGTCCCCTGCAGTTTCGTGACCAGCTCCGACAGGAATAGAACAATAATATACTCAGGAGCCAACCCTTAAAATCCTCAGTGAGATATTTGGCTTGCCTCACCCTCCATTTGTGCTACGTGAAAGAATACCATGGTGTGACATAGTATATTGTTTCTGGATAATTCTGCGGGCTGGCCTTGAAATGAAGCTGTCAAGATGAACCTAGTATTAGGCTATAAAGGTCGGTCGGGGGTGGCTTAAATAAAGGTATTTGCTTGGGATTGTTCAGAATAATGGAACTCTTAGGTGAGAAGTGAAAATAGCAAACACTGCTGACTGCTGATAATACACCGTGCCATTAACCTTTTGTGTGAAGTCATTGGAAGAGAGATGAATTATGTTTCCTGGGCGGATTTTTTTTTTTTTTTTTTTTTTTTTTTTTTTTAAAGAAGGTGGGTGGCAGCAGGGATCTATTTTTATTTAAAAGGCTTGAGAAGTGCCCCGGAATGGCTGTGTGTTTGCAATCAGGTCTCTGCCATTGTTTGACAAGGCATGAACAATTGGCGGCAGTAGAATCGGTAGCCCCGCCTGGTTGCTGTGGCACTTTGCTGGATGTGCTTTATAATATTTGGGCAAGTTTGCCATTATCCTGTGTCTTAATTTCTCACTTCCTTAAATATGATTTAACGCCTCGTGGCATGACGGGATTTCCTTAAATGTTGGCAGATTGCTTTATATGTTCAGATGTGCAAAGGGAAAGTAATCCAATTTATTAATTATGCATTGCAGTTAATAATCATTTAAAGCTGTCAAGGGATTAGCTGTAGGAGGTGTGTGAGAAAAGGGCTGTTAAAACAGCAGCGGTTGTTGCTATAGATAGGGCGCTTTGCTGTTACGCTCCTAACCTTTCAAAGAATGCACAGTTGTAACTTCAACGCCTTATTTCATGAAAATTGCGTTCAGGATGGCAGAGTTGTTTATATACCCCCTTTTGTGGAAAGCGAAGGTTGTCATGCTGTGATCGTCTTCAGAAGAGTGGGTTCCATGCACTAGGTATAGAGATCATCTTTCTTTCTTTTTTTTTAATTTTATTTTTAATTTTTTTTAATGTTTATTTATTTTTGAAGGAGAGAGAGAGACAGAGCATGAACAGGGGAGGGGCAGAGAGAGAGGGAGACACAGAATCCCAAGCAGGCTGCGGGCTCTGAGCTGTCAGCACAGAGCCCGACGCGGGGCTCGAACCCATGAACTGTGAGATCATGACCTGAGCTGAAGTCGGACGCTCAACCAACTGAGTCACCCAGGCGCCCCTGGAGATCATCTTTCATGAGAGGAGGAGTTAATCCTTCCTATATTGAAATTCTAACTTTGCCAGGGACTAGCTGGCTGTCATGAGAAAGACGCCTACACCTCTGGTTCTCCGTTTCTCTCCCTATAAAATGGAGAAATGCTGCGATTGTGGAGAGTATCCTCTCTGTCCAGCTCACTTCCTCAGAGGGTGATTTACCTACGTAGGGTTAGAAAAGGAACAAATGACAGGCAGCTTGCAGCATTGCAGTCTCTGCTCTAAGCTGGTACTCAGTGCAGTTTGTGTGCAAGAAACTGATGCTCCCTGAAGCTAGCTCAGGTAAAGGAGCGAAGGATACAACAGGTGAATTCCCAAACACAGGCACTGGAAGGCAGCCAGGCTACCTGGGAGCCGCTGCAGGAAAATGACTGGAAACCAAAGCTGAAGCTGTGGTCGAGTTGCCCAGCTCCTTTCACCTTTGAGACTTCTTCCCCTAGGTTCAGTAAGGCCCTCAACCTTGAGCATTTATGACCCATGAAGTCTAGCAGTTACCACTGACTGTCTACGGGCTCTAAGAGTCACGTGCATCTCTTTAACAAGTATTAATGAGTGCCTACTGTGCTCCAGAGCCTGTTTTAAGTCTTGTCCCCTGCGGGAAGGTCAGACAGCAGTCAAAGAAACAAGCAAATGAATGAATGAACAGTACCTTTTCAGATATAGATGAACGAATAAAAAATAAAAAAAATAAGATGATGGGATAGAGGGTGATGGAGATGGGAGATGTTGGGCCACTTTAAAGAAAGGGGGGAAGGTAGTATTTGAATCGACTTGGATGAGGAGCAGAGCCAGCAAGGTCGAGATTTAGGAGACACGAGCCCAGGCAAAGGGATCAGCATGTGTCAAGGCCCTGGGTCACAAATGAAAGCAACGGGTAAAAGGACCAGCAAGAAGCCATAGTGGCAGGAGTTAATGAATGAGGGGTCAAGTGGTGGGAGGTGGGGAGTGGGGCAACTCACCAAGGGACTTGTAGTTTAGTCAGAAGTTTGGAGTTTTTCTAAGTGAGATGGAAAGCCATCAGAAGAGTCTTAAGCGGAGTTAACATGATCTGATTCACATTTTTGAAAGATCACTGAGGTGGCTGTGTGCAAAACAGAATGTAAAGGGGCCAGCATGGAAGCCAGGAGACCATGCACGTGGCTGCTGCGGGAATCCAACGAGAGATGGTGGTGGCCTGGGCCAGGTGGGTGGTGGTGGGGCTGTCGAGAAGTGACCATTTAGGGACATTGCAGGTTGTGGGGTGTTGAGAAAGAGATAAATCAAGGTTAATGACTAAGTTTTTTTCCAGAGGAACTAGCTGTGTGGCATTGACTTTTGCCACCATGGGAGGACTGGGAAAGGAACAGGTCTGAGGGGAGAAATTAAATGTGTATCTTGGACGTGTTCAGCTGTGACGTGCAAACTAGACATGCAGATAGAGGTATTGAGCAGTTGCTTGAATATTTAAATCGGGAGCATGGGAGAGGTGGGGACTGGTGATCTGAGTTTGGAGCTACTTCTCACCAGGGGTCCAGCTGAGATCGCTAGGGCAGAGAAGGAGGCCCAGCACTAATCCCTAGGGCACTCTGACACCTAGAGGTGGGGTAGTGGGGGGAAGCCAGCTAAGAAGACTGAGGAGGCCAAATACCCAAGATCGTGAATTCAGTTCATATCAAGCCCACCAACGAGTCGGTCCCCTTTAAGTTTGCCAAGTACTCCTGGCCCAATCAGTAGCGGCCAAAGCGAATGGGGTGTGAAGCGTGCTGAGGTCCATTGACTTTTGTGGGCAGAGTCCGGTATCTTGAGAAGGGGAAAGGACAGGGTGGGGATTCTAAAACTTGCCTAAAATGTAACTGAAATTTTGTTGACCGACTCCAAAGATACTGCTTCTCACTCTCTTTCTCTTTTATGATAGCTTTCTTTTAATTTATGTCATTTTTATAGGCTTATTACTAGGTCTATCTTATCTTTTACTTTCCAAAGGATCTTAGAGGCTCTTAGTACCACCAGGACCTGTATTTCTTCCCATGTTTCTGTCTTTTTTCCTTTTCTTGGCCCAGCCTGAAAAAGTTTCCTTTCCATGTCTACATTCATGGATGCAATCCAGCATCCATAACCCCAACTCATCCTGTGGAAGAACCACAGGATGGGGCCGTCACCAGTTGACTCTTCTCCAGGCAGTGGTGAAATGATCCTTTCAATCTCATGAACATTGGCAGAATAAGTCTTTCACCCAAATACTGCTAAGGCATCCTAGGAGTCTAGATGAACAGTTGCCCTCAAAGGAGAGAGAGAAGGAGTAGAGAGTGTTACTTAAGTTCAGGAATGCTGTGAGCAGATGCTGATTAAGAGACCTGACGTGATTTCAGGGATGCCCTCTAATGGAAGCCGCGGCGGGGGGGGGGGGGGGGGGGGGGTTGTTTGGGGAAACTGGTTTAGCATTGCTTCACTCTGTGCCCTGAATCTTCCCTCCTGGCCAGCTGTGCAGATGTGAGCTGTGGGTGGGCCACAAGCAGAGCGGGGTGAACTGTGTAGGTGATCATACAAACCTATCATCACCATTAGAAAAACTGCAAAGCACGTATTCTTGAAAAAGGAAAGCGTGCCCTTCGTTGTATATGATTACAGTTACCTGTTCACCAGCGTGAGAGGGACATGCTCAGAAATACAGCCAAAGTGCTTACTCAGTACAAACGCCTCTTAGATGAATGCAGGTATTATTTCATGCCCATCCCCTCGATTCTCCTCCCTGTGAGAGGATATATTCTCCCTGGCAAGTTGTTTTGAGTTTCTATTTCTCTCTATAATTGTGGATAATAGAGTTGACCTTTCTCACTTAGATTATTGAGTTTAATGCCCTTGAAATGTGGCAAATGCTACACGGCCCTTCAAATCTTATTCTGTTTCTCCGCTCCAACCCCTACATTTTTCTTCAGGGAGGCATTCTGTTTGAGCCAGCCAAGCAATGACCTAGAAGGCAGGTGGCTCGGCACTGTTCTGGGAAAAATGAGACTGATTTTCCTCATCTGCAAACCTCTCCGGTCACTCAGCTTAACTTGATAATTCACCAGGGTTCTCCTAGCAGAATATTTGGCAATGATTATGAAGATATTTTAAAAGCTGAGAAGGAGGGAAACCAGCCAAATCTTTCCTAATAAACACATTTTTTTTTTCTTTCTATATTCCTTTTTGGTCTTTCTACTATTTATGTGCATTTTTAGAATTTTCATTCTAGCATACACAAAACTTGCATACTCTTCTATAATTTTTAATAATTTAATAGTTTTATTTTTCTGAGTACTATTCCATAGATTAGAATGCCTACGGTTTATTTACTTTTCTCTCAGAGCATTTACTTTGTTTCTAGTTTTCCACTATTCTGTCACTGCAGGGGTCCTGTCCTTTTTTTAATGTTATTTCCTTAGGATAAAATCTTAGGGCAGTAATATGGATAGGATTGCCACATAAAACATAGGATTCCCAGCAACATGGGAATTTTGGATAAATCATGAATAGGTTTTTAATATAAGTATGTCCCATGTAATATTTGGTACATACTTATATACTAAAAAGTGTTCATTTTTATTTGAAATTCAAATTTAACTGGGTATTCGGAATTTTTGTTTGCTAAATCTGGCCACCCTAATTGGGGGTCAAAACAGGAACACTTTCTGAGGCGCCAGGGTGGCTCATTCGGTTGAACGTTTGACTTCAACTCAGGTCATGATCTCATGGTTTGTGGGTTTGAGCCCTGCGTCAGGCTCTGTGCTGACAGTGTGGAGCCTGGAGCCTGTTTCAGATTCTGTGTCTCCCTCTCTCTCTGCCCCTCCCCCACTCATGCTCCGTCTCTCTGTCTCTCTTTCTCAAAAATAAATAAATATTAAAAAAACCAGGAACATCTTCATGAGTCTTGATACACATTGCCAAATTTTCATTAAGTTTATCGTTAAGAGTTTATTATTGATTTAAATAAGGAGGGGAAACTTTCGGAAGGGAGAAATAAAGAAGAAAATGAGAGCCCTAAGATGTTCTGTAAGTAATTATTTAGGTTATTATAATTTTAATTTTTTAGGAAGCTTGCATAATCATATAGTATTATATAAATATGTAATATTATATACATATTCATAACATAAGGAAAGATTTTTTGGACCATACAAACTTTTGGTGACATCTACCTGGTTTGTACCTGGTTTCTTGGGGGGGCACTTGCTATTAGTTGCCTACTTACTATGCATCCCCCTTCTTTCTTACTAACAGACCCCTGATTTTTTTCAGAGCAGCAGTGGGCCCAGTTAAAAACTCCATTTCTCAGCTACCTAACAGCTAAAGGCGGCCATGGAACTTAGTTCTGCCCAAAAGAGATAAGCAGAAGTCTGTGGTGCTATATCTTTCCCTTCTTCCTTTCCCTGGAATGTAACCATGATGTGTAGAGATACAGCAGCCATCTTACGACCTGTGGAAGAAAGCCGTGCATGTGGAATGGTGAAGTAGTAAAACAAGATTCACAGCTTTATGCCCATAATTGACGAAATGACCTTATTCTAGTTTATTGAATATATTTTTATAAGCTTCTTCAAGTCGTTTGTAGAGATAGGTATAAGTCTACATACACATAGATAATGAATGTTTTGTGGAAGTCAATATGCCATAGGCAGAGGTTAAGGAATTTTTGCAGAACTGCCATGACAGTTGCTGATAAAGTTCAATGAGGGTTGAAGGCCAAGTCTAATTCGTGAGACCTAGAGACCAATGAGAAAGGGGACAGTTCACCGATCTAGCTTTGGGGTACAAGGATTATGATCTCGAAGGAAGTAGATGTGCCAAACAGGAAGTTAGGTCAGACTCTTAGGGTTTCAGGGTTGTCACACGTAGGTCAGGAACTTCTGAGGTAATAGACAGGGAGAACTATTACAGATTGGAACAGGAATTTGTCCAGATGGGTGAATCAAAACTCGGGAAGCAACCTGTGGACCTCAGGTTGTCCTTCTGCTGCCTTTTTTTTCCCCACTTAAATCTGTTTAATTAGTTTACCCTCTACCTTGGTACTTCTGTAGTCTTCTAGAATCCTGAAAAATGAGGACAGATGTCAATGAGAGGTGAACTATCTGCTACACCTCGGATGATTCGAAGATCTTTCCCATAGACGAGCTTCTGCCTCCGTGCATTTCAAACCTTGTTTCTTCCAGTGCTTCGCATTTCAGGACATGTTCCTCTCCTCTGGCCTTGCACTTTTATGAAATGATACTGGGTAGTCGGCACAGTGGGTGGTAGGAACATTCCTGACAACCAGAACTCCCCTGGGACATCAAGCAATAACTCAGCTATACCTGGAAATGATCACAGACCTCACTAATGTGCCCTATGAAGCTTCAGACTAAATGTGTAGCAACTTAATTTCCTCTTACTCAGATCCCCAAAATGTGCAGGGCAACTCCAGCGCCACCTGCTGTGAGACAAAGTATGATGGAGGAGAATTGGCGGTGGAAGGCGACCACGGTTTGAACCCGTTGCTGCTGCTATAGCTTATAAATGCAAAAGTAAAAACAAAAACAAGTGGCCTGTAGGCACACTACTAGGCTCCCTCCTAGACTTCCAGAAAAGCCTGTGTGCCCTCAGAATGTGTCCGTGCTTCTTTGGCTTCATGGTAAACCTATCTCTGTGCAGTCCTTTAAAGAGATGTGCCTGTGGCACAGACGCATGCCCTCTGGGCTGCCTGGTGTGCTGACAGCTGGAGAGCCATGTGTTTTTTTAAAATAAATAATGTTTGGGTGCCTGGGTGGCCCCGTTGGTTAAGTGACTGCCTCTTGATTTCAGCTCAGGTCATGATCTCATGGTCAGTGGTGAGATCGAGCTCCACATGGGGCTGCACGCTGAGCGTGAAGCCTGCTGGAGAGTCTCTCTCTCCCTCTCCCTCTCCCCCTCTACCCCCTCCCTTCCCCCTCTGTTCCTCTCCCCAGCTCCCCCAACTCGTTCTGTTTCTAAGAAAAAAAATTTAAATAATGTTTAGTTTATTTTAAAATTGTATAGGCAATCCATGCTGTTTAAAAACAGAAACGAAAACCAAAAGAGCAAAATAAATAAATAAATAAATAAATAAATAAATAAATAAATACAAAGCCATATTTACTATAATCCTACCATGTGGGGATTTTGGTGTATTTTCTTTTGGATATTCTTTATATATATATATATATATGTATATTTCTATTTCTCATCATCAAAAAAGGGACAACTTCAAAATGTTATTTTGAAGATTAGATTTATGATGATCTTTCTCCTAAAGCATTAAATATCCTTATAAAAGGATGACTTTTTATTTTATTTAAAAAAATTTTTTTTTTTAACGTTTATTTATTTTTGAGACAGAGACAGAGCATGAACAGGGGAGGGGCAGAGAGAGAGGGAGACAGAGAATCGGAAGCAGGCTCCAGGCTCTGAGCCATCAACCCAGAGCCCGACGCAGGGCTCGAACTCACAGACTATGAGATCGTGACCTGAGCTGAAGTCGGACGCTTAAGTGACTGAGCCACCCAGGCGCCCCAAAAGGATGATTTTTTTTAAAAAAATAACTATATAATATTCTTAAATTCTCCACTATTGGACATTTAACTTATCATTAGACATTTGGGTTATTTTATTTTATAAAGATATGGTAAACATCTTTGTACATATATCTTAATGTGCTTTGTTTATTATGCACATAATAAATTTCTAGGACAAATTCCTAGAAGTGAAATTACTGAGTCACAAGATATGAAAAACTTAAAGAATTTTATACATACAGATATATTGCTCTCTAGAAAGTCTCTGTGAATTTTGACTATTGAAAATATGTGAGAATGTTTTCCTAAATCCATGCCAGAAATATATACTATTATTTTTTAAAAAACCTTTGGAATGGTATCCCGTGGTTTTAATGATTGTTTCTCTGTTGTGATGCTGAACATTTCTTATATGCATTTTGGCTGTGTGTATCTTCTGTAAATTGTCAGTTCCTGTCTTTAGACAAGAGTTTTTTTCCAGTGAGACATTTTTAAATTAAGGCAATATATTTGCCAAAATGCATAGAGCCTTTTATTCTTATTTTTATTATTATGTGTTTTCCCGTCTGCTTTCTCTGGCTTTTCTTCTCCCTAAATGGAGGAGTGGCCTAAAGAGCTGTCCTTGATCCCTATTTTTTCTTTATCTCTTAGACTGACTCGTATGAAACTGCAGTTTTTAGAAGGTCAAAAAATGATAAAATACCAGCAATTTTATATGGCTAAGCCTGATACATGTCTCTTGATAATCTGATTCAATCTCCTTCCTTCTCTCTGTCTATCGTTCTGCCTGTCCATTCATCCATCCACCCAACAAATACTTATTAACCAAATGTAACATGTCACCACACTAAGGAGGACTCCCTAACCATTGTTAGCTCTGATCTTTCTTCTGAGCTCTGGTGTCTGTGTTTTGAGTTGCCAAGTCAGCCCCACTCTGGCTCTGCAATATTACTCACATCGTCTCTGTTCCTGTTGTATCTACCTCAGTTCAGATTCTCATTACTTAATGTGTGTTGTAGTCTGTTGGGGCCACCATAACAAAAATACTATAAGCTGGATGGCTTATAAACAACAAACATTTGTTTCTCACTGTTCTGGAGGCTGGAAGTCCAAGATCATGGCACCAGCAGATTCAATGTGTGGTGAGAGCCTGCTTCCTCACAGAGGGTGCTTACTCACTGTGTCCACACGTGGTGGAGGGGCAAGGGGCTCTCTGGGGACTCTTTGATAAGAACACCAATCCCATTTGTTATCATCTCCCAGTCTCACCATATTGTGGGCTAGCATTTCAACAAATGAATTTGTTGGAGGAAATATAAACTCTTAGATCATAGCAGTGTGTAATGTTTTCTCTCCCACAATATACTTTGCTTCCTCTCACCTTCATACTACATTTATTTAGATTGAAATCTTTTCCCTCTTTCAAGGGTCATTTTAAATGTAAAGCTTTTACTGATCACTGCCTCCTCCCCATCCTTCACTGCCACCTTGGATTGAAATTTCACCATTCCGATAGCCTTTTATATGCACATCTTTTCTGGAACCTTCTCCTCCTACCATCTGGTTATTTCTGTACTTTCTTTTATAATGAGATATCATTTACATATAGTAAATGCAAAAATTTTAATTGTACAACTTGATGCATTTTCATATTTGCATATTGTTTTGCAACAACCACTCAGATCAGGACACAGAAAATTTCCATCACCTTAGAAAGTTCCCTTATGCTCCTTTCCAGCAAATGCCACTGTCAGCTACCAGAGGTAATTAATGACTGTTGTGATTTTTTTCTTTTTTGAGTGAGAGAGAGAGCGTACTCTCGTGTGTGTACACACTCGTGCAAGTGAGAGAGGGGCAGAGGGAGAGGAGGAGGGAATCTTTAGCAGACTCCTTGCTCACGCAGAGCCTGATGTGGGGCTCAGTCTTACCACTGTGAGACATGACCTGAGCCGAATTCAAGAGCCAGTCGCTTAACCAACTAAGCCACCAGGGTGCCCCCTCCTGATTTCTATCACCATGGATTAGTTTTCATGTTTTTGGATTTCAGATTAATGGCATTATACAACACGTACTCCTTTTGTATCTGGCCACTTTTGCTCAACATAATGCTTTTGAGTTTCATCCATGCTATATGTCTCTCAGTAGTTTGTTCTTTTTATTAAAAAAAAATTTTTTTTAACGTTTATTTGTTTTTGAGAGACAGAGGGTGAGTTGGGGAGGGGCAGAGAGAGAGGGAGACACAGAATCCACAGCAGGCTCCAGGCTCTGAGCTGTCAGCACAGAACCTGACATGGGGCTCAAACTCACTGACTGTGAGATCATGATCTGAGCCGAAGTCAGGCACTTAACTGAGCCACCCAGGTGCCCGTGTTCTTTTTATTTTTTTAAATGCTGTGTAGAATTTCATTGTGTGAATATATAATAATTTGTTTATACATTCTCTTGCTGGTGGAGACTTGAATTGTGGCCAGTTTTTCACAATTATGAATAAAGATGCTATAAATACTCTTGAACAAATCCTTTTTCTTGCACATGTACCTGGGAATGGATTGCTCGGCATAGGCTAGGCAGATGTTCAACATTCATAGAAACCACGAAACGTTTTCCAAAGGAGTTGTGCCATTTTACATCCTCACCAGAAGTATATGAGAGTTGATTTACCTTCTTGGTATCATTGATGATACACATCTTTTTTATTCTATTGAATGTATTGTGGTATCTCATTGTGATTAAAAAAGATTTGGTTTTTTTTTTTTTTTTATGTTTTATTTATGTTTGAGACAGAGGGAGACAGAGCATGAGCAGGGGAGGGGCAGAGAGAGAGGGAGACAGAGAATCCCAAACAGCCTCCAGGCTTCTTGCTGTCAGCACAGAGCCTGACGCGGGGCTTGAACTCACAAACCGCGAGATCATGATCTGAGCCGAAGTCAGACGCTTAACCGACTGAGCTACTCAGGCGCCCTCATTGTGATTTTAATGAAGCATGTGGTTTAAATTCCATGACAAATACAATGATGTTGAGCATATTTTCATATGCTTATTGTCTATTTGGATGTTTTCTCTTTCAAAGTGCCTGTTCAAGTTATACTAAGTCATAAGTCTGGAATTTTAAACCTACCAACTTTGTTTTTCTTTTTCAAAATTGTCTTGGCTATTTTGGGTCCTTTGAATTCCCATATAAATTTCAGAATGAATTTGTCAATTTGTCAATTCAAAAAAAAAAAATACCTGCTGGGATTTTAACTGGGACTTTGTTGGGTGTATAGGTAAATTTGGGGGAATTTGTGTCTTAACAATTCAAGCATATGGTATATCTTTCCATTTACTTAGATTTCCTTTCATTATCTCAATAGCAGTATTTTCAGTTTAGATTTCTTGCATGTATTTTGTTAAATTTAGACCTATGTATCTCATTTTTATGTCATTATAAATGGTATTATTTTTAAAATTTCTTTTTCTCATTGTTGATTTTTAGTATATAGAAGCACAACTAGTTTTTAAATTTTTATTTTTGAGAGAGAGAGAGCGCGAGCGAGCATGCATGAGTGGGAGGGGGGCAGAGAGGGAGAAAGGGGATCCAAAGTGGGCTCTGTGCTGACAGTAGAGAGCCGAATGCAGGGCTGGAAGTCACGAACCACAAGATCATGACCTAAGCCAAAGTCAGACACTTAACCAACTGAGCCACCCAGGTGCCTGCACAACGGGTTTTTATATACCAACTTTGTATCTTGTTTCTCCCCTTAATTGACATAATAGTTGTTCATCGTTGTTTATAGATAAGTTCCTTTGAATTTTCTAGGAACATAATTATGTCATCTGCTAATAAGGAAATTCTACTTCTTCCTTTTATATATTTTATTTTCATGCTTTATTGCACACTTTCTGTGCATTTCTTTCCTCCTCCACTAAACTGTAAGGCAAGATCTTTTGAGACAAAGCCTTACCACGACGCTTTAAACATGGGAGATATTCAGAGAACTTTGGTTGACTGTGTAAATTATGATGGGGAAAATAATGAATTAAAGTGGTAATTTACTCTTTTATATGATCAGTGAATTACCACCAAGAAAAAGGATTCTGGTTAAAACCCATTTTTGTGAGTTGGCATATCTTGATTTGCAAAGGTTGTTTACAGGTGACTTGAGGACTCTCTGGGTCATTCTGCCTGGTTTGTGGTTTTCAGTTCCTGGATATCTCTCTGGTGTTATGTTAGCATTCAGTGGGTTCTTCTATAGGACTCTTGCCAAGCATTTTGAAACTTCCAAAATAGCAGTGACTGCTTCTGCCCAGGATAGCATGTGGCAGATGGATTCCTGGACCTCACTGCCTTCAGTCCCAATTCCCCAAGCTTCTGTTGGTGTAGAAAAAAGAATCTGCATTTTCAATATTACTGGAGTGAAGCCTGGGAAATTTTCAGTTTTGAGCCTTTAAATTCCAACGAGCAATGCTATTTTTAGATTTCTAGTATACACTTGGGGTTTGTGAGTGAAATGGTATTAAGGAGCGAGGATGAGGGCTCACATAAGGGGGCGGTGGTCTTTTCCCAGTAAGCAGGCACTCTTGCCCATTCTGAGGATTCATAGGACGGAGAATTGGCAGCCTGGAATCTGCAGATACCCAGGGAAGGAGCAAAAGCACTCATTGGACTTTGATATACCCATTTTTGCATTTTGATTGCAGTTATCATTTATAGATTCCATTGTCCATGTGGCTGGGTGAGGTTGTCTCTTGCATTGCTTGAGGAGTTTGTTTCTAAGGAGGTAATTCATTCCATTGTTTCTTTGTTTCTTTCCAAGCTGCAGATACACTGTTAGCTGTTTAATCAGTAGATTGGTAAAGTGTTTTAAGGCAGTTTTGACTCCAGGCCTCAGGGACTGCTCTCTGTTCCCCTTTAGCTGACATTTTTTTCTATCAAATTAGACACATCAATAAAGAACTAGCATATGGATGAGCTAATTATGTTTTTGCTGTTGAGTAAATAAGGATCACCTTGAAAAAAAATGAAAGTGACAGAGAAATAGAAAAGAGAAAATCATAGAATGCATGCCCTTGTAAATTTGGATTAAATAATATAAATGCAAGGTGATTACTTTTTTCTCTAAATATTTGAAATTTTCAACTTTTATATATATGGGTCTCTTAAAGTTTTACATGTTGACATTAAAACAGTGTTCTAAGTATTTCTGTGACTATTATTAATAGAACACTTCTTTTTGTCCCCAGCAATGGGCACTTTGCCTAATCACCTAAATTCCTACTACCCAGAAATAATTACTGTTAGTCATCATTTGGTACAAAATAATTACAATTAATTTCCATATTTTGTTTTCATGCTATAACTGGTGTTTGGAAATCTGTTTTTGCCACTTAATCTATAGAGACATGGGTATATTTTCATGTCAAGAAATCCAGAGCTACATTATTTTAACAGCTACCCAGGATACATTGTGTGTGTGTATGTGTGTGTGTGGGTGTGTGTGTGCGCGTGTGTGTGCATGTGCGTGATGCATGTATTAAACAATTTAACTGACAAGTTTTTTGTTGATAGATATTTTTGTTTTAGATTTTTTAAAACTATTTTAAGCAGCATCGCAGTGAGCATCCTTCTATATAAATCTTGAGCGTTTATCTGATTAGTTTCTTAGGATACATTTCTGGAAGTGGGATTTTCAGGCTCAAACTGTGTATATTTTATCTTTTGATCTATCCTGCCAAACTTCCCTGCAGAAAATATGAGTTAATTTATATTCTCAGCAACATCAAATTGAGAACGTTTACCTGCGCCATGACCAACAATATTTATTATAAATCTTGACTTGCTTATATTTTCAAATTTTTGTCCATTTGTCTCTTCATGGGGATTGTAAACTAATTAGTCAGGATCAAGTCTGAAAACCCAAGGCCACACTAGGTAATTCAGATAGCAGGGGTTTTGTACAAGGAGTTGGTTCTACACATGCTAGAAACCTGAAAGAGCAAGAGGAAATGGTGAAGTCACTCACAGGAAGTAGCAGGGACGAGGTAGAATGAAGAGAAGCAGAAACTCTGGGGAGGGGCCTGGCAGGGCTGGGCTGTGCCTGGGGTGGGGTGCAGCCTGGCTGCTGAGGGATTGCAGAGGCTGGCACTCTGCCAGGCTGGTGTGGCCCAGCTACCAGCACCTCAGAGGGGGGCATGGGTGTGGCTGGTGTTGGGAGTGTAGAGAAAAGCTGGGGACTGAAGCCAGCCTGTGCTTTTGTTTGTATGATGCTGGCAGAAACTGGAAACCAGAAGGAAGTCCTTTCTCCCTCTTCTTACCTTCCACTTTCTCCCTAATGCCTTGTGTTGGCACAGCTATGTTGGATGCCTACTGACAAGGGAGTAAGGGAAAAAAAAATTCAGTCCCAGCTTCAGCAGCACAGAGCAGAAAAGGGAATGCTGGGTTTGGAGCTAAGTGGCAATGGGTAAAGAACGAGTTGTATTTGTTTGCTTGGGCTGCAAAAAACAAAATAGCATGAACAAGGTGGCTTCAAACAACAGAAGTTTAATGTCTCACAGTTCTGGAGCCTAGAAATCAGAGATTAAGGTACTACCTATTTTATAAGGACTCCAGTCACATTGGTTTAAGGGCCCACCCTACTCTGGTGTGACCTCATCCTAATTGAATTACATCGGAAACGACTCTATGTCCAAATAAGACCACATTATGAGACACTGGGCATTAGGACTTCAACATAGGAAGTTTTGGGCACACAATTCAACCCATAACACCAGTACATAAACTTCTTTAGAACAGGACCCTTTCAGCTTTAAAATGCTATATTAACTCCTTTGCAGTCTTCAAGTTCTAGGTACAAAGAATGTGCCTAATAATTGTCAAAGAAGTGAATAAATGCTAAATTAAATGGTGCACATTCACCTTCAGGCTGTTAAGTCTAGTCATATCCATCTTAAATTGAAATTACAAAAAAAAAACACAAACCCATCAGATTTTTTTAATGCCAGACAGTCTTAAATTTTACAGTTAAATGTCAAATGCATCCAGAGTATCCTGAAGATTATAAAACTTAATCCTAAATTTAACATAAAAGTATAATAAGTTTGAGTTATTTCATCTCTATCTTTAATTTCACACCTTCCTATGGTTAGAAGATCACTTATCCTGTAGGAAAAAAGAATTTCTAACTGGGGTGGACTGAGGTTATCATCTTAAGTGGGTGGAACCTACTTGGTCAACAACTTAAGACTGTAACATTGTTGCTTTTTGCTTAGGATTTGAATCTAGGACATGGACCTATCATTCTTTTTGAAGGGTTCCTTCTGGGGATCCAGGTATGTGATACAGTATACTCTGGTCACCTGCTGGCTTCCACAGCATTCAGAAGGCTTTGTTGAGCACTTCCAACAAAAATGGAGCTGTTGATGGGTGAATTGCCAGGCGATTCTTTTCCACAGCTGTGAATCCCAAAGTAGGCTTCCTCAGAATGTTGATTTCATGAATTGGACTTTTCTGTTTCCCAGCTTCGATTAAAGAATGGTGTTTTCCAAATGCTGAAGAGGTTAACTTAATGAATGGAATTAAGTTCAGTCACTACTATGGCTTATTCCGCCAGCAAGCGCTAGCAGATGTCAAAATGAATGAACAAGAAGTCCCAACATTTTAAAACATTAATATGCAGAAGCAGATGATCTTGCTTAGTTCGACAGCTCATTTTTGTGGGTTCCTGCTGTAATTTCATATCACATGAATGCATATTATGCTAGTAACTTGTTCCTAATGTAGGGGTTAGAATTCCATTAAGTTCTGCAAAATGTATAGAACACTGTAGCCTTTGAGCAAGTGAGATAAACTGTGGTTCCAGCAATTAGATCGATATGGCTCCTACCTTCAGGGAACTTACCAAGGAGTGGGGAGTTAGGACAAACTCTGGTTTAAAATGCCTGTGTGTTGGGGCGCCTGGGTGGCTCAGTCGGCTAAGCGTCCGACTTCAGCTCAGGTCACGATCTCACAGTTGGTGGGTTTGAGCCCCGCGTTGGGCTCTGTGCTGACAGCTCAGAGCCTGGAGCCTGCTTCAGATTCTGTGTCTCTCTCTCTCTCTGACCCTCCCCCGTTCATGCTCTCTCTCTGTCTCAAAAATCAATAAAACGTTAAAAAAAAAAAATAAAATGCCTGTGTGCAGGGTGCCTAGGTGGCTCTGCCGGTTAAGCATCTGAGCTCTTCACTCTGTAGGGTGTTTCTTGGGTAAACTTCCTTCCCCCAGACCTCAGCACAGGGCTAACTCAACCAGTTGTCAGGAGCCATGGGCAGGGAGTCTAGGAAACTGGACTCCAGTGCCAGCTCCATCACTAACTTTGAGGTCTTGAACAAGCCATTTAGCCCTTATGAATAATAAGCTAGACGATGTGGGTAATGTATTAAAGTGTATGCAACACCGTATAGTTATCAAGCATTATTTTGAGTTAGAAGGTTCATCTTACCTTAACACTGACTTTGTATACATGGATTACATGTAAATTACTTTTCAGGAGATGGACATCCAAATGAGGGAGCAGACTCCTGGTCTGAGGTTATGTGGGGTGGTGATTGGTTCTGGGTTAATTTGTAAGGATTCATGGAGGGTCTGTTTAAATTTGTTACTAATGGAGTGCTGATGGTGGACTGCTGCCATCACAGGGGACAGGCTGTGCCAAGACCTGAGGTTCAGAGAGAAGAGAATCCTCCAGAGTGAGTGAAAATGAAGTTGTTTATCCATTCATTCTTTAGTTACCTATCACGTTTCTTCTGTGTGTCACACAGGGAGCAAGACAGACATAGTCTCTTCCCTTTTAAAACGTGCTATCAGGGGCGCCTGGGTGGCTCAGTCGGTTAGGCGTCCGACTTTGGCTCAGGTCACGATCTCGCGGTCTGTGAGTTCGAGCCCCGCGTCGGGCTCTGTGCCGACTGCTCAGAGCCTGGAGCCTGTTTCGGATTCTGTGTCTCCCTCTCTCTCTGACCCTCCCCCGTTCATGCTCTGTCTCTCTCTGTCTCAAAAATAAATAAACGTTAAAACGTGCTATCAGGGAAAACAGACAATGAACAAATACACGATGAATGAATTATTATAATAAGCGCTAGGGAGGAAAAGTATAGTGTGCAATGAAGCATAGTACAGAGACCTCATCTGATGTGTGTTGAGAGGACAGGGAGCTGAGACAGAAGAATGGGTTGGTCAGTTAGGGAGGATGGTTGTGGGGGAGAAATCAGTGCAGCAGGAGCCTCATAAGTGAAGCTTGAGATGACAAGAAAATGGGACCTTCCAGAAACCTGAAGAAGGCTGGGACAGAACATGATGAAGCTAGAAGAGAGTAGGGCAGTATAGGCTTAGTAAGTGATTTTGGACTTTTGGAGCCCTGGTAACCTGGGGTGTGGTGGGGTTGGGCAATTTTGGCCTCTATTGGGTAAGTGTTGGCCGTGGAGATGAAGAGAGGTGGGCAGGTATTAAAGGAATTTCAGAGGAAGAATTGCTAAAATTGGGCATTGATTTTATGTAAGTGGCAATAAGAGGGGAGATATCATGGTTAATTGCGAGTTTCTGGGTGGATAGTGAGGCTACTGACGGAAAGCATCTGGAGGTACAGGTACAGGTTAGGTGGGGGAAGATAATGGCCTCCGTTTTGAATGTGATAAATGTGTGTAAGACATTCAAGTGGAGATGCCGATCTGGAAATCTGGATTTGGTCTCAGCATGGGGGTCTGGTCAGATTGTGGACTTAGAAGTCTTTATTTATTTTAATATTTATTTACTTATTTATATTTTAAAGTTTATTTATTTATTTTGACAAAGATAGAGCATGAGCAGGGCAGGGGCAGAGAGAGAGAGGGAGAGAGAGAGAATCCCAAGCAGGCTCTGCACTGTCCACGCAGAATCTGATGCGGGGCTCCAACTCACGAACTGTGAGATCATGACCTGAGCTGAAGTCAGACACTTAACCGACTGAGCCACCCAGGTACCCCATCAAAGTACTTCTGTTCTTAATCAGACACCTTCTTACTCGGGAGGCTGCTGTGCTCTGCTCCCAGGGCTCTTCTGCTTTGATTTAAATTTCCTTTCTCTCCCTTTGGGAGTGGTCTACTGTGAACACTCATGACCTTGGCCTTCTGCAAAGGTTGGTTGATTTTCCCTTGGACATTCCACCCCCCGACCCCTGCCCCTTTTGGCGGTTGTAGAGCCTTGGTATGAAACATTCTTAACTGACACAGGATTCTCAGCCCCCCTCAGAACAGAGTGCCCAATGTGGGGTACAAACTCTGCACTTCAAAGAAAGCTGACTTTTTATAACAGAGATTTTTCATTTAGTTACTTTTTTCCCTGTCAAAACGGTCTTCAAAATGTGCTTCCCTTTATGTATTTTATTTTTATTGTACCTAACAGCAGCAACAATTCATGTTGTCTATGTCAAGTTTCCTTAATGTTTACTTCTTCTACAGGTCTTGTTTGGCTTTTATTTATACACAAATAGTACATTCCATTTGGCAATTAGAGCTTTTACTTCATGATTAGAAAGTAACATGGATTGTTTTTATGTAATATTGGAAAGTTACTACTGATCTAACCAAGTCTTATCATCTTATCAGTTCTGTACTTCAATTTGTTCTAATGTTTTTATTTATTTTTGAAAGAGAGAGAGAGACAGAGCATGAGCGGGGGAGAGGCAGAGAGAGAGGGAGACACAGAATCCGAAGCAGGCTCCAGGCCCTGAGCTGTCAGCACAGAGCCCGACACGGGGCTCGAACCCACGAACTGTGAGATCATGCCCTGAGCCCAAGTCGGACGCTTAACCGACTGAGCCACCTAGGCGCCCTGTACTTCAATTTATTCTAAAAACAATACTATTGTATGAGTGTAAGCTTTGTAGGGGAGGTATTGTTGTTAGCTTTGCACAAACTTGTAAAGAAGTGCTTGGCAGGTAGGAAGTGCCCCATAAATATTTGTTAAATAATTGCATAGTGTGTGTCAGGCATACAGATAAAGATGTTTAAAAGACATCAATACACTTGCCTCATCCCAAGTTGGGAGAACATCTTTATGACCATTACTTTGAACTCTATCGGGTAAATCAGTTCTGTCCATTTCATTAAGGCTTTTTTCCTGAGGTTTGTTTTATTGATTGATTGATTGATGGAACATGTTCCTCTGTTTCTTCATGTTGCTCAACTCTCTGTGTTTCTATGTATTAGATGAAACCGCTCCCTCTCCCAGTCTCGAAAGAGTGGTCTCATGTAGGCAATGAAACGTATTGTTCAACTTTGCCCTAGTTCTTGGTTGTTTCTTGAATCCTTGTGATTGTCTAAGCAGCCTATTTTATTTTTAATAGCTCCCAGTTGTTGAGGATATGCCCAAACCTGACCACATCCCAAATGGGAGGATCTCAGCACCTAGGTTCGGGTTGTTTGGAAGCCAGATTCTCAGGCAATAGCTTTTGAAGTATGCAAATATATACAGCCCTGTGGGATAACAAGTGTAAGCCCTGTGGCCACTAGACCCGCTAGGCTATTGTCACAAAAAGTGGGGCTCAAATTAGCATAGAAGCTCCTTTCTGAGAGACACCTGTGAGCTGTAGCAAGGCAGAGGGAGAGCACAAAGCTGGCATCCGCCAGTCTGCATTTTCTCCTCAGTAGCCCCCAGATTGTGTGCCAAACCTGAAGTTGGCCCCTCAGTCTGAAGCTCCAGGACAAGCTAATAGGCCTCTTGCACAGACTGAGGGTGTGTTTCAGCCCTTTGTGCAGAGCCCTGGGGGCGGTAGCCGCACGGGACCCAGGAACACAAACCCCTACCCCCCACCTCCAGAGTCAGACGATAAGGGGTGTCCCCTTAGCTACAGCTTCAAAAATGGGGTCACCAGACGTGTGTAAAAGCTCCCCTTGAGGAGATACTGGTTTTGTGGAGCATGTCAGAGGAAGAGCATGAAGATGGAAGCTTCTGCAGAAAAAGAAAAAAAGAAAAAAAAAAGGTGGCACCTGCTATTTGCAAGGTAAAGAAAAACAAGAAGCCTGGAATTAAAAAAGAAAAAAGAAGCAAGAAGCCCCACCGGCTTTAGTAGGGTAGAGGGAGAGCAGGAAAAAATGGTGCCTGCCTGGGCCTCCATCCCAGACAGTATCCCAGTAGGCTCTGTCCCCTCAGGCAGAGGCTTTAAGATCAGCAGGTGAATCTCTTTGACATAAGGTCTGGTTGTTTTTCAAATGGCCGCTCCTGCACTGGGCTCTGGGGTGAGTAGGTCTGCATGCAAGCCTTTTAAGAAGCATTTCTCAGTTTGTTATAGCCTTTCGGTCTTTCCAGATGGTCCTTCGGATGTGTGTACTATTGGTTTTCAAAGCCAGATGTTTTGGGGATTTGTCTCCCAGGTGAAGGTCTTACAAAGTGCCCAACATGGGGTACAAACTTTTCACTTTGCAGGGAATAGTTCTGGGTTTTGACTTCCCTCCCAATGGAGGGTTGCTTAACCATGGGTGGGGTTTATGGTAATACCGGGTCTCAGCCTATCCTACCTACCTTTATGTAGCTCTTTGGTTGTTTGTTGATATGATGCAGCTGCTCAGCTAGGTTTCGGGAGGAAACTGTTCTGTGTGTATCTGTGGATTCAGTGTGTCTGTGGAAGGAGGTAAATTCAGGATCTTCCTGTACCGCCATCTTGCACCTCCCACCGCCCCCCGCCCCAACATGATTGCTTAAATCAGCAGATTCTCCCTGCTGTGGCATTGGATGAGTGGTGATGAGCTGAATTTCATTAATTTTATACTTTTTTTGGTTAAGAGTGTTTTGTTTTTGCTTTTTAGTCTTTGTGACTATGGAATTGTTCATTTATTCAACGGATGTAACAGATAGAAATTTCAGTCCAAAAATTTAGACAAGTAAAGAATATTATATGTTTATTTTGAAAAATTAATTTAAATTTGTTTTGGAGCTCTCATCTTCCAGACTACTGGCAATGTAATCTCAGTTGTTCGGGAGCCCCTTTCCTTATCAGGGTTACACCAGAATGGAGAAGGCTTATGGTTAGGGTACTTGGAAGACCAGTAAAAGGCCTCTAATTGCAAATAGTGGGACGTGGGCATAAAGCCCAGACTTTCTAGCTATAACACACACACACACACACACACACACACACACACACACACACACCTTGCCTTGCCATGTCCACAGGACATTGTCACCTGGGGATGGTGAGTCCTGCCCACTCTCATTGTGTCTCCCAGGCTCACCCAACTTGCCATGGTGGACAGCTATTGAAACACACTCATGAATCTCAGTGTTTAACATAATAAATATATATTTTTTCCTCCTGCAATGTTGAATGCATTTATTCTGGCTGGACATTTCCCCTCTAGGCACTGACTCAGGGCCCCCAGCTGTTTCCATTTTACAAATTCACCATCTTCCAGGGACTCAAAGTCCTTTGCTCCCCACCATGTGGAAGGAAGAAAAGAGCATGGAATATGAAGCCCTTGGCCAGACAGGGACACGCAATACTTCCTCTCACTTTCTATTGACGAGAACTATTCACATGGCCTTGCCTAGGTGCAAGGGTGTCCAGGAAGTGGAGTTCTTGGCTAAGCAGCCACTTCCTAGCACCACGTCTACACCATGGAAAAGGAATACGAATCTTAGGTGGCAGGTCAGCTATCTGTGCCACATTCCATCTCTTTTTGCCAATGTCAGTTAATTTTTACCTATATCCCTTTGTTGTCTTTAAGGGCACTTAGCTAATACCTTCAGTGAACTCAGGTTTTAGGGAATAACATCAGGAAGGAAAATATCTTGCTAGAAACTTCACTTTGAACTTTGAAAAATTTTGAAAAAAAAAAATTTTGAAAAAAAAAGATTTGAAAAGCAAGAGTTTGACTTGGCTACTTTTATGGAACAAGGGAAAGAGAAATAGAGAAGAAACACAAGTTAATTTAGCAATTAATTGTCATGCAAATATGTACTATACAGGTACTATGGAAAAAAAACTATAATATTTCAGAAATATAAGTAAACTAGGGGCTTCTGGGTGGCTCAGTCGGTTAAGCGTCCGACTTCAGCTCAGGTCATGACCTCGTGGTTTTGTGGGTTTGAGCCCCGCGTTGGGCTCTTTGCTGACAGCTCAGAGCCTGGAACCTGCTTCGGATTCTGTGTCTCCCTCTCTCTCTGCCCCAACCCCGCTTGTGCTTTCTCTCTCTCAAAAATAAATAAATGTTAAAAAAAAAAAAAAAGGAATATAAGTAAACTAAAGGAAATCAGCAAGGTGATGGAATCGAGAGTAACTGAGTTAGGGTAGGGAGGCACCTTCAGACTGGGTAACCAGGGGATCGCTGAGATCCAAGACAAAAGCAGCCCTAGCCTTTTGAAAAGCAGTGGGAAGAACATTCTAGACAGAGAAAAGAGCAAGCGCAGAGGCCCTGAGGCAAGATACAGCTTAGCTTATGTGAAAGGAGTAGGGGAGAGGCCAGAGTGGTTTGAACATGAAGAGAGAAATGATATATGATGTGAACTCCAACTGGAGATGAAGGTAAAGGCCGTGCCACGCAGGGGTTGTAGGCCATGGAAGGAGTGGAATTTTTTTCTGGCCACACTGGGCAGCCACAAGTGGGTTTAAGTCGGAGCATGAGATCTTCCTGATCACTCTTGGTCTGGCGCCTCACTTGGTGTCCAGACTCTTGATGAAGCTGATAGACGTCTCCAGTGCATATTTGGCATATAACTCCATGGAGTGTCATCCCTTCCTCCTTTAAACATTTTGTGCTTTGGAGCATGGTAGATCACAAAACTAGTTCTCGTGTGGGTCTGTGGGTGGCACAGGAAGATAAAGCCAACTGTGTAGAACAAGACTGGTAAAACTGGAGCACGGGAAATGTAAATGCAAGTCTGCAGAACAGAGAAGATGTGCATGTGATGAGAAGGTTTCTGGCACCGTGAGGCCTGCTGGAAAATAATATTATTGCACTAGGAAAGATAGAAGGACAGGAACAACAGGCCCCAGTGTAACATGAAAGGGGAAGTCTGTTTGCTAGATGTGATTCAGTTCAGTTCTCTATTCTGTATTTCGGCCCCCTCTTTCATTGGGTCCCTGCTTCCAGCTACAGGATTGCCGCGTGTTAACACGACAATGTGTGGGATGAGGTCCTGAGCTACAAATTCCTCTCATTAGGAAGAGAGGGTACAGATGATACCGCTTAGGCTGCCTAAAAGGTGTATGTTTAACTTTGAAAATCTGGTTTACATTATTTCACAATTCAAAATACCAGCGTCCTATGGTATCAGGAGGCAGTTATGATCATTCCAGAAGATAACGCCTCATGGTACTTATTAGATTCTCTTCCTGGAGAGTCTTTGTTAAAAGGAAATCATGTCAAGGTCATATAAGGACAGTGAGTGAGTGAGTGAGTGTGTGTGTGTGTGTGTGTGTGTATGGGACAAGACTGATTCTGTATCACTTTAAATTTTTTTGTTTTTAATTTATTTTTGAGAGAGAGAGAGACAGAGTATGAACAGGGGAGGGGCAGAGAGAGAGAGGGAGACAGAATCCATGAAGCAGGCTGCAGTCTCTGAGCTGTCAGCACAGAGCCCGATGTGGGGCTTCAGCCCGTGAACCACGAGATCACGACCTGAGCCAAAGTCAGACACTTAACCAACTGACTGAGCCACCGAGGCGCCCCTGATTCTGTATCACTTTAAAGTATTCAGTCGAAGGATGAGAAGAAAGCCATAGCAGAGTTAAATGAATACGTTTTTTCCAAAAATCTGTGATCTGAGTTTGGTGTCCTGGCAGAGGCTGCAGATTTAGATGTGGTTTTTAAAATGGCTTCACATGGAAAAAGAGAAAAACAAAAGGGCAGACTCTTATAACAGGGAACAAATTGGTTACCAGAGGGAAGGTGAGTGAGGGGAGGAGTGAAGTAGGTGAAGGGGAATAAGACTACATTTATTGTGCTGAACACTGAGTAACGTATAGAATTGTTGAATCACTGGAGCACCTCATGGCTCAGTCAGTTAAGCATCACATTTCAGCTCAGGTTATGATCCCCCGGTTCGGTTCGTGAGTTTGAGCCCCAGATGGGACTCTGTGCTGATGGTTCAGAGCCTGGAGCCTGCTTCAGATTCTGTCTCCCTCTCTCTCCGCTTCTCCCCTGCTCATGCTCTGTCTCTCTCTCTGTCTCTTTCTCAAAAATAAATAAACATGAAAAAAAAAAAAGAATTGTTGAATCACTATATTATACACCTAAACTAATATAACACTGTATGTTAATTATACTAGAATTTTTTTAAACTTAATAAATAAATGGCAGTACATCCATAAAAATAAAAACCTGTGGAGTCTGATGCTACATTTGGGTAGTTAGTGTCAGAATTGAATTGAACTGTAGTATACCCAGCTGGTATCAGAAGATCAGAGAATTAGAGAATTGGTTGTTGATTACATATGACATTTTGGAATGGTAATAAAAGGAAAGTACTGACGCATGCCACAGGATGCAGGAACCTTGAAAATGTGCCGAGTTAAAGAAGCTAATCACAAAAGACCACATGGTGCGTGATTCCATTTACAAGAAATGTCCAGAATAGACAAACACATAAAGACAGAAAGTAGACTGGTGGTTGTGTAAGGCTTGGGCAGCAGGGTGGTCATTGTGAGTGACTGCTAATAGGTAGTGTTTCTTTTTGGGGTGATGGAAATGTTCTCAAATTAGATTGCAGTAATAGTTGTGAAACTGTGAATATACAAAAAAAAGAAAAAAAGCCACGCTGGCTTTAACATTTTGGATGAAATGTGTGATATGTGAATTACATCTCAATACAACTATGGAAAAAAAAAAAGAATGTTACACAAATGGAATCATAAGGTATGCAACGTTTTGGGATTGGCTTTTTTCACGCAACATAATTCCCCGCAGATTGATCCAGATTATTGCATGTGCTGAGAATTCATTCTCATTCCTTTTTACTTCTGAGTATCCCATGGTGTGGATGTGCCACAGTTTAAGTTATTTTGCAATCAATACTGAGAATGAGCATCTTTCAAGATATTTATTGATTAACTGCTATTCTTTCTCCTCTGAGTTCTTTTCATACCCTTGGCCCCTTTCCCTACTTCCCCCTTATTTTATTAGTCCTTTGTCGCGTATACTACAAATTCTTTTTCCCAACTTAATTTTGCTTATGATGATTTTTAAAATAGTTTTTAGCCACTTGACTACAGTTTTTAGCCACTTGACTACTATAAAACTTTATAGTCAAGTTTTTGACTATAAAATAAAATAAAATAAAATAAAATAAAATAAAATAAAATAAAATAAAATAGCTTCACATGTTTCCCTGTCACCTTAGGTGTTTCCAGAGGCCAGTGTGCTAGAAATAAGCACAGACAGAAATAAGAGGTTGCACACATGTGAGGGAGAACTCAGAAAGTGGACCCATTTCTCTCCATGGGCTAGGGTTGCACAATAGTTTGGAGGTCTCTGTACCTAAGGCAGGGTTTGTTGGGTCAAGCAGACATCATTTTATCATTTTAGTTTCTAGAATCTGAAAGATTTCTCTTAGTCTCCTGGAATCCTCCTCGAATCCTCGTAGAAATGAGCTTGGGAGTAGGTGTCCAGTGGTGGGTGGAGGTGGGTAGAGCTTGGAGGACGTCAGAGGGGGTTAGAACAAGGTGTTGACAGGAGCTGCAGAAGGATGACATCCAGGACAAGCCTCAGGCCAAATGCCTCCTTCATAATGTGGGGCTGTGCACAGGGGGACTCACTGAAACGTGCGATGGTTGAAGACTTTTCTACAATATTTTGGTTTAACAATTTTGTGCATCTGGCATAGGTGCCTTGGGATACAAAACTCATGTTACTTTCTCAGGGTACAAGAAAGAATTAGGGGTGCCTGGGTGACTCAGTTAAGTATCCAACTCTTGATTTCGGCTCAGGTCATGAACTCACGGTTCATAGGGTTGAGCCCCGCGTAGAGCTCTGTGCTGATGGCATGGAGCCTGCTTGGGATTCTCTCTCTCTGCCCCGCCCCTGCTTGTGTGCACGCATTGTCCCTCTCTCTCAAAGTAAATCAATAAACTTAAAAAAAAAAGAATTACGTAGAAGGTTCCTTTTCAGACAGGCCCCATAGTGATATGTTACCCTGTGTGCATGTGCCTGCCTCACTGCTGATGTTCTCTCTCCTTCCTCACTGCAAGTCTTGAAAGGAAATGGTTTTCACAAGGTGTATTTTGAAAAAACTATGTCACAACTGTAGTCAAGTGGCTATTTATGTCTTTAAGGACTGCAGCTATGTCCTAAACCCCATAAAGGTGGAACTGTGTGTCACTTGTGCTGTGTCCTGGAGGTCCAGAGCCGCTTACAGACTAGGAGCGCAATGAAGATTCTGGAACTGTTGAACAAGGCTCTAATTAACTGCAAGATGGTATCAGAGATACAAACCTCCTCTCGTTTTAGGCAAAAAGCTTAAACTGGTCTTCATAGCGAATGAATAAGGTCCTAGGGTACCACAACCCAATACATAAAACACATTTCAGGAGCAGTGAGCGAGGAGAGTGTTGGCCTTCATGAGGCAAGACTTATTTGTGGTTCTGTGTCCTCATGATAATTCCAGATGACGTGACCTGTGGGTTTTTTTTTTTTTGTTTTGTTTTTGGAGTTCTCTGTGCTGCCTGCACTTTGATCATTGTGGTATTTATTGGCCTGACCATTAGGAGAAAGGGAATGTGACGAAAAGTGACTCTTCTTGTTATCAACTCTGTGTTGGGTGCAGGGAAGTGAAACCAATAGCTGAAAGAATCCTGGTAGGTTTTCTCAAAACTTATTTATCTATCTTCCCATGAATAATTGAGAGCCGTGTATATTTATAAAATTATTTAACATTGTCAAGAAAAAGCTCATGACACCATCTACTTGGAAATGTGGTGGAGTGGACATGTACTGGGATTTTTTTTTTTTTTTTTGAGGGAGGGTAGTGGTGATATTTATAATATTAGTACTCCAGTAGATAATTCCTGTAACTCAGGGGGAGTTTAAAATTGGGGATGAGGTCAAGAAGGGAGGTTGCAGGTGATAGGGGCAAAAGCTGAAGCCCCTGCCTTTAGTGTTTCCCCTTTCCCATCACAGGAGAGGCCTCAGCATTGTATTTATCATTTGAATACAGAGGATAACCTCACAAAGGTTGGAAACGAACATTCCTTGGGGATCTGCCAGGAGCTGGGCAGGGGCTGGAGTGGTCTCGAGCTGTTCACACCCCCACCCTGCCCACTCTCCCCTCTGTCCCTGCCCCTTCATTTCCAGGGGTCAGGGTGGGCGACAGGTAACCTGCACATGGACTTCGTCAGGAGGTGGTGCCTGTGTCTGGGGCAATGGAAATACATGGGCGGATATGAAAAAATGCCTCACTGATTCGTATCAGAACAAAGTAATGTGACTCTTCAGATTAGCAGATTGAAATCTGCTGCGACCTCTCAGCATTTCTATTTTAGGTCTGGAGAGCATCTCTCCAACTGTTTCTTTTTTTCCACTCCCCCTTCAGGCCCCAAAGCCCCTTCTTCTGCTTGTTAGCTTTTTCATTTTTCCAGGGCCATGGAGTCCAGTGCCTGGGGTTTCTTGATTGTTTGCTAGGCTGAGAAGAATTGTTGTACTTGGTATTTTGTTATAGGCTGGACTTAACTGAAGCGATCTCAAACTGAAGCAGGCCTGGGTCCTCCATAAATACTAGTTGAATGAGTGGGTGCATGGGCAGATGAGGACTCGCATACAGAAGAACAAAGCATGAAATAAAGAGTAAGGTATGAAATTCTATTAAGGGCCTCATTCAGTCCTGGCCACTTTGCAAGGGCACTTCCTATGGACACCAGTTAACTTTGCACACTGGCTCAAACATCCATGACAGAAAGGTCGTGTTCCTGTGTGGCAGGTAATTTTGTGCATTTCATAGCACCAGTATAGCAAAAACTTGGTTTAGTTGTCACAGACAGCGGTTAGCTGGCTAAGGCCTCTGTGCGTGCGTGCGTGTGTGTGTGTGTGTGTGTGTGTGAGTGATTTTTCCCTCCTCTGTACCTCTGCTGGCTTGAGCGCCTGTGCAGGTGTTTGGCTCTTTACCAGGACGGGACAACTGGGAGAGATAAAACTTGTATAAGTTGTTGAATTACATTTCATGAACAAGGAAGTACAGGTTCTTTCTGGTATTCCATGCAAGGGATAAAATAAAATATTTAGAATTGTTTTTAATGTCGATATTTTGTTTCTAGGGAACACTAAAATTAAAAAAAAAAACCTCTTTTCCTTTTAGAAGGAAGAGCCAACTTTGCTCACTTTGCTAAGTTGAATTATCTTAGGATTAATCTCTTAAATGTGTCTGTTTATTTACTTGCACTGAGTGCTTTGGATTTGGCTTCTCCTTTAATTGGTTAGTTGTAGTATTTATGACAGTAAGGGATGTTGAAGTTTCTGTTTCAGTTCTCATCTTCAAGCCGCAATTTATGAAAAGCCTTTCCCTCTCAAAATCATCATCATCATCATCATCATCGTCTTACAGGAGTGTGTCTAATCTTCTTCCCTTTGTCTATTTTTAGATATAAAATTAAAAATAATAAATATTCTCATGTCATCCAGAAATAAGCTGTTCTAAGAGTGACTTCAGCTTTGGCTTAATGTGTGTTACATTTCTTTAAGTGCCTCTCTGTGAGCTTGGTTAATAGCTCTAATTTGTGGATAAAACTTAAATATATTGTATCCTGAATATAATAAATACATAAAACATAAATATATTGTATCCCGAATTCCTCAGGATACAATATATTTAAAGTACATGTGTGATTGTTGTTTCTCCACTGTTGCTGCGGTCTCTTTGTAGCAGGTGTTGGAAGGAATAGGAGTGAATCCTGTTCATCTTGAGCCGGTCATTTAATCTGCACCTGCTGTAGCAGGTGTTGTGGGCGATAAAGGCAGGATCTCCACTCTTCAGGCATTGAAGTGGACTTGAGCTGTCCTATTCTTGTCATAACGGTGCAGTATAGTGGCCGAGATTAGGGACTCTGTGGCCAGACAGCCTATTTTTGAATCCTTACTCTGCTACTTTCTACTCAAGTGACCTTGGGCAAGTTACCTAACATCTCTACGCCATTTCTCAATTTGTAAAATTGGGATGATGATTGTAACTACCTCCTGCAGCTGTTATAAGATTAAATGTTAATACACGGAGATTCTTAGAACAGTACCTAGCACAGAGCAGATGCTATATCAGTGTTTGCTATGGTCATGATGATGATACTGGTGGTGGTGGTGGTGGTGATCCAGAAGTGCCTGTGTGTATTCTGGGATTGACTGAGTAATTGATTCAATCATCCAGCACAACGAACAAGTTCACTGAGCACGTACTACATGCAGACATTGTGCTTGACCCTGAGGTTTCAAAAGTCAATGAGATTTAGTCCCTATCCCCAAAGGACTCTCTGTCTGTGGAATGGTGTTTGTCTTTGACCTGCATCAATTGTAGAAGCAGAAAAGGCTCCACACGTGTCAGAAAGGAAGGGAACAATGCTCATACAAAGAATAAAAGAATATAAATGGATTTAGCACGTATTAGTTGTATTTGAAAGACTTGAATCTAGTTATGCTGTGGAGGTGTAGGGAGCCATCCACTGGTCCTCCTTCAGCTTTCCCTGACCTGCTGCACCCATTTGAGGGTCTGGGGATGGGTTAGCGGAGCATAAACCTGTCTCACACAAGTGTCCAGTGACCCTTGCCCTGAACCCTGACAACGTCGGGGAGTGACCTTTGTCAGTGCTCTCTCCTGTCGGTGGGAGCTCCCAGAGCTCTGGAGCTGGAGGATGGAAGAGGAAGAGTTAACCCCAGGGCTGCAGCAGCTGACTATACAGCATAAACAGCATTTGGGGATGAGATCACTTCTGTTTTGGGAACCTAAAGGCAAACACAGTTGCATTTGTTCGTGTAATCATTGCCTTGTTTGAGATTGTTTATGTTTAGAAATTCATGTTGGAATATTTATCAGTTGGGGTACAGAAACCAACTCTGGTTACTTAAGCCAAAAAGGAATCCACTGGAAGGCTGTCATGCAGCTCCCAGAATTGAAGGAGAAGCATGAATGATATATGACTTGGCCTCAGAAAGGAAGTTGGGCAGTTTAGGGGTTCTTTATAGTGGGGAACCAAGGGACAGACTTTTGAGGACTCACATCGGGATGAATCAGGAGCAATTGTTTTCCATCCGGACATTCTTTCCCTGGAGATTCAAATTCCTGGAAGAGCAAGGTGGCTGGGTCATTTTGCATGTCCCCTCACCAGAAGTCCCAGCCAGAATGCAGGGAGCTGAGGAGGATAGTTCCAGTGGATGCTAGGAAGGCAGACACGGACAGATGTCCACCCCTGGTGAAGAAATGACAGTGTACTTCTCAGGCCTTCTTCTTCCTAATCTTTCTGGCTATTTAGTCTTAGATAGTCTATCAAAAGTGCTTTTGAGCTTTTAGAGCATGGCTTGGGGTTGTAGTGGACATGTTGGTAACTCTGAATGAGCAACAGAGAGGCAGCAGACAGAGCTGTGGAGGCCAGAATGTGAGGCTGTACTCAGAGTGGCCTTATAATGCACTGTGGGTAGAAAGCCGGAGATTGGAGATGGTAGGCTTTCTCAGTGTTTCTCTCCCCGAGGTCTGTGTTTCCTGGGGATTTTCAGTGAGAAGTTAAAAATTTTGAAGTTTCACTTAAATAATGGTCTTAAAAATATGGCCATTTATGTACTTATTCTGGGTCATCTGATGATACTTAACACGGCAAGCATTAATCCTTCTCTTATTTTTGGTGCACTGGGTTTTTTGAAGCATTGGCTCTGAATAGAAATTCATTAATTGTCATGGTCTAATGAGAAAAAAATAGAAGCAGGCTTAATATAAAAATAATGTGTTTGCATCAAGTGCAGACCAAATGATATCACTGGGTGCTATTTTTAGAAGAGAGAAAAGTGTTTGGGAAATGGGGTCTTCATATGGCATGTAGCAGCATAGGCATGATGAACGCAAAGGAAACTGGGCCATAGAAGTCAGCACCATAGTCAAATTGAAAGCAGCAATGTAGTTTCAGCAAAACAACCTAATCTTTTACATGCACTAATGGTATTTTTGAATTTTATTGGCTTTGCAGTTTCGTCTGAATTTAGTTTGTACGTTTGCTTTAATAGTGGTATAAGACTACCAGCACAAGACAGGTATGTCACTTTATAGTTCTATATATTTAAGTGAATCATAATAAAAATCACTGGCCAACCCTAGAGGTCCTTGAGGAATTTTGTTTTCTTTGTTTAAAAAAAATTTTTTTAATGTTTATTTTTGAGAGAGAGAGAGAGAGCAGGGTTGGGGGAGACAGAGGGAGACACAGAATCCAAAGTGGGCTCCAGGCTCTGAGCTGTCAGCACAGAGCCTGACGTGGGGCTTGACCTCATGAACCGTGAGATCGATGACCTGTGCCGAAGTCGGACACTTAACTGACTGAGCCACCCTGGTGCCCCTCTTTATTTTTTTTAATGTTTATTAATTTTTTTGAGAGAGAGTGAGCATGAACAGGGGAGGGCCAGAGGGAGAGGGAGACAGGGAATCCCAAGCAGACTCTGTGCTGTCAGAGGAGAGCCTGACACAGGGCTCGGTTCCACGAACCATGAGATTGTAACCTGAGCTGAAATCAAGAATCAGATGATTAACTGACTGAGCCACTAAGGCAACTCAAGTTTTGTTTTCTTTAAAATAAAAGGAAAGTACCTTATTCAAGTTTTGGAAACACTGGTCTATGGGAGACACTTGCTCCCTCTCCACTCTGCCTCTGTGGGAAGAGTATACTTCCCCACCTGGGGGATGCTGGTGTGGCCATGTGACTTGCTTCGGCCAGTGGGATATTAGCGGACACAAAACTAGAAGCTTGAAAGGAGCTTGTGATTTGGCTTGGCCTCTTGTACTCCTCTCTGTCTCTGGAAGAAGATCATGGCTCAGTTGTTCTTGGTCCTGGAGAATATGACAGACATGTATAGCTGACCAGAACCCAGCTGAACCCAACCTAGGTTAGCTAATCTCTAACCAATGAACAGATGTGTGAGCAAGAAAGAAAGAATGTTCACTGTAACATCTGTGGTTGTTTGCCACATAGCTTACTGTGGCAATAGCTGATTGATACTGATTAGCTGACAAAGTGATTAGTTAGCCATACACTGGAGTGTGTAAGCTTGGATTTTATTGAGCATTTACTACGTGCCAGTCATTGCTGCAGATGCTAGGAGTACAGCAGGCAAAACGACCAAGTCTCAGCCCTTAGTGTATGATCTTGTGGATAATCAATTAATTTTTGTTTGACTACATATGTATCTGGTGAATGCTTTGTTTTTTCCCTTTTCCAAATGGGCAAACTAACTTTTCTCTGACATGTTTGGAAAGTGACAGTTATCTGGATAGATGTGATCTTGTCTACATATGGCTTTTATATTGAACGAAAAAGTCAGGGAATAACTTGACTACTGATGTTGCCACCATTATCATCAAAACTGTCTTCACTATGGCATTTACAGCTCTTGACTCATGTCTAGAAATGTCTAGAAAAGAATTTAAAAATAGATGAAAAAAATAAGAACATCATCACTTTGTCTACCAATTTTGCTCTTGCTTGATTTTGCTTTATACAAAGTTTTGACTGGGCTCCTTAACTAAAAATAATCTCCGTGCGTACGTGAAGTTTCACCAGGGTAAATGGCTGTGTGTGCACTTATATTTATGCATGTCTGAAAATTCTGCCGACTGTGGAGGTCGGTGGCGGCTGGTCTGGAATGAAAACATCATCCTGGGAAGGGAATTTGAATGTAATGTTGAATACATTTAAAAATATTATTCAAATGACTGCAAAGTTCAGTGTTATGAATTCAGGACTATTGGGAATCAGCAGCAAAAATCCACATTTCTTACTTCATGGAGAGCAGGGCTGAAATGCAGCTGTAAATCTTCAGTTCTCGGAGGCCTTAAAGCTGTAAGGCCCACTTCAGGTTTAACTCAAAGGAAGTTAAGTCTTGCTTGCCCAGGTCAGTGCTGGTTAGGTGATAACAAACAGCAGCCAGTTTGAAAAAGGATTTATTGGACTTTGGAATGTGGTGAAATTTGAACTTTTTAGCTTTGATGCCCAGCTTCCTTATGTCTAGGCCTCAAATGTCAGTAGTCTAGGACTGGTGGTCTAACCCTAATGGCACAGTCATGAAGTACTTGGGTGTCCACCGGAGCCATAAAATACCTTTATCCATCCACCCTGGGGAGCATTGGTAAGGAGTCTGTAGTTCTCAGAATCTGGCCATTCTGTAGGTAGTCGTGCTCATGAAGATCTCGCCCTAGGCTCCACCCACCATAATCTTTGGGACAATGTTCCCTGTTCTTTCTCAGAACCTGTGCGATATCTCACCATTTTTGCTGGTTGGCTTGTTTGGGGCAATGGAAGTGGGGGGTGGCAGTGGCGGGGGGGGGGGGGAAGTGCAGGGGAATGAATTGCAAGGGTGTGGAGTGTGTTGTTGGGGGAGGAGTTTGACCATCCTGAACACGGTCAGTCTAAACAGTGAGAAATGAGGGGAATAGATTACTACTGCTTTGTTTCCAGATGTAAATAATGCCGCTAGGCAGAATTGGGAGGGAATTTTTAGCTCTATTTTAGAAATAGTTCACCCATTTAGAAATGTTTTATTTCTGTGTAAACGGCTCACCCATTTAGAAACATTTGATTTCTATATGAAGAAGTTAGCATTTTTTTTCTGACTGAGTTAAGCTCAAAGCATTCAGGACACAGTTGCCCAGTTGTAATGTGATCTCATCAGATCTGCTCTCTAGGCTGTTGGATTCCTTGGGTTCTCTGATAACACGCTGTTTCTCAGGGCCTCCATGCTGTGGCTGGTCTGTTCTAAGCCCACAGGCTTCTGATTTCCAGTCAAGGGAGAGGTGTTGCAATGTCAGTGGGAAAGGATTAGTTCTGGGGAAACTGAAGGGAAACGGAGAGTTTGGTTCCATAAGAGAGATCTCTGTGTGCTTGGGGAGGGGAGGAAGGAAATCATTATTTACCTGGGGCTTGGGCCAAGGGATGCTGGCCGGTGCCCGGATGCGGAAGTGAGGTCTTCTTAGACTGACTGTCCAGAGAAGCTGGAAGTGGTCAGAACCAGAGGCCTGGGGTAAGCCTTGCCCTGGATCAGTGGTTCTCAAAGTGTGTTTTCTGGCCAGCATCTTCCAAATCACTGAGAATTTGTTAGGCATGCAACTTCACAGCCCTTCTCCAGCCTGCTGAATCAGATACTCTGAGGGTAGGGCCCCCGACGACTTGTAACAAGTCCTCTAGGAAACCCTAAATTAGGGAACCACACCCTAAGGAGAGCTAAAGGGTACCAGGAACCCCAAATCTGTCAGCCATGACTAGAGGTGGAGACTGCAGGGCTCCTCACAGAAGAGAATTTTTCCCTCCTACTCAATAGTTAAATTTAGCAGGATGGGAATTTTAAGAGTTCATTAAATACTCATTCGTTCCCCCCCCCCTCCCAAATGTTGCATTAGTGTAGCAGTGATTCGTGGTAGATTACAAACTTAGAAAAATGGATGTTTAGATCATATTTTGATATTTTACTAATAATCTTTTTTTTTTTTTAATTTTTAAATGTTTTTTAATTTATTTTTAAGACAGAGAGAGACAGAGCATGAGCAGGGGAGGGGCAGAGAGAGAGGGAGACACAGAATCCAAAGCAGGCTCCAGGCTCTGAGCTGTCAGCACAGAGCCCGACACGGGGCTTGAACTCACTGACCGTGAGATCATGACCTGGGCTGAAGTCGGACGCTTAACCAACTGAGCCACCCAGGCGCCCCAATATTTTACTAATAGTCTTACCTTGGTATAGTCTGATTTCATATTTTCCCTGACTTCTTTTAGAAGCCTGCGACCACAGTTTTTTTTCAAACCTTCATTCATTCATTCATTCAAATACTGTGGAGTACCTGTTAGGTGCAAGATAGACCTGGTACTTAGATGAAAACACATGGCCTCTGCCATCATGGATAGGTAGTATAGAGAGATGATAGAGTTCTGTTTATAACAGTAATCACACTATGCCCAGTTGGGGTGAATATGAAGAGATTTGGGAACAAAGAGGACGGAGTGACCCACAGAACCTGATAGAAGTGTGGTCCTTGGGAAGTCTTCACAGGGAAAGGGATATTTGAATAGAGACCTACAGGAATGAAATGTTTACCAGGTAGTCAAGGCAGGGAAGGATGTTCTAGGTGACAAAAATACATATAGGACTGTATTTGCTATAATAAATTCCCACAAACTTGGTAGCTTAAACAATACAAACTTACTTAATATTCCGTAGATCAGAAGTCTGACATGGGTCTAAATGGGCTAAAATTATCGTGTTGGCAGGGTGCGTTTCTCCATGGGTCCCTAGGAGACAATGCCTTTCTGTGCCTTTTCCAGTTAAAAGAGGTTGTGATCCTTGGTTTGTGGTCTCCTTCCTCCGTCTTCAGAGGCAGCAACAGTAGATAGTGTCCTTCTCACACTGACATCTATCTGGTTGCATGAACCCATGTGATCAGACTGTATGTACCTGACAAATCTAGGGTAATCTATCGATTTCAAGGTTGTTAACCTTATTACATCTGCGAAGTTCCTTTGCTATGTGAGGTAAAATAGTCACATGTTGTGAGGATTAGAGCATCTTCAGGTACTATTATTCTGCCACAGGGGAAGTATGGATGCCTGATAGTGTGGAGACTGTTTTAGAGAGAATAAGAAAGCTCTGTGTAGCTGTGCTGTTGCCAGGAGTGAGAAAGAAAGTGCTGTGGAGCTGTGGAAATGTATATATGGCAAAATGGAACAGAGATGCTCTTAGTGGTTTTAAGAGTTTTAGTGGCTAGCTTAACTCAGTTGACTATTTAGAAAAATAATCCCTTTCTTTGTAGAAGAAAAATGGATATCGGCCACAGGGACAGGTGTAGGTAGGTAGAGAAATTCCATTTCTTCTTTTTCTAGTTTTTCTTACTTTACGTGTCTGTCTCAGTCATTGATCCATAAATTTAATGGGTAAGCCACTGTGAATCACAGGAGTTTCGGTAAAGTTATAAGGATTTTCTCTTCAATAAAAACAAGCATTGCATTGCTATAGTTAAAAAAAACCAAAACTTTATATTCACAGTACCTGAAGGTTACAGTGTCCCTTTGCACTGAAATAACAGTAAATCTTGCTCACCTCCCTTTCTAACCACATCATTTGACCTGTGTCCTCATTCTTTTAGCTGCTTTCAAAGTTAAAGATGGTGTATCATAAAAAGGGAACTTACTGGCTGTTTTAAAGTTCCTAACATTGAGGTGCCTAAGCTGGGAAATCAGCTTTCTTAGTATGATCTAGAATGCATTTTCAAGTGGTCATCGGCCAACATTTATTGAATACTTATCAGCAATTATGGACTTTAAATTGGCCATAAACTGTATATTCTCTGATCCAGTCTCCATCAAATGCTTTATTATATTAAAAGTTCAGACTGTAGGAACTTGGTGAATACCAACTGCTTCATGCCGCAAAACTATCCTGTTTTGGATAATCATTGTGAAAAAATACACAAATATTTTCGGGCAGTGATAAGAGAGAAGAGAGATAAGAGAGAAGGAAGTCAGATGGTGAATGCTAGATGGATCTGAGAACTAAATGTGGAGGAAGTGGAGTCAAAAGAAGTAATTTTAACCTAACCTTGAGAGGAACAGTAGAACAGGGTAAGATTAGACTTGGATTTAAATCCTACCTCATCAAGACAGATAGAAATGTAAAATGAAGCATTTATTTTTAAGTAGGGGCTAGAGTTTGAAGATTTTAGCAATACATGTTTTTAACAGGGAAACCATAAAATCTAATCAAATTTACTTACACAGAGATAATTTCTGTGAAATATCTAGTGTATTCTTGCAAACCTGCTTCAGTATACTTACAGATGTTGGGGTCATAAGTGGAGGGATTCTATAAATAACATAACATTCTATAATATATTCTATAAATAACATTCTATAAATAACTCTCTTGCTTGAGTTCAGAACTAAGAAATACAGGAGCCAGACAGTGAAAAACTATATATAAATTATAAATATATTTATTTTATAAAATTATATGTATTTATAATATATATCATATGTTACATTATATAATTATATATTATGGTTTCATGTTTTGTTTGGTCTTTAAAAAATGGTCTCTTAGGGTGCCTGGGTGGCTCAGTTGGTTAAGCATCCAACTTTAGCTCAGGTCATAATCTCGTGGTTTGTGAGTTCAAGCCCTGAGTTGGGCTCTATGCTGATAGCTCAGAGCCTGGAGCTGCTTTGGATTCTGTGTCTCCCCCTCTCTCTGCCCCTCCCCTGCTCTCGCTCTATCTGTCTCTTAAAAACAAATAAACATTAAAAAAAAAGGTCTTGAGTGGTCTTGACTGAGTATATATATATACGTGTGTGTGTGTGTATTTATATATATCTCTAAAAACCCACTTAACCTCACGTCTAAAGTCACATTCTTTAATCGAGTTTATTTCAGGCATTAAATGTGAGGCTAAGTGGGTTTGTGGCTCCTTCCCCTGAATCAGCCATCGGTAGTGCTAGAATGAGAATATGTGCACCTCAAAGGCAGAGACAAGGGGACTCGAGAATGTATACACTGTGAGCTTGCAGGTCTGTGGAAAGGAGAGAGGGGCAGAGCACATGGGGCTGTTGCTGCCCAGCTACCGACCAGATAAGTCACTGCTTCTTTCAGCGAGAATAACTCATACTGCTGCTGTCTCAGGGCAGCCCTTAGACTTTATTGATGATTTCATGATGAAGTTTGGGGGTGGGGTGGGGAGTTATATCGCATACCCTATAGCTTTTCTCCACTTAAAATCCCCATTAGATAGTTCACCCAAGTCTCTGATTTTAAACTTTGTTTTTCCTTTTCTTTTTTTTAAAGTTTATTTATTTTGAGAGAGAGTGAGCGAGTTGGGAAAGGGGTAGAGGGAGAGTGAGAGTGAGAGTGAGAGAGAGAGAGAGAGAGAGAGAGAAAGATTGGGGAGAGAGAGAATTGCAAGCAGGCTCCGAACCATCAGCGTGGAGCCCGATGCAGGGCTCCATGCGAGGCTTGATGTGGGGCTCAAACTCAGGAACCATGAGATCATGACCTCAGCCAAAGTTGGACACTTAACCGACTAAGCCACCTAAATCTCTGGTTTTAGCCTATCAGTGACTGGATCTCTTCTCATTCCTTCTACCACCCTTCCCTCCCTTTCCAGATCTTTCTCTGTCAGAATTTGCTTAATCCAATCTTCTGTAAACTTGTAAAATTAAATGCTTCACGCTGCTCAGCAGACCAAGGGCCCCTTTAGGGGTCAAGACTCATTGAAGGTTATTTAAAGGGATAAGGATTTAGAAATAATTTATATATATCACTGTGGAATGGTCGCTTTTAAAGGGAAAATTAAAAATCAAGTTTCTAAAGCTTACTCTTCTCTTTTCATTTTGCTGTGACTTGGATAAAATTAGCAAAGTCGTCACAAAATTCTGTAAACTGTAGAGTTGCCTGGGCACCGTACGGTTTCATGTTTTGTTTCCTCTTTAAAAAAATATATAGTTTCTGAAGCGGTCTTACCGAGCTGCAGACGCTCATACGATTTTAGACTAGCTCAAATATCAGCCAGGCTATGTCTCATGTCTCAAACAATCTTTTATTTGTTTCTTATTTGGGGTGTAATCAGGAGGGATAACTTCCATGTAATAAGTTTTGGAAAAGGAAATTGATAGATGAGGGCTGACATGTTGTATGAGGCAAGCTTAGCACGGCTTTTCCACCTGTCAGTGCCTCACACCTTATTTCTTCCCTTTTGAGGCTGTGACCTCTGAGTCACTGAAGGTCTCAGAGCTCTTCTGTGCTGTTCTTTCTCTTGTTCTACTTACAAGCAGATTACCATTCGTCCATTTCAACACAGATTTCACTTTGGTTGTCCCTTATGGAGGGCTGACTCTATGCAAGGCACCGGGGTTCTGACGTGGACAAGTTCTCAGCTGGCAGTTGCAAGTGTCTTCTAATGATCTGTCCCCCTTCACTCCAGCCTCCTTCCAGGCTATCCCTGCAGTGCAGCCAGAGTGACCCTTTTAAACCACAAGTAGAGTCTTGGGGCACCTGGGTGGCTCAGTCAGTCGAGCGTCCGACTTCGGCTCAGGTCATGATCTCGCAGCTTGTGGGTTCGAGCCCCGCATCAGGCTCTGTGCTGCCAGCTCGGAGCCTGGAGCCTGCTTTGGATTCTGTGTCTCCCTCTCTCTCTCTGCCCCTAACCCACTTGCATTCTGTCTCTGTCTCTCTCAAAAATAAATAAACATTAAAAAAAATTTTAAACCACAAATAGAATCTTTCTACCTCTGTAATCCCACCCCTTGCCACTGCTCCCATTGCTTTTAGGGGCAAGTTAGGCTCCTGAATGTGGTCTACAGGGTGACACTGCATGGTTGGCCCCATTTCCTTCTTCCAGCCTCTTCTCCCTCCAGGTGTCTCAGCTTCTGTGCTTCTGCCCATTGGCCTCCTTTTGGTTTGCTGTGTCCGTCTTCTTCCTTCCTCCTCTGGAGAACTTGGAGTGTGCATTTCCTCTGCTGGAGGGCCCCACCTTTCCCCTTTTCACTGGATAACCACTGTGGCTCCCACTTCAGCCTCATTCCCAGCGGCCACCTCGTAGGAAGTCCTCTTTGCCCTTCCTGACTAGGTCAGATGTTTCTCGGAGCTCCTGGGTAGCACTTTGCACTTGGAATTTTATATTTAGTTTATGGATTCTTGTCTCGCCTACCAGACTTTAAGTTGTCCAAGGGTGGAGTCATGTCTATTTATGTTGGTCATTGTATTCCCAGTGCCCGGCAATAAACATTTGTCAAATGGATGCATGAACACAGACAGGTTCTTGCCTTCCAGGAATTTACAGTTTAGTGGGAGGAAAAGAGATTCTTAAGCAGAACATTAAAGTATAGTGTGGTAAGGACTGTGTGTGATACAGGAAATACGGAGTGCTATGGAAGTCATATGGGAGTACAATGGCAGGGCTATGATCCCCCAGACTCAAGGCTGGTGAGGAGGAAGTAGAAGAAGTATTTGTTGCTATGGTTAAAAAAGCACTGACTCTAGACTCAGCCAAAACTATGTTCACATCCTGACATTGCCCCTTCTTAGGTGGGTAGCCCATGAGAAAGTCACTTAACTTCTTTGTACCTCTGTGTCATTTTCTGTAAAATAGATTCAATTATAATACTTCCTGAAGTCTGAAGCCTCCTTCCACTGGGATGCTGTGTTAGTTATTTATTACTGTGCAACAAATTACTCCCAAGGAATCTTAATATAGCAAACGTTTGCTATCTTACAGTTTCTTAGGGTCAGAAATCCAGGAGTGGCTTAGCTGGGTGGTTCTTGTTCAGGGTCTCTCATGAGGTTGCAGTTAAGGTGTTGGCTGGGACCGGAATCTTGCTGCAGGACTACAGGATCTTCTAAGTTCACTGACTGTTGGCAGGAGGCTTCAGTTCCTTACGCGAGGAGCCTTTCTATAGGGCTGCTTATGATATAGCTTCCTCCAGAATGTGTGATCCAAGAGGAGGGAGCCCCAGATGGAAGCTGTATTCCTTTATAATCTAATCTCAGAAGGGATAGCTCATCCCTTCTGTTATATCTTATTGGTTACAGAAACAAATGGTGACCAACCCTGTCTAATATGGGAGAGAATTACACAGAGGTGTGGATACTAGAAGCTGGGGGTTATTGGGGGCTGTAATGGAGGCCAGTTACTTAGATGGTCAGATCTCAAGGGCACCCGGGATTGGTCTCTGGTATCACATCCTGGGACTACTCTGAAATGTGAATGGTCAGACATAAGCTCACTGGTGAATGTTTTCAAGACAGTGTGCATTTGTACTCGGGTAGTGTTCATTTAGAGTTTGTACCTGGCTGTACCAGATCAGCAGGGAATAGTGAAAATTGTCACAAAGGTATAAAGACCTCTTTTAGGAAACTAGGGCCAGGTGGAGAAGCCGGATGGACCAGGGGAGATCCTCACTTCCGTCCGGTGGTGTGAAGGATAGAAGGGTACCTTCCCGGGTCTTTGGTGGTCACATGGTGTGCTGCTGAGACTCCAGCTCTGGAAGCCACCTTCATGCAGTAAAGTGCTGTGTTCTTTCCTTTGTCAGGGGTGACGTATTATCTTCTGCCTGTGGTTGATGGTAACTCTGTGAGTTTCAACTTTGCCAGCCCCATGACAGCCTCATGCCACCCCATAAACTTGTTGTGAGGAGCTAATCAGGTAATTTGTAGAAAGGGCTGGACACACTGCCAAGCATGTACAAAGGCCCAGAGGTGAGAGAGAGCAGGGAGGGATAGACGAATTAAAGATTTTCTGCTGTATCTGCACCAAGGGATGCCCACAAATGAGGCCACAGGAATAAGCAGGGCAGATTACCAAGGGATTTGCAGGTCATGTCATGAGTTTTCGCTTGATTCTAAGGGGTTTTTTTAAATTTTTTTTTTTAATGTTTATTTATTTTTGAGACAGAGAGAGACAGAACATGAACGGGGGAGGGTCAGAGAGAGAGGGAGACACAGAATCTGAAGCAGGCTCCAGGCTCTGAGCTGTCAGCACAGAGCCCGATGCGGGACTCGAACCCACAGACCATGAGATCATGACCTGAGCCGAAGTCGGACGCTTAACCCACTGAGCCACCCAGGCGCCCCGATTCTAAGGGCTTTAGGGAGTCTTTGAAAGACTGTTGTCATGGCTCTTGGTGAACGACTACAGTCACACTCTATTTTCTTCTCAATAAATTAATAGTTTGTGTCTCAAAAATAAACAAGCACTTGAACTGATGCCTCCATCGTCCTTGGTACTGTATCTAAGCATGAATAGTCAGTGATGTAAATCCTATATTCCCCTAATGTTTAAGAAATAATGTAGCTTAAAAAAAGAAGAAGAAGAAATAATGTTGCTTCATGAGAGTCACATTGATCTCGTTGACCAGGCTTTGCCCAGCCCTTCACCAAGTGCCTGGTACACAGTAGGTGTTCAATATTAGGCTTCTTTCCTGAAAAGGTCTTTAAGGCTCACCGGCCAGGGTGGGACAAGGGAACAGGTCTTTGGTATGATAGAGAGGGAGGGTGAGAGCCATACCTTCTTCGTGGTTTCCCTCAGCGCAGGAGTGTCCAGTCAAGGTGGAGGACTCTAGCCCATGAAACAGCCTGGCTTCCTCCCAATGACCAACCAGCCCTGCATAGAGACTCTGGGATTGTTTGTTCGATTGTTCACTCACATATCCACCCCTTCTTTCAAAGTTACACTTACTGCACTTATTGATGGTGAAATGTAAGTGTGCAAGCTCTATAATGAGTTTTATCTCTTCAGATTGGCACAAAATCCTCTGGGGGTTGGGAGAGTGTATCTTATTACCATTTCACAGATCTTAAGGCTGGCACTCAAAGAAGGTGACTTCCTCAAGGTCATGTAGCTATTAAGGGAGCAGCCTTAGAAGTCTGACTCAAGGTTATTTCACCTGAAGCTCATGCTCTTAAAACAAACAAACAAACACAAACACAAGCACAAGCATAAGCCTTATTGTTCTTATGAGAGCAGTTGAAAAAATTCTTTGTAGAAATTGTAGAAAATAAGCTATGCTGTTAAATCTTTCCACTTATTTAGTGATGTTATTTTTCTTTTTGGATAATTTTTTAAGAAATGAAAGTGCTTGGTTAAAAGCTTTAAAATGTATCTGGAAGACTGATCTCCTGGAAGCATGCCAAATCACCTTCTACAAATGCATGTTCTGGGGCGCCTGGGTGGCTCAGTCGGTTGAGCGTCCGACTTCAGGTCAGGTCACGATCTCGCGGTCCGTGAGTTCGAGCCCCGCATCGGGCTCTGTGCTGACCGCTCAGAGCCTGGAGCCTGTTTCAGATTCTGTGTCTCCCTCTCTCTCTGCCCCTCCCCTGTTCATGCTTTGTCTCTCTCTGTCTCAAAAAATAAATAAACGTTAAAAAAAATTAAAAAAAATAAATAAAAATGCATGTTCTTCATACTAACGTGTCCCCAAAAGATAACTTAAGTCTGTCTGTACTGAAATTCACCTCTCAGCGTTTGTTCTGTGCCTTCCATGTCCTCGTTGTGCAGATTTTGAAGGACTCTGTTTTGATTTACAACGATAGGGGGTGGAAAAAATGAGGCTCTAATAACAGGTTGGTGTTCACCAAGATCCAACTAGGAAATAAGAAGGAAGTAACAAGAAAGCTGAAGGAGAAATTAGATTTTAGTTTACTTTTGTTCTGTCAGCCATTCACTGAGAGGTTTCACATGATGGAGTATTATGTGTTTAAGGGAAGGATTGTGTCGTTCACACACCAGCTGACAGAGTGATGACTGACCACTTTTCACTCTTCATTAATTTGCTGAAAAAAGAATCAATCCAGCCATGTCTGAGCAAAGTGACTATTCAACAGAAAGGGGTGATTCTATCAGAAGGGTTCACTTGGTCCCCCCATAAAGGGGGTAGAAGTCCCAGGGGGAAGGCAGGTGCTTTTTTAGCAAGTCACTTAAAATGAAAACAGTGAAATGTGTATTTTTATGTTCTTAATAATAGCTAATGTTTATCAAGCACTTATTATATGCAGACAGCGCTCTAGGGGCTTTCTTCTCTTTCTGTCATTAACATAGGCTCTTCACTCCGGGGTGTGGGAACAACGGGCCATTTGTGGGTGGCTGATTAAAGTGAGCAGCTGCCGCTACTGTCTCAGGGTGCAGCGGGGTCCAGATGTGTTAGGAGTGGTTCCATTGGCGTTTTTAGCTTCTCGTGAATGGGTGTGACTTAGGTCTGTCTTTCTTGAATGGGTTGAGATAGTTTTGAAGCTTTCACACTAAGTGCAATCTTTTTTAAGAAACTTGGGAATTATTTTTGTCAACTCAGCAGTGATTCTCAGTGGGTCTGGCTATGCGGCGCCACGTGGTTTTTCTTCTGTGATTGGGTCACGGGATGAGTGCACCTTTATCTTTACTCGACTTCAGTGGATTGCATCCCACAGTGGTTGTACAGGTTACACTCACACCAGCAGTGTGCCAGAGCTCACTTGGTCCGTATCTCAGCAGTCAGTGAACTTTACATCTTTTGCCCAGTCAGTGTTCTTTAGAGAAACAGAACCAATAGGATGTCTAGAAGCATATATATGCTTATGCATAAATATATATATGGGGGGGGGAGAGAGAGAGAGAGAGAGAGAGAGATTTATTTTAAGGAATTGGCTTATGTAATTGTAGAGGCTGGCAAGTCTGAAATTTGCATGGCAGGCTGCCTTGCTGGAGACCCAGAGAAGAGCTGTTGCTACAGCTGGAGTGCAGTGACAGGCTAGAGGCGGAATTTTTTCTTTCTTGGAGGACCTCAATCTTTTTCTCTTAAGGCTTTCAACTGATTGGATGAGGCCCACTCACATTATAGAGAGTAATCTGCTTTACTCAGAGTCTCCTGACTGAAATGATAATCTCATTTTAAAAGTACCTTCACTGTGGGGGCACCTGGGTGGCTCAGTCGGTTAAGTGTCCGACTTCAGCTCAGGTCACGATCTCGTGGTTTGTGAGTTCAAGCCCTGCATCCGGCTCTGTGCTGACCGCTCAGAGCCTGGAGCCTGCTTCAGATTCTGTATCTCCCTCTCCCTCTGCCCCTCCCCTGCTCACGCTCTGACTGTCTCTGTATTTCAATAATAAGTAAACGTTAAAAAAAATTTAAAATAAAAGTACCTTCACAGTGACATCTAGACTGGTGTTTGACCAAATGGGTACATGTTCTAGCCAAGTTGACACAAAAAATTAACCATTACTGGACGTTATTTTTTTAGACATTCCTGTCCCTCAGATAATAGCTCACACATAGTAAGCACAGTTCAGTACAAGTGTTTTGGAATGAGTGTGAGTGAATGGCTGAAAGAAAGATGTGACTTAGTTCTTTACCTGTGAGGGATGCCATGAGGGTGAGAAAATCATAATTAATGTGTTCTAATATCTTAGAAAGATGTTCCTGATGGAACTGGGAAGGATACAACTTGTATGTGAATAAACAAACTTTTGTGAGTGGTTAGGTGGTTATATATATTTTACCTTGATTGGTGAATCTGCAACTTTAAGAATGATGGTCCTTAACAAAATAGGCATTCACGTGGCAGTAAAAGGTAAATATAAATACTTAAAAGGAAGGAGAATGCATTTAAATCTTAAGAGATTACGGATTCGGAGCCAAAGGGAAATGACACTCAACCAGTCTGACATATGCCAGTATTGCTGGGTGGTTAACAACACTGACTTTGGGGCAAGACTGTCTGGGTTTGGATCATGGCTCCACTGTTCATTAATTTTGTGCCTCCTTTTCCTCCACTGTAAAATGGGGATAACAGTGGTCAGCGCCTAGAGTTGCTATGAGGGTTGAAGGAATTCCCTGTGGAAAATGCTTAATCCAGTGCCCGCTGTACAGTAACTGGTCAAGTAGTGTTATTCATTAACACCTCTCTTCATGTTTAGCATTTAATATGCCACTTAGAAAATTTTTTTTAACGTTTATTCATTTTTGAAAGACAGAAGGAGACAGAGCACAAGCAGAAGAGGGGCGGAGGGAGAGGGAGACGCAGAATCCGAAGCAGGCTCCAGGCTCTGAGCTGTCGGCACGGAGCCCGACGCGGGGCTCGAACTCACGGACCGCGAGATCATGAGCTGAGCTGAAGTTGAACGCTTAACCGACTAAGCCACCCAGGTGCCCTAGTATGCCACTTTTAATAGCCAGTTAAGTATAGAGAAATTTTTAAACATCCCAATTTTAAGTATTTAATGTTTAAAATATTAAAACCATATTTAATATTAGTATTTAAATACTTAACATTTTAAACTTTCCCAATTTTTGAGAGGATGTATTAAATTAAATTTTAAAGAAATCAAGATTTCTTGGGGTGCTTGGGTGGTTCATCAGTTAAGTGTCCAACTCTTGGTTTCAGCTCAGGTCATGATCTCCTGGTTCATGAGTTCGATCCCCGCATCAGGCTTTGCTCTCACAGCCCGGAGCCTGCTTGGGATCCTCTCTCTCCCTCTCTCTGCCTCTCTTCTACTCACACGCTCTCTCTCTCAAAAAGAAATAAAAAACTTTTTTTTTTTTAAATGAAAATTTACATAAAAAAATGAAGAATTCAAGATTTCTTCATTAGGTTTGAATTTCACAGCACATATAAAATGAGATAACATATATGGGAACTCATTAAACATATGTACTAAATATTTCTAGGGCAAAGCATTCTTATATATGTAAATTGGAAGCTTGTCTCCTTATAGGATTCCATGGGTAATTGCATTAGAAGCATCTGGTTTCTGTTTCTATTGTGACTGTCTAATGTTTTGAGATTTCTTCTAAGGCAAACTGTGATCCATGAGCTAAATCTGACTCAGTGCTCATTTTTGTATGGCCCTCCAGGTAAGAATGGTTTTTACATTTTTAAATGACTGAAAACAAAAACCAAAAGGAAGGCGGTATTTCATACCATACAAAAAGTATATGAAATTCAAATTTCAGTTTTATTGGAACACAGCCACATTGATTCCTTTGTGTGTTTATGGCTGCTTTCATATACAGCTGCAGAGCTGAATAGTTGTGATAGAGACTGTATGGCCTGCAAAGCCTAAAACGTTTACTATCTAGCCCTTTGCAAGAGGTTTTTGCTGACATCTGTTCAGTTCTAAATGTGGGAAAACAAGGAGGCAAGATTCAGCTTTGTCCGTTTTGGAAACTGTTAGCAGGTGAGGTGAGAGAGAGAAGACTTTAAGTAAAAAAGATAACGTTCCTGGGTTGTGTGTGGTTTTAACTCCCTCAAGTCCTCCTGACCTCCTGACGTAATGCGTGTGCAGGCCCTCAGAAGCAGTGTGTGAGGGAAAGGCAAATGCCTTCACAGTTGATATCAAAAGGTTGTCATGGCAGGTGGGCCTGCTACTTAGGCAGTCAAGAAGGAGTCTATGAATAGAGGTCTGTAATCTGTAACGTTTCAGGCCAAATGTATTCGATGAAAAGGACATACCCCAGTGGCAGTGTTTTCCCTTTTCTTTTCCGATATTCTTAGGCTATAATCTTCTCAACTGCTTCATCAGAATTTATCTGCTGTAATTACTGAGATCTGTGGTACATGTTATCAACCTGTCAGAAGAACCAAGAAATCCTTTCCTTAAAAATAAAAATAAAAAAATTATCTTAAGCTGCCAACCGTAAAATGCTTAAAAAATAGTTCTTGTATAACTCCATGAAGCACTTCTGAGAGATTCTTCCTGTTTACCTTGCTGCTGATAAAAATCCAAAGAACATTAAATACAGTTTCTTTCTCTATAGAAAAATTCTGATGGATATACTTTCCTGCAGCAAGTTTAAAAATGTTCATTTTTCTGCCTATTTGAAGACCTACATTTAATTTTTGCTTAAAATTCCTTTTTAAAATAAATTTTTCAAAAAATGTTTGCTTAATTTTGAGAGAGACAGAGTGCGAGCAGGGGAGGGGTAGAGAAAGAGGGAGACACAGGATCTGAAGCAGGCGCCAAGCTTTGAGCTGTCAGCACAGAGCCCGATGTGCGGCTCGAACTCACGATCTGTGAGATCATGACCTGAGCCGAAGTCAGACATTAACTGACAGAGCCACCCAGGAGCCCCTGAAATTCTTTTTTCAAGATGCCTCCTCATTGTTCAGAGTGAACACCCTAGAGAAATGAGAACTTTCAGGAGTCTCATGTTTAAAAAGTATTGAAATAATGGAATGTTGTGCTAACTCGATACACTGTAGTTTGCAGTCTGCATGGCACACGGTGGTTTTCGACTTCTGTGTTTGGATGCGTGGTCATTGGGCCAAGACTGTTCAAGCTCTAAGTGAGAGAGTTTCATAATTTCTTCCTTCAGTCTTATCACTGTTGACCTTTGGAGTACAGTGCTGTTGAATAACAGTGTTAACCCAGAGGCCAGCGTAGAGCTCGGCAGCATTGGGAAAAACAGCAGCAGGTGAGTTTCGGTACCTAATTGGCAAAAAGAGGAAGAGAATTATGGAGCAGAAAGGAAGGTTTTTCTGTGTTTAAAACAACGAAACAACTGAGCGTAAGTCCTTAAAACTCAACAATGAGAAAACAAACAAAAAATGGGCAAAAGATCTGACGGACTTCACCAGAGAAGATACACAGATGGCAAATAAGCACGTGAAGGTATGCTCAACATCATGTGGCACAGGGATTGCAAGTTAAAACGACAATGAGATACCGTTATGCACCTAAAACTCAAAACACTGACAACACCAAATGCTGGCAAAGAATATGGAGCAACAGGAACTCTCATTCATTGATGGTGGGAATGCAAAATGGTACAGCCATTTTGGAAGGTAGCTTGGCAATTTCTTACAAAACTAAACATACTCTTACCATACCATCCAGCAATCACATTTCTTCGTATTTACCCAAATGAATTGAAAACATATGTTCACACAAAAACCTGCAGATGAATGTTTATAGCAGCGTTATGTATAATTGTCCAAACTTGGAAGTAACCAAGCTGTCCTTCAATAGATCAATGAATAAATTGTAGTATATCCATTCAAGGGAATATCATTCAGCAATAAAAAGAAATGAACTATGAAGCCATGAAGAGATCAGAGGAGCCTTGGATGCATATTGCTGAGTGAAAGAGGCCAATCTGAAAAGGCTACGTGTTATATGATTCCAACTCTATGGTGTTCTGGAAAAGGCCAAAGTATAAAGATAGTAAAAAAGACCAGGGGTTGCCAGAGGTTAGGGAAGAGGGAGACCACAGGGGATTTTCAGGGCAGTGAAACTATTCTGTACGTTACTATAATGGTGGATACATTATACATTTGTCAAAACCCATAGAATGTATAACACAAAGAGTAAATCTAGTATAGATCATGAATTTTAGTTAAAAGTAATTTATCAATTTTGACTCATCAATTATAACAAATGTACGACACTAATGTAAGATGTTAATAGTAGCAGAAACAGTGTGGGAGAGGAGGAGATATATATGGGAACTCTATCTAAAACTGCTCTAAAAAATAAGGTCTAATTAAAAACAAATAAACAGGGATAATAGCAACATCTGGGTTTTAATCTGTTGCCCTTCTTGTTAACATTCATTAATTTTTGAAACTCTCAACCCTATTTATTTATTTATTTTAAATGTTTTTTAATGTTTATTTATTTTTGAGACAGAGAGAGAGAGACAGACAGAGCATGAGCAGGGAAGGGGCAGAGAGAGAGGGACACACAGAATCCAAAGCAGGCTCCAGGCTCTGAGCTGTCAGCACAGAGCCTGATGCGGGTCTCGAACCCACACACCGCGAGATCATGACCTGAGCCGAAGTTCCATGCTTAACCAACTGAGCCACCCAGGCGCTCCTCTCAACCCCATTTATGAAAGAACAGCAGTTCACCTGCTCTTACACAAGTAATTTGGCTATGTTTCCACTGTTACTCACATTGTACTGAAATACATGTTGAGTGGAATGAGTGAGAATGGGATAGAAGAATGAATGGAGAAGATTGGTGAACCCCATTTTACTTAGAACAAAAGAAGACTGTTGAGGCTTTGTAGGTGTTCTGAGGGGACAGTTGTGGTGTAACCCAAAGGAAGTGAGGATAAGGAACATTCAGCCAGTCCGTCAGCCAACATTTGTTGAAGGCTACCGTGTGCTAGGCCCTAGTACATGTGTATTCAATACAGACATGATTCTTTCCTTCAAGGACTAACAGCCTGGTGACTTTAGTCATGAGATCTGGGGTGGACAGTCTGGGTTTTGGTGCCAGCTTTGACACGTGTGAGACCTTGGACATAAGATTTAACACAGTGTTTTCCATCTATAAAATGGGGATAAAGATCCTGCCTGCTATTGATGGATCTGTGAGGATTAAATTAAGGCATATAAAGCAGCCCATACGTTGTAAGCATACAAATTAGAAAAAAACATTTCCTTTTTTTCTCTCAGTGGAATTGGAGGCACACATTAAGGATGTCAAAGGCTTTGTACCCCTTTATCCTCTTTAACCTAACTTTCCCTTCACCACCAGCTCAGAGAATGTAATGAGGACAAAGCTGAGTTAGAGGCAGCTGTGTGCTAAAGGGTAAGCGGCAACCAAGTCCTTTAAGTGTCTGACCTAATAAAGACAAATCACTTCTCCTTAGAAAATCCCCTTAAAAAATTAATTGTTTCAAAGTAGAAATTGCGTGTGTGTGTGTGTGTGTGATTATTTCTTTTCTCCAAATAGGGAGAAGAAAGTAGGAGACAAAACCCACACACTTAAAACACTTAATGAAATGTCATTCTGTCTCTGTCTCTGTCTCTGTCTCTCTCACACACACACACACACACACACACACACACACACACACACACACACTCAGCTCAGTTGCAAGTAAATGACAATAGACAGTTCTTCACTTATAAAGATTTCCCACATTAGCATGAGAGAGCATACTCATAGAGCCAAGTGCCCCATCGATTCTCCTCTGCTGGATGGGGCTGCTAACCCCCCACTCCGGTGCCTGAGTGATCAGCAGCGACAATGGACAGAAGAGGCCATTCAGAGGGGACCAGGCAGGGAAGCCACATCTGCGTTGGTGCTGTATGGGCAGGACACTTACATGCTCTCAAAAGATGAGCTCCTGGGCTATAGGACTTCTCAGAGAGTAGCCTTTACTGACTTAATTTTGCTGCACTATCGTCTGCTTTTATAGAGGAGAAGAGTTGGGAAGTGCTTGAGTATGCTGTATCTTTAATTTAAACTGCACATCAGTTTGATTTCTTTGTCAAGGAAAAAAACGGGGAACAACAGATTTTATGTGCAATCTAATGTGCACATTTTTATTAGTTGTTTATTATTATTAATTTTTTTTTGTCTTAGCTGGAAAGCTTTAATTAATCCTCTCTCAGAAATTGGGTGCTTAAAAACCTTCTTACATTAATGTTTTTCCAAATGATCTCTGCTTTTTATGATCCTTAAATATCTTTAGCACAGTTTAATCTGTAAGCGCCACCCCCCCCCCCCCCCCGCCCAATCCTCTCAGAAGCAGGCAAGAATAAATCTCAAGTAAATGTAAAAATAGTTTCATAGCCTCAAGTGGGCAGAGATTCTCCAAACCATAAATACAATTTGAATTCTAGTTTACCTCTTGATCCCAAACCTTTTATTTAAATCACAGAGACATTTGTTTTTAGAACTGGAAGAGTCCTCAGTCATAGGATTTTCCTTTCTTTAGAGGCCAGTCTTGGGCACTGAGTGGAGGAGATTTTTTTTTAAAGGATAGAGAAAAAGTCACGTATTCTCAAGTCTCACGTACAGCTAATTTTCCTATGAATTTAAATTGAAATCACACATACACAGCCAGTAGCTATTGTAAGAAGGAATACATTTCTGCTCTGTGGTCTGGGGGCAGACCTGGGTTTGAACCTCAGCTCCATGGCTTACCAGCTATGTGATCTCATTTTCTTCAACCCAAAACACAATAATGATGGTACTTACCGGGTAGAATTGTTTTGAGAAGCAAATTATTTAATGTAGGTAAAAAGGGCTGAGGCTAATGCCTGGTCCCTGATAAATACTCAATAAATGGCTCCTTTTATTGTTATTTTCTTTCTCATCACAATCATTATTATGCCTTATGATAAATACTCTACATCTGCATTAATATACTAGCTACTAGCCACATGCAACTGTTTAAATTTATAGTAATTAAAATAAAACAAAGTTTAGTTCTTCCATTGCATTAGCCACATTTGAAGGGCTCAATATCACGTGTAGCTGGTGGCTGTCCTACTGGACAGTGCAGATATAGAAACTTTCCATCATCCAAGAAAGTTCTGCATAGCGCTACTTAAGAGTCTTTCAAATATCAGCGAATTAATTAACACTGTCAAATATGACCTCTGTAACATTTAAAAAATACTCATGAGATGAAGTTGGACAAAGCTATAATAATAATAACAGTAGTAGTAATAGTAATAATAATAAAATGTGACCAGAGATTCAGTATTTATCTACCTGGAAAACTTACTGGCAATGGAATGCGTTGCTTTTACTCTTCTGGTTCGTGAACATTGCTTAGGAACGTGTAAGGGAAGTACTTAAGAGTATGTGATTCTGACGGAGAAGCTTCAACAGATACGGGGAGACAAGACAGAGACAAGAAAGACCAATATCATTGTGGTAACAGACTAGGTTTACATTGTTGAGGAGGATCCTTTCAGATTCGAGGAGGATATATCACTCATGGTTCCCGATTGGTGAAGTGCAGTTTATAGGTACTTGGTGCAACATCAGGGAGCATCTACCCAACAATCAGTTATTTTAATGTAATTGGTAGACCGGGTCTAAAGTAAAGTATGATCTGTGAAAGCAAAATTAATATCAGCATTGCCAGAGTATTTTTTATCACATATGAGTATCAGGTAGCCAGAGTATTTTTTATCACATATGAGGAGATAGTTTGGGGAGTGGATTGAATAACTTGAGAATTATCTAAGCATTTGATGTTTCGCACTTTATAGGCTCAACCAACATTAGTGAACTCAGCCGTCTTTGTGAGTTCCTAGAAATAGTTGGCAGGAACAGTGCAATGTGTCATTGTTTAAACTAACCAGTTCATGATAATAGTGTCAATTTAGAGGGCCATCACCAGTATTTAATAAATGGAATGAAATAGAATGTAAAATACCAGAGTATGCTGTATCTATTGAGAAAAAAATATCGTGTTGGAAAATACTGGCTTCAAATATGTATGTATGGACATACTAAGTCACCATGAATTTTTTTTTTCCTACATGGGTTGTGGTCAAAAGAGTATAAGGGGCGCTGGGTGGCTCAGCCCATTAAGTATCCGGCTCTTGATACTGGCTCAGGTTGTGATCTTGCAGTTGTGAGATCTGAGCCCCGCGTCGGGCTCTGTGCTGACAGCTCAGAGCCTGGAGCCTGCTTTGGATTCTGTGTCTCCCTCTCTCGCTTCCTGACCCTCCCCCCTCAAAAATAAACAAACATTAAGAAAAGTGTTTAAAAGACAATGGTATCAAGGCAATTCAGGTATCCTCTGTGTAGATGAGCCTTGTTGGTGATGATAATGATGACAAGAATAGCTAAATTTTGAATGTTTATCATGAGCCAACGCTTTTAGTTTTTTACAAAAATCACATTTAATCTGGAAAATGCTATATAAAATGTATGTAACAATGCTATATGTAATTATATGTAGTAAGTTATGTAATAAAGGATAAAATGTAAGAATTTTCTAATTTTGCTGTCGCCTTGGTGAGCGTGGTAAGGTAGGCACGTAATACTCCCGGTCTCCATTTTAGCGAGGTTAAAGTGCCTTCCTGTGCCTGTAGACCTTTCCCTAGGTCCACAACTTCCCAAATATTCCTCTCTTCCTGGACCCCCATTTCTATGCATCCTCAGCTTCCCTTGCAAGGATAAACTTTTTTTTTTTCCATCAGTTTGTTCATTATTTCCAGTTATGTATCATAACTTCACAGCCTCTCCAGCTGTCTTCTCAAATTCTTCTTCTCCGCCTCATCTAGTATTTTATGAGACTTAAATCATCATATTTATCAGGCTTAAATTCTTTAAAAAGAATTATTTTTAACTCATGTAGCAACTTTTTAATATGTTCTGCTTCAAACGAAGGCCATGACTGGCTGCAAGTAAGTGAAAATACATTAAAATGTCAAGTGTTGGTGCTCAGGGAGTCTGGTAACATTCTGGTTTCAGTCCTTTGAGGCAAACTAGCCTCTTTGGACAAATGCTCAACTTGTTTTTCTTCCCAGTAGAGATGTAACTTGCGAGAACTTTAGGAGTACCTACCAGATGTCTTCTCTCTGGCTTGGCCTTTACTTCAGGTAGGAACAGGAAAGCAAAGAAAATGAGTAGTTACGAAATGTTCTTCTTCCAACCCCCACTTCTAACTCCAGCCTGATTTAGTACAACATATGTAGCTTTTTCCTTTTTCTTCTTCTTCTTCTCCTTCTTCTTCTTTTTTTTCTCCTCTCATTTTCTGTCTATAATGGTGATGGAAAACAGCTGCTTGCTAACCTTCTAACATTTTGTCTTTTATCCTTTCAGTCCAATTTCAGGTCATTTCCTAATGGTCTCAACTCTTTTGACTTTTCCTTCTCCAAGCCCCAAATTCTCAGCCTTCAATTATTTTTATGGCATTTTGCTCACATCCAGGTTTTCAACCTGGGACAGCCTATTCGTGTTTCATCAGCAATGCTGATACTTGTGACTGGAATGAGCACAAGTGGCTGTCGCTCTATGGGAACAACTACGGAAACTGGCAGGAAGAACACCAAAAGGACCCCGCTAAACAAAACCCAAGCTCTAAACCCTTCCCTGCTAAATAAGAGTTTCTAAAGCTTCAGGTTGTATGAAATATTCTCCTCTCATGGAAATGGGTAAAGAACTCATGTGAGTCATATACTAATAGGAGAATCCAGTTAATTGCCCACAATTATCTAAGGCAAAGTTAAAATCAGAATGAGCAGATGTGACTGATGTGACTTCCTTGTGTGAGAGGTGCATCCATACTTTGCTGTGAACACACTGATGACAGCAAATCTAAGGTAAATATCAGGAGATATTTTTGTTGGGGTGGCATTCTGCCAGAACTCATGGAGAAGGAGTGTGGTTGGCTCCTTCACCTGTGTTCACTTTGCCCATCCCTGTGACTGTGTCCAAGTCCTCCCCGCAGGGATGGAAAGATCAGAGAAGCCACGAAAATTTTTACTGCTATCACTGCCATTAGATAGCTGTATACTCTCTGAGCCTGGCAGGTGTTTAAGGCTAACTTTTTTTCCCCCTTGGATGTTTTTGTGGATTTTTCAGAACTTATCCACTCTCTAACCCCCACTGCCACCCCATTTGCCACCCTAATCATTGGGACCCTTTCATCTGTAGCTGCCTTGATGCGGATGACATACTCTCTCTACTCTGGCTCTTCATTTACTCCTTCTTCATCCCAAGGAATCTGGAGTCATCTCCAGCTTTTGTCAAGCATCCGGGAGACCCTATAAGACAGGACCTAATGTGACTTCATACCAACACTCCTGTGAGTGGCCCTGTCTCTACCTCATCAGGGGAAATATGTAGGCATCTTCTGTGTGGATGGGCTCTGGGTGCAGCCCCGCCCAATTTCCAACACAGATGCTTCTCCTTGAACTTGTGTTCGCACTTCGGGTCTACCTCCTGTCCTGGAGCATTTTCAGTTCACCGTGATTTCTGTAATGCAGGAGTCACATGTCCAGCTCTTTGAGTGATCCCATTGAATTTCGCTTCACCAGGCTTGACGTGAGAATAGACACCCTTGCCCCTTCCCATGGGTTAACATACAGCTGTCTCCGAACACATCCTCACAAATCCTTTTCTCTTATCTCTGACCTTGATATTCTTGCGGTAGTTGAGGGGTTCTGTGTCCTCTGACTAGTTCTTGGTCACTAACTTTGAAATTCTGCATTAAGATTATTATCTCTAAATTGAGAGGAAATTTTCCACTCTGACATTCTGTTATACATATAATGAAAAGACTAACTCTAGACCAAGTTTTGCTGGGGCAAAGTGTTCTCTCTAGGGATGTTAGTTGGGAATTCCTCCCAGGGAGAAAGGCATTTACAGACCTTCTACCAATAGGGAATGCCTCGAGTAGTGGAGCTTGCTGCTAAATGGTTTGAAATCCACCCTACTATAGTAGGTGGTTGGATTTTTTTTTTAATTAGAAAGAGGAAACGGTTTTCTTTCATCAAGATATCAAGGGTAATTGGATGCCAGCAGCTGAGGCATTTCTTCTTGATTGTGGCCTTTTGCTGTATTATTCTAGCCTTCCTTTGGACTTCTGGCCATGCCAACTGGAGAATTTAGAGCTAACAAATCAACTAGAATGGCAATTTTCAGAAAGTTTTAGTTGCTTTGACTTTTTCTTTGAGCTCCACGTGTCTTTGCCTGGAGGTTTGCATTCCTTGGATCAAATTGGCTCTTGTAAGAGCCTCCTACACTCTAGGTCAGGGGTCATTACCAACTAGTGGCCCCAGGGCCATACATGGCCCACTTGTGAGATTTTTGTTTGGGTGTTTTGTTAGGTCTGCACAGTGTAGTAAAAGGCCAGTCATGTAGCTTGCTCATTTTAACTTAGATTATACTCTGTTCCTGTGTGCTGACTGCACACAACGTGCAGGCACTTGAGTTTTCTTCCTTCTTTTTGGATCTCTTAGGACGTCTTCCAGTATGAATTAAGGTAAAAGCCTCTGACATAAAACCAATATGCTTTTGTGCAAGTGGGAGGTAAAGCAAAGTGCTTTCAGCTATAGTTTTCCATTTACTTTATCAATGATTGATTTGTTGTGGGGGAGGAGGAGTGATGGGGAAGTACTGAAAAGATAGAAAGGGGACGCCAGGCATGCCTCTCTATGTGGCATGACGGCTGTACAGGTGACGGCTGGGCACAAAAGAGGGGTATTTATAACAGAGAGAGAGAGGGAGAGAGAATTAGATATTTACCCAGATGCTCGTATCCCCACCACTCCCCCCCCGCCATACACACGCCAAGAGTTCTTTAAAACTTAAATTGAGAAATTAGTAAAAGAGATGAGACATGACCAGGTAGGCTTTTGGTCAGTGGTACTTTAATGGGACAAAAGCCACACAGGGAAAACATACCTTTGATACTCTTGAGTACTCTTTGAACTAGAAAGTGTCCTGTTATGAGTCTGTCTCTATGTTATGAAGGTGGGTACACCAGGCATCTCCCCTGGAACAGTCCCACTGATGAGGCCACTATTGTCGTTGTCACCTATGGATCTGGCAGCACCTCAGGAGGCATTGCCAGGCTTCCTGGGTCCACCCCAACTGGCCAGAAGAATTTAGGGGAGACGCTTTTAATGGTTTTACTGTAACCATGTCCACTTGGAAGGAACATCTGCTGGCCCTGACCAACATGGCATGAGACCACAGGCAGCCAGCCCATCTGTGCTTCAGAATGCAGATGGCACAGGCCATGTGAGTCCAGTCACAGTGGCAGGAACCCACTTGTGTCAAATCCAGAATTCTGTTGCAACCAGGTTCTGTTTACAAGCTACCTAAGGAAGCCATCACACTCCTGCTTGCCACTGGATCTATGGTCCTTTCTGGGGAATGCAGAAAACTCATTGTTTCTTGCGTGTGCTTCCCCCATTCTACTCAGAACATGTGCTAGAGGGTGGGGACCCATTCTTTCCCCGCTTTGGGTTACCCTTCTCCAAGATGACACACAAGCTCACTGTTGTACAACCTGGTAAAACCTTAGGCTGCGATTCCTGCAGAATCTTATGTTGGGAAGAGAACAAAGCTAACTTGGCTTTCCTAATGTGTTTAGGTACTACCACGGATAGCGGTAACAATAAATACTTGTCCAGCGCTTACCTGGAGCTGAACTTTATGTAAAATCATTTAATCCTCAAAAGCCTAGGAGATAGGAATTATTGTATCTCTGTTTTACAGGTGAGGAAACTGAGGCACAGAGAGGCTGAGGAACTGGCCTGAGCTCATCCAGTGAGTAAATGGCAGAAGAAGGATTCAAATCCAGGAGGCCCGGCCCCTGAATCTTTGTTCCTAATCACCACTGCCCGAACTTGCTCAGATTAATGATGTAATAGTCAGATGAGATTGGTCTGAAAGTTAAATAATCTAAAAACTATGATATAAATACCAGTTATTACTCCCCTTGGGGGTGAGTGTGACAGACGTGAATTCCTTCTGAAGACTGGAAGTATGAGAGAGAACATCAGCATGTGTTCTGACAATGTCATAGGTGGTCATCGTATTAGTATTCTATTGCCGCGTAACAAGTTGTCACAACTTAGGAACCTGGGCTTCAAACAACACAAATATATTATCTCACAGTGTCTGGGAATCGGGAGTCTAGCACAGGCTAGCTGGGTCCTCTGCCCGGGGTCAAGTTAAGGTGGCAGCAGGGGCTGTGATCTTGGAGGCTCAGGGTCATCTTTCCAGCTCACTGCTTGTTGGCAGGATTCATTTCCTTGATGTTGGAGGACCAAAGCTTCCGTTTTCTTGCTAGCAGTTGGCTGAGATCACTTTCAGCTCCTGGAGGCCACCTCTAGTTCCTTTCCAAGTAGTTCCCATTGGTAGTTTGCAGCACAGATGTTTGCTTTCTTCAGGCCAGCTGGAGTGCATCCTTCTGACTTCCCATCTCTCTGGTTAGTGGATGGAGTGGCTCTCCTGTCACCATTAGCCATGTAACATGACCTAATTGAAGAAGTGGCTATATCATCATATTCCTAGGTTCTACCCACACTCAAGGGGAAGCAGTTATACAAGGTGTGTGTACCTGGGGGTGAGTCTTGACAGCCGTCTAGAATTTTCCCTTTATAGTCGTTGTGGTTGTGGAGCCCGTGAGAGGGTCTCAGCAACATTGCTAAAGTGAAGTATGAGAAGATTGTGAATGGGTTACTAATGAATATGGATATGTCACCAAATACAAATAGTATTCATGTGCTATTCTGGTTAGTGCTGCAGAATCTGGAGCCCGTGTACTTGGGGCCTTTAGGGGCTTTGCTGCCATGAGAGCGGTCAAGGTCACCAAATGTGCGGTGGTGAAGATCAGCCTGGTAGTTGGCGGACTTGATCCTGGTGAAAGTTGAGGCAGCAGCTCTTGGAGGCTCCAGGGCTCACCCAATTTCTTACAGAGTCTACAAGCCCCACACAGACTATTCCACAGTAAACATTTCTTCTCCAGAGCAGAGATTGTTGGGAGAATATAATTACTTCCTCTGTGCCACTGACCCGCACGTAGTTGTTTCCTTTCTGTAGAGTGTGGGCAGAGTCTGTGTGGGAAGGTGCTGGTTTAATTTCTGTCACGTCTCACTTGCCCTTTTCCTGGGGCAATTTAAATCTCAAAAGTGATTCAGTCAGGAGTCACCATGGAGGAGCTCCAGGGTCAGTCTAGTACAGCGAAGCAAGGGCCGGCAGGAAATCCCAATGAGTCACAGGCCAGAAGGTTCTATACTAAGCAGCACTATCCTCACCAGGCTGGGCATTTTGTTCGTGAAGTTAAATATCTGCACAGATATCTAAATTCAGATGACTTAGGGTTGGAGGTGGGGAATAAAAAGACTTTATTTGGACACAGGTTGGGTGCTTTAAAACTTTGAGGGTTGAAATTTAAAAAAATCTTTGATGTTATTTAAAAGTACTATCAATTCAGGTCAGGATACTTGGTTCTTTAGTTGTTGTTGTTGTTTTAATTTTTATAGTGTTTATTTTTGAGACAGAGAGGCAAAGTGTGAGAGGGGCAGGGGCAGAGAGAGAGGGAGACATGGAATCCGAAGCAGGCTCCAGGCCCTGAGCTGTCTGTACAGAGCCGGACGTGGGTCTGGAACCCACGAACCGCGCAATCATGACCTGAGTGGAAGTTGGACACTTAACTGACTTAGCCACCCAGGCGCCCCTTTTGTTCTTTAGTTTTCACGAAGATTTAACAACAACAACAACAACAACAACAACAACAGTGTCTCATGGTCAAGTAGGAGATAAACAGATGTGAAGTATGTAAGTTTATTCCAAGCAGTCGTGTTAAAAGTTGGGTTCCCTTAAAAAAATAAAAAATTAAAACAAAATTGGGTCCTCTTGGGGTGGCTGGGTGGCTCAGTCAGTTAAGCCTCTGACTCTTGATACTGGCTCAGGTCATGATCTCACGGTTAGATTAGAACCTGCTACATTGTAATACTATATAATGTTTCCTTTTATTAATGGTTGCAGAGAATTCCATCTTCTGGGTGAGCCATAATTTATTGAATTTATTGGGTGTTTGATATTTGGGTGTTTTCAGTTTTTTCTTGTTATAAATTATGAAACTCTTACTCATTTTTGAATGTGTTCATTTTATTTACTTTTTAGTTAACTTTTATTTGACTTATTGTTTTACTGAAGTATATACTTGCCATACAATATTATATTAGTTTCAGGTGTATAACATAGTGATTCAATATTTATATGTATTGTGAAGTGATCACCATAAGTCTTGTTACAATCTGTCACCATACAAAGTTATTACAATATTATTGACTATATTCCCTATGTTGTGCTTTATAGCGCATTTAAAAAATCATTTCTTCCAGGAAATGAAGTTTCTGGACCAAAATATATGAATCTTTTGGGATGCCTGGGTGGCTCAATCTGTTGAGCATCTGACTCTTGATTTCAGCTCAGGACATGATCCCAGGGTTGTGGGATCGAGCCTTGCATCAGGCTCTTCTCTGAGTGTGGAGTCTGCTTTGGATTCTCTCTCTCTTTCTCTCTCTCTCTCTCTGTCTCTCTCCTTCTCTCTCTCCCCCTCTGCCACTCTCCCCAACTTGAGCTCTGTCTCTAAACAAACAAACAAAACCCCAAAAAACCCACACCAAAATGCATGAATCTTTTAAAAGTTGTTATTTATTAGCAAAATTAATCTTCTGAAAGTTTATGCCAATGTACATTTCCACCTGCAGTACTAAGAGTGTCTGTTTCCGCTTATCCTCACTTGTGAAGCCAAAAGTAGTGTCTTACATTCTTTTGATTGGCATTTCTTTGATTACAAGCTAGATATTTTTCTATTTGTTTATTTGCAATTTACATTTATTCTTTATAAATTATTGCTCTTTTAAAAAATGTTTATTTATTCATTTATTTTGAGAGAGTGAGAGGGTGTGGAGGAGGCCCAGGCAGAGAGAGAGAGAGAGAGAGAGAGAGAGAGATTGAGGGAGAATCTTAAGCAGGCTCCACACTGTCAGCACTGAACCTGATGCGGGGCTCAAGCTCACGAACCGTGAGATCATGACCTGAGCTGAAATCAAGAGTCAGATGCTTAACTGACTGAGCCACACAGGCGCTCCTACATTTCTTTTTAAAGTGACATTAAGTGCTTCTTATCAAATCACATTGGGTGCATTTAACACCAATGAAGATGAAGTTGGTGAAGACAGTTGCCCAAGGTGTGTATAACATGCAGCAGAGGCAGCAGCCTCAGGGAGTCGAGTTTTTGTGCAAAGTTGGTCCAGCCTCTGATGTTCCATCAGAGATGTTTTGTCATAGTGTCTGGGTTCTTCATATTCTTTATTATTATTGGTTTTTGGTTATGCAGCTATAACAACCGTATGAATTTGTGATATAAGTAAATAATGTATTATGCCCATTATTCAGGGAAAGGTTGCCATGAATGTTTCTAGCAACATTGCAAGAATGAGGTCTTGCCTCTGCACCTTCAGAAATCACTTTGAATAGATAGGTTTTTCCCAGTGAAATTTCATTAGTGATCATTTTCGTCCTTGCATCGTGGCAAATATTATGACTATCTGGGAGAGAATCTTCTGGTTTATTAAATTGCGAAGTAGTCACCTAATGAGAAACTGTCAGTAATCTTGTGAACATGTGGTGGAATATGTAGTTTTAAAGGCCTGGATGTGTAACAGACCCCAGGAGCAAGCAGGATTCATTGTTTTAATTAGTTTCTGAATTCTGCTGCCTTCCCTCTGGCCACTCTGGTTGCTGAGTGTTGGATATCAACAGCACTTGATATTCTCCTGACTTTCTTTATGCAGATCTTGCTGTCTCATGGCAGGCTAAAACATACTTGATAAAAACATGTTTGTAAAACAGCTGAAAGACAGGGAACCTTTGGAAGATGAAGGGAATGTACTCCACGCTGGAGAATACACCCAGAGCAGTGGGTAAAAGTTCAACGTCGTAGATTAATGTAAGGAAGAACCTTTTATTTATTTATTTATTTATCTATCTATCTATCTATTTATTTGTTCATTCATTCATTCATTCATTCATTCACAAGAAGTGCCCACCCAGAGCGTGGCTCACCATTTGAAGACGGTCACTGGGATTCTTTCAGCAGAGATCCGTTGGTCAAAAAATAGAGGTTTACTGAATTTAGGGTGAAAGAGGCGTGATCCATGCCCAGGGCAAGGCCTTTGCCTGGATTACTTTTGAGATAATTTTCAACTCTGAGAGTCTACAATTGTGTCAATTTTTGAAAAATCCTGTGACTACTTATCTAAAGTAGTCAAAGTCATAGAAACAGAAAGTACCGTCGTGGTTACCAGAGGTTGTGGGGAGGAGGAAAAGGGAGTTGTTATTCAATGGGTATAGAATTTCAGATTGGCAAGATGAAAAAGTTCTAGAGATGTGTTTCACAATGTGAATATGCTTCACATTACTGAACTGTGTGCACTTAAAAATGCTGCAGATGGTAAATTTTATGGGGGGTGTGTGTGTGTGTTTTAACCACAACAAAACCAAAACAGAACAACCAGGTGCCTACTCTGAGTTTTGCCCTAGGCTAGGAGCTTTAAGGAGCACAGAAGTAGAAGACAGCCCCTGCATACACTTCTGTTACCAAAATGCCTGAGCAGGAGCCCAGGCCCCCACATGTGCTGGCCATGATGTCATCATTGCTCCTGCCACTGCTTCTCCCTTCTTCCTGTTTTCCATTCTCCTGCTAGTGCCCCAAATGAGAGAACCCGGTAGGAAGGCAGGGGTGAGTTAGCCTGAGAAATGCGGTGTGTCGTCAGAGGAGGGCACATAGAAGAAAGAATGTGGAATTGAGTAAGAGCAGGACCTATTAGGCAAAGTCCCCCCTTTGTCTCCTCTGAGCCATACACAGCCTTCTGCCCCCCTATAAACTTACACAGCAGTGGCTGCATTATAATGCTTCTGCAGATGCCACTATCCTTTTCACAAATGAAGACATACTCACTCTTTCCCTGATAAGGGAGGTGCCAAGTTCCACAGTCAGTGCATCCGTATTTGGATGATGTTAATTTCTTTTATAGGTTAGCCAAAATCCCGTTTATGTTATAGCCTGGAAAACTAACTTGTGGAGTGAACTATCAACCAGCGTTCCTTATAGGATATAGGCAAAAGGAAAAAGGGGGAAAGGGTTTCTATATACAAAATTAAGGAAGAAAATAAACTTAGTTGCCACAGTTCTCACTCTTGTAACCGATCATAAGCAATAATTGATATATACACATATATCAATATTGATATATATGTATTTATATCTATAGACATAGGACCTGCATTACATATCTGTAGCTGTGTATTTTCCTTCTTTCCTTATCTGTTTCCATGTTTCTTTCCCCTTAACTAGCTCTTTGCTTTGTAGATCTCTTTTTCTGGTGGTTGGACACAAATCTTTCTTCCTGAAGAGTCTGCCCTTAGTCATCGTTCCTTTATTGGTCTGGTAAAATCTTCTATTAACTTTACTACTAGACATGGAAGCAATAAATGGAACCCCAGAGAGTCCTCTGGATTACAGACATGCCTCTGTTCTTTAGCAGCAAGCCTATTTCATCTTGATAATTGAGACCAATCATCCCAGTTCATACAGTAGAAATTTTTTTTTTTTTTTTTTTTTGGCCATTGGCTCAATGGCATGAGGGTCTAAAATGACCAGGGGGCAGTCTTAAATTGAAGTTCAGTGGAATCATTCTTGTGGCCGCAATGGAAATATTTTTCCTTGAGAACTGATAACTCTAAACCAGCAGAGCCCCAAATCTCAGGGGCAGGAAACAAAATTGTTGTGATTAGCTTATTAGGTGTAGTAATAAAAGCAGATTCTCCAACATTAACCTTTGGTTCCCAGATTTAACGTGTTCTAGTTATGGAAGAAATAACGTCCTGTATGAGCGGTTGATTCAAAGTGTGTACTGCATCCTGTTCAGATAGTGCCATAGGGGCGCCTGGGTGGCTCAGTCGGTTGAGTGTCCGACTTCAGCTCAGGTCATGATCTCACAGTCTGTGAGTTCGAGCCCCGCGTTGGGCTCTGTGCTGACAGCTCAGAGCCCGGGGCCTGTTTCGGATTCTGTGTCTCCCTCTCTCTCTGACCCTCCCCCGTTCATGCTCTGTTTCTCTCTGTCTCAAAAATAAATAAACGTTAAAAAAAAATTTTTTTTTAAAAGATAGTGCCATAAACTTTCAAGGTATTATCTCCCAGTTGGTAAGGGAATTGAGCCTTCAGTAAATGGTTCCACCATTCTGTCAGGCCAGCTGTTCCTGGTGATGATGGAGTATGTGGCGAGACCATAGAATTTCATGTTCCTAAGCCAGTTGCTGGACTTCTTTTATGGGAAATTGTCTTGGCCAGAAGAAATAGGAGGGGGATTATGATGGAAAATAAGGCATTGTGTAAGTATGTGGATGGTGGCGCTTGCAAAAGGTAAGCCCATATCCAGAATGGGTTTACTCCAGCGAAGACAAATCTTTGTCCCCTCCATGATGGAAGGGAACCAATGTAAATCAACCCCCATCAGGTGGCTAGCTAGTGCACCGGAGCTCATTGTTGGCTTCTGCTGTTAGGGAGTTGAAAACTCAGTAATGGTAGGAGTCAGATTTGCCTTGGTCAGTCTGTGTGTAACCTGCTTGATTGCTGCCATGGACACTGTAAAGAGAAGTCCTGGGGTAGCTGGGAAAAGAATGCTGACTGATGTTCTCAGAATGTGTTATCTTGTCTACCTACCTGCCCTGTAGTAGATGCTCTTTTATGGGAATGCACATGGGATATGGATATTTCATACCCTTTGCCCATTCCAAAAGGTCATCCATATACCTACTCCTCAGTCCTCCTTTTAACCAGTGTTTTAATTCTGTTCTTTGTATTCCCTCTGAACGTCTGGCCAAATCGTTAACCACTATTTATGAGTTACTATAGATTCGTACTTCCGGCCATCTTTCAGTCTAGAGAAAATGGATATCCAGAGGTACTGCAGAGTTCTACCAACTGGGAAGATTTTTCTTTCTCCACTATTTTTTCAGGGCCACATCTATTTCCAGTGAGTGCTGATGTATAATGGGGAATCATCTGTAAAATATGCCCAAGTCATTTTTTTTTTTTCAACATGAGCTGATTCCAGGGAATTCCTCATGAGGCCATTGGTGTGGGTTGAGAGAAAGCAGTGTAGCAGGAGGAGGTGGCTGTGGAAATCTGAGTCACCTAATCACCTAAAGGTAATATTTGTACCTTTAGGACATGCTACAGACACATCTTACGTTTCACTTCCACTCGGTGACAGTGTGGCTACACTTACCTGATTTTTATGGATCAGGTGGATTTTGGTGGATCAAGTGACACAGTTAATTTACACCGGGCAGTTCAGGTCATGTGGTCATCAGATGTCCAAGGCCAGAAGTCCTGTCTCCACAAGAGCCTAGGAACTGGCTTTTAAGGGGAGAACTCAGCAGCTATTTCTCAGAGGGAGAAAATTTGCAGAAGAGGCTGGTTTTGTTCCAAAATGTTAGTATTCTAAGTTGTGATTCTTATATAGGGCCTGCCCCTGGCTTGTTACACCATATCTTCTTGTACATGGAAGATGGGCTACAACAATTTGGGGATTGCGGGGAGGTTCATTGGGAATGGAGGCCACAGAAAGTTCTACATATCAATGAACATATCTTTCTTTTAAAGTTTTCTTAGTTGGGGGTGCCTGGGTGGCTCAGTCGGTTAAGCGGCCAACTTCGGCTCAGGTCATGAACTCGTGGTTCGTGGGTTCAAGTCCTGTGTCGGACTCTGTGCTGGCAGCTTAGAGCCTGGAGCCTGCTTCGAATTCTGTTGTCTCTCTCTCTGCCCCTCCCCTGCTCATGCTCTGTCTCTTTCTGTCTCTCAAAAATAAATAAACATTAAAAAAAATTTAAAGTTTTTTTAGTTGACCCTTTTCTAGTATCGATCATAGAAATGTAGTGAGTATATTTTAACTCACCTTCCCCCAATAGGAATCATTGCCTTATTTACCTATCACACACCACCCCACCTCCCCCCCCCCCCCCCCCCCCAAATTTGGAAAATACCGGGTGGTTCTTTAGATGCTTTTTCATGCTTCTAAGGAGTTTGCTGGACATTTCTTTCTTCTTCTTCTTCTTTTTTTTAAATTAAGCAACTTTATTGTAAAACAAAGCACAGAAAGACACCCCCCTTCCAAATCAAATACATAGCTTAATAAATACCCATAAGGCTAAAACATTTGTAACGACCACCCAAGTCAGGAAATAGAAATTTGCCCCTCCCCCCAGACACCTCTTCCACATGCCTGGTTTCAATTATAGTCCTTCTACTTTCCTTCATAAGTGACCATTATTCAGACTTTTATAGTAATCACCCAAATGTGTATCCCTAGAAAATGCTTTTTCTTTTTTTTTAAATTTTTTTTTTTAACGTTTATTTATTTTTGAGACAGAGAGAGACAGAGCATGAACAGGGGAGGGGCAGAGAGAGAGGGAGACACAGAATCTGAAACAGGCTCCAGGCTCTGAGCTGTCAGCACAGAGCCCGACGCGGGGCTCGAACTCACGGACCGCGAGATCGTGACCTGAGCCGAAGTCGGCCGCTTAACCGACTGAGCCACCCAGGCGCCCCGAAAATGCTTTTTAAAATATTCACTCATTTAAAAAATTGATGCACCTTTCTTTTAATATAGAGTCCTGCTCCATCTTTTTCTTTTTTGTATAGTTTATGCGTGGATAAATCCAGCCTTCTGACCTTAGTAGAGTTGCTCATAGTGTGGATTTTGCCGCTTGCATACTCCTGAGACATTTCACTGTGTTCCTCTGTCTTCCATATTTCTTGCAACTTGGTAGCTGGATTTCAAGGTTTGGTTAGATTCAGATAGAAATTTTTTTTTTTTTTTTGGCAGTTTTAAAGGAGTGTTCAGGAAGTGTGTAATATCTGCCTGATCCCTCTTTTTGTAAACTTAACAATTGTTGATGCTCAGTGCTTAGAATTACTTATGTCCTGGAGTTGACATTCTAGTTTAGACTTTTTTTTTTTTAATTTATCAGGTGGAATACTTTTATAAAGAATTGTTTACCTCCCTCTATTTTTTGGTCACTCAGTGGTATATAGTTCATATAATAGGAGAGACAAGAAAAATATTTGGATCTTCTTGTTTATCAGGTTTCAAAATAATGAATTTGTTCCCTTTCATCTTCCAAAGGTATATATACGTGTGTGACCTTGTGGATGTAAGCATATAATGGGTTTCATTTAGTTACAATTATCATTTTGCAAGCTCAAAGCCCAGTGGCAGCCTTTTCAAGTTGGCTCCTGCTTACTTTTCCTGGGTGTCCTTGTAGATATAAAACTCCATGGATCGAAAATTCAAGAACTACTTCTCTAGATCAGCCTTTTCTTCATTCTTTTATGGCCTCAGCTGACCAGGGAATAGTGTTTGTAGAACAGGGCACGCCCTCTATAGAAAGAGCATATGTGCTTTCTGTTTACAAATATTCTGGGCTTTGTGTTTAGAGACCAGAGCACTGGCTTCCTGTCAGGCCATTCTTTCTGGAAATGAGATTGCTTTGCTGAAAAGATTTGATATTAATAGTTTTCTCTACAATAACATATTCGTCTATGAGGCATGTGCTCTTGTCAGATATCTGGGATAAAACTAAAAATGATCAAAACACTGTCTTAATTTTTTCCCCGTAAAATTCTCCATGTAATCCAATACATATCTATAAATTAACCTTTGGGAAAAACTATAATTAATCTTATTAAATGTGAGATTGCCTCAGGCTTTTTTGTGTGTGGGGGGTAGAAGAATTTGCATTAAAATTAGCTTTGCCTTCAAAACATAATTTCCGATCTTCAAAGGAAATTTATCACATCCCTCCCCTGTTGGTAACCTGCTTTTCCTTTAGTTCAAGTGCTGTGCTTTCTCTTTTCATCTTCTCAAGCTTGGACAATTCTGAACATTTTAACTCTCTCGTTTCTGTTTCTGTGACACTGGCTTTCTGGCCACAGGGCTCCTGAGAAAATTTGCCAGAAGTAATACTTGACCTAGCACACAAAAACAGAACCACCCATCAGAAGGAATAAAGGTGGTTTTGAGAAGCTTATGACATCAGTGTCTGTGACAGTTGTTTTTTTTTTAATTCTATTTTTAATTTTTTTTAAATTTACATCCAAATTAGTTAGCATGTAGTGAAATAATGATTTCAGGAGTAGATTCCTTAATGCCCCTTACCCAATTAGCCCATCCCCCCTCCCACAACCCCTCTGGCAACCCTCAGTTTGTTTTCCATTTAGGAGTCTCTTCTGTTTTGTCCCCCTCCCTGTTTTTATATTATTTTTGTTTCCCTTCCCTTATGTTCATCTGTTGTGTCTCTTAAAGTCCTCATATGAGTGAAATCATATGATTTTTGTCTTTCTCTGACTTTCACTTAGCATAATACCCTCCAGTTCCATCCACGTAGTTGCAAATGGCAAGATTTCATTCTTTTTGATTGCTGAGTAGTACTCCATTGTATATATATACCACATCTTCTTTATCCATTCATCCATCAATGGACATTTGGGCTCTTTCCATACTTTGGCTATTGTTGATAGTGCTGCTGTAAACATGGGGGTGCATGTGTCCCTTCGAAACAGCATACCTGTATCCCTTGGATAAATACCTAGTAGTGGAATTGCTGGGTCATAGGGTAGTTCTATTTTTAATTTTTTGAGGCCCCTCCATACTGTTTTCCAGAGTGGCTGCGCCAGTTTGCATTCCCACCAGCAGTGCAAAAGAGACCCTCTTTCTCCGCATCCTTGCCAACTTCTGTTGTTGCCTGAGTTGTTAATGTTAGCCATTCTGACAGGTGTAAGGTGGTGTCTCATTGTGGTTTTGATTTGTATTTCCCTAAAAGATACTTTCTTTAAATTTTATTTATTGAAATAAAATTGTTGTTGCCTGAGTTGTTAATGTTAGCCATTCTGGCAGGTGTAAGGTTGTATCTCATGGTGGTTTTGATTTGTATTTCCCTGATGATGAGTGATGTTGAGCATTTTTTCATGTGTCGGCCATCTGGATGTCTTCCTTGGAGAAGTGTTTATTCATGTGTTTTGCCCATTTTTTCACTGGATTATTTGTTTTTTGGGTGTTGAGTTTGATAAGTTCTTTATAGATTTTGGATACTAGCCCTTTATCTGATACGTCATTTGCAAATAGCTTCTCTCATTCTGTGACAGTTTTCTTTTGGTTTATATCATTCTTATTTGCAGACTGGTTAATACTTATGGGTGTTTTATTGTAGAAGATTGTTCTACAAAAGATCTATCTGATCCTTAAGTCTTAGCTTGACTTAGAGGGCCTTAAGTCTTTAGCTTGACATTCAAGGCCCTCTGCAGCCTTATTACTGTCCTTCTCAAAAACCCTCAGTGACTCTCTGTTGCCTATTGGACTGAGTATATACTTTTCACTGTGCTTCCAATTTACCTCTCTAGGTTCATCTCTTCTTTTTCCTTTGGACACCCCTTCAGATCAGCTACATTAGATTGCTTCAATTTCCCTGGTAAACTCTCATGCTTTCCTACTTTGGCCTTTGCTCATGTAATTATTTCCATTTGGAATGGCCTTCCCTTCCCTTCCATCTCTACGTACAGAAATACTATTCTTGTTTTTAAGACCAATGTGAAATGGCCCTCCTTCATGAATTTCTTCCTGATTCCTCCAAAGAAATTACTTTATCCTACCTTTGAACGTCCAGGCAATTTGTCGATGGCAGTTGCTTTGTATTATTTTGTTACATAGTTAAATGAACATTGTTGTTGCCAGCATTTTACGTGTCTAATATACCCACTCCTGGAAAATAAATAGGATGACCATATATCCAGATGTTCCTAAGACAGCTCCAGATTTCCTGGGACAGCCCCAGTATATGCTCTGTCCTGGCACCCTGTCTGGTTAGCATCCTCTTTCACTCTGAAAAGTATCTTCATTTGAACAATAAATTAAGCAGGCATTCTTGGAATAAATAAGTGGAGGATTGGGGCTGCGTCATATTCATGTTTGAATCTTGGTCATTTATCAGGAGGGGAGGTATAAGGGCAAAGAAGAAGGCAGACTGTCTTGTGCAGGGGCCGCTGTGCTGAGGCCATCAGGAAATGCTCAAGAGGTTATCTTGATTCCTCCAGGGCTAGTCCTCCTCCAGGCACTGCCCAGAAGCTCTTACTTTTCCATCCGAAAGCTGCGTTCCCTGAGGGCTTAGTAAATAATCGCTCCCAACATGAAGGGCTGTGGGTGTTGTTTCCCCCTCAGGTCAGTGCAGCGAGAGCTTATAAGAATATTTGGCGTTGTGGGGGATATTTAGTGCACATGTGAAAGGGCCTTTATTTCCTTACTTATTATTTATTTATTTTTCATTCGTTTTTATTTTTAAAACCAACTGACAGAAAAGTTGACAGAATAGTACATAGTCACAATCTCATTTTGCTACACGCGCTTTCTCGTTCTTGCTTGTTCCATATATACACACATCGGATGAAGTTTGTGTTTAAGCAAGTTTTTTCTATAAATGTGCACATTCTTTTCTGACTCACTTGAATACAGGTTGAGAATGCCTTGATACTTCACCCCCAAATACTTCTCAAGTGAATGGGGACATTATTCCACATAACCGCAATATCATAATTATACCCAAGACAATTAACAGTAATTCCTAAACCACCTAATACACAGTCCCTGTTGTGTTCTTAAATAGGTTTTGGAGCCATTGTCTCTTCCACCTCTTTTAATCATGCATAGTCTCTCTGCCTGCGTGTTTGTATGTGGGTGCACGTGTGTATGCACAAGCAACACATACCGTTAACATGCAGTGTATGAAATTCCGCTCCTCTCCCCCTCAGAGAATTTTGCTTTTACCCACTAAGTTTCTTCTTCCTCCTTGATTCTCTAAAGATTGTTCCACCTTTGCCAGATTTGCTCCCTGCTTTGTATAATTGAAGGATGAACAATCTGAGATGAGTTAATGGGTTGGAGTAAAGGAGAGGTGGGAGGAGAGGTGGGGGCTTTGGAAGTTGGTCCTGAGGCTTTAGAAAGGCCAAACTTCCTCCCTAGAGCCCACCCAACCCAGTAGCTTGAAGATGTGGGGACTCGGGGAGGAGTGAAAGGAGCTTTGTGCAAAGCAAGTGAAGCTGGCAATACCATGAATTGGTCTAAAAACTTTTATTGTGTGCTAGGCACTGTGCTAGCCTCTGGGGGGAAATTTTGGACCTGAAGTGTCTCTACTTCATAGAGGTCGGTGTCCATGGAGGGCGATGGGTTTGGAATTAATAACCATGATAATGAACACGTAACCGTTGGTTGTGATTAACTGCAATAGGGGAAAAGAATAGTAGGCTGCATAGTATGCAGCAGAAGAACCAGATTTTCTTTTGAGAGGTCAGGGAAAGTCTCTCAGGGGAAATCACACTGACCTTGAGAGCCAAAGAATGAGTTCATGTTAGGCAAGTGGAGAGTAGTTAGGAAAGGGCCTCAACATGTACCAATGGCTGCCTGAAGGAGCGAGGCAGACCCTACAGAGGGCTGGGACAGCCGGATCTGAGCAGCGGTGAAGGAGGGCAGTGTCAGGTGAAGAGAGAGGGAGGGAATGGACTGCACAGGCCCAGGGAGGAGTTTTCATCTCCCAAGAAGCAGAATTATTAGATGGACCCTTTTGGAGGTGGGATGGGGAGGAGATGGTTGGCTAGGACACAGATATCTGGATATCACAATCAGTGGAAAACTAAGCAGTTGTGACCAGGTTGGAGCACATGGTGTGAGGGGGGACACTATGCTGAAGTTTAGGTTCTTTCTGTAAGTAACCCATTGAAGAGTGGGTATGGACAGGGAAATGACATGTCAAATGTCATTTATCTTTGAAAAAGATAAATGTCGAGGATGGATGAATTAATTGATGACATGAAAGGCTAAGAGACTTTGAAATTGTCCAGTAGACAGAGGGTGAAGGCTTGACTTGGGGAGGGACAGTAGGGACGAGGATAGGAGACCGAGACGCTCAGCAGGTGCAATCTATAGAACTTGGTTATCAATGAGAGGAGTATTAAATGATGTCCAGTATCCTGGCTGGTGTGATGAGTGGAAAGGGATAGCAAGAAGGGGACCAGCTTGGGCAATAGATGATGAGTTATATTTATCCCTGATAAGTGCTAAGTGCTTGTGGGAGATCCAGCCTGATGTCACCTAAGTAACTGATTAGCTAGTGTTTTCTGACATTGATGAAATTCTCTCTGGATATTTTTGATATGTTAACATGGTTTTTATTGAGAGAGTTGGAAGCATGCAAACTACTTATAAAGGAGTGCTCGCATTTTACAACTGACAGATTGCTTTATTCTGAATGGCCCATGACAGACTTATTTTTTGTACTTAAGAGACATTTGACTTTGTCACAGTTTTGAAAATATGTTATTTTTGGTTTGTTTAGATGGTGGGTTTTCAAAAACAGTTAAATATTACAACGAGGCTTGCTGCGTTTTGTTTTGTTTTGTTTTGTTTCCCCATTCAGTTTCCCATTAAATATACAAGTCTAACATCTGGCACTCTTCTTTTTAAGGACTCTGGAAAAAGAGCTGCAAGGATTAGACTTAGCACTTGACAAATCATCCAACTGTAATATTTTCATCTAGAGTTGAGTCTGAAGCTGACTGAAATGGCCATGTCAGGAACGGCACTGTGTAATGTTACAGAGGAGAGGAGCCACTTAGGAGAGTTCCTAATATGGTCGGGGCATTCTCGAGATGCATGGAATAACCCATTTGTATGGTATCATCCACGCTGGGAATGCAGCTATAACGTGTCAAGTGACAGGCTCCACAGAGCATTTCTTTTCTGTTATTTGTCAGACTACAGCCCGTTGGCTGATAATGGCGTTTCCTCTTACATTGCTTCATTTTTCAATAGCAAATCCCTGGACTCTGAACTGGAAAGTCTCTTTTCCAGCTCGAAAGTCATATATTCTTAGAGTTGGAAAGGACCTCAGTAATTCTCTTAATCCAGACCCCTGGTATTTTTGCACATGAGGAAAACGAGACACAGAGAGGTGAGGCAATTTGGCCACAGTCAATCAGATAATTATTGGACCCTCCAGCCCACCTAGACTCCCCCTTTCAAATGGGCAGAATGGCAGCCTCCCTCCTGCTTTTAGTTTGTTTGCCAGAAGTTAGTCTTTTTTCACATCATGAAGCCACTTGGAAATAACCTAACTCCTTTGAAAGAAGGAAAGATGTGTTTTTCTCAGAACACGTATTTCTGTTTTTTTCCAAATGGGTTTTCATTCTAACTCAGCGTGACTCTCCTCTATTCTGAGAGAGCTTTCACGCCACTGTGTGACATCTCTCTAATGGCTGCCTCCACCCAGCTGGACATCTGTAGAACAGTTTCAGCAAAACCCCATGCACTTGGGAGCATGGCATTGCCTCGAAATGCCGGAAAGGACAGATGCTAGAAACTGGACAGCACCTTTGCCTGAGTCCTTAAAACAGGTGATACCAGGAACTTCTCTAGAAGCAACCACTGATCCAGATGAGACTTTTGAAAGGATCCTTGATTTCTGAAGTTAGAAATCTCACACTTGTGTCCTAGGACTGAACACCCCGTGACTCCCGAGGCCTGTAGCCTTCGCCGCTGCTGGAGGGCGGGCGTGCGGTGGGCAAGGTGGTACCTGGAGCCTGGCCCAGCCAGGGAAAGCAGGGGAGATTTGAAAATGAGTTGTGAGTGAGAAGAGGGAAATAACCCATGGGGTACTTAACGATTTACTGTCTCAGCTTGTGGGGAAAGGCTGTGGGAGCCCCATGCTCAGGAACCACAATGTCTGCTCGGTCCTTTCTCTCTACACTTTCTCCCCACAAAATAATCTTCTGGTCTGGGTGTGGGGTTGGGGGCTGGAGCAGGTGGTAAACATTGCTCTGGCTCTGTTGTCTGTGCTCTGAGACTAAGTGCTGGGCTTTAGAAAGCCAAAAGCCTTTTCTCGGCTCCTGCTGGAACATCTCATCTGTGAGGTCGTGGATGCTACAGGATCCTCCTTCCGGAAAAGGGGAGGGTCTCAGGGGCTAAGACGAGGAGGAGGAACATCAATTACTAGCTCCAAACGGAATCCCACTACATTCGTAAGAGCTCGGTTAAAGGAAAACAGGGACTGCTTAGTGTGATGTTCTTAATATGAGCTGTTTCCAGGAGCAGCAAATGAGTGCTGTTATCTGGGCTAAGCAGACAGAGGGATGAAAAAATGCATCCTGGTGGATTATCCTCAAATCTTTGAAGTAAACAGAATTTTTTCTTGCTGTTATAAAGCTTAATTCTGTACCAGAATGGTCACAGAATATTAGAATTCTATGGGAACTCAGAGATGACGTGTGCTGGGTGTTTATTCTCTGCCATCCCCAAATTCTCTGTCATCTCCTTCTCAACATTGTTTTCAGCCTTGGGACGCTCATCTCCAGGAATTACATCAATGGGCTTATCTGCCCTCTGGCTTCTCTTCAGATTTGGTCAATAGGAGGTACCTACTTTATCCCTTGGCAGTTTCCTTAACCCTGTCCATGCCTTGTAAATAATCCCCTTCATTAAAACGCCCATTCAAAAAAAAAAAGAGGTTAGAGTGGGAGAGAGCCAAAGCATAAGAGACTGTTAAAAACTGAGAACAAACTGAGGGTTGATGGGGGGTGGGAGGGAGGGGAGGGTGGGTGATGGGTATTGAGGAGGGCACCTTTTGGGAGGAGCACTGGGTGTTGTATGGAAACCAATTTGACAATAGATTTCATATATTGAAAAAAAAAAAAAAAACGCCCGTTCGAGTGTGTAATCTCTTTCCTCCTGGAACCCTGACTATGACCATTTTACAGGTGAGGAAACTGGGGCACAGAGACGCCCACTGGCTTATTTGGTGGTGTCTCTTTTTTCCTCCTTTTCTCTGCCATTGATGAGCATTCACAAATTGAGACCCCAAGATCCTGGAATACTGGAGTGGGGATGAGGAAACCCCTGGCACTATAGTCTGCTCTGCTGTAATGTGATGGCACGTTTCTAAGGATTTTCCTTTAACTTAAAAGTGGTGTCCTTAAAAATGATATTTTACATGGTATATACATACCATGGAGTAGTAGTCAGCCTTAAAAAAGAAGGAAATCCTGTCATTTGCAGCAACATGGATGAACCCTGAGGACATTCTGTGAAGTGAAATAAGCCAGGCTTGCATGATTCTACTTAATCAGAAGTGTCTAAAGCAGTCACACTCGTACAGCAGAAGCTAGAGTGATCGTTGCCAGAGGCTGGGGGAGGTGGAAAAGGGAAGTTGCTGTTCAATGGATGTAAGTTTCAATCATGCAAGGTGGACGGCTTCTAGAGATCTGCCGTACAACATGGTACCTATAGTTAATGGCACTGTATTATACAGCTAAAACTTTAAGCGGGCAGGTCTCTTTTTTAAAAATCATACACAGAGAATAAGGGAAGAAAAAGTATTTTAATAGGTAAAAAGTTAGAGGTTAAAAGTAGTTAGGGAGAGGACACACCTCGGGGAGGACTCTGTCCATGAGGGCACGGCTGGGCTGGTGGAAAGTCAGGAATTGCCTTCTTCCTCCAGGGTGGAGGCAACTATGCCAGGACCTGGCTGGTGGAGTGGGGCCAAATTTGCCCCCTGCCTTCCCAGGCCAGTGCCTTGAGCACTCATTTCCATACTTCAGTGTGTGAGAAGTCAAAATTTCTGATCATGCTTTTGTGTGTGTGTGTGTGTGTGTGTGTGTGTGTGTGTGTGTGTGTGTGAGAGAGAGAGAGAGAGAGAGAGAGAGAGAGAGAGAGAGAGAGAGAGAGAATTTGCATTCTTCCTTTTATTGACTTTTATTCCTTTTATTTATTTGCATTCTTGCTTTATTGACTTTCCTAAGTTCTCTGAAGAGTCTTTTTTTAACCTCTCATGTTTCATTGCTTCTGAGTCGAGTTTTATTTTTCTCACATTTTGAGACTCTGATACCGGAATGTGTCTACAACCAAATGCATCTTTTGTTGCAATTGGTCCGGTGGTATTTGTGCTGTAGTTGCATTGCCTGGGCACGTGTGAACTTGGTAGTTCTGGTAGCAGGACAAGACAACGGAAACCCCTCGTTGTTTCAGTCAGCGATCCATTTGATGACCATCTGAGAAAGGAATGTAAGTCCTAGGTGTTGACTGAAATCTCCTGGCCTCTATTAGTAAGATCTTCTTGCCAACACCAACACTTGTGGAAAAGCATCCGAAGCTCAGAAGAAGATCCCAGATACAATACTTGAACACTTTTAAAACATGCTGCATTGCTGGGGCGCCTGGGTGGCTCAGTTGGTTAAGCGTCCGACTCTTTGATTTCTGCTTAGGGACATAATCTCATGGTTCGTGAGTTCGAGCCCCACGTGGGTTTCGGTGCTGACAGGGCGGGGCCTCCTTGGGATTCTCTCTCTCTCTCTGCCCTTTTCCCACGTGCATGTGCATGCACTCTCTCTCTTTCTCAAAATAAATAAACTTTAAAAAAAAGGAAATGCTGCATTACTAAAGGCTTTGGTGGCATAGAGGACAATATTGTGTGGGAAAACACACTCATTGGATATTATGTCAACTGTCATTTGAAGAGTGGCTTCCGACTGAATGCCTAAACCAAAGTAAATTTGCATACCTAACCAATTTATTTCACTTACATTTTCATACTCTCCTTTTTGATGGGTATAATAAAACTCAGGTATTACATAAGTCTAATAGAGATCTCTTTCAATAAGTATAAAATAAAAGTTCTAAATGTTAGTATTGTATCACAATTTAATTTGCAGCCATTTTTTTCTTACTGTTCTATAAAACAGCATTGTCTGTACAATCAGTGAACCTTAACAATTGATGGTATGTGGTAGTGAACGAGGAAGTCTGTTAAATTAGCAGCATGAATCAAAAGATGAGTTAGAAAGCTCAGGAATGAGGAGGGAGTTTAGTAATTCTTTTACTCTATACATATTTATTAAGTTTTTACTGTGAGACCAGTGCTAGGCAAGGCATAAGGATATAGCTGTAAACAAAATAACTGTGATCCCTGGGCTCACAGAGAAGACGAGATATACTGAGTAAGTAGTTGCATGCATGATGTTAGAGAAAAGTGCAGTCTTCTTTGGGAGAGTAAATAGAGGAATTTAAGATAGTCAAGGGGAGCGGATGGCCTGGCTGAAGAAGTGACACTTGAGTGGAGAATGGAAGGACCAGTAGGAGTTAGTCATGTGGAGGTGAGTGGGGAAGGGGGAGGGAGTGGGGAAGGGAGTAGGAAAGGGAGAGCCGTGTGTATAAAAGCAGGGAGGTGGCAACGAAGGAGAAGCTGAAGGAAGTCCAGTGTAGCTGGAGCACAGACAGTGGTAACAGAGATGAGAAACAAAGCTAGAGAAGTAGGTGGGCAGCAGATGATGAAGGGCCTTTAGAAGACATGGCAAGGAGGTTGGCCTTTATCCCAAGAGTAAGAGGAAGTTGTGGAAGGGGTTCCAGGAGAGGTATAGCGTGCCATGCTCAAATTTTAGAATTGTCATTCTGGCTGCTGGGCAGAAATGGAGTGCTGTAGGTCAAGGGCAGATGAAAAGAGTATGATAGTAGTCATCCTCACTTGACTGGGGGAAGGAAGCCGGGATGGGCAGAAGTCCAAATGGTGCAGGGGAATCCCGGAGCACGTGGTATTTCCCGTCATCGGTTGCATTCCTCAGATATTACATCCTTGGTTCCTGATAACCTAAGACAATAACTTTATTTGTTTTTGACAGAGTGACTTCTTCTGACTTGAGCCTACGGTGTGCTTTGAGAAATCTGCCACCAGGTAAATATAGAATAAGATTTTTCAGATTTATAAGCCATACTTTTCTTCCAAGACTCCCTAAGACCTAAATCCAACATCTTATTTGAGCCTTGCCATAGCCTTCTGAGTCAGGTGCTGCTTTATTTTCATCTTGCACATGAGGAAATTAAGGCACAGGGAGGTTAGGCAACTTTATCAACATGCACAAAGCTGTTTATCACAGCACAAATTATAATAGCCAAATAAAGAGGAAAGAATCTAAACGTGCAACAGTAGTTAAGTTGTGTCAAATCAATTATGGGACATGATTTGATGGTGTTACTTTAATAATATTCTTTATCAGGTTAAGAAGTTTCTCTCCTATTCCTAGTTTGTTCAAAGTGAATTATTTCACCTGCATGTTGAATTTTATTAAATGCTTTTCTAACCTACTGAGGTGATCAAATGATTGTTATCCCTTGATAAAAATCTTGTTCATGGTAATTGACTTTAATTAATTTTAGGATGTTAAGCTAGCTTCCATTGCTAAGATAAAACCAAACTTGATCATGGTGCATTATCCTTTCTATACTCAGCGAGATATAGTTTGCTAAATTTTAGTCCCAAGATTGGCCAAAATTTTCCTGTCTGGTATTTTCCTCTTCAGGAATGGTTTTCAAAATATTAGAATTACTGGTTCCTTGAAGGTGTGATGAAACTTAATGATGAACCAGTTTGGGCATGTTGTTTTCTTTGAGGGAGGAATTTTTACCCTGTGTTTTAACTTCTGATTTATCTAGGTTTTCTATTTCTTCCTGAGTCAGTTTTGGTAAGTTTTGTTTGTGGCTCTATAGACACATTTCTGTTGGCTTTGTATGCAGGAGGGGAATTTCTGGGTCTTGGGGTAGGTGTATGTTCCGCTTCAGCAAATACTATCAAAGAGTTTTCCAAAATGGTTGCATTAATTTAAAAATTTAACTGCCAATCAGGAGTGTGTGATAGTTCTGATTTTCTATATTTTTGCCAATACAAGGTATTTTTTGTTTTTGTTGGATTGTTTTTTTAATTTAAGCTCTGCTGATAGGCGTATAATATCAAGTTGTAGTTTTAACTTGCATTTCCCTGTCGACTAATGAAGTTGGGTACATCTTCATATATTAATTGACGATTTGTGTATCTTGTTTATGAAAATCCTTTTCAAATCTTAAAAAACTTGAGGTGCTTATTCAAGTCTTTTGGAAATAAAATTGCGTTGTCTTAGTGAATTGTCTTTCTTATTGAATTGTAGACATGTTTAATAATAAGTATTCTGGATTTGAGCCTTTGCCAGTTTATATGTATTGTAAATATCTCCTCTTTTTCCTGTGGTTTATCTTCCAGTTTTTAATGAGCAGAAATTCCTTTAAAATGATATAAATTATTCATTTTTTTTCTTTTGTGGTTGGCACTCCTGTTCTATTTAAGAAATTTTGGCGTTATTCCAAGATCAGAAAGATGTTTTCTGTTTTCTTCTGAAAGCTGTATGATTTTATTTTTACATTTTGATCTATAATACATCTGAAATTGATTGTATTGTGTATGATGTGAAGTAAAGGGTCAAGATTAATTTTTTCTATGTGGATACACACTTGACCAAGCACATTCCTTTTGCTGTAATACTATTTTTTTTAAGTTGAGCAGCTTTTTTTTTTAAATGAATATTTATTTATGATATAGTTGTCAAGTAAGCTGTCTGTAGTACTATCTATCTATTTATTTATTTTGGTTAGGCTTACTGAGGTGTAAGTAATACTCAGTAAAATTCACTCTCTTGAAATTTATGGTTTAATAAATTTCAACAACTGTATACAATCATGTAACCATGACCACGGTCACAATGCAGAGTATATCCAACATCTGAAAGAGTGTTCCTTTGGACTCTCCTTACCTGCAGCCCTTGACAACTGCTGATCTGATTTCTGTTCCAGGGTTTTTCTTTTCTCATAGTATGTAAATCAAGTTGTCCAATATGTAAACTTTCATTTCAGGCTTCTTTCATTTAGCATAAAGTCTTTGAGATTCCTGCCTGCTTTTCCCATATCAGTAGTTTGTTCTTTTTTATTACTGAGTAGAATTCCATCGTGTGGATGTACCACAATGTGTTTATCCATTCACCAGTTGATGAACACTTGGGTTATCGATAGTTTTGGGCTATATTAGCAAAGCTGTTGTAGTCACTGATTAATGGGTCTTTGTACAGATTTATATTTTCATTTTCCTTGGGTAAATTACTACAAGTAGGATTATTGGATCACGTGGTAAGCATAGCAACTGTATGCTTAACGTTATTTAAGAAAAATCCCTCTAGCTGTTTCAGAAGTGACTGTGCCATTTTGCATTCCAGTCAACAATATAGGAAAGTTTTAGTTATTCCACAGCCTATCAGCACTTAGTATCAGTCTTTGTAATTTTAGCAATTTGAGTTCGTATATAGTGGTACCTTCTTGTAGCTTTAATTCTCACTTCCCTAGTGATTCCTAATGTTGAACACCTTTTCAAGTGTTTCTTTGGCGTCTGTATATCTTTGGTGAAATGTCTGTTCAAATCATTCCCCCATTTTTCAACTCACGTTACCTATCTTTCTGTTATTGATCTATAATCGAATATATTGGGGATACAAGCTTTTTATCAAACATGTGCTTTAGAAGATCAGAAGTTTTTAATTTTCATGAAATTCAACTTAATCAAATTTTTTTCTCTTATGGGTGTCAGGATTCTAAAACCAAGAATACAAATATGTTCTTGTTTTTTTTTTTTCTAGAAATTACATAGTTTTAAGCTTTACATTTAGTTATATGACACATTTTGAGGTAATTTTTGTATCTGGTGTGAGGTAAAAGTCAAGGTTTACTTTTTTATATGGACATCTAAATTTCCAGCACTATGTGTTAAAAAAGCTATCCTTTTTCTTTTTTAATTACCTTGGCACTTTTTTCTCTCTCCTCCTCCTCTGGTACTCTAATTACATGCATATCAGACTATTTGATATTGTTCTACAGTTCCTGGATACTTAAAAAAAAAATTCTCCTTTCTCTTTGGATTATTTCTTTTGACCAGTCTTTAAGTTTACGGATTCTTTTCTTTAAATGTATCCTATCTCCTCATCAGCCTATCAAAGGAAACCTTTACTTCTGATATACATTTTTATTTCTAGAATTTGTTTCCTACAGTTTCCATGATTTTTTCCATCTTTTCCTGCATTTTATTCTTCTTTTAATGAGCACCTTTTACATATTAATCATAGCTATTTTAAAATCTCAGTCTGAGTGTTCCAATATGTGAGTCATAGCTGTCTAGTTCTGTAAGTTGCTTTATCCTGACAGTGGGTTGTTTTTCCTTAGTTTTTAAAATACGTCATAATTTTGGTTTCATGTTGGACACTTTTTCTTTTGTAAGGTCATCGATGTGAGGGTTCAAGTAAGCTTGTTAGCAGATGACAGGAACCGTTGTTGATAAGGAGTTTGGGGGGGTTTGGGCTCCTGGTGGCTGTAGTTACCTTCAGCCCGCCAGACTCCAGCGTTGTCCAGTGGTGGACCGTAGTCACCTTATGCTTAGTTGGCCTGGTGTGCCAGAGGGTTTTCCCACTGTCTAAACCCCGTCCTTAGCCTTCGACAGACGTGCCACACCTGTTCCGCTGAGGGGATCTCTCTCCACGTTGGTGCTCATTTTGCTCGGTGCTCGGTGTAATGTGGTCACTTTGGTGGTGAGGTCGTCAGCTTTCCTGGTCCAGCCTCAGTCTTGGGCGGGCCTTGTGGGTCCACACCTTGGGACCTGGGCTTTGTCCTGGTTCCTTGCTCCTCTTCACAGCAGCCGATCTCTGCCTTGTGTCTGTGGGTGTCTTGGTGGGAGAGAGCATCCTGCCCCTCGCTGAGTGGCAGCAGATTTCTTCTTTGTGTCAGCACTGGATTCTGGGCCTGAGTCTGTTGTCCTTCCATCAGGGGTAGATAGCTTTTGCTTCTGCCCTTCTCAAGAATCCATGGATCTTTTTGCTTGGATCTTGGGAGTGGGAAGGTTTTCTGCTCCGCTCCCAGTGGTTGAAAGCTCTTGCTTAATGTGGAACAAAGTTGTGGGAAGAGGATGGGTTTCTTGCCTGTGCCCAAATAAAGAATCACTCTTCAGTCTCAGACCCTCCCCTTCATCCTTCTCGTGAGTACCCACTGGAAGCCGATGGGAAAAGAAGCTTGAGACAGGCTCCCAGGGATTCCATGCTAGCACATACTTGCCCTTTAGGATTCATTAACATTTCAGCTGTTTTTTTCTTCCCTGCTTTTATGATGGCTCTTTCCTCCTAGAGCACTCTGTCAGAGGTGACAGTTTGTGTGTCCCATCTCTCCTTGGAGGTCCATGTCATTCTCTAAATTAGTCCACCTGGTTGCCTTGTAATCTTAGCTGTCTGACCGGCTCGATACAAGTTGTGATTTTGTGGAATTATGCAGCTTTTTCTCATTGTTAGGAAGCGATATTTTCTGTGGCGGTCTTGTCTTCAGTGGATGCAGAACTGTGTTGCAGCTTTTTAAAGCCACTGTCAATAAAGGAAAATTTGGGTTGTAAATAAAAATGCCAGCTAGAAATGGACGAAGGCTGAAATAAAGGAAGGCAGTAAAACCACAATTGAAAACTTAATGGGAGCACTGAGAGGATTTAAATTTTCTTCTTCTCTTGGGTTGGCTCTACTTGGCCTTCTTTTTTCTTTCTCAGGAAATAACTGCGTATAGGGATGGGAATCACACAATAGAATAGCTTGATTCTGTGGGCCGAGGTGAGGGAAGGAGCAAGATTGCCTTTCCCTTCTCTAGTTGCCTTCATGAGAAAAGAGGAGAAAGGGAAGCAAGTTAAAAGAAGACAAGAAAGGGACAGCAAGCAGGCATTCTGGAGGTTTGCAGCTTCTCAGAAAAGGGGTAGAGTGCAGTATCTTGAGGAACGCCAGATGTCCATGGTGCCGAGCAGTGCAGTATCATAATTCCAGACGATTCCAGACAGATCTTGATTCCCCAGCCATCTCAGGAACAGTCACATTGACTTGCAGCTTGGATATGTTTAACCCTCTACATCCTTGCTAATCCACTAGTGGCCCGGGGACCAGCAGCATCAGCATCACCTGAGCGCTTGTTAGCAGAATGCAGGTCCCATTCAGACCTGATGAATCAGAACCTGCATTTTAACAAGGTAGCAAGATCCGGGGGGATTCTTACGCACTCGGATCTTTGAGAAGTGGTGTTTTACATAATCACTATTTCTTTTCCTTTTTAGCCAACTGTGCTTTTAATAATGAGATTAAAATCCTTCAAAGTCAAAATATTGTGAAGGTAATCCAGTTTAGGAATAAATCGGGACATAGTGCACAGAATTAAGGCATTTAAATGCATTGTCTAGTTAAATTATTGGATTTCATTGAACAATAATGATTGATATGCATACTTAATGCCTTTATTTTCAAACTCTTTTTTGAGCTTTGGTCCCTAGCGCTCAAAACCCTTGATTCTCTGTCTGGTAGCAGGGATTTTCTGTTGCTTCCTCTTATAAAGAAAGGTATTTCTTAGACCTATGAAGCCTGCCTCATAGGGGCAGTTTGGCCTTCCTCTCCACCTTGGTTTCAGTTCCTACATGAAGCTACTATTGAGGCTTCAAAGCCAAGGTCTAGCCAAGGACCCATCCCTCTGTGGAGACCCGTGCCAAGAGCCCTCAGCTTTTGAATCTTCCCAACTTTGAGTACCTTGTGATGCAGTGATGAGAATGTGCTGCCAGAATTCTAGTTTTCTTCATTTTTCCCCATCTTTCGATAAAAGTTAATTTTACATTCATCCCAATTCTCAAGTTGTCCTCTTTCCTTTGATACCATAAAAAAGCCAGCCACAATCACTGGATTATCATAGTGCCTGCCTTCCTTTCGTCTTTCCTTTTGCTTTTGTACCCAGGTATTTGCAGGCCTACCTTTCCTTCCCCTTAGTGAGAGAGATGAAGTCAAAGAGTCCTGGCAATATTGTTAAATTGTTTTCACATATCTTTTTCAACTTGGGACCATCATGTATGTGTTTGTTCTCAGCAAGTAGATAGAGAAGCCCTCCAGAAAAGCCCAAGGTCATGCCTCCCAGCTGAGCCAACCCAGACAAAGAGTTATCTCAGTTGCCTGAGGCCAGTGAATTTTGCTTTAATGTCAGTGGTCACCCTTAGCTGCAAGGGAGTCTGGGAAATGTATCTTTGAGTTGGACATGTTGCTGCTGCAAAAGAAATCAAGGCTGGGTTTGCTATGGGCGAAGAACTAATTGCAGACTTCAGACAGGGAGCAAGACATCAGTTTTATTCCCAGTGATGCTGGATTGAGAATGAGCTTAAATTATGGCCAGGGTCAGCTATAATCAGGTCTCCTATTATTCTGTTGCTAAAATACACTTTCATGGGAAAGTGTGAGGCCAGAAGTAGAAGGGAGGGTGCCCAGACCTCCAAGTCCCTTTCCTTACTTGGCCCCAGCATACCCTTTGAGAAGGGATGCAGCAAAGGGTAGAAATTACTTTCCAGTAGTTTTAAGAAGACAAACAGTTTTATGTGCCCAGGCAGAGGTGCGGGGGAGGAGACAGTGGTGCTCCTCCTAATAATTGTATATACATATATGTCTGTCACATACACACACACACACACACACACACACAATCTCCTAAAACATTTTTTCTTAATGTTTATTTATTTTTGAGAGAGAGAGAGAGCACGCATGCGTGCAGGGGAGGGGCAGGGAGAGAGGGAGACACAGAATCTGAAGCAGGCTCCAGGCTCTGAACAGAGCCTGACGCGGGTCTGGAACTCATGAACTGTGAGATCATGACCTGAACTGAAGTTGGATGGTTAACCGACTGAGCCACCCAGGCGCCCCTCCCACCCCCCCACCCCCGCTCCCTGGCAATCTTATTATGTATTATTACATAGTGTGACACAGTTGTGTTATATTTGCTTCTTTATATACTTTTCTCAACTCCTCCTGTTAATGACCTTGTAGTATAGACAGAAATCAGCTATGGGAGTTGAGAAGGGAGAGAGCTCACGTGCCCTGGAGTTGTGAATTCCTCACAAAGGAGATGCAGACAGGCTGCTTATACATTGTCAAGAGTGGGTAGCATCGTTCCAGGTAGAGAAGGGTCATTCGTGGCGAATGCAGCATGGGCTGTAGCCAGCAGACTTCCAGCTACTTTGGAAGGTCACTGTAGGATTCTTCATAGGGTCTCCCTCCATTGCCACACAGCAACCCACCAACCAACAAGCTGCTGCCGCTCCTCTCACGCATCGGTGTGCAGCAGGTTCTGGACCCTCTCCACGGCCTTGTCATCCTGGACTCTTGCTGTCATGCTGATTTGGAAAGCCACAGCTACAAGCCCTGCTCCCTGCACAAGGCTCAGCTCAAGCTTGTGAGCTGACAGCTAATTGTCGCTGCTGATTGCTTTGCTGACAGTGCTTTGTGGCTATTTTGGTTTTTCTCGAGCATTCCTTAATTAGAGGAAATGACATCTTGGGCTGTCCAATCAGCCTCTTGTTAGATATTATTACATTTGTAGGAGAATCAGGCAACATTTGGGTTTGTTCCTGCCAAGCTGGAATGAGGGTCGTGGCCTGTGTTGTAGTTGGCCTGGCAAAGCAGTGACCCCCACCCGGCTCTGAGACAGGTTCGCCACTGGTGTGAGGGAAGAACATTTTACATTTGCAGTGTGGACTCAGAGTACTCAAGACTCCGTGGGACCCCCTGTTCAGGCTCAGCAATGTCACACTGAAACTTTATGCCTCATAGTGGCTGTTGGCCTGATAGGATGCTGACTCTCTCCTCTCTGTGATGAGTTATTTCAGGATTCCTTTGATATTTACCTTTCTGGCTAACATGGGAAGATGCTTTCATTTTCCCCTGGAGGTATACAGATAAGACCCAAGGATGGCTGCTATTTGGTGAAGTTTTAGAGGTGCTTTGCCATGTAGTATAGTAAGTGAGATCTTACTACATTGCTTTAATTAACAGGAAGAAAAAGCTTGCGTTAGAAACTATTCTGAATTATAAAATATGTTTGAAGAGCTTTACAACTCTTCACAGAATAACTGAGATCCACAGAATAACTTTTACCAGCTGTTTTTTAACTATCAGTGCCTTCTAAAGCTGCTTTACTGAATGTTTTATTTTGGAATAGCTGTGTTTATTTTCACATAAACTATGTGTGAAAGTTTAAAAAAATCAGTTTATCTGTCTAATGAGTATGGACCTTTTCTTGTCCTCAGTCTTTCTGGTTTTGGTATTAACTCCTTTGCAACAAGGATAATTAAGCCTGCTAGGATGCCCTTAGGCTTAACGAAACAGCACAAGACACAGTTCCTGTCCTCGAAGAATTTATGTTCTAATTGGGGGATTAACATTTTCCGGTGGCCCTTTCTGCATGGCTTCTTCAAGGCATCTCTGTGATTATGTGTTTTTTCTCCAGCAGTGTTAAGTGTTGGAGCAGAGAACACAGAATACAGGTTGGATCCAGGGTTAAAAAGAGAAGACACGTATACTGAGGGTTCTATGAAGAGACCACGAGCATTTCAGATTGTGGGCAGAAGGAAAGGAGACCAAAGGGTGTGGGGGGGTGGGGATCGGTGGGGAGGATCCTGGAGACAGAGGAAGTGATTAATGGATAGGGTGGGTGGGCGGATGCCAAGACGAAGGACTCCATGAGGTCAACGAAGAAATGGAGAGTGTTACGGGGCAAGAGAGATGGAACAAAATGCTACCTATTTCCTGCAAGTCTGTCTTATCTCTTCAATCAAAGGGTAAAAAGGGGCCAGGCCTGGCATTTCTTTTGTGTCTCTTTTAGCTCTTGGTTCACTGTGATGCTCTAGCATGTACTTCCTAAATATTTCCTGAAAAAATTCAGCTCACTCACGGGCTTTGTGAAGCTCATTTGGGTCAGTGACCAAATTTCTTTCACACATAAGGAAAATGATTGAGGTGCTCATTTGTTCCTGTCTATGGTGAGCCCCAAAGTGATTCCTGGTATAATCTGACACTGGTGTGAACATGCACACATATGCTACAGTGAAAGAAAGTCTCTGTCATCTGACATTGGCTCATTACTGTTGGGTGAAGGGAAAATGTTATCTCTAGGGAGACAGTCTAGGTACTGTGGGACTTCACAGAGTCCCACATGCCAGATGTGATTTTGCCTTACTGGGAAAGCCAAAAAATGCCGTTTCTTTTTATAGGCCAATAGTTTTCCTTTTCCTTTTGATAATTTTTCAGGCTAATTGCATTTGAAGCCCCAGAGAACAATGTAAACTTCTTTCTGACCCTCTTACTGTTCCCCTGCTCAACATTCAGCTTTTTCTTGGGTCTATACTTAGCTGAAGTGCTCTTCATGAAAGACTTTCACAACTGAAGTTACAGTAAAAACCGGAGAATAAAATTTTAATTTGGAATAAAAGCTAAAACTTTACAATATAATTCCTATACATTCTTGTACATTTCAAAAAGTTTTTTTGAGTTTATTTATTTATTTTGAGAGAGAGAGAGCACAGCAGGGGAGGGTCAGAGAGAAGGAGAGACAGAATCCCAAGCAGTCTCTGTTCCAAGCAAGCCCTATGCGGGGCTTGAACTCACAAACCTTGAGATCATGACCTGAGCTGAGATCAAGAGTTGGAGGCTTAACCGACTGAGCCACCCAGGTGCCCCAACATTCTTGAATATTTTATAGTTAACTTGCTGCTCACTGGGCACCACACCCACTGTGAGTTCTTTTCAATGGTGTCTTATATTCACTTGGTTACCTGAGTGCTGGTTCAGTGCTAGGGCTCAGTAGAGGCTCACAGCTGTATGTGCACCTGGAGTGAATGTGTCGTATGTCCAGTTCAAACATACCAGCAGCGTCGCTGATGGATATTTTCTTAGGTAGCATTTTAAGGTTTCTTAACCTGCACCCCAGACACCACAGACTTGATCAGAATCCTGCGGTTACCATGGTATCCGGAGAGCCCTTAGAAGCTCATCGACTTTTCCAGGCAGAGAAAAAGATGGTAAACTGCTCCAATAGAACATTTTCTACCTTAGAAGCTGAGAATAGACACTATATTTATCTGCAACAGCAAATCTGATTTTTGAAACTTCTCTCAAGCATAATCTTTTATAAGATGTCTGCTGAAAACTGCTTGCAGGTTTATGTGCTAGCACTGACTTTAACAGATTTTCTTTTATCGCTGATCTGGAAGCTTCTTTTTGAATAAAATAGAAATGTGAATGGCTCTTGCTAAGAAATCCCTTTCAATTTTAGAGAAGAGTCTAGGTAACTGAGCCCTCCTATTCAGGGAGAGTGAAATAAAAATGGGTCTACCGTGAATAAAATGGCAGGCCTGCTTTCCTCATAGGAGACTTCTCCCCTCTGATACGGTTCTTTGATGTTAATCTAATTCTCACTAATTGCTAACTCCACAGCAACAGAGTTTAGATTTTTGAAAGGATTGCTTTTTATAAAATCTTATTTTCTGAAATTTTTGCTTAATGGAAAAAGCCACTGAACCACTGTCTTTTTGCCTTAGAGTTAGTGGACAGGGACTGTTTAAATCATTAATTTCTATTGCTTGACATTTTTATAACACTTTGCAATGTTCAGAGAATGTTTATATCCTTTGTTATTTGAGGTGGGTAACAACCCCTACAAAGCAGAGAGAAATTTTTTTTCTTCCCATTTTTTGTTTGTTTTGTTTTGTTTTGTTTTGAGTGGAGGGATTGAGAGAAAGATTATACCTCCTTTAAAATCAGTTCTTATGAGCCTATTTGGCACTTACCTGTTTAATCATATGTCTCCCTGATTTGACTTTAAGCTCCCTGAAGGTAGGAATTATTTTATTATTGTTAGATTTCCAGTGCCTAGAATAGTCCTGGCACATAGTAATTGCCCAGCTAACATTTTTGTTAATAAACAAGTAATAACAATGCCATCATTTTCACCTCTACCTTCCCTTCCTTACACAATTCCAGTGGCACAGAAAATGTTGAATATAAGAATTACAGGCGATCTAAAATAAATAGTGATGTGGATATAGTGGGGAAGTGCAGGTTGTCAATCCAGCAAAGTAATGGCTGAAGAATACTGAACTGAGCTATAGAAAAACACAGAAGATGCTGAAAATATGGGTCCTGCCTTCAGGAACTTAAAGCAAGTTTGGAGAAACCCATCCTGGACAAGATGGAGAAGACCACTCGCAGTCTGGTTGGTTGGCCCCGCCCCCTTGGAAACTCGGTTGGGGGAAATAAAAAGGACACACGTTGCAAAAAACCTTGATCTCAGAGGGAGGAGGAAGTGGAAGAACTCCACTGTCACGTTCTTTGTTTGGTTCTATAATTACCTGTACCTTTTCAAGTGTTTTTATGCAAGAAACTAAATACAGAGACTGGTCGAGGGATGAATCATTCTAATTAACTGGGAATAGAAGGCGAACTTTGACAAAGCTTCAATTGGCTCTTTTCTTTAAATAGTCGAGTAATTATGCTGTAATTTGGCATCAGTAAACAAGTCTTTCCATCCTTATCTCAACCAGAACTAACAGTTTCCAAGTCCCGAAGGGGTGAGGCTCTTTTAAGATTTGGTCTTCAAACCACCTGCTTCAGTCCCTCTGCTGAAATTCTGATTCAGGGGTCTGATATAGGGTCTGGGAGTCTGCTTTTTTTTTTTTTTTTTTTTTTCTTTTCAATAAACATGTTATTTTGCAATAATTTTACATTCATAGAAAAGTTACAAAGATAGTACAGAAATTTTCTATATTTCCTTCATCTGTCTTCCCTTAGTGTTAACCTTCTTACATAGAACCAGAAGATAGTTGTCGAAATTAACAAATTACTATCAGTGCGATAATGCTAAGCTACAGACTTTATTCCAATTTCACCAGGTTTTGCACTAATGTCCTTTTTCCTGTTCAGTCTAGGAGGACCTCCCCTTGCCTGAGGGAACCTGGTGGTTTTCATTTCAAGTCATACTCCTATCAGTTAGGAATCCAGCAGGAAACAAAAGGCACACTCGGAAGGAGTCTGAGGAGAATTGAGCAGAAGTACTATCTACAGACACAGAGTGAAAGGAACATATAAGGGATTGTAAGGCAACCAGCAGCTCTTAGTAATGAAAAGTTTTTACTTTCTTTGGGACACGGGCAAGAGGAGCAGGGGCCACCCAGGTGGAGCAGTGATCAGGGATGTGTAGTTGGAGAGCCAGTCACTAATGGAACCGTGAACTCCAGCGTGCAGAGGACGTGGAGGAAGCCTGACCTGGGTCTTAATCACCTCTACCCTGGTCTTCTGCTGGTGCTTCCCATTGACAGAACTCTACAAGGAGTCGGAGGGCAGGGGACGGGTGACTTAGTTCCTGGGCACAGAGGAGGGAGGATGGGTGGAGAATGGTCTGGAGAATAGATTTAGAGAGAGCTTGAGGTGGGAAGAACCAGCACTCTGTAAAGTAAAATGCAGGAGAATCTGATTAGTTCATTGTGCCTGAGTTAACACATGTGCTCTGCTTATTAATTCATAGCTACTATGTCATTAGGGACCAATAGCTTAATAAAAAAAAAAAAAAGAGGATCCAATAAAAACATTACATTTAGCCTTGGAAACTGTACAGTTTAGCAGCATGTTGCAAATTCAGCAAATAACCTTTTGGTGGGTTAATGATCTAAAGAGAACAGTAGCCTCCAGCTAAGTAAATAAATATCCAGACTGAAGAAAAAGAAGTACCATCTGAAATATAGTCTTAGAAGTGATAATGAATTTTAAGTGTCAAATACCATCTTGTACAATTTGGATAAAACAGTGCTTTAAGAAAATTTTTTTTTCTATTTTGTTACTTGGCCCTAGTTTTTGAAAGGCATTATCATCACCTTTCTACAGTATAGTGAATTCACTCTTCAACTGAATTCTGGGCACCCAAGAAAAAGATTCAGACAATGTTGTTGTTGTTGTTGTTTCCTAACTGCAAAAGATAGGAGTGGATACAAATCTCATCTTTTTCAAGCATCCATATGACTTATGGAGAATCTCTAGTCTTTAGAACTGGCTTTCCTAGAATTTATCCAATGGGAGAATATTGATAGTGGGGATAAAAGAGTTATATTTTCCCCTCTCATTTCAAAAAAAGGAATAGAAGTTAGAAAGGAAGAATATTAGCTGTGTTTTGCCATTTTTGACATTACGTTTGACATTAAATATCTTGTTTGCCCAAACAGAAAGGGTGATGGAGGTTTGTTTTGCTCATGCATGTTTTTCATAGATATTGGTCTCCTTTTGTGTTTGCTTACCATCCTCAGCCAGGACACAAACGCTTCTATATTTATTTTGCACAGTGGTTGCATGGGGATCTTGGCAGGAAACAGAATTTAACTCAGAGGGTTTGAATGAAGAGAGTTTAATGACGGGGCTGTTGCAGACCTGTGGGCAATGTGACAGGATCAAACAAGGGGTGGTTCAGCACCCAAGAACTAACAGCAAAGGGGAAGCCATTGCCCAGGCTGAAAGGATGGGAGGAACAGATAGTAGAGTCCAGGGAAGGTTGTAATCATGGAGGGAGGGCTCCTTGATGGAAAGCGTAGCTGTGAAGGGACAGAACTCTTGTGCGACACTGCAGTAAAACAGGGAGAGAGTAGAGAAAACGGCACCCTGCTCTCCTCCCACCTTCCCATTTTTGGCTGGTGCTCCCCCATTAGTCAAACCCAACAGGAAGCCAGAGGGCCAGGCAGTATGGATGATCATCCTCGGGTTGGGAGAGGTAGAGTACGGTTGGGGATGTTGTAGAGAAGGGGTTGGGAATTACCAGCAAAACGGTCTGTTGCTGTTGAGCCCCCAAAATGATTACTTGTGACATTGGGTTTGGAGAATATGCAAAGCGGATGCATTAAATTAATGAGCAAATTAATTTTCTATAGAGCCGGTCTTAGTACTTTAAAAACTTACTATTCCCCTAGGCTGTTCTGAAGTTTTAGTGCATAAAGACCCTGTTTTCTCAAGTTTTCTTAGCCTCACTGTGTAGTGAGGAATATGTTGACGTCATGAGAAACATGATGATCTTTCTTCTGAGTATCATCAGAAGGCCAGTAGTAGCCTAACCCTATGGCACAGTGCTGGTGTCATTCATCTGACTTCATTTCATCATGTAGATGTTTCATCATCTCACATCATCACAAGAAGAAGGGGGGAGTACAGTACAGTAAGATATTTTGAGAGAGACCGCATTCACATAACTTTTATTGCAGTGTATTATTATAATTGTTCTATTTTATTATCAGTTATAATTGTTAATCTGTTACTGTGCCTGCTTTATAAATTAAATTCATCATAGGTATGTCTGTATAGGAAGAAACATGGTATATATATGGTTTAATATGATCTGTGGTTTCAGGCATCCACTTAGGGTCTTGGAACATAGTCCCAACAGATAAGAGGGGACTACTATGGGTTCTTACTGTTTTAATGGGCTTTTTCTTTTGGAGCTAAGTGTAATTACTAAATAATCATTTGCAGTTGTTCATTGATTATTCGTGCATGGATTATTTAATGGAAATAGACCTAGATACCCAAATGGTAGAAAGGCTCATTTTTGGGAAAAAATGTTCACTCTAGCCCATACCCCCAGTTGGAGATTATTGGAAAATAAAAACAAAGTAACAAAACCATCATAAAGGCTTCTGGCAACTTGAACCAAACCTGGCCCCGGGATGATTTAAGAATTTTTTTTTGGAGGCTCAGAGAAATAGAGCTGAAAATAGACTGGGTGCAGCAATTTCAGTAAAGGGACCTGAAAATGTGTTTTCTTTAGCTGAGGGTTTTAAGTGAGTGACAAATCAGCAGTGCCCAGAAAATTGTATTATTGGGAAAAGAAATTCATATTTGATTTTCCTTTTCCTTGTGGACTATCTCTCTTTAATACTTTATATCAAATCTTTAAAATGTGATGCAGTGACAGCTTATCAGTCTCCTATTTTCTGTGGTATTTTTGTTCTATTTAACCCCCCTTTTTCTTTCCACATTTGTGATGGATTATTGGGCAGGGCTACCTGCATCTAAAAGGTTCCAGGAAAAAATAAAATCGTGCTCTTGGAAAATATTATTTACTTATATATGTTAATTAGTTTACAGTATCATTCTCAACTGTGTTTCCTTTTTCCTTAGCTTGGAAGAATGTCTGGCCTGGCTTTGTCTTTGGCCACAGTGGCTGATGCCTTTATATCATGAAAATGTTAAGTAAAAAGTTTAAAAAAAAAAAAAAAAAAAGGTCTTAAGTTATTCATTCTAGTGGTGGATTGGCTTAAAGCTCAAGGGTCTTTCTTTTTTTTTTTTAAGTTTATCTATTTATTTAGAGAGAGAAACAGAGAAGAGACAGAGACACACACACACAGAGAGAGAGAGAGAGAGAGAGAGAGAGAGAGACACACACACACACCAGGAGAGGGACAGAGAGGGAGAGAGAGAATCCCAAGCAGACTCCATGCGATCTCACGGACCATGAGATCATGACTGAGCAAAATCAAGAGTTGGACACTTAACCAACTGAGCCACCCAGGCACCTCTAAATAAAGTTCAAGGGTCTTTTGTAGCTTAAATGAGTTTGATTGCAATTTTGAGCAAAGCTAGAGAAAAAAAATCTGTCAATCATGCCTTATGAAGGGAATGTCATCACTTTGAGTAGCTAGAATCAATAAGCTGCTGATAGTTACTCTAAGTGGATACAAAGACCCAGTTTGCCCTTATTGATCTGACCTGTGCAAGGTGTTAGAGCAGGTAGGTGGTGGTTAGTGCAAGGCCACGCTACTTGCTTTAACCTAAGAACCTGAACCCAGGGTAACGGGCATTAGTGCTGATGTAAATATCACTTCTAGCCTTGCAGCTATTTCAGTCTGTGTCAGGATCTTTTCCCATGATCCTGTGGTGGTAAACACTGATGCATCTTTAACTCTGGTGCCTTCCATGCTCCCTCAAAATCAGTTAGTCACCATGGTGCTAGCTTTGCAAGAGAGATTCATTTCCTTTCCACTGTTATCTCAATAGGCAAGGACCTTCCTAATGGCCTGGTTATTGAGATAACCTCTTGCAAGGCCGCCAGCTCCTAGTATTAACGTGCTCCTAGAAAGGAAGCTTCCTAGACCATCATATTTATCAAGATCTGCCTCTGCTCAGAAACTCTCGGCCAGTTACCACCTACAGAGTAAAATCCTTGTCAGTAACCAATGCATAAATTTCTGTGAGCAGCTGCTGTGGGCAAGCTCTCTGTCTGGTGCTGTGGGAGCACAGACCTTGTCCACTTGCCTGTTCACCTTGTGTCTTCAGTTAGTTTATCATTTCCTATCAAGCAGGAATTATGTTTGATGTGTATTAAGTGCATAGCAGCGAGACTGGCTTCTCATCAGCGTTCCTGATTACATATTTTTAGTTGAGGATGGTTCTTTAAGATATGCAGCTTAGAAAATTATGTGCATAGGCCCCTCAAGACTGTTTGATGTGGCGCCTAATATTTTTGAAACTGTTTAGAATTATCTTCTGAACTCTTAAGCTATGAAAGCAGGAGTCTCATTACTCCATTCTTTTGTTGAAGACACAATTTACTGAATGCCTGCTTAGTACCAGGTTCTGTGCCAAGCCCTTGGCATGTGAGATGTGTTAGAATCCACCAAAGACGACCAGGGACACACCGTAGTCAGACAAACTTAGGTTTATTGGCCTGCGGCAGCAAGGGAGAACACACACCATGGAGGGTTGTGGGGCATTTCAACAGAGTGGAGATGGAAATTAGGGAGGAATATCTAAAGAGTTTGTAAAGCTGGAGTTAGTCATGGATGGTCTTGGCTAGAGATTGGTCAGAATTTATAAACTCTGAAGTTGCTGGAACAGTCAGTGGACCGTTAAAAAGTCTTTGTCTGTAGGACATAAGACTGGCATTATTCTTAGACTAGTCTGTTTGTGGCCTTGTTTAGAACACCGTGGGTCTGAAAGAGTGAGTGTTAAAGAGGCTGAACTTGGTTTGTCTTGCATGTCATGGTTTGGTACAGTTTTTCTATTTTTGTGAGTCACAGTACAATTTTGTAAGTTGTGGTTTCTGTTTCAATTCTCAAACCCTCCTCCCCCCCTCCTATTGCCAGCAGAACTGGTTTTCTCTTTTTCAGAAGAATAATGACAAAGTTCTTGTCCTCAACATGTTCTCTGTCTAGGTTGTTACAATTTTATATGTTCCATAGTAGAGATATAAATAAGGTGTTATGGAGTTCAAAAGAAATAACTTCAAGAAAAAAACTCATTTTGTTGAAATCCTAACATACATAAGCTCCACATATGCTATATACTAGGCAAGTTATATACATTATTTTATTTAATCCTGGGAAATCGTATGAAATTTGTACTACTTTTTCTTATCCCCATTCTAAAGTCAAGAAATTGAGGGGTGGAACAGGTTAAATAGTCCATTTAAGGCCACCAAGCCAAGAGATGACAGATCTAGGATTTTATTAAACAAACATTTGCTAGATACTCTTCGAGGTGCTTTGTATAATCTCCAAAATAGCCCTTTGAAGTCGCTACTGCTCTCCATCCTATTTCACTAACGAGGAAACTGAGCATTGGAAAGTGAAGCAACTCATCTAAGATCACAGCTTGTGACCATGTCCATGCATGTCACTGTCTTGTCTGATGCTTTCCTTGAGTCCTTGTCTTTGGCTTCTCACCTCTGTGTTCTTAACGGCTATCTCATTGTGCTTCATGCACAGAGGAAAAGCTTCATAGCAGGGTTGATGTGGCGGGGGCATGGTGGTTAAGTGGGATATTTCTGGATGGACTAGGGAGAAAAGGCTGTGTCATTCCATTTAGGAGGAGTAGCCCGCACAGAGCTCTGGGGGCAGGAAAGGCTCTGCTTGTCTGGGGAATGGTGAGGTTTGTGGTATCCTGAGGGCATAGGATGGAAGAGTGGTGGAAGCAGATAGAGCTGGACACATGTCCTGGGACCACAGTGGGACTTTACAGTCACTCCTCACGTTTGATCAAAAAGATGCTCCTCTTCTCAATAGTGCACTTGGCTCTGAATGACCATTCTGGTCATAATGCATCTGCAGAGAGATTTGTTGTTACCAAAGTTACTCACGCTGGAGGCAATTCCAAAGGAGGAGTTCTCCAGAAACGTATTAAGCAAAGGAAACTTTAGGGGGAAAAAAAATCCTGCCTGAAGATACTTCAAGATGATTGCTTTGAAGAACATAGCATTCATTTGAATGTCCTTGTAAGTCAAAGAAAAAAATATGTCACCAGTCACAGTCAATTCGCAGTCCTTAATACTAGCTTTTGTTTATGAAATGCTGGGAGCTGACATCATTTAATCTTTATATCAGTCCTAGAAGGTAGATACACTGTTCACGTCCCAACGACATAGAGGAGGAAACTGAGGCCCAGAGGACTCGGGATTTTGGCAAGTCACACAGGGGAGGTGGGTAGAGCCAAGATTTCAACTGGTTTGTCCGGTTGCAGAGCTGGAATTTTTGACAAATGGTATGGCAAGGTCCATGAGACACCTTCCTGAAGGACTTTCAAGGCGACTGCCCCTTTAAGAGACCTCATTTGGCCTGGATGATGGGCAGTGAGAGGTCAGAAGCGTAGTAAGTGTTTTAACATATTGACTGTGCCTTCTGAGATGGTCTGGACTCTCTGTGGCGCCTGCTTTGTCCACAGACATCCTATAAAAAGCACCTCCTGATTTGTTTCATTCTCCTTTGTTTTCTCTTCTCTTCGGCTCCTCCCACTTTACTCCCATTGCTTTCGATGGGTTGCTGAGCTCTTTCCCTGTCTCTCTGGCCCTTTTTCTTGGTTGGCATCCAAACCTCTGCCCTTCTTGGTCCTCCCTGAACTTCCTTGGCTTCTACAAGCCTGGGGGTGGGGTGGGGGAAGAACTCAGGCACACAAGTTAGGACCATTTATGTCAAGAGGATAACGTTTGCAAGCTTCTGCATGTTTTAAAGTTATTTTTTTTCTCCTGAAATTTTATTGGAGGGGCAACAATAAGACTATTTCAAGGTTAGGGGTTTTGTATTAGGAGGATTACTATGGAGATAGATCAGTGTTGAATCCCTTTCTTCTCTAATTCTCATCCTGTGTGAAGCTCTAAGGGTCTCAGCCTCGTGGGAACAAGTAGCATTAATGGGTTTTGCATGAGAGATTCAGGGGCACCTGATAATTATGGCAGTTGTGACAAGCCGGTGTCAGTGTGTGGTTTCTCTGACTTATCACACTGAGGCTGTTCAGGACACCATCAGCATTGGAGAAGAGGAATCTTTTCCACAAAAATAGCATATTGTCTATACAATGCCAGGCAAGAGAAGATGATTCAGTATGCTCTCTGCCACCGTAAAAAAAAAAAAAAACACAACAAAAAAAAACAAAATATGTTTTCTTTTCTACTTCCTAAACCCAAAATAAACTGCTTCCTACTCCTGTCATTCACAGAGCCAGATGGAGAGAAGGAATATTTTCATCTAGGACAGAGAAAATCAAAATGGCAAGATTGGCAGTTGGTTTGAGGGCCTGGCCCACGGTGGGGGGTTGGAGAATGCTAGCTCATCTGCTGTTTGCTGACGGGAATTGGTTCCGCAAATTTCTTTTATGGTGTCTGTTACTGAAGTGGTGGTTGGAGGCTGTTTGGGAGAATGTTACTCGCCCTAATGCCTGGACAGTCTGAGAGACTATGACTCAGAAACAAGAAGACAGAGTCTGAATGAGGCCTATTTGCTCATCTTGCCTACATGATTGATTTGAACGTATTAGGATTGAACTAAAGGAGCATGTTATCTTCGCTTCTGTGACTTCCTTAAAGCTGTGTGCCTCCTCCTTGGTCTCCATCTACTTTCTCTCCCAAGCCACTCATCACATTTTATGAGAATTACCTGTTCCGTGCATCTTTTGCAAACTGGGACCGTGACATCATCTGCACCCAACATGGTGTCTGGGACATAGTCGGTGCTCACTTGTGGGATGAATGAGTGAATGAATGAGGGGTGTTAAGATGTTATGTTTCCATCGTGTTTTGCAAATTCCTTAAATAAACAACTAGGTGTAATTCTACAGCCTGTGTGGAAGGGATCACACAGGCTCTCAAAAAAAGCGTTGTTCCTGGTTCTCTACTTGCTGTTTCAGGCATGCTGGGACAATTATTTCAAGAAATGTGCTGTGAAAGCCTTTATCAACCCTCTGGATTCAATTGTCAGAGAATGTGAAATTTAAAAAGCTTTAAAACCAGAAGAATAAGTACAAAAGTGTTTGTTGTATCCTTTTTTTCTTTTTCATTATTTCGTACCAGAAATATTTTTTTCTATTTCGTACCAGAACTAAAGGAGGGCTAGAGGGGCCAGGCCCGGATCTCTTTAAGCTGGGGAGGGAGCAGTGGTGGATATTAGTCTAGTCGCACAAGGGTTACTCTTATAAACTCATTTAGAGGAAAATGAAGGAGTTGTGCAAGCCTGGAGAAGCCTGTGTTGGCCAGAAAGCATCTGCAAGCTGAACTATTGCCCGTAATTCTAAGGGTATGTTATTATTCTGTGTCCTTTAAGCTGGGTATAGACAGCTCCAGGATTGCTATCACTCCTCTGGGTTTTGATCATTTAATATGATATCATAAAATTTTTTCCCAAGTTTCAATATTCTCATTTTGAACAAAGTCCTATCATTCTGTTAAATCAACATGCTCTATTTTGGTTAGTTTGTTGGTTGTTTCCATTTTTCTACTGGTATAAATCATGTTGCCACGAGCATTTTCTTGTGTACAAACATTTTTTTCCCCCTTTAGGATGAATTAGTTCTGCGTCTAACAGGATAAATATTTTTATGGCTCTGGATACCTCCTGCCAAAATATTTTTTTAAAGGGCTGCAGTAAAGACATCTAGGGAATATTTTAGCTCCTTTGAAAGCTGTGTGCTCTACTCCTGACATTTACCACTTTGTGTTAGTCTGCTCTTGTTTGAAGTCTAACACCACGTACTCCAAATTGTTTGATACATATAAAATCTAGGTTCTCATGGACTCCAGTCTCAGCACATCACATTCAAGGAACAATATCCAATAATCAAATCCACTACAGAAAATTCCTATCTTTATTGTATCTCTTAAAGAACTTAAATGGAGTTTCTTTAAATTTTTTTTACATTTATTTATTTTCGAGAGACAGAGAGAGACAGAACACAAGTCGAGGAGGGGCAGAGAGAGAAGGAGACACAGAATCCGAAGCAGGCTCCAGGCTCTGAGCTGACAGCACAGAGCCCGATGCAGGGCTTGAACTCAAAAATCATGAGATCATGACCTGAGCCGAAGTTGGATGCTTAACCGACTGAGCCACCCAGGCGCCCCTTAAATGGAGTTTCTTTATACAACTATGTCTCTTTCAATTCTGTCATATGCTGGAAGCACAGTTGCTGGAAGCCTTTCCTTCTCTCTTCACACTGCTATCTCATGTCTAAAGTCTTCTCTGTTCCCTTTCTGCATTCATACTAGTTAGTTCAAGCATTCAGCCATCTTCCCAGAAGCCCACACACCCTACACGCAATACTTTTTGCTACATAGAACCTCCCCTGAGAAATACAGCCTGAATGTTCTCTGGTAGATTTGCTCAAACCCCGACTCAGGCTTCACGCAAGAGAAAACCCTAGAGCTGACCCCACAATCAAGAGATATAGCCTCCTTAGAAGCAGGAGGAGAAAGGGGAAGACTGTGTATACTCACATATCAATAATTTTGTCCCTGTCACAGATAATAACAGCTAATATTATAAATGTTTACTACAAGCCAGGCACTGGTCCAAGTCCTTTACATATATTGCCGCTGAATCCTTATAACAAACTTATGAATTAAAAAATCTTATCAATTCTATGGCTGAGATGTAGGGCTGAACTAGAAAGTGTTTCAGGTAACTTTCTCAATGTCACACAGTAAGTGACAGAGCTGGGGTTTGTGGACTACGTGGTCTGGCTGTAGAGTATGGGCTCTTAACTACTGTACTAAACTCCTTAAATTTTAACATACATAGGATTTACATATCTATATCTGTACATAGGATCTGTGATTTTTCCTTAATCGAAATATCAAGGAAGAACTTGAAAATAAAGTGAAATGCTCATTTCTTACCAGTTACTTTTTTAAATTAAAAATCGCTTGGGGACTTTATGCTGCTGTGTCAGCCTACCTGTCTGATCTAGACCATGGAGTTGTTTTTATTACTTCTTGTTATGAGAAAGACCTATGTTGACAAGGTCAGTGGAAAGATGTAATTCATCTTAGAATCTGGAATATAAAATGTAGTAAAAAAGGATTTGCTTGTATACTGATGGGAGCAATTGTTGAGCCTCTTAAAGAATAGGGTTCACAATTTAAGTTACTTTCATCAGTTTGTCAAGTCAATGCACACATACTGCCTAAGTTTTTAATGCACAGGCTTTCATTTTTTGTGTTTTTCTTTCAGATAGGCCAATTACATGATCTGGCTCATTGTTTTCGGCCCAGAGACAATGTGTGATGCAGTGCTCAGAAAAGACCCCTTCTGCTTTGGAAAAATTGCTTGCAAATTAGATACATGAACACACCTTTCTCAGTCAGAGGGAGGAAAATGGGTTTTTGGATTTTTTGCTTGAGAAGAAAAGGTCTAGCAATTAGGGTCACCCTTCATAGTAAAAGTTGGCTTTAAAACCATCATTCAAATGTTCACTTTGAAACACTGCCCAAAGTTTTGCTCTTCAAAGAGGAATGAATGTTCATTGAGAAAAGGCAATGGTCCTCCAGGTTTCTGTGGTGGAAAGAATGCTGGAACAGGAGTCAGGAGACCTGAGGTCAAGGCCATTCCTGCTGATAACCAGCTGCTTTGGGGCTTATTACTTATCCTCTCTGAGTCTTACTGTCTTCATGTATAAAATGAGGTTTACACTAATTTTCACATCTTCTTCATAAGCAATAAACACAAGACAATTTTCTGTGCTAGATAATCTTTTTATTTTTTTAATTTTTTTTTTAACGTTTATTTATTTTTGAGATAGAGAGAGACAGAGCATGAATGGGGGAGGGTCAGAGAGAGAGGGAGACACAGAATCCGAAACAGGCTCCAGGCACTGAGCTGTCAGCACAGAGCCCGACGCGGGGCTTGAACTCACGGACTGCGAGATCATGACCCGAGCCGAAGTCGGACGCTTAACCGACTGAGCCACCAAGGTGCCCCGATAATCTTAAACATCCTGCCCATTCTGTGCTGGTAGGGTTCAAGGGCTTTCTGGGCCATGTGTAGCAACACATGTTGGGAGCGTCCCCACTTCCCCCAGACACTTACTTACTGATCCTAACTGGCAGGTGCAGACTCAAAATTGGCCAATTAAAGACTCATTCCTTAGGATTAGGCATTGGTTAAAATAAAAAATACTCCTCGAAGGAGGTTTGTAAGCTATTTGCCTCATTATTTAGTTCATTTACCTAATCTAATAAGCAGTAATTTAGCACAGAAGGTATTCAAGGTACTGAGTGAGGCTCTGAGTGTGTTTGGAGTGGCGGGGAGGAACGTAAAGATAATAAAGACATGGTCCTCCCCTTGAGGGACCTCTAAGCAATGGTGGAAAATGGGCAAATCTGCACATGTGTCCGAGTGCTGTGGATTATGAGTGCTGTAAGAGTTCAAACAGGGAGAGGAATTGTGGTTACCTGCCATGTTTAGGGGATTTTTTTCTTTTCTAAAAATTGATAGCAGGCGTGAACATGGCTTCGAAAGACAGTTGACTGTTAAAGATACAGAGAAGGGGCTATGGTTTGGCGTGAGTCAAAGCTTAGAGGTGGGAATAACCAAGGCGCAACGGGATACGGTCACATATATAAGGTGAAGCCGTGGTACCACAGAAGATGGACAAAGAAAATTAGATTTAATACGGTAAATCAAAAGGGATGATCATTTGTTCTTGAAGGAGAGGGTGACATGCTGATGGACAGATTTCGGGAACTTCGTGTGGCAGGGGCGTGCCAAATAGTCCTCAGGGAAAACAACCCCTGAATCTTTGGAGTTTCAGCCTTCACCTCTTGCATGTTAGTGAATGCGTGTTTTTGGAATTTGATCTGATGTCCTTCTAGAGAGAAGGGTTGACTATAAATAATCTTGCCAGTAAAAATAAGCAGCTTGGGAAGAAAAAGGAAATGTTTGAGGGATCTTAAAGTGAAGGGTCAGGGATCGGCATGCCCACTCGTGTGTGGTTCTCCAGCCCTAGCAACATTAATGTTGAACGCCTCTCTTAATTTTTCTAGCCCTTAAAAGTGAGTAAAATGTCAAATTATAAAAGGTCACAGGTCCTTTTCTTCCCCCCATTATATTTAGGTTCTCATGGGTTTAAGAAATATGAGAGTTATAGAATCTGCCTCCTCCCTTATTTCTCTGTCCTCTCACTAGATGAGAACATACTGAAAAAGTTTCACATTGGAATTACCAGTAAAACTTTCTGAGTCTGAGCATCTGTTCTGGTTATATATTACTGCATAACAAATCACCCCAAAGCCTAGGGACTTAATGCAGCCATCATTTTCATTCTTCATGAATCTCTAATCTGAGCCTGGCTGGGTGGGAAGGCCTGTCTTTGCTCCATGCGGCGTCAGCTGGGAGGTGGGGATGGGGTCAACTGAAGGCTCAAGGAACCACTTCCAAGGTGCACCCACATGGCTGGCAAGCTGGTTCTGGCTATTAGCTGGGAGCTTTGGGTGGAAGGGTGGAGTAGCCAGTGATCTGGAGTGAAGAGCCCTGGTTCCTCTTCACATGGGACTCTCCATGGCTGCCCAGCTTCCAGGCAGCCCAGTGGCTGAGTTCCAAGAGCAAACAGCCTGAATGAGAGAGAGTGCCATGCGGAAGCTGTGTCATTCTTTTGACTTAAATTACCACCATGTTTTATTTGGTGGCGTGAGTAACGTAAGCCATCCCATATTTAAGGAGAAGGGTTTCAGCTCTACTTCTAAATGCTAGAAATGTCACAGAATTTGCCAACATGTCTTACTTATTACTAAAAATTTTCTTTTTCAATTCTAGGATAGTTAACACACAATGTCCTATTCATTCCGGGTTCCAATACAGTGATCCGACACTTCATGTCACCCTATGCTCATCAAGATATGTGTACGCTTTAATCCCCATCACGTATTTCCCCATCCCCTCACCAACCTCCCTTTCTGGTAACTATATGTTTGTTTTCTATAGTTGACAGTCTGTTTTTTGGCTTGTCTCTTTTTTTTTCTCTGCTCATTTGTTTCTTAAGTTCCATATATGAGTAAAATCATATGGTATTTGTTTTTCTGTGACTCATTTCACTTAGCACAATACTGTCTTGTCCCCCCATGTTGTTGCAAATGGCAAGATTTCATTCTTTTTCTATGGCCGAGTAATATTCCATTGTATATATATGCCACATCTTCTTTATCCATTCGTCTATCAGTGGACAGTTGGGCTGCTTCCATAATCTGGCTGTTGTAAATAATGCTGCAATAAAGACAGGGAGGCATATGTCTTTTCGAATTAGTGTTTTCATTTTCTTTGGGTAAATACCCAGTGTTGTGATTACTGGATCATAGGATAGTTCTTTTTTTTTTTTTTTAATATTTATTTTATTTTTGAGAGAGAGAGAGACAGAGTGCGAGTAGGGAAGGGGCAGAGAGGGAGGAGACATAGAATCCGAAACAGGCTCTAGGCTCTGAGCTGTCAGCACAGAGCCTGATGCGGGGTTTGAACTCATGAACTGTGAGATCATGACCTGAGCCAATGTTGGACACTTAACTGACTGAACCACCCAGGTGTCCCATGGATAGTTCTATTTTTAATTTTTTGAGGAACCTTTATTCTGTTTTTCAGAGTGGCTGTACTAGTTTGCTTTCCCACCAGCACTGCATGAGAATTCCTTTTTGTCCACATACTTGACAACACTTGTTTCTTGTGTTTTTTATTTTAGCCATCCTGACAGGTGTGTGATGATATCTCATTGTGGTTTTGATTTGTATTCTCCTGATGATGAGTGATGTTGAGCATCTTTTCATGAGTCTGTTGGCCTTCTGAATGTCTTCTTTGGAGAAATGTCTGTTCATGATTTCTGCCCATTTTTAATTGGATTATTTGTTTTTTGGACGTTGAGTTGTTTAAGTTTTTTTATATATTTTGGATACCTACCCTTTACTGGGTATGTCATTTGCAAATATCTTCTCCCATTCCATAGGTTGCCTTTTAGTTTTGATTGTTTCCTTCACTTTGCAGAAGCTTTTCAGTTTCTCGTGGTCCCAATAGTTTATTTTTGCTTTTATTTCCCTTGCCTCTGATACATATCTAGAAAAATGTTGCTATGGCCAATGTCAGAGAAATTACTGCCTGTGGTCTCTTTTAGGATTTTTATGGTTTCAAGTCTCACATTTGGCTCCTTAACCCATTTTGAGTTTATTTTTGTGTGTGGTGTAAGAAAATAATCCAGTTTCATTCTTTTACAGGTGGCTGTCCAGTTTTCCCAATACCATTTGTTGAAGAGATTGTCTTTTTCCCATTTCATACTTCTCCCTCCTTCATTGAAGATTAGTTGGCCGTATAATTATGGGTTTGTTTTGGACTTTCTGTCTATTGATCTATGTATCTGTTTTTGTGCCAGTACCATACTGTTTTGATTACTACAGCCTCATAGTATAACTTGAAATCTGGAATTGTGATGCCTACAGCTTTATTTTTCTTTTTCAAGATTGCTTTGGCTATTTAGGTTTTTTTGTGCTTCCATACAAATTTTAGGATTGTTTGTTCTAGTTCTGTGAGAAATGCTATTGGTATTTTGATAGGGATTGCATTGAATCTATAGTTTGCTTTGGGTAGTATGGACATTTTAACAATATTTGTTCTGTGCCATGAGCACCGAATATCTTTTCATTTGTTTGTATAATCTCCAGTTTGTTTCATTAAAGTGTTATAGTTTTCAGAGTACAGGTTTTTCACCTCCTTGGTTAAGTTTATTCCTAGGTATTTTATTATTTTTGGTGCAATTGTAAATGAGATTGCTTTCTTAATTTCTCTTTAGAATTGGCCAAGATATTTTAAAACCACCATAGCATCTATAGGATTCTATCCCCAACCCCACCCTTTCAGTTCATCTTACCCTCTCTTTAATTATATCTCTAAATGTTCATAGGAGTGAATCTAGAATATCTCAGACAGGGCCAGATAGGTCATGTAGATAAGTGAAGTGGGGTGGTGTTGTAAAGGAGAAAAAGAACGTGCTTCTCCTAAAGCAGACGGACCCAACCTCCGAGGCCACCAGTTTAGAACCTCTGGCTAGATGAAAGAAACTAAAAGAGTGGTTTTGTTGTTGTTGTTGTTGTTGTTGTTGTTGTTGTCGTTGTCGTCCAATTAGTCTCCTTGATTTTTTTGAGGGGGGGTGGGGTCTACAAATATTCCTTGATAATTTTTAAGGGCAGAATAATAGCAAGTGATATAATAATCTTTGATGGATCAGAAACGGAAACATGCTGGGGGCACCTGGGTAGCTCAGTCAGTTAGGTGACTGACCCTTGATATTGGGTCAGGTCATGGTCTCACAGTCCTGAGATTGAACCCCGTGTCAGGCTCTGTGCTGTGCTGGGGCCTCCTTGGGATTCTCTCTCTCTCCCTCTTTCTCTTTGCCCCTCCTCTGCTTGTTCACGTGCGCTCTCTCTCTCTCAAATAAATAAATAAATAAATAAATAAATAAATAAATAACATTAAAAAATGGAAACATGCTTTTAGAGGATGTCCTTCATCTTTGAAGCTGGTATTTAAACAACCGTTCTCAGGGAGGGGCAGAATGCTGGGTTAAAGGGGGCATGGGATTGACCTTGTTCAGAGCTATTTTGTGGTCTACCAAAGTAGATAATCTGTGGATAGGTCTTTCAGCTACATAGGCCCTTTAGCTTCCATAAAATCCATGTCCTTGACTTTGGTGTCCACTGTCACAGGTTATTTGGAGGGCTGGTGTCTATTTGAGGTATTCCAACCCCCAAAGTGTGTGGGATGCCTGAGCTCTCAGCAGAGATGAGAAGCTGCGTCGCAGACATGATCTGAGATGATGGTGGGAACTCCCTAAGTGGCCTTGTCTTGGAGAGTCACAGAGTCCATCATAAAATGCCATTTTCTGTGATTTGGAAGTCAAGTGCTTGTTTTTCAGCTCTCCCTTAATCTTGCTCTTAAGGAAACTTAATCAAGAGAATGTTAGTGTACTGTTTTCTTCAGATGTGTTCTGCATGGCTAACGTTCTACTTGATAGCTTCTGGCTTGTCTTTAATTTCAAATATGGGGGCGCACAGATGTTATTTGGAGAGTCCTTTAAGCCCTTTCCACTGATGGAAAGAACATGCTTCAGTACTTGTCGATCTCCCAGGTTTCTGAGGGTTGTTTTTGAGTCATTTAGTAATAGCTGAACAATTTCTGTATTAAATTCCAAACTCCTTTCACTTAAGAGCTTCAAAATTTAATCAGCTGTCCTGTAGAGCAGGTTTTTATTCTTAAAGGCTTAGACCATTTCTTCTCTAAATAATACTATCTGCCGTCATAATGATATATACTGTATACTGATATTTATTAAGACTATGTCATGAAACCATATGCTGGCAGAGAGCTCCCTCTATATCATTAGTTTTGGGAGCAGAAGCTTGATTAATTTTCGTGGATGCAGAGCTTCAAATTGTGGTATATGATGTTTTAATTAAGGAGAGGTTTTTTGGCTTTAAAATCTTTAGAAACTTTAAATAATTAAAAATAGAGAACTGTCCAAAGAATAAGGAATGAGTCATTTTTTGTTAATTGTTTTTTTAATGTTTATTTACTTTAGAGAGAGACAGAGAGAGAGAGAAAGCAGGGGGAGGGGCAGAGCGAGAGAGGGAGATGCAGAATCTGAAGCAGGCTCCAGCACAGAGCCCAACGTGCAGCTCGAACTTACAAACCACGAGATCATGACCTGAACCAAAGTCAGATGCCTAACCAACTGAGCCACCCAGGCACCCCAGGAATGAGTCATTTTTATAAACAGTGTATAACCACTTGGTTTCTTTCCTCTCGCCGATTCCTTAGGTGCTCATGGTTGGTAGAAACCTCAGGTGAAGGTATTTCAGAGCAATGCTAGTTTGAAAGTAATGTTACAGAGTCCAGGCAGGAAACAGATGACACACTCAAGCAAGGTAGGTGTGAGACTTTAAGGAACAACCTATTTAGAAAAGTGTAGGCATGGTTACCAACAAAGAACAAAGGAAGCACCCTGGGGAGCCATTACCACCCCTTGGCCGGAAGGGGCATAGGGAGGGAACCAGGCTTAGATGTGAGGGGGTAGGCCACTGGCCGGGGCTGTGCTTTTGGCAGAGGAACACATCCACCCGCCAAGAGCAAGACTGCAAGAGTAAACCCTCCAACTTCTCTTTTCTTTCCTTCTGATCATCTACCAAGGCCTTCTATTAGCAGACCCCAACCAAAACTCAGAGAGAGGGCAAGAGGTCCATTGCTACATTCCGTAAAATTTAGCCTTCTCGGGTACAGAGCAGCGGGGTGGAGAAGGATGAATAGTGGATTTGAAGGGGCCAATGGAAAATGTCCATCCCAACAGATAAAAACAACCCTACAGTTTTGGTTTGTTAGTTGCTGTTCTTTCACAAAGACATGCTTATTGGGTTGGCCTAGCTGCATGATGGATTTAACATAAGCTTCTCTCAAATAGGATACGGGTGAAAATTCAGATTGTATAAAATCTACCTTCTCCTCACCGCACAGCCCGGCCCCGCACTCCCCACCAAATTCATGAGCTTGGGGACAAAATGAGTTTGAGACTTCATATTTCTGGTTTTCTTCAGGCCATGGTGTGATGGTGGCGTTCTGAGGTAGATGGCAGAGGTAGCTGGAACTAACTTTGCCTAAAGGAAAGGAGACACTGGTTCTGTACCAGGAAATAAACCGTCAGCAGATCTCCTGGGAGGGCCAGGTACAGGGATAAGGAGGAAACATTTCAGTCCATTAGATTGCAACACCCCTCACTGCCTGCTGGCAGAGGGACAGGACCTCAGAGGCAGGTGAACTGTGATAAATGTGCTCAAAAAGGAGAAGTTCTGAGAAGTGTCCCACCTGTATTTCAGAAGTATGTTTATTTGGTAGAAACCGGATATTTGGAAGTTTAGCACTGTTCACATCATGGTTTATTTCTTTAAAAAAATTTTTTTAATGTTTATTTCTGAGACAGAGAGAGACAGGGCATGAGTGGGGGAGGGTCAGAGAGAGGGAGACACAGAATCCGAAGCAGGCTCCTGGCTCCGAGCTGTCAGCACAGAGCCCGACGCGGGGCTTGAACTCACAGACCATGAGATCATGACCTGAGCTGAAGCTGGACGCTCAACCGACTGAGCCACCCAGGCGACCCACATCATGGTTTATTTCTTATTTGCAAATGGAATTGCCTACACTCTGCTTACCCAGTAGGGTCAGGCAAGATAGAAGAAAGTGCATATGTCTACTGAGCCCTTTACACTTTCCAACATATGCTAGTGGGAAAATACATCACGTGGAAACAGTACGTGGGATTTTTTATGTATAGAGAAATCATAGGCATTTTAAAGGCTATATAAGCTTTTTTAAGAAAACTGACTACATGTACAGTGGTTTTCAACACATAAAGTGGGTCTGTGGTGTTTTCCATTTAATCTGCCTTAATCCCAAAGGAGCAAAATGACTTCATATATGGCAAGCTCATGGTGCTTGATCAAAAGCAGTATCTTAAAGCAATTTCAGCCTTCTAGGCTTTGGAATGAAGCTGGTTCCTGCTCCAAAAAAATAAGGTTGTGGACTGTCCTCCAATACTGGGATATGTATACATCAAAGGCTCTGCTTAGAAAAAGAAACATTCACATAAATAGGATATAGTCCTTGGAGCACCCACATTCAGCAAGTGTAGCCATGTGAAGAAGACTCAAAGGGCTAAAAATTTCATTATGGTCATTCAGTTTCAAAGTCACCTTAATTTGTTATTGGCCTTGAATTCAAATAGTCACAAAGGCAGTCTCTGTGTGGGAGAATAAATCAGTAGTGTTAATTGCACTTGCTTAATTCAACCATGAGAAAAATTAATCCTTTCATAAGTGGCTGGTTTTCTGGATGACATTTTCTGCTACTGAACCCTTCCTTTTATTTTGTGATGGCAAAAAAAGTTAAAAATGTTTTTAATTAAAAGTGTCAATCTTTTTTTCCCCTCTTCTCTAAAAATATGCTGTGGAAGAATACTATTTTAGTTGAAAGAAATATTTAGCTCAATAAAACTAAAATATAACAGTATAATCAGGAAATAAAATAACGAGGATAAGACATCTGAAAGAGCCCATAAGGTGTCTTGAATGGCTGTAGAACCGAGTTCTACGATTTTACAGAGTAGGCACTGAGGAGTCTTGGGCATTTGCTATGTGCAAGGCACAGGGCTAGTTCTAGAAACGTAAGGTGAGGTTACAGCCCTCAAGCAGCTCTTGTCTAATTGCAGAGATAAAACCTGCGAACGAATGGTAATTGATAGGCAAGAAATAAATAACCGTTCAATTGAAACAGTGCCACAGAGTTGTTTGTGCTGATCTCCCAGATAAATGGCACGGGTAACAAGTGCTTTATTCAGAAAAGGGAGAGAGGATTATCGAAAGGCCAGGAGTGACTTCGAAATGGAGCCTGCATTAGGGCTTTTAGGGTGGGTAGGGCTAGATAGACTTCGAAGGGCCTTGGGCAACATAGGAAATCATGAAATAATAGAGCTTAAAATGGACAGGGAGCCTCATGGTCATGTGATCTGGACTATACTTAAATACCTCCCGTGAGTCACATCCATCATGGGGAACCTGCTCTATTTTTGCTCAGTATTAGTCACCAGAAAGTTCTTTTGTTTGGTCTTCAGGTGAAATGTATAGCCTTTCCTCATTCCAACTCTTTAACTTCCATTTGAGTTCTTACAGAGAAATTTAAATCCTTCTTCAGATGTGAGCCCTTGAAGGATTTGAGGGGACTATTTTAAGTCGTCTTCTTCCCCAGGGCTTTAGGCTGCTTCTCATTTTTCGTTACTTCCAGATACGTTGCCGTCCTGGTAGCTTTTCTCTATGTATCTCAAGACCCTTCCTTTGCCAATACATCTTTCTCCTGTAGAGCACGGATCTGGTCTCTCCACTACTGAAAATCTTTCAGTGGCTCTCCTGTGCCCACAGAATGCACACAGGCCGCTGGGTACCTGGTACCTACGACATGGCTGCCCACTGGGAGCCAGAAATGTTTGCATCATGTCCCTGCTTCTGTAAAATGCCACCCTAACCGGAAGACGCAGTGTAACTGTGATGCAACATCTAATGTGTCCCCCTGCGCCCCCTCCCCCCCAGCTGGGCCACTTCCCCGGGAGTGGATTTGGCTAATGCGGCACAAGATTCTTGGTGGGGGTGGGAGCGTGATGGGGGATGTGGGTTGGTGATTATGGTATTCTTACTCTGGTGAGGGAGGAAGGCCATTGCCTGGCTGTTCTAAGTACTGCACTTCTGTTGTCCTGGCCTCTGTATGGTGGCTTCCGGGGATGCTAAGGCTGACACGGAATTGCCAGGCCTCCCTCCTGCTCTGGCCTCAGCCCAGTGCGTGTCTTGCTCCTCACAGCTGCCAAACCCCCCGGGTGCTGAGTGTGAACTCATGAGGGCCCTCAGGCCCTGAGGTAATGCAAAGGCGAGGCTGGCCGAGTTTTTGATTTTCACTGCTCCTTGAAGCTAACGGGGTCTTCCGTGGCATTTAGACTGGCTGGGAAAACAGGGTTTCCTGGAAAGATAGCTGACCAAGGCCTGCAGAATGTATCCTCAACACTCTTAGACATTGAGGGTCATTCACTTCTTTCTGTTTGCCGATCTTGCTCTCTGTCTTACAATAATTTGAGTTGCTACTCCACTCCGCATGCTTATTGCAGTATTCTGAAAGAAGTCTGTCTATAAATTCAGGGAAGAAGAGGAGACTGTAGCTTTTGGCTCTACTGAGAAAACTCAGAATGACTTCCTGTTTTTAATTTTGTTATTTGTGGCTATTTGTTATTATGGTTTCTCTGCAGAGCTCTTATCCCATTCGGATATTGCTCCTATTTAGCTGTTGATTTGCTGTAGGCTCTGTGAGAGCTTCCAACATGCTATTTTAATTCTCTGCACAGCACTTCTCACTTCCTGATATTTCTCATGTCGATTTGCTGATTCTCTGGAAGCTGCATAAGAGTAGACACACTGTCTTGATTCCTCATCTGTCCCTAGCATCCATCCCTACGTGGTAGACATGCAGTGAGTAGCTGTGGAATTAATGTGAGTTACATCATTCTTGATGTTAAATACCTTCTTCTCCATACTTTGGAGTGCGGGTGGCCTTATGGATGTTGTTTGCTTTTAGCAAAAAGAAAAATTTCCAGAATGACTGCGATTGGAAAGGTGCCCTCCTGGTTACTTACGGGTCCCAGTGTTCCTCTACCAATGGTCACCTGTGTACCTCCACTCCTGGGATCTTCTGGAGTGAAAGGTTGCCCACTACAGTATGTTTCCCTGGGGTTTTGCTCTTAGAGTATTTTTTGCCCATTTCCTGAACAGATTGATCTGAGTGCCCCATTTACTATAGGGCAAATATTTTGCTCTCAGTCTTGTTCATTACTCTGTTCTCTCCCCAAACCATGGAAAAACTGCCTCCATTTTTTTTTAAGGGCCACAGAATTCACATCCACGAATTGATCTTCAGACAGTTAGACATTTCTGTCTGCTTCTTTACCAAACATGCTATTTTCTTTTATGAGCCTGCCTGCCTGCCTCCCTCCCCTTTTACCTCCTCCCTCCCTTCTTCTCCCCCTTCTCCCTGTTTTTCTCCAGTAGGCCTTTGATGAACACCTTCTACGTACCAAGTTCTGTGCTAGGTTCTGGGGATACCATGGTAAATGTGATAAGCAGGATACCTGCCCTCTCGGAGCTTACAATCAGGAATGTTTATTAGAGACTACTGTTTAAAAAATGCTCCCCCCCTGCAATCACCACCACATAATATATGCTTCAGTTAAAGGGTTAAGTTCTATTTTCACAAATGTCATTACAATGTGGAGACTGATAAGTGGAATTAAACAGGCCTGGGCTGGCATCCCAGGTCTTCCGTTTATTAGGTGAACTTGGGCAAGTAACTTCATCTCTTGAGGCTTGTAGCTTCCTCATTGACGAATAAGGAAAACGCTAATGTGGCCTTACGGGAAGGCCATATTCACGGAAGATGAAATGAAATACAATTCACGGGAAGATGAAATGAAATACAATTGAAATAAAGCACTTTGGACAGGACCTGACTCTTCATAAATATTGGAAATGAGAATGAGGACGGTGCTAATAGCTGGGAGCCCAGATGAAGCACTTGGCAATAGTTTGACCTTGGTTATGATATGCATGCTCTTCCTAATCTCCAGTTGCTTGACCGAAGACAATAAGATTTGTGTAAATTGACAAAAGAGAAAAGGAGGGGGGCGCCTGGGTGGCTCAGTCGGTTAAGTGTCTGACTTCAACTCAGGTCATGATCTCACAGTTAGTGAGTTTGAGCCCCGCATCGGGCTCTGTGCCGACAGCTTAGAGCCTGGAGCCTGCTTCAAATTCTGTGTCTCCCTCTCTCTCTGCTCCTCCCCCGCTCATGCTCTGTCTCCCCTTCAAAAATAAATAAAAACATTTAAAAAAATTAAAAAAAAAAGAAAAGGAGGTAAACATACTTACATATCAGTATAGAAGCCGTGTTTTCTGAGCTCAAAAAATCAGCCCATGTAGTCTGACAAGCATGTGTATACACTTCTTTGGACAGGGGGCAGAGTATTTGTACCTGGGCCACTGGCCGCTGTGTATATGGGCCACACATCTGCTGTAACAGAAATGCTACTGAGAGAAGACAAGGGGCTTGTTGGGGAGGAGCTATAGAGCCGGGGAGAGATGGAAGAAAGAAGACACAGCCCTTGGGCTTTCTCATTTCCTGCTCTATTTACCATGACTTGCCTGTAGCTTTTTTAGCCTTATCTTTAAATAATTGAAGACCATCTTAAGTACCAGGACCTTCCGTAATTGCATGGAAATGAGTAATATGCCCTATTGCCCTGTGCTGACTAGATGGAAATTCTGGGTATCACACTCTGGGAGGACCGCTGTGTGTCAGAAGGAGGGAGTCTGTTGCTGAAATGGGAAGGTGGGTACCTGTGTGCACTGAAGCCAGGGGCTGCATGAGAGAAGACCCCAGACAGGCTTAGGGCAGAACGAATGCAAGTGAAAGGACAGTGGGGTTGCCTGTGAACAGTGTTCCCATGTGTGTGGCCTTCAGTGGGGTGTCTGAAAGAGGTACAGAGCACGCGAGGGTCCAAGGGGCCACGCTGAGATCCATTAACACCAAGTTTGTTGCTTGAAAAATTCAGCTTCTTTGAAAATTGGTTCATTTTTTTAGTGCCTTTTGAGTAATTTGAGCACTTAGAATGACTCTTTGGGCAACTTACACCACAATTCCAACAAAAGGTCCTAAAGGAAAGCAAAACATCTCCCCATTCTCTTAGAATACTTGGAATTTTTCAGCAGAGGTATCTAAACTTAGTAGAGTGTGACTATGGAATAAAAATAGTTTAGGCCAAAAATAGAAAACAGAAACTTGTTCTCTGGGTGTGAAAACACATGTAATAATCACAATACTTGTCTTTTTTTTTTTTTTTTTTCACCTTAACCACTGCCGTGCTGGTCGGTTGTTTCCCCTACTCTCCCTCCTTGAGTTCCCTCCCTCATCTTTTTTTTTTTTGGTGGGGGAAAGAGAGTGAGTGTGGGAGAGGGAGAGAGAGAGAGAGGGAGAGAGAGAGAGAGAGAGAGAGGGAGAGAGAGAGGGAGAGAATCTTAAGCAAGCTCCAAGCTCAGCATGGAGCCCGATGTGGGGCTCAATTCCACAACCCTGGGATCAGCAACTGAGCTGAAATCAAGGAGATGCTTAACCCATTGAGCCACTCAGGTGCCCCCCCTCACCTCTACTTTTTCAAAGTACTTGTATTTCTTATGTCTTTGTTTCTTCTTTAAACTTAAATTTCCATTAAAAGATTCAGAAAAGACCATTGTGAGATGAAGTATGTCCATGGAAACCTGTTGTTTCTTTTGCAAGGTCAGGCTGCCTTTTCCCCACCTCCCACTCCCTCTCCCCATCCCCATCCTGCCCCTTTGCCTGGTGCACTCCTAGCACTGAGCTTGTGCAGCACTTATCACAATAGTAAGCTAAGAGTAAATTCTGTAACTCAGTTTTTAGTATCTCCCTCCTTTGCCAGACTATAATCTCCATGAAGGCAGGAGAGGAGACTGTTCTGTTCACCTTCATGTGCACTGGGCCTGGCCCAGTGCCTGGTGCCTTGTAGAGCTCAGTTTACATTGCCTAGTAATAGCTAACATTTATTGAATGACAGGCAGCCTGCTAATGAAAGGATCGGTCTTATTGCAAAATACTTGCAAACAGGCAAATAAAGTCTAAAACAATCCATGTGTGAGATTTGTTTTGTATATAGCTTTGGATTTGTAAGCCATGGCATACATCAAATGCTACAACTAAGTTGGATATGAACATTTGAGTTTCTGGAAGTGTGAACTGATTTCAAATAGACTATTTTATCTTGTTATCCCTGTGTGAGAGGGAGAAGGGGTGGGTAGTTTTACTAAATTGGGACTCACATGGGGAGAGTAAGTCATTAGTGGGGGTGAGATTGGTTCCCCAAGCCAGGGTCTCTCACGAGAGCAGTCAGGGAGACATGCCTGGGTACCAGTCAGGGTCCCAGCAGGGGGTGGAAGTCATTCTTGAACTGGCAGTTTGAGGAGAGTGTAATCAAATGATGGTTTCCTAAAGTGAACGTAGTGTTTATAGAAACTGTTGGTGGTGCAGTAGCCCAGGGCCAGCTGCAGTTGGGAAGGGGGAGGATGGAGAGTTACCAGAACCCAAAGAGGGTAGCTGACAGAAGATAGCCCTCTGACAGGAGCTGGGCCCTTTGGTAAGTGAACAGGGCCCACCTGGCACATCTTGGCAGGGAGAGGCTGGGGAATGCAAAGTTACCTCACTCTTCGGCCACCTCTGACCTCCTTCCAGTGCCTTCTATGGGTACAGAAGTCAGAGGATAAGGAAACCCATTTGTTGAGTCCATAGGGTGGGTTGTGCAGGGCCAGTAACATGGTGGAACAAGGGGGAGAGTGAATGTGGGGTGCAAAGAGAAGATGTAAGTAAGGTCAAAGAAAATAGAAGGTACAACTTGTGCCTCCTTCACTGAAACTTGCCTGGAAAGTATGAAAAACATAACGGAATGAGGCTGTTCATGTGAGGGCCTTAGAGGGTCAACCTGGGCACTGTTCCAATGTTGAGACGTGTTGTATCCAATGTCATGGAGCTGCTAGGTGGCAGCAGCTGACCTGAAATCCTAGAGGTCTCACTTGTTGGTCATTTGTTCAGCAAATATTTGCAAGTACCTCAGTGTGTTGGGCATGAGAGCTTGTAAGGGAGATTTTTCTGTGTGCCCCCATTTCCCAGTAGTGCAAGGCTGTATCTGCACACCGTCCTTTAGTGCAGATGCTCAAGGTGAGGGCCCCAGACCAGCAGCACCAGCAGCACTTGGGGGTTGGTTAGAAACACGAATCCATGAGCACACCCTGACCTTCTGAATCAGCATGTTTGGGGTTAGGGTTCAAAAATCTGTGTTTTATCAGCTTCCCAGTGATTCCTATGCAGGCTTGAATTTGAGAAGCTTTGGCAGATATTACAAACTTTTGGATCATGAAGATATAAGGTCAGGGCTGTGAATAACACACACACACACACACACACACACACACACACACACTACTGCTGCTTACACAATTTTAATCTTGGCATATTTTCAAATTGCCCTGTAAAATAAGGAAATTGGATTAAAGAAATGGTTTTCAAACAGTGTTTATCTGATCTTCTTCAGAGCCCAGGGGATCATTGGGCCAATCCATGCAACTAAAATGATAAATGTATTTTTTGTATCTCATTTGACCATAGGATTCTAAGGCTTCAGAAGCATTTGAAAACCCTACCTTTGAGGTGATCCAAGGTTCCCTCTTGCTCAAATGTTCTGGGGTGCTAGGTGTTTGTGTGCATTGCATTGACTCAGTATGTATGGAATCTAAATATGTAGCTTACATAGATGTGTACTTTCTTTTCTTTCAAAATATTTGCATTAACTTTTGGCCATAGTTGGTATTTTTCCATTTCCTGTCCTTTGTGGTATAGCTAAAGAGGCATGCCCATGAACCTTTCTATCCTGAATACATGTGTGATTTTCAGAATGGTGGTTACCTCTTGGCAGAATGTCCTTAAATTGTATTAACTCCTGCTGTTTTGAACACAAAGCATTTGCAGAAAGTGTCATTGGGTTTCTTCTTACATCATCTCACATGCCTGAGCTGTCCATGTGTGCCTTAGGCTATTAAATATTTAAAAATGGAGAGTGCTATGTATGGTTCAGCAGACAGGCTCAGGGTTGTTCTAATCCTGGCTCTGAAGTTGATTTACAAACCCCAAAGTTTGGGTAGTCACCCATCTTTTTTGTGCTTGCATTTTCTTATTTATCAAAAAAACTGTAATAATATATTGCCTACAATATCATATGTGGTGGATGTTAGAATTTCTACTTGGAAGAGGGTTGGGGGCAGTACTCTTGTTGCTGGGGGTGGATAGTGGGATAAGGATTTACTTGTCTTGAAGGTAAATTTGTAAAGCGAGCACATACTGTTTCTCTCAGTTTGTTTATCAAAATCCATAAAATTAGAAAAATCTTCCAAAGATGCTTTTATTTATAGTATATGGAGAATAGGTAAAATGGTGATTAATTATATCAAAGAATATTCTTTAAAAAAATATTTGAATTGGCCTTGGGGGAGAAGTTATCGAGGCATGAAGGTTCAAAGTTTTTGCCACCAGCCGCTTCTTGACACAGCTTCTGAGTGACGCTGAGTGAAGATTATAAGCCAATGGAAGAACTGAGCAAGTGCAAGAATGGGAGTGTTATCAAGCTGCTGGCATTTAGATCTCCTTAAGGCTCTTTAGAGAAGAAGCAGTGTTCGATTCATCACCGTCTCTGTCCCTAGCTCCTGGCATCTAGTGCAGTGCCTACCTTCTAGTAGCTGTTAAATAAATACCTGAAGTGCAGAAAAACGTGTAACTCCGAGGTTACCTGTGATCACCTTGCTCTTTGGAATACACATAAACTGGACTTGAACTCCATCCCAGGTGCTCTGAAATCCTGGAGGCTTATGGTCTCACAGCCCATGCCTGCTCTGATTTCTGATTGCTCCCGAGCTCTTCCTCACGTGTGTGGCTCATCCATTCTCCTCTGTCTGCCCTGTGTGGACCCACATGCAGTTTCTAGCCTCTTCTTGGTTCCCCCGAACAATTCATACCTGGCAATTTGTGCCCAGTAGACGTCTCTTAACTATTTACAGATACTGGTTGGGGGATAGTAGCACGTAGATAATTTAGGGTAAAATATTAGTTTTGTTCTTTTTTTATGTTTTTATTTATTTCCAAAAGAGTGCAGGTGGGGAAGGGGCAGAGAGAGGGAGACAGAGGATTTGAAGTGGGCTCTGCACTGAGAGCAGCGAGCCGATATGGGGCTTGAACTCACAAGTCATGAAATCATGACCTGAGCCAAAGTCCGAAGTTGGATGCTCAACTGACTGAGCCATCCAGGTGTCCCTAAAATATTAGTTTTATTCTTAAAAATTCTCTTGGGGAAAAATACTTCCCATTCTTTAAGTTTGGGCTGCACATAATGACTTCCTTCCAAAGAGGACAGTGTAGAAATGTGGGGGAAGAAGAACTACATTGGAGAAACCAGACAAATGCTACTTCAACCAGATGGTCAAAGTCAACTTCAGCAGTCTTAAAATATTGATTGTATGTGGTACGTTTTCATCTCTCTGATCATCCTCCCCAAACCCCATAACCCCAGTCTAATCATGACAAAACATCAGACAAATCCCAGTAGAGGGCCATCTTATAATATACCTGACCAGTACTCCTCAAGACTGTCAAGGTCATGAAAAACAAGGAAAGTCTAAGAAGCCATCAGAGCTGAGAAGAGACTAAGGAGACATAACAACTAAATGTAATGCATTGCCTAGAACAGAAAAAGGGCATTAAGTTAAAACTTAAGGAAATCATAATAAACTATGGACTTGAGTTAATAATAATGTAGCAGCACTGGTCCATTAGCTGTAACAAATGTACCATACTAATGTATGATATTAATAACAGGAAACTATGTGGGGAAAGGGTACAGTATATGGAACTCTCTTCACTCTCTGTTCAATTTTTCATACATCTAAAATTATCCTAAAGAATAAAGTCTAATAATAATCATAATTTTAAAAGTCCCCAGTCACATACCTGGAACAGAAAATTTCCCTCTGCCAATTTTCTTTCTTGTATTCCTGGTTAAGGCGCTGTCCTGGCGTCCTGCTTCTCCTCGTCCCTCTCCTGCTCTGGGGCACCTCTAGATGTTGTCCCCCTAGCCTAATCATCGCTAATTTCTTTCATGGAGTACTTCCGGAGTTCTTTGTTCCGCCCTAGCTCATCAGTTGCTCTTGAAGTTGCAGCTGTTTTTACCATCTGCAAATGAACATGCGATCTGTTTGAGAGCTGGTGGCTAGCACTGATCCCATTCACCCTACACAGGCTTAGGGATTCTGGGGTCACAGTCTCTCAGTGTGGCCTAGACCAGGGCAGCTGAATTGCACCGAGGACATCAGTGCTCATTGTGGAGAAAAGGGTTTGCTCCTCTTTCAAGACTTTTTCTCAGTATTGATTACATGTGTTCCCCACCCCTAAAACTTAACACTGAAATATTTCTAAACCTTGTAAGCCTATTGGGAAAAAATGCCGAGGATACTTTAAAAATGTGCTTACTGATGAATGCTCTGGAGAGAAGTTGAATTCAGTGAGTAGCAGATTTCACATTAGCTTTCAAAATTCATTGTTCCTGCAGAAATTCTTTTAAGGTTGCCAAGTGGATTCTGATCCATGTTATTCTCCTCCATTCCATCCCAAGAAAAAGAAGAGGAAAGGGGGAAATAATGGTTAGACCCACATTTCTGGAGCGGTACGTAGGTTATCTCATTTAATTGCAACAACATTTTGGAGCGGATATTTTTGCCCCTGTTGTGCACAAGGAAGCAGAGGCGAATGACCTTGCGTGTGGTGGTGCAGCCTGTGAGTGGCCCAGCTGAGTCTGGAGCCTGGTGCTGCCCGCCTGTGAAGTCTGGCCTCTTCTCTCTGTGCTGCCTTCTCACGCTGCCCCTCCACCAGGCTTGTTGTCTCTGTCACTGGAAGACTTGATTTTGTCCAGGTCCCTGACTTGTGTTTTTATTTGTTGCCAGTGCATTCCAGAGATGCAAGTTTTACTTTGCACATGGGTTTTTGTCCTCAGCCGCATTCTCATCTTCCTCCTCCTCACATGAATAAGTTGATTCCTGCCGGGGATTCTGTGAGAATACCAGGAAAGGCTATTTGGATCGGAGTCTCTTCTACCCAAGACAAGTCCCAGGGCCCACTCTCTCCAGTACAGAAGATGGCATGGCCGTCTTCTGATCCATTACGTATTTTCTCATACCTTTTCTAGCTTTCTCAGACATGATAGCTATAAGCTGGAGGGGAAAGGAAGCATTATTGGGATTAGGTGGGCAGCCAGGTGGAGAAAAACAGAGTCCGGAGGCCAGGTCAGTCCTTCTGGGGTCATAGTCTTTTATTCAACCATTTAAGGAAACAACCTGACAAAAGCAAGTTTTTGATCAGTGCCCAGTGTGGATCCAGTGCCACCGTGGGCCGTCACGTAACCTTTGCACTCTGGAGGAAGGGGTGATGTTGCAAAGACGGCAGAAGTTAAGTTGAAGACCCTGAAAGACACCAAAGCCTTCTGCTTTTTTATCTTTGGAACCCTCCAGGGAAATGATCTCAGCAGGGGGAGAAATATAATAATGCAACAGGCCCAGTGGATCCAACATAGTGGGTTTATGAATTTCTTCCAAATTAAAAAAACAAAAAACAAAACCCTAAGCCTAATACAACAGTGGCAGAAGTAGCATTCCGTCATATGCCTTCTTAAAGAGAGCCTGGTTTTATGTTAAACCACATGTTCACTTTGAACCCTGAAATTTAACAACTGTATAGAGTAACATATTGCTAGAATGTGGTTATCTTATAAAACAATTTGGGGGCACATAGAGATTTATTGGTTGGGGCCACATAAATTCTGCAAAATGTTCAGTTTCTATGAATGGTAGAAATCCCCCCTGCAAGGAGGGGGCAGGCAACACCAGTGATGGGAAATTTGCATGGAAAAATTTGATTATTACAACACTATTACAATGCAATACAGTAGTGCAGTGAAAGTATTCATGTGACTAAAAAGAGGTTGGAAGGAAAAATGGAAGTCAGCAGAGGGGCGCCTGGGTGGCTCAGTTGGTTAAGTGTCCGACTCTGGCTCAGGTCATGATCTCGCAGTTCGTGAGTTCATCCAGCCCCATGTCAGGCTCTCTGCTGTCGGCACAGAGCTCGCTTTGGATCCTCTGTCATCCCCCTTCCCCTCCCCAGCTTGTTCTCGCTCGCTCTCTCTCAAAAGTAAATAAAAATATTAAAGAAAGAGAAGTCAGCAGAAGCAGTTTAAGTAAATGAACAAAACTCCATCATTTCCTTGTTAAAGTAAGAAATAAAAGGCATGCAGAAGATTATTACATGCATTCTCAGTATGTGGAGAGTACAGGCCGAAGTAAGTAGGGACTCAGGCTTGTGAATGGTTTGTGTTAGCTAAATTACCCACAGAAACCAACCACTGATTGGAAAAATAAAGCTAATAAGAGTTCAGTTAGAGGCAAGGTACTTAATGTTTACAGTTTATTTACTTACTTATTTACTGATTATTTACAAATTGCTATTCTTCTGATAGCACACTGGGAGCTGTAGCTCAGTGGCTAAGCCGAACAATTTATGCTTTATTATCTATAAACACACACGTAATTAGATTTGTTTCTGCTTTGTACATTTCCCAGACCTGAGATAAAACTAAGAACTCGAACCTATTTATTCTACAGAAGGTTGAAAGTTATAAAGGATGAGGTTAAATCACAGGAAATTGTTTAAGTCTAAGCAAGCCAAAACAGCAGCATTTCATATGATTTAATCAAATGTGTAAAAGGGCTTGGTAAATTCTAGATGGGTCACAAAATATAATGAAATGTCATCAATTAACTAGTGGTAGTTATCGAGTATGAAACTTCCTATTGGAAGAGTTAAAAAGTCCTTCTGAGATTTGTCTCGAAACATTAAGCTTTTTTTTTTTTTTTTTGCCAGGTAGAAGTGATCCTGGGCTCTCGTGGGCAGTAGGCCCACTGAGGAGTCAGGATACTTGGGTTCTACTTATGACTTCATTAAGAGATGATAATTAATGTAATTAATACTTCCCCCCAACCTATGGCTTTCAGTCAGATGAAATAAGTGTTGGGGTGCCTGGGTGGCTCAGTCGGTTAAGCATCTGACTTCAGCTCAGGTCGTGATCTCACGGTTCATGATTTCAAGCCCCGCGTCGGGCTCTGTGCTGACAGCTCGGAGCCTGGACCCTGCTTCGGATTCTGTGTCTCCCTCTCTCTCTGCCCCTCCCCTGCTTGTGCTCTGTCTCTGTCTCTCAAAAATAAATAAAAACCTCAAAAAAAAATTTTTTAAACGAAATCAGCATTGAAGGGCTTTGAAAAGTTAAAATTTATGTTGGGTAACAGTGTCATCCTTATTGCTGAGTGTGGGGGGAATTTGACTGAGGCTGTTCAGAGACAGAAGGAGGTAATCTTGAGTAGGAGAAACCATCCAGATCTCTCCATCTCTTCTGAGCAATGTATCCACCGGCTAACGCGGGTGGGGGATTTCTACCCTTAATGTGAAAATAGGCCTGCAGAGCTTGTTAGATAAAAATGAAGACATCATTTGGATGGCACCATATTGTTTTTCTTAATTAAAAATATCCTTAGCTTTGTGCTGAGAACAGCAAGGAACAAATGGTTCTGCGTGTCACCAGATCTAATGGAGACAGGTGGTGTGTCCAGCTTTGCCCTGGGTGATTTCCTCACATGCAGAGAACGACGGTGTTGCCAGATTCCAAGGTGGTTTAAGTGACTGAGCCAATGGAAGCTCTAACCTGCTTTTCCTTCTCTGAACATAGGAGCATCCGATGACAGTTCCCTCGGCACCGTATTCCAAAGCAACCCGGGAGTCTGCCGAGATGCTTAGATTGAATTTTGCTAACAGGTGTTTTTCGCAAGGCAACGGAGTTTTCAGGAAGTTGCTTGAGGAATATGTTCATCAGTTCTCTCTGTTTACATTTTGCAGTTTTGCTGAGATTTTATTTGGAGGGGGAAAATCACTGATACAGTTCGAAGAGCACAATGTAGAAAGCGCATGCATGCCACTTGGATTAACGTTTTGCTTTTGGTTTTTATTTTTGTTTTTTCTTTCTTGTACTTGAGAAGGGTGTGGAGGGTTTAAGGGTGTTGTGTGGAGAGTGGGGAAGGAAACTCTGAGCGCTCTCTTGGTGCCAGATTCTTGTGCCTGTATTATATCATATGTCCAACACACCGTGTAGCTATTGCATCATGCATTCTTCATAGTGTCCTAAAAGACGGGTGGCATTATGACTTTACAGATAAAAAGACCAAACTTCAACAGCAAAGCACTCCAGGCAGTTCTTTGGTCTCGATCACTGAGTTCGAAGAGATGATCTTTGCTTACCATGACTTAGTCCTAGATGGTTAAAATTGCAGCATGGAAAAACCTATCAGTCACAAAAATTATGTATTGATTTCCTCGTTGAATACAGAAGGTTGTTCTGAGGTATAGGGGGCCTGGTGGGGTGGAACTTAAATCTATTTCTTTTTCTTTTAAGCAAGACAAACTGTCTTTTAAGGGTATTGACTGTTTCTATTTCCAGCTTTTGGGATTTCTTCTTTTGGAAGCAAAACCTCCTTATTCTGGGAAGACTTACTTTGCAGAGCCCCCTTTGGCTATGTAGATATAAAGCAAATACCCACCCACTACTCCTTGAATATAACTGGAGAGTTTGAGGCTTGGAGAAAACTGGAGCTCTGTAGAGGGACAGACATGGTCGTAAGTTCTCCAAAACTCATTATTATGCAGAACAGAAAGGTGTCTGGGAAGAGTGCTGGGCAGATTTGCATAAGGCCTCTTCAGGGGCAACCTTCCATATTCTATTTCCCTTTGAGGATCTAACCCTTGCTCTTAGCTAGTGATGTGGATTCCATACTAAGTTGGAGGCGTTAGAGGGGAGATTCTGATGTTGGAACTCCTCTGAATAACCTGTCTTGGCAGAGGGTCTGGCCTGAACGTAGCTGTGTGCATGCGTGTGTGTGTGTGTGTGTGTGTGTGTGTGTGTGTGTGTGTGTGTGTGTGTGTAAATTGTAAATGTTATAGCAACAGGGGGCTCTAATGCTGGACCCCAGGCCTGTTTTGGAGTGGAGTGTCCAAGAAAGCGAGGCTGGGAGACAATCGTCACGCTTGGCTGTCTTACTGGCCATGGAGTGGGCCTCAGTTTCCCTGCTCTTGCTAGCATCGAGAAGCCTGGTTCTGAGCCATCGCTAGTTGGCAGGCTCTGGTGCTGCAGGTAGAGGCTACCTTTAGTGGTATCACTGTGGGTTGCCTACAGTGGCAAAGAATGGGGCACATCAACCAGCGGATTCAAATTTTGTCCTTCTCCTTTGCAAAGGGAGAGGAATCACATCTGACTGCTTGGATTGAATAGGGGTCCCTTAGATTCTTGTCTCATCCAGACGGAGGTTCCTCAGGAAGAAAGACTTCACCAAAAGAGGGAATAGTCCTGGACTCATATTGTTTTCACATCAAAAGGTACGGAAGAAGCACTTAGGTTTCCTAATAAGACGTCTTTGAATTCCTTGATCCTGTTTGCTCTCCCTCCTCTTGGGGAAATGGGAATTCACACTTCCTTGGCAGCCTCTGTTGTGGTTAAACACTGTTGATGGATCAATTGCAAAGTTTTTAAGATTTTAAGGTCACATCGTAAGTAAGCACTATGTGATCACCAACAAATAGATAAGAAGTGGAAATAATTAGAATTTAGTTTGTTCCAGAAATTTTCAGCACTGTGTATAAAGCTCTATCCCCTTCTCTTTATCAAGTGTTCCCACTACTTGTTATCATAGATGTGTTATATACTACTGAACACATATATCTATAAAATTAGGATCATGCAGTATATATTATTTTGTTCCCTAATTTGTTTTATCAGGCAGTATTTTTTGTTATTAAATATTAAATAATATTAAATTAAAAGTTTGACTTTTACTGGATGCATTGTATTCTCTTGTGTAAATGTGCCATAATTTATTTAAGCAACTTTTACAAACATTGGATATTTTCATTTTCACTATTAAAGATGATGCTATGGTGACCATCCTCAGGTAGGAATTTCTGTGACCTCCTCTGATTATTCTTTAAGGTAGGCTCCCAACTGTGAACTTTCTGGATCAGAAAGCAATTTTAAGCCTCCTCATACCTTTGTCAAACAGTTCTAAATGAGAGTTGTAGGTTTAGCACATTCTGGTCAATATGGTTACTAACCTTTAAAAATCTTTTAGCAAGTTAGTTGGCAAAGTATGGGTAACTCTTACCCCTTTTTCTTTTGATTGCTACTGAGTCGTACTATTTTATTATACTGATAATTTATATTTTGTGAGTTGTCTAGTCATGTTCTTTGTTTCTTCCATCAGAGAATTTATTTCTCGTTATTTAATTATTTGCAAGAGTTGTTTATATTTTAGGGATATTATTTCTTTGTCACAATCATTGCAAATATTTTCCTAATTTTACAGTGTTTATTTACATACAGGAGCCTTAATTTTCACATAGTCAAATCTATCAATGTATCCTTTATGATGTACTTCATCTTATTAAATAATAAGTATTAACAATCATGTGAGAATAACAGCACAGCATTACTGTTCTTTGCAATCAGACAACAGAAAATCTTTTCTAAAAATAAATGTTTTTACTTTTGACCTACTGTTGCTCTTTTATTATGCTAGAGAGGAAATGAATTTTACTAATATACTCTTTAGGAAAACTTTTGGAAGCGTTCTTGTTCAGGTGTTTCCTATTTCATGCCAAAATATTTCCATTTTTATGAAATATAAAAAATGTGTTCCAGTCCTATTTTCCTGTGGGACTCTCCTTTTCTCCTTTCTTTAAAAATTTTTTTTAATCTTTACTTATTTTTGAGAGAGAGACAGAGTGTGAGCAGGGGAGGAGCAGAGAGAGAGGGAGACACAGAATCTGAAGCAGTCTCCAGGCCCTGAACTGTCATACCGAGCCTGATGCGGGGCTAAAACTCATGAACCGTGAGATCATGACCTGAGCTGAAGTCGGACACTCAACCTACTGAGCCACCCAGGTGCCCCTCCTTTTCTCCTTTCAAAGTTAGGCAAGTCCTTTGACTGTTCTTATGGATAATTTGGATTTCTGTAAGTGTTTAGATATTTAGACAAATGTTTCGATGTTTTCATATGGTATTTGTGACAGAGATTGGCTGTTCATCAAGCTTCTATCTTCTTTCTCCTGATTATACAACTATGTTTCTCAGGCGTGTGTTTTTAGTCAAGTATTGTATATCACTGGGTTATGATTATGGTCAATGGAATGGTAGCAGAAGTGATGTAATACACTTTCAAACTTGGCTATAACCACACCTTGTACCGGATCCTCCACATTCTTTCTGTTTCCATGGTAGCTTTGGTAGCCAGGTATTAAAGTTGGTGGAGCCACAAGATGGAAAGCTCCTGGGACCATGAGTCATAACCAATCAGAATCCTGCTTTTGAATCTTTGTGAGGGAGAAATAAACTATTGGATTAAGCCACTGAAATTTGGTTGCAGCAACTGGTGTTACCTCAACTAATACTATATCCTTGGTGGTCAAGTTAGAGAAAATTTAGATTTGTAATAGATGGAAACATTATGTGAAAAAAAATAGATTCATGCAAGCTGATGCCAATGTGTAGGAATACGTCTAGAGGTATACCATTGGGCTCTGTCCTTTCTGTAGCTAAGAAGTGGTGAGATATCTGGAAACTGCAAAAAGGTACTTGGAAGATAACCATGATCAATATTTTCATATATCTCAAGGCCTTTTTGGGTGTGCTTTGGGAGAGGAGAATTATGACCAGTGACTAGAAATTATAAGGCATATTTTAGCTCATCACAGAGAAGTTTAAAAAACTTTTTAAAATTTCATTTATTTTGAGAGAGACAAAGACAGAGTGAGTAGGGGAGGGGCGGAGAGAGAGGGAAGCAGAGAATCCTAAGCAGGCTCTGCACTGCCAGCACAGAGCCCAATGCACGGCTCAAACTCATTGAACCATGAGATCGTGACCTGAGCCAAAACCAAGAGTTGGACGATTAACTGACTAAGCTACCCAGGTGCCCCTCATCACAAAGAGTTTAGAATAATAGAATGTACTGCCTTGGAAGGACATGAATTTGAATTCCCATTCACTTTAAGAGGCTGGTAATTGCCTGTCATGGATTCCTTTGGTAGGAAGTAGAATCGTAAGACCATTAAGATCCTTTCCATAGCTAAGTTTCAATGAGACTATGAACTACTATAATATATTGTTATCATGATCAACTCCTTAGTGGATCTAAATATAATTCCAAATAGTTTCTCTCTTCCTAGGATTATAGGACTGGTAGAAACCATTACAGCTTGTGTTTATGATGGCCTATTTGGTTTCACAGTGATGTGGCTTATTATTCCATCAAGGAACTTTCTTCCAGGCCCACCGTTAGGTTTGCTTTCAGTTGTAAGTGGAATTTGTTTGGATATTTGTTGGTTTATATAATGGGAAGTCCGTAAGATGATGGGCAAGTTCAGCAAAGATTGATTCAGAAACTCAAATATGTTGTCAACACCCAGATTCTGTCCATCTCATCATCTGCCATTTGCATTACTGGTTCTATCCTGTGGCAGTTTTGGCTTTATTGTTGGAAGTTAGATGGCAATCACTGGAGTGACAAGCTTCCTCAGTCTTGGACTCAAGAATTGGTGAGTTGCAGGAAACCAAAGTGGGGAATATGGTGTATGTTAAGGACATCTAGAAAGTGAAGGGTGGCAGGACATCTGGGTGGCTAAGTATGTTAAGCATCAGACTCTTGATATCGGTGCAATTCATGATCTCACAGTTCGTGAGTTCAAGCCCTGTGTCAGGCTCTGTGCTGACAGCACAGAACCTGCTTGGGATTCTCTTTCTCCCTCTCCTTCTGCCCCACCTGTGCACATGCTCTCTCCCTCTCGCGCTCTCGCTCTCTCTCTCTCTCTCTCTCTCTCTCAAAAATAAATAAATAAACATTTAGAAAGTGAAGTGGATAAATTCAGTATAAGGAATGAGTGGTAGTTTTGAAAAAACAGGAAGATAAACTTAGATATATATGCTAAATAATTAATAGGGAAGCTTCTTAGGTTCTGGGGCAGAGGCATGGCATAATGAAAAATATGTTTAGGAGGCCTAGCCTGATGTTATTTCATTTTGAATAGGTTTGAGTGAGGCGTAGCCATGACTTGAAAATAAGTTTCTGTTTTGAGGGTCTTTTAGTGATGTGTTGGAGTAGTTCATAGTAATTCACGACATCTTGTAAAAGCTAATTATTAAAGTTTCTGGAATGTTGCAAACAGTTGTTAAATCCTTGGTAGCTTGAAATTGATTATGGAGTATTTATACCATCAAAACTGGCAAACAGTACAAACCAGGGCTTTTCCTCTCTGGAAAGCCAATTTACTAGCATACCATTGGTATTGCTTAATTCATCTCCTCCAGGATTATGAGAAATCCTACCAAATAAAAAGGAAAAATAAATTCTAAGACCAAAATAATATCACAAAAAAGACTTTATGAGGTAAACGATCACTTCTTGCTCTGTGATAAACAAGCCTAATAATCTATTTTCCTTCTTCCCAGATGAATAGGGACAAGTTAGGAATAAGTTTATTTCCTTTGAAATAGATACCTCAAAGACGTTATTCTAACTTACTCCATCTCAGACTCTAGTGTGCATGTCAATTACCTGGAGATCCTGTAAATATAAATTCTAATTCACTAGATCTAGAGAAGTGTCTGAGATGCCACATTTCTAGCAAGCCTGAAGGTAGTGCTGCTGTTCTGGGGACGTGAGTAGCAAGCCTTCAACCCTTAATTTTAAAAGTCTGTATCAGGAGAAAAGGGTGAAAGTGAGACTGTTGTTATATAACAGAAGTGTTAGATCAGAGGAGTCCTTTCTCCAGGTGACATTTTGCAATGATGACAGGGAACTATTCTTTTCATGTCTGGATCTGCTGGGGAAACTGACTTTGGTTAAACTGATTAAATGGAAGGAGATTTTCCAGGTACTCATGGGCGGGTGTTGTTATGGAGCAGACGGTTGGAAGTACTAAAAATTATTTGATTGATGCTAGTTACCAAGCAGACCAGCAGCCAGATTGGCTTGATTGGTGCAAACAAATCAAGGAACGAGAGCAAGCTGAATGGAAGGAGATGCTTATCCTTTTTCTTTTGTGTTTATTTTATGTTGTAGGTAGATCGAATGTTCTGTTGGACTATCAAGGTAAAAAGATGAATGCAGGCTCCCAGCTTGAGTTTGGCAGACTCTGCCACAACACAGCTTTGTCTGTGAGACACATTGCTTTGTTTTTGACCTTGTTGCCCAGGAATGGTTTTCAAGGGTGGATGATTGCTAAGCCAATGAGTTCAGGGTCATGGAGGAGACTGATGAGCTTTTGTGTGGGTAGTATAGGCTTCTGCAGTTTTCTTGGAAACATCAAAATGCATGATCCACAGATTGGTTCTCTGCTTTAATAGCGTTTCCAGGAACTCTCTCTTTGGAGGTAAACTGATGTCTCCAGGACTAGATTTCTAACCAAGATCCAGAAATTCCACGAAGAATATCCGGGAGAAACACCAATCTTTACTGATCTTTTTGAAATTTTCTTGGGTTCTGTTTTGATGAATCTTTCCCTATGGCCGGGCCAAATGACTGTTAGGCTAAAACCAGCCTCTGTTTTGTATCTGGAAACTAGGGGAGGGAAAAGAGTGGAAGTGCAGTGGAAAATGCAAGAACTCTGCAAAGTTGCCTGGAAACCCCTTGTAAACTTGAGCTAAAAGTATAGTTAGCAAATGGAAACTGGAATATCCAGGCAATACTAAAATGAGCCTTTCTGAGATACTGCTAAGACAACAGTAGTTCACTTTTTACCAGTGAAGAATTAACCTACCATTGGGCAATGCTGGAAACTTTGACCATGATGTATGCAACAGTATTGAATTTTAATCCTAGAAGAGACCTCTGAGCTGCTCTAACCCACCCTGGCTTGGGGGGAATTTATGGCTTGCCCAAAGGTATCCTGCTAGCTGGAGAAAGAGCCAAGACTAGAACTTGGTATCCTGGTCTTTTTAAATTATACCACAGATTGTTGATTTACTATGTAACAGGTTCTAGGCCAAATATTTTGCTTTTATTGTCTCAATACTCATAAAATTATATGAAATAACTACCATTCATTCATTCATTTGTGTAATTCAAACTTATTTACATACCTACTATGTGCCAGCCACTGTCCTAGGTGCTGGGGATACAACTGAAGTCACTGCACTCATATTCTTATAGTCTAGTAAGAGCAATAGATAATAACTAAGTAAGCCAACAAATATGATAATTTCAGATAGTGATGAGTACTGTGGTGAAAATAAAACAGGTTAGTACAATAGAGAGTGTTTGAGGTTGAAGAAGATGGCTTTAAATTGAGGAGGTGACATGTGGGCTGATATCTGAGTGTCAAGATGGGTTTCAGGCAGAGGAAACAGCAAGTGCAAAGCACAGAGGAGGGAAGGAGCTTGATATGTTCAAAGAATAGGAATCACATCAGGTTGATCAGATTATATGGTGAGGGTAAAAGTGAAATATGATAGGCGTCATGAAGAGTCCTCAAGGCCAAGATACAGAATTTGGAAAAGTCAGAAACCTTGGGGGGTGATTAAAAAGCAGAGAAGCAAAGTGATCCAATTTATGATTGTTACTGGTCCTTTTCTATCACTTTCCCATCTTACAAATGAGATGCCAAAGCACACAGAGGTTCTGTGACTTGCCCTTCAGCTATTAGTGACATAGGTGGCATCAGTTGTGAATTGAACACCTGCAGATCCCATGCTATATTGTCTTCCATTTTTTCCACTATACTTATACTATTCCTACATGTAAAAACAGTAATACTAGTATATTAAATGAATTTTCTTTCCTTCCTTCCTTCCTTCCTTCCTTCCTTCCTTCCTTCCTTCTTTCTTTTCCTTCCTTCCTTCCTTCCTCCCTCCCTCCCTCCCCCCCTCCCTCCCTCCCTTCCTTCCTTCCTCCCTCCCTCCCTTCCTTCCTCCCTCCCTTCCTTCCTTCCTTCCTTCCTTCCATCCATCCATCCTTTGTTTTTGTTTACTTTAAGTGATTGAGCTAATTTTTCTTCCTAAAAAATGGGTCAGAGGCGGTGTGCTTTAGTGCATTCTGCTCTTAAAGGAGTGAAGAAACTTATTTTTTCCCTAGATAGATTCCGATGTTTCAAAGTCTTCTAGCAGCTACTTCAATGAGTTTTGTTCTTCTGGTGTTGCCATTACCGTTTGGACACTGACCAGGCTAGAGCAGCAGAATGGTATGGTGGGCACTGGCGCATCTCAATGGCAATATACAGAAAGTGGAAATTAATAATGTGGAAGTTCTTTAGTGTTCCTTTCTTGTGGACCTTGTGAAGGAATTAGTAAACAAGGGTGATCTAAAGGCAGGCCAAATCCTCGTCCTCTGTTCCTCCCAAACAATCCAGTCCGAAAGCCATTAGATAGGGCTGAGCAAAGTGTGTGTTTATTTAGTGTGCATAGAGGAGGGAACAGAGGAGGGATGCTGAAGTGACTCAGGTAGGACGTTGGAGTCCAAGTTGGATGAGGACGCTGTCTGCACAGTTATGCGGTATTGAAGCCAGAGAGGGGTAAAAAGGATGTTTACGGTGGGGGGCAGGGAGCAACAGCTATGAGAACACTCAGTGCCCACGTATTGGTTTCTAAATACCATTTTCCACTAAAAGAAATCAGGGCTCTTTGGGGAACTGGCTGACTCCAGGGCTATGGCAGGGAAAGTGCAAGATGAACCTGGAACATCATATTGTGCCAAAAAGTAAGAAGGTACTTGAAGAATGATGGAACATATTAACAGAGCATAGAAGCTGGCTTGCAGGGTCTCCCACTTAACCAAATCTGGGATACTTTGTGCATTAAAAAAATGTGCAGATTGTAACCCAATGAATAAAACAGGAATATATGAGTCCATATTAATATAAATAAATAAATACATAATTTGAAAGTTTATTGAGGGATGGGATATTTATAGCCTCAAAGTACTTTTTAATGAAAAACTTACAAATTTCGAAGGAAAAACTAGGAATTTACATCGATGGGTCTGCTAGTTTTCTCCAGTGAACATCACCAGTAATGGGACACATCAAAATTACATGCCATCTAATAAGTCCAGTAAGAACACAGCTTCACTTTTGTGATATTCCTGCCAAAGGTCAAAACTCAAATCTAATCATGAGGCTACATCAGAAAACCTCAAATTGGGAGCCATTCTTTAAAATAACTAGTCTGTAATTTTTAAAAACTGCCAGGGTGACGAAAGTCAAGGAATGATCCAGAAGCTAGCTTGTTGCAGATTAAAGGAGAGTAATAGCGATACAATTAAATGCAAAATGTTACTTTTGAACTGGATCCTTTTGCTAGAAAAAGCATAGTTGGGACAAATGGATGAACCTAGATGGGGTTTGAGGATGAGATAATACCAGTGCTTCAATGTTAATTTCTAGATTTTGATGGTTGTGTTTTGGTTGCAGCATAAATACACTAAAGGTTTCATAGAAGTGATGAGGCAGATTACTAGCAACTTACTTCCAAATGGTTCAAATGTTTTTTCAACTGTTCTGTATGTTTGGAATTGTTTGCAAAGAAAAAAAATTTTTTTTAATTAAGTAAAGGCAGATATAGGGACTGATGTCCCTCATATGCTGTACCACTGTATTTAAAATGAAACTGTTTGAAATGTGCTAATTCTGAAACCAGATTGTCTGGGTTCAAATTCTAGTCCTGAGTGTCTTTGGGTGAATTATTTATCCTGTTGGTGCCCATTACTCTCATCTATTTGAGCACATGGGGTATAATAGCCCATTTTATAGGATTGAGAGGAGATTTTAGTGATAATCATGCAAAGACCCGGAACAGGTCCTGGCATATGGTGAACAGTCAACAAATATTAGCAGCTGCTCGTCTTCCTCCTCCTCCTCCTCCTCCTCTTTCTTCTTCTAGCTTTTAAAACATCTGTGTAACTTATCAAGAGTCCTTTAACAACATAACTCCCTTGAATGAGCTCCAAGAACTCCTTGTGCTGGACTCCTTGTATGTTCAGTGGTATTATAACTAAGTTCCAGTTTATATGGCTGATTATGCTCTGAAAGTAAATTCACACAAACATTATGAGATTATGGTGACAGAGTTGTAGACTTTCTAAGAGCTGTTGGGAGACTGTTGGCCCATCTTTGGCCAAGTAAACATAATTGTGATATTTGGCTAGATAAAAACATGTCCATTGCTAGCAGCTATGGCCAAGGCTGTCAAAGTCCAAAAGTTAATTTTGGGGGGTTTGGAATCTAGAATTTTTCATTGTGATTTCATTTGCAGAACTGGAAAGGACTTCCAGAATCCAACAGGTTCAATCCTCCCATTTTATAGGTGAGAGGACTGAGGCGCAGAGAGGTAAAGGATGCCCCAGGTATGCTCATAGAATTGGATTTTGGAGACATCCTGACACAGAGGTAAAGTAGTTTGGGCAATACTGGGGTCCCAGAACAGAAGGAGAAAAGCTCTTCTAGTGGAGAAATGCACATCTTTCAGGTGTCTGGGTAGGCACTGGCCAGATTCCAAGTGGGGACTCTGCTGTGGGGGTGCCCTGCTACTTTCCAACCTGGGGGCTCCATTCCAACAGCCTGCAAAAGCTCTCAGCTCTGGAAAGCCTCCAGTTTTTCACAAGAGATCTGTATAAAATGTGTCTCGCACACCATAGGCAAAGTGCTGCCTAAACTTTTGATTGCCGTCATTATGTTCCAGTAGGTTCTTGTATAACCAGGCAAGGTATCAGGCCCTTAGTCTTGAGCTCCTGACTGATCTTTCTGATTCAATGGTTGAATCAAATTCAAGAGCTCTGATCACTTCGTGTCCATCCCATAGTTAAAGAGATTCCAACTATTTTTGGTCAGAAAACAAATATTCTCCAGGCTACGGGCAAGTTTGCCAAGACACATCCTTATTCATTATACAACCACCAAGATACAAAGCCCTAAAAATAGGGAACTTGCTTTAATATTTCATTTGGCATCAGGATGATAAGTTCATATTAACTGCAGGCAGTACTGTAGACTGGTTTCATTTGACTTCCTGGGTATTATGCTCTTTGGCCTTGGAGGGCAAGTTCTTGTTTATCTTCATCTCTGCTTGGCTTCAGATTAAGGCTTTGTGCATTAAAAAAAAAAAAAAAAACAAACTTTTCACCACCCATCTGTTTAATAATTATTTTCCCTTTTCTTTTTTTAACTCACTTGCTATGCTAACATTACTGTGTCTAAATAGAATGTCTATATTTGATTGCATTGTTCATTTAAAAACTTCTTCCTTGTTTGTTTAATTAGAATTTAGAGTATGCCAGAACTAGATCCCTTTCAATAATGCAAGAATCAAAATTACTTTCATAAGTCCCAGTGGGTTAATGATAGTATCTGTGTTTATCTCTGAGATCCATTAAGGAAGAAATCTTTCCTGTTTTCATTGATTTCTTTGGGTAGAGGGAAGCATTAAATTTTTATTTAAGTATGACTTGTTCAGAATTCAACTTTTCCCCAGTTGGTATTTCTACATTTTATTAAGCTGCACAATGAACTTTGGGTAAAATGTATTTTAAGAATGGAAGCAACCTGTAATTGTTGCATGATTATACCCTTCTAGTTAGGCATGATGCTGTCGGTTAGGTAAAAGGATATTCAGCCTTTTAAAGTATGTTCTTCTTCCAGCCATTTTCCTTGCTCAGTTCTGTAAGGTTAAGTACGAGACTAAAGTTTAACTGATTGTCCATATTATTTCTTGACTATCATCCGAGTAAGCAAGTCCTGTCTCCTTTACTGGCTGTTTGCATGACCTTGGACGTGGGTCTAAGCTCTCCTGTGCAGATAAGGAAGTGAAGCTCAGACAGAATCAAGGACTTGGTGAAGTCATAGGCTTTCTCAGAGATAAAACCCCTTTTCCTCACTCTGCCGCTTACTAGAGCAAGGGTTAACCTTCCTGGAATAATCATTTATGAAAACATGTATTATTACTCTAGAACCCTGCCTGGCACATAGTGGCTATTTAGATGATGATGATGATGATGATGATGACAGTTCTCATTTCCGTGTTCTCTATAGTCCCATTTTGAGGGTGCGAACCTATTTATGCTGCTGGGAGTGGCAGGCAGGTTTCATTTCAGGTGTTAACTAGATCACTTTGTAGGGCCTTCCTGGAGCACTGTGGTTGGGAGGAGAATTCTGGCCCCAGTTCTCTCCTTTCTTCCTCTCTTCTTCTCCTCTCACATCCAAATCACTAGTGGTGGTTATTGCAGAACGACTGAGCCAGCCCTCTGATTGAAGGAGGGTGATGGTTATTCCTCTCCAAGTAAGGATTTTTTTTTTTTTTTTTATGAGAGAGGGAAGGAGGGCAAGGGGGGACGTGGAAGGAGTGCCTTGAACAGGAAAATCAAAACAGAGGTCAGGCAAGCCACGGGAGATGCAGAGGCCCTTAGGACTGGGAATATTTCTGGTTTCCATGTTGTGTAACCCATCTGGCCAGGTGAGAGGGGGTCACTCACCAAGGAGTTTCCAAGGTAGAAAATGTTCTGATCTGAACACAGTGCTGTTGTATTCCATTGATTTTAATTAGGCATAATTTATTGAGTACCTGGGATATCCAAATCATCATCCTGATTGTTTGCACAATATGGATGAATAAGAGACAGTCCTGCTCCTGATGTCTTTAGGTGCTGAGGCTCTCTCTGCCACAGGCCTCACCTGTGGGCACTTCAAACAAATAAAGCTTCCTCGCTTCATGGATGCTTTGTCAGGTTCTGCCTTCCTGGCTAGACTCAGCCCTGTGAAGGGGGCCAGCGTCTGTGTGTGTCTCTTTCTCACCAGATGTCTGCAGAGTCTGTTGGGAGTTGCGATGCAGTTCTGACACTGATTACCTAGAGTTAGGTCAGATCTCACAGGGGAGGGGCTCAGGTCTTCACAAGACTGCCCTTGCTTCAGACACTAGGCACAAGCTCTGGGATTTCCAGGCCACCAGCACATTTGACCAAACGGCTACGAATCTGGGGCTTCCCCTACCTCTTCAGTCACAATAATTTGCTAGAATGACTTGTAGGACTCAGGAAAGTGCTATACTTATCATCCTAGTTTTGTTTTTAAGTTTATTTATTTATTTTGTGGGGGTGGGGGGAAGAGAGAGAGAGAGAGAGAGACACGGAGAGAGACAGAGAAAGACAGAGAGAGAATCCCAAGCAGGCTCCTCGCTGTCAATACAGATCCAAATGCGGGGCTCCATCTCACAAACTGAGATCATGACCTGAGCTGAAATCAAGTCAGCTGCTTCGCTGACTGAGCCACTCAGGTGCCCAAGATCATAGTTTTATTATAAAAGATACAAATGAGGACCAGTAAAATGAAGGAATGCACAGAGAAAGGTCTGGGTGGTCCTCCACACAAGGCTTCCCTGTCCTCAGGGTGCATCACCCTCCTGGCACAACAATGTGTATTACCAGCCAGAAACTCGACTGAGCTTTGGTATGCCAAGCTTTCATTGGGGTTCCATTACATAGTCATGATTGGTTGAATTATTGGCCGTGTGACTGAACTCTACCTCCAACCTCCCTCCCCTCCCTGGAAGTCAGGCTGCTATCACCTGGCTCAAGGCCCCAGCCCTCTGGTCACATGGTTGGTCTTTCTAGCATGGCCATCATCTATCCTGAAACTATCTCAGGGGGTAGGGGGTACCATTAGCCACCTCATTAGCATAACCTCAGGTGTGGTCCAAGGAACCACCAAGAGCAACAAGGACACTGCTGTCACTTGGAAAATTCCAGTGATTGAGAGGGTCCCTTTTAGGAACCAGTGTCAAAGGCAAATTCTTTATTATATAGTAGGAGTGTTCAAGAAAGCATTGTTTGTTCTAAAAAAAAAAAAAAGATGAAGCTATAAACACCTATAAAATGAGACCTAGTAGAAATGGTGCCATGTCTGAGGCGATCACTTCATGTCCACAGTGCTTAGAGAGGGTGGCATTTGAGTGAGCTCAGATGATGGGAAGATTCTGATAGACAGAAAGTGGAGAGGGCACAGGAGAGGGCAGAATTTCCTATTAATAACTCTTTACTCCTTCATGTTTTAATCCATGTGTTACCTGACCCTTTTCTCCCTTCTCTAGTCATCTCCAAAACAAAATTCCACCTCCACAGTCTGTAGCAATGTGTGAGCAACATAAGGTGGTTGGAAAAGGCAGAACAGGTTGGAGTCTAGGGCTGGAACTGGTTCTATCACTTACTAGCTGTTTGACCTCGGATAAACCACTCTGTACCTCAGTTTCTTCATCAGCAAAATGCGGGTAACAGCAGTATCTCCCTCATAGGCTTATGTGAACTAAACAAGCTTATATAGGCAAGTCACTTACAGCACTGCCTGCCATGTTATTTATGGGACATTGTAACCAGGTATCATTCTCCTGCCATTTCGAAAAGCAGAAGGAGAGAAAGTTTGAATCATTTCATTTGGAAGGATCTGGCTGTTCTTTCAAGCTTGCTTTTCCACCTTGCAGCTGCTGGATGACCTCTCCCTTTTTTCCTCTTCCCACCCTCGGCCTGGCCTTCCCTTCTCAGACTGTCTCTCGCTGGGCCTCTCTGTCCTTTACTCCAACTTGTAGTCTCCTAGCCTCTGCTGAATCCTCTCTTGTTGAATGCCAATGGCTTTATACTGAGAATGCAGATTTTGCTTGCATTTGTTTAGAGTAAGATCTTTCATTATGTACCTTTTCTGGACTGGACATCTGGCTAACCTGCTGTTAATGTGACTCAGAACATGAGGGAGAAGCAGAAAGCAGGAGGAAATAGGCAGCCAGCGGCCAATGGAGTCAGATTAGGGACAGCCTTGAGTAGCCAGGGCTTAAATCCACTGGCAGTAGGGAGCCATTGAAGGTTTTTGACTAGAAGAGAAGGTACAATGGAAGCATTTAACAAATGGTTCTCCAGGTATGATTATTCCAAGACCCTCTGCATCCAAACAGAAGGTAAGCCAGTCACAATGCTGTCAGGCAAAGATGGCTGTGCCCTCTAAAATTCACAGACATTTCAGGGACACCTGGGTGGCTCAGTTGGTTGAGCGTCTGACTTCAGCTCAGGTCATGATCTCACAGTCCGTGGGTTCGAGCCCCACACCAGGTTCTGTGCTGACACCTCAGAGCCTGCTTTGGATTCTGTGTCTCCCTCTCTGCCCCTCCCCTGCTCATGCTCTCTCTCTGTCTCAAAAATAAATAAAAACATTAAAAAAAAATTTTTTTTAATTCACAGACATTTCATAAACAACCTGAGTGAGTCTCCTTCTAGCTCATGAGATGCGGCACACATCTAGTGTCTTTCACGAACAAGGCTCTGGGCCAAGTCCTGTCTTCCACATAAGCAGAGTTTTTAAAAATGTTTTAATGTTTATTTATTTTTGAGAGAAGAGACACAGAGCATGAGTGGGGGAGGGGCAGAGACAGGGAGACACAGAATCTGAAGCAGGCTCCGGGCTCTGAGCTGTCAGCACAGAGCCTGACGTGGGGCTTGAACTGGACCTAATCATGACCTGAGCCCAAGTCGGACGCTTAACTGACTGAGCCACCGAGGCGCCCCCCCCCCCCACATAAACTGTTTTTATTGCAGGACCTCCTGAGGTCTCTGATCCTTCGTTTCAAGATAGCAGATTTCCTTGTGCCTTGTGAAGAGCAAGTGATAACTGCACTGCTATCTTTGTTCTACAAATTATTTAGTGCAAGGTAGATTTTTGCCTTATACTCCGTGTCTCCCCAGATTGCAGACAAGACAGACAATGAATTAAGCATGGTTGAATTAAGGTGAGGTCCTAATAGCCATCAGCTGACCCTTGGTTTACATCATGACAACTTCAGTGGGACTGTGGCAGTCTCATGCTTCCTAGGATGTTCTTTAGTTGGGAAAAGAGCCAGCAGTCAGATACTCCCAATTTGAGGACCATATCACCATCAGCAGTGGCTGTTCTTCATCTAGTGACAGGTTAAGTGGGGGACAGAGGGGCAACCATTGCCCCATATCTACTTCAGTTTGAAAGAGATGCTGTCGTTCTTCCAAATGGAGATGCATGAGTGTCCTGACAGTTCCCCTCCACTAAAGCGAGAGACTCATATCCTGGGCCAGCTGCAGGAGGGTTCCTGAAGGACATCCAGGCTTATCCGAGAGGTCCAGGCAATGCAGCCACCCAAACGCCTCAATACCTGTGGGGATGAAGGAGAGAAGGAAGACAGAAGGGAAATGGGGAAAGAGAAGCTGTGATTCCTAGAAAGAAGAGTATTGCGGTTGCCTCCTGACAGCCCGTTCTGTCAGACATGTGTGCTCAGCTGATGGGCATCAAGTCCGTGAAGATCTATACTCTCATCTTGACTCATGGAGATCTCTTGGTTCCCTTAGCATCCTGGAGAAAAAGTAGCCCCAGGAAACCTCTCAGTGCCATCCATGGTTAGATCTCTCTCATCATCACGACATGCATGTCAGGTGCCTCCCCTGCCCTCCGTGTTCCTTTTGCCTCTCCTGTGCCAGGCATGTTAGGGTGCTAAGCTATGCCTTCAGCCTCTTTGGGTTTTTTTTTTTTTTTTTTTTTTTTTTTTACATTTTTATTTATTTTGGAGAGACAGGCACAAGTGGGGGAGGGGCAGAGAGAGAAGGAGACACAGAATCCGAAGCAGGCTCCAGGCTGGCAGCACGGAGCCGGACGCGGGGCTCGAACTCACAAACTGTGAGATTGTGACCTGAGCCGAAGTCGGACGCTTAACCGACTGAGCCATCCAGGCGCCCCGCCTCTTTGTTCTTTAGAGCTGATGAAGAGTCCCCATATAGAGCCCTCTGGTGACAAGTGTGCTCTGCAGCTGTGATCGGAGATGGGCGGGGCAAGTGGGCACAGTGGGGGTCAACGTTGGGAATGTTTTTCCTGGAATGGGAGCTGAAGTGTGTCTGATTGGCATTACCTGCCTGGCCCTGCCCGCTGCCTGCAGCCAGGGAAATCAGCAGGTAAAATGAAGTGAGGTTCTGCCCGCCGGGGAGGATGACGTCACAGGGAGAGGGAGATGCTGGAATCAGAAAGAGACGCCAGAGCTGGGCGAAGAGAAGGAGTTTGTAAGCCTGGTTGATTTTCAGCTGGTCTAGTGTGATGAGCATATGAAGCCTAAGAGATGAGTATGTGAAGACGTGAGCTCTTTAGAAGTTTCATTTTATGGACCCAGAATCCCATGTAGCTTACATTTGCATTCTCGCGTGGACAATACCCGGTGCCTTCAGCTGCCTCAGGGGTAGAGGACCATGAGGGGCAACTGTCTGGGGCTCTCTCCTGGATCCATACAGCAGCCAGTTCCTATTTGCCTCCTGCCCACCATCTTCTGGGGATGCCAAGAAGCATTTAGATCTAACACTGCCCTCTGAAGAACTTGCTCCTTTTTGCAGTAATGACAAGAAAAAAGTCCTTGGCAGCTGAAATAGAACCATGGTCTTTAAACAACATATAAACTGAATTTTCTTTCTCTTCTTTCTTGTTTAATCAAGCTTGGCTGTGATAACTTTGGGAGAAGCAAGGACTCAGTGTGGAGGGGATGGATCTCTCTTGGTTGCTACGGCAGATGCCTGAGGGACAGCCTGAAGTTGAACAAACAGATCCCAGACGTTCCCAGGCCTCACTATAGCCTAGAATTAGGACAGATATCCATTGTGGAAACCTAGCATTGGAAAAGACCAAGAAAATTGAAGTCAAGTGGGTTAAGTGACTGACGATCATTTATTTCTTTGTTCAAGAAACATTCGCTGAGTACCAGGCACCAGGAGAAATGTTAAAATATGAATAATGTGCTTTAGGGGCCACCGGTTCCAACATGCCCAGTGGCAGGCGCAGAACCCTTTGCAAACTTAGATGCTTCCAAATCAAGCTGGGAAACACCATCAAAGCCCCAGCGGAGGCTGGTAGAAGTATGGGGTCTGCGCTCAGCCTTGTGCCCTGAGTCCAGTCTTCGTCTAATGTGCTACCTGCCACACATCTATGGAGCAAGGCCTCCCCTCTAAATCCTTACACATGTGGCCACTCCTCATGTGTTGGCCTGAGGTTGCCGAGGATGTCCTAGTCCTCTTTGTCAACATTCTACCTGGAAATCTCCTTGCTCAAAGCTTTGGGTTCATTGGGTATATTTTCTGTCTTCCAAGTTACCATAGTTTCCAATTATACCAAATGTTTTGCATTACAAAACATGGCACCCCAGTTTTCGTCATTTATGGTGTTTTCTTCATCATTTTTTAGTCTCTCAAAATGTATGTTCCAGATATGAATGTATTCATATATTTATATATGCATATTACCCCCTGTGACCTGTTCTAAAGCCAATGCCACATAGTTGAGTTTTGTTAGGGCAGTATTCCACTTGTGTGGACATACCGCATCTTAGTCAACGATGCTGTGCAGAAAGTAACCACGAAATTTCAATGGCATATCATACATAGCAACAAGCACCTGCTCCTGGCTCATGTGACTGCAGGTCACCTGGGCTCGGTTGGGCTTGGATCCAGGCTGTGGGCTTAGATCAGGTGTGTTGCATGGACTAGCAGTTCCTGGGGGCAGAGTCTTCCCATGGCCATGTCAGAGCTACAACAGGGACGAGTGGAAACACAGGGTATTTTAAAGCCTTGGCTCAGAACTTGCTGCACTGGCCAAACACAACATCAGTGAGGCGGAGATGTACCTTCTGTTTCTGGTGGTTGCACCTACAAGATCACATGCCAAAGGGAGGGATGAGGAATTGAGGAGATAATGAAATCTATAATATACAGTTATCCTGCTGCATATGGAGGATATTTGGAGATCTGACAGTCTCTAAGGAGACTTTCAATTAATCCTCTTGCTTTTTTAGCCCCAACATCAACTCCTTCTTCTAGAAATACCTGGCCCTGCCAATTCCTGAGCCATTTGGGGGGTTATGTAAATCTGGTTGCTTCTTGCCTTTCCCACTACCGCCTTAGGATTCATATTTTCAGGTTTGTTGAGTCAGTTACCACTTATCCATCTGCTTTCCAGCTTCCAAAATTTCATTGCTTTTGTCTCTTTTCACATTTTCTTTGTCCTTGTGGGCTTATGCCTATAATAAAGCCCTTTTACTGTTATTTCCATGGGGCTTGGGCAGAGAATAAGGCTAAATGCATGTTTTCAATCCATCATCATTCCCACCTGGCTCTTTCTTGACACCTTAATGATCAGCCTTCTCTCCCTCCCCAGCTACTCTGGCTTTAATTATGCACTGCTTAGAGCCCCTTGTTGCCCGGAGACAACCCAGTGGAGGAACTCTGAGGAAGGGCCTGACAGGGTGGTGACTCACTTCACAGTCTGGCTGCTTGTTGGAACACGATGTGAGCTGCAGGATAACCCTTTCTGACTCAATGTTGTGTCCATAGACACAGATGCGGTGGAAGAAACCATCCACCTCTCAGCGTTTTGAATATACAGCATCACTATTTTTGATCTGAACCTGAGACATAGGGATCATTTAGTCGAATACAGACACACACACACGCACACACATGGGTGCACACGTGTAATAACAAGCTGGATTTTCTTATACTAAGTTGAAATGCAAAAGAATACAAAATGCAACCACCTGCTCTATTTTGATTACGTTCTTTACCTATAAGTTCATTGATAGAATTATGATAGTTCATAATGGAGGTGAAGGAGGGATATCCTGTAATTCAGAGTTTGATCAGCTCTTTCTTGTTTACCAAATGCAGATTGACCAGTGGAGCGTCCCATTGGATAGATGAGAAGACTGAGGACTACATGCTGTAGTAGTAATAATATTCATGTACTAAATCGTTTGACCCATAAGCCTCTCTAACAGTGCTGGGTGGCAGAAGGGGTTGCTGCAGGTGAAAACCATCTCTAAACTGAATGGAAACATTTTAGAGTGCTATAGGGACAGGGACCTACAAACATATATCCAAGCAGGGGAAGAAGGGAGACTGACCTGTAATGACTGGTAAACCTTGAGCCAGAAAACTGGGGTTCAAACCCTGATTCTGTATATTCTGTATTCCCTTGGGTAGTTTTCTTGTTCTCCTGGATGAGGAAACAAGCCTCCTTGCTCATAGCATTACTGGGAAAATGAAAGTAACACAAGCTTTTTGCCAAATTAAAGTTCTGTTCCAATTCAAGTTTTATTTGAGGATAGTTATAAATGTAAGTAGTTAATACAAGATTGGTAGTTAGTAAGGTATCCATTCTTTATACCTTCCACTGCTTAGAATACCTCACCATTGGCAAGCTGAATTAACTAAGCAAGTTGTTTACTATCTCTGTAAGTTTTCACTAGAAGGTATGGTTAATGATAATTCACACCTGATGGGCACTTGGTAAAAGCCATGCCCTCCTCTAAGCACTTTATACATATTAAATCATGTAATCCTCAGAACAACTCTATGAAGTAGGTTCTGTAGATGTTATTGTCACCATTAAAAAAATTTTTTTTAAATGTTTGTTTATTTTTGAGAGAGAGACAGAGTGCAAGTGGGGGAGGAGCAGAGAGAGAGGGAGACACAGAATCCGAAACAGGCTTCAGCTCCAAGCTGTCAGCACAGAGCCCAGTGTGGGGCTCAAACTCATGAACCACGAGATCATGACCTGAGCCGAAGTCAGACACTTACCGACTGAGCCACCCAGGCGCCCCTTTTGTCACCATTTTAAAATGAGGGAAACTGAGGCCCAGAGAAGTTAAGTAAGTTGCTTAATGTCATGTCATTTACTAGCAGAGCGAGGACCTACCTCCAGGCAGCCTGGCTTGAGTCCGGTAACTGCCATACGAACTCAGGTGTGGAATGGCCTCCATGCGTCCTTCCCATTCTCTTTAGACAGTCTATTCTGGGTTCTTCTTCCTTTGGTGGTCCACTAAATGTTCTTCGGGGTTCTCCTTCAGGCTCCGTTTTCATCTCACTACCCTCTCCCAGAACAGTTGCTATAGCTATGGCTTTAATTACCTTCTATATCTAAAGACTTCCATCCTCAGGTCCAGCCAGATCTCTCTCTTGGTGCCAGATGGGTTTAGTCAACTGCCTACTAAGTGTCTTCACTCAGATACCTTGAAATCACCTCCAGTTCTTCATAACTAAAATTTACTCATGATTTTTCCTTCTTGTTCAGTAAACCTACTCTTTCTTAGTCTGACAGCACAATTTACCTAGATGGGCAGGTGAGAGACATGAGTCATTCTCGAATCTCATCGTTCACCTATGTCCATCCAGTCCACCATAAGTCCTGCCAACTCACACAGCCAAGCTCGACTCAAGCTTGATGATAATTGTGGCTTTGCATGTTGAGTCAGTATTCTAGTCCAGGCCAGCATCATCCCCCATTTAGATTGTTGCCACATCTTCCCTAAACCATCCCTCACCTCTAGTCTTGGAATGCTCTAGCCCTTATCTCACATTGAATCAATATGATCTTTCCAAAAAAGAAACTTAATCATGTATTTTCTTGCTTAGAACTCTTCAAGGGACACCTGGAAACCTTAAGATAAAGGCCAAAACCTTTAACTTGGCTCCCAAGTGTGGTCATGACCCAGCCAATTGCAACAGCTTCATTCTTATCACCCATCTCTCTTTTTCTTGCATCCCTTCCTACAACCACAGTGACCTTTGATCACATTCATAATGTCCCTATGTATCTCTCTCACCTCAGTACCTTTGCACATGAAGCTGTTTCTTTTGCCTAAAACAGTCCCAATCCCTTACCCACCAAACCTTTCTGTTCAGCTACTATTCATCCTTTAGGTAATTAACTTAAAGTGACAGTTTTCAAGCCTTCCTTGACACTTTTGGTCTTTATTTTATGTATGTATGTATGTATGTATGTATGTATGTATGTATTTGAGAGAGAGAGAGAAAGGGTGCAGGCTCTCATGTAAGAGCAAGGGAAGGACAGAGGGACAGGGAGAAAGAGAATCTTAAGTAGGCTCCACATCCAGCATACAGCCCAACGTGGGGCTCAATCTCACAACCGTGAGATCATGACTTGAGCCTAAATCAAGAGTCAGATGCTCAACCAACTGAGCCACCCAGGCACTCCTCTTCTAGTCTTTATTAAGTGCTTTCCTTATAAGTACCCTGTGTAACACTTAACTATAATTTATTTGCAATTGCTTGCTAATTGTCTTTCAGGCCATACCAGAAATCCCTTAAAGGCAAGGACCATGTAAGTCTAACTCATTACTGTATCCCCTGAGACTAGCACAATGTCTGACACATAATAGAACTTAATAATTATTCATTGACTATTAAATGAATATTGTATAAAAACATCAAAGGTTGTAAATTGCCACAGTCCCCAAATAAGACCCCCCAAATTCAATGTTCTTTTGTCCCTAATGGATTACCACATAAAAGGCAAACTGAAGACATATCTTCACTACTAGTTATCTAAGGCATTGGAGGACAAAAGAAAGTAAGGGGAGGACTTTCCTCCTCTTTTTCCCCCAGAAGTTTTGACACCCCATTAAGTCAGATAACTCATACCCCAAGGGAAGCAATGTGGTGTTGAGGAGTCTTCTGGGAGGTGCTTCTAAATGCTTTGTGCCCTCAGAAAAAGGGCAATGATGAAAACCTTTTCCCAAGTTGAACAAAGGAAGCGACTGACACCCCTTTTGGTCTCATTTCACACTTCTTCAATAAAATTCTTGCCTTTCTGGAGACAGGTTCTCTGGAGACAGAAAATTTTGGAAGCAGGGATTGAGGACAGTGTCTGGACTGAATTGGCCACCACAAAACTTCTCCACATAACGTACTTATCAAAACCCAGCCTCATCTGCTCTCAGTAGCAAAAGGAGGTGTTGGAGGTGACATGGTTCCACCCTATCAGCCCAGGTATTTTTATCTAAACGTGTTTATCTCACAGTCTTCTCCATATTCACTTTTTATCAGTCTCTTCATCCATGAGATGGGTAGTTTGGCCAATAGCAGCTCTAGGCATTAAACAGAGTTGATGTGCTAAGTGAGATTTTCTATGATTCTCTTAGATTCCAATTTTCTTTTGAGTCACTTGTCACTGTTTGTAATAATAAGCCTATTTACATGATTATTTGTTCACTGTCTGCTCCATTCACTACTTAAACCCCTGCCTTACCTACTTCCCCGACCATTGTAAGATACTTGAGGGCAAAGACTGTGCCTATTTTGTTTGCCACTTGATCCCCAGAGCCTAGCATGGTGCCTGGCACATAGTAAAGGCCCAATAAATGCTTGTGTAAGAAATCACTGGCTGAGTGAATGTCATAATGAGAAAAGGCTTGTAGGTGACTCCATAACTCCCCCATAGATGACCAAGGTTCTCCAGAGTCCAGCACAGGTGAAAGGATTTATTTAACAGAGGTGCAGGGAAGAGTAAAGAGCCTCTCAGCAGACCTCATTCCACTTATTCTTGTCTCATTGCCCTCTATTTTGTGTTCTTCCACAAATCAGCCCCGCTGGAAAGAAAGTCTCCCAGGCTGGCATTTGAAAGATAATTTAATGAAGGGATTGTTTATAGGTGGGTGGACAGGAGCAGGTGAGCCAAAGCGGATGCTGAAGCAGCCAGGGTCGACAATAGTGAGACTCACTCTTGAGCCTGAAGGTAAAAGCTGGAGCTGGCAAGCACTGGAGGAATGGAAAGGACCATTGACAGGGGTGTAGCTGTCGAAAGACAGATAACTGTCAAGGCATGATGCAAGGCGGGGAGGAAAAAGGGCAGAAATGCCCCAAACTCTCTCCTCCCACCCTTTGATCTCCTGCTGTGTCTCCAGTTGGCACAGCTCAACAGGAAACCAGAAAGCAAGGGATCTCAGGTGATATAATCTGTAGAGATCAGCCTCCTGGGGCATAGAAGGGAAGGACATGGATCTGGGTGGGGGCAGGAGGAAAGCTGGTATGTACCATTATTGTCAGTAAGTGATTTTTTCTTTAAACAGAGAGAGGCTGCTTGTCGCCAACGTCATTCTGCTCCCCCACCACCCACATCAATCATGGTGCCTGCTGTTTCTTGACATTAATTTACTCATCTGTCTTTCTGCCTTTTTTGCCTCTCTATGGTCTACTCTTTTCTATATGTCTAGCTTTTAAACTCTTCAAAAGAAAATCTGATGGTGTCACTCTCTAGTATTGGATAGAGTACTCATAGGACAGCCTGTAAAACCTGCCTTTGGGTTACACATTTGTCTCTGCTTCGATTAGTTACAAAGCAGGCTGGTCTATGGTGAAGGATCTCTCAAAAAAGGTTGTGGGTAATAGACTTGTGAGAAGAAATGGCTTGACTGGGAGCCACCTTGCATGCCCAATACATTGTCACTCCACTTCCACCCCAAGGTGACCATCCTTCCATATAAAGAATAATAATATCAATGTTAGGTTGTTGAGAGGGACTAGCTAATGCTCACCATTAGAGTCTACTAACACAAAACCAATTGCTTCTGTCAGTCGGATACACCAAATGTGCCTGGCATTGGTGTCTCTTCTCGTGTGATGCATTTTCAACTTCCTCTCCCAACAGCTGTTGTGTCCCAGATGTTGTGTTCAGAGTCTGGTTTATGAGCTCATGTTGTTCTGCTTCTAATCAGACTACCCATATTCATTTGTCCTCATAAAAAGTAAATGACTCTGTCAATGAGGTTCCTGATAAAAGGAACAGGGCATGATGCTCTTTGTTCCTAATCAGCTCTGCAAAACCTCCTGCGAATAGGAAATGAGTGTTTCCTGGCATTTTGGATTATGTTGAAAGTTGAATTTACAAAAAATCACAGCAACTGTGTGTTCATAAGGTTTCAGGGTGGCCACCTGGATTGATTGGTGGCGGGGATTTTCTTCTGTCCCAATGCCCATTTCTCCCTGGTGGGGAGTCTCTTCTGAGTCACCTCTTCAAGGACAGACCAGTGGGACAACACCAGAGGAGTTACTGAGCCATCCCGGACCACTTCCCAGTGTTGGAACTCTCCACGATGGATGGTTCTCTGCATATCCTTTTCCCTCCTGAGAACACCCTTTCTCTTTCTCTCCATCTTGTGAAATTTGCATCCTTCAGTCTCAGCTCACGTGCATCGTTCCATGAGATAGAGCTTAGGAGGGGAGGCTCTGTAGTCAGATCACTTACACTTTCTATCCAGTCAGCCACTCATTAGTTGGGCCATAGAGTCTTTATCTGTAACTATGGGATGGTAATTGGGTGGAGGCTGCATATATTAGTGGTGAAGCATGTAGGCAGCAGAGCCAGATTGCCTGGTTTCAAATGCTGGCTCAACCACCTCCTATTTAGGTGACCTTGAGAAAATTAGTGAACCACTCAGTGCCTCAGTCTCTCCATCTGGAAAATGGAGGTCATAAGGTCCGCACAGACTTGCTGTGAGGATTAAATGAGTTCATTAAAGAAAAAGCCTTTAGAGCAATGCCTCACACATGGTAATGTTTAATGAATGTTGTACTTTATTATTTTCTCTTTCATTGAATTGTAAGGATTAAGTAAAAGATGTAAAGCACTGGAATCATGCCTGACCCAAAGTCAGTTGTCAGTAAATGATGGTGGTGGTTGTTATGTTGCACTTTTCTTAGTAGTTTCCAACATGTCAGGGAAAGGCTGTCCATCCACCTCCTGTGTTCCTACAGTATAGACGTCATACCTCTAATAGCATTTTTCACACTATCGCTGTTTGGATTCTGTCTTCCATATTGGACTATGTGGTCCTTACAGGCAAGGGTTAACTAATAAGTAAATGTTTGAAATTGCTTGATGTGAAAAATTGGTATACCTTGGTAAGGTTTTTGTTGCTAAGCTAGTCGAGATTGACACTGGTACCTTGTCAGTGGAAATTCTTTGATCAGCAAGAGGCCAGCAGCAGATGGATTGACTTTGGTTTGGGGTACATCTGTCTCTGCTCATTAGCACCTATGGTTTACCAAGTATGTGGTCTGAACATGAATCCTGGTGCTGAGAGTCGGTCTCTCCCTATTCTTTAGGTAAGCTAGACGCAGTGTTTGAAATGAATGGTGTTGAGTGAGACTTGGGGCCTCTCCTTTTTGCTCCCATTTATGTGAAGCCTTTTTCTTGGTTTCAACTGTAGTTTTCATACCCTTGACTCAAGTTGGAACTCTACCACCACAAAGTGTGGTAGAGTTTTTGGTTTTCCTGATGTAAAAAGAAGTATAGCTTTGTCTGACATGAAATGGTTTGGCCTGTGCTTGTGATATGTTAATGACTGTGAAAGAATTGACATCAAACAATGATTTACTTCAGAAATTGCTGTAGTTTGGCTGAAATGATGCTTTCAGTCAACACTCCGTGTCAACCTGTCGTTCCGACTTGCTGGTAAACATCTTTGCAGGTGCACACACATGACAAGTGCACCGCGAAATGCCCCATGTGAGTTCGTGGCTGTCATATTAGTTGGAAGGGTGCACAGACGCTATTTTTGCAGTCTGGGTCATAAGTGTATGTTATACATCGGAATAATCGTAAACATGAGTTCATATAGATAGTAAATGAATGAATGTTATATTTCTGACAAAAGAGAAGCATAGACTACTTTTGAGGTTACTTTTGAGGTTTAAGATGTATTATAACCTACACTGCGTGTGGGAGGGGGATTTCTCCAGTAGAATTTCTCCATTATATTTATTATTTCAGACTAGATTAAAATCTTAAATATGTTGGCTTTGTTTGTTGGTGAAAAGTTGGTTCTTCGTCTCTTCTTAAAAAGCATTTGTAGGGGCGCCTGGGTGGCTCACTTGGTTAAATGTCCCACTCTTGATCTTGGGCTCAGGTTACCATCTCACAGTTTGTGAGTTTGAGCCCCTTATCAGGCTCTGTGCTGATGGCCCAAAGCTTGCTTGGGTTTCTGTCTCTCCTTCTCTCTGCCCCTCTCCTGTTTGTGCTCTCTCTCTCCCTTAAAATAAATAAATAAACTTAAAAAAAACCATTTGTAAACATCCTTAATTTTATCTTAGAGTATTTATAGCTTTTGGTGGGTTCTATTCAGAAGCCTCTGGATACATCCAAATATGCTCTCTGTGGCGGTGGCAGATTTAGCTGTTCTGGGGGATGTGCCTTTAACTTACAGAAAATTCAGGCTTGTGTGTTTTGCATTCAACAGCTGACCAATTAGCTTCTGTGCAGTTTAGCCAGTATGTTGTGATGCTTTATAATATCTTTTGTCCAAACCTAGAGCTTGTCTCATTCTGGGTTTGGATTGTCTGCTGGTCTACCAGCTGTGCTCATTGTACCGTGCTCGCCCTTTGAGTTTCCCCAACCCAGCTGTGCCTACTGCTGTTTGCTTAGGCTCTGTGGGAGAAAGGCTGTCATACGGCAGATTAAACAGATGCTGGGGTTCTATCCAGATTCTACTATTTGATGCCAGTTTTTAGTACATTTGTGTGTGGCTTGTATTTTTAATTTCCTCTATGTTATGATATTTTGAAACCTTAAAAAAAAAAAAACAAAAAAACCTTTCTGGCTAGGGAGAGACTGTCCCTCCCTGGGCGAGCCAGTTCTTAGAGATAGCAAAGGACTCTAGGGGAACATGCCTTTGATGAGAAAACTCACCTATCCAGAGGCACATCTCCTCCATCTGGCTCATTCACACCAAACCAACATCTCTCCTGCCCTCAATAACCCCAGGGCCCAGTACCAGGCAATGAGAGACCACTGCTATAGGCTAAGGCCCACTGGAATTATTCATACGAGCCAGTCCTAAACTGTTGACTCTGCCCTGCTTTGCCTTTCCCATGGAAACCCCAATAAAGACTCTGGCCTAGATTTCCCCCTCACTCCTGCTTTGTGCCTCCTGAACACCCTGAGGCTTCCCCACGTGGCCCCGTATGGCCAGGACCTGTGAGCATAACAAACTTTTGTTTTCCTGAACATCTCCTGTGTCTGCTCTTTATGGCCACACTGACTGACCATCACACAAAACAGCACAGAACAATTTGTATTTTCACCAGTAGTGTCAACATTTGAGGGGCACATGTTGGAGTCATTTAAAATTGACCATCCTGGGATACCTGGGTGGCTCAGTCCATTAAGCATCTGACTCTTGATTTGGGCTCAGGTCATGATCTCATGGTTTGTATGATTGAGCCTGGCGTCGGGCTCTGCCCTGATAGCATGGAGCCCTACTTGGGATTCTTTCCCTCTCTCCTGTCTCTCCCTTCCCCCCACCTCAAAAATAAATAAATAAATAAATAAACTTCGAAAAGTAAAATAAAATTGACTATCCTTTTGCTTCCATATACATTTCCTGTGACCGATGATGGATCACCATTTGTCATATATATCTTCACACAAGGGTGTCGCTAAATGTCCTCGGTTCATATCTTGTCTTATGGTCAGGAAGGTCTCCTTCATCTCTAACCCAATTCCTTCCTATTGCTGCCCAAAGCAACTGATTTTCTCTGTGTCTCTGCCTTAATAATTAATTTTCTAAAAGTAATTGAGATTCATTTCAACCATGCCAACTCCAGACCATTTATCTAGGTACTGTTCCTCCTCTCAAAATTGCAAATGCAGCAGAATTTCCTGGGCTCAAGATGTTGATAAGTGTTCAAAGAGCACAGCCTCAAACTTGAAAAGAATATCAAGGGATTAAAAAATAGCAATAAGTACATGCTGACTACCACTTTCCTAAAAGCTCCATTTCTGCACTGAGTTGACTTCGAGAGAGTTGGGTCTTTTTTTTTTTTTTTTTTAACAATATGATGAGGAAAACACTCATTAAAGTAAAGTAAGACTTACGATAAAGTAAGTCTTTAAAGTAAGACTGCCCTAGGGTCATGTTGGCTCCTGTCACTTACTGCCTGTCCGATCTTAAGGCAGTTATGTCCCTTCTCTGAATCTCAGTTTCAGCATCAGTAAAATGGGGATAATGGTAGCTGCCTCATGGTATTGTCATGAAGATCAAATGACATTTTCAGATGGAAAATACTTCCCAAATGGTAGCTATTCCACAGTGTGGTTTCTCTCTGCTGGGCTTGTTAATGTAATGCGACCGTTATGCTATACGGTGACAAGTAGACTCCATTTAATTATTACCAAACCACATTAATAAAATCCGAGTTTGTGGCTGTTTAGACAGGGTTGAGCAAAAGTTTATTATTATTATTATTATTTTTTTTTACTAAGAAGGGATTTGCTGAGCAAATTTTTCTGTCAACTGGAATGGAGATAGGGAGAAAATCTAAGCTACTTACAGCTTTTAAAAATTGCAATAAAGAGAAAGAATTAATTAAAAACACCCATTATCTAAGTCATTGAAAGGGTTGGGGAGACAATCTATTTAGTGTTGCTTGCCACTGATTCGTGTGCAATTAGTTTCTGTCTTACAAAGGCGTGCCTCATTAAAACTAGTCTGTATTTCAGACATCTCCTCAATTAAGATGTGTTTTCCTTTCAATTAATCTGAATCCATGAGTTTCTCTGACACTGCAGAAATGGAACATTGAGTCAAGGTAAAGTGCTATCTATCCATCCTGAAACTGTGGGAAAGACCTTCATTCACTAATGCTAATTTACATTGCATTTACTTTACACTATACTTATGCTAATTATTGCTGTACTCCCATTTCCTAACCCTTCATTAATTCATCGAATATTTATTGACAGTCAGTCAGTGACCTGGCACTCATTAACAGAAGACTTTTTCTTCTGGCATCAGTGAAAGAGATAAAGCTTGCTTTCTCTAATAGTGAATGTGTGCAAGTCTCGATCAGATCTAAGCACTGATAGATGCAGGTTTAACAAGATGTTGAAAAATGACTTCTCATGCACATTTTTACTCTATCCTTTCAATGAATAAGGACAAGACAGGAGTTAATTATTTGACATCCATAAGTGAATGCAGGAATGACCTCACCCTTTGGCAAGGTCAGACAGACTTGGGATGGGGGGTGATCACTAGGTAATTACCGGGGATCTGTAGGGTCATGTGCCTGTGCTCTGCACAGGTTGAAAGTCTGACCTCAGCCTCAGGCTTAAGGATACACTACAGCTCATTGTCATTATTAAGACGTTTTCAGGATGCAATTACTTACTACATGTTTCTATTAGCACTTGCAAATTTTTACAATTATTCCTTTGCTAAGAAACGATTAGAAATGGCAGGACTGAGTTGGATTGTGTGTTTGTCTGCTCATCCTGATGTTGCAATTTTGATCTTTTCTTCACAATATTATCCAAATACATATAACCTGAAAGCTCCCAAAACCTTCAGTGACCTCTTGATGATCAGTTCTCAATACTCATCCTACCGGACTTTGTAACAGTGTTTGACACAGCCAATCATTCCTTTCTTCTTCTTCTTAAATTTCCTCTATCATTTTATTTATTAAAAACATTTTCCCCTCTGTCATTTTAATTACTTGAATTCTGTTGTAAACTCTCAACTCTTCAGTTTTATGCTAGACCCATCAAAATCTTATCTGACCCCTTGGCTTCATGAAAAGAACACGTTAATGTCATTCTTAAGCAAAATTTTTTATTTTTGTGTTTATTGCTGTTAAGTAAATATAGTCCTGTCCCCCTGTGTCGGTGCTCAAGGAGTGTTTGTTAAATTCGGGGGTGACTGTGGAAATTGGGTTTTGCAATCATCCTCTATCTCCTACTTTATCATTATACCTTAGTTGTCTGAAATTCTTCACCTATTTCACTTTTTTTCTATCTTGTAGTTTTCATAAGATTTTTTCTAATTATTATTAATTTTGCTTCTTTGATGTGGGTCCACTTCTTTGGTCTAAGCATCTTTAACTTCTCCCCTCTCCCCATTTCTCTAATTCATTTGCTTCCAGATCTTCTTTATTCTTTTAGAAATCTTTGAGACTTTGACGAGTTTTTTTTTTTTATGTATATAGTCTGTTACTTTTAAAATTTTTTAACGTTTATTTTTGAGAGAGAGAGAGAGCAAGCGAGCATGGGGGAGGGGCAGAGAGAGAGGGAGACAGAATCTGAAGCAGGCTAAAGGCTCTGAGCTGTCAGCACAGAGCCTGATGCGGGGCTCGAACTCACAAACTGCGAGATCATGACCTGAGCCGAAGTCGGACGCTTAACTGACCGAGACACCCAGGTGCCCCAATCTTACTTTAAAAATGGTTTCCTTTTTCCCAGTCAGCTCGCCCCTCTGTTCTTGTGGTGATACTTCCACTTACTTTAGCTTTGTCTAAGTTTGAGGAAAAAGGTCCAAGTTGATTCTTATCTTCTTAATGTGTACTTAAACCTTATCTCTTCTCTTTAGAGGCAGCTTGTAAAGCCTATTTTTGTCTCCACAGTTTAAAAACCTGACAAATAGGCATGGTTCTCATTCCCTTCTCAACCAAGATACTTGAAAGTGCAGTCCCAGGATGCTGCCTCCATTTCATTACTCCTGTCTTCTTCTAAGCCCTTTGCAATCTGGTTTTCACTCTCATCATCTCATGAACCCGCTCTGAGAAAAATTCATTTCTGGTTCTCTCTTGTTCCTTTTAGTACTCCTCTCCCTCAACTCCCTCCTTTCCAAAGCTCTCTACCCTCTTTAGCTCCATGATGCCATTTTCTCTAGAGTTTTCCCTCCTGCAGTCCTCTTGCTCTTTTTTGGACTAATCTGTGGGCTTCTTTTCCTTTGCCGTCTCTTTAACCCTTACTCCTCTCCAGGCTTCATCCTTCCTCCTCTGTTCCTCTCACTGTGCATAATCTTTCATCCTGGGGGAATTCACCTACTCTTATTCATGTCACTACCCCCTCCCCAGGACTTTGTGCTATTTCCTCTACCATGAATGCTCTCCTGCTTTCTCTCTCTTACTCATCCTTCAAATGAGTTACTACTTCCTCCAGGAAATTTTTCTTCAGTCCATCCTTTGGACAAACCGTCCCCTCTACTGTGCCCCTGGAGTACGCTTGTTGACGCCATTATCACAGCACACATTACATTATAAAGAAATTATCGGTGATTTCCTTAAGGGCAGGAACCGTATTTTTGTACGCTTGTGCCTGATATAGAACTCAAGAGCTTCTTTGAAGCTTCTCTCTGAGATGCAACCCTCTTCATCATCCAGCTGAGATTGTACTTCAACTCAAGATAGATTTTTAAAAATTATATTCTAGATCACTTTTTCTCTTGTTAACTTTCTATGGTATCTCTCATAGGCCTTTCATTTGCAAACTAAATCCTTTTGATCCATTTACTAATTCAGTCAAGGTCACTATCATATATTTACATGCTCTAGCTATGGTTTGACTTTAACCATCACCTACCTATATGATGGCTCCTAAATCCTTTCAGCAGCCCTTGTACTGTCCCAGAGTGTTTCTGTACCTCCTGTCCCTTGCATGCAAGTATTTCTTATCCTCATGCTATGGAGTTTCTGGTGCCTTGAGGTGTCTCCAACACCCAGGACAAGTTATTCATTGTTGAGGAGAAGGGAACTACTTTCAAGTCCCTCATTTGGATATAGTGTGTAGGCTGGGGGAGGGGAGCAAAGGTGGGTGCTAGTGAGGTCAGCATAGAAAAGCAGTGGCAGGGTGAGAGGGGGTTTTACCAGTTTGCTGTGGCTGCTGTAACAAAATGCCACAAACGTAGAGACTTACAAAACACAGTTATTCTCGTACACTTCTGGGGGGTCTCATGTCTGAAGTTAGTTTTAAAGGATTAAAATCAAAGTGGAACCAGGATAGTTCCTTCTGAAGGCTCTGAAGGGAGAATCTATTTCCTTGCCATTTTCAGCTTCTAGAGGCTCCTAGCTGAAAATTGGCTCCTGGCTGCATCTCTGCTTCCACTGCCTTCTGCTTTAACTCTGATGCTCCTGCCTCCCTCTTATAAGGACCCTTGTGACTACATTGGGTCCATGTGAATAATCCAGGATAATCTCCCCATCTGAAGATCCTTAATTTAATCACATGGGTGCTGTCCCATTTTCTGTATAAGGTAGCGTTTCCAGGTTCTGGGGATTAGGGCATGGACGTATTTGAAGGGCATTATTCAGCCTACCATGTGGTCCTGAGTCAGGGTAGAGATAGAAGCAAGAGTGTTTCTGCAATGGAAGGAGATGCAGAATCCTTGATTTTTAGCAGGTGTGAAGGTCAAAGTGTGTGTGTGTGTGTGTGTGTGTGTGTGTGTGTGTGTGTGTGTAGAGAGGGGGATGTCCTAGAAGAAAAACAGTTGCTATCGGTGCTGCTTCTAGATAATACAAAACTAATGTCAAAAGGAAAAATTCTACATCATTTTTTGCATGAGAGTAATAAACCTTAGAGTCACTTATATGAACTGCCTATGATTTATGCCTAAATATCTGATGGCAAAATAATATTTTCCAATTAATTAACTGGCTACACTATCATCATTTAAGTTTTGTTTTAAAACAGTGTGCTCGGGTGTCTGGTCCTCACTCTCACAAAGCCAGAGGCTTTGAAGCTGGGGTTCAGGACTCTGAGCAAAGAAGAGAGAGATGTTTATAGCATGCTTTTTTCTGTTGCATCCTTTTCTTTAGAGGGAGCTGTGGTTAAAGGAGATAACGTATTAATGGTGAAAAAACAAAGGTAGAAATTCCTTCATTTGAGACACTCGATGACTACAGAGAATGCACATACATTGAAGTAGATGGTCTGCTAACAAGGCAAATGGAATGAAAAGAGTCATTGGAAGATGTCTAAGTTTAGTTTCTCCTGAGAAGCAAATTTTGGGATCTGGATTTGAGTAGGCAAATACGGATGTGATTACTTTAGAATGTCTCCTGTTCTACAGTTGTGTGTAGAAGGCAGCCACATATTTAGCCATCAACACCAAACTTCCACTGGCCAAGAATCAAGATGGCCAAGAACCATCCCTGGGCTTTTCTCCTCCGTGCTCCCTGGCTGCTCCGTGCTCTACTGTAGACTGTAGATCTCTGTAGCATTGGAGAAGGCCTGGAAGCAGAAAGTCAGAAGACACCCAGGGGCATGACTAAGGGGGCACTGCCAGCCCCAGAGGAGTCTGCACTCCCCTCCATCTGCCTTCCAGCCATAACTGAAAGCAGAAGGCAGGCAGGATGTGAGCAGGGTGCCAAAGACAAGAGCTACAGAAAAATCTCTTCTCAAACGCTAGGTAGTATGCCCTGAGGACCCTGTGATGGCCATCTGTTTAACAAGAGAAAGATGTCAAGTTTCCTAATGGAACAGGACTGGGCTGTGAGTGAGGCAGTTATGGGGTCACACTCCATTAATATAGCTGTCACCTCCCCAAGCCTCCGTTCCTCATAGTAAAATAAGAACAGTTTCTCCTTTTGAAGATTGTTATGTCAAGTAAAAGGGGTAATATATGCAAAGTGCTTTGCATGGTGACTAGGATATGTCTATACCCATAAATGAGAGTATTTGTGCTAAAAGGAAAATGGAAGAGACGAGAGGAAGAAGAAGGGGAGGGAGAAGAACAGAGGGAGAGGGGTAAAGAAAGAAAAGAGAAGGGGCACTTAGGTGGCTCAGTCAGTTAAGCGTCCAACTTCAGCTCAGGTCATGATCTCGCGGTTTGTGAGTTCAAGCCCCACATTGGGCTCTCTGCTGTTAGTGCAGAGCCCGCTTCAGATCCTCTGTCTCCTTCTCTCTGCCCACCCCCATGCTTGCACTCTCCCTCTCTCTCAAAAATAAATATATTTTTTTATTCTGTATTTATTTTTGAGAGAAAGACAGTGAGACAGAGTGTGAGTGTGGGAGGAACAGAGAGAGGAGACACAGAATCTGAAGCAGGCTCCAGGCTCTGAGCTGTCAGCACAGAGCCCAACGCTGGGCTCAAACTCACAAACCGCGAGATCATGATCTGAGCTGAAGGCAGATGCTTAACCAGCTGAGCCACCCAGGCACCCCATAAATAAACATTTTTTAAAAAAAGAAAGAAAAGAGGAAAGAAAAAAGAAAGGGAGAAAGGAAAGAGGAAGGAAGAAAGGAAGGATCGAAAGAAGGAAAGGAAGGAAGGAAGGAAGGAAGGAAGGAAGGAAGGAAGGGAAAAGAAAGGTTATATTAATTGTCACCTGAGGCATCTGCTACAAGAAAAGCCACGCATGTTCATAGTTCTTGCTAAATAATGTCAGTGACTATTTCACAGCTCAGGACACAAAGTCTTGCACATGTTTCACTAGAGTCCTGAGTCTAGATCTCTTTTGCTTCCCACTTCAGTTCCTTGGTATTCCTCTGATAGAGCGTCTGACTTGAGATGCACTCTCTCCACTCAGGGTCGCTTCAAGGCTGCCAACATGACCTGACTAGCCTTGAGGACAAAGGCCTGACCCTCATCCATTGGAGGTGTGTTGGTGTTTCACCCAAAGGATAAGTGAACTGTTACAGGTCAACAGCCAGGTTCTTATTTAAAGTCTAAATCACCACTGGGCAGTAATTTTTACCTTGGGATGGATTTTGCTTGTTTACTGGTCCTTGGAATACAGATAATTCATACTTACTCTGCCATAGACTGGCTGACCTTGCAGCCCACAAAGTAATTTGGTGGAACAGTCCAGGCTGGCCTCAAGCTCAGCTTTGCCAGAAACACTGGTGCTGGGGCCACAGCCTTCTCCTGATTTTGACACTGTTAAGGAGTTTCTAGTTCACAAGGCAAAATCAATGGCAAAATCCCCCAAAAAGGAGGCGCAAAAGATCTGCAACAGAAACAAATACCAGAGCAGCAATATCACCACTTCCCTGGAGTAGAAAAATTCAAAGTAACGACCAAGGCAACTGATATCCTGGCTACAGAGGGGCACGTTCACTCATACTCCCACATACTCACACACTGGTACCAATGAGAGATGGTTTGGAGACAACTGTTTTGAGTTCTGTCTCAGGGAGATAGTGTAGAGCCAAGACTTCATAAAACTCAGTGGGCTGAATGGTGCTAATTCATCCTGCTGCACAGCTTTCGTGTTCCCTGAGGGAGGTGGCACACTTTGATGAATCTGGATCAGGGGACTTGACTTCTCCTGACTTACTAAACCAGATGCATGGACCCTCTTCTGCTTCCTATTTAGCATGATGTAGGAGGAGGAGGAGGACCCTCTGATCATGGGGAAAGGGCAGACTTGAAGGATGGGAACGCACAGGGTCAGATGCACTGTGAGCTCAGCAGCTTGGAACCCTACCATTTGGCCCACATGGTCAAACGTTCTTGCAAGATTTTCAGGAGAAGGAGATTTTGACTATAATTGGTTAAGAGTCATGGTCTCCGCATCACGACTGCATTTACCCTCATGTGTGAAAACACTGGTGTAGCCAGAGGTGACTTTAGGATCAGTCTAAGAGGAAGCTGAATTGGGGATGCATTCTGTTTAAGTTTAATAAGATATATTTATGTGGTTTACAGTCACTTCCATGTATACATATATCTGGTGGTTAGTTAATAAAAATATGTGATTATGCTAAGGTATTTTTCAGACTTTGGAACCATCTGTTCCAGGCACTCGTTTTAGCAATTCTCACGGGGAAACTCCCCTTATTTCTTTACATGGTATAGGGGGAAAAAATAAATCATAACACAGTTCGGAATGTGGGAATCCTGGATTATGAACGTGGAAACTAGCACCACTACCCTTAACTCTATCCATTCCCCAAGGATCTCTGTCTCCACTGAATCCCTAACCCTAACCCACCTAACCTGGCGATGACACCAGTGGCATTTTTAATGATTTATCCCACACTCAAAATTGTGGCTCACAGGAGGACAGTGGGAGGTATTAAAGCCCAGGTCTTTGGAGTCAAATGCTGGCTCAGCCACTTGGTAGAGTGGGAGCTTGGGTGTGTTATTTAACTTCTTTAAGCCTGGATGTCCTTAAGGCTTGTCCTTAAGGGTTTTAAAATAGGAATAGGCACTCATGGAGATGGTTTCAAAGATTAAATCGGATGACTCCTATGAAGAGCTTAGCTCAGTACCAGCACATGGTTAGTGCTCAATAAAAATTCTTTACTCCGAGACTTTTCAAACCACATTCGTCCTTTAATCAGCCCCTGTGGTCACAGAGAGCTTTGAATGTAATCATCAGGAATAAACTGAGACTCCCAGAGCCAGGAAAAAATAAAAAGTTTATTGGAAGGATATTAATAGCTTAAAGAGCCGAGGGAAGAGCTGGCCAAACAGGCTTTGGGGAAGACAGGAACCGGGGCAACTGGGGGTCTCAGAAGCAAGAATACATAAACCATCCTTCTGAGATGCTGCTGCTCCGGAGAGCACAGCTTCCATTCCTTCTTAGTCTTGTCTGCTGTCGGTTTAAATGCCCAGGAGGGAGAACCAGCTGGCCTAGCTTGGCTCGGGCCCTCCTCTGTGGTCAGAGGAGTAGACGTCTGGGCTTGGCTGCCCCATTAAAGCCACAGGGAGCTAGGGGACAGTTCTATAAGGTCAGAACACCGGAGAGACAAGATTACCTGTACTCCATGGACTTCTTGCTAGTTGTCCCTAAGGACCTGCGAAGCAAATCTCTCTTGACTTTTGACTTCTTTGTCAAAATGTAATTGCCTTTTGTAATAACCCAACATCATTTCCTCCCATCTTTACAGGTAATCATTCCTGATTTTGCATGACTTCTATAATGATTATTCACTCATACAGTCACTTATAAATATTTGTTGAGCACCTACTAGTTGTTTACCTCAGTGAACCAAAGAAATCCCATGCCTTCAAGGACTTACCCTCTAGTGGGAGGAGACAGGCAGGCAAAAATAAACAAATATATGACATCAAGCGAGGATGGTACGAATGACCAAGTGCTAGAGAGAAAAACCATCAGAAGGGAAAGGAAAGAGTAAGGTGTATGTGCAGGTATTGTTCACATCAGCTCTTCAAGTTCCTGTGCGTCTGTCATCCAAATGTTCACATTTTGATGATTTTATTTGTTTACTTGTCTGTCATAAGTGACTAGCTGACTTCTCCCCTCTAGGAGTGAGCATCTTAAAGGTGAAGTCATGTTGTTCATTTCCCTGCTTCATGGTGGATGCTCTATAAATGTTGAAGGAATGGATAAACACACCCCTTGGAGTATGGCTATTGCCTGATTGTATCTTTCTGCTGATGAACCAGCCAGCCATTTTCCCACACAGGCCATTGCAGGAGGCCTGAACAGAGGGGATGATTCCATCTAGGCTCTGCCCTTGTAGGCTCTCTGTAAATGTTGCTGACTGACCAGTTGACTAGGAAAGGCATTTGCTTAACCCCATTTATCCAATCTCTCTTCCCTGGAATCAGTTTTGTTTCTTTTTATTGTTACTGATTTTATTTTGTCATATCATGCTTTCTGAATTTAAGACCAGCTTTGAGCAAGAAATGAAAAAAAATACCTATTTCTCACAACTCGAGTCACAGAATCATGGCATCAGAATGAATCATAGCATCTGAAAGAAGCTTAGGAGAGCACCCAGCATAAGTGAGGTTGGGCTATGAGGAACAAGGGCAATAGCAATGATCCTTTAATGGAAATTAGTATCCTATTAAATCTATTCCCTCCATACTTGATTTCCATATTTGCTAAAGTGGAGAGAACTAGATTAATCCTCATTTAAATACCCAGTCTAAAAGCAGGAAACAAGAGGGGCACCTGGGTGGCTCAGTCAGTTGAGTGTTCGACTTTGGCTCAGGTCATGATCTCGTGGTTCATGGGTTCGAGCCCCACGTTGGGCTCGGAGCCAGGAGCCTGTTAACGATTCTGTGTCTCCCTCTCTCTGCCCCTTCCCCACTCATGCTTTGTCTGTTTCTCTCTCTCTCTCAAAAATAAATATTTTTTAAAAAGCAGGAAACAAGACAATAGAAGCTTTAAAATATTCTTATTCAGCATTTGTGTAAAATAGAGCAGCACTGATGGCATGATTCGAGGTGGTCTCCACCATAGCAGGGTTCGTGGCTTTTCCCTTTAAACCATGAATGATCTGCCATTGACAGAACTCTCTGGTTGCAGTGGTAGCTGTATTTATACACGGTCAGCTGTGTCGTGAATATATTTAGCTTATCCTAAATGCCCCTGAGAGGATGAATATCATCTGTTCCTAGTTTAATTGTGTTTTGGAGCATGGCACATTTTTTTTTTTCCAGATGAATAAATATTAAGCCTTTTCCACTTCCTGAGGAAGGTTAGGGTTGGATTCTGATATTCAAATTACTAGAGTTATTAAATCAAATGAAAATGAACATGTAAAGGGCTATTCGATTCTATTTATAAGTCCTTGTCAGAATATGCTGCTCAGTGAAAATGGTATGTTTTGGCATCCAAAAAAAACTAGATATCAACACTGAGACCAGAAACCATTGTAATCATCATTAGCATGAGTGGATGGTATAGCTGACAGATAGGATGGTTAGAAATAGTGGTGTTGATAACTAAACAATATCCTCATACAACATGTAAAACACCTCAAAGCAGTCTGTATCTGAATGCGCTCAGACTTTCATATCATAAACCTTGAAATTTTTAGATGCAAACCAAAATATATAAAGTAACTATTTTAAGCACTGACACCATAAAAAAAAGGATTTGCCTCAGGCTTCCGAAAAAACAAATTTGGCCAGCTGTATTTATTTGCTCATAAAGCATAAACTTCCTGATTGGGATCCTAAAGGAAAAGAAAGGACCAACTTGAAATGGATGTCAGGGATTTTAGAGTTATTACATGTACTTTTCTGTATAAAGAGACCTAGTGTTGGGAAGCAACCACTGAGATATATAGCCTTTATTGTATGTCAAAGGGACGTACGATATGTATGAACATACAATATTGTATGTTAAAAGGGACAAATTATATTAACTCTTTGGTAAAGCTTCTACTTCTGCTTTTAGTATATTTAATTCTCTGTTAAATGCTTGGAGGAGTAGGAGTCCTTGGTGTATTGACTGAGATATATTTTGCGATGATTGGTATACCATCAAATACAAAGAAATTGGTAGAATGTTGTATTTTTTTCTACCATGTCATTTGGAACACCTTTTTCTTCTTGAATTATTATAATTTTTTAAATAACAGTGGGAGGATATTTAGAAACTCAAACAATTGCACATTTTGGTATTTTATTCCTAATAAAAGTGATACTTGATATTTAAGAATTCAGTGATATGTGTTGGGACTTTTTACCCTACATATTTCCTAAGAGGGCTTTGACCCCATTGATAGTTTGGTTTTGAAACTATATTAGCTAGATTAATTAGATTTTCTAGACTGGTACACCCAGAGGTACTAAGATGCACTTTTTTTCCTCAGAGAGAGGTTGCAAATGCCAGAAATAAAATCTGAGAGAGCACCCCTCTCCCATGTCCATTGGCAATGGGATTCAATAGATCACAGCCCTCCCTCGAAGTCTTCTTAATCAAACCTGCTTGGCTAGGCTCCTCACAGGCTAAACCCTTTGATTAGTCCTTTCCTCTGACCTATGAATCTAATCAACACATTATTCCCATTTATGGATCTATTTTATTGTGATTCCTTATTATTGCATTAAGGCACTGTGTTTGCTAATTCTTTCTGGCATGTCCCTAAACTTTGGTATTTCTAGAAGTTGGTTCATATAATGCTCACTCTGACCTGAAAAATTAAGGCCCATATTCTTGACGATCCCTTCCCGTGAATCCATATCCTCTTCCAAGGAGTTCATAAATATCAGCAAGAGGTCAATGCCAGAGTCCCCACTGTGTTAGCCTCTGCCTCCTTTTTCTAGGTGAGTCCTTTCTGCCCAGCCCATCTCCCATTCCTAAAACGTGTTATTGACAACTAAAGCCACACCATGGGAAGCTTCCTAGAGCTCTGCCACTAAAATCTGTGGGGATGGAGGACGTTGCGGTCCTTGAAGATATTTTCATTCACTGTGGTTATTTTGCCTGTTTTCCTTTAGATTATCTTGGCTTGGTCTCCGGGAACCACCCACTAGTGACTGTCAAAAAGTAAGTGGACACTTAAAATTGTCTTTCAGTCAGCTGTAAATGGAAATCTCAGTTTTGTTTAATGACTTTCACAAAAGACAGTTTCACTCAAATATTTTATCAGCAAACAGTGGCATAATGACTGGGAGTTTCATATATAGGAAAAGATAACCAAACCCTCTCTTTAAAATTTGTGGAAAGGATAATAGATAGATATGAAATAAGTAAGACACTGCCTATCACCCTTGGATATTACCTTTAGCTTAATAAAGTATATTTGCAGCTACTGAGCTGAGTGGTTTGATTTTTCCATCTTCATTCCAGGCAGCTGCCAGAGTCCTCTCAAGGGGCATATTACAATAGCTTCTTCCTTCATTTTAAGTTGGGCTGTAGCCCAAGAAAGTATCTCAAATGGCATTAAGCCAAGTAATGTCTAGCACAGAATTTAGCACCTAAGGGGCACGTAATATTTGTTGGAGAACGAACGTAGGTGGGTTAATTAATTCATCAATTTTCTGCTCTGTGTGTTCCTTACCACTGTGAGGCAATGTGGTGTACTGGTTAGTCCCCCAAATCTGGAGCCAGATGCTTGGGTTCAATTCCTAGTTCTGCCACTTACTAGCTGAATGACTTCGGCCACATGTCTAAGCCTCTCAGGATCCCAGTTTTTCCCTCCATAAAATGGGACTACTAACATTACCTATCTCGTTGTTGTGATGAGCTCATTACAAGGATGAAATGAGTTAATATGTGCAAAATGCTTAAAATAACGCCTGACATATGGTAATCTCTGTAAAAATGTTTGTTGAATAAATTAAAATACGTTAAGTGTATAGGGACATTCTAAGGTCCCATGTTTAGAGACTGAAAAACTGGTTTGGCCTAGATGCCATGACTCTTCAGTAGCAATAAACACACCGATCACCCAAATCTTGGTTTTAATACTATTTGCCAATAAAAAGGATCCAGGGCTCCTTCAAGAAATGGCTAATTTAGAACCGGGGCAAGAAATATGCAGAATGAGCCTGGAGCATCTTATCGTGCCAGAAAGTAAGGTAGTGCTCAAAGAAAAAAAAAAGAAAAGCAAAACAAAACAAAAAACACCTCACAATGGCATAACACACAGTGCATCACAAGGATACAGGAACCAACTAAAAGTGCTCCCAGTGTCCAAAGTTGAAGCAATTTGAGCAAGAAAATAAAGTAGTAGTATAGTCCAAGGCATGAAATAAATATCTATTCAGATATAAATAATTGGATAAATATATGAGGAGAATAGACAAATATCCCATGCTGAAGAATTCCAAATACTGTATGTAGATACTCTGCTTTCCGTGAAATTAACTATAACTCCCAATGGGGGTTGCACATAGTGATTTTCTTCCAAGGAGTAAAGTGGGAGAGGGAGGGGAAAAAAAGAATAACGTTCCATCGAGAAACCTGACAAACACTACCTCAAGCCAGGTAATCAAGATTAACATCAACAGTGATATGTCATGTTGATAGTGGGTATCCCTGTAGGATGCGATAAGAATGGTGCTTTACCTCTGGTCCTCTTCCCCAGAACACATTACCCCCGTCTAATCATGAGAAAAACATAGGATAAATTTCAGTAGAGGTACACCCTGCAGAATACCTGACCAGTATTCCTCAAAACTGTCAAGGTCATTAAAAATTTTGAAAGTCGGGGCGCCTGGGTGGCTCAGTCGGTTAGGCGTCCGACTTCAGCTCAGGTCACGATCTCACGATCTGTGGGTTCGAGCCCTGCGTCGGGCTCTGGGCTGAGGCTCAGAGCCTGGAGCCTGTTTCCGATTCTGTGTCTCCCTCTCTCTCTGCCCCTCCCCCATTCATGCTCTGTCTCTCTCTGTCTCAAAAATAAATAAACGTTAAAAAAAAATTAAAAAAAAAATATTTAAAAAAAAAATTTTGAAAGTTACAACCAAGAGAAGCCTAAGGAGACAAGACAACTAGCTGTAATGTGGTATCCTGGGTGGGATCCTGGGATAGAAAGAGGACGTTAGGTAAAAACTAAGGCTATATGAATAAACTATAGAGTTTAGTAAATAATAATGTATCAATATTAGTTCATTAATTGTGAAAAATGTCCCATGCTAAGGTAAGATGTTAATAATGGAACCTGGGTGTGGGATATACAAGAACTCTGTATATACTATCTTCATAATAATTCTGCAAATCTAACACTGAAATAAAAAGTTTATTTAAAAAAATAAGGAAGTGTGCATATTGAAAAAAAACCAGTTTGGAGGTATATTTTCCATTTTCCAAGTACCAAAATAATATTTTGAAAAATGTTGAATTTAATTTGTATTTCGAGACTCATACATAGAGAATTATATTCTGCATTGAAGTTTTGAATTGATTAAAGGTGTACACATATCTAAAGCCTTCTGCTATATTTCTGCTGTCCTCAAATGGAGACAGAAAATAATTGGTAACACAAACCTTTTTTTGCAAGAATAACTGTTTTCGGAGCTACCGTGGATTATGACTTGTGCATTAGTTATACATTGCAGCATGACAAATTACCACAAATTTAGTGACCTAAAACAGCATATAATTATTATCCCCCAGTTTCTTTGGATCAGGAATCTAGGTACATCCTAGCTGGGTCCTCTGCTTCAAGTCTCATAAAGGTATAATCAAGACGTTGACTGTGCTTTGGTCCTTTTGGGAGCTTGAGTTTTTTCTTCCAAGTTCATGTGGTTGTTGGTGGCATTCAGTTAGAGTTCTAGGACTGAGGTACCCTGTTTTCTTGCTGGCTGTCATGTGGGTGCTCTCATCACCTAGGTATTACTCCCAGTTCCTGGCCATGTGGCTGCTTGCCCCTCACAGGCCCTGTCACAATATGGCAGCTGACTTCAGAACCAGTAGGAGAATGTCTTACTCCAGTCAGCTAAGATGGACCTAAGAAGGTCCCTAAGAAGGTCCCATAATGTAACCTTACCAAGAGAGTGACTCTCCCATTGGCTTTGCTGTATTCTGTTGGCTAGGAGCAAGTCACAGGCTATGCCTGCACTCAAGAGGAGAGGCTTGGGGGGCCTGGTTGGCTCAGTCAGTTAAGTGTCTGACTCTTGGTTTCAGCTCAGGTCATGATCTCATGGTTTGTGAGTCTGGGCGCCTGTGTCGGGCCCTGCGTGAGGTTCTGCACCGTCAGCAGATTCTGCTTGGAATTCTGTCTTTCTCCCTCTCTCTCTGACCCTGCCCTGCTTGCTCTCTCTGTCTCTCTCTCAAAATAAATAAATAAACTTTAAAAAAATTAAAAGGAGAAAAAAGAGGAGAGGCTCATACTAGGGCCTGACTCATTAGGGATCACCTTAGCATATATCCACTACAACAGGAGAGTTTTGAAACAGATCCAGGCATATATGAGCAAACTAAAGAGGAGAACAAACTGGAAATGCTGGCTTCTTGTTTTCAGGCAGACTGTAGCTTGAAGTAAATAAATAAATTTCATCCCCACCCCTACCCCCGTACACAAAATTATGTTTAAAAATACTCCTCAAAGTTTAAAAATATTCATCAAAGTTATCAAATGAGACTTATAATTATTTACGACGAAGGAGCCAGAAAAAAATATTTGAAGATAGCTCATAAATACATCACCATTTTCCTAACTAGTGTTTTCTTTTTTGTTAGCAGTGAAGCAATTTGGACAAAATTTTGACAACATTTCTGCATTTTAAGAAGTCTCATAAAAGTTTAAATAATATCTTATTTTCAACATTTTATGACTTAATTTTTTTCATTGTTGAGACTGTTTAGTGTTTTAATACTTAGGTTTTTAAATTATGTCTACTGATACTTATTTTTGTTTTTTTTTTAAGTTTATTTATTTTGAGAGAGGGAGAGAGAGAGAGAACAAGCACGGGAGAGGCAGGGAGTGAGGGAGAGAGACAGAGAGACAGAGAGACAGAGAGAGAGAGAAAGAGAGAGAGAGAGAAAGAGAGAGAGAGAGAGAGAGAGAGAGAAAATCCCAAGCAGGTTCCGCACTGTCAGCATGGAGCCTGATGCAGGGCTCGAACTCACAAACCATGAGATCATGACCTGAGCCAAAACCAAGAGTTAGACACTTAACTGACTGAGCTACCAAGGCACCTCTGTCTACTGATAATTACTAATAGTCCGATACTGTTTAGGTTATAATTTTTACATTTTACATGTTGCTTATAAATTTGTGTGTTTTAAATATATTAAATATTCATTTTCACTGATTTCTTTTTATGGATTCTGAATCCTTTTCTTATAAACTGTTAAATACAGAAATACTGGTGTCGTCATTTTGCTCCAGTATTGTAGTCACCACCCAGATTTTCAGGAACTCAAAAATATATGTATTTTTTCTGATGGCTTCTTATAACACCAAATGTTCCAGAAATCCTAACATTTAGGCATTGGAACAATATTTGCCAAATGGCTGCTTGCATTTGGAAATAAAGCACAGGTATCGTTTTTTAGACCCTGTGTCTAATTGTGGGTTTGTATAATGTGATCACTGTATCTGTACATCTCCACAGAGATAATACAAACCTATTAGCTGATGGAACCAGAGACCTTTGTCGATTGTATCTCAGATATGTAGCCAGCTTGAAGAAAATAGGCAACTTGTGGAAATGAGGCTTATTAACAACAAAGCTGAAATGAAAAGGAAATATATATATTGCAATAATTCAATGAAGAAACTCAAAAGAGGAAGGCTTTCTTGTGGCTCCTCCTTTTTTACCCTTTACCTCTTTTTCAAGTCTCTTTCTACCTCCATTTCTGTTTTCACTGCTCATTCACAACTAAGCCTTAGGCTGTAAGCTGTTGGTTTCTCTTGTGCAAGGTGTACAAAGGGTACATTCACCTGTAGCTATTGGTAAAATAACTCATTTAGCATATAAAGGTCAAAGCTTACTTGCTTTCTTCCTCGGGGTTGTTTTCTTTGTGGGAATTAAATAAAGGGATCTTTAAAAAAATACCAAATATGTTAGAGTAAATAGAAGTAACCTTTCCTGATTGTGAAGGAAGTATTCAGTGAAAGCCCAGAAGAAGAGAATTTGGCTTTTACTGAAGGTCACAGGATAAAGCCATTCTTTATCAGAGCTGAATTTAGTGGTAGGTCTTGGAATTTGCCAAGGTTTTAGGCCCATGGTAGTCATCAGATCTCTTTTCCTCAGTATTAGAAGGGCTTAGGCTTGCCTTTGCCATCAGTTTTAATATATAAATCTAGATGCTTTCACCTATTACTGAAATTCTGGATTTATTTATTATGATTGGAGCAACCATTAGATCCTTTCATTTAAAAAGCTGGGCTTATTTTCTAAATAGTATCTCTGTATGCTCTGTCTTCAGATTTGGTTTCTAGACCATCTTAACATTATTTTGCATCATGGTGATTGAATCCAGGTTGGATTTCCTTGTTTGTGAGTGCTGAGGTAGCAATCGGTTGTGGCCAACTTGGTCTTCTTTTGACATAAGCCAGACATTTACCAATTTATCTCTTTATTTGGTACTGTTCTTGGGGCCCCATGTACCCCCATGAAGCTGAAACTACCTCCTCCCACACTGCGCTCTTCTTTTCCTGAGTTTCCTATTACACATATTTTCTGTGCCTGGTCATTCCTATCTTGTCTTACTCACCCATTGTTCGCTATTGATAATTTTTCTCTACAAGGAGACTATAAGCTCTTTGAGGGCAAGGGTTTCTTGTGTTTTATGCCTTCACAAGGCTCATGGCCCTCAGCACTTGAGGCCTACCTGTCACCATGTCCCATGCCTCTAACTCTTATGCCTGATCAAAAAGTGTTTCCTCAAATCAAGAGAATTCTGTACCTTCTATTTGCCTCACTCTGTGCTGGGAGTCACAAAGGTGGGGTCAGTCAAGCCAAATGTCTACTCCCATCTTCAGACCTTCCCATTCTCCTCTCTGGACCCCTCTGCCCATTCCCAGAGCTGCCAGGCTCCTGTCCAGGCATCTCTCCTATGACTCATTCTCCAGAGCCCCAACCTCACTGAGGTCTCAGCCAAGTATGACTTTTCTTAGGGCAATCATGTTCTTATAGAGGAAGACATCAAGGCCCCAAATGATGTCCTCCAGTGTTGAAATTCCAGGCACTGTGATAGGGAACAATGGGAATATTTTTAACCCATTCTTGTCTGGCTTCCCTTGAGTCACATCACACAGGTAGATGCCTACTCTGCTCCCATTCCCACCCTGCCTAGGGACTATTTAAAAAATGGAAATGTTAACCTCGGTCCTTACAGTGTGAATAACCTAGCAGGAGAGCTGGACTACATGTGCCTACAGGCAGACTAGCATATAGCTTAAGAACCTTCCTAATCACATGGTCCTGGCTTCTAATCTCAGTTTTTCTACTCATCAGCTTTGTGGCCTTGTGCAAGTTTCTAAAATTTTCTGAGGCTCATTTCTTTCATCTGTAACACCAGGATAACCAAGCCCATCCCGAGGGGCCCCTGGCTGGCTCAGTTGGTAGAGCATGTGACTCTTGATCTCAGGGTTATATTTTGAGCCCCACATTGCATGCAGAGATTACTTAAAAATAAAATCTTAAAAACATTAAAACAAAACCCATCCCAAGGTTGTTATGAAAGTTCAACCAGCTACAGTATAGCCATTCTTGGCACATAATAAACATGCATAACATGGGAGCCATCAGTAATAAAAACTAGAGTGGGGTGCCAGGGTGACTCAGTTGGTTGAGCGTCTGACTTTGGCTCAGGTCGTTATCTCACAGTTTGTGAGTTTGAGCCCCACATTGGGCTCACGGCTGTCAGCTCAAAGCCCACTTCAGATCCTCTGTCCCCTCTCTCTGCCCTTCCCCTGCTTGTGTGCTCTCTCTCTCTCAAAAATAAATAAACATTTAAAATAATAATAATAATAATAATAATAATAATAATGATAACAACTAGAGCTAGGGAGGATTGTAAGTCCAACCAAGGCTGTTGGAGGTCTGAGGCTGAGAACAAGTATGTAGAGCAAGGTATTGAAGGCGGAGAATGTCCTAGAAAGGGCTTCCTGTCCTCACAGGAAAACGAGTGCTGTTCAGTGTCTGTCTGTGCTTACTTAGCCTTAGGTACATAATCCTCTGATCAGTTCACCTGCAGAGGCATTTTTGGCTTAGAAGCAGCCTACTGGGGACTGGAAAAAGTATCAGTGGAACCCATGCATTGTGTTCCCAACATTGTTACTGTACAGAGGATGGGTAGGGTAACTTCACCCCTTCTCTGAATTGTTTGTTTCAGACTCTATCTCCTCCATTGGACTGTGTGGTCCTCAAAGCCAGGACCCAACTCATTCTGTTATCCCCAGGCCACTGTTGAGAGTATGAGCTCAGTGCTTAATTATTGGTAGAGTGATGGAAAGGATAGAAGATGCTGGTGTTTTGCTGTACTACACAAGTGATCGTATAAAAGATATACTAAGACTTAATATAAGTTTATGAACATATTTTCTCTGCATGCAAGAAAATGACTCAGTCAAATGAAAGAGGGGACTAGTGTGGTTTGTGGTTCTCCAAAGCAACATTGTTTGTGGGGTCAGGGAAGAAGAAAGATGTGACTTGGGAAAGTTGCACCAGCCTTGAAAACGATGGTTGTGCTTCATGGAAGGAAAAACCAAAACCAAAAAACAATCCCTAAGCATGTGAAACTGGAAGAGGAGTCTGTGCAATCTAGCCTGGTGCCAAAAGGGACGAGTTGGCAGATTGGAATGGATCATTGCAAATTCCTGCCGCCACCTGGCTTGTGATTTAGCACTTCTCTGAGCTTTTGTTGTTCCATGATATTTGGGCCCGAATTTATTCCCATCTTATTGTCCTTGTCAAAAGCAATGACTTTTTTTAATCTGTATGTTTTCCTTGATTCTTGTTTATACCTTGCCATCCTGCTGTTTACAAGATTGGTCTCTCACACTCTGCCTGGGGTGTTTCTATTCCTGTGTAGTTAAAAATTGCCAGAGGATTGTTTGAGCTGCTCTATTTTGAAGAATGGAGAAGCCATGTTGCCCTGTGGAATCCCAGCATGGTGTGGCATCTCCTCAGTGAAAGAGGCACACAGCTCTTATGAACTTGTGACTGACTGTGAAATTTTGCAAAATCAACTATTTTAAACACTTGAGACTGCCTGTTGTGCATCTTGTTACAGAGATATAATATCAGGTGTGACCTGTCACATGAGCTGATGCCTCCTTGGAAGTTGCCTGGAATAATATGAAATGTGATTTCTTTCCAAAATAGAGTGCCTGCCATTTTCTCCCCGGCTTTGGGTTGGAAATGATGTCCTAATGTCTTGCATCACTCTTCTCTGTTCCTGCATCCTGTCCTCACTTTGGGTTGATTATTTCCCCCATCTGAATGGTCTCCACAGTGTTCTGTGTGATGCTCCTCTTGATGACAAAATCATGGCGGCATGTGGGACAACTGCAAGTTGGAAATTGTTCCTTTGCTTTCTTGAAGCATGGAATCCAGAAAGGTTAGGGGTTTGAACAGAAGTTGCTTTGATTACAATTGCTTTGATTATAATTACAATGGCTCCAAGCTCCAAGAGGAAATGACCTTTGTCAGAGGTGACGCCAGCCAAGGTTGGCTTTGCTTCCGATCCTCTTCATGGTGCCATCCTTCTAACACCCTCTACACTCCCTTAAACCCCCCACTCCCTAGGTATCCTTCTCTGTTTCTGATGCCTCTGTTTTCCTCAGATCTTCCTCATCAGGGTAGACAGTGCTCCATACTTTAGCCTCCTTCCCTTAAATGCTGATTTCCTCTGATCAAAATTTCTCAGATATTATTCCTCAAGTTGCTCACTGTGATATGAACATGGATGGTATTGTGTCAAAGATACCTATGCTGGGTGTGTTCCTCTGGAGTGGAAAAGAGGTAATGAAAACTCACCAAGCCTCAGATGATCTGGGTTTTTAATTCTAGTTTTGCTACTTATTAGCTGGTGACCTTGGGTTATGTTACTTATAGTTTCTATGTTCTCACTCATAAAATGTACTTGATGAGTTCCTGCTAGAATATCTAAAAATATGAGATTTTTACCTTCATGGATTATTGTAAAGCTCAAATGAGATGAAGCATTTGAAAGCTCTTTATAAATGAGAGTGATTCTGTACAAGTGTAAGGTAGGAAGGCAATAAAGTGCCTTAATCATGTCCAAAATGTCAGCTTCTTGACAGATAATGTGAGGTAGCAGAAAGCTTCAGCCTGGCTTTAGTATTTTTGATAATCTCATTTTATCTGAGCCTCTGTTTCATCATGAAGGCAAAAGAATAGAATCAAACCTCATGAGATTGTCCTAAGGATTAAATGAAATGATGGGTGTAAAGTTTCTTAGCATAGTGCCACTTGGCACTTAGTATGTGTTTAATAAAATGTTATCCCCTCTCATCTTAATATATCCCTTAAGAAGTGACTCTAGAGAGGGGCGCCTGGGTGGCTCAGTTGGTTAAGCGTCTGACTTCAGCTCAGGTCATGAGCTCACAGTTTGTGGGTTCGAGCCCCGCATTCGGCTCTGTGCTGACAGCTCAGAGCCTGGAGCCTGCTTCCGATTCTGTGTCTCCCTCTCTCTCTCTGCCCCTCCCCTGCTCACGCTCTGTCTCTCTCTGTTTCTCAAAAATAAATAAATGTTAAAAAAAAAAAAGTGACTCTAGAGAGTCTGGCACAAGATTTTCCACATGCATCAAATCTACCTGTGTATGTGGCAGATCCAGTAATCAAGGTGGTATCAAAGCAGCCAAGAGGAATGATCTAGTTTAAAGGTAACATTAGAGAGATGTTTGTCATTCTCGAAAATGGGCATGGATTCTGATAGTGCAAAAGGTGACATGGGCTTGATTTGAAGGGGTGGGGAGGGAGGTGAATGGGGCACTCACTTCGGCACAAAATTGAAGAGGGCACTGTAGAACTCCATAATCAAGGTGAATAATGTTAAATACAATATTTTTTAATTAAAATTCATGCAAAAAATCATGATGAACACACTATCAACATTTCGCATAAAGATAAGATCAGAAACAGTGTTGTGCACAGTCATGTTAGAGCCTGAGACAAAAGAAAAAAATCAGTAATTGTCATCCTGTCTTTATTTAAACCGTTGATATTTTGTTTATTGTAGATGTTTTTGATTTCAAAAATACTGCATTAAAGTATTATTTATTTTGATTGCTGAGTTTTTTGGTGCCTTTGTAAGATTTGTGCCCAAGGAGAGTGTGCTACCCATTCCATTAGCCTCATCTTGCCCCCTCCCTGGGGTGGTGTCCACTCAGCTGGGAGGAGAGTTCCAGAGCGGGCTTCAGGTCCCCACTTCCTGTTTCCCCTCACCCACTCTGGGGTCCTGGCTTTGGTTTAAGTATAATTTTGTGAAAAAAGAAAAGACTATATCAGATGAAATTCCAGCCTTCTTTCTAACCAAGTGACTACCATAGTGAGATATAGTTTGGAAAGAAAACATGAAGTAAATGGTTCATCAGGAACTTAATTGAGGTCAGAAGGTCAGCAAACAATGACCCACAGTCCAGCTGCCTGTTTTTGTAGGAAAAGTTTTGTTGGCACACAGACCTGCTCATTTGTTTTCGTGTTGTCTGTGGCTGCTCTGGGGACACAATGGCCGAGTTGAGTAGTTGCAAAAGGGACCACGTGGTTTGCAAAGCTGAAAACCTTTACTGTCTGGTCTGATGTAGACCTCTGATTCAGCTTATCAAAGCACTCAGATGTTTTTGGATCAGTACGTGGGGTTGGCGACAGTTTAGAATATACTGTCATTTGTGTAACAGAGAATTCAAGTACATTTACAGAGAATATTACCTTTCATTTGTAAGAACTGGGGGATATTGAGAAGGTATCAGAGTTCAAAAAGTAAGTCAAGAGAGGCAGCAGAGAGTAGGTGAGATCTCTGTCTGTCTGTGCCCCTGCAGGTCCTCTATCAGAGTCCAGCTGTGACTTGACATCACAAGGCATGAGATGTTTATACAAGCTTGACATTGCCCCTAATTGGTAGAAAGAAAAAAAATGGGTTTGTGGAAAAGTGAATTCATTTGTTTTATCACATATATGGTTTGTGGCTTTAATTACTTAATTTCTGTTAATATGGACAACTTAGAGCTGATTTCACAAATTCAACAGTATTTAGTGAACACCCATTTATGCAGAAATTGTAAGAGTCATACTCAAAGTAGTCTACTTCTAAGTTTGAGTGTGAGCAGAGATAGGAAACCCCCAGACATAGTGTTCTGATGTGTCTGAGTTTTGGGGTGAATAGAGGAGATGACAGGGAGACAAAGAGGAGAAAAATCAACTTATGGGAGGCCCTGAATGCTGGCTAGGGAGTTTGAATTTTAACCAGGAGCCAGTAGAAGCTTTCTTGATCAAGGAAATGGCATAGCCACACCTGTGCTTTAATTAGGATATGAACTGAGTGTGGAAGAGTGGAAGGTGAATGAGAATAGAAGTAGGGGGACTAATCAGAAGATGATTTCACTAGCCTAGTATGATTTATATAAGTCCTATAGAGATGTCAGGGGCCTCTATTAGCAGTATTCATGTTAATGGGAAGAAAGATCTGATGATGCCAGTGAGAGTAGTAACATTAACCAATATTCAGCCACTTGATTAGGGAGGACTGCTGGATTCGTAATTGAGGTGGCTGGGAGGG